>NC_081315.1:62978818-64208818 GCF_026419965.1 Kogia breviceps
GAAGCCTTTACAGAAAGTTTAGATGACTGAACTCTTTACAACAGCTAGTATTCTCTGCAAGTAATTGGATGCTTAACTTACTTTACTAAGACCAACATTGTGGTATTTCTTTTCCATTATCTTCTTCACTGGGTCCTCTTCCTTAAAGGTAATAAAGCAGAATCCACGCCTCTTATTGGTCTTGTTGTCCATGGGGAGCTCTATGGATTCAACCTGATTATCAAAAAAAAAAGTTTTAATACCTTAGTTTTTAAGTTTAGTGGGAAAAATGCACAAAGAAAACATGCATTTGGCCCTCAAGCTCTATTCTGTGTCTCTCTCCCTGTTTATTTTAATCTTTTAAAAAGTCTTTGAATTAGAATATGCACTCCACCTAAAAAGTTGTTAAATCTGTTTATAAAAAAAGGTTCATAGGGTATTGACACTTGCTACCTAATTCAAGGGTCACAAACTCAAACGCCCACCCACCAACCAAGCACAAGCAGAAGGAAACAGTCAATTTTAAGAAAAACAGAATAAAAGTGACTGTGTTTGGGAGAAAATGGGGAATGGTGAGGATCACTGAAAACTGGAGAACGTATGAGTTACCAAAGGTGGAAGTTGCTACTCCATCTTAGATGGCTGTTGCCAGGGCAAGAAGGCAGTTCCAATGTCACCTGCTCTTACAAATACTGAAGAAAAGCTAAATGTACAGATTTTTGTGGGAAATATCTCAATTCCTAACTAAATACTAACAACTAAACATGCAATATGTTCTGCTTGAATAAAACCAAGGATGTCTGCAGGCTGTATCTGGGTCCAAAGGCCACAAATTTCTCAACCTAGCTTTAAATCATTAATTCATAAAAGGAATCTAAGTCTATAATTAGCCTCATAAAATTTGCACATATACATGTGCTTAAATTGAGAAGGCATTACACCCTATTGTTAGTTTATTTCTTCCCTATTCTCAACTGAATCATTTCCTTCTACATCTCAGGTAATCCAACCTGAATTTCTTCCTCTTGTTTATAGCTTTCTACTAATCCAGTAAATTCCACAATAAGAAAATGTCTACTTCATCTCTGTGTATGGTATGCCCAAGGATGCTATACATACAATAGTTCCTCAATAAACTAGAAAATGCAATCATCTAACTTTCAAAGACCTGCTAATGAAGTATATATACTAGCCTTATTTCAAAACAAATCTCATACTCTGTCCAAACTTCAAAACAACTTTGGAAAACCTGTAATTATATTCACACTAATTTTAAGAAAAACTAGGTCAAAATATTATCACATACCTCACCAAAACCACCAAAGTACTCCCTTATTTTCTCTTCAGGTGTATCTGGAGAAAGGCCACCAACAAAAATTTTTTTAACAGGCTCTTTTGTTTTCATGGCTTTGGCCCTCTTAGGATCAATCACCTTCCCATTCAATTTATGTTCTTTCTGATCCATGACCTAAGGAAATTGAAATTTTTCATTTGAAAGATGTATACCTTAACTAAAGTTCAGAGATTATTAAATTACTTAAAAATAATTATAGTTAAATAAATATAGCTAATGCCAGGCCTATGTTGACCAGCTCACAATTAATCTGTCAATTGTGGTGATGTGGTATCAGCTAATATATACCAATGTTTTAACCTAAAGGTCAGTAAGAATGAGGAGTTAATCAATTACTAGACAACCACCATGCCTTTAACTATTAGCAATATAAGCATGATTGCTACTTCCCTGTAGCCTAAAGACTAAAATGTAAAATGCTTCAGTCAGAAGTTTCTTGCCTAGCAAATTTCAAAATCCATATTTCTGTGAACTTATCACAGCATATCCTTTTAATTAGGCATCTTTAAGGTTTTTAAAATTAATTTTAATACAGTAGAGCCTGGCACACAGGAAGTTTTCAGTAAAAAAATTCTTGAATCTGACTCTCTTCATAAAACATATTGGCAAGAGCTGTTATCTCTTCCTTTGTATGACTGCAAAAGGGGAAATCACAAATAATAGGCAGATTAATTGTATCAAACTATTCACATATTTTATATTATTAACTGATTAGAACACATGACACACTACCTTATCTACACTCTCCGACTCTTTAAATAGCACAAAGCCAAAACCCCTTGATCGCCCTGTGATAGGATCTAACTTCAGAGTGCAGTCTACGACTTCACCAAATTTGGAGAAGTAGTCCTTCAGATCTTTCTTTGTAGTGTCCCAGCTAAGGCCTCCTATAAACATTTTCCTGTAAAGACAAAAAGCAATATTAAAATGCTAAAAAAAATTAAATTTTGCCTTAAGTATCCACATCAATAATACCTTTCCCCAAAACTGCACCAATTTACTGGGCAGTGTATTAAAATGTCACTCCTTCCTACATAACCACATTATCAAGAACACCCTATTACAGTTTTGGAAAGTTTTGTTTGTCACTACTGCGCCTGCATAATTACAAAATAGGGAGCAAGCAGCAGATTAAGTCTTTTGACTTGCCAAAAAGAGAAATGTATCCCCAAAGTTAAAATAGTATACACTGTCTTTCTTAAATTACAAGTTAAATACTGCTAACAGCAAAACAGAATTTCACCTTGAAATTTCCCTTCCAAATCTTTATTAAACTTACAAAAAGGCTATGAGGTCCCCATTAATCACAGTAACTATCATGTGTCTATGCTGAAGCTCCTTTCTTAACTGTTCTCTCATTAACAAAACTCTTAGCACATAAAATGGGAAAGTCTCACAATTAAGTTGTAAACCAACTTTTTCGATGTGCTAAGAATCCTTAATAAAGACAAAAGTAATCACGTAAGCAATTTAATGAACAAAGTTACCCACTGAAGCACAATGCACTAATTAACCTAGATGATTTATTTCCAGTAGAACCTCAGTTAACCAGCAATAAAATATTTAAACCTTTAAAATGCTAAAAGTGACAGGTGGTAAGTGGAAACCACCAAGACACTTTAAAACCAAAAATGCATCCCCCACCCAAAAAAAAAATGAAAGAGAAATCTTACTTTTCTTACAGCAAAAGGCCATAAAGCTCAGATCTGGCAGCTCTGTTATCCCTTGTACATCTGCCCCCTTTACCCACTCCCACGAAACAGCTAACATATACCTCCCTCCTACCCTTTAAAGAGACAGGACTAGAGATTGTTACTTTAAGGATAAACTGTCAGAATTTGTTATGTGAGGTCTAAAAATCAATTTCACCATCGGAATAAAATCATGCTTGGTCAATGACTTCTATCTTTGCAACTGCAGTGGGTCAGGGGGAGGGGTGGCGATGGGGGTGTGGTGCTAACTTCCAGCTCTGAAAAGAAATTAAAACAGGAACATCTCCATCTTGTGGGCTTTTTAGGATATTGCCACTAAAGCCAATTCTTGCAACAAGAGGACAAAGTCTATCCCTAGAATAAGATCTTGCTTCTGCTTAACCTAAAGATGCCAGATTAACTGAGGTGTTACTGATCTTACTATTTTATCAGACTTGTTCTTACTTCTAATAAAGTTAACACAAAAGAAGTCTTATTTTTAGGCATATAGTGTGCTTCCCATTTAGGTTAGGTTTTCAACTTGTACCTGTACTCTAGAGCTGGGCTATTTATATGCTTTACATTCAGAACTTCTGCTAATAAAATTTCCATGCTTTAAATAACTTTTATTAACTTTTTATATTTCATAATCAAATGAGCATAACAAAACACCCACAATGTTGTACAGGTATTATTGTTTACTGCCAATTACATGGGGAAAAAAAGTTGAGGTATTTTCTCAATTACATTGTCTTTCATATCCAGTCCAAGTTACTTAAATTGCCTTAAGTACCTTTATTTTTAACCTAAAGATCCAGAGCACTTCCTTCATAGATAAAAGTACATTACCAACATTTACTCTTTCAAGGTGAAGAGACCACTATCTTTTTAAGGATGAGAAAGACACGGACTTCAAGGTAATGACCTCTTGCTCAGATATTCATGGAAAGTTCTAGATAGAAACTTCAATTAAATTGAAATTTAACTATTAAATTACCACTTCTGTGATTATTACAGAAACTTTCCATCGATAATTTAACAGTTTGAAATTACTTCAACCTGAAGAGAATAACAAGTCTTTTTTAAAACAAAACTAAAATTGAAAGGCAAGAAAATTCTGTGTCTGTCCGGTCTGTTCCTCAGAGACAGAACTAGTTTTGATTTTATTTAACCAAGGAAATATTTATATTGAGTTGTGTCCTCAATTTAAAATTAACAAAAAATAATTACAAAGAAATCAATCAAGAATGAGGCACGTTCTTTAATTCACAAACCCCAAACTTTCTCTCAACATTGGGAGTCAGTTTTCTTAAATACTAGATAAGCACACTAATTCATCAACTGGCCCAGAAAGTGTTCTCTAAAGAAACTTTCCACGTTTAATAGAGTCTTGAGTAAAGAAGTTGTTAAATGTGTCTACCTTAGAGTTTAAAAAGGTCACCGAAGAGGCTATCCTTCTTAAACAATCAAATCCCATTTATCCAGAATATTAAATGTCCTAGTCAACTATAATTTACATATCCGTAGAATGATTACTGTTTCTCAAAAAATTAGAGCAAAATATGTAGTAAAACTTCAGCTATCCAGCACCTTTAGAGAATGCGAAGTCAAACAGTCTACCTTTCAAGCATTGCCTGCCTTCCTAATCTCTCTCCCCAATTGTTTTTAACCTTCAATTATTTGGAATGATTTATTTTTCCTATGGCATATCACACACTCTTCTGCCTTCCTAATCAAATAAGAGTAATCATGATTTAACATTGAGTCAGTCACCACTAACACACTATGCTACTATAGCATGCCCGTAGGGTCTTCTGAACGTAGAGAACTATTTATTAATACACTAAGTGCAAAAAAAAAAAAAAAATACACTAAGTGCATCTTATTTCTTAGCTCTTTTAACAAGTTCTAGTTTTCATTTTTGCCAGATTAATCAGCAGCTGCTATTCTGAAATGCTTCCCCCCACTTCCATTTTTTTAGGAAGTTAGCCGGCACTCAAACTTTTCAAATTTGGGGTAAAATAATAAAAGTAAACAGCCTCTGAGCAAGAGCCTAACTAGCTCTTTTTTGAGACAAATTCATTACGTTTTGGCAGCCCAAAAGCACTCGTTTTCTTCTGCTCTAATAAGGAAGGGTGCTGCACAACTGATAACCTAACCAGACAGGTGGATATACTACAATGAACACATACTGTACCAAATCCATTCTATCTTTACTAAATCTAGCATATTAAATAAATTCACCCCATTTTTACTCAGTAGACACACCAAAATATACATGTGTAACAAATAAGAAAAAGTCTGTTATCTTAATTCTGGATAAATGGGAACTTATTTTAGCCTCTCTAAAACACCAGCATTCTGACATGCGCTGCCTCAAATTATAGGATGGTATATATAAGAAGGTACCAATTTAAACTTTCTGTATGTTATATTACTGTATCTTGCTTAAAACACCATATCTAGTGTCTGTCCAGATTACCTTTGCTGCCTTGAACACAAAGACTGACTTTCAAGTTGCTTTCACCCCTGTAGAGATGTGCGAAACACTTAGGAGAGCTGGAACTTCAGAAAAATCCTGAGCAGCGAAAGTTGAAACTACAGCACAGGACTTGTTCAAGTAGCAGAAATGGGCCCCTAATACTGCAATACAAGCTTAAAATTTGATCCTTACTTGTAAGTGAATCAATAATCCCAATTAAAGTGTAGGACTTTATCTACAGTATCAATGCACCCCCCCAAAGGCAATACAGTATTCAACTTAAAACACCTACTCAACAATTGAGAAACACTCTTGCCTTATAGGTACGGACATTATACCATATTATAATATCAAATGACAGGCACAAAGTTATACAACTCAGTGCAGTTAACTCTCCAAATGAGAATCGAGGTTGCTTTGTGGGACATTCTCTTCGAGAGGAAGCACACATTTAGAGGCAGTTAAGCCAAACTGCTTGGGGTTTAAATCCTTCCTCCAGAACTAAGAGCTTACCTCTATCTGCAGTGGGGATTTAAATGGCACAGAACATGGTCTGAAACATCCCAAGTGCTCAACAGAAATAAATTACTATTTAGTAGGGACAGAGCACAATGTAAATAATGCAGTTTTTTCACTTACTCAACGGCTTAAATTTTTTTTTTAATCTGCATGAGCTATATGAAGTTTCCAACATTAAAGGGAAAAGGCCAGGATGATTTTATATAAATGGATCCTAAGATGAGTTTTAATGCTAGACTTAACCCAGAAATTTTAAATACCCCATGTAAAAACTACAGACTGGAAATTAGGTTTTCTAGGCTCTTAAATAAAATGTAGTTCCAAAAATCACACTGATGACTTGTCTGTACTCTACATAAATGCCAGTAATTTCAGTAAGGAATAATTTCAAAATATAAACAGCAATATATATGGAGCAGTGCTGGCTGGTGGAAACTACTCTAATACTGTTTTTTCCCATCTAAGAACTTTACTCTCAATACTACTGAGGTCTCTAGGTTTAACACTCTACTCAACAGTAAGTATTTTTTATTATATAAAAATACTTGGCCCTACTACCCTATTCAAGGTAAATGATAAACACACCATTACACTTTTTCCCAATTTTGGAAAGGGAAAAAAAGGATTCTGTAACTTTTAAACACTTCCTAACAACTCATGGCCTTCCATATGTGGTTTCATAACAAATTCTGACAGTTTAAAAACTACAACAGCATGTCGATTTGATATACATTTCAAGTACACAACAGAACTGGCCAATCACTGTCACCTTTTAGAGTAATGTTACTCAAGCATACCACTAATCCTTATTAAAATAAAACTTCTGGTATTTTATCCTTAAAATTATTCCTTTACAATCCTAAAATGACATTAAGTATAGTGAAATGTCACCAATAGATAAGAAATGAGTATTTATTTTCCTTATAAAATATAGTATTTTCCTTATAAAATATAGATTTAGTTTAAAATTAAGTCAGTAGTTAACCTAAAATGGGGAGGGGTTTACTTTTTGCAACTAGGTAGTATCACATGGTATCATTTTTACAATCTGTATAAAAAATACTCTTGGAAACAGTTTGACAAACTTTTAACAAGTCAATAAAAAAGATTAATTCCTCTAGGTAATATAGTAGATCTCATTTCTTCATACTTTGAATGAACTTAAATGACTAAAAAAGATAAGTGAGTTGAAACATAATAGCTAATAAATTAAACATGATGGTTTTTGAATAAACTTTAAATGTTTAACCCAAAATCTCCCCTTTTCTTCATTTCATTCCCAGGCAGGAATGACATCTTATTTTTACTTTTAAAATAAACTCTCAATCAGCTTTACAAGGTAAACTCTCCTCTACCTAGAGGTTAAGGAATGGGGTTTCCTTAACCTAGAGGTTAAGGTTCTGGTTAACTGAGATTACTACACATTCACAATTCTATATTTTTATTAGAAACCAATTTAAATATCAACACTAAACTTAGAAAATGATTTTTACCTTTCTTGATGGAATTTCAGAATCTTGCCATGCTTTAAAATCACATTACTTTTAAATAATATAAGTGGAAAATTATGTAAGATTCATTCCATGACATTACTGGTTACATTTTGAGTATATTAGCTCATAGTTTTTCATCTATCTTTCTCACAGGACTTGGGGTAGGGAAACTAGAGTTGAGATTCCTGGCTGTTTGGACTTTATGGTAGTTTCAAGTCTAGATAAGCAGGAGCTTACAGAATAGGACCCAATACTTAAAAACTACCAACTTGATTACTGGCCAAACACTGCTAGTAATAATACCGTGTCTCCCCACTCCACCCCCAAACAGTCTTAAATGTCTAGCTCCAATGTACAATATGTAATACTCCAGAAACTAAAACATGCTTACCTTTACTCCACAGGAGTAAACCACTGGCAGTATCAACTATTAAGGCACAGGATAAATACACACAAGCTATGAAAGCAGGCTATGTAGTCAATCTTCCTGTGGTGAGCATTGTTTCCAACACACAAATCAGCAAACCAAGTAACGAACATGTTATATTACCTGAGACCACACTGTTGGAAGTGAAGTAACAGAAACAGATCCCACGCTTCCAGCATCCAGTTCAGTGCCCTATCTACTAAAACGTTGAAGCAGAACTAAAGTTGTTTCACTCCATTTGTGAATCTGCACACACTCGAGGTGCACAGGTTTAATTGGCATAGGGAAAAAGTTATTATTCTATTACTTTTTAAATGCTTTCAAGCTAAAACTAATCATTCTCCATGTTGGCCATGAATCACACACAATAACACATTCAAAACCTTCTTATATTAAGTGCACCCTTACAGATGACAATACCCAAGCAATGTTTAAAAAAAAAAAAAAAACACAGTAAGTATACACTTAATTTATAGAAGGGGCCACAAGTATATTTATCTCAAAAACTTCAATGATATTCTCCAATTCCAAACCCAAAGGTCAGGCGATTTTTAGTATCCTTCATGATAAATAAGAATTTGAAATGAAAAGAATTTAGTACTCCTTCCTTAGGTGTTACTCATCTCAAATCTGGGGGCATCCATTACTACAATTAACCGAGGAAACTTGTCAAAGGTTCCGAAGAATGCTAAAATTCAGACCCATGTAGTCAGGGTCTCAGCTTTACAGTAAATCCAACTTATGGAATCAAAGGCCCGTAAATTTGGCATAAGACTGCTTTATCTAAAAGTAACTGCTCTTCTACAAAGCAAACAATGTTCAAGATGCCCCAGAAGCACTAGGGTATAGATTATAATCTCAAATATTTAACAGAACAAAGTGTTAGGTAAACCCATTTCTTAAAAATTAGACAGGAGGCAACCTACAGCACAATTAATTCACAAAATCCTCAAACAGGAAAAATCACACTTCAGTTTACACACTAAGGGTTATAGAACTAGATCAACAGTCCTGTTATTAAAAAAGTATTGCTGTACTTTGGCTCATAAGTGAACGGGATTATTCTGCTTCTTGCCTAAGCCAAAGCAGGCAAGTCAATGTACCTACCTTGTAAAATTGCAAGCTACTACAATATTACAGTTCCCCAATAATCATGAGAAAGTAAAAACTCTTGTCTCCACGTAGCTTGCTATATACATGGCATGCATATTTTGCCAGTTGCCAGACACTAATTCTAAAGTACCTACACACTGAAAGGATCATAGCCCTATAGAGGACATGAGTTCACACCAAAATGGGAAATCTCAGTGCAACTGCTTTTAAGTTAAAACTAGGGATGTTAAAGTTGGAAAAATTATAATGAGGTGAACTCAGGAAGGCATTTCACTATGGAAGTGAATAATTACTCTAAAGGTCCATAGTAAATTGTGGAAACGCTTTACTCCACTAGAGGTATAACAGGCATGTCCTCCTCAAAACAGCTGTTTATTCTTGTATTTTTAAAAAAAAAAAAACACCACTTAAGTCTGCAATAAATTGATTTTTAAAAGTTTTAGGATGAAATTGTAATTCACTTCAGTCTCAAGTTAGAATTGTAAAAAGATACGCAGACAGAAATGTGTTTAAGAAATTAAACTTAGATTTTATATCTAGTAACCAGTCTTACCCTCACCACTATTATGAAACTTCTGCCCAATTTCCCTCAAACTGGGAGAAAGAGAACAGACAGCGTGGCAAGTGCAGAAACCAAAAAGATTAAGTCTTGAGGGCTTTTTGTTCAAAAAGAAAAACAAGAGTATGTGTAAAGGATGAGGCTAACTGACCGGACAGTAATTTTTTAAAATTATTTATTTATTTGGCTGCACTGGGTCTTGGCTGCGGCATGTGGGAACTTTTGTTGTGGCACGCGAGGGTACGTTATTTTAAAAGTCAAATATTAAACTTTAAAAATGAAAATATTTGTTAAATGTAAACTCAAAGTAAACCTCATAATCTAAAATGTCCATTAACTATAAATATTTAATTGTCCATTTTTCCTAAGAGGTCAAAAAACTTGCAAAGTTATAGTACTAACAGACCACATATAATTTCTGCAAGAATCAAAGCAACGACCTTTAAACGTAAGTTTAAGATCCTTTCAAATTACCGAAAATAACTGCTTACGTATTTGAAATATGTAATGGAGTAATAAAGTCGAGTACAGTTATAATTTATTATTTAGTTTGCCACTATTACCTAGCAGTGAAATTGAACTATCACAGGACCAAACAGAATAATTTCCATCAAAAAAACTTTTATTCTGGGAACTTCCCTGGCAGTCCAGTGGTTAAGACTCCATGCTCCCAATACAGGGGGCATGGGTTCAATCCCTAGTCTCGGGGAAGATCCCGAGTGGCGCGGCCAAAAAAGAACAAAACCAAACAACTTTTATTCTGTATGTCACACTTTATCTCCAATATAAAACTGGACATATTTCAGTTAAAGAAAATAAGCTCCTGTAAAATGTAAATATTGTCCCAACTGGGCTCTTAGAATGTTTGTACAGATGTTAAGTCAACTATCTGCAAGTTACTGGCCCTCTAAACTCCAGTGGTGGTAGATACAAACTCCTGGAAAACTCAAACATAATCCTGAAGGCAGAAATACTGACATTTAGGGGAAGAGGAGGGATAAAAAGAACAATACTCATCTACCAGCCTTCCAAAAAGTCATGCAATTGTGAATACATGTCAACCAACCAACTGTAATTAACATTCCAACCAAATCACACTGAAAATCTAAAAATCTGATTTAAGCTGTAGTGGAAAGCCACATCAGCACACCTTTAATAGTACATGTGCAATTCTTATTAAAGTTCTATTTACAAATATGGTTGGTGATTTTTTAAAAAGTCATTTTTGCATATACATCACTACTTTAAAAATCGTTTTACTACTGACATTTCCAGAATATTTCAGAATAACATGCAATGCATTTTAAACACACAACATTTTATTGTAGCAGATAACCTTCACGTATAACATTAAACTTAGAATTACAAGAACAATTTTTTTGTCTTAAAACAAATCAAATTTAAAATTAAATACTCTTTCTTGCCCAAATATAAAAATATCATTACTAATTATATTAAGCTTTAATTGGCCAATCCACAATTACATGCATTACCACAGACCAAAAACCATGTAATGGCATCGATTTTGCCCAAAGATCACACGTGATGCCTAAAAAGGTTTTATATCCCAGGTACAAAATATCCTACTGTACTAAAGTCTAGAATTTCCTGGGGATCAATGGGCAACTAACCAATACACAACCTCCACATGTTATGACTATTGAAACCTTTATATTACAGAAATAAAATTTAAAAGTTTTACCATTCTTCCCGCTGTGCCGTCGCTGCTTCAGAGTGTCGTGGGGAGGAGTTTGAATGGCTAGGGAATTAACAACCGGTACAGCAACCAATCAAAATTCTAGTTTTAGTTTTTGACATTGTTAGGGTTAAAAACTTTAATTCATTTACACTTCGGTTCAATAGTAGATAACTACAAAGGCAGCTGCTTTGTGACTTGAAAAATCAGAACAGAAAGCCCGCCCCAAACAGTAAGTTACACAATCATTTGGGTGCCTCTGTCCAAAGAACAGAATTCAGAAAAAAACCAAAATGTTAAAAGGCTTAAGTTTCCAAATATTTAACATATCCCTTTCTTAAACTAAGCTATATATAATTCCAGATAAATTAAGAAAAGCTCGTTTCCCATCCCGCCTCCACTCTCCCAAAGCCAACACAATCAGCAAAACAGCCCGACAAGAGTCTGCCTAGGCTGAGAATATTAAATCCTATATTCCGAAGGGCTTATCTCTCCCCCCTCCAAAGCCTGTGCTTTTTCCTAATAAAGGGAATGTTTTCCAATATTGAGTTAAAGCGACATTTTATTGCTTTTACCTTCCTGCCAACACCTTTCTCCTTGTTACAGCGAAAAAAAGTATACACACACACACACACACACACACCCCAATTACAAAAAGTAATGGAAGCGTTAACCCAACATCAGCGATCAGTAACGGGAACAAGAAGAAAACCCAACCAAGAACCCCTGATTTAGTCCCTCCTGCTAACTCCTATATTATGTTCCCGGCTCCCAAATGCTGCGTTCTAAAAAACTTTATGCAGCTTTAAATAACATATACAACGTATTCCAATCGGAGAAAACAAGTTACTACTTAAAAACCTGCAAAAAGAATAAAAGCCATAGCACATTACAGAATTTTTTCGTTTTATGAGAAAAGGCTGGTGGGCCTCCTGTAACTTAAGTGGGTGAGAGCGGGAAGGAGAAATCAAGAGAGACCAAAAAAAGGATTCTGGGCACGGCGTGGGTTGTAAAAAACGGAAATTGCACAGAAAAAGTAAGGTAAGAGTACACTATCTGTACGAACAGTTGAGGAACCCAATGGCTGAGGGCGCGAAAAAGGTGCGTGGTTAGAATAACTCTGCGGGGTGGGGGAAGGGCGGTCAGCAAGCCGGAGGTAGAACAGCTCCAGTCAAGTGCAGGCCCCGCCGACAAGGAACTTAAGGAAAGCCCTTGGAGCAAAACCAACATACCAACAGGCGACTCGGGGAATTTCACCAGGCCCAGTTGGTTCCGTAGGAAAGTGGGGACTATGCAAGCAAGCCGTTGTGCGATGGTGTACAGTAGAAAAACGAAAAGGCTAAAGCGAAACTTACTCAAAATACTGAAAAACATTCGGCCTGAAGCCAAGACGGGAGGAGCTGAGCTGGACAACCTACACGTTCCCCGAAGCATGTGCTTACAAAGAACGGCATCATCTAGGGATGCTGCAGTGAGAGGCACCAAATGAACCTTAGTTATCCAGGCATAAAGGCTTTTTGTGTCTTATTGCATTTTTATGCCCAGGACTTTAGAAAACTGGGGAAAGAGAAGACAGCGGGGAAAAAAAAAAAAGGTACCCCTCGACAGGCGGGAAAAAATCCTGGCGGCCAAGTCGGTGGGAGGAGACCCAAGGCGAGGGAGGGAAGAAGGGCGGGCCGGGGAGCAGCATGGTGACGGCTAAAGGTGGAAACGTGTGTGATGGGGGAGGGGGCGATTAGCAGGCAGGGGAAGAAGGAAATGAAAGCCCGGGGGAGCCCGGCGTAGAACAGGGGATAACAGGGCAAAGAGGCTGCACGGGAGCCTGGAGCACGGGCGGAGAGCGGGAACGAGGCCTAATGGCGGGGGAGAAGGAGGGGGAGGGGGGATAGTTGGGCCTGACTATCCCGGGCCGCCCCTTACTCACCCTTCATCCTCCTCGTTCTTACTGGCATCGATCTTCGCACCCTCCGACTCGGCGCTGCCTCCTTCGGTGCCTCCGGCCGCGGTTCCGCCCCCGGTCCCGGCTCCGCTTCCCGCCGCCGCCGCTGCCCCCTGCGCCGCCGCCACCATGGCTCCCTCCTGTTCGCCCGCCGAGCCGCCTACCGCCGCTGTTGCTGCCGCCGCCGCCCCGTCCCCGCCAAACTGCTCCTCCGACATAGTGCTACTGCCTCCGCCGCCGCCGAGACTACACCCGCCGCTGCCGCGAACCGAAACTAGCAGCAAAGTAATCCCCGCCGCTGCCGCGCGCCCGCTCTACCGCGCGAAGCACACAACAAGACAGAGAAGGCGCGCGTGGCTGCAAAGGCTCCTGCGCCTCTCCCCGGCCTGCCCCCCTAGCCTCCCACTCTCGCGCGGCGCGCACTCCCACTCTCGCCCGCCGCACTAAAAAAGAATAAGCAGCGGCGGCCGCTCTCGCCTCCTCCTCGCTTTAATGGCGCCGCCGCGGACCACCTAAAATGGCCGACGGAAGAACGGCGCGTCCCGGTCACGTGGCGCGCGAGCGCGCCCTTTGCACCTCCCCCGCCCACTCTACCGCTAGTTTTTTTCCCCTTCCTCTTCGGTCCCGCCCTCTCGCTCCCTTTTATACCTTCCTCGCACGCGCTGCGCCGCACAGCGTGGGGCCTTTAAAGGGAACCGGAAATGGCGTTCTATAAGACGGCCGCGCGGAGACCATCGAGAACAAGGAGCGCTGTTTCGAAGGCGCGGCTAGAAGGGCCCCTTCGTCCGCCGCAGCTTTTCCGAGGGTTCCTGGTCGGCTCACCCCAGTCCCCACCCCCATCCCCAGCAGTGGGCGGGAGCAGCGGCGACGGGCTGGGGTGTGGTAGCACCTCCCGGAAGGCGGCCGTGCCCTGTGCGCCTGCGGATTTGGAGTGGGGGAGGGGAGGCGCACGGCCGGCTGCTCCCCGCGTGTTAGCGGTGCCAGCCCGAGAAGGGGGGCTACCCTGAGGTGTCGGCCTTGTCCCACAGACTCCGGGGGACGCCTGGCTCGCGGTAGCCTGAGCGAGGCGCCGCGGCTGGCCGCGTTCGTGCACGGATTGCGGCAGCTCCTCCGGCTGCCATAGTCGCCGGCGACCGGGTGACATTGAGGTTTCACCGGCTGCAGCTGCCGCGCTTCCCAACCCCTGGCGGGCAGGCTGAGGCCGTTGACGATTAGGGCTGCTTTTCTTTTAAGAGTTGCTTTCCAAGTAAGACTTCTGCTTGCCTGCTTTTCTCCTGAAATTTTTTGTCAGAAGAAGCAGGTAACTTGCGTATTTTAAGGAACGGGGGTTGTTTTGCATTGCTTGCTGTATTTGAGGATCCTGAAACCTACCACGATTCTCTGAAAATACTAGGAGTTAGGAAGGGTGTTAGATCAACCAAGAGTTCACTTAAGTTTATGTTTTTCAGCCCTTGTACTAAATAGAATATCTAAATGCTGCGAATCTTCTTTACGGGTTTCTCAGTTTGTTGTGTTGTGGGTTAGGGGAGTTTTCTGTTGTTAAACACCGCTAGGGGTTTTGTGCAGGGTAACAGGCAAGTTCTTTAATAGACCTACTAGAAATCCCAAGCGCCTTGGCTGGAAACTGGATTATTCGGGCTTTGGGATTTGCTGCTTCCTGCAATTACATCTTGAAGGCAATGAAGTTTTTAGGTACTTCTTTAGTCAACAAACGAATATTTGCCTGTTTAGCGTGTGCGCAGGCACTGGGGAAACGAAGACTAGTGTGAAATATCGAAAAGAACTCTGCAGAGTTTAAATATTTGTTTTCCACTATGTAATTAAATGAATTTGTATTAACACTATCCAAAAATCTCAAAGGAAGACTGAAAACACTTAATTTTTTATAATTAGTCAAGTTAGCAGAATTTGCATGACAGAATAATTAAAACCCAAGAATACAAATCAAATTCTGAAAACGTCTTAAAAATATAATCTTACCTAACTCCTGTATTACGGAAGTCACACACAGGCAGTGCCAAGAATGTGTATCTCAGATCAAGTGGTAGTGACTTAAGGTATGTCTCCACCTGTCAAAATAGTAGCCAAGGGGCTTCCCTGGCGGTCCAGTGGTTAAGACTCCACACTTCCACTGCAGGGAGCTCGGGGTTGGATCCCTGTTGGGGGAGCTAGGGTCCCTCGTGCAGCGTGGCACGGCCCCCCCCAAAGAAAGGAAGGAATAGTAGCCAAGAAGAAAGTGGGTATTGTGCTCAAACCAAATATTCCAACTTAGAGACAACTAAGAAGAAACTCACCTGAAGGGGGTGCCTGTTGAATCTCTTCTGTCTTCAAAAGATGATTCTTTTGAGCCTGCGCTCTGGAGCCCACGAGCCACAACTCCTGAGCCCGTGTGCCACAGCTAGTGAAGCCCATTCTCCTAGATCCCGTGCTCCACAACAAGAGAAGCCACCACAATGAGAAGCCCACGCACCGCAACAAAGAGTAGCCCCCGCTCGCCGCAACTAGAGAAAGCTCGCGTGCAGCACCGAAGACCCAACGCAGCCAAAAATAAATAAATTTTTTTTTAAAAAGATTCTTTTTCTGGGCTTCCCTGGTAGCGCAGTGGTTGAGAGTCCGCCTGCCGATGCGGGGGACATGGGTTCGTGCCCCGGTCCGGGAAGATCCCACATGCCGCGGGGCAGCTGGGCCCGTGAGCCATGGCCGCTGAGCCTGCGCGCCCGGAGCCTGTGGTCCGCAACGGGAGAGGCCACGGCAGTGAGAGGCCTGCGTACCGCAAAAAAAAAAAAAAAAAAAAAAAAAAGATTCTTTTTCTTTTTTAAAAAAATTTTTAATTTAATTTTATTTATTTTTTTATACAGCAGGTTCTTATTAGCTATCCATTTTATACATATTGGTGTATATATGTCAATCCCAATCTCCCAATTCATCACACCACCACCACCCGCCACTTTTGCTTTTAAGACAGCTTTATACATACCTGTCTTTTAGTAATAGACTTTCCCAAAAGGTTTATTTTTATTCACACGTAGCCCAGTAACTTCTGGACTTTCTTGGAGTTTATATTAAAAATTCCAGGAAACCTAGGAATGATTTCAAAGCTAACACCTTTATTATGTGTTATGTGAGTATGTATGATGCCTTATCACTCATGTCCCTGCATATTATTGTCCAGATCTCTGCATCCTATGCTCCAACATCCACCCAACATTCTTTTGAGAACCCATTTAACTTCAACCCTAGTTCTTTTCACGTTCTTCATCTGCCTGGTAAACTATTCATCCTTCAAAACCCCAATTAAATGTTCCTGCCTCTGTGAAGCCTTCCCAGACTCCCTGAGGCAGAATTAATCATACATTCTCACAGTCTTTATCTTTACTTCTGTTTTTCTAAATATGTAATTTTACTAGACCATGAGTTCCTGGAGAGTAAAGTTAATGTGTTCTATGTGTCCTTCCTCATGCACACACGTACACATACACACACATAATAGACGAATTGCTGGTTGCATTATTGAATGACAACTTGTTAGGTTTAGGATCTTTCAGGCAAACTAGGTATGCTTCCAAGAACTTAAAAGTCTCTTCCCACCATCCCACTTCATCTCTGTCATAAAAACACTTCCTCAAACCACTTGCTGGTGTGTGAAGTTCTTTAAGAGGGAGAACCAAACTTGTATTCCATAGTCATAGGTAAGAATTTACTGTTTAAGGAGCTGAAGATTGTATATTGGCACTGTTAGACTGGCCCAAACCACTGCAGGGAGGTCGTATCCCCTCTCAGTGACATCAGAAATTCCATGCTTCAGGAGGTTCCCAGTGATTCAGATAACACTGAAATGTTAGATCCTCGTTGAATTTAGCATTTATGAAGCAAAAACTGCAGAAAAAACTAGAGTACTTATAAAAGGCAGAATTTATTTGAGATTTTAAACTGGAATCACTTTTACCCAGGACAAGATGTACACACTTAAGTCAAGAAGTCACAGTTTATCTGCTAAATGCACTGTACAAGGAGTTCCCTGGGAGCCTAGTGTTTAGGATTCCGGACTTTCACTTCCGTGGCCTGGGTTCAGCCCCTAGTCAGAGAACTGAGATCCCGCAAGCTGTGTGGCACGGCCAAAAAATAAATACACTCTACAAATGGAGTAAGCAAATCTATGCTCAAAAATTTTTAAGTGGAATATGCATTCCATTCAGCAACCTAAAATAGTGTCCAGAAGAAACAGCAGAGAGAATTCATTTCCTATGCAAGATACACATACTTGAGACGCTTCTACAACGTTAAACGGCCATTTACTCACTTGCAGAACACCTTCAGTAGGATTTAAGCTTTTTGTTGAAGAATTAGCTTGTGATTTTAAGTGAAGGGACCAATTGCGCAAAAAGTGAACATTCTCTACCATCATTCTTGGTTGTCAGGAAGCTCCCTTTTCACTTAGAGAAGAGAAAAGCCCTATCAGTGTGAACTGTCAGATTTTACTTTAGCAAGTCTATCATGGAGTCAATTATGCTTGACCACAGAGATGTCAATAGGGTGCCTTTAGATTCAATTAAAACCTAGCTCAAAAAAGATTCAAACAATAAAAAAATTTATCTCATTCCAGACCTACATATCCAACTGCCTGCTTAACTTCTCCACTTGGTTGTCCCACAGGCATCTCAAGCTTTAGATGTCCAAAACTGAACTCACCTGCCCTACAAATCAGCTTCTTTGGTCTTCCTCTTCTCCATAAATGACGCCTCCACCCACCCGTGTGCTCCTGGCAAAAATCAGGGAATCCTTGATAGCACCCCACACCTTCACCCCCCATATCCAATCAGTCACTAAATCCTACCTCCAAAATATGTCTTCATTCATCCAGATGCTTCTTAGAACATAAATAGTGGGTTATTTCTAGTTAGATTTATTCTCATTCAACCATGCAACACACGACACAGGTACATTTCTGGCGCTGGGAATGTAACAGTGACCAAAGCAGACAGGTCTGATCTCAGTGGCAGCGACAAATAATAGATGAAATAATGTAATAATATAATATAATTTTAAGTAGTGATAGGAAGAAAATGTGGTAAGGTGCTAGAGATAGATAATGTGCTATTTTAGATACAGCTGTCAGAGAAGACCCTTGAAGGAGATTCCTTTCTGAGCAGAGCCCTGAAGGAGATGAGGGAGAAAGCCATACACATAGCTCAGGGAAGACTTTACAAGGCAAAGACAGGCCTGTTCTTGGCACTTTCAGTGAATGATAGAGGCCAATGTGACTGAATAGAGTGAAGGCAAGAAAGCATAATAGATCACACCTGAGAGGTATCCAGAAACCAGGTCCCCCAGGGCCTTGTAAGCTGCAGTTAGCACTTTGCTTTATTATAAATGTGAGGAGAGGGACTTCCTTGGTGGAGCAGTGGTTAAGAATCCACCTGCCAATGCAGGGGACATGGGTTTGGGCCCTGGTCTGGGAAGATCCCACATGCTACGGAGCAGCTAAGCCTGTGTGCCACAACTAATGAGCCTGCACTCTAGAGCCTATGAGCCACAGCGGCTGAGCCCACATACCACAACTACTAAAGCCTGTGTGCACCTAGAGCCCGTGCTCCGCAATAAGAGAAGCCATGACAGTAAGACCGCGCACTGCAACTAGAGAAAGGCCACATGCAGCAACGAAGACCCAACGCAGCCAAAAATAAATAAATAAAACAAATAATTTTTTTTAAATTAAAAAATAAATAAATAAAAATTTAAAAATAAATGTGATGAGGAACTATGGGAGGATTTTGAGCAGGGGGAGGATATGATCTGACTTAAACTTTAAGTGGCCGGAATAATCCAGATAATTATAATCTGGATTTGAATAATCCAGATCATTCTGGATGTTGTATGGACAGTGGACCATAGGAGGGTATCAGGAAGATGAGTCAGAAGGCCTTTGTCATGATGCCTCTCATGGTTGATTTCTTCTGACGAGAGGCTAATCTCCAAATAAAGTATTATTTATATGTGGTCACATGAGCGCATGTTTTCTAGAATGACATTTTCTACAAAGAAAAACATGCTCTGATGACAGCAAGGGATCATTAAAAATAAAACAAGAATTGGATTAATTGGATTAATATTATTAATATTTCCAATAGAGAATAAGACTAACATCGTTAAATTCAGTATTTTTTCCTTTTTTCCCCCTCCCCTTTTCTGAAGCTCTGGGATGAAATTTTGGTTAACTGCTGCAACTAGGGCTTACCCAGAGCCTTTTCATAATCCTGCCTCAGGCACTGCAATACAATTCTTTGACTTGAACTGAGTTCTGGCATCTTGGATCCCCCAGACATCTTTTTTTCCCCAGGGACCAAGGCTGAAGCCAAATAATAGCAGGTTTTGTTTCATAATCAACCTGTAAGTTTCTTTTAGCTGCTAATTTTATAGTTGTCCTGCTTAGTTTTTAGGAGCTACAGTTCAAGGGAATAATTATTGAAAGAGAACATAATATTGAAAAGTTGGCATTTTCAGATTAAGGTTCAACTAACAAACATTTAAAGCCTCAAAAGAAGTTTAGGAATGTGTTTCTTGTCCTGGGGCTATTTGGAGCATTTCCTTTATTGTAGTGGCTCTGAGTTATTTGGTATTCCTCATCCTTTACAAGCTGCTTGAGAATAATCACTTCCTTACACCAGGGCTGGGAATTCTCAGGCACTCAGACTCAATACAGTTGCTCAAAAGTCACACTTCAAAAGTAGTGACACCTAATCAACAGTCCATCTGGCCATAGTAGGAGGGGTTTGTTCTATTTAACTTGTTCATGTCCTTGAAAATTACTATAGTAGTTTTGGCTACTATAGTAGACATTTGGGGTTGGAGCCAAACATTGGTTTTCCCTTCTCGAGTCGACTAATCAGAATGAACTCATCACCCCTGGTCACATAGTTTGGTTTGGGAAAGGCACAGAGCCTAAATCAACCAATCACATTCAAGAAATTCTCTTTGACATCTGAGTGAAGAAATCCTCTCCTACCCACTGGTCAATCATAAGCTGAGAAGCATGTAGCTGAAGGAACCACTGGCAGCTGTTTTGCAACAAAAAATGCCTATGAAGATAGGAATCAAAGAGCAATGAAGAGTAACTGAAACATGGAAGACAGGATATCAGATCCTGCTCACATTTTTTGAGCTACCAGATCAATTTCCACTACAGCTATCCCTACCTCTAGACTTAGTCTCATGACTCAGTACATGCCCTTTATCATTTAAGCACAGTTTGACTTGCCAGTTAATTTCTCAAAGTCAGAAGTTTTCTAACTATGCTGAATTATTGGTTGTCAACTTTGCGTTACTGCCACCTACACGTACCATCTCTCCATTGCAGAGGAGAAGCCAAGAACATTTCCCAGAATTCCCCTCCCTTTATGGTTCCAGGTTAGAGTTGCCAATGAGACGTACTCACAGCATACAGGAAAGGCAGAGAAAAGAAGCTTTTCTTCTCAGGAGGTTGTGGCACCTTCTTTCAGGAGACTGGCAGTTTCCAGATCCTCAGATCTCACCACAAGCTCTCACTTTGCAGTTGTGGCAGCCAAACACAATAGCATCTCAAACTTCTGTGCACACTCCTGCTTTGCAGTCAAGGTGACCATAAATGGCAGCTTCTCAGACTCCTCCACAAGCTCTGTCTTCTTATATTTCTCCATGAGTTCTGGCTTCTTCATCTGCTTCAATAATTCAAAGTCAATAGTGAGTGTTCTATAACCCTTTGGCTGCATCTCCCAGACCTGCTTTCCTCCTTATTTAGCCCAATGAAACTCTAGAACTGTAAAATAATAAATTTGTGTTGTTTTAAGCCTCTAGATTTGTGGTAACTTATTACAGCAGCAATAGGAATCTAGTCCATCTATTGTCTGGAGATTAGCCTCCCCTTGCCTGAAGAACCTGTAATGACCTATCCTGAAGTAAGTGTTTTGAAGAGGAATGTTGATTCTCCTCAAGACCCATACCTATCACTTCTAATTTCATTGCTTCTAGACTAATAACTAGACTCAAATCCTTGGAAGACGCCAATGGAACAAGTACATCGCATATTATTCTATGGTGATGACCACAGTTTAACAAATTTGGAAAGCTATTTGTAAAGATTGCTAAAACGTTTCTCAAAGGGGATACAGTATTTGTTCAAGAGGACCAGAGTATAAAGGATTTTTTGGTCTGCTGATAGTTTAACTTTAAGGCTAACCAGCGGTCTAGATGACTTATAGCTCTAATTTGGGGGTCTCGTTTTTTTTTTTTCGGTGTTACACCATAGTTGTAAAATGATGGTAATGCTCCAGTAGAAAGACAAAAACTGGTTATGTAGAGTAGAAATGGGATAATTGAAGAAGCCAAGTTCTTAAATAGGTGAGAGAAGATGGGATCCAATGCACAAGGTGGAGTAGAGATGATTCATCTGTTGTATGGGAGGGAAGGAAGATTATATGAGTACAGATGTAGGTAAATCAATAAGTTTGGTGATAAACAGATAATTTGTTCTGATCCCTTCTATTTTTCTCAGCTGGTTAAGAAGTCTGTCACTAGCATAGAGAACAGACCGGTGGTTGCCAAGGGGAAGGGGGTTGAGAGAGTAGTGCAGTGGGAGGATGGGTTTAGCAGATGTAAGCTTTTATACAGAGAATGGAGAAACAACAAGGTCCTACTGTATAACACAGAGAACTATATTCAATATCCTATGATAAACCATAATGGAAAAGAATATTAAAAGGAATGTATTTATATGTATAACTTAATCACTTTGCTATACAGCAGTAATTACCACAACACTGTAAATCAACTATACTTCAATTTAAAAAAATAAATAATAAAATAAAATAGAAAAGAAGTCTTTCATTAGCAGAGAGTGTGGACAGGGGTGGAGGTAGACAAGATTTAAGAATATTAAGGAAAGTGGAAACACAAATTCCCCAGGCCCAGGGAATCCAAGACTTTAGACTTTATTAAAAACTGTTGATCAGGACAGAGCCCACCTAGAGCCTTACTGGAAGCTACCAGAGATCTACTCATAAGATCTGAAAGCCACTCCCTCCAGAAACCTTAGGCAGGTTGTCACTGATTTATCTCCTGTGGGTGTGATCATATAACCAGTTCTGATATACCTTCTTGTCTATTCGATCAACTCCTGTGTCTCCAACTTGATGCTGAGGACTCGTGAGAAACCCAGGTAGTAAATACCTTTTGAGTCGTCTGCCAAGCCATGATTTCTTTCTCTGAACTCTCCCCTCAACCAAGACTAGCCCCTCTGCAGCCAAATTTATATTCTATGACTCCACCCCTACCTCCATTGCCAAACCACAGCCAGGGTAGACACTGACCCAAACTGATCAACTGGATTTTCTCTCCTGGGAATTGAAATTGAATTTAAATTAGGATACTGGCTCTCTAAGCATTTGGTCAGAGGGCTAGAGCTAGGAGGAAATCTGATTGGAGGATTGAGCAGCGTTTTTGCACAATGTGGATCATAGAAGCTGAGAACATGGGTTTTGAGTGTGAAGGGGGAGAGAGAGAAAGAATGAGCAGATGTATAGAAAGAACAGAGACCAGAGGCCACGTGGTCCTGACAAGATGAAGATGGTATCTGCCTTGGTTCTTCATGACATACCTGTCACTGACTTCTGTCCTCAGCTGAACTTCTTCCCTTGGGTTATACGCAATGCTCCTGTTCCCCAAGATTCACATTTTACCTGAGCAAATCTGAGTACATTTTGTTACTTAAACCCAAAGAACCTTGATCAAGAGCAAAGATATATCAAATGCTGGAATCAGGATATACTGTGTCGATAGCATTTTGCTAACATAATTCTGTCAGAAAAAAAAAAAATGAAAGAAAGGAAGTGACCTGAAGCTGGATGATTATTTAGTGACCACATGCAAATTCTTGGGAGAGGTGGGAAGAAAAAAGCAGTAGTCACTACATACAATCCAGCTGTAATTTTTTTTTTTTTTTTTTTTTTTTTCTGTACGCGGGCCTCTCACTGTTGTGGCCTCTCCCGTTGCGGAGCACAGGCTCCGGACGCGCAGGCTCAGCGGCCATGGCTCACGGGCCCAGCCGCTCCACGGCACGTGGGATCTTCCCGGACCGGGGCACGAACCCGCGTCCCCTGCATCGGCAGGCGGACTCTCAACCACTGCGCCACCAGGGAAGCCCCAGCTGTAATTTTTTTTTTTTTTTTTTTTTTTTTTTTTTTTGCGGTATGCGGGCCTCTCACTGCTGTGGCCTCTCCCGTTGTGGAGCACAGGCTCCGGACGCGCAGGCCTAGCGGCCATGGCTCACGGGCTTAGTTGCTCCGCGGAATGTGGGATCTTCCCGGACCAGGGCACGAACCTGTGTCTCCTGCATCGGCAGGCGGATTCTCAACCACTGCGCCACCAGGGAAGCCCCCAGCTGTAATTTTTAAACAATCATTTAAAATAATCTTATTCAGGGATTTCCCTGGTGGTCCAATGGTTAAGACTCGGTGCTTCCACTGAAGGGGGAAAAAATATCTTATTTAATTTGAAAAGCAAAGAAGAAAATCACCCGTAAGACAACCTTCCAAATATAACCACTCTGAGCATTTTGATGTGTTTCATGTCAGTTTTTTTTCCCTTCTGAGTTTGCTTTTAAACAGTGAAATTGCATATCCTACTTTTTTCATCAGCTATTATGCCATACATATTTCCTATACTGCTGCATAATCTTCATAGCTAAAATTGTAATGGTAGCCTAATATTCTACTGAATAGATATACTGTAAAAATAACATCGCAGTGATTATCTAGTGCTCTCCAGTTTGAAATTCCAAAAAGAAATTCCTAACTTAGTAAATATGGCTATTTTTATCATAAGAAAGAGGTTCTCTTTTGTAGGGTTGGAAATAATCAGACTTTACCATTTTGCATCCTCAAGATCAATGATCACCTTTTTGGGGGTATCTATTCTGGGTCAATTACCCTTTGATGAATAATTCAGCCTCATAGAAAAGGGAACCCTCCTACACTGTTGGTGGGACTGTAAGTTGGTGCAGCCACTGTGGAAAATAGTGTGGAGCTTCCTCAGAAAACTAAAAACAGAACTACTGTATGATCCAGCAATCCGACTCCTGGGCATATATCCAGATGAAACTATAATTCAAAAAGATGCATGCACCCCTATGTTCATAGCAGCACTATTCACAGTAGCCAAGACATGGAAACAACCTAAATGTCCATCAACAGATGAATAGATAAAGCAGATGTGGTACATATATACAGTGGAATGCTACTCAGCCATAAAAAAGAATGAATAATGCCATTTGCAGCAACATGGATGCAACTAGAGATTATCATACTAAGTGAAGTAAGTCAGAAAGACAAATACCATATGATATCACATATGTGGAATCTAAAATATGACACAAATGAACCTACCTATGAAACAGAAACAAAATCAGGGACATTTGGTTAGACTCGTGGTTGCCAAGGGGGAGGGGAGTGGGAGAAGGTAGGAGTGGGAGTTTGGGGTTAGCAGATGCAAACTGGTATATATAGAATGGATAAACAACAAGGTCCTAATGCATAGCACAGGGAACTATATTCAGTATCCTGTGATAAACCATAATGGAAAAGAATATAAAAAAAGAATATATATGTGTATAACTGAGTCACTTTGCTGTACAGCAGATAGGCACAACATTGTACATCAACTACACTTCAATTAAAAAAAGAAAAGAATACGAAAAAGAATGTATATATGTATAACTGAGTCATTTTGCTGTATAGCAATAATTAACACAATATTGTAATTCAACTATACTTCAATAAAGAATAAATTAACAAAAAAAATAATTCAGGGGACTGAGCTACCAGACCAATTTCCACAGATCTTCACATTTCCTCAGTTTTACTCTGTGTACGTCAGCAGTCCCCGACCTTTTTGGCACCAGGGACTGGTTTCGTGGAAGACAATTTTTCCACAGATTGGGGTAGGGGGGTGGTTTCAGGATGATTCAAGCGCATTACATTTACTGTGCACTTTATTTCTATTGTTATTACATTGTATTATATAATGAAATAATTATACAGCTCACCATAATGCAGAATCCAGTGGGAGCCCTGAGCTTGTTTTACTGCAACTAGATGGTCCCATCTGGGGATGATGGGAGACAGTGACACTGAAGGGTGTTGCTTATGTCCACCTTACTCCGTGATCTCGTTTTGGCTGCTGTCACTACAGAAAACCCTGCTTCACAAGGATAGGATGTTGGAAATGGAAGCAGGCTTTTCAGAGCTTTTGTGGCAATCTCTGGATATTCCTCCATGAGTTTAATACAGAACGTATGGAGATTTGAAGTTGTCTCAAACATACTTTTAAGGCCACTGTCCTTTGTGATCTCAAACAGTTGATCCTCTTCTAGCTCAGACAAAGTCGATTCACCTGGCTTATTCACAAATGGGTCCTGGGTCCATTCCTTCCCAGTTAGGGGGTCTTTGTGGTTGGGGAGTAATGCTCAAACTCTTTTGAAAGCTGAGATAGGGATCATGCACCAGCTGGGAGAAAGAAGGCCCTGGCTCAGTCTCTTTTAAAATCTCTGCCAATGTTTGAAACATGTCAAAATTCCCAGTGTTCACTCATCGCCCCCATAATTCCAGTTTGGCTTTCAATGCAGCCACTTTATCTGCAGACTTGAACACAGTTGTCATTCTCCCCTGAAGTGACAGATTGAGTTTGTTGAAAGGTTGAATATGTCACACAAGTAAGCAAGTTTTGCGACCCGTTCTATGTCACTGAAATTTGCTGCCAGAGGTGACTGTTTTTTGAAAGAAATCTCTGGAGCTCACAACTCAAAAACTCTGGCCAGTGGTCTAGCTTTAGAAAGCCATCTCACTTCTGTGTTTAAGAGAAGACGTGTGTGCTCTGCATCCATCTCCTCACAGAGCGGTGTGAACAGACGTGAGTTAAGGGCATGTACTTTAATGGGGTTGATCATTTTAATCACATCCTGAAAAACGTTGTTAAGTTCAGGTGACATTTTTCAGCTAGCCAGCATTTCTCTATGGATGACAAAGTGCATAGACTCACATTCTGAAGCGACCTCTTTGACCCAAGTAGTGAAACCAGAAAGTCGTCCAGTCGTGGCAGCCGCTTTGTCCGTGCGTGTAACCAACACAAAATGACCAATTCAGTTTTCCTGATACGTAATCTTTCAAAGACTTGAATAGTTCTGCAGCTGTGGTGTTGGTTCACAACAAAAGTGCACATAACATATCTTCATGCACATCCTCCTGAAAAATATATCGAAAAAAAACAAGCGTTGTTGCCTCGTTATCAACATCGGTAGACTCGTCAACCTGGATTGTGTACCATGGTGACTCGGTAATCCTCTCTAACAATTGTGCCTCAGTGTCCTCTGCTATTTCATCAATTCGTCCAGTTATGGAGCTAGCCGAAAGAGGAACGCATGCCGCCTTCTGAACTGCAGCCTCTCCTATAGGTTCATGACAAATGTCCTGAGCAGCAGGCAGGATAAACTCTTCACCAACAGTAAAGGGCTTCTTAGCTTTAGCAATGCAGTTAGCCACCAAGAATGATGCTCTCAGTGCAGATGCATTTCATGAAGTGGTGGCCTTCAGTAATTGCTTCTGTCCTTCGTGTTCACAGCTTTTTCTTTTGAAAAACTCCAAAAGACTTGTCTTTTAATGCAGGGTGATTGGTCTCCATGTGGTGAAGCAGTTTTGAAGGTTTCATGGCTTCGTTGGATGGCCAGTCGCCACATATTATACAAAGCAGGCTTGGAGAATGTGAATCACCTGTTGCAATGAACCTGTAACTTAAGTAGGACTCTTGGTATTTCCCTTTAAATGCAGCTTTCTTCCTTTCTTTCGATTTTATTTGTTTGTTTGTTTGGTTGGTTGGTTGGTTTTGGCTGCATTGTGTCCTTCGTTGCTGCACGCGGGCTTTCTCTAGTTGCTGTTAGCAGGGTTTACTCTTCGTTGTGGTGCGTGGGCTTCTCATTGTGGTGGCTTCTCTTGCAGAGCATGGGCTCTAGGCACACAAGCTTCAGTAGTTGTGGCTCATGGGCTCTAGAGCGCAGGCTCAGTAGTTGTGGTGCACGGGCTTAGTTGCTCCACGGCATGTGGGATCTTCCCGGGCCAGAGCTCAAACACGTGTCCCCTGCGTTGGCAGGCTGATTCTTAACCACTGCACCACCAGGGAAGCCCCGTAAATGCAGCTTTCTTTTTGTTGGCAGTCTTAGAGTCTTTTGCTGTCTCATCATTGGGTCATGTGTCAGAAAGGCACAAATATGTATTTAGTATTATAAATCACAACATCATGATGTCTTTTATGACATATTCTAATTTAATTTAATTTTTTTTTTGGCCATGCCACGTGGCTGGCAGGATCTCAGTTCTGCAACCAGGGATTGAACTTGGGCTACGGCAGTGAAAGTGCAAAGTCCTAACGACTGGACCACCAGGGAACTCCCTAGTTCTTTATTTTTTGACTGAACTGTGGTCTTTATATATTCTAAGTACTAGTCCTTTTTCTTTTGTGTGGCTTGCAAATATTTTTGGATCCACTGGATCCTTCATACACTCTATTTGCTGTGTATGAAGATCAAAGACAGAAATCTATGAGAAATTCACTCAGATTTGAGTGTAATCACAGATTTGGAGGGTCCCAAACCAACTCACCTCTCTCTCTCTCTCTCTCTCTCCCTCACACACACACATCACACTTTAAACATCTCTCTTTTTGTATTTTTTATTACTTACATTAATATGGCTTTTCATAAAGTTTTCTAAATATAGACCCAAGTTTACCATTGTAAACTTGACACTTTATTCTGCTATGTCCTGCTTTCCTTGTCTGTCAATAGAAGAGTTGAAATAGCTGGCAAAATTTTTTTTAATATGTCTATTTCTGATTAAATTTATTTAAGTGTAGTATTGTTTGCTATTTTTCAAACAGCATCAGTAAAAGCATTGTTGTTTTTTTTGTTGTTTGTTTGTTTGTTTGTTTGGGTTTTTTTTGTTTTTTTTTTCTTTTTTTTTTTTTTTGCCAAACCATGTGGCTTGTGAGATCTTACTTCCCTGACCGGGGACTGAACCCAGGCCCTGGCAGTGAAAGAAACGAGTCCTAACCACTGGACAGGCAGGGAATCCCCTAAAAATAGTGGGTTCTGAACTACCAATCAAAAGCACAGCTCTGCATATATATATATATTTTTTTAATGCAGTTTATTTCTATATTTTGGCTGCACCACGCGGCTTACAGGATCAGTTCCCCAACCAGGGACTGACCCTGGGCAGAAACAAGGAAAGTACAGAATCCTAACCACTAGGCAACCAGGGAACTCCCACTTGCTTTTATATTTTTAACTTTCCTGGCCTTGTTTCCATCATGTGAAAAAATGAGGGTTGGAATAGTTTATTTCTGGAGCCTCTGAAGAGAAAAAAATGTTTGGAATATCTATCAAATATGACTTGATAAGTTTATCTGTTTTTTTTTTTTTTTTTTTTTTTTTATGGTATGCAGGCCTATTCACTGTTGCGGCCTCTCCCGTTGCAGAGCACAGGCTCCGGACGCGCAGGCTCAGCGGCCATGGCTCACGGGCCCAGCCACTCCGCGGCATGTCGGATCTTCCCGGACCGGGACACGAACCTGTGTCCCCTGCATCGGCAGGCGGACTCTCAACCACTGCGCCACCAGGGAAGCCCAATAAGTTTATCTTATCAAAATCTTTTCTGTTAGGGAAAACCCCAAACAAAATGAATAGAAATCATGTGGCCCAGGAATTTCCTTGTTAGGTATCTACCTTGTGTACTGAAATACAATTCAGATGAACCACTCAGAATTAGTGTTAGACTCGCGGGTTAAAAGCACAAGCCCTAACAAGACTGCCTGCACTTCAGACACCAGATGCAAGTTCAAAGTCCTCAGGCCACTCATTCTTCTGACTTACTGGATACAAACTCAGGAGTGCTCGGGGTCCAGAGCACGTGGGCTCTGTAGTTTCGGGCACACGTGGTCTCTTGTTGAGGTGTGTGAGCTCAATAGTTGTGGCGCACAGGCTTAGTTGCCCTGTGGCATGTGGCATCTTAGTTCCACGACCAGGGATCGAACCTGTGTACCCTGCATTGGAAGGTGGATTATTTATCACTGGGCCATCAGGGATGTCCCAACAAAATGATTTTTTTCTGGTCAGTTCACCTTTAAGATTTCTCAAGAGAGGGGAGAAGAGGGAGGAGACAGAAGGGAAAAAAAAGTGAAAGGGAACCAGCTTTAGACAAATATAAAACTATCATTGGAGAAAGCCTAATAATCTTTCTGCTGCAAGGAGAGGAAAAATATTTAGATTTACAAAAACCCATTTCAAAACACATGCACACAGACACACACACACAAACACACACACACACACACACACACAAGTCCTTTTAACTGGTTTAAATAGTAACTCAGACTCTTGACAATTTTATCAAGTCACAGAATAAAACAGCCAATATTTATTAATCCCCTCAGAATGGAAATTAAGGATGTTTGAGGAAGGAGGGAGTTTTTCTTTAAACTAAATGATCTTTCACACAAATAAGATAGACAATCCCCTCAAGAGGTTTTTTTAATATTTATTTATTTATTGGGCTGGGCCAGGTCTTAGTTACTGCATGCAGGATCCAGTTCCCTGACCAGGGATCAAACCCTGGCCCCCGGCATTGGGAGCACAGAGTCTTAACTACTGCACCACCAGGGAAGTCCCAAGAGAGGGTTGTTTTTTCTTTTTCTTTTTCATTCTAAGGTGTCTCTAGAATGAACAATCTTGTTTATGTCAAAGTTCTTCAGAGTAGCCAGTACAATTCCAAACCATCTACTATGAAGCTTTGTCAGGAAGTAGTGCAAGTTTATTAGCAGGCAACCCATGAGAAGTTGACTGATAGTTGGTCAAAAATGAAAATAGCACTTATAGGGCTTCCCTGGTGGCACAGTAGTTGAGAGTCCGCCTGCCGAGGCAGGGGACACGTGTTTGTGCCCCGGTCTGGGAAGATCCCACATGCTGCAGAGTGGCTGGGCCTGTGAGCCATAGCGGCTGGGCCTGTGAGCCATGGCCGCTGAGCCTGCGCGTCCAGAGCCTGTGCTCCGCAACGGGAGAGGCCACAGCAGTGAGAGGCCCGCATACCGCAAAAAAATAAAAAATTTAAAAAATTTTTAAAAATTAGCACTTTTAAGAGTTTTAGGCCCTAACCCCAAGGATTAGGTGCCCTGCCTTCTTACTCAAGAAACCAGCAAAACTCTGAAGGCCAAAGAGATAATAAAAGTCCAGATTCAGTACAAAAGCCACACAATCGAGGACAGAGAGGCCTCAGCAGAGGAAACTCAAGGGGTCTCAGATGTGCATATTGTTACTGAGTCGAGGTCCTGGTTCGTGGCAGTGAAGAGCTTAGCCATACCTCGATGGCAATTGTTTTAGCCCAATCAGCCAAAGACCATCAGGGACAAACCTGTATTCGAACACACAAGTTGAAACAAGAGGGACTGCACACTGGAGAAACTATGGGGTGTCTCACTAAACAAAGGAAAAGATAAGAGTTACAGGATTGGAGAGAATGCTGACATGTAGGTGAAATTTAATGAAATTCAAATGTTTTAAGAGGATCAAAACAAAGAAGTGTTCAATGTAAAGGTGGCAACATCAGATCTGGCCTACCAAATTGAACAGGTTCTTGTTTCCTTGGAAACTACAAAGTTGTTTTCTTTGCTTTTTAAAATTTTTTGGCTGCGTTGGGTCTTTGTTGCTGCACATGGGCTTTTTCTAGTTGCGGCAAGCCAGGGCTACTCTTTATTGCTGTGCGCGGGCTTCTCATTGAGGTGACTTCTCTTGTGGAGCACGGGCTCTAGGCGCGTGGGCTTCAGTAGTTGTGGTGCTCAGGCTTAGTTGTTCCACGGCATGTGGGATCATCCCGGACCAGGGATCAAAACTGTGTCCCCTGCCTTGGCAAGTGGATTCTTAACCACTGCGCCACCAGGGACTCATTCACTCATTCATTTATTCATTTGTCAAATATCTATTGAGGCATAAATATGTACTTGGCACAATTTAAACTCTGGTGAACCAAAAAATCAATAGAACATGGCTCCTACATTTGAGGGGCTCATGGTCCAGTGAGAGAGGCAGACACCTTAAGAATATTTATATTAATGTAATCCTTATGTGGAGGATGCTACTGGAACACAGAGAACCAAGTCCCTAGCCCTGCCTGGAGAGGCCTGGGAAAACTCAACAGAGAAGCTGATGTGTGAGTTCTGTCTGGAGGAAAGACTGGTGGACCCCAGGGAGATAAGGGAGGGAGCAGTGTTCCAGGCGGAGGGGACAGCATGTACAATGAGAGGGCTCCCTGTGTTCAAGGAATTGCAAACAGTTTGGTGTTGACAGGGAGAGGGTGGGGATGACACTTGGAAAGGTTGGCTGGGTCAAGACAACCAGGAGGGGTCGTGGTTTCGTTGAACACTACTTCCAAAAGTTAGTCTCTGGCTTTCTTCCTGGTGACCAAACTCCACCTTCTATCTCTACCTTGGTTTGTTTGTTTATGAACCACGTTCCCACATTTGCCTCTTGAGAACTCTAATGTGGCTAAATCACTCCTCACTTCAGACACCAGCTCCTTCTTTCCTAAACTTCTGCCAGCTGTCTCCAGCCATTTCTCCTGACTGAAGCTAAACCAGCTTTCCCAGATGCAGAATCTTAGATTCTCAGGAACTGAAGAAATTTTTAAGATTATCAGACCAGTGGTCTTGTTAATCTTTTTTTTTTTTTTTTTTGGTATTAACAGACATGATGGATGATCGTCTCCTGCAAAACATACTTCCAAGGGTGTACTTGTGCTGAAACCCTGTTCCTCTCTTTCCAATTCAACTAACGTTAATATAATGCTAGTAGTTGAAAGTGACATTGGGACTTCCTCAGTGGCACAGTGCTTAAGAATCTGCCTGCCAATGCAGGGGACACGGGTTCGAGCCCTGGTCTGGGAAGATCCCACATGCCGCAGAGCAACTAAACCCACGTGCCACAACTACTGAGCCTGCACTCTAGAGCCCAAGAGCCACAACTACCGAAGCCCGCGTGCCTAGAGCCCGTGCACCGAAACAAAGAGAAACCACTGCAATGAGAAGCCCATGCACCGCAATAAAGAGTAGCCCTCGCTCGCCGCAACTAGAAAAAGCCTGTGTGCAGCAACGAAGACTCAACGCAGCCAAAGATAAATAAATATATTTATTTTTTTTAAGTGACATTATTATAAGACTAACACTGAAGCTGCAAACATTGGTCCTGCTTAAACCACATGTAACAAGCTCCCTGTGACTGATCTTGGGTATCTGATCTCAACCAAAGCTTGACTTCTCTTATAACACCCCTGAACCTCAGCTTGAATATTCCTGATGATGTAAATCTCATCTCTCATGAACAATCATTCAATCGTGGACAGCTCCAAATATCAGACAATTCTTTCTTTTCTTTTTTTTTTTTTTTTTTTTTTTTTTTGTGGTCCGCGGGCCTCTCACTGTTGTGGCCTCTCTCGTTGCGGAGCGCAGGCTCCGGACGCGCACTCAGTGGCCATGGCTCACAGGCCCGGCCGCTCCGCGGCATGTGGGATCTTCCCGGACCGGGGCACGAACCCGTGTCTCCTGCATCGGCAGGTGGACTCCCAACCACTGCGCCACCAGGGAAGCCACAGACAATTCTTTCTTAAACAGAGTAGAATTTCCCTTTCCATGATTTTATTTATCCCAGTCCAACTCTTTGGTTACATAGGATAAATATTATCATGCCTCCGTATAACAGCCCTTTAAATATCTAAAGATGATTACCCTAGGGCTTCCCTGGTGGCGCAGTGGTTGAGAGTCCGCCTGCCGATGCAGGGGACACAGGTTCGTGCCCCAGTCCGGGAGGATCCCACATACCGCCGAGCGGCTGGGCCCGTGAGCCATGGCCGCTGAGCCTGTGCATCCGGAGCCTGTGCTCCGGGGAGGCCCGCGTACCGCAAAAAAAAAAAAAAAAAAAATGATTACCCTAGTTCCAATAACAGTTTTCTTTTTCTACTTTAAATATTCCACAGGCATGGTTTCCATTCTCGGGGGACTAAATGGATCATTTCAATTATTGGGGTAGACAAAGCTTAAACTGGATTAGATATTTAATAATTTTCTCTCCCACTAAATAAGAGGAAGGTCAGAATAGTTTTAGATTGAAAAAACACTTGTGTTTTACCCTACAAGTTTTTTTTTTTTTTTTTTTTTTTTTTTTTGTGGTACGCGGGCCTCCCACTGCTCTGGCCTCTCCCGTTGCGGAGCAGAGGCTCCGGACGCGCAGGCCCAGCGGCCACAGCCCATGGGCTCAGCCACTCTGCGGCATGTGGGACCTTCCCGGACCGGGACACGAAGCCGTGTCCCCTGCATCAGCAGGCGGACTCTCAACCACTGCGCCACCAGGGAAGCCCATACAAGGTTATTTTATTGGTGGGTAATTGGCCAAACTTAACTGTAAATCAGTGGGGTAACAAATGCATTATGGTACAGCCTTATGATAATTTATTATGTAGCCATGAATAAAATCTTGTTTTGAAAAAACAAAATCACAGAATCCCCAGAATGTCAAGATGGACTAGAATGCTGTACTTCCATTGAATAAAAGGTCTAGTGTGAGAGGAAAACAAAAACCAAGAAAACTTCTGTTTTTTTCCCCTGTACATCTGAATTGTGGTAGGAAATAAATTTTTGAACTTATTCCACAAAATTGTCATCAGGAAATAAAGACAAAAGAAAAAAATAACAAATAAAAATAAGATTTCTAACCCATTCATCCCTTCCCCCTCCCCACATCTAATATGAAATTGAGTACTTTTTATACTGCTGTTTTGAGATTAGTAAATTTTTATCACATTTTTATCAATAAAATATTTTAATAGAATGATACTCTGATGAATTATCCATTTTTTTCTATAGCTAAATATAAAGTAAATTTAAATCTTTGCTTAATTCTATATGGAGAGCAGTAAAGCCATTTTCAATGTTTTTCACTTTATTTTTATTTCTCTGAACTCAGTTAATTTGATAAGAATCAATTCTTTGTTTTGAAGATTTGGTTTGAACATTTTGCCCATATCTAATTTTACCATTGACGATTTTGCCACTATAATTTCTTTTCTTTTTTCTTTTGGCTGCGCTGCACGTGAGATCTTAGTTCCCCGACCAGGGATTGAACCCAGGCCCTTGGCAATGAAAGCATGGAGTCCTAACCACTGGACCACCAGAAAATTCCCTATAATTTCTTTTTATGACCATAATTGCTACCAAATCAAATTTTCCCATTTCTAATTTTGCATATATAAATTTTGTCAAAAAGATTTCATTCTTTGATTTTTAGTTAATAAATGTTTTTCTTTTATCAACTGAAAGTTTTGTTTTGTACTTCATTATTTGTTTTCCTTTTTTTTGAATTTTTAAGTTTTATTTTCTATGTGTCAACATTCTTATTAATACAGACTTCAACCTGATAAAGTCTGAACCAAGCATGTAAAATATTTCCATTTAGAATTGGTTAAATCAGAGAAAAATTTAAATTAATTTTGAATATATACCCTCAAAAATAAATATTCACTTAATGTGGCCTTACCTGTTTATGATATCAAAAGGTAGGTTTTCTTCTCCCAAAATAAATGTTGTAAGATAAATTCAAGATTCCTTTGAATAAAAAAATGTACACCTTCTAAAACAGTGAGCTTATAAAATAATGCAGTGGATTTCTAGGCACACTTAGTGTAACAGGAAAGTATGTTCACCAAGAAAGAAATTTGAAAAGTGACCATAAGCCTTTATGGAAAATTGTAACAAGGTCTTTACTTCATTTACTTTTAGCTATGTCATAAATACCAGAAGATAAATTGGACAGTTTTGTGATGAAAGTTAGAAAATTTTTTCCATAAAACGAACTTAGGATCTTTCCTTTTGGCTTTGTCTTCCAATCCACCTTCACTGTGTTGAAGAGATAGCGAGTTCTTCCCGATTTTTGGTTCAAGTGAGTAGTTTCCGAATTGAGTGGACTCTCAAGGTAGGGAGTTCCTGCTCAGGGTTTCCCGATCACCGGATCTATGACTTGTCCAACTTTGAAAATGATCGCAGCCAGTACATGTTTCATGTGCTGTGTCCGTGGGACAGGTAACGCTGTGAGAAGCACGGTATTTCCGGCTGTGCACTGCTGAAGAGCATCGTAAGGTAGGTTTTTCACTTATTAAAATGCTTTAACAAGTAAGGATTCAGAACAAGCCTGGTTACTCTCACTTTAGCAGGTATTTGAATTGTTGTCGCAGTCACCTTCCCCACGACCCATTTGGCAAGGATGGATGAATGAGCTATTGACGTTATGTGGCTTTGGTCATCTGGAGGTCTCCCATGCCGCGGTGCTTTGGCCCTGGAATCCACCCCCTGTGGCAGCAGAGCGGGGCCAGCAGTCACCTCGGGGCTCCACTGTCCCTAAGCTCTCTTAAGTCAATATTTAAAGTTTTCCATGCTATAAAAAGAGATGCGATTTTTTAAAAATAAAAAGTGTATCACTAATTTTATCATGTGCAAGCTTTTTGGGGTTTTTTTGTTTGTTTTTTCCCCTCTGGCAGCGCAGTGAAAGCGCAGAGTCCTAACCACTGGACCACCAGAGAATTCCCTATCATGTTCAGTTTTAGGCGAAATCAATTTTATTTGATGTCATTCTTATCAGTAAAATTCATTTTGAATTTGGTAAAAGACTGATAATTTATGTTCTTTCTTAGAAAATGCATGAGAAAATTATGTGGATAACTTTTGATCATTCAGGATTCTCCCCATTGTACTAGATGGTCTAACATTTGGCGAATCTAATATTTCCACATACTTAGGTGAGTTTCTATGTGATGTAATAACTGTCTGCCCTATGGCTAATACAAAGAATAAATAGGGGTATATGAGAATATTTTGAATGGCCAAAATGACAGTCAAAATATCCTTCTTCAGTAAAAAACTGATAAGGTAAATAATCATATTTCTTTTGCATTTTGGGAAATAACTAGTTCAGTCATATTAAAACGTAAAGAAAACAAACTAAAAGAGCTTAAGCTACCATTACATCTCTCTTAAATTAGAAAAAAAAAGTAAACACCAATGTTGGCAAAGGAAACAAAAATATTGACTAGTACAATGATGTTGTAAATAGCCCTGTAGATTATTCTGTCTTTTTGGAGAGCAATATGACAATAAGGGGCCTCCCTGGTGGCGCAGTGGTTAAGAATCCACCTGCCAGTGCAGGGAACATGGGTTCGAGCCCTGGTCCAGGAAGATCCCACAGGCTGTGGAGCAACTAAGCCCCGTGCACCACAACTACTGAGCCTGCGCTCTGAACCCCATGAGCCACAACTACTGAAGCCCTCGCGCCTATAGCCTGAGCTCTGCAACAAGAGAAGCCAAGGCAATGAAGAGCAGCCCCCGCTCGCCACAAATAAAGACCGCAACTAAAGAAAGCCCGCGCCTAGCAACGAAGACCCAACGCAGCCAAAAATAAATTAAATAAATTAATTTAAAAAATATGACAATAGTTATAAAATTATACTACTTTGAGAAATGTATAAGAATTACTCCAGGGCTTCCCTGGTGGTGCAGTGGTTGAGAATCCGCCTGCCGATGCAGGGGATACGGGTTCGTGCCCCGGTCCGGGAAGATCCCACATGCCGCGGAGCGGCTGGGCCCGTGAGCCATGGCCGCTGAGCCTGCGCGTCTGGAGCCTGTGTCCCGCAACGGGAGAGGCCACAACAGTGAGAGGCCCGCATACCACAAAAAAAAAAAAAAAAAAAAAAAAAGAATTACTCCAATCCAAAGGAATGAAGAATATTTACAAAGATATTTATGCTCTCCTTCATAACAAAAAAAATCTGAAAACCACAAATCCTAATCATGATTTTTCTTTCAACCATGTTTTAAAATTGGAGTATGGTTAATTTACAATGTTGTGTTAGTTTCAGGTGTACAACTAAATGATTCAGATATATATTTACTTTTTCAGATTCTTTTCCATTATAGGTTATTACAAGATATTGAATATAGTTCCCTGTGCTATACAGTAGCTCCTTGTTGTTTATCTATTTTATGTATAGTGTGTATATGTTAATCCCAAACTCCTAATTTATGCGCGCCCCCCCCCCCCCACTATCCTCTTCGGTAACCATAAGTTTGTTTTCTATGTCTGTGAGTCTATTTCTGTTTTGTGAATTTATAAAAATTAATTTTTTCGTAGCCAACATTCATTTACATGTTCCCACATCTACAGTTTTGGTTTTTTTTCTTCATTCCTTTTTGTATCTCAGGCCTTTTTCCTCTAGGATCTATATTTACTGTTGTCTTTAGAATCTCCTTTAGTGAAAGCTTCCTCATGATGTGTTTTATTTTTAAATTAATTAATTTTTGGCTGCATTGGGTCTTCGTTGCTGTGCGCGGGTTTTCTCTAGTTGTGGCGAGTGGGGGCTACTCTTTGTTTTGGTGCGCGGGCTTATTGCGGTGGCTTCTCTTGCTGCGGAGCACGGGCTCTAGGTACGCGGGCTCAGTAGTTGTGGCTTGTGGGCTCTAGAGTGCAGGCTCAGTAGCTGTGGCGCATGGGCTTAGTTGCTCTGTGGAATGTGGGATCCTCCCGGACCAGGGTTCGAACCTGTGTCCCCTGCGTTGGCAGACAGATTCTTAACCACTGCACCACCAGAGAAGATCCAATGATGAAGTGTTAATATTTTTTTCTTTCAGAAAATATTTTTATTTCACCTACAATCTTGAAAAATTTTTGGCTGATAGAGAATTCTCAGGTTTGGTTATTCTCTTTTAGCATTTTTAAATATACCATTCCACAATTGGCTGGCTTCCATTGTTTCTTTTTTTAAAAAAAATTTATTTGTTTTATTCATTTATTTTTGGCTGCGTTGGGTCTTCGTTGCTACATGTGGCCTTTCTCTAGTTGCCGCGAGCGGGGGCTACTCTTCGTTGTGGTGCGCAGGCTACTCATTGCGGTGGCTTCTCTTGTTGCGGAGCATGGGCTCTAGGCACGTGGGCTCAGTAGTTGTGGCGCACTGGCTTAGTTGCTCCGCAGCATGTGGGATCTTCCCCGATCAGGGCTCGAACCGTGTCCTGGCAGATTCTTAACTACTGCACCACCGGGAAAGCTCACTTCCATTGTTTCTATTCAGAAGTCAGCAATAAGCCTTACAACACCTTTGGAAATAATGCTTCTCTCCCCAGCTGCCTGTTATCTTACTCTCTTATTAGTTATTTTTCATACTTTTAAGTGGAAATTTCCAACATACACTAAATTAGAAATAATCGTATTATGAACTCATGTACCCACTACCCAATTAAAAAATTACCAGTGTCATTCCAAACTTGTTTTATTCTACCTCTTTCTTTTTACGCTGTAAATACCATATACCATATCATTTTAGCATGAATATTTTTGTATGTATCTCTAACAGGTAAGAACTTTCTTTAAAAGATAACTAAATACCATTGTGATGTCCATGTTTAAATTTCCCTTAATGTGTTTAAAAGCTGTCTTGTCAGAGTTGATAGTTCAAATCTGTTTTCAATAAAGGTGTATACTTTGTATTGGATTGATGTACCTTTTTTTAGTCACAACTTTAAAGAGATATAATTCACATGACATAAAATTCATTTTTTAAATGTACAATTTAGTGGTTTGTACTAAGTTTACAGAGCTGTGTAGTCATCACCACTTTAGAATTTTTCCTTCAAAAAAGGAATCCCATACACATCAGCAGTCATTTCCTACTGTGTCTTCTTCTAGCCCCTGGGCAACTATTAAACTATTTTCTGTCTTTATGGATTTATATATTTTGTACATTTCATGTAACTGGGCATATAATGTCATATAACTGGGCATATAATATCATATAGCATTTTCATATATAATATTTATATAACATGTGACCTTTTGTGTCGAGCTACTTTCACTTGGCGTGTTTTCAAATATCATCCATGTTGTATTATGTGTCAGTACTTTATTACTTTTGTGGCTAAATAATATTCTATTGCACAGATATACATTTTGTTTATCCATTCATCAGTTGTTGAACATTTGGATTGTTTCCATTTTTCAGTTATTATAAATAATGTTGCTATGAACATTTGTGTACAAGTTTTTGTGTGGACATGTTTTCATTTTTCTTGGTATTTACCTAAGAGTAAAATGCTGGGTCATAAGGTAACTCTATGTTTAACTTTTTGAGGAAATGTCACATTGTTTTCTAAAGTGGCACCACAATTTTACCTTCCAACCAGCAAAGTATGAGGATTGATTTCTCCACATTCTCACCAAAACTTGTTATTGTCTGTCTTTTTGATTTGGCCATACTAGTATGTTCAAAGCAGTATCTCATTGCACTTTTGATATTTGCATTTCCCTAATGACCACTGATATTCAGCATCTTTTCATGTACTTTTTTTTTTTTTTTTTGGCCACTCCGGGTGACTTGCAGGATCTTAGTTCCCTGACCAGGGATTGAACCCAGGCCCTTGGCAATGGACGCGTGGAGTCCTAACCATTGGACCACCAGGGAATTCCCTCATGTGCATTTTGACCATTTGTATATCTTTTTTGGAGAAATGTCTATTTGGATTCTTTGCCCATTTTATAATTTGTCTTTTTTTGTCTTTTTTTTCTTAGTTGTGTTTCTTTTATATTCTAGTTACAAGTCTTTCATCAGATATATGTTTTCCAATATTTTCTCCCATTCTGTGGATTGTCTTCACTTACTTGATGGTGTACTTCGAAGCACAAATGTTTTTAATTTTGATGAAATCCAATTTATGTTTTTTTTGCACTTGTGCTTTTGGAAAACATTGCCTAATCCAAGATGGCAAAGATTTACTCCAATGCTTCTATATTTTCTTCTAAGAATTTTAGTTTTAGATATTACATTTAGATCTTTCACCATTTGCATATTTGCATACAATTTTTGTATATGTTATAAAGTAGGTGTCCAACTTCATTTGTTTTGCCTGTAGATATCAAATTGTCCCAATACTGTTTGTTGAAAATTCTACTCTTTCCCCATTGCATTGTGTTGGCAACCTTATCAAAACTCAATTGATCATAAATTTAATAATTTATTTCTGGACACTCAACTCTATTCCATGGATCTATGTCTATCTTTATGCCAGTACAACAATGCTCTGATTACTGCAGCTTGTAGGAAATTTTGAAATCAGGAAGTGTGAATCCTCCAACTTTCTTCTTTTTTCCCCAAGATAGTTGGGCTATTCTGGGTCCCTTAAATTTCCATAGAAAATTTAAGCTCAGCTTGCCAATATCTGCAAAATGTCCAGCTGAAATTTTGATAGTGATTATATTAAATTTCTAGATCAGTTTGGAGACTACTGCCATTTTAATGATATTAAGCCAAATCCATGAACATGGGCTATATTTCCATTTATTTAAGTCTTTTTTCATTACTTTTTATCAATGTCATATAGTTAGCTATTTACAAGTCTTACATTTCTTTTGTTAAATTTATTCCTAAGCATTTCATTCTGTTTTGATGCTATTGCAAAAAGAATGTTGTCTAATTTCAGTTTTGGATTGTTCATTGCTAGTGAATAGAAATAAAACTGACTTTTGTACATTGATCTTGTATCCTGCAACCCTGATGAACTAATTTATTCTAATATTTTTTGTGGATTTTCCATATACAAGATCATGTCATCTGCAAATATAGTTTTATTGATACTTCTTCCTTTTCAACCTGGATAAATTTTACTTCTCTTTCTTGCCTAACTGGCCTGGCTAGAATCTTCAGTACAAGATTGAATAGGAGTAACAAGAGCCGACATCCTTGTCTAGTACTTCATCTCAGGTGGAAAGCATTCAGTCTCTTACCATTAAGTATAATATTAGCTATGGGATGTTTTAGACAGTCTATCAGGTTGAGGAAGTTCCCCTCTAAATTAACCTGCTTAGGCTGCCGTAACAAAATAATATAGACTGGGTGGTTTAAACATTAGGCATTTAGGGACTTCCCTGGCAGTCCAGTGGGTAAGACTCTGTGCCTCTGATGTAGGGGGCCCGGGTTAGATACCTGGTCAGGGAACTAGATCCTCCATGCATTCTGCAACTAAGAGTCCACATGCCATAACTAAGAAGTCTGCATGCCACAACTAAAAGATCTTGTATGCTACAACAAAGTTCTTGTGTGCCCCAACTAAGATTTGGTGCAGCCAAAATAAATAAATAAATATTTTTTAAAAATAGGCATTTATTTTCTCATATTTCTGGAGGCTAGAAACCTAAGATCAAGGTGCCAGCAGGATTGGGTTCTGGTGAAGCCTCTTTTCATGGCTTGCAGGTGACCTCCTTCTTGCTGTGTCCTGACATGGCCATTTCTGTGTGTGTGTGTGTGTGTGTGTGTGTGTGTGTGTGTGTGTGTGTGTGTGTGTGCATTTAGAGGGAGGGAGAGATTGATCTCTGGTGTCTCTTCCTTTTCTTATAAAGACATCAGATTAGGGTACTACCCTATGACTTCATTTAACATCAGTTACCTCCTTAAAGGCCCTATTTCCAAATAGAGTCACATTGGGTGTTAGGGCTTCAACATGAAAAATTTTTTTGGTGGGAGGGGACACAATTTAGTCCATAACACCTGCTATTCCTAGTTTTTTAAATTTTTTTTTAATCATGAAAGTGTATTGGATTTTGTCAAGTGCTTTTTCTGGTGCATTGAGGTTATTATCTAGTTTTTGTTCTTTTGTATATTAATATGGTGTGTTACATTGGGATTGATTTTTAGCTGTTAAACCAACCTTACATTCCTGGGATAAATCCCACTTAGTCATAGTGTATAATCCTTTTTACATGTTACTGGCTTCTGTTTCCTAGGGTTTTGATTTTTTTTTTCTTTTCTTTTTGAAAGAATGTGTGTGGGTAGTTCCCTGGCATTCCAGTGGATAGGACTCCATGCTGAGGGCCCGGATTCAATCCCTGGTCAGGAAACTAAGATCCCACAAGCTGCGTGGTGTGGCCAAAAAACGAACAAACAAAAAAAACCCATAAAATAAAGAATGTGTGTGTATATTTATAAGAATTATTGGTCTGTAGTTTTCTTGTTATACCTTTGTCAGGTTTTGATATCAGGGTAATATTGGCCTCATAGAATGAGTTAGAACATGTTCCCTTCTCTTTTGTTTTTTGGAAGATTTTGTGAAGGATTAGTCTTAATTCTTTAAATGTTTGGTAAAATTCACCAGTGAAGCCTATAGTTCTGGGGTTTTCTTCATGGAAAGTTGTTTTTTTAAATTATTAATTCAATGGCTTTACTTGTTCAGTTTTTCTATTTTTTCTTGAGGTAGTTTCAGTAGTTTTGTCTTTCTAGGAATTTGCCTATTTCAACTAGGTTATCTAATTTGTTCATTGTATTCCCTCATCGGGAAGTTACAATGTCACAAAGCTTACTGTTCTGAGATTCTGTCATTAAAAAAAAAAAAAAAAGCTCCTTGGACTGTTGCAAAACTTCATTTCCAGAGTTATGAAAAAGTTGATTTTGACAATTTTTTGCCATTGTTCTCATTCCTTTTATGGAGTAGTGAAATTTTGGATGTCCTCACTCTGCTATTCTGGCACTTATTCTGATTAATTCATCTATTATATATCCATTCCTCACTCTCTTGAGCTTTTTTTTGAGCTAAAAATGAATTTAATAAAGACTATTTTAGTACCTTAGCCTGTCCAGGAGAGTTGGAAAGCCACACTTGGGAACTCTCATCCAGGAACCATTTCCAAAATCACACCACAAAACTGGCTCCATAAAGCCACCCTGTTTCTACTGCTGCTGCTCCTGCTATCCACAGATCCTGCTGCTTTCAACACTGACATCATCAATGCTAGATACTGGATGCTGCCGCTAGAACATCACTGCTCCTTTGGAAAAGTAGCTACCACCATGGCTGCCACCTGCCCTAGCACTGATTCCACTAAATCAATTTGATTCACTAGTGTTTGTCTCAAAGTCTAATGTAGGAGAATTCTGATTGATAGAGCTGTGGTCATATATTTGTGCTCTGGCTATAAGAAAGGCTGGTTAAGTTGATTTTTAAAATATTAAGTTGGGTGGTACTCTTTGCTTCTTACCCAGACTTGTACGATGGAAATTCCCCAAACATGGGATGGTAGTCTCCATTTTCCATAAAATACTTGCTATGTCATAATTAAAGAAAGAATAGTGGTTTGCACTTTAAATGCTTGCTTACCATAATACATGTTGCTTACCATAAGTCTTTTAATCTTAAACCACCTCCACTCCCCACTTATTTCATGTCATTTATTTTTTGAAGAAGTGGGACATTCTTATAGTTGAATTTTCCACATTCTAGATTTGGATTGTTGCATCCTCATGGTAGATTAACACATGCCTCTATTTCTTGTATTTCCTGCTTACTTGTGGTTGGATATCTAGATTTAGCTCCTTTTAAGATTTTGTCTCTGTGGTTGAATATTTTGGTTTCACCATGATGTATCTTTGTAAAGATTTTTCCTACTTGCAGTTTGTTGGTATACTGAATCTGTAGATTGTCTTCCATCGCTTCTGAAGAAATTTCAGCCATTATCTCTTCAAATATTGTCTCATTCTGCCTCTTCTTCTAAACCTCCAATTAAACATGTTATATCTACCCACTGTATCCTATATGTCACTGGCTCTCTATGGCAATTTTCATGTTTTTATCTTTTCATGCTACATTTTGGATAGTTTCTTCTCATTTTTTCCTTCAGTTCTGCAATTCTTTTTTTTTTTTTTCAGCAGCCGTGGCTCACAGGCCTAGCCGCTCCGCGGCATGTGGGATCTTCCCGGACCGGGGCACGAACCCGTGTCCCCTGCATCGGCAGGCAGACTCTCAACCACTGCACCACCAGGGAAGCCCTCTGCAATTCTTAAGTTGTGTCCAATCTGTTGTTAGACCCACCTATCTTTTGTTTTTAATTTCATTTATTGTATTGTTTTATTTGTATAAGTTTTGTTTGATTCTTTATCAGATCTGCTATGTTGCTTTTATAGTTTCCTCTTCCCTGGAGATATTTTCAAGCTTATATGTTATTTTGACATAATAAGCATGGGGACTTCCCTGGTGGCACAGTGGTTAATAATCCACCTGCCAATGCAGGGGGCACGGGTTCAATCCCTGGTCTGGGAAGATCCCACATGCCATGGAGTAACTAAGCTGAGAGCTACAACTACTGAAGCCCTCGTGCCTAAAGCCCATGCTCCACAAGAGAAGCCACCGCAATGAGAAGCCCACACACCGCAACAAAGAGTAGCCCCAGCTCGCTGCAACCAGAGGAAGCCTGTGCGTAGCAACAAAGACCCAAGGCAGCCACAAAGCCCCCCCAAAACATAATAAGCATGGAGGCCTGATATCTCCTGGAACTGTTCATCGTGTGTGTTGATTCTCACTTGTGCTGGCTTTAATTTATTTATGTGCTGGTCATCATGTTTTAAGAAATATCTGTAGAAACAATCAGAAACCTAAGATGAAATAATGATTTTCATCTGATTCTTCCAGGCACTTGAGGCCCTTTACCTTTCTAGGAGTATCTTAATCTAAATTCTGAGATTGAAGTTGCCTTAACTGCCCAGGTGAGGAATCTGGGATATCTCTTGTCTTGAGAGTGTAGCCCTTTGGAAGACCTTAGTTTAATGGAGTAATGAGGTATGAGAGTCTCCGCCTGGGGTTGGACCTACGTTTTTGGCTTCTGTGCCCTTTGTGCAGTAAGGCCATTAAACCCAGCTAGGTTTGCTTCTCCAGGTTTTGACCTTCTCTTAGATTTTAGCCAGGTAAATTTTTCATTATCTTTTAAACTCTTTCATTTCTTTTAAGAAGATTTTAAAAAATATTTCTCTTGCTTAATTTTCTTCAGAAGGATTGGTTTGAATTATTTAGGCCATAGTTGCTGAATGCAGAGGCAAGTAAATATTTTTTGAAAAATTATACAGGAATACCTCATTTTATTGCATTTCACTTTATTGTGCTTCCCAGATGTTACTTTTTTTACAAATTGAAAGTCTGTGGCAACCCTGCATTGAGCAAGTCTGTTGGCACCATTTTTCCAATAGCATTTGCTCACTTAATGTCTCTGCAACACATTTTGGTAATTCTCAAAATATATCAAACTTTTAAGTCATTATTATATTTGTTATGGTGATCTGTAATCAGTGATCTTTGATTTACTACTGTAATTGTTTTGGGGCACAATGAACCATGCCCATGTAAGACGGCAAACTTAATCGATAAATGTGTGTGTTCTGACTGCTCCCCTCTCTCTCTCCCTCTCCTCAGGCCTTTCTACTCCTTGAGACACAACAATATTGAAATTAGGCTAATTAATAACTCTACAATTGTCTCTCAGTTTTCAGGTGAAAGAGTCACATATGTCTCACTTTAAATCAAAAGCTAAAAATAATTAAGCTTAGTGAGGAAGGCATGTCCAAAGCTGAGATAGGCTGAAAGCTGGGCCTCTTGCACCAGATACTTAGCCAAGTTGTGAATGCAACAGAAAAGTTCTTGAAGGAAATTAAAAGTGCTCCTCCAGTGAACATATGAATGATAAAGTGAAACAGCCTTATTGCTGATATGGAGAAAGTTTTAGTGGTCTGGACAGAAGATCAAACCAGCCACAACATTCTCTCAAGGCAAAGCCTAATCCAGAGCAAGGCCCTAAGTTCCTTCAATTCTATGAAGGCTGAGAGAGGTGAGGAAGCCACAACAGAAAAGTTTGAAGCTAGCAGAGGCTGGTTCTTGAAGTTTAAGAAAAGAAGCCCTCTCCAAAACATAAAAGTTGCAAGGTGAAGCAGCAAGTGCTGATGTAGCAGCTGCAGCAAGTTATCCAGAAGATCTAGCTAAGGTAATTAATGAAGGTGGCTACAGTAAACAACAGATTTTCAGTGTGGATGCAACAGCCTTCTATTGGAAGATACCATCTAGGCTTTCATAACTAGAGAGAAGTTAATGCCTGGATTCAAAGCTACAAAGGACAGGCTGACTCTCTTGTTAGGGGCTAATGCAGCTGGTGACTTGAAGTTGAACCTGATGCTCATTTACCATTCCAAAAATTCTAGGGCCCTTAAAAATTATGCTAAATCTACTCCACTTGTGCTCTATAAGTGGCACAAAGCCTGGATGACAGCACATCTGTTTACAACATGCTTTGCTGAATATTTTAAGCCCACTTTGAGAACTACTCAGAAAAAAAGATTCCTTTCAAAATATTACTGCTCATTGAAAATGTGCCTGGCCACCCAAGAACTCTGATGGAGATACACAATGAGATTTATGTTATTTTCATGCCTGCTAACACAATGCCCATTCTGCAGCCCATGGATCAAGGAATAATTTTGGCTGTCAAGTCTTATCAAAGAAATACATTTCGTAAGGCTATAGCTGCCATACATTGTGATTCCTTTGATGGATCTGGGCAAAGTCCATTGAAAACCTTCTGGACAGGATCCACCATTCTAGATGCCATTAGGATCATCTGTGATTTGTGAGAAGAGGTCAAAATATCAAATATCAGTTTGGAAGAAGTTGATTCCAACTCTCATGGATGACTTTGAGGGGTTCAAGACTTCAGTTGGGAGATGTGGTAGAAATGGCAAGAGATTTAGAATTAGAAGTAATGTCTGTTATTTGTTTCTATGTGTCTGAATTGCTGCAATCTCGTGATAAAACTTTAATGGATGAGGAATTGTTTCTTATGGATGAGCAAAGAAAGTGGTTTCTTGAGATGGAAACTACTCCTGTTGAAGATTCTGTGAAGATTGCCGAAATGACAACAAAGAATTTATTTTAAAAATTTTATTATTATTTTTTATTGGAGTATAGTTGCTTTACAATGTTGTGTTAGTTTCTGATGTACAACGAAGTGAATCAGCTATACATATACATATATCCCCTCCCTCTTGGACCTCCCTCCCACCCCACCCCCATCCCATCCCTCTAAGTCATCACAGAGCACCGAGCTGAGCTCCCTGTGCTACATAGCAGGTTCCCACTAGCTAGCTATTTTAACATGACAGTGTATAAATGTTAATCCTGATCTCCCAGTTAGTTCCACCCTTCCCTTCCCCCACTGTATCCACGTCTTTTCTCCACATCTGTGTCTCTTTTCCTTCCCTGCAAATAGGTTCATCTGTACCATTTTTCTAGATTCTACATATATGCATTAATATAGGGTATTTGTTTTTCTCTTTCTGACTTACTTCACTGTATGACAGACTCTAGGTCCATCCACATCTCTACAAATGACCCAGTTTTGTTCCTTTTTATGGCTGAGCAATATTCCATTGTATATATGTACCACATCTTCTTTATCCATTTGTCTGTCGATGGGCATTTAGGTTGTTTCCATGTCCTGGCTATTGTAAATAGTGCTGCAATGAACACTGGGGAACATGTGTCTTTTTGAATTATGGTTTTGTCAGGGTATATGCCCAGTAGTGGGATTGCTGGGTCATATGGTAGTTCTATTTGTAGTTTTTGAAGGAACTTCCATACTGTTCTCCATAGTGGCTGTATCAATTCACATTCTCACCAACAGTGCAAGAGGGTTCCCTTTTCTCCATATCCTCTCCAGCATTTATTGTTTGTAGATTTTTTTGTTGATGGCCATTCTGACTGGTGTGAGGTAATACTTCAGTGTAGTCTTGATTTGCATTTCTCTAGTAATTAGTGATGTTGAGCATCTTTTCATATTACTTGTGATTGGTCTGTTTATATTTTCTAATTTTCCTCATTCAATATTGGAAAGTTGTACCTTTCTAAGAATCTGTTTCTTCCAGGTTGTCTATTTTATTGGCATATAATTGCTTGTAGTAGTCTCTTATGGTTCTTTATATTGCTGCAATGTCAATTGTAATTTCTCCTTTTTCATTTATAATTTTATTGATTTGAATCCTCTCCCTTTTTTCTTGATGAGTCTGGCTAAAGGTTTATCAATTTTTTTTATCTTCTCAAAGAACCAACTTTTAGTTTTATTGATCTTTGCTATTGTTTTCTTCATTTCTATTTCATTTATTTCTGCTCTCATATTTATGATTTCTTTCCTTCTAGTAACTTTTTTGTTTTTTGTTCTTCTTTCTCTAGTTGCTTTAGGTGTAAGTTTAAATTGTTCATTTGAGATTTTTCTTGTTTCTTGAGGGGGGATAGAATTGCTATAAACTTCCTTCTTAGAACTGCTTTTGCTACATCCCAGTAGGTTTTGGGTTGTCATGTTTTCGTTGTTATTTGTTTCTATGTATTTTAAAAATTTCCTCTTTGATTTCTTCAGTGATCTCTTGGTTATTTAGTATCATATTGTTTAGCCTCCATGTGTTTTTGTTTTTTTCCTGTAATTGATTTCTAATCTCATAGCATTGTGGTTGGAAAATATGCTGGATACAATTTCAATTTTCTTAAATTTTCCAAGGCTTGATTTGTGACCCAAGATGTGATTTATCCTGGAGAATGTTCTGTGTGCACTTGAGAAGAAAATGTATTCTGTTGCTTTCGGGCAGAATGTCTTATGAATATCAATTAAACCTATCTGGTTTATTGTGTCATTTAGAGCTTGTGTTTCTTTTTTTTTTTTTTTTTTTTTTTTTTGCGGTACGCGGGCCTCTCACTGTTGTGGCCTCTCCCATTGCGGACCACAGGCTCCAGACGTGCAGGCACAGCGGCCATGGCTCACGGGCCCAGCCGCTCCACGGCACGTGGGATCCTCCCAGACTGGGGCGCGAACCCGTGTCCTCTGCATCAGCAGGTGGACTCTCAACCACTGTGCCACCAGGGAAGCCCAGAGCTTGTGTTTCTTAATTTATTTTCTGTCTGGATGATCTGTCCATTGGTGTAAGTGGGGTGTTAAAGTCCCCCCACTATTATTATGTTACTGTCGATTTCCCCTTTTATGGCTGTTAGCATTTGCTTAATGTATTGAGGTGATCCTATGTTGGGTGCATAAATATTTATAATTGTTGTATCTTCTTCTTAGATTGATCCTTTGATCATTATGTAGTGTCCTTCCTTATCTCTTATAACAGTTTTTATTTTAAAGTTTATTTTATCTGATATGAGTATTGCTACTCCAGCTTTCTTTTGATTTCCATTTGCATGGTATATCTTTTCCTATCCCCTCACTTTCAGTCTGTATGTGTCCCTAGGTCTGAAGTGGGTCTCTTGTAGACAGCACATATACGGGTCTTGCTTTTGTATCCATTTATCCAGTCTTTTGGTTGGAGCATTTAATCCATTTACATTCAAGGTAATTATCAATATGTATGTTCCTATTACCATTTTCTCAATTGTTTTGGGTTTGTTTTTGTGGGTCTTTTTCCTCTCTTGTGTTTTCCACCTAGAGAAGTTCCTTTAGCATTTGCTGTAAAGCTGGTTTTGTGGACCTGAATTCTCTTAGCTTTTGCTTGTCAGTAAAGCTTTTGATTTCTCCATTGAATCTGAATGAGATCCTTGCTGGGTAATCTTGGTTGTAGGTTTTTCCCTTTCATCACTTTAAATATACCGTGCCATTCTCTTCTGGCCTGCAGAGTTTCTGCTGAAAAATCAGCTGTTAACCTTATGGGGATTCTCTTGTATATTATTTGTTGCTTTTCCCTTGCTGTTTTTAACATTTTTTCTTTGAATTTAATTTGTTAGTTTGATTAATGTGTGTCTTGGTGTGTTTCTCCTTGGGTTTATCCTGCCTGAGACTCTGTGCTTCCTGGACTTGGGTGGCTATTTCCTTTCCCATGTTAGGGAAGTTCTCAACTATAATCTCTTCAAATATTTTCTCAGATCTTTTCTCTTTCTCTTCTTCTTCTGGGACCCCTATATTTCAAATGTTGGTGTGTTTAATGTTGTCCCAGAAATCTCTGAGCCTGTCCTCATTTCTTTTCATTCTGTCTTCTTTATTCTGCTCCTCAGCAGTTATTCCCACCATTCTATCTTCCAGCTCACTTAACTATTCTTATGCCTCAGTTATTCTGCTAATGATTCTTTCATTTCAGTTATTGTTTTGTTCATCACTGTTTGTTCTTTAGTTCTTCTAGGTCTTTGTTAAACTTTTCTTGTATTTTCTCTATCCTTGCCTCCATTCTATTTCCGAGATTTTGGATCATCTTTACTATCATTACTCTGAATTCTTTTTTAGGTAGGTTTCCTATTTCCCCCTCATTTATTTGGTCTTGCAGGTTTTTACCTTGCTCTTCCATCTGTAACATATTGTCATTTCATTTGTTTTGATGGGTGGGGCTGTGTTCCTGTCTTACTGGTTGTTTGGCCTGAGGCGTCCAGTACTGGAGTTTACAGGTACTTGGGTACAGCTGGGTCTTGGTGCTGAGATGAGGACCTTGGGAGACCTCACGCCTTTGATATTCCCTGGGGTCTGAGGTTCTGTTAGTCCAGTGGTTTGGACTCAGTGCTCCCACCACAGGAGCTCAGGCCTGACCCCCAGCCTGGGAACCAAGGTCCTGCAAGCCATGTGGTGTGGAAAAAAAAAATAAGAGAGAGAGCAGAACAATAACAAAGAATAAAAAATAAAATTAGAAAAATACTAAATATAGTAGAAAAAAATAAAAATACAAATGAAATGACAACAAGGCAAAACAGCAAAAAAAAAAAAACCACCCACAACAGCAAAAAAAAAAAAAAAAAAAAAAAGGCCAGATGAAGCCTTGGGGGTGGGGCTTAGGCAGGGGTTGGGGCCTAGGCTCAGGACCCTAGTGGCCATAAAAGGCCTTGTGGGGTTGGGATCGTGGCTTAGGCTCAGCCTAGACAGTGGGGGCCCCGGAGAGCGGAGGTAGAGGCCTGGGACCCCACCAGGCTTGCCGGGCCTGAGCCATCAGGGGAGATGCTAGCTGCGTTCCCCTCTGATCCCCCAATCCCCCGAAGGTCTCTCTCTGTCCCCACTGATCCCTGCACCATGGGTGGGCTCCCCCTCTGGTCATGGATCCCCTCCCCTCCCCCAGCCACCCCTCATGGGTGCTGGTCCCCTGCTGCCTCCACCTTCTCTCCCCCCTCCTTCCCTGCCACATCCTACCTGGTTGTGTGGGTACTTTTCCTGTCCCTTTAGGTGTCTGACGTCCCCCACCAGAGCCTGGGAGGTGCATTAGTTGTGTCAAGAATTTAGAATATTACATAAACATAGTTGGTAAAGCAGTTGCAGAGTTGGAGAGGGTTGACTCCAATTCTGAAATAAGTTCTACTGAGCAGGGTAAAGTGCCATCAAACAGCCTTGCACACTACAGAGAAATCCTTCATGAAGGAAGAGACGATCGATGTGGCAGACCTCCTTGCTGTCTTATTCAAGAGACTGCCTCAGCCACCCACCTTCAGCAACCACCACCCTGATCAGTCAGCAGCATCAACATCTGGGCAAGACCCCTGCCGGCAAAAACATTATGACTCACCGAAGGCTCAGATGATGCTTAGCATTTTTTAGCAATAAAGTATTTTTAAATTAAGGTGTATACATTGTTTTTTTAGACATAATGCTATTGCACACTTCATAGACTACAGTATACTGTAAGCATAAACTATATGTACCGGGAAACAAAAAAAAATTGTGTGACTCACCTTATAGCTTTATTGCGATGGTCTGGAACTTTACCTGCAATATTTTTAAAGTATGCCTGTATGCCTTTTACCTTATTAGGTATATATGTACACCTGAATACTCTTACACTATATGTAGGACTGCAGTAATGCAAGGAAATTTAAATATGTAATGCAAATTTAAAAAACAGGGCATGATCATAGTAGTGATTTTTTCCTTTCTTATGCAAAAATGGAGTTAATAAACTGTGACCGTTGTTCTTAATCAGGTTATACTAAGAGTGCATACCTTTCCCAGGAGAATTGTCAAGAGAACAGTAGTTAATGCAGTTAATGCCTGTATATTTCCTGGTTAAGAGTGTCTGCTTGATTTTTTTCTATTAAAGGCAGAGAGAGAAATTTGCTCTTTGGTCTTCACCAACACCAAGACCCTCCTCTCCTGGGGTCTGGGATATGTGGGAAAAACAAACATATAAACAAAAAAACCAAACGCCACAATCAGTGAATTGGTAATGGAATGTTATGTCTGCATTTATTGTCTTGGATGGAGAATCAAAGGAAAATAAAAACCCTTTTGCTATGTCTATATCTTGGTGTTCTAAAGCATCATGTTAATAGCAATTAAAATAACTTTAATTGGGCTTCCCTGGTGGCGCCGTGGTTAAGTCTGCCTGCCGATGCAGGGGACATGGGTTCGTGCCCCATTCTGGGAAGATCCCACATGCCGCGAAGCGGCTGGGCCCGTGAGCCACGGCGGCTGAGCCTGCATGTCCGGAGCCTGTGCTCCACAACGGGAGAGGCCACAACAGTGAGAGGCCTGCGTACCGCAAAAAAAAAATACAAAACAAAAACAACAAAGACTTTAAATGAAAAAGGGAAGAGAACTTCCTGGCAGTGCAGTAGTTAGGACTCCTCGATTTCACTGCAGAGTGCCCTGGTTCAATTCCTGGTGGTCGGGGGATTAAGATCCCACAAGCTGGGTGAGTGGCGATGATAGGTCAAAGTGGAGTTATTCTTAGTTATGACAGGCTCTAAGTCCTATTTTTATATGAATTGTAACTAATGAATAAATACATGAAAAAATAGACATATTTTAAATGAGATCAAAGGTGTAATTTGGGGGTCTCTTTATTTCTGATTAAGTCATTCAATTGCATAATTAAAAAATTATATCCATAAAAATATTTTTAAAATCATTTTTCCAGATTATGAAAGTTAACACACACTCAAAAATGCCTTTTATTTTTCTTTATCTCCAAATGATGTGCTAGGTATAGTTCTAAACTCCTAGGAGGAAGTAATAAAAATTCTTGGATTTTTTTCTGTATTTTAAGTCTGATAGAAATCACACATTAAAAAATATCTGTACAAGCTAATGAAAATATTGTCTTAGATTTTAGCTGGCATCACTAAGTTGATGGTACAATGCTGATTATCAATGTAGACGTTCTGATTGACAGCTATATGCCCTTAATAGAAATGTCACTACATGAGAGCAATATATGTGACGTGTACAGCCATTCAAAACAGTTTATGGGGAGAAAATACTTAAAGGGTTTCCTTGTAATAAAAAATACTGGAAGTTCCCTAAAATATTTTAGTCCCCACTGTCACACCCTCCCTTCACCCCTCTGCCTGTATGGTGGTCTTCAGAACTTTTATGTCCCATACGGCTCATGGTTCAAGGGTAACCAAAGTAATCACTCAATTCCATAGGACAGGGACTTCCCTGGTGGTCCAGTGGCTGAGACGCCACGCTTCCAATGCAGGGGGCCCGGGTTCCATCCCTGGTCAGGGAACTAGATCTCACATGCCGCAACTAAAAGATCCTGCAAGCCACAACTAAAACAAAGAAACCCATATGCTGCAACGAAGATCCCACATGCTGCAACTAAGAACCGGCACAGCCAAATAAATATAATAAATACCATAGAAAAGCTCTCTCATGGGAATGAGTAGTTGCTTCAGATTATCTAGGCTCCAGTTTCATCAGAGGAACAAGAATGAATCAATTGTTTTGTTTTTTTTAAAAATACTTATTTGGTTGCACTGGGTCTTCGCTGAGGCAGGCGGGCTCCTCAGTTGCGGCAGGCATGTGGGATCCAGTTCCCTGACCAGGGATTGAACCCGGCCCCCCTGCATTGGGAGCTCGCAGTCTTAACCACTGCACCACCAGGAAAGTCCCAAGAATGAATGAATTATAATAAAATGCTACTTTCCTACAAAAGACTTAAGCACTCACAAATTAAAGACTGCTGGCCAATCTTAATGCTTAGAGATCCCTCCCAGAAGTGGCAAACACTGAATCTAGTCCTCAGAGATGCTTGATAGACTCTAAAACATGAGTTACCTTCAATTAGCTAACTTCCTCAACTTGAAAAATCAGGGAATTATGGTTTTCCAGAAGTCCTTTTATGGGGTTGGCCCTTCCTGTCTCATCAATAAAACAATCACCCTATATGTGTTCACAAGCCAGCACACAAATTTCTGAGAACTTCTGAAGAAACTCCCTTTGGGTAACCTCATCAATGATAGCAAATTCAATAAATTTTGGAAATCCCCTTACAGTCCAGTGGTTAGGACTTGGTGCTTTCTACTGCTGTGGGGCCGGGTTTGATTCTTGGTGGGGGAACTAAGATCCCGGAAACTGCATGGTGTGGCCTAAATGAATGAATTCTAGTCAATCTGTCGCCATAAAAGCCAACTTCGAGTCTTTTAAACTAGATAGCTTTCAAAGTAGTTTATAATTTCCTTGAGACTACATTTATGTATAGACATGAATTTTTTTTTCTTAAGAAAACTCCTTTTGGTCAGATTCTCAAAAGGAGATAACCATTGGAACAGTATGAGAAAACCTGTCTGCAGTACAGTGCTTCTCACATATTTATAACACATGCTAGTCACTGCTAAACTAAAATCTTAAGCATTGTTATTTGAAATTTTTAGATTTTAAGTAACAAATCAGAGACTGTTGACTATCCCTTCCCCAACCACACTGAGATCACGATATACCTCCTCAAATGGGGGGTATACTCCTCTTGAATGAGGAGACCAGAGTAAGGTCAGGAATTAAACTGCCACTTAAAGTAACAATCTTTAGGATGTTCAGCATTACCCTCTAATCCACAGAATACCACTGTATTCTTTCCTACAGTTTATAAAACAGTGGTTAAGTCAAAAGGAACAGCCCACATTTTTATGGCAATATACTTTTGAATGACTTTACATGAAAACAAAGTTGTATTGCTTTTACTCAGAAAGTTGAGACCACAGTAGATGGCAATTCTATTAAGTTGGAAAGCTTGAGATTTTTACAGAATGACATTTCCTGACTTCGCTTAACACTAGGAGCAATTCAAATGGCAGAAACGCACATACACACACGTAACTAAAAATTGCAGTTTATATAAAATTACATTAAAAATGCAATTATAATTGCAGTGTCCTTGAATCACCTTTTAAATCAGTGAAACATAGTATCCTGTGGTGGACATCCTATCAAATACTTGCAACCTATAGCAATTAATTTCTCAGGTTTCTTTGTATTTAAATTTGTAAGATTAGCAAAGGGTCCAGTTACTGTCACCATTATGGAAAAGATGCATGGAAGAGAATGAAATAAATGCTCTGCTTATCCATGTTAGTATCCCAACGACATTTTAACTCTTAATCCCTAATCTTGTAAACGTAGCCATCAGACTACAGAATATTAACGTTAATCAACAAAACTGCTAATTAAGTTTCTTTCAGGGTAAGTAGCAACACATAGAACTTGCTCAAAACAACTCAGGAAGCATATTTAAGAATATACAGGTTAATGTTTGTCATAGGTACTTCAGTTTTTCTAAAAGACCTCAGACAATAATCTCTAGATGTAGTGTATTTCTTCAAAGTCATATATATCAAGACTTGACTGAAGAGTATGGATTTTGTTTAAAAAGCCTTTATTCATTTTTGATCAGGGAAAGGACAATCTCAATGTCAACTTGTCACCTAATCATAAATTTGAACTTACAGGATTCACTGCCCTGAAGACACTGCACCTACTGACTTTGACAACATAACTTAAAATGAAAATCTCCTTTCTGTTCCCTAAGGTTGCATGTTCAAAGAATCAAACAATCCCTTGCAATAGCCAACATTGGTACTTGGCCTAGGTGTAAGGTCAAATAACAAAACAGGAGCAAAAGGCCAAAAGCATTGCAACTTGATAGCCCAGCAAGTACAAACATCATCAGAACAAAGAAAGTTGCAGGCACCAAATAAAACAAGGCAGGTTCATTAGCATAAAAAAATTTACACTTGGTTGGTGAGGTCAACCATCCCACATGTGAACATGTATGCCAATCCTAACGGCTAACATGGAACCACAGAAACAAAAACCTTAAATTCAATAACTACACTTGAATGTAAAATTCAAAACTTGAATTTACCCAGGACATCCTCCAAAATCTAGAGCTAAAACTGTTTTTTTTAATGCACCAGATCTGTTGTAATGACATGACTTGGTCACACTTAAGATTTACATTAAGATTTAAGGGATACCTTTCCCCACTATTCCTTTTACGTTTGAACATGGATATGCTTAACTATTCAGCTCATGCACTAACTGCGCTAAAAATGATGAAACTCACTACCATGATTTTTTCTAAGAACTCACACCACGTAACAGTTAACACCCAATACACCTTCCTAAAAATGCCCCAACAGAAAACATTTTGTTCAGTTTGGTGCTTGCTGTGACATAATACCAACAGAATAGTATACAATTAATATAGTTACTCATCCACTACGTCGAATATTTTAATCTAACTTTTGTTCAAACTTTAGTAACTTCATACCTATTTGCCAAAATCCTTGTGTTAAATGTAACTACATCTGATATTCTTAAACTGTGGCTCCTATAACACAGTTCAAGTGTTTTTTCCCCTGGGTATATTTAGACAGTTTAATCAAGAAAACAAAGTTACGGTATTATGATTAGCCAAAGCTCTTTCTAGCAGACCACTGAATACAGCAAGTCATAACAAATGCCTTTCCAGAGACAAGAACAAAGCAAAATATTTTCTATTCATAAAAGGAGCTACCAGCATGCTTTGTGCCATTAAAAAGTTACTTTTCAAAATATAACCAGAAGACTTATGGTCTACTAGAAAGCTTCCACTCATCACAACACTATAACTACGCCACAGAAACTTTCATGACAAAGTCTCCAGATATACAAAGAGAAAACAACATTACTTAAAGGTATGTGGAAGCCTCAGTTAACAGGGAAATGAAGCCTGAGAACATAGAATACATCTAACAAAAAGAGAACAGAGTAGACACTGTAGCTGGCTATTCGTAAAGGACCACAGTTTCTCCCTATGGGTCAACACTCCCTACAAAATAAACTGTGCCTTAATTATTGCTTATTTAAAATTACACTTTTACAGAGCTATTTAGTACCTGACGCAGAAAAACAATCACATAAGGAAGCATTTATTTGAGGTTTAACACGAAATCATACAAATAAAATTTGTATAAACACAAATCCACGTTGAGTCGTAACAGATAGCAAAAGACAAAGTAAAAACAAAAACTAATTGGCGGCTATATACAGTTGGACACAGTTGTGTCTTGTACACTAGAAAGTCTTTTACAAAATAATCATCTTAGATCAACAGAAGACCAATCTTCAATGTCGTCCTGCAAGATGGGTTACTTTAGCAATCTCTTCCTAAAAACAAAAACAAAATGGCAATTAGATTTGTGCAACTCTGACAAGCTTTCAAAGGTCCACTTTCATGAATTGTTTTAAGTTCTCACTAATTAAAGATCACATGCAAATTCATTGGCAAAATGCAGTTTGGGTAATTAATAAATTCACCCTGGGGTTCCCAAATAATATTAAAGTAAAATTTACTTAGAAAATCTGGGAATGCAGTCTTCCCATATTCACAGGTTGAACTGTGTGCTAGGTTCAAGGTCTACTAGAAACATCTCTAGTAAGCCACGTAAAATGCTATTACAAACGTGAATTTCTAATAGGCTTGTATTGCAAGAAAACAAATTTCTGTGTGCATATGATCTTTAATTTATATCCCAGATTTTAAAGTTCTTGTTTTGGTTTGTAGATTTCACTATTAGCTATAAAAAGAAAAAGCAAGCATTAAATCTTACAAGAATGAACACTTAAAATGAGGCTCCACAATTGAAATACAACACTAAACAGAAGACCAAAATGATTAAGCTGTAAAAAGGCATTTATGTACTTTAACTCCTGTAAAAAACCATTTAAGTTAAGTTTAGACACTTAATCTTCAAAAAGATTAAAAAAGAAGCCAAAGTCTGAAGTTTTCCACTTTAATCTTTACGCTGGTACATGAAGTTGGAAGAGACCATACCACAGGACAGCGTTTTCTGGTGTATGCCTTGCGCTCTGCCCGCAACGTGCGACCCCCAGAGATAGACGTGGTCAGGGTGACACACGGCCTGCAATGAAGTTCCCGCTGGCGGGTACAAACAAGGTATAATGTCAGAGTTAGAAGACAACATTCCTGTTTTCCTTAAGTTGTACCCATTTCAGTACTTTACCTGTTAATAGTTCTAAAAAAGTTTAATTATTCCTCTAGACCACCTGGTACACAAAGCAAACAGAAAAACTCTTAAGTTTTTCTGTAATACTAAAGAAAGTGAGATAAAACTTTAAAGTTAAAGATCTATAGACACTTTAGGCAAAACAGGTTCATAAAGCAAGTAAAAAATTAACAATTTAGTAAAAACAGGCTACATGATATTTTGTTTTCACTTATTTTTCATTTGTCTATTGATCTTTAAATTAAATTAGAATTTCCACTGGTGTCTTGAACTCTTATACACACCTGTTTTCTCCAACGTCCCCTTTTAGTATGGCTGGTAATTATTTTGGTGATTGCCACCCCCTCGAGATGCCTTGCCGTAAGTGCTCTGTTGGCCTATTTTGAAAAAACAAAAAATTATGCTTAGCTTTTAATGAAATGATTTCACTATATTTAAAAACTTAAATATGCAAAATCCTCCACAGCAATTAAAATAACCAGATATTTTAAAAGTCATTATAAACTAGTCACACATCACATTCTAGAATGTTTGTAATGACCGAAGTCTATCAGTATAAGCCCCTATGACTATTAAATGTCTCAAAAATTTAACTCCAAACACTTCAAGAAATAGAAAACACCCACACACAAGTCTCAGAATGGGATTGTACTTAAAACACTGAATTTTAGTACCACTGGTTTATGAAATTAAGTTAAATATTCTTACCACTGTAGTCTGTATATCCCTGTCCATATCCATAGTTCCCATAGTTATACCCAGTATAATCATAGCCGCCATAGCCACTATAGTTTTGATCACCACCATAGGCACTATTGTAATTTCCATATCCTTGATCATAATAGTTATTAAATCCTTGGTTCCAGTTTTGGCCCTGACCTGAAACAATGCACAATGATTGTTAGGAAACAACGTCTGACCCCCAACCCTAACATAAAATGATGCATTCCTGTCCCTCACTCTGCAAATCTTAAAAAGGCAGAATGGATACCTAATATTGCTATCTGACCAAGAAAGTACTATTACAGTTGGCATAAAAAAGGGGGCAGAAAGTCCAATTGTGCCAGTATCAGGCTTCCTAAATTCAATGAAAAATCAGGACAAAGGAGAAGACAGTGTTTATCTTTAAAACAAGGACTCCTGCCCTAGAAAACCTATCACGCCAAAGTGTTCCATGTAATCTTAATTACATTTAATGGTGTTATTTCCCCAATCAGTAATGACACTGTCAAAGTGGCCATTGTTTGAAGAGGTGAAATCAGTAAAAACAAAAGCCCACCCACTAAGCTGAGCAGTTTCCATGTTGTAACAGTTTAAATTTGGCTTTACTTTCCTATGGGCATATTCATATTCCGCAGTTTATAGCTTACAGCACTGAGTGCCCAGGAATTAAGTCTCACCTCGGCCACGACCCCTAGTACCACCTCGTCCACCAGCTGCAGCACCTCTTCCTCCCTTTTGTTGTTGCTGTTGCTGCCTATATACCTCTTTGGGTTGTGCAACTTTGATTTCACACTAAAAACAAAATTTAAAAAGCAAACAGAATTATTACCAATATTCTAATGTCAAGCCATTATTTCCTTCTCAAAACAGGCTGAGAAATTTCACTTTAAGAAAAAAAAAAAAAGCACATTGCTCATTTACTATAATCAAAATGGCTTTACCTTCCCAGAACCAATTTGATGATATCTGCTTTCTAACAATTTCTTTACTGGCTCTTCGTCTGTATACGTAATAAAACAAAATCCTCTTCTTTCATTTGTTTTTGTATCCATGGGAAGTTCAATATTTTCAATCTGAAATCAAGATACACACTCAAGGTCACCCACTAATGGTAAAAAGCTACCAAGATGTTTTAGAATGCCACAAGTCCTTTTCAAGCTTCAACATAACATGTCATTCTAACAAAATACCTTCTGTATAAACTACTGCTTTATTATCCACATCAAACTAGAGTGATCTGTTTCATCTATGGAGCATTGAGAAGGGAGAATAAAACCTTATTTAATACCATTTCTTACCCCACAGATGCCACTAGTTAATAAATCCAAACCCTAACCACACCAAAGTATCCATCTTTTTGCTGAATTAGTTTCCATTAGACACTAGTTTCCATTATTAACACAGAAAACACTGATTAAGGTACGGTGACTGGAAGAGACTTGAGCAATAATTTAATCCCACCCTCATCCAACACTGAGTTTGCTCTGTAAGAACTGGGCCAGGGATAAACATTATATAAACATATCAAATGAAAATACACGTAAACGTAAAAGCAGAGCGCACCTCTCCAAAGGCTCCAAAATATTCTTTAATTTGTTCTTCTGAAGTATCTGGGCTCAATCCACCCACAAAAACCTTTTTAGGGGGTTCCTTCCCTTTTAAAGCTTTGGCTCTTTTAGGGTCTATCAATTTGCCATCCAGCTTGTGTTCTTTCATTTCCAAAACCTAGAAGACAGATTTATTTAATCTGACAACATACAAGCAACCCTCTGAACAATTTGCAAGAAACACACAAAAGCACCACAATGCAATACATGTTCCTACCTTATCAACACTAGCAGCATCTTTGAAAAGCACAAATCCAAATCCTCTTGATCTTCCAGTGACTGGATCTGTTTTAATTGTGCAGTCTACAACTTCCCCAAATCGAGACAAATATTCAGTCAGATCTTTCTTGCTTGTATCCCAGCTCAAGCCTCCAATAAACATTTTACTAGAAATAAAAGTTGTTTTTTAAGGTTAGCAGCAACTACAACGATTACTTAAATTCTGAAATTACGTTTACGAAATAAAACTATAAAATAAGCACGGGGAAATACATCCTGATGTACAAATAATTTAACCCGTTTACACACACACACGAACAAAAGACCACAAAAATCCCCAAGTTCCTCACTTATTCAAAACGGTGGACACCTTGCTCTCCTCACTGCACAATGCCAAGTTGAAACGAGGCCAACGATAGATACGTGGTAAAGATTGTTCCCGACTAGACAATCCAACTTTCTATACTGATCCCACACAACTTAGGCTCACCGTCTTCCTCAGCTATCAAGCCAACGTTCCACCTAAAGAACTCATCGTCACACGTACTGGGGATCTGGGTACCAGTCGCCTACAGGTTCCCAAACCAGGAGTTCCTTAAATCCTCCCCCTGAAAACTGCGCGGAACCGTAACACAGACACAATGAAGAGGCGGCTGCAGCTGCAGCAAGGGGCACAGCGAGGCCGGCCCCTCCCCCTCGGGCCCCACGCGCGCCTGCGCACTCGGGCCCCAGACGCCGCCGCCCTCCGCCTCCAACCCCTCTGCCCTTCCCCCACCTTCGCGGGCCTCTCGAGTCACCGTCCCCCCCCCCCCCGTCTCCTACTTTCCTCTTCCCTCCAATCTAGTGGGGCCCAGCGGGCACGCGGGGAATCGACTTGGGGAAAGAACAGGGGCAGCGCGCGGCCCCCGAGGGACGAAGGGGCGTATGCAGATCGCTGGGGGAGGGGGGAAAGAGGAGAAGCGTGAGGTACCCGTCATCCTGTTGATTCTTGCTCGCGTTGATCTTGGAACCCTCTGCGAATTCCTCTATGTTGCTGTACTCGTTCATGTCTTCCATAGCGGCTGAGTTGTCGGCCGGGAGGCGCTGGCGCGCAATCCGTGTCGCGGTAGCAGCGGCGGCAGAACGTTGTATGGAGCTGGATTTAAAATGGCGGCGGAAGAGATCCGGCCGCCGCCTGCGCCCTCCCTTTATAGCCGCCCCGCCCGCCAATCGGGAGGGCTGCTGGGCGGTGACGTGGCGCTGGGCCCGGCGCGCCCCCTGCCGGGCGGAGCTGGGAGCGAGCGAAGGGAGGAGCGGGGCGAGCTGCCGCGGCGCCCTCGGCCGCCAATGGGAGAGGCTGCGGGAGGCTAAAGTAGCGGGAGCGGAGGGGAACAATGGCGGCGGCACATGGGAAAGCCGGGGCGGGACCTCCATCGCGGCCCTTCCGCTGAGGAGCGAGGTCGCGGGTGAGGGGACGCGGGCTTGGGAAAAGAGCGTCAGAAGAGAAAAACGAAGGGGCGAAAAGTCCTGGGTCAAAAATCCCGAGCAGCGTCACAGCCCCTCTTGCCTTGAGAGCCTTTGTGTCTGGCGTCCGGTCCAGCCCACTCCCAGCAAAGAGCCGTCAACCCCGCCTTTTTCCGCCCTCGGTCCCCCAGTGCGGAGCTGCTGCTATCGATTGGCACCGGGGCCGCGCTGGTCCGGAAAAAGGCGGACTGCGCCCAGCGCCGGTGGCTGAGGCGGCTAGCGCGCCCTGCCGTCCGCCGCGCGCACGCGTGTTTTGTCCTCGAGCTGGCTGGAAGCAGCCGAACAGGAAGCGGGCGCGCGGCTGCCCCTCCGGACAGCTGCGCGGCGCGGGCGCCTCTTCCGCTGTCGCTACAGGCGCGCGGGCCGAGAGGGCGCGGCGGGCCTCCCTAGCCGATCGGCCGGAACCGGGGCCAACGCAGTCAGGCTGACCGGGATCCAAACGGCCTCTTTCGCTGGCTGACGGGAGGAGGGGCGCGGGCCCGGTCGGATTACTGTAAAAATGCAAAAGCGGAGGCAGTGGGCGGGGAGGGGGCTAGGTGCCGTAGAGGGCAAGGGGCACTCACATCCCCGGCGCGCCACTCGCGGGGCTCCTGTCTGCACGTGCCCCGGGCCTCTCCCGCTCGCTCAACCAGTCTGCGGAGAGCGCGCGCCCGCGCACCGGGCTCCCGCGTTCGCTTCTTTGTTCCCGCCCACGCGAGGCCCATTTTGACGGATCGGGTTAGAGGCCCTCTAGCGGCCAATCGACGTCGGCGCCATTACCTCTCCCCGCCCCATCGGAACCTCGCGAGGACCGCCCCTTTTCCCTGCCCACGTGGTCTAGGCCTCCAGGCCCGGGCAGCTTGCGAGTTCAAGGTCCCTGTGCTGCGGATTTCTCTATTTTCAGGGGCGCCGACGTGTCCTCTCCGCCTCGTGCGTCAGGCCGCGCGCGATTGTGCGCTCCGGGACTCTTTTCGGGGCTGTCGGAAGCCCAGCAGGTTGCTGGGCGCAGCCGGCACGGCCCTCCGCCCTCCCTACCAGTAGGCCGATTCTAGTAGTAGCAGCCGGTGGGGAAATGGTTGTGCTTTCGGTGCCCGCCGAAGTCACTGTGATCCTGTTAGATATCGAAGGTACCACAACCCCGATTGCTTTCGTGAAGGTGAGGGGCGGAAGGGAGCGGGGAAGTTACTTGTGCTTTAAAACAAAAATTTTAAACTATTGCAGACCTTGCACTAGAGACACGAGGCGTGGGAGAAACGGTGTGGCTTTGCAGCGGATCTCGGATGGGAGGAGGTAGTCTGCGGCGGATTGCGGGGATGCTTTTCCTCACCATCTTCACCTTCCCGCGTCCCTGCCCTCGGTTATTTGCAGGTGGGAAGGGATGGAGGTGGTGGTGAAGAAGGGCCGAGGAGAGCAGGTCCGCCTCGGCAAGGTGAAGCGTTGTGGGCGCCGCCCGCCGGGCAGGTGTGCGCCCCGTCGCCCCGCTGGTGAGCTTCCGCCTTGTGCCCGGTTGTACCTGGCGAGGCGGCGGCCGCGATCTAGTGATCCTTGAAGCTTCTAGTCTTGTAAAATGGGAAGGCTGAAGGATGAAGACTTTTCAGGTACCTCTGGTAGATAGGCGGTAATGGTTGCTCTTGGCCCTTTCTCACTCGCTCTTAGTGGCCGAAATGCACACTGTATGTTACTGGACTAGACTAGCAAACGTCTAGATAACGTTCATTTTCTTCAAAAAACAATGGAAGCTTAAGTTCTTACCAAAAGCCTTCCTCCTAGGATGTCAGTGCTAACCAACACTTGTCTACACCTAGTTCACAAACTTACAACTTTGCATTAGAGCAGGTTCCTTTTTTATATATATTGTATTTGCCAGGATAAGTAAATATCAAATATTAATATAATTTTTTAAAGAATTCCTCGGGCCTGGTCTTCTCCTTATTTGACTTCTAGAGGTTTAATATAAAAGTATTCACTAGAAGTGCTTGCGTGCAGTAATAACCGAGAAAGGAGGGAAAGTACAAAGTAGGAAAAATAATAACTGCTTTCTTATAGTTTACAAAGAAAAAAAGAATTCCTCATCTTTGTGGTTTATAGTTTACAAGTCACTGTCTCCATTCTGGTTTTCTCTTGCTTGCCACTGTTATCAGGAGACCAGGGATAATGACGGGACAGGTAGTTGTTATATGGCATATGTAGCCTTCTTGGAAAGTTGATTTAGGGAGTCAGATGCCTCATGCAAATCAATTTTGTGATAAAACATTATGTGTCTCTTTCACCTTTTTTACCCACTATGTCTTCTGTAAGATGACATGAGCCACTTCTTGGAATCTGTGTTTATGAAAGACTTATCCTGAGATCTTTCTGAGAATAAATAATGCCTTGATGATCTAAATAGATTTTTTGGTTTTGTTCCTTTGGTTTTGTTTTTGCTTTTGGCCGCGCTGCATGGCTTGCGGAATCTGAGTTCCCCGACCAGGGATCTAACCCAGACCCCTGCAGTGGAAGCGTGGATCCCTAACCACTGGACCTCCAGGGAATTCCCAAATAGATTTTTTTTTTTTGGATTTGACACCAGACTGCCCAAAAATGATTCGGGGTCTTGTTTAAAGGGTAGTTTCTTGTGCCTTGTTCTATAATCTGTTATTATTTTTATTAATATTAATCTATTACAATATAATTATCTGTTAGTTTGTTATACATTAATTTATCAAAACCAGTGTTTCTAAAAGTATGTTCAGAACATTAGGTTTGTGTGGCTGTTTATAGTAATTATGCATAAAAGGTTTCCATTATTAAATCCACTTTGGGAGAATGTTCTATATGTATTCAACCAGGTTTCTTTATTGCACGCCTTCTCAGTGCCTTTATATCCTGAACACACTTGCACACACACACGCATTGTGAGCCTTCAAGAGACTAGCATGTCACAAATTTATTTGAACCAGAAAAACTTTTAGCAGAGTATCTCTTATCTTTTTGAACACCTTTTAAAGAGATGCTAAGTTATATCCTTCTTGGACCTCTGAGCATGGAGCTGGGAATTGGGAGATGTTTATTCTACTTGGGCTTTATTAGTCACATTAGGTGTGTGAACTTGTAGCCCTCCTTCCTGTGGAATGGTATAAGGAAACATTGAGTAATGTATACCTGCAGCTTGTATACTTGACTCATCCTCAAAAACTTGGTGAGGTGTGTGTACTGTTTGCATTTTACTGATAGGAAACTAAGGCTCTGAAAAATTGAACAGTATGCCTGGGATTTGAAACCAAATTGTCTGACTCACCAACTCTTACTCTTTCCATTATTGCACTTGATCTCTGAAATGGGAACCACAGTGCTCGTTCCATTTTCTTTGCCTGGCCTTGTGGGTGTTAAATGACACAGCTGGTATGAGAGCATTTTAATCAGTAAGAAGTACCATAAAAGTATATGGCAGCAAATTTCAATATATACCACCTCTAGATGGTAGGTATAAGAGTGAGCCCTTGGAACAGAATAACTATAGTTGAATCTCACTTTATCAGAGGGGTTGCATCTACAGTCAGCGTACACTGTGAAAGTTGAGTATTTTCAAAAATTGCCCTTGAACTACCCTTAGGAAGTCAGTTCTCTTTGGAGATTGATTCTGTCTTTCAGTAAGTCATATGCAGCCATTTTTCCTTCAGGGTTGAAACGTATCCCTGCTTCTTCCTTTGAGTATCAGAGGAAGTTGGTTTGGGATTAGGTGATGTAGATGAAAAATATATTGTGTCAAACTTTAGCCTCACAATGAACCATTCATGCTGTAAGAGACACTGAGGAACTGAGACTGTCCAAGGGAACAGAACACCTTCATTGAGTAGAATGGCAGACAGATTGCCAGCACTGGTTATGTTTTTTTTTTTTCCCTTTCTCTCTCTCTCTCTATCTCTCTCTCTTTTTTTTTTGGTGAGCACTTAGAGTTGAATGTGTATATGATGCAACTTAACTATATAAGATGACACTAACAGTCCTGGATGTCTTATGGGATACCATAGAATCCTCCCAGTTTGGGTGCTCTGAGGACAGGCTGTTGCTCTGTCAGGGCAGCCTTCAGCCTTTGGGCTCTGGGCAACGATAAACAATGTTTTTACTTCCTGCTATTATGTCTTCTTTTCTTTGGTTAAATTTCTAGAGAGGGAAGGGTTGCTAGCTTGGATCATCTAGTCAATGTCACAACCAGCTAATTAATTTCTCATATGAATCAACTGATGCCTGGAGGGATGTCTTTGTGAAGATCGTCACATGTGTTGGGGACAGAGCAGCAATAGATGGTTCCCAATGCATGTGAATCCTCAAAGCCACCAGCCCACTGCCGGACGTGTGCCTCTGGAGTTTCTTTTCTTTTCAAGTGCTAACTTTGACTCTCTACAGTGGTGATCTCCCAACATTTTTTGGTCATGTACATCATCAGCAGAATTGGAACAGGCACTACCAATAGAATTTATTGTGTACACATATTACTGTACTATTATTAAGTTATAAAGTAAATTGGTATTTAAAGATGAGATTTAAATAATAAGTGTAAATGAATGTTATTGTATTCACTTCCCTTCTCCCCTTGAATCATCTTGCATGCATCTCACAGAGCCACTGCTTGATTTTTGTCCGTGTGATGTAATATTCATTTTCTGACATTGTATTATTCCAGTGTTTTTAGTCTGTAAGCTATGAAATAACACCATTACCAGTCCTTGTGGTTATCCTATCAAGAACCTTGAACTATTGTTTTTGAGTTGGAGAAAATGGTGTCTTGTTTCTGAAAATGCTCTATAATTTGGTGCCTTTCCTGTCATTACATGTCAAGTTAGTACATGTAACAACAGTTGTGGCAATTATGTTCTGTGAAGTTACTGTGAACGCCATCTTAGCAAACACTGAATCATTGCCCCTAGGGAAAATGCAGGGTTTGGTTCCTGTGAGCCTCTGCACAGCATATTTGTCAACTGATCAGTACATAACCTTGTTTTATGTGTGTTTCTGTTTGCCTTATTTAATATATATCGTTGATCCATTAACATTGAACTCACTGCCAGTAGTGCTATAGCTTATGCTTTAGCGAAGCTTATGTAACACATGTGTTTTCTCTGTAAGGCAGCTTTCTTGCCTTTAGGAACACTAGACAGCACTTTGCTTGGGGACCATTTTAAACTGCACACTCACCAACAAAAAGCACAAAATGCGAAAAATGTAGCGCTAAGTAGACCTTGAAAAGGATACTTGTTTAAAATATGAGAGATGAAATAAGAAGGCAAAGCATCACATACTGGGAACGTGTGCATCTGGTTTTTCACAATTTTAGCTGTTCTGCTCATGTATGTACCTGTTCTAAAAAAATTGGGAAAGTGCAATGAGTTATGATTTGGGGGTTACAAATAAATTTTATTGAGTAGGAGAATTTGCAAATACAGAATCTTTAAATAATGAGGATTGGCTTCATAGAGTAGTATTTATAAGGATGGGCTTGCAAGTCTTGATTAGCATTCTGGCTCTTCCCTAAAAGACTTACGGCAAGTTAATGTCTCTGGGTCTAGGTACATATTCCCTCAACTGTACTTTGGGGATATCAACCTCATAAGGCTACTGTGAACATTTAATGAATGTTTAGCCCTTGAAAAAATCTTTATAAAAATATGGGCTTCCCTGGTGGCGCAGTGGTTGAGAGTCCCTCTGCAGATGCAGGGGACATGGGTTAGTGCACCGGTCCGGGAAGATCCCCCATGCCGCGGAGCGGCTGGACCTGTGAGCCATGGCCGCTGAGTCTGTGCGTCTGGAGCATGCGCTCCGCAATGGTAGAGGCCACAACAGGGAGAGGCCCGCGTACCGCAAAAAATAAATAAATAAATTTCCATCAATATTTCATCCACCATCTCAACAAATCTTGTCAGGGAGTAGTTGGCAGGGGCAGTAGCAGGGGCGAGGGCATGTTTTTCACTTATGCCTTAGGAAAACTTTTTGTGCTTGGAAATAAAATCTTTGTAATAATTTAAAACCTCTCATTAACTGAAAGTATGAATCTGATTAGAACATTTGTCCCTAAAATTAGTAAGTGGGTCATGGGAGTACCCTTGCCAATGGCTCTTTATATCTGTGCTTCTCAGACTTGAATGTGTTTACAAATCATCTAGAGATCTGTCTAAAATGTAGTTTCTGATTCAGAAGATCTGGAATGGAACTTTTTTTTTCATTTTTTATGACATTTATTGTTTTCTTTCTAATTTTACAAGCAATATATGTTCATTGCAGACGATTGAAAGCATAAAGTAAAAATTAACAAGCACCCATAATCTCCACCCCCCAGAGATAACCATTGTTTGCATTTTGATGCATTTCCTCCCAGTGTCTACATATTTTTTTTAATGGAAGTATAATTGACCTACAATATTATGTTAGTTCCAGGTGCACAACATAGTGATTAGATATTTCTATACATTACAAAATGATCACCATGATATGTCTAGTTACCATCTGTCACCATACAAAGATATTACAATAGAACTGACTGTATTCCTCATGCTAAACATTTCATCCTCATTTATTTTGTAACTGGAAGTTTGTACCTCTTAATCTCCCTCACCTATTTCACTAATCCCCCAACCCGCTCCCCTCTGGCAACCACCTATTTCTTCTCTGTAGCTATGACTCTGTTCTGTTTTGTTATGTTTGTTCATTTGTTTTTTAGATATGTGAAATCAGATGGTATTTGTCTTTCTCTGCCTGACTTCATTTAGCATAATACCCTCTAGGTCCATCCATTTCACAAATGGCAAGATTTCATTCTTTTTTTATGGCTGAATAATGTGGGACAGAAATTGATGCTGAATTTCGAACAGGTTCCCAGGTGATACTGTGGTCCATGGACTGAACTCTGTAGTTAGGCTTTTTTTTCTTAATAAATCTATTTTATTTATTTATATATTGGCTGTGTTGGGTCTTCGTTGCTGCACATGGGCTTTCTCTAGTTGTGGCGAGTGGGGGCTACTCTTTGTTGCGGTGCACAGGCTTCTCGTTGTGGGGTCTTCCCATTGCAGAGCATGGGCTCTAGGCACATGGGCTTCAGTAGCTGTGGCACATGGGCTCAGTAGTTGTGGATCTCGGGCTCTGGAGTGCAGGCTCAGTAGTTGTGGCGCATGGGCTTAGTTGCTCCGCGGCATGTGGGATCTTCCCAGACCAGGGATCGAACCCGTGTCCTCTGCATTGGCAGGTGGATTCTTAACCACTGTGCCACCAGGGAAGTCCCTGTAGTTAGGCTTTATACAAATTCGTAAGTTCTACCTGTGCTGAGGCCTGTTAGCGCTTCTCTTTTCCAATGGCTCAGAGGAGGTGATAGAGCAGACCAAGGGTGTAGGTGAATTAGGGGAGGTCTGTCATCATTAGCAGAACCAAAACCTCTCAAGAGTCAAGTAAATTGATAAAGGAGAGCAAGATGATGAGATAAGCTGGTAGACAACAAAGCATTAAGCAAGTGGCCACTTCCCCAATTTTGCAATTTTGCAAATTGTCTTCCAGAAACTGAACTGTAAAAACAACTTTCTTAATAATAGAAATAGAAAGGAGTTATGTGTACTTATAGGGAAACAGGATAATAGGCCTGAAAATTCCTGACAGATCTCCAGAATTCCTCTGCGGCTCCCTCTTCTCCCTCACTACCACCATCCTAGGTCGTTTTCTAGATAATTTGTTAGTAGAAACATTCACTGAATGTCTGTACAACAGGGACCTGAAGAATAAGGCTTTCAATGTCCTGGCAGATGGGCAGGAAGTTTAGTGGTTTAAAACAGTACAGATTTATCATTTTACAGTTCTGGAGGGTCACAACTCTGAAATAGGTCTCAGTGAGCTAAAAGGAAGGTGTTGGCACGGTGTGTCCCTTCTGGAGACTAGGGGAAAACTCTCCCTTGCTTTTCCAGCTTCTAGAGGCTACCCACATTTCCTGGTTCTTGGGCCCTTCCTCTGTCTTTAAAGCCAGCAGTGTAGCATCTTCAGATTGATCCCTCACTCTGACTTTGACACTCCTACTTCCCTCTTTCACTTACAAGGACTTTGATTATATCAGGCCCAACCAGATAATCCAGGGTAATCTCCCCATCTTGAGATCCTTAATTTAAATCATGTCTGCAAAGCCCTTTTTGCTGAGTAAAGTAACATAGTCACAGGTTTTGGGGATTAGGAACATGTACATTTGAGGGTAGGGGACAGTTTCCTGTCTACCACACTTGGCTAACACCAACATTTCTGACTAATAGATCCCTTTACAGTTTCTTGGCTACATCAGAGTTCGGCTTTATAGTAGCTCCAATTTTGTTTTGAAAGTTATTATTTATGGTACTGGATAGGATCTATAAATTTTTTTTTTAATTGAGTTTTTTTTTTTTTTTTTTTTAAGATTGTGTTTCTCTTAAGGATTGTGGTGGTGTGGAGGTTGGTAAAGACAGTGTTTAAGGGACTGGAGTTTTACCTTAAAGAACAAGATATTTGGCAAGGTTCGAACAGACTAAGGGAAAAGAAGAGATCTCAAACTGAATGTTCTATGTTAGAAAATATGAAGTAAGCAGACAAATCCTTGATCCTATAAATAATATTTATTTGAAGTAGCAGATACTCATTTAATTGAAAATCAAAATGATAAAGATATTGATTCAATTAACAGCAGAATCATGTTTGTATGCTTTTCTGACGTTTGTTTAATGAATTTCTTTGGAATATCTTGATATTTTATGTTAAAACACTTTTAGAAATAGCTAATACATTCTTGATTGTTTAACAATACTTGCAATTTACTCTTTTATGTTCTCTTATATTCTAACAATATATTTTGGAAGATAATAATCAGGAAATATTGAAATTGACATTTTTTTCTCATGAAAACGGTTATGTTAATTTTATGGTCTTTCTAAGAAGAGAGCTTCTGTTGTCTGATAGTATCTCCCAACTTTAGTTAAATATCCATTTGGTAAGTTTTATCATTCTGCTCTCAATATGAAACTGCTAGAAGACTACCCACAAGGGACAGCAACCAGGAGCTTGCTTCCACCTGTGCTGTTTATTATTGATTCTAGTAACTGTAGTTGTGTCATTTTCCCTGGCTTCATTCAGTCTAGGGATTTAGGCTTTTCCGTCTACAAGAATGGGGTAGTAGGATCTGTCATGCTTATAAGGTAGTGATGAAGATTGAGATAGAGTGCAAAAACCTTTGAAAAAATATAAAGCCCTGTAGAAACACTGATTATAATGCAGGAAATATCAGACTGTTGGTGGAGACAGAAAGCGCTTATGAAGGGTCAGTGTGGAAAAGGGGGAGCTAACATTTACTGAAACCCACTGTGATTTCCTTTGCCTCTGCTCCTTATGGCCCTGGCCAGAAATAAGTTAAGAACAAGATGCAGAGCTTGGCTAACCTCAGAGAACTTGAGGAGGCACTGGAATGGCAGGACTGCCTTGATAAGTAGCTGTTGATGGGTTGATTAACATTCCCCAAACCTTCCCAGTTGCTCAGGATTCCTAAAGGGAGATAAACCCATGGTGGTATGTGAGAGGAATTTTGTTGATTCAACTTGAGACAAGGGGAGGAGCCTTTGGAGAATCAGAGTGTTGGTTCTGAGTATATCATGAGGTGGATTAGAAAACACCTCCGGCCTTAATTTCTGGTCTCTTATTGTCTACCGCCTCCGTATCATGGCACTTGCATAATCTTTCCAGCTAATCAATCTTCCCTTCTTTTCCCTCACATTTATTTGAATACCTATCATATGCCAGGCTCTGCTAGGCAACCAAAATCCTTAAAGAAGCTGCTGCCACCCTTAAGGAACCTAGTAAGGAAGACAGGAACATTAACAGCAGGTTGTCTTTGCACCATCAGAATCCCTTGTGGTTTCCTGTTGGGCTCAAAGATAGTTTCAACTCCTCAACTTCAGTGAATTGCGTTTTCCAACTTTCTATTCCTCTATTTCTTTACACTTTTTTTTTTTTATAGCTGAACATGCCCATTTGGGTCATGCCACACTTTCATGCCACCACCATTCCTCCAGCTTGGGATGTCATGCTTTTTCCTCTCCGAGTGCAGGTTGGTTCCATGTACTTATTAATTTAAAACATATTTATCGCGTTAGGTTATGGGAATACACAGGTAAGACCTGCTTCTGCTTTCAGAGGACTTCTGTCTAAGCAGGAATTTCAAAATCCTCTCTCCCTTCTTCACAGGGCCATGTATTTGCCACTGTAGCAGATGCTGCCTTGTGGTATTGTCTGTGTGTGCTGTCTTCCAGCAATGCTGAGAGAGCTCCTTAAGGGCAGAAAGCAGAGCCTGGCATAGTACTTGCACGTAAGGCGTTCAGCAAATGCTTGTTGATGGTGGTACGATGCATTCCAGAATGGGCCTGGGAGGGGCTGGTATTGCTTCTCCCCCTTCTGCTATCCTTGCTATTTCATATTTCCTCAAGGTGATACTTTATCTTATTTGCACAGTATGCAATTTAACTGATGTATTTTTAGAGTCTCATTAGAATATTCATTGACCCAAGATTTCTAAAACCTCTGAGTTTTAGAGAAAGAAGTCAGTTAACAATGGAAATTAAAAACCATAAAAAATTTTTGATTAACAATTTAAGTATTTAAAGAGCTAAATACGTTATGCTGTGGAAACTTGTATCTTTAATGTGAGGATAGAGGAAAGTGTTTTTACCCCAAAAATTAATTCACACTTGTTATGAATTGCAAACATTACAGAAGAGTATAGTGTAGAGAATGAATGCCTTTCTGCTCCTACCACCCAGCAATAGTTATGAAGAGTTTGGTGAACATTCCTCCTGATTTTTTTCCCTATGCATACAGTAAAGTCACTTAGATCCTCGAAAGAAATGTAGTCACATTGACCCCCCAAACGGTACCAATTCTAATAAATAACCCCTGTTTTGAAAATACATAGATAAGCCTTTATCTTGCTCAGATAAACTTTTAAAGGATATCCTGTGTTTAGCTCTGAAAAGTCCTACCTTGTCTGCTGGTTCTTAAAATTTTCCATCCTTACAGCTCACCCCATGTCACCCCTTCACTAAAAAAAAAAAAAAAAAAAAAAAAGTATTCTTTTTATAGTAAAAGCTTATTTTTGTATAAAACTTTAGATTTTCACATTTATTAACTCACTTAATTTTCAAAATTGGTTTTGGTGGAGGTAGGGATCATAAGAGGGGTGGAAGCCAAGCCACCCTGACCCTTTTGCACTTGGTTCTCCATCACCTTTCTGCATTGTGTGGAAAGTTGGTGGCTCTGTCCTCATAGGCCCTACTGGAAACTCATTGGACCCTTCCCAGGGGACTCCATTTCAGAAGCATGGATTTCTTTTCAAACACAGAATTCTTTAATACAGAAAAGGGTTCTTTGTCTTCTGGGTATGTACGTGAGCGGTTCATTTCTTAACTTGATTTTCTTTTCAATGATTCATTATGTGACCTTCTAACAAGTTCTTTTTCTTAAGTCTAAAAAGTGTGGAGCTGATACCCTTTACTGAGTAGAGAGAGACTAGTACATGTGGTTTGGAAACTAGTGGTAATCCTGGCAGTGGGGCCTGGGTGGGACTTCAGAGAGGAGGAGCTCCTGGTTAGATCGGCATTTGGCAGCTAACCTGGTGTGCTCCGCGAGGCTGGCTGACTCCTGCCCCGGGCCTTGTGTGGGTCCAGTAAGCTAATTAGATCCCTTCTCCTGGGATGATCGGGTTCTGGGGATCTGACTCTTCAAACTAAAAAAAAAGGCCTGTTTGATAAACTATAACCGTAGTTTCTTAATTTATACTTAACCTTTATGTGTCCTTGTGAAATGGAGGAAATAAGGGCACTTGCTTCATAGAGCTATTATGAGGATTGAAATGACATAATTCAGGCCATTCATTAATCAATTCATTGAGTAAACTTGGAGTGCCTTGGGAACAGTGGCAGATGGTGAGAAGTGATAAGATTCTGGATGTATTTTGTAGGTAGGGCTGACTCATTTGCTGATGAATTGGTTGGATGTGGCATGTGAGAGAAAAAGGAGTCAAACAGGACTCTAAGGCTTTTGGCCTGAGCATCTTGGCAGGATGGAGCTGCCACTTACTGAGATGGGGGAGATGTGGGAGGAGTAGGATTAAGGGCTAGAAGCAAGAGTTTAGTTTCAGACATCCAAGTGGAGATCTGGGGTAGGCAGCTGGAAAAAAATCATTCTGGAGTTCAGGGAAGAGGTCCAGGCTAAAGCTGTGGATTTGGGGGTCATCAGCAACAGATGGTATTTAAAATCATGGATTAGATGAGATCACTGAGGATTGACTGTAGAATGAGAAGTGCCTGGAATAGTGAGGGCTTAGTCAGTGTTGAAAGTTATTCCCACTATTACTACGATTACTCATATTATTCCTGCTTATTAGAACTATTACAGAACTGCCAGGTGAACCAAAATCTCTCATTCTTTTTAGTACAAATCTCTTTGAGAAAAATGGTATTAGAAGTTTCTATAGAGAATATAACATCAGTATCCAGGGATTTGGGTGACCCTAATGAGTTGTCGTCCCCAAAGTCATTCACCCACAGAGCTGGATAGGCTCAGGCATTAGAATTCAATAGACCTGGGTTTGAGTCTTGTCTTTACTTTGTACCAGTAGTGAAACCTTTTTTTTTTGGACAATAAAATGGTTTTATTTTATCAAGCAATGTTCTGTTAAAATAAAACAGCATTCAAGGAATTTAATGTAACCCAGTAACATACTTCATATTAGCATTCATCCTCAATATTGAAACATGTGGCATTACTATACAGTCTTCAAATATACATCATAGTCACTTAATCTGTCATGTCTTATTAGAATCTGCTTTCAAAAATGGTGTTCCTAATTGGAAATATAATACTGATTATACGATGATAAAATAAGCCAGCCGTAGTGGGCTGAATGATAGCCCCCCAAAAGATATCCATTTCCTAATCCCTGGAACCTATGAATGTTAACTTACTGGAAAAAAGGAGTATTACAAAGATGGAGAAATCACCCTTGATTATATGGTGAGCCCTAAGTTCAATGCCAAGTGTCCTATAAGAAACACAGGGAAGGTAGATGCACAGAGAAGGAGGAGGGCAGTGTGAGCACAAAGTCAGAGATCGGAGCGATGCAGCTACAAGACCAGAAAACGGAAGCGGCAAGGAATGGAACCTCTCTAGAGTCTTTGAAGGGAATCAGGCCCTGTCAACATTATGATTTCAGATTTTTGGCCCCCAGAACTGCAAGAGAATAAACATCTGTTTTCAGCCTCACAGTTTGAAGTCATTTGTTACAGCAGCCATAAGAAACTGATACAACACTCTTTAAGAGGTGCTTTTTTCAAGTTTAATTATTTTTAAACAATATGAATGATAAATAAGAACTTTAAAGAGATCTCTTTTTTTTCATGGGCAAATTACATACATTTATTTCATTGGATTTTAGATTTTTGATTTTTCAGATCAGCCTCTTCTATTAAATAGCATCATGATTTAAAAAGTACAATAGACTAAGATGCAATCTGGAAGGTGAACATATAAAAAGGAAAATAGAGATCACCATATCTTAACCATTCGGTAATTGATCAACAGTTTAGTGTATTTTGTCCCAGTATATGTGTTCTACATATGTATTTTCTGAAGTTGACACTATTCAGTATAGAGTGAAACCTTTTTGAACCTCAACTTCTTCATCTATTCAAAGGGGTCACCTTGCACAGATGATAGGTGGATTCAAGGAAGTAAATGTCAGTTCCTTCCCTGTCTTCTCTACTCATAGGGACTAGGACTCCATCCTAGAGCCAGTCAGGGTTCCCTCTCTGCAACTCATGAGATACTGATATTCTTTCTGTCTTTGTGCTTCTTTTTAAAACCTTACCCCAACTACGAGCCCCTTGTAATGATAACCTTTCTTTGTGAGATGATTCATTGCAATGAATTAGTTTATAGTTTATCTTTCTTTAATTACAGTTTAATCTTCTTAATGGGATTTAGAAGACACTTGTCTTATGAGCAACACATTTTACTAATTCTTTTTGAATGCAGATGATGAAATCTAATGTTCATTCCTAAAGGCTTCAGCTTTCAAAGGGGAACGGTTATGTCTCTGCTTACCCCTTGAAAATAGGGACAGCAAAGTTATAGTTTCTGAGCCCCAGTGGCCCTTTGTAGCAGCCAGAGCACTGAAACTTCTTTTGGTAGTTCCTAGTATGGTCTTCAGGAAGGATATTTAAGGAGTAATTCTAATACCACAACTGCTGAAACACTCTGATGGATGGCATGAGCCACTCCAAGAAGTAGTAAATTTTCCATTGTTAGAAGTGTTCAAGCAGGTACAGATTTCCAGTTATAAAACAAATAAGTCATGGAGATGTAATATATGACACAGTGACTAGAGTTAATGATACTGTATTGTATATCTGAAGGTTGCAAAGAGAGTCGATCTTAAAAGTTCTCATCACAAGAGAAAAACTTTGTTTTAACTGTGTCGTGATTGATGTCAACTAGACTTATTGTGATCATTTCACAATACATACAAATATTGAACCAATATGTTGTACACCTGAGACTAATACAGTGTTATATGTCAGTTATATCTCAATTTAAGAAAAGAATATGCTAATTAAACTTAAAAGCTTCTGAACAGCAAAGGAAACCATAAACAAAATGAAAAAACAACCCACAGAATGGGAGAAAATATTTGCAAATGAAGCTACCAACAAGGGATTAATCTCCAAAATATACAAACAGCTCATGCAGCTCTATGTCAAAAAAAAAAAGAAACAAAAAACAACCCAATCAAAAAATGGGCAGAAGATCTAAATAGACATTTCTCCAAAGAAGACATATAGATGGCCCAAAAAAAGCACATGAAAAGATGCTCAACATCACTAATTATCAGAGAAATGCAAATCAGAGCTACAATGAGGTATCACCTCACACTAGTCAGAATGGCCATCATCAAAAGGTCTACAGGGCATTCCCTGGCAGTCCAGTGGTTAGGGCCCTGCACTTCCACTGCAGGGGGGATGGGTTCGATCCCTGGTCAGGGAACTAAGATCCCACGTGCTGTGTGGCACAGCCAAGAAAAAGAAAAAAAAAGAAGTCTACAAACAATAAATGTTAGAGAGGGTGTGGAGTAAAGGGAACCCTCCTACACTGTTGGTGGGAATGTAAATTGATACAACCATTATGGAGAACAGTGTGGAGGTTCCTTAAAAACCTAAAAATAGAACTACCATATGATCCAGTAATCTCACTCCTGGGCATATATCCAGAGGAAACTATTTTGAAAAGATACATGCACCCCAATGTTCATAGCAGCACTATTTACAGTAGCCAAGACATGGAAGCAACCTAAATGTCCAGCAACAGGTGAATGGATAAAGAAGATGTGGTATATATATGCAATAGAATATTACCCAGCCATAAAAAAGAATGAAATAATGCCATTTGCAGCAACATGGATGGACCTGGAGATGATTATACTAAGTGAAGTAAGTCAGACAGAGAAAGACATCATATAATTATCACTTATATGTGGAATCTAAAGAATGATACAAATGAACTTATTTACAAAACAGAAATAGAGTCACAGATGTAGAAAACACATTTAAGATTACCAGCAGGGGAAGGTGGGGAAGGGATAAATTGCGAGATTGAGATTGACATATACACACTACTATACATAAAGTAGATAACTAATAAGGACCTATTGTATAACACAGGGGACTCAATACTCTGTAATGACCTATATGGGAAAAGAATCTTAAAAAAAGTGGTTATATGTATATGCATAACTGATTCACTTTGCTGTACAGGAGAAACTAATACAACACTGTAAGTCAACTATACTCCAATAAAAAATTTTTTTTAATCTTAAAAAAAGACTATACACTTTCACTGTAAAATAGATATGTCAAAAAAAAGGTGGTTTTTTCTCCCCTAGGTACCGCATGACCCAGAGAAACCTTTGTAAACCTTTATGTCCATATTCTCTTAGATTTTGTTTTATCTGTTAGACATTTCCGAAAATACGATTATGCTCTATTTTTTATTTTTTATTTAGAGAATGTGAATTTTTAAAAAATTAATTAATTAATTAATTTTGGCTGTGCTGGGTCTTTGTTGCGGCGTGCAGGCTTAGTTGCGGTACGTGCGATCTTAGTTCCCCAACCTGGGATTGAACCTGGGCCCCCTGAATAGGGGGCATGGAGTCTTAACCACTGGAACACCAGGGAAGTCCCAAGAATTGTGATTTTTTTTTTTTTTTTTTTTTTTTTTTTTTTTTTGCGGTATGCGGGCCTCTCACTGCTGTGGCCTCTCCCGTCGCGGAGCACAGGCTCCGGACGCGCAGGCCTAGCGGCCATGGCTCACGGGCTTACTTGCTCCGCGACATGTGGGATCTTCCCGGACCAGGGCACGAACCTGTGTCCCCTGCATCGGCAGGCGGATTCTTAACCACTGCGCCACCAGGGAAGCCCGTGATTTGTTTTTAACATCCATCAAGCTACTTGATTTTCCTTTGCTTTTTTAAAAACTTAATTAATTAATTAATTTTTGGCTGCGTTGGGTCTTCGTTGCTGCGCGTGGGCTTTCTCTAGTTGTGGCGAGCATGGGCTTCTCATTGCGGTGGCTTCTCTTGTTGTGGAGCACAGGCTCTAGGCACACGGGCTTCGGTAGTTGTGGTGCATGGGCTCAGTAGTTGCGGCTCACTGGCTTAGTTGCTCCGTGGCATGTGGTATCTTCCCGGACCAGGGATCGGATTGAACACATGTCCCCTGCATTGGCAGGCGGATTCTTAACCACTGTGCCACCAGGGAAGTCCCTTCCTTTGCTTTTTATCCTCTGAGATTAATACAGAAATAATAGCCCACCAATATTGCCTTTGTGTTGTTTAATTTTCTGGCTGGAAAAATATTAAGTTCTCAAATACTATAAATAATTTGAACTGTGTGGTTCCTTTGGAAGCCTTTTAAAATAGTTTCTTTAAATAGCAGTAGTATTACCCATTACTTTTTTATTACCCATTTTCTTCAAAGGAGACTTGAGTAAATATTATAGCAACAATTTTATTTTTATTGATTCTATGACATTTTCATTAAAACAGCCACTTGACTATAAAGCAAATCCATATTTGGACTTCTGAACATTTATGAGGCAACTTCTTTAATTCGATCGTCAGAAATATTGTAGCCCTAATGGAGCTTTTTCAGAATGCTGTCGTTAAGCTGTGTAGAATAATATAAATTTCTGCTTGCAGAGTATCCCATCTAACATTTAGTGGAATTTAATCATAGTCCCCTGAAAGACAAGTACTTTCATTTAGTTCTATAGCCTTTTGTTATATGTACTACTGTAACAACCCCGTAGGTGACTGGTGAACTAAAAATATTTTACAAGCTTATAGAATCCTGGGTTTATTGTAGCATTTTTACATACTACAGAATTCTGAAGTTATCTATAAATGAATTATAACTATAACTGAATTTAAAGTATTTATCATCACAGTTATTTCTGGAATTAATTTTAAAGCCTGAAAATTTTCAATGGGCAGGTTTGGGCAGTAAGTACTAACTTTAAAAAGTATTTTTAGAGCATTCTTATCTGGTATCATAGTACATATCAGGCTATGATGTAATTATTGGCTTTTAAAAATAAGCAACTTGAAGCCATTTTATTTTGCATGATAGATGCTCAATAAGTATATTTAAAGAATGCATAAAATCTTCACAATTTAGTTATTTGCCCCATGTACTTTTGTTATGCAGTAACAGTTTTGCACTAAAATAGACTGTTCGATCTCCTAGCATGCCAATTCCATTTATACTAAGTTCAAGCTTCATTGCCTGCCTTTGTGTATTAGTGCAAAGGGGAGTTTTATGGATAGAGGAAAGAGGCAAATTGGATGACCAGGAGTTCTAAAGTAATTTCTAAAGCTTTTCCTAAAAATTTACAATTGTTTGAAATCTTCACCTTTTATTTCTGTGAGTTCTCTGAGGAGAGGGTCTCTGGTTTATAACTCTGTTATCAGAAATGTCTGGCACTCAATAGGTCCTCAGTAAATGTTGAATGAATGAGTTGGTTGTCTTTGTGATTTATCCTCTGGGGACTTCTCTGCAATTATTTATCACTAAATTGGGGTAAAGGTGATCCTTGCCCAGTTTAAATGTTTGTGCTGGAGTATATAATTAGTGATAAGGTACTGGGTGCTTTCACCTGATTATCTCTAATGACTGCAGTGACTTTGCTTGGTATTGTCATTGCCGTTTAGCAGATGAGAAAACAGGCTCAAAGAGTTTAAGTTACTTGAACACAGCTAGTAAAAGACAGAGGTAGGACCCCAGCCTGGCATGCTGCCTGTAGTCTGTACTCTGTTCTCCCACAGAGATTAAGGACCTGGGCTCTCAGGATTAACAGGCTCGTCATGAATTGTTCTTGGTACCAATAAAGCTGGATATAAGAAATTCAACTTTGTGAAGCACAAAGTAAATAATACAGCACTGCATGCGTTTAGAAATTTTTTGAGTACTTCAACTCTTCAGTTACTGGGTGGCCCTGAATCTGACCAGAAGTTTTCCCTGGGGAATATTCCAGTTGCTTGGGGAGTAATGGAGGCTGGACGCTGGAGGAGAAGGACCAAATGAGAAAGGTGTAGGAAGAGGGATCAAAGGTGGCTCGTTTGTTTTTTAATTGTAACCCATTTAAAACAAGCAAGGATAAAGATTAATGTAATGACTATGCACCCGACCACAAAGCTAATTAAACCTTCATATTATGTTTGTTTCGGATCTTAAAGAAATAGAACATTACAGCTATAATGGAGGCCCTGAGCACATCCCATTTTGTATTAGAGTTTTATTCATATGTTAGAGTTTATGTTCATGTTGATAAATACAATTTTAGTACGTTCATTTTTAACTGCTATGTAATGTTTTAGAGCATGAATATACCCATTTATTCTCTAGCTGATGGCGATTGAGGTTGTTTCCAATTATTTTGCAGCATACCCAGTGGGACAGTAAACTGTTTTTTTACTTTCTTCTCTGCATATGTGTGTCTGCCTAGGAGAAGAAGTGCTGTGTATGTGCGCCTTCGGTTCTGCTGCATCTCCTCAGATAGCACTCTCAAGAGGGGGCGGGTTTGCAGTCCTGCCACAGTGCATGAGTGCAGGAGAGATGCTAAGTGGGAGAAAGCAAGGAATGAGGAGGGGCATGCTGAGAAAACCGAGTGTTTCAAGAAAATCAGAAGCATATCAGCCCAGTAAAAGGAATCTTTTGCAGAAAAGGAAAGCTGTCAATCTTAGCTCTTCATTTTCCTTCTTTAAGATCAAAAATGAGTTTTTATTGAGCTTAAACAAAGCTTTTGTGTCAAGTATGCTGAAAATTTTGCCTGATCACACTGTTCTGAATCTGCTGAGTGATCCATTACTTACTGGAATGCACCATGAGAACAAGCAAAATTGAATGGCTTCTTTATTTTTATTAGGGCAGGTGAAATTTGAAAAACGTATTGTGAAGAGAGGTAAACACTTCAGTCCTACCATTTTAAAAAAATCCAAAATAACTTTCTTGTGTTGTATATTTTCATTTGGGAGTGCAATTTAAGTTGAACTTAGAATTGGGTCTTCTGAAGTGTTAAAAAATTCTAATTATGGAGCCAAGCCTTTGTTCCAGTCAGGGAAATTCTATGCACACTAAAAAACATGGTTTTATTCATAATGGTTTACTAACTATGTCCTAACCATGTCATCCCTCAGGTCTGTTAGCAGGAAATAAAATAAAAAGTTTTCTGTTTGGGCTTCCCTGGTGGCGCAGTGGTTGAGAGTCCACCTGCCGATGCAGAGGACACGGGTTCGTGCCCCGGTCCGGGAGGGTCCCACGTGCCGCGGAGCGGCTGGGCCCGTGAGCCATGGCCTCTGAGCCTGCGCGTCCGGAGCCTGTGCTCCGCAACGGGAGAGGTCACAGCAGTGAGAGGCCCGCCTACCGCGAAAAAGAAAAAAGTTTTCTGTCAGCTTCCTCTTTTTTTTTTTTAATTGAAGAATCACTGACTTACAATATTAAATTAGTTTCAGGTATACAACATAGTGATTTGATATTTTTATACACTACAAAATAAGGATAAGTCTAGTTTCAATCTGTCACCATACAAAGTTATTACAGTATTATTGACTATATTCCCTATGCTGTACATTGCATCCCTATGACTTATTTATTTTGTAACTGGAAGTTTGTACCTCTTAACCCCCTTCACCTATTTTGCCCATCCCCCTACCCCCTCCCTTCTGCCAGTTTCTTTCTTCCCTTTTTGCCCTTGTTCACTTTATTGTAATAGTAGTTAAGAAAATCTCATGACACAGAAGCTTGTAATAAGGAGGAAGTGGAAAGGGAAGAGAGGGAGAAGACACAGATCAGTGGTTTTCAGCACAAAGCTGGGTGGTGGGCTGCTACTGGTCAGAAGAAGCCGGGTGTGCCGTTTGGCACAAATGACCCTGCGGTGGCACATGCTGGCGCTTCGTGAATTGGAGCCCATTCTTATTTTTACATTTAGTGAGCCCTCTCTGCAGGGAAGAGGATTGCTTGTCTCCAGGGCCTTTTAAGCACACTACCGGGAGTCTTTCCCTACCCACAGTGTTCTTTCTGTGTGTAACATTCTCTCCTCCAGTCTTCTCCAGGTTAGTCCTATCCACCTTTGGTGGTTCTCAGACTTCTTATTCTCAGGATTCCTTTACATGCTTAAAAATTTCTGAGGACCCAAAGAACTTTTGTTTATGTGGGTTATATATATGGATATATATTTTTTAAAAATAAATTTATTTATTTATTTATGGCTGCGTTGGGTCTTCGTCGCTGCGCATGGGCTTTCTCTAGTTGCAGCGAGTGGGTGCTACTCTTCGTTGCGGTGCGCGGGCTTTTCATTGCGGTGGCTTCTCTTGTTGCAGAGCTCGGGCTCTAGGCACGAGGACTTCAGTAGCTGTGGCATGCGGGCTCAGTAGTTGTGGCTCACGGGCCCTACAGCGCAGGCTCAGTAGTTGTGGCGTACGGGCTTAGTTGCTCCACGGCATGTGGTATCTTCCTGGACCAGGGCTCAAACCCGTGTCCCCTACATTGGCAGGCGGGTTCTTAACCACTGCTCCACCAGGGAAGCCCTATGTGGGTTATATTGATCAATATTTACCATATTAGCAATTAAAACTGAGAAATTTAAAAGTATTTATTCATTTTAAACAATAAACCCTATTTGTTAACATTAATAAATAATATATTTTTATGAAGAATATTTTGTTTGTTTTGGAAAACATGGTTAGAAGACTGTTTTAGACATTGTTTTACATTTTGTAAATGGGCTAGGAAGATGGTTGGATTCTCATATCTGCATTGGGTCTGTTGTGATATCGCACCTGTGTAGCCTCTGGAAAACTATTGTACGCTCCTGAAAGAATGAAAGTGAAAAAGGCAAATAACATCTTAGTATTTTTTTGAAAATAGTTTGACCTTGTGGAGCCCTCTAAAAGGGTCTCAGGACCTCGGGGGTCCTGAATCTCACTTTCAGAATCATTGCTTTAGATCTCACTTCTGTTGTCACTTCTCCGGTGAAGCCTTCCTTGACCTCCCTCACTAGGTCAAACTTTCCTATTTTATGCCCTAGTAGTACTGTGTACCTCTCATCTGTACCATTTATTAAAGTACCACCTTAACTTTAATGTCTGTTTCTGCTACTTGTCTCCTTGAGATTAGGGATCACATATGGGTTTTGCACACAATTACATCCTCAGCCCTGGCCACAAAGGCCTGCCCTGTACTGGGCATTTGGTGCATATTTGAATAAATAAATGAGTGAATCAATTTAAATAAACAGACTTCTTGGATTCTACTTGATTATAGACTTTCCCTTAAAATGTAAGTCCTTCTCTGAATTGTATACCTGGTGTCTATATTCATAGAATATATTTATTTTCTGTTTTTTCAGACTGATTTTTTTTTTTTTTTTTTTTTGGTACGCGGGCTTCTCACTGTTGTGGCCTCTCCCGTAGCGGAGCACAGGCTCCAGACGTGCAGGCTCAGTGGCCATGGCTCACGGGCCCAGCCGCTCCGCGGCGTGTGGGATCTTCCCGGACTGGGGCACGAACCCGTGTCCCCTGCATCTCCAGGAGGACTCCCAACCACTGTGCCACCAGGGAAGCCCTTTTAGACTATTGCTAAGACTGTTGCAGGGCCATTACGCCCTGGATCTGTGCAGCATTCTGCTCATACTCTGTCTCACCCATTGCACCACGTTACAATTCTTTCTTAACCTTCCATCCCCCATCCCCGCAACTAGATTCTTCAGAAACTTATTGAGAAAAGGGATTGTGACTTGTTTATCTTTTCAATCCCTTTCTCCATTCCGCAGTAGCATATCTTAGTATATAGTAGACACTAATATTTTCCTGAATGTGTTAAATTGGATTTGAAAAGATACATACACTACAATTGCAAGTAAATGTAAAAATTTTGACCTAAGAAAAATCATGTTCCCAATGCATGGATTACTGACAGGTTATTTATTTCTGAATTGTTTAGCACATCAGAATGCATAGGGTAATTCTGTAGGTATTCTGATTTCCAAGAAAGAATCATCGTGATCAGGTGTTTTTTTAAAACATTTGTGGACTTCCCTGGTGGCTCAGTGGTTAAGAATCCGCCTGCCAATGCAGGGGACAGGGGTTCAAGCCCTGGTCCAGGAAGATCCCACATGCCGCAAGCCACAACTACTGAAGCCTGCGTGCCTAGAGCCCGTGCTCCGCAACAAGAGAAGCCACCACAATGAGAAGCCCGCGCACTGCAACGAAGAGTAGCCCCCGGTCACCACAACTAGAGAAAGCCCACGCGGAGCAGCGAAGACCCAACACATCCAAAATAAAGAAATAAATTAATTAATTTAAAAAACAACAACAACAAAAACATTTGTCATACGTGGACATCATTCTGTCACAAGATATTTGAGTTACGTGCATGTCCCAAGTACTGTGGTATGCAATGGGGATGTAGCTGTGAGCAGGGTATACTTGATCCCTGTCCTCAAGGATGTATAGTCTAGCCATCTGGTTTGAGTCAGCAAACTTTTTCTGTAAAGGACTGAATACTAAATGTTGAGACTTTGAGGGCTATATGGTCTTGGTTACAAGTGCTCAGCTCTGCATTGTGGCCCCAAAGTGGCCATAGACACCCTATAAACAAATGAGTGTGGACACATTCCAATAAAACTTCATTTACAAATATGGGAGAAGATTGGATTTAGCCCATAGGCTATAGGTGCTGACTCTTGATCTAGTTTACTTGTTTCTCAGTCTCCGTCTAACTCCTATATCCGGAGCACCAATTTCTGTATTTTCAATGAAATTTTCATTGTCTTATTTGCTAGAATTAGCTAAGGTGAGATTGTTGAAGAACTTGATCTCATGCAAACCACTAAAGCTAATTCTTATTTTTTTCTTTTGCACTTTTATGCAGGACATTTTATTTCCTTACATCAAAGAAAATGTTAAAGAGTATCTGCAGACACATTGGGAAGAAGAGGAGTGCCAGCAGGATGTCAATCTTTTGAGGAAACAGGTTGGGATATTTCTATTCCATTGCTTCTACACTCCCAAGGGTGTTAGAACTGAGGATGCCTAAAGACTTAGAATATTCTCTGAGCATATTTTAAAATAAGTGCTCTGGATTCACAGGGCACGGACGTTGTACTGATTTGCCTGCTTAGGAATTCACAGTACATAATTAAAGGCCAGATATAATGACATAAATGGCAGTTTGTTGTCTCTACAATCGCCTCTTTCTGGAGCTATTTCAGTTGCATAAAATATCATGTATTTATAAAACTAAGTCATTTCTGGGTGGAATGCAAAAGGGTCTTGTGCCATCTCATCACATTTTTCATTAATGTCTCCAAGTGATAACACCTCATCACCTCATTCTCCATTCTCTCCTCCTCATGGTGTGAGCCCCTACTGCCCCTCCACAGACATCCTGGGCCCTCACACACCTCTCTCCCCAGCTCACATTCAGCCCAGCCATCATACCCGCCTTCGTTACATGTACTTTGTTCTGCTTTGATCCCTCCCCAGTGTCCAGTCTTTCTCCTTCCACATTGTGTGCTGTGGAACTCCCGATCTGTTGTTTTTCTTATTAAAATTGCTTCATTGACAAAAGTCTTACATGCTGTGCAGAGCTAACTCTCTGGCTCTTTTTAACTTTTTTTTTTTTTTTTTTGCGGTACGCGGACCTCTCACTGTTGTGGCCTCTCCCATTGCGGAGCACAGGCTCCAGACGTGCAGGCTCAGCGGCCATGGCTCACGGGCCCAGCTGCTCCACGGCATGTGGGATCTTTCCGGACCGGGGCACGAACCCGCGTCCCCTGCATCGGCAGGCAGACCCGCAACCACTGTGCCACCAGGGAAGCCCTCTCTGGCTCTCTTTGAGTTAATTGTCTACATTGGACAATGTGGAAGGCTTTCTGTAAATTCTATAATGTTAGAAGTTAGGATTGGAAAGAGAGTCACATCCTTTGAGGCATAGGGCATTTGGGTTTGTTGAATTTTCTAGATAACTCAGGGTTAGTCTGAAACACTCCCTTCTTTACCTTTTTTGTTGTTGTTGTCTCAACTCCTGTTGTTGAAACATACATACTTATTCCCTCATTGTAGCATATAAATCATTGAGTCTTTAAGGATTGGACATACGCATTGTCACAGGCTAAACAGCTTCTAAATAGCTATTAGGGTTTTGCAAGATGTGGGAGATTGCAGGAGACTGAATGTAAACCAACCCCAGACATTGCTTCACTAGCTTCTTTTGAATTCCAGGCATAAACTAATTTCACTGAGATTTTCTTTATTTCTTCCTCAGTTAGTTATAGTGCAGAGAAAATGATCCGATTTAATTGAAGTCCTGGTTTGTTGATCCTAGTAAGTGAATCAACAAACCAGGTCTTATAACATTTTATCATTTTGTGCTATCTCTTTTCTCACACACAACATGCCTCTTGCTTTAAGTTTCAGCTTTAGTGATACAGGAAAGGTAAATTTATTAATTATAATCCAGTTTTTTTTAGGAATCATTCATATCAGTCCCAAAGCGTAGGATACTTTAATTTTAACAGGGCTCGGTGCTAATGGTGGTTGGAGAAAGTTGGTCTGCTAGTTTTTAGGTATCATTTAAGGGATCTTTTTAAAAATGAGTAAGAAATAAATTTTGTGCTCTTTATGATTTAAAGGCTGAAGAGGACTCCCACCTGGATGGGGCTGTTCCGATCCCAGCAGCATCCGGGAATGGGGCGGATGACCTGCAGCGGATGATCCAGGCCGTGGTAGATAACGTGTGCTGGCAGATGTCTCTGGACCGGAAGACCACGGCACTGAAACAGCTGCAGGGCCACATGTGGAGGGTGGCATTCAAAGCTGGGAGCATGAAAGCAGAGTATGTAGCTCCTCAAGTGACTCTAAACACTTCACTAGCCACCAAAGCAAATATTTACATTTTCCACTAGTTCTCTCTCTTCAGTGTAAGTTGCATGATTTGCAAAGTAGATAAAGTCAACATTCTTTTTATTCCAACAAGTGAGTGTTTTATTTTGTTTTGTTTTTTCAAAGCTGGTATAAAGCATTTCATCCAGATAAATCCCCCAGGCCCGTGTCTGGCTTTGTGTGATGGTTGGAGACTTTTAACCCAAGTCTAAAATAGCTTCCTAGATGTAAATCAACTATACTCCAATTAAAAAACAAACAAACAAAAAAACCAAAAAGAACCCACACACAAAAAACCCAGCTTCTTAGAAAATGGCAACTTCCTTGAACTAAGTCATATCTGATCCTTAGTGTATGAGTGACAGCATTGTTGGACTGCTTCCAGGATTGTTAGTCAGATTACCTGCTTTCTGCTCTGTTAGAGAAGTAAGAATGCTATAAAATTACGCACCCCGTCACTGAGGGGTTACTCCGTGTCAGCAGTGCCACTCTGTTCTGTGCTCTTACAGCAACTTCCAGACCTCGGAGTCTTGATTGTGGGGTTCCTAAGAGCACTCCTGCCGAAGCAGACTCGTGAGTCCTATATTGCTATGTTAAGAAGTCTTAATAAGTTGCTGCCACTAAGGATTTCAGGGCATTGCCTGATGTAAACCCTAAGATCCAAGACTGTTACTAGCTGCCTATATTTCTTTTGTTTTTCTGTCAGCTGAGATGCCATTCCTTTATGTACTTTACAAGGGGCTTCCACCTTTTAAGGATGCTTTAGAATTTCAGGATAAGCCAGTGATGTGGAAATAAATATCAATTAGTTCACTTGGTAAAACACTCAAAGTATTGGAGTTAGGAGATGATGCTCAGAGGAGTTAGCCCATCCTTCTCCTGGTTTTAGTTCCTTAATTATAAAACCAGGGACTTGAAATAAATCATCTTTGACGTTTAAGCCCTGCTTTGGAGCAATAACAATCTGCAAATTCAACATAGACTAATCCTGTCTCTGAGTGCAAAGTAACATACAAAGTAATTCACAGTTACTGCTTGTTTGGAACTAGTAGCTAATCTCTTTTCTTCAATTTGCTCAATATTGTTTCATCCAGTAGAAGACTTCTCTGACATTTTCCAGTTAATCTTTCATAGATGACTGGTTCCACATCCCAAGTTTCTTGTACTTCTCTTTTCACCCATCTCCTGTGATGTTGTCCACTGTAGAATTGGTGAACAAGACTGTCAGGAACCATTGCTGATTAGCTAATGTGAAATGGTACATGTCTGTTAACTGATTTGTTACATAATTTTTTTTTTTGTATAGTAAAACCTAAGGTTTTCTTAGTTCTCAAGAAATGTAGTTCTGTTCTCTAGCTAATCAAAGATTAATAGCTTTGAGCCTCCTAACATTTTTTTAATTGTTTGGGTGTAGATCTTTCTAAAAGCATTTCCATGCTCTCTTAAGGCACACTGGACATAATTGAACCTTTTCTCGTCATGAATTATATCAGAGGCACACGACAGTACACTAGTATTGTTGTTTGCTTTTTTGAATTTCTTGGGAATTCAAAAAATCCCTTTCTCAGGGAACTGTATTCAATATCTTGTGATAATAAACTATAATGGAAAAGAATCTGAAAAAGAATATGTATATATATATATGACTGAATCACTTTCCTATACACAAGAAACTAACACAACATTGTAAATCAACTATACTTCAATTTAAAAAAAATTCCTTTCTTATTTTATCTCTTTATCTGTAATCACTTTTTACTGTCTTTAGTGTGGCTGTCTGTCAAAAACTCTTCTCCCCTTGACCTAAATTACTGCTTCTAATCTACTGTCACCCTGGAACTCTGGGGACACGCTCATTAGATCTGCAGGAGTTCACAGTCTCATGGAGGTGCTTTTCCTGGCGAGCATTTGGACACAAATAGAGAAACTTGTGGCAGCTATTTGACTGTTTTTCATTTGGCTGGATAACGTGTTCCTTCATTTCAACTTGGTGGTCTTCCCTCTAGGTTCTTTGAAGATGTGGTTCCAGCAGTCAGGAAATGGAGAGAGGCTGGAATGAAGGTGTATATCTATTCTTCAGGGAGTGTAGAGGCACAGAAACTGTTATTTGGGCATTCTACAGAGGGAGATATTCTTGAGGTAGGCTACCTGATTACTTTGTTTTTTTGACACCATCAAAGCATAAAACAGTGAATGTGAGTGCTACAGTTATAAGCTAAGCAGCATTCAGATAATTGCATTTACATATGCTATGCAGGTTGTAAAAAAGAAGTGGAAAAACTGGGGAATACATTGTGGAAGGGTGAAATGTAGCTGTGGTACCAGTCTTTGCATCAGAGGTTCTTAAACTTTGCTGTGCATAAGGATCACCTGGGGAGTTTGTTAAAAATGTAGATCCCTGGGCCCTGTTTCCTGGCAAATCTATATCAGCAGGTCTGGGCTGTGGTTGGGAATCTGCATTTTCAAATATCTACCCTAAGTGATTCTGATGACAGTAGTATTAGAACCATATATATATCTCTCACAGATAAATAAGACCTAAGCTAGCTTGTAAATCAGCTATCTTGTCAGTATTAGCAAATCATCAACCCGAAGGAAAGGAAACTAATGGCTTCTTTTGGTTGTTTAAAGTATTAGGTAAGATGTAAAAGAGTGGCACATGCCACTATCCCTCACAAAAGGGCACACAGACTTCTTGAATGCAGGAGAGTACGTGGTGGATTCCTTTGTTTCTGGTGCTTTGGAGAGAGACAGATTTTATTTTAGCAGAATCAGCATTCTTCTTTACGAGAACTGGGCATGTTATTACACGGTGATTACTTAAGGCCTCCTATTAACATTCCTTGTACCTGAGAAAAGTCCTGCTAGCTTTTCTGTCCCACAGTCCCGACGTCCCCTGGAAGACAGGGTAGTCATTGGAAAAAGGGACTACATTTAGGACTTTAAAAAGAAATGCTGACTAACTGAATGCAGGCTGAGATTAGTGATTCACAGTAGTTTACTCAGCCAGCTTTTTTTTTTAAATAAATATTTATTGACCCTCTACCATGTGCAGAGAACACTTTGACTTTGGAGATTGTCATAGTCTCATTTTACTTTCCTGCTTTTCATCTTAGTTCTAAGTCAAATATTAAATCAGTAGTAAAACCCTTTAATTGCTTGTTATCTATTCTCCTCTGAATACAGATATAAGCTTCTTTTCTGCTCTCTCTGATGAAATAGACAATAAGGTGATAGTAGACAGGACACAGTAATTACCCTCCGAGTTCAGTAATAAAACTTTATACTTGCTTAGTGTGAGGTAGACTTGAGAGAGAAAGAAAATATGCAAAACAATTCTTAACTTTAAAAATCACAATATTAATATTACCTTAATTTATCTTTGTTAGGCTTATTTTTAGTTTGTGAAAAGTTCTGAAAATATTCGAAAGATCACATCGTAATAGCTGATCCTAAATGTGAACTTATTTTAATAACTGTTGGTTAAATTAGTAAGTTATATATTTGACCCCAATTATTTCAAAGATGTCAAGGGTATATATGAGCTCTTGGGTAGAATTTTAAAATGTTTTAACTAGAAAATGAAGGTTTCTTGAAAGTAAAGTAATAGCTTACTAATTAGGCAGTTTAGAGAAATCTGGTCATTCTGGGATCAAAAGGACAATGTTGAGAACCTTTCATTGGGTGAAACCCAGTCTAATAAGTAGTTTGAGTGAATATAGTGTTTTAAGGATAGGAAGTAGGGCATATATATTTTAAAAGATTTTGGATATAAAATTAATGCTAATGGAAGAAGACCAAGATTATAAAATGATCTTATATACATTGAATTGGTAGTTTTCTTTTTCCAGATGTTTATTTCTATAAAACCTTAGTTTATATTTACTTTTTGTAGCTTCCGTAAAGTTCTCTATGAAGTAGACTTACAGGGAATATTTGAGTGGATGAAGTCACTATGATTGTCGAGTAGTTCAGAGAAAAGGGATGAAAGACAGAGGGGCTGGGTTGCATGTGTGTTTGTAGCATCGTTCTTTCCCCTTCTCTGTGTCCAGCTTGTGGACGGTCACTTTGATACCAAGATTGGACACAAAGTGGAGAGTGAGAGTTATCGAAAGATTGCCAGCAGCATTGGGTGCTCAACCAACAACATCTTGTTTCTGACGGACGTTACCCGAGGTGAGTAATCTGACTTCTTGCACTGTACACTCCAGGGTGGGAGCTGAGCCTGGCACTGCAAACGCTTTGCCTTCGTAAAGAAAGTTTATGTGGGTAGCCCTGGAAAATGAAGCAGGTTTATAAAAGGAAACAGTGAAACAGCCAACCCACCTCCCTCTCCATCTTCCCATCCTTGGGGGAAGTGGCATTGGAAAGCTGAATTCTCCTTTTAACATGAAATGGGGAAATAACAGAGGCAGCCAGCCATAAGGGTGGGAAGGAGCATGCAGCCAGGAGTATGAGGGTAGATGCGTGGCTAGTCCAGGACAGTCAAGTCACAGTGGACCTGTATCAGATGTACTTAGCAGGGCTTCCCTGGTGGCGCAGTGGTTGGGAGTCCTCCTGCCGATGCGGTGGGCATGGGTTCGTGCCCTGGTCCGGGGGGGATCCCGCGTGCCACAGAGTGGCTGGGCCCGTGGGCCGTAGCTGCTGGACCTGTGTGTCTGGAGCCTGTGCTTCACAGCGGGAGAGGCCATAGCGGTGAGAGGCCTGCGTACCACAAAAAGAAAAAAAAAAAAAAATGTACTTAGCAGCAGTGAGATCAGCTATACACCCTCAGCCAAAAAAATTGTGTGTGTGAGAGAGAGAGAAGTCTGTAGTTGGAGCGATTTTGCCTCATTGTCCTGCTGGCTGATGAGCACTGCCCCTCAGCGAGGAGGAGCCTCATTTCTTCCTTCCCTCAGATGGGCTCAGTCCCCAGGCGCCCCTCATGTTGTAAACCTCAGCCTCACTGCACATGGATCTCATTTTTAAAGACTGGCCCAGCATGGCCCTCTTTATATTATATACAGTGCATTAGCACATGGATTATCACTGTAAGGAGTGAATGTATAAAACAGCACATACTGTACTCTATTGGCAATTTAAGTGATTTCAAGAGCAGTTTTGACCAAACGTAAAGCATATGCTCAAGCGTCTACCTGTGTGAGAATATGAGTCCTCCAGAGAATTACAGAAGGAACTGGTAGTGAAGAAGGAAGCAAGCAGCAGGCAAAGAGGTAGGGGGGTGCTGGGGGAGGTGGATGGTCTCTGCCTCTGGCTGGCGAGGCTTTCCCAGACTCCCCCAGCTGGCTGCAGCCTTTGATCTTGTGGTCATTTTCCTTAGAGTCTGTGTGTCTCTCGGGGTCCTACTTTGGTGTATTTGTAATTGCACTTGTGTTGGAGGATAGTTTTACTTATTTGTGTTGCTTCCACTCATCTTGGATCATAAGTTTTACCCTTCGTTTACCCATAGAACAGGGCTTTGTGTACTTTGTGGCCGCTCTGATACACTACATCTATTTCACCAGGCTCAAGAAGGGAATTAGGGAAAAGGGGCAGAGGGCAGGGGCGCTCTCCTACCTGGTGGCTCTGAGGGACTCCTGGGCCCCGTGGAAGCAGCTTCGGCAGTCTGTAGTTGACATTCCTCCCTGCAGAACTAGAGTCACTCCCACTCACTGGGACTTTTCAGAGATGTCGCCCAAAGGCAAACCCAGGCTGCTGGCAAAGGCATCTTATCTGTGCTAGCGTGTGTGAGTATATTCTTTCTCTGCTGCTTTGGTTTATCATGTTAGGTACGATCTGTAGGCATATAAGCAAATATATACTAATTTGTGAAGCAGTTTTAAAGAAAAAAATCTTAACCAGCATCTTAACCAGCATAGGTCATCTAATGCCTTCAAGAAGCCATAATGTGTTTTCCAGAGAAAGAGTGGTAGACAGGCTTAATTTTACCTGACGTACAGTTGACATTCAGTAACCGCTAATGTCTTTGTTAAATTTCAATCCTCGGTGAATCTATACTGGAATTTTTGATCTAGGGAGATGGTAGCAAATCACGGCCATTTGTCATTTTGAGTTTTGAAAGCTCAGTAGATTTAGCGGGGACCTGCCCCTGCTGCACGTCCTGGTTTGGGTCAGCCTCAAAGTGCAAGGGTTCTACAAACTGTCATCTTATCTTTCTGCATCCTGGAAAGCTTTGCATTTGCGTGTCTAACTGCACTGAAGGTGAGAGACAGACGCGTGGACACACAGCTTCAAGGTTCACTGTGTAACCAGCTGGCCAGGCTATACCTATGTACCAATGGCCATTTCACCTGGCCTCTGCTTTGAACTGTCAGCGTACTGTACATGTTTGCCTGTCATATTTCTGTGTATAAACCATTTACTGATTCAAAGCTACATTTTACCCTCTTCCTTGAATGGCTTTTTGGGGCTTTGAGTGGTGGGCTGGGGAGGTCGCTTTACTATCTGTGTAGATAAAGGTGTGAGGAATGATAACTTGAAGACCTTTTTGCTTTGTTTTGCTCCTTATGCAAAGGAAATAGGCCTCTTTCTGGTGAGTTTAGCTGGTTTAACCTGTGAATTGCTTTTCTTTAATCATTCACGTAAACAGGGCTGTTGGAAATGAAAATCCATAGTTTGCCCTATATTTAATTCTGCTAGCATTTTTTTTTTTTTTTTTTTTTTTTTTTTTTTTGCGGTACGCGGGCCTCTCACTGCTGTGGCCTCTCCCATTGAGGAGCACAGGCTCCGGACGCGCAGGCTCAGCGGCCATGGCTCACGGGCCCAGCCGCTCTGCGGCATGTGGGATCTTCCCAGACCGGGGCACAAACCCGTGTCCCCTGCATCGGCAGGCGGACTCTCAACCACTGCGCCACCAGGGAAGCCCTCTGCTAGCATTTTGAACGGTGAGTGTCTGCAGGCTTAGAATTAGAGATCTGCTTTGTGGCTGGAGCTCCCCACAAAGTCAGCCTGTCCCAAGTATTCTGGGATTGAATGCATGATTCAACCTGTGATCCCCATACCCTCGCCTTATTCCCTGCTTTTTGGTTACCGCTAATAATTGTAACCCCTGCCCAAAGACCACTTACAGTTTCTTCATATTCTTGTCTTTAGCCACACTTTTTTTCTAGTTGCCATTATAGTACATCTATAATTTCAAGTCTTTATCTTTTCACTTAAACCATATCCTTAAGTTGCAGTCCCAGAAATTATTCCTATTCTCTTTAGAGACTAGAGGTAATCTCCAAGTTGTCTCTTCCTTGAGTCCTCTGCAAGGAGGTTTTATTCCTGCCCCTCATCTTCTGCCAGCCCCACTCCTGCTTAGGCAGTAAAAAAGCCAGACCCGGGCTCACCTGTAGCTGGGACAGGGCCAGGCACCTGACTGCCTGCCTTGCTCTTTTCTATTGTCTCTGATCCTGTGTTTTAGTTGCACGTGTCCAGACTTCCACTGCCAAGGCAGAGTGGAAGACTAAGTTGATATCTCAAATAATACTCAAGTATAAAAGAGAGAACTGAAAGACTTTTTCCCTTTGGAGGAAAAGAAAAAAGAGGTCCAGGGTTTGAAGTCAACAAGTATTATTAGATAAGTGTCTCAGTAATATATGAAAAGAGCAAATAGATGCTTAAGGACAAAAACTTGCCCCGTGGTGATCTTGGTAAGAGGCTGAATGTGGAACGGTCACTAACTAGTAAGTCCCACATGGATCGTGATGACTCAACTTGGTTGAGATCTTGGGTTGCTGGTTCAGAGGACTGTGCTTGAGGCAGCCAGGCTGGGAACTTGGGGTGCGTGGAAGGCAGTGCCTTTGTTGCTGGAGTGAATGGCATCTGCAGAATTTGCCTGAGGAGGGGATTTTGGAGCACTGTTTTTGCTCTGGGAGGTAACAGTCCTTTCATAAGAGGTGGGTAGGTGGAAGAGACAGCTCTGCCCCATTTACGTTTTCTTAGTACTGCTGCCCTTTAATTAATGCATTCCGTTGCTCTGGCTGTTTTTCACAGGTTGAGAAACTACTGGGGTTTCTTATTACACCAGATCTGAATTGCAAAGAATGTGTTTCAGATTCTTCCCCACTTTTGCTCTATCTGCCCAAGTATGCCCCATCTCTGTGACCACAGACCTGTGTCCTGTGTCCATTCTCCTACTGTTTGCACATGTACACGCGGGCCTCTCACTGTTGTGGCCTCTCCCGTTGCGGAGCACAGGCTCAGCGGCCATGGCTCACGGGCCCAGCCTCTCCGCAGCATGTGGGATCTTCCCAGACCGGCGCACGAACCCATGTCCCCTGCATCAGCAGGCGGACTCCCAGCCACTGTGCCACCAGGGAAGCCCTTTCCTTGAAATTTCTGATCAAAACTTACTCTCTGTGCAGAGGAGTCATTTGTTAAATTGCAGGTCCTCATTCAGTAGTTGCACATTGGGGAACCTGACATTCTGTATTTCTGACAAGTTTCCACGTGATTTCCACACTGCTGGTCCAGGGACTACACTCAAAGCAGCAAAGCTCTAGAGCAGGAGTTGGCAAAATTGTTCGGTAAAGGGCTTCCCTGGTGGCACAGTGGTTGAGAGTCCACCTGCCGATGCACAGGACACGGGTTCGTGCCCCGGTCCGGGAGGACCCCACATGCCGCGGAGCGGCTGAGCCCGTGAGCCATGGCCGCTGAGCCTGCGCGTCCAGAGCCTGTGCTCCACAACGGGAGAGGCCGCGACAGTGAGAGGCCTGCGTACTGGAAAAAAAAAAAAAAAAAAAAAAATTGTTCGGTAAAGCAGGGGTCCCCCACCCTCTGTTAGGAGGCGGGCCGCACAGCAGGAGGTAAGCGGTGGGCGAGCGAGTGAAGCTTCATCTGCCGCTCCCCGTCGCTCGCATCACCACCTGAACCATCCCCCTCCCACTACCCCGGTCCGTGGAAAAATTGTCATCCATGAAATCAGTCCCTGGTGCCAAAAAGGTTGGGGACCACTGCTATAAAGGGCCAGATAGTAACTATTCAACTCTGATCCTTGTAATGCAAAAGCAGCCACAGATAGTACATAAGTGAGTGGGTGTGACTGTATTCCAATAAGACCTTGTTTACAAAAACAGGCGGTGGGCCATAATTTGTTCTAGAGCACAGACCACAGAGTCTGACACACGATTTCAAATTTCAGCTCTACCACTTGCTAGCTCTCAGTTTCTGTATCTGTAAAATGGAGATAGTAATACTAACAACCTCAGGGTTGTTGTGAAGATTTAGATGGGGATGGAAGTTCCAGGAAAGCAGGAACTTTGTTTTGTTCACATATCTCTGGTCCTAGAATAGTACCTGGCACATAGTAGGTGCTAAATTAATACAAGGTATTAGCTATTATCTTTCAGATGGACACAAAATGAGGAGGGGTACATAACCCAAGACATATTAGAGATATCCCCTCAAATACAGAGCTTACTTAGTTTCATTTGACTAGTCCTGTTTTTACTTCCACGCAATCACTGATCTTAAAACACTCTTAGTCCAATAAGGAGAGAGACAACAGATAATAATATGTCAAATCATATTGTCTTGATAGGACTAAATACAGGATGTTAGTGGAGCACATAGGATGCTCTAATATAGATGGTAGTAGCTCTAGAAGATAGAATCTTTGAACTGAATTTTGAAGAGTAGGCATTCGCCAGACAAAAAGGATGGGCATGACATGTTTGGGTTCCAGGTGTGAGAGTAGGTATTTCAGCCTGATTAGATCCTGGGATTCCATTTGCCCCATATCTACTTAATTGGTATTAGTCCTGACAGCCTGTCCTTTGGGGAACAGCTCAGTTCTCTGTAGGACTGATGGGAGGGAATGGAAGAAAGCTGTGGACATGGCTCTGTCTTTGTGCATTCATAAGTACTTAGTAAAGCTTAGAAGTCTAGGACACACTGCCCTCCTAGTCTGTCAGTACAGTTAGTTACGCATTTGAAAAAAAATTTTATGGAAAAATTAAAAATTATAGAAAAGAATAATAAGTCCACCCCCTGTGCTTGTCTTTTACCTTCAACAGTTGTCAAGTCTGGACCAGACTTATTTCTTACATTCCCACATCCCTCTGATTATTTGGAAGCAAATCCCAAACATCATATTCTGCCATTTCTGACACATATTTGGATTTTCGCAGAGGCCAGCGCTGCTGAGGAAGCTGACGTGCACGTAGCTGTGGTGGTGAGACCTGGCAACGCGGGGTTAACAGATGATGAGAAGACTTACTTCAGCCTCATCACGTCCTTCAGTGAACTGTACCTGCCTTCCTCAACCTAGAGGAGGAGTTCTAAGGAAGACCAAACTGTCTTCACAGAGTTGTCCCTGTAGTCTAGTTTTATTCTAATGGTAAAAGTAACTTGCTTAAAAAATACATATATACACATACATAAGGTATGTAAGTGTGTGTATGTTCAAATTACCTTTCACAAGCACGTAAGTGGGAAAAAAAATCTCAGTTCAGTGAAAAGGAAACTTATTTAAAGATGATACTTTATATGTAGAAATTCTTTGAAACCACAACTCTAACCATTATTGAGGGCAAGATATAGTTGATAGAAGAAATTACTACTATACAGGTCAAATTTGTTATGTTTATCAAATCATGTACCAAAATAGAAAGGTAGGTTTGAGAAGTTACTCAGAAGCCTTGTTATTTTAAAAACTAGAAGCATTTCAAAGACATTCCTAGTAATAATCTACTCCCCTTTTAAATTGTGAGTTAGAAGATTACAGCAACTGAATTTCAAGCTATTAACCTCCCTATTTACAATGACAAAGCTATTTGTTTCTGCTCCAAAAGAGAGCAAAGTTGGGAAAGGAAACTCATTTGAGTCTTGATTAATCATATATCTGTTACTTAAGAAACTTGCTAATCATTGTGGTACCCATAGCAAGCAGTTGCCTTACTAGTGAAAAAGATGCACTAATGTCACAGCGAAAATAGAAATGTGCTTCCTAATGTTTAACAAAACAGTCCTAATCCTGACAGTTATCATAGATTTCAGAGTTAATCTTGCTAACTACTTCTCAGCACAGTTTGAGAACGTATGTTAATTGCTGTTTACTATTAAAAGGTTTGTTGAAATTTGTCCATAAGACCTAGAAGAGCCCTAATATCTAATATTTTCTCTGAAATGGATGTGAGAAATGTAAATTTTATAACAGCATTATTTATCCTAGTTTAGTCTAATAGGATGTCATGTCAATTTCATGTGGTAATTAATAAAAACATTTTCTTCTTTACTCAGTTGTGTTTTTTTTAATAAATTTAGTTATTATATTTATTTATTTTTGGCTGCGTTGGGTCTTTGTTGCTGTGCACGGGCTTTCTCTAGTTGCGGCGAGCGGGATCTACTCTTTGTTGCGGTGTGCAGGCTTCACATTGCGGTGGCCTCTCTTGTGGCATGTGGGCTTCAGTAGTTGTGGCTCGCGGGCTCAGTAGTTGTGGCTTGAGGGCTCTAGAGCGCAGGCTCAGTAGTTGTGGCGCACGGGCTTAGTTGCTCTGTGGCATGTGGGATCTTCCCGGGCCAGGGATCGAACCCGTGTCCCCTGCATTGGCAGGTGGATTCTTAACCACTGCTACATCAGGGAAGTTCCTTCGCTCAGTTTTATGTAGGTTTGCTTACTGCCATAAGCAGAAGAGAAACTGAAGAGGGATTGGACAAATAAGAATTTTAGTTTAGTTTTTTGCCTTAATCTTGTGTGTGTTTGTGATATGTGTGAATATGTATGTGTGTGTTTTAATGGAATGCCAGTAGAAAATCACTGACTATCATTTGAGTTATATATATATATATATATATATATATATATATATATATATATATATATATGGCTAACCTTAGTGGTTATTATTTCATTTGGATAGTAAACATTCAAGATATGAGTAGATTTCTTAGATTTTTGAGACTCTTATATTTGAGGTAGATAAGATAATGCTTGAAGGAGGCAATTATCCTCCTAATTAATCAAGAAAAACTAATGAATCTTGGAGGAATAATTTTGGGGATGCTTTGAATAAGGAAAAGGAAGTAGCCTTGCAAATATGAGAGGACGGAATATAAAAGATTTTATGTTGACAGTTTTTATCTTCTAGTAGCTAATTAAGAAATCTAAGGACTATGAAGATATAGAAGAGTAGTGAAAAGGGAATGAATTTCAGTAAATCTTAGAAATGGGAGTAATTTGTAAGTGATGGTAAAGCCACAAATGCTAATTAAAGGATGAACTTCATCATATAGTTTCTGAAAAAGTTTATGAGAAGGCAAAAGAAAAGGGGTCTCTTAATGATAGTAAATGAACAATTGGAAAATTAAGGAAGGAAGGAAAAAATTATGCACCAGGGACTAGATTAGAAAGGAATTAAAGGAAATGGAGGATGCTCAGTATCTAGCCAGCAGAGAATTGAGCTGGAGAAGTATCTTAGTCCATGTAGGCTGCTGTAACAGAATTCCAGACACTGGGTGGCTTATAAACAACAAAACTTTATTTTTCATAGTTCTGGAGGCTGGGAAGTCCAAGATCAAGGTGCTGGCAAATTCAGTGTCTGGTGAGAGCCTGTTTCCTCACACATGGCTGTCTTTTTCACAGTAACCTCACATGGCAGAAGGGGTAGAGCAGCTTTCTTGGGCCTCTTTTATATGGACACTAATCCTATTCATGGCCCCAAAGGCCTCCCAAAGGCCTCACCAGCAATACATCACCTTGGGGGGACACTAACATTCAGTCTACAGCAAGAGACACTTACTCTCCATGATGAAAAGGGTACCAGAAAAACTGTAGTTTATGCTGAGTAGCTGAAGATGGAAATAGATTAAAAAATTAAGAGAAAGTTGCAATATCAGATTCAGTTTCTCAGAGTGGGGTGTGAAGGAAGGGAAAAAGAAGGTGAGTGGAATATTTCTGAGGTCTTAGGAAATGCATTCATAATTAACACGGTGGAAAAGGATCTTAGGAAGAACTTGAGCCATAACAGTAGGCTGGTCATGAGGAAGGGAAAAATGCCTAGAGAGTGGGTAGTGAGCTAGGAGATGAGTCCAGATCAAATCATGATCCGTAGTAAGGGAAAGGGGCAAAAATTCTCACCTCTGCAATTTCTAGAAACAGACAAATTTACTAAATTTTCTCAGCATCTTGTCTGCAGAGAATGCAGGGGACAAAGGCCTCTTAAAGTTGTGGCTCTTGTTATTCCTATTTGTTAATCCAGATCTGCCTTAGTTGTGCTGTTTCCCTCAGGGGCACTGATTTCCAGTCTTGGGTCAAAACCCAAGTTGGTTTCTTAGAAGAGAAGCTTCAGGCATCTCTAATCTTATCAGCACTTCTGGTGTAGCAGGGCTTCCTGTTTGGCCTTCTGCAAGGCTGACTTGGGTTGCTAAGCCTAACTGGTGTCCAGTTCATGGTGGCACGAGAAGTTGAGAGCCCAGCGTTTATCACCAAGACAGGTGCACAGCAGCCTTTGCCCAGCAGATGGTGCTGTTTCTCTAGAGACTAGGAAGTGTGAGGCCTCCCCAGACACAGCAGATGGGAGCTAGGAGGTAGCATTAAGAGAGGAAAATGAGTATATTTATTCTTAAAAACCGTAACATGAGGCTTCCCTGGTGGCACAGTGGTTAAGAATCTTCCTGCCAATGCAGGGGACAGGGGTTCGAGCCCTGATCGTCCAGGACGATCCCACATGCCGCAGAGCACCTAAGCCCGTGCGCCAAAACTACTGAGCCCCCAGCCACAACTACCGAAGTCTGTTTGCCTAGAGCCTGTGCTCCACAAGAAAAGCCACCGCAGTGAGAAGCCTGCACACCGCAACGAAGAATAGCTCCACTCGCTGCAACTAGAGAAAGCACGCACGCAGCAACAAAGACCCAATGCAGCAAAACAAACAAACTAAAAACCATAACATGATATTGCAAAAGTCAGAGTAGTTTTGAAAAAATGGCAGTAATCCTGAATGAAATCTACCCACTAATATTTTTCTCTTTCTCCCTTGCTCCCTAAGTCACATTTTTTAAAAATCTGATTTTTGGATAGTTGGTTTTTCCAGCTGCAGTGTTAAAATGGACTTGCTTGGGGGTTTAAAAAAAAAAACCATTGGAGTACAAAGTTGAATGTAATGTGTGCCAAAAGAATTTGTAGTTCCCAGCACCCAAGCCTAAATGGTAAACTGCTGTTATCCTCAACTTAATATTTAAGAATAATTTGTAGTTTTTGTTGAAACATTGGAGTAACTCTATCTAACAGAAGTAAAATTCACTCTGCTTGCAGATTTTACCTAAGTTATTCATGCAAATATTTATTAAGCATCTACAGTATGCTGTAAGGGGACAAAGTCCCTCCCTATTCTCATGGTACATCCATTTTTGGAGGGAGCAGTCAATAATAAACAGCAACAGAAAATTAGACACCAGTAAGTGCTCTGCAGAGAAACTAGGGTAGAGTGGCTTTTTACAAAGGGGATGCTAAGAAGGTGACATCTAATTTGAACATGAAAGACTAGATATTTGAGAAACTAGAAGGAAGAGCATTCCATGAAGATGGAACAGCATGTAGTAAAGATCTAGGGCAAAGCTTGGCCTATTCCAGGAATTGAGAGAGGGCCAGTGGCTGGATGCCATCAGAGAAGTGGGCAGAGCCAGATCATTAGGGCTTGGTACCACAATAAGGAGTTTGGGTTGTTTTCTAGGTGTGGTGGGAAGCCACTGGAGAATTTTAAATGGATGGCATGATGTGATTTACATTTTTCAGGGAATTCTCTGTTGGACGGAAAATGGATTATAGGTGGGCAAGAGTGGATGCAGGAAAACCAGTTAGTTATATCAGGGTTGAATGCCAAGGCAGAAATTGCTGTAGGTATTTTCTTCAGAGAGGTTTTAAACAAAGAGCGAGGCATTTACAAAATCGATGGGAAGGACTAGAGTAGTAGTAGTGGGGGGCTACTGCTGGACTACGGGGCTGAAGGACTCCCACAGTAGTTGAATCCAGAGTTCAGGAATCCTGCCACCACTGACACTGTTCCTCATATCCACAAAGCTGGCCAGATACTGGAATACCAAGTTAACCCTTACAACTTCCTCCAAGCACTGGTACCCTGTGACCTCGCTTACCAACAGCAATACCAATAGGAAGATTGCCTCTGTCTTCCTTCTCTTTACAAATATTGTGCTAGTGCTTTTAACTGGCAGTATCTGATTCTAACCCAGAGCTCTACATGTTAGGGTGTCTGGGACGTGCTTTTAGGTTTATAACATCCCCAGTTCATCAATAAAATGGTGCTTCAGAGAGACAGTTTGCTACATCTAAGATAGAAGGCTATTGCAGTAATAAAGGTAAAGGATGGTGGTGGCTTGGCTTAGGGTGGCAGAAGTGGAAATATATGGAGGTGGACACATTCAGAGTATGTTTTAGAGGTGACAATGATAGCACTTGTTTATTGATTGGATTTGGTAGGATAACTTCTAGACTTTTAGCTTGAGCAGTTGGATAGGTGGTGCCACTGACATAGCACGTAAAATGTGAAATGCCAGTGTAAACGTGACCAACAAGCAGTTGAATTTAAGTGTAGAGCTGAGGGTCTTGCCCTGGCTGGAGATCAGATTTGTGAGTTCATTGGCCTGGAGATGCTATTAGAAGCCATGGGATGTGGGAACATAAGAAGAGACTGTTGATAGAAAGCCTAGACAGCCCTTAGGCTCCAATGTTAGAGATCAAGCCAAGGAGAGAAGCCAGCAAAGGAGATGGAAAAGGATTGGGCCTGGAGGAAGGAAAATCAGGAGAGAAGCATGAGAGCCAAATGAAGAAGGGGGTGCACAAATGTGTCAAGTGCTGGCAAGAATTCAAGTCATTTGAGAATAGCAGTGGCCCTTGGATTGGACAAATGCAGTCTCAGTGGAGTGGTGGGAACAAAAGTAAGATTAGTTTAAGTTGAGACAATATGAGGTCTAACTAAAGATATATCAATTTTGTGGATCGTTTCAAAGAAGCAACGTTTGGGTTTTTTGCTTCTCTATTTTATTTGTCTCTAATCTTCACTATTTCCTTCCTTCTGCTTGTGTTGGGTTTAGTTTGCTCTTCTTTTTCCAGTTCCTTAAGGTGGGTGGTTAGGTTATTGCTTTGAGATCTTTCTTATTTTTTAAAATATGGTCATTTATAGCTGTGAATTTCCCTCTGAGTACTGCTTTCACTGCATCCTGTAGATTTTGGTATCTTGTGTTTTCATTTTCATTCATCTTGAAGTATTTTCTAGTTTCTTTGTGATTTCTTCTTTGAACAATTGGTTGTTTAAGAGTGTGTTGTTGAGTTTCCACACATTTGTGAATTTTCTAAATTTCCTTCTGTTATTGGTTTCTAATTTCATTCCATTGTACTTGGAGAACATACTTTGTATGATTTTGATCTTTAAAAAATTTTTGAGACCTGTTTTGTGGCCTAACATATGGTCTGTCCTGGAGAATGTCCTCTATGCTGTGGAGAACATTGTATCCTGTTGTTGTTAGGTGGAGTGCTCTGTAGATGTTCACTAGGTGTAGTTGGTTTATAGTATTGAGTCTTCTGTCTAGTTGTCTTTTCCATTGTTAAATGTAAATGTGGAGTATTGAATTCTCAATCTATTATTGTTGAACTATTTCTCCCTTTAATTCTTGTCTGTTTTTGCTTCATTTACTTTGGTGCTTTGTTTTAGGTGTATATATATCTATAATTGTCATATCTTCTTGATGGATTGGCCCTTTAACATTATCATGAATAAACTTTTTTGTGTCTTGTAACAGTTTCTGTCTTAAAAGTCTATTTTGCCTAATGTTACTATGACCACTCCAGCCCTGTTTTGGTTACTGTTTACATGGCATATCTTTTTTCATTTTTTAATTTTCACCCTATTTTTACCTTTAAATTGAAAATGTGTTTCATGGAGACAGTGTATAGTGGATTATGTTTTAAAAATCCATTCTGTCGGTCTCTGCCTTTTAATTGAAGATTAATCCACCACATTTCATAAAGACCTACTTCTGTCATTTTGCTATTGGGTACAAACTTGTAACTAGAAGATGAATAAGTTCTGGAGATCTAATGTGCAACATTGTGATTATAGTCAACAATACTGCATTATATACTTCAAAATTGATTTCTATATTTCTTATATATTTTTCGTTCCTCAGTCTTCCGTTACTGACTTCTTTTGTGTTGAAGAGGTATTTTCTAGTATGCCATTTTAGTCTGCTTGTTGTTTCTTTTACACTATATTCTTGAGTTGTTTTCCTAGTGGTTTCTCTGGGGGTTATAATTAACATCTTAGTTTATACCAATCCAGTTCTAAATATTACTACCTTAATTTTAATAGGATATAAAACTTGGCTCATATGTAACTCCATTCCCCCCCACACACATTTATGTTGTTGTTACAAATTACATCTTTATTGTGTGCCTATCAACATAGATTTATAATTATTTCTTTATGCAGTTGTCTTCTAAACCAGATAGGAGAAGAAAAAGGAGTTACAAACAACAAACATATTTATATTTTCTTTTAATATTTACCTGTTGTATTAGTTTCCTAGGGCTGCAAAGTACCGCAAATTGGGTGGCTTAAAGCAATAGAAATGTATTCTCTCACAGTTCTGGATGCCAAAAATCTGAAGTGAAGGTGTCAGCAGAGTTGGTTCCTTCTGGAAGCACCAAAGGAGAATCTGTCCCTTGCCTTCTAGCTTCTCATGACAGCTGACAACAGTTAGCAGTGCTTGGCGTGCAGATGTATTACTCTAATTTCCATCTCCACCTCACATGGCATTCTCCCTGTGTGTCTGTGTCTTCACATGCTGTCTTACAAGCACACCAGCTAGTATTGGATTAGGGGCCTACCCTACTCCAGCATGACCTCATCTTAACCAACTGCATCTACAACAATTCTATTTCCAGATAAGTTCACATTCTGAGCTATTGGGGATTAGAACTTCAACAAATCTTTTTGGGGAGACACAATTCAACCTGTAACACCAGGAATATGTCAGAGCTTTTCAAAGCCCTTATTTGCCGAAGCATCTCATTCTCCACTCTTTCCTCTCAAGCTTTTTGGTTAGTCTGTCGTTTGTCCCATTTGTTTTCCAGTGCTCCTGGTAGCTGTGACTAATACATTGCCTTTAAATATTTTTTGACAAATGCCCCTGGGCAGCTGCCTCAACACTGGCAGAATTCTTAGTTCGGCAAGATGAAGGTAAACGCTTTGAGCCAGTCTTCCAAGGAGCCACCAGGCAGATGGTTATGGACTGAATTGTGTTTCTAGGGCTTGCCCCCCCGCCCACCCCCGCCGTGGGCCCCTCTCAGATTCATATGTTGAAGTCCTGACCTCCAGTGTGACTCTACTTGGAGATAGGACCTTCAGGAGATAGTTAAGGTTAAAGCAAGTCATTAGGGTGGGGCCCTAGTCCAATGGGATTGATATCCTCACAGGAGGAGGAAGAGACACCAGAGAGCCCTCACCAAAAACTGAATCGGCCAGAACCTTGTTCTTGGACTTCCCAGCCTCCAGAACTGTGAGAAAGTAAACTTCTGCTGTTTCAAACAACCAGCCTATGGTATTTTGTGACTGCAGCTTGAGCTAATCACAGCTCAAAACAAACAACTGCAGTTCTTGGCAAATGAGGTCCATTTTTCTGCTCCCTCTGGTGCCCGTTCCAGAAATACAGGCTGTTATTGTCTAGGCTACCCCTGAGCTGGGGAGCAGGAATGGGACCAAGGTGAGTTAAAACACCACCAAGCTCTCTGTCTTTACTGAGATTCAGCTGTCTTTTGCCTTAAGCATTCCCCTGGGCTGCTGTAAGCGTTTACTTACTTTCCAGAATTTTGAAAAAGTTGATTCTGACAGTTTTTGCCAGTCTATTTGTTGCTTTTTTGGAGGGAAGGACTTTTGATGTTCCTTATTCCTCCATTTTCACTGATGTCACCCCACATGCTCTTTTAACAATGTGACACTGACACTCCTCCCACTGAGAGGTGGGGGCCTTTGTTCCCTGCCCTTGAATCTAGGGGGGAGCTTATGACTGCTCCAACCAAAAGAGGCCCACAGAAGTGATGCTCTGTGACTTTCCAGGGTAGGTTATGAAGAGGATACAGCTTCTATATCCTTTTTTTCAGGAGCTAGGCCTCGGACACTTGCCCTGGGGAAGCCAGCTACCATGCTGTGAGGGCCCAAATTAGCCCATAGGGAGAGACCAGGTGGAGAGGCCCCTGGGGAGAGGAAAGGAGGCCCCAAGCTGACACCGGCCTCCATCTGCAGACATATGAATAAACTAGCCTTCAGATGCTTCCAGCCTCCAGCCCTCAAGTCATCCAGCTGAGACCTCAGGCATCGTGGAGCAGAAATAAGTTGACCCTGCTGTGCCCTGTCTGAATTCCTGACTCACAGAATCTTTGAGCATAATGCACATTTTTATGCCGCTATACTTTGTAGTAATTTGCTAGGCAGCCACAGTAACTGGAAAGTCACCAAGTGTGTCATATGGTACCAAGCAGTGGGCAGACTTCTCATCCCTTTCCGCACAGATGGATTTAAAGGGCCCGTGCTGGAGAGTGCAAGTGAGGAGCATCAAGATTGTCTCATGTGCTCTCTTTTCCTCCCTCCAAACAGTGGCATCTCTTATCTTCCTAGATTTTGTGAGTGTCTCCACCTTCCCAATCATCCAGGCTTGAAACCTCAGAATGTCTCTGATTTTTCCTTCCCCTTCACCCTCCTCATGTGGGTAGCAAGTGACACCCACTGTCTTTGTCACAGCCTCACAAATTTGTTCTTTACTTCCCATTCCTAACAGCCTGTGCTTGAAATTCCAGGAATTCATTATTACTTACAGAATACAATGCAATGGGGTAGAAAAAGACTGCCAGTCATAATAGGCATCATGCTCTCAGGTTTCATACTAGCAAAAGCTAGCATTTAAAGCTTTCCAAGGGCAAGAAATGATAATGCTTATAGATATGATATGGAAGTCTGCTGTATTTTGAGAAGGCGCCTCTAGGGCCATTCAAGAAGCAAATCACTGGGTAGTCTCTGGAGTACTTCTTTATTTTTTATTTTATTTTATTTTTTGCGGTACGCGGGCCTCTCACTGTTGTGGCCTCTCCCGTTGCGGAGCACAGGGTCTGGACGCGCAGGCTCAGCGGCCATGGCTCACGGGCCCAGCCGCTCCGCGGCATGTGGGATCTTCCCGAACCGGGGCACGAACCCGTGTCCCCTGCATCGGCAGGCGGACTCTCAACCACTGCGCCACCAGGGAAGCCCTTTTTTGTTGTTTTTTAAAAAATTTATTTATTTATTTATTTTGGTCGCACTGCATGGCTTGTGGGATTTTAGCTTCCCAATCAGGGATCAAACCCAGACCCCCTGCAGTGGAAGTGCGGTGTCCTAACCACTGGACCGCCAGGGAATTCCCTGGAGTACTTCAAATCCCTGGATCCACTTTGTTCCTGTGTTTAGTCAAAGCTCTTTTGCTCCAGCCCCTCTGAATGATCCCGGGCTACAAATCTAAACTTGGTTTACAAAAATCTAGAGGTGTTAGATGTTACTCCAATATTGACTGTTAAATAAGTCCCTTAGTTCTACTTTCTACAAAAATATTCATTCAATAACTTACACCATTTTCTTTATCCTAATCCAAACAGTATTTGTAAGGAGAGTTTTTAACGAGTTAAATTTTAAAAATCTGAGTATGACCTGCAGAGTCATCTCAGCTTCCTGTCGTAAAACCATGAAATAGATGCAATTTTCCTCAGGTAAGGACCCAGTTATCCAAAAATAATGATTTTATTTTTGAAGCTCCATGAGAGAAAATCAGGTACTGACACAGAGTTTGAGTAAGGATTATTTTAGGTCCTATTTAGAACTTGGCTATTTAATGTGTACTAGTTGCTGCAGACATCATAAGAAAAAACCCTTTTTTAAATCTAGAATTTCCTCCTTAAGACCCAGAAAGCTGTTTGCTATGAGAAGCAGGGGGACAGTTGCATCCTCTGAAATCTGACCCTGTTACCATTGTTTCCTAAGTGCTTTGAACACCGAGCAGCTCATATTTAAGAGATTAAATTTAAAAAAAGAAAGAAAAGAAAAAGAGGGGGATAGTAGCTACCAGTCATTCATTTATTTTAAAAAATAAAATATTTACCAAAGTCAAAAAGAGAAAAACAAATACCGTTTGTTTTTCCATATATATGGAATCTAAAAAAAAAAAAAAAAAGGTTCTGAAGAACCTAGGGGCAGGACAGGAATAAAGCTGCAGATGTAGAGAATGGACTTGAGGACATGGGGAGGGGGAAGGGTAAGCTGGGACGAAGTGAGAGAGTGGCATGGACATATATACACTACCAAATGTAAAATAGATAGCTAGTGGGAAGCAGCCACATAGCACAGGGAGATCAGCTCCGTGCTTTGTGACCACCTACAGGGGTGGGGTAGGGAGGGTGGGACGGAGGGAGACGCAAGAGGGAGGAGATATGGGGATATATGTATATGTATAGCTGATTCAATTTGTTATAAAGCAGAAACTAACACACCATTGTAAAGCAATTATACTCCAATAAAGGTGTTTAAAAAAAATTTACTAAGCACTTAACTATGTGCTGGGCACTGTTTAGGTGCCAGGTATATGGCAGACAAAAATCCCTGCCCTTGTGGAGCTTGCATTTTAGGGGTAGAGAGGATGAGATAATAAAATAAGTAAAAGGTGTTAGAGAGTGTTACACGTCAGACTTTTAAGTAATCACAGGACCATGTTTTTTTTTAAATTAATTTATTTGTTTCTGGCTGCATTGGGTCTTTGTTGCTGTGTGCGGGCTTTCTCTAGTTGTGGTGAGAGGGGGCTATTCTTCGTTGCGGTGCTTGAGCTTCTCACTGCAGTGGTTTCTCTTGTTGCGGAGCATGGGCTCTAGGCGCATGGGCTTCAGTAGTTGTGGCAGGCGGGCTCAGTAGCTGTGGCTCATGGGCTCTGCAGCGCAGGCTCAGTAGTTGTGGCACATGGGCTTAGTTGCTCTGAGTGGGATCTTCCCGGACCGGGGCTCGAACCCATGTCCCCTGCATTGGCAGGTAGATTCTTAACCACTGCGCTACCAGGGAAGCCCAGGACCATGTTTTTAAAAATGCTATGGAGCAAAGTAAAGCTGGAAAGAGTGACAGTGTTGGGATGGGCTTGAGGGGGGGTGAATTTTAGAGGCCAAGGAGGCCTTAGTGAGAACGTAACACTTGAGGAGGTGAAGAAGGTGAGAGATTTAAATATCTGGGGGAAGATTGTCCAAGCCAGAGGTTTTAACAAGTGCAAAAGTCCTGAGGTCAGAGCATGGCTGGCTGTTGGAGGAACACAAGGAGGCAGAGGGAGTGGACCAGGTGAAATGAAAAGGTGGAGAGGCAGGTCCTGTTGGGGCTTGTAGGGCATTTTAGTGAATGGGGTTTTTTAGTAGGAGTAGAAGAGAAGCCATTGGAGGATTTTAAGCAGAGGAGTGATGATCTGAGATCATTGTGACTCCTGTGTTGAGGACAGTCTGAAGGGAGCAAATGAAAAAGCAGAGAAACTAGTTTTTGTAGGCTATTATAAAAGTCCAGGAGAGATGGAATTGGCTTGGATTAGATGGTAGCAGTGGACGAATTTTATTATACTTTGAAGATAGAGCAAACCAATTTTGCTGACAGATATGGGTGGGGTGTGAGAGAAAGAAGAGATAAGGATTACTTCAAGGTTTCTGTCTGGTAACTGAAAGATGAGTTGTCCTTAACTTAGATGTGAAGACTCCTGGAGGAGTGAGTTTAAAGAGATCAGATCAGTACTGTTAAACTTTAGGTGCCCTTCAAGGGGAAATGTCACAACGGTAGTTGAATATACAGGTCTGGCATTTAGGATAGAGGTCTGGGCTGGAGAAGTTGGGAGAGGTCAGCATATGGCAATTGTTCAAACTAGAAGGCTGTATGAGGTTACCAAGAGAGTGTGTGTAGATGGGAAGGAAGAGTTCCAAGGTCTGAGCCATGGGGGACTTCAACATTCAAAGATGTCAGGGAGAAGAAGGCCCAGCAAAGGAGACTGAGGAGGGGACGGAAGCAGGAGGAAAACTAAAAGAGCATGGTGTTCTGGAAGCCACGTAAAGAAAATGTTTATGCAGGTAGGTGATCCAGTTGTGAAGTGTTGCTAGGTAAGGTATGAAAAGAATGAACTGTGTATATAACATGACAAGGTCTTTGGAGAACTTGAGTAGAGCAGGTCCAGTGAAGAGGTACAAGCAAGACTGGAGTGGGTTCAAGAAAGAATTGATCCTACTGTCTAGCACAAGGAACATATTCAATATCCTGTGATAAACCATAATGGAAAAGAATATGAAAAAATATATATGTATAACTGAGTCACTTTGCTGTACAGCAGAAATTAACACAACATTGTAAATCAACTATACTTCAACAAAATTTTTTAAAAAAGAAAGAACTGGGGGCTTCCCTGATGATGCAGTGGTTGAGAACCCGCCTGCCAGTGCAGGGGATACAGGTTTGATCCCTGGTCTGGGAAGATCCTACATGCCATGGAGCAATTAAGTCCGTGCGCCGCGACTGCTGAGCCTGTGCTCTGGAGCCCGCGAGCCACAACTACTGAGCCCACGTGCCACAACTACTGAAGCCCGCGCACCTAGAGCCCATGCTCCACAACAAGAGAAGCCACTGCAATGAGAAGCCCACGCACCACAACCGAGAGTAGGCCCAGCTCGCTGCAACTAGAGAAAGTCCGTGCGCAGCAACAAAGACCCAATGCAACCAAAAAAATAAATAAAAAATAAATAAAGAAATTTTTTAAGAAAGAAGAAGAATTGGGAGAGAGGGGCTGGAGAGAGCAAATATGGACTTTTTTTTTTAAGATAGGAGAAATAAAACAATAGTTATGCTAATGGAAATATCTTTTGCTTTTCCAGTGAGGAACCTAGCTTTCTCACCCACCTTCCCTTCCTTGCACTTCAGATTTGGATATTTGCTGTTTCTTGGAACCCTCACTTTGAGGAATGTTAATAGGGAATCTGAACTGATATGGAACTGAGGATTGTGAAAATCAACTTATTTCATATGTGGAATTCTCTTTCCCCAACTTCCCACTACTTTGGGGGACAAAACACATGTGGCCAGGAGTCCACTTACTGTGGCCAGTAAGTTACTAGGCTGTTCACAAATGTTTCTCCCATTATGGGCACATGGCAGGAGAGCCACTCTAGGGTATGGCCATGTGGTTTTGTTTGTGACTTCATAGCAGCTTTAAGACCAGTGAGCAGTCTCCCACATTGCCTTGGCTGACAGCAACTGTGGAAGCAGTGTTAAGACGAAGCATCTACCAGCCAGGGTCTGAGTCATAGTGATGAGCAGAGCCCCTTTGCTAACCCGGAAGAGACACCTAGTATACGTAATAAACTTTAGTTTCATTAGTTTTATTTTGGGATAGCAAAACCCGATCCATCCTGACACAATGCCAGTGATGTACCAGTCTCCACAAAAACCAGCAGAATGCAAATTTCCGGGTACTCAAGTTTTACTTTCCCATACCAGGGGCAAAGAAAACCCAATAAATAACACAGGTAATAAAACTTGACCTCACTCTCAGTTCTCCATTAAATCAAAAACTATTGAACCTTGAAAACGTTAACATTGTTCTTAAAATGTTTCTCTCCTAACCAGGAAGGCAACTTTTCTTCAAGAGACTTAGCTGGACTTCCAGAAACATAGTGTAGTATATTTACTATTTTGTTCTCTGGGTCGTCTGCGTTAGCTCCTCCAGGCATGCTCACTCCAAATGCAGATTCCCTGGTCTTGTTCTCCTTGATGAATGCTGTGGTCCTTAACTCCTAGGAGGTTCTGTAATCTTGATCTTTATGTGTCTGTGTGGTCTAATACAAAAATTTCTTTGGTCTTTGTCTTCCGGTTCCTGCCAAGAGCTGCTAAAAGTCTTGGAATTTTCTGAGTTGATAGGAATGGCTTTTGATTTTTGTAATGAGCCTCTTTGATCACACTTGAGTTTATGCTAATGAGATCACTAAGGGTGAGGCCACTAGATGGCCTCAGGGTGGAGCTGGTCACCAGAAAGACCAAGTGGCTAGACCTCCTGACTGACCTCCAGGCATGGGTGGCAGAGAGGGATGGAGAGGAAGCTCTATAAACTCAGCAATAGTGAGATTCAGAGAGCTTCTGGGTTGATGAGCCCATTGAACCCCGGGAGGATGCTGTGCCCCTGCATCTCTTCCATTTGTCTGCTCTCAAGTTGTATCTTTTATAATAAACCAGAAAATGGAAGTACAGTGTTTTCCCAAGTTCTGCGAGCTGTTCTAGGAAATTACTGAACCCAGAAGGGAAGGGAATTGTGGGAACCCTCCAATTTTATGACCAGGTTGGATTGAAGTGTGGGTAATCTGGGGACATGAAGCGAGGGAGGTTTTGCGGGACCAAGCCTTTAAACCCATGGGGTCTGAGGATAACTTTGGGTAGTGTCAGAATTGAACTGAATTGTAGGACACCCAGTTGGTGTCCAGAGAATCAGAGAATTGGTTGTTAGTGTTGGAAAACACCCTAGAAATATGCTGCCAATGTCACACTGAAGTTTTCAACATAATGTCTGAGTCAGTTTACACATGCTTTACTATTAGAAAAGACATTGTTCTTGTAAGAGACAAAAGAAAAATCACAATTCTGCACAAAAGAGTTTTATTTAGTGGTCCAATCCCGATGGATAATGCCAGTCATTGCTTGATTCTGTTAAAATGCGCTATTAGATATACTCTTTAAGAAAGTGTACGGTGCATCACCAAAAGCTACTAATTTGGATTGTGTAGAGTAAAAGAAAACTTCATAAATCTTTGTTCTCTGATAAAATTTTTAAAATATAAAAATGGAAAAAAAAACCCCAGAAGCAGTATTCAAAAACAATAAAATGTCACCTTGGACTATTTACAGTAAGATGACTTTCTAATAGGAGAACACTCTCTGCTTGTCTCTTTTCCTCACATTTTACTTGTCCCGTAGAGGTGTTCTGCCTCCCCCATCTAACCCTTACTCATGATTTCTGCTATTCCTGTCTTGCATGAAACGGTCATCTTCCATTCTCTCTCACATCTTTGAGTCTTTCTCTGATACTCCTTTTTCCTACTGTAAATTACCAGTAATTCTATTCAACAGATGTTTGTTGAGCACCTAATATGTGCCAGGCACTGTGCTAAGAGGTGGGGATAAATACAGAGATGAAAAGTCATTGAACTCCCTCCTCAAGAAGCTCAGAGTTTGGGTTGGATTAAAAATACGTTTTTCACATTATATTGCATGAAATCCCAAGCCCCTATGAAGTAAGTTTGGGGATTTCTTGAAACAAAGTACACTCATGGAGAGTCTATCAGCTTGGCCCACTCCAGCGCATTTTGATTTAGAATTCTGCCCTTTTTTATGAAGCACAGCCTCTAAAGCCCAGGAATAGAGTTTGAGTTGTAAACTCTTCACAGGTGGGAACTACATGATGTGTTGTAGGGGACACACTGAACCAATTTGTTTTTAGGGGAGGGTAACCTTTTAATTGGCTTCTACAAGTTCTGAGTAAGAAAAGCCCTTAACCCCCCACCCCCCAAAATACTAAATTTCAGCAATAGATACATATTAAGAAACTCCTCCTTGATTTGGATTTACAACACGATCCTCTGAAACTCCTCTCTTTTACAAATGTCCAGCAGGAGCTCTTTTTACTACCTCCTCCACACGTATTTCTTTGTGCTTTTTTGTGTACATTTTCTTAGCTTCAAACATAAAAGTAGCAAATTAAGCCTGCAGGTGACCTTTCTTTTTTTTTTTTTTTCTTTTATCATGTTGAACCCCAAACAAGCTCAGTTCTTGCATTTGGCCTACATCTTCTCTGTCCGTGAGGCCTCAAGAGAACCATGGTAGTTACTTAAAAAAAAAAAAAAAAGAAAAGAAAACAAAGCAAACTATGAAATAGATAATAAAAACTGAACATAGCATACTATGGAAGCAAAACTGAAACCACACCCTCGCTGCCCCCATCTCTCCATGGCAGACCACAGCCCTACAAATATTCACATTTGGAAATATTTTCTCAGTCACAGTAAAGTCCAAATCCTGGTGGTGGGCTTCCCCCTTACAGCTCGTAGCTATTCCTTTTGTCGAATCTGCTCAGCCAACCACTGAACGATGATGAAGGGAGCTTTTGTGGGGAAGTTCTATCCTTGATCCAACATCATCCACAGGTTACACGGGGTCACATGTCTGTACGGTTTCCATCCAGCCAAACAGCCAAATGATACTCTGTCCATTCAAGAGCCCTAGTGCCCGATTCACAATGTCCTCATGAGCTGGTTCCAAGCCCTCTGGATCTGAAGGCAACTTTGGGAGTTGACATTATTCCCATGTTACATTTGGCCTGCCCAAGGTAGGGTGATCAGGATGTCTGGAATACGTGAAGAGGACAAGAAGAGCAGGGGGTGTTGGGAGAGAGGGGAAAAGAGAGGTGATCGTGCACAAGCTTCTTGCTCTGTCGTGCATTATACTTTCAGTGTTAACAGCGTGTATTCCAACACATAGGGCTTGTGCTTTCTCGTTAAATAACTCGCCCTGAAACGCTCGTTTGGCAAACGTGGCCATGAATGTGTGTGTGTGTGTGTGTGTGTGTGTGTGTGTGTGTGCGCGCGCGCGCGCGCGTGCACGTGCCTGTGTTTACGATGTGTCATGAGGTTGTAGGTCAAGTCCTGTGGGTGTGCCTCGGCCCCTCCCCTGCTGCTACACCCACCTCACCAGCAAGGAAAAACTGATGGGTTACACCTGGTCGGTTTGATATTCAGACGCTTCAGACAGGCTTTCTGAGAAGCTTAGGAAAGTCTCCTGGTATTCGGAACATACAATCTCGTAACGATAATGCCGGAACTCCACAGCAAAGGTGCCAAAGTAAGACAGGAAGCACATGACCAGGCCCCACTGGACCCTGGCTGCGTACAGGTGGATGCCTTGGGCCATGAGGATGAAGTCTGGGGAGAAGTAGTCAAGGCAAGTTCCTCCATTGCCCACATTAAGACGGGGCTGTTTTCTGGGCGCAGACTGGTTACAGGAAAAGCCTGGCTCTCCCCCTGGCTAGCAGAAGAGCTTCACAGAGCCAGCTGAATACATCGTCTACATAAATAATACAAGGTAACATTACTGAGCCCTTACTTTGTGCCAGACATGCTTCTAGGTGCTTTCATGGAAAGCCTTAACTTATTCATCACAACATCCTGTTATCAGCAGTTCGTTTAAAATAGGGAAACGGAGGCCAAATGGGTAACACGGGTATTATCTGGTGGAACTGGGATTCAAACACAAGCACTCTGACTCGCTGGCCATGCATTCGACCGCTATACTCTACGGCTGCCTAATAAACTGTGAGGCTAGCTAAAGAATTACAATTCCAAAGTAACCGTTGGCCAGAAAAATAACGCTGTGTTTTTAAAAGACACTGCAAATGACGATGGAACAATGTGAACGTATCAAATAGCTAACTACCTCCATATAAGCTGTGTTTGTCTCTGCAGTGCTACTAATAAGGTCTAAGTGGCCCCTCTTCTTCTCTAGTTTTCACTATTGCCTTTCAGACAATATTCTATAGGCTGGTTTCATTCCCAGTGTTGCATTTAAACTTGTGCCTGAATGAAAGCAGGCAATTAAAAAACCAAAGAACAGATGATTCACCTATGCCTGACTATACACAGAGTGTATGTATGTGTACACACACACACACACACACACACACACACACACACACACACATCAGTATATATGAAGGTAGGAGCTGGGGAGGAGCAAGGTTCATAATGTTCTATAGTGAAAAGCTAAGAGGCCAAGGATTAAATAAAGTTATTTAGAAAAATCAGAAATGTTCCCTTAGAATTAGTTCTACCTTCAGAACTTAGCCTTAAAATCTTGGGAAATTTTCAGAGAGTGAAAAGGTCTGTGACAGCTACTTCAGCCAAACTTCTCTCTCCTGACTAGGCCTGGGTTCATTCACCTGGGAACCACGAAATGGTTCCAAGTCTTCGGAAATATCGTGGATCAGAATTGTTTGGTATAAGCTCAAAACTCAGAATGATTTAAAATCTGTACATACTCGTCTGACTGAGGGTTCAAAATGTTTCCAAAGCAATATTAACTTATAGGGGAGGGATACATCTTCAAATCTCGTGCTGGCAGAATTCTGACCCATTTACTCATAAAATATTTTATCAGCAAGTTTTTTGGCTTGAATTTCAAGTCCTTAAATGTTCTCAATCTAACGTGACTTAAGAAAACCACTAAAATGACTGAATGGCAGTTTGTGAGGGAAGAAGAAATAAATGGTTCCAAATACTCCACTAACGAACATCTCTGAATTCTAAACGTTTTCGTATTTTAAAGCCACTCTAAGGAGGGATTGCATAGTGGTTAAGAGTATAAGAACTGAGCCTGAGTTTAGAACAAATCGACACATACCGTGTGTGATCTTGGGTAATTAACCTCCGTTTTTCACTGTTCTTACTTGTTAAGTGAGGATTAAAAGGGTTGACACATTTAAAGTGCTTAGAATACTGCCTAGCACATTATAAGTACCCAATAAGTATTGGCTATTACATTGATGATTATAACTGTGTTAACTATACAGTTTGCCGTCTAGGAACTCCCTTCTTCTCCAGTTTCCAGAGGACCTAATGGAGTGAACACTTAGAACTGAGTGACTGATCTGATTGGCAGGGTCGTTACTGGCCGACTTCCACTGGGCCCTGCTATAGTAGGTGGGGTCACAGTGCTCCCCCCCTAGACCAGTCCCTCTGCGATCTGTTTGGGCTTCAGCTGACTGTAGTGCTCTCCTCTGCCTTTCCCTGATTTCTCTGCTTCTTACTGGGTGGATAGATTGAATTCCAAGGTGTGAGATAGGAGGCCTGCACGATTTTCCTTTCCAAGTTTACTAGGAATAAAGGCTGATTTCTTCATCCCCATCTGGCCCCCTGTTACTGTTCTCCATTGGTTCAAACTCCGAGGGAGGAAGGGAGATAAATAGCACCTCAAAATTATTTGTTTAGGACAACAGTACATGCAGTGGTAATCTAGTTCTTGAATTTCTTTTTCCAGAAAACCTTACTTGTTTTCCTGAAAGATATAAATGTATTTTTGTCCCTAGAAATTCATTTTAGAGTTAATAGATTAAATGAAATAATGGAGCCACCAATAAAGTCGAAAATGCAAAGAATTTTTCAAGATGGAAGGAAAAAACCCCCACAATTCGCTTTTGGTTATGCATTCTATGTTTTTCGCAAAAGGAAGCTTTACATCAAAAGGAGAATGCATGGCACCGTTCCTACAGATTGATACAGTTTTGAGAAGGCAGAGCTTGTTTTATCTTTAGCTCTTCATCTCCTCTTTGGCATGAAAAATAGGTCTGTTTTTATACCTATTTTATATTTATATTTTATATTTTATACCTATTTACTTTTCTTTTTTGTCTAATATTCTGAGTTGATACGACAGTATATCCTAACCAACTGAGAATGGCAATCTTCTCATCTTCTACATGGACAACTTATCTGTGTTTTAATCTCACTGGCAAAGAACGTTTTCATATTCAAAGGATACAGAGAACCACGCAGAGAGTGACAGTTGCTGAGAGAATAACTCGTGGAATTCCAACTTTCCGTCCTTCATTCTTGATGTTTACTTTGAGTGTCAATGCAGCCTGGATCCAGCAGGTCAACGTGCCAAATCCAAAAGTCAAGGAAGTTCCGACATTATGGATTTCTTCATCATTTGTGAGCTAAGGGATGAACAGATAATGACCTGTGGAGGCCCATTTAGAAAATACATACAAGCCAATGGAATACGTGAAGGAGAAAAAAATAGGTAAAGAGATGTCCCAATAATGGGATGATAGGTTGTAGAAAGAGTAGAAGCCTTCATCTCCACTAACTCTTTGTGTCTATTCTCCATTGGTTCCAACTCGGAGGGGAAGAAGAGAAATGAATAGTATGCCCACACCTCAAAATGTTTGTTTGGAAGAACCATACAGGCTGTGGTAATTTATTCTTTGAATTTATTTTCCAGAAAAGCTTTGTAGAAAAGTAAAAGAAAAAAAGCAGGAGTTACACAAAAAAAGAGAAATGTCAAAGTTTCTACAGACATAAACCCCAAACTCTGTTTTCTAGACTAAGAAATGAGACCAGAATCTGGCTGTGTATTTACTGATTGAGGATGGCCAATTCTAAGCAGGTCAAGATTTCACTGGCCTGGACAACTAATAACACTTGAGCTGTTCTTTACTCTTACAAAACTGGCCAGTCTATGTAATGTGGCCAATTCATTGTTAATGGGCTTTTGTTTTGTTTTCCTATTATAATAAGAAAACTGCACTTATGAGCTTTTGCCATATCTGGAGACCCATTAAAGGGCAACAGTGTTTGAAGATTCCTGGTCAAGGCTTTTATACAGTTAATAGGTTAAAGGAGACCCATCTGGGTTATTTCAGTTGGGGGTTAGAGATGTAAACTGCCCAAATCATTACCCATTGATTTCAAAAATATATCTGTCACTTAAAACACCTTTATTAATATTAATATATTTTTAACTACACATATAGTACCCCACATATATAGGAAACATACAGGAAATAAAATCTACTGTTGAAGAAATGGCTTTAAAAACATGGTGAAAATATCTTTTTGGATTGCCATTGCCTTTAGGTGTTTTATTGCTTAGCATTGCTATGAATAATGGTTGTATCAAATCAATATTACTTTCCCTTTACAATTTTTTTCTATTGTTTTGGCTATAGGATTTTTTTCTTCTTTGAAGAAGCCATTTTCTGCTCCTCACAGTTCAAAACACATATTTTTGAAACATTTTATTTTATTTTATTGTTATTTATTTATTTATTGGCTGCACAGCATGTGGGATCTTATTTCCCTGACCAGGGATTGAACCCACACCCCATGAATTGGAAGCATGGAGTCTAAACAACTGGACCGCCAGGGAAGTCCTGAAACACTTTAAGTAATGATTCCCCAAGTCAAATTTTACTTCTAGGAAATTGGTTTTCTATGCTCTACATAGTCTGTTCATTTATTTTTTAATTCTAATTTTAAAAATAGATGATACAGTTACATGGGTCAAACTTTAATAAATTGTAAAAAGAGTATAGATTGAAAAGTCTGTCTCTTATCTCATATACTAGCCACCTGGTTTCTCCACAGGCACCTAATGTGTTATTTGTTTCCTGTGTAATCTCTGTAGATATTCCAGAAAATGTTCTTCATATATAGCATCATCATTTACAGTTTTGAATATCTGTGGTTCACCCAAACAACCCAATCACTGGGATTCTTCGGGGAACTTTAGTGAAAAACAAAATGTCTCCTCAGTAACTTCCATCTAAGACCTGGTCGAGAGAAATGATAGTTACTGAGCATTTTACAACACGCCAGTCCCTGTAGCACAGATGTATAAGTGGAGGAAAGACTACCACCAAAATCTCAATAAAAAATGCTCTGTGTCCTAACATTTTGGAGCTTAACAGATAAACTCTCAAATACTCTCCTGATAATTCATCGTCCTAGCCAATATGTTCTAAGAATGCAGCTTTCTCATTATCTAGGTTGATATGGAATGAGATCTAGAATAGTTAGAGGAATTGGGGGGATTGCCTGCCTATCTGTCAGACAGCCCACTAGGTAAAAAATACTTATTGAGGGCTTCCCTAGTGGCACAGTGGGTAAGAATCCATCTGCCAATGCAGGGGACACAGGTTCAAGCCCTAGTCTGGGAAGATCCCACATGCCGCGGGGCAACTAAGCCCGCGTGCCACACCTAGTGAGCCCACGAGCCACAACTACTGAAGCCCGCGTGCCTAGAGACCGTGCTCTGCAACAAGAGATGACACCGCAATGAGAAGCCCGCGCACCGCAACAAAGAATAGCCCCTACTCGCTGCAACTAGAGAAAGCCCGCACGCAGCAACGAAGACGCAGTGCAGCCACAAAAATAAAAATAAATAAATTTATTTATTTAAAAAAATACTTATTGAGTTGCTACTGTGTGCCAGGGGACATCTTGGGGAATGAGTTATCCTAATTTAATGAAATATCAGCACGGAGGGTCAAGGACGAGAGACAGTCAGAAAATCCACTACCATATTTTCAGTAAGAACATTCCTAAACACTAACTAGAATGCTGAGTGTCTGGAATGCCTGCACCATTTGGATTTCACTCAACAGATGGGGGAGAAGTGTCAGGATTGGTGTTTGACTGCAAGGAGGAAGTTTCTAGCAGCAGTATATCACAGAGGCCGGAGGATGCTGGGGAGGGAATGGAGGCAGGGAAAACAGAAAACTACTGTAACTGGGCAGGGTCTCCATGTCTATTTTACAAATGAAGTCATTTAGGTCAAGAGTTGTGTGAGGGTATTGGCAAGGGAAATTATGCTTAAGTGACCTTGGGTTTCTACATCTCTAGGAAGAAGAGTGAGGCTTAGTACCTCTTTATACAAGTCACAGGTGTCCTAGAGAAATTCTGGGTATTCAAACTGACTCCCATGTGAGCTTGCTAATCTAAAATGCAAGGTTTCATCCAATAAAGATGTTCAATGTTTAATTACAGAAAGGCAATGATCCTATTAATTTTCTAGAAAGGTACATTAGAATACAATTTGTTATGAAAAAAAGTATACAGCGGTTTGAAAGCCCTATTTTAGTAGATACGTTTCCCAATAGCTGTGCTGTATTTCCAATGCATAGGGAGGAATTTCTCATGTTTAATTCAGACTTACGTAGGCGAGGCTCAAAGAACAGATGGGCTGACTGCTGGAGAAACTGCATATCAGGAACCACTGTTAGCATTTTTTAAAAGATTCATGGAGAATCTATGGGCCACGTAGTGACTATACCTCAGTGGCTGTGATCATCATATAGGTGAAATGTGAGATGGAGGTGAAAAAGGCCAAATGAAGTACCTGAAAATTACCAAGTAAGGTCATTCCGAAGGAAGCCAGACAGAGCGCCACCAATCCACTAATATTCAGCCACGGATTTAAAACCTTTGGTTTCAGTTGTATGAAGCGCAGAACAGCTACCACCAGAGCTGGGAATAAAACAAAATGTTATAATTGAAAAAGTTAAATCACACAGTCAGACTAGGAAGCAGCGTTCTAAAGCCACAATGTGCAGAAGTAAACTTTTTGCCACAGTACACCTTTAAATCTCTAAAATGACATATGCATTTTTAAAAGAAATTTTCCATGCGATGTTTCTGATTATTGAGATGTTTTATTCTAGCTAACCTGGGGAAAGCAGAGAGGAATTGAAGCAGCGTGCTATATGTTATTTGGGTGATGCAAGATAATAGACTGGTAACAACTAGTGTTGTTCTCAGAGTTTTCAAAAACAAGGTCAGCATAAGACAGACTGGCTTAGGAGAACATCACAGAGGCTTGGCACACAACAGATCAGACACAGAGAGGCAACCCGTGGCACGGGAATTCACTGATTCAATCAGCCTTTAGTTGAGAACCGTGTTAGAACAGATAGGGCAAGAAAACACGGGGAAGAAGACAAGGTTACCATTCTAGACAAACCTGCTGGTCTCTGTGCCAGAAATCATTCCTGGGGACAGGAAGGAAAATAAAGGCATGTGTACAAATCCCTTTATTACTGGTTTATTCCCTCTCCCTTCTGATTCTACCAGCAGGTGTTCACTGTCAAAGGACAAAGACAGCTCATCCAAATTAGAGCAGTTACAGCTATAAAATAATGGAATCTGTATTTTAACATAGCAGATTTGGGGGGTTGGTATGTATTGAAAATCATATTGATTATATTAAGAAAGCTCAATTCTTCAAATGATGTTAATTACTTATTTTTAAATCCCACTCTTTTAAATCAAATTGTCATTGGAGAATCTGCAGAGAGAAAGAGGAAGTTACTTAGATTTCAAATCTGACTTCTTATAGTAACTTTGAGGCCAGTCCATACTCAGGTCACTAATAAGAATTCCCTTTCATTAATTGCTTAGAGCAGGGATATTTTCATATTTATTCAAAAAGCTTGGAGAGGTTAGTCTACAAATGATTTTTTAAAAGCATTTGCAATTAATATGTTATATCTAATATAAAGAAATGCCCTTACTACTTCCTAAGGCAATTTATTTTGACATTAAGGTTTAGCAGGGAAGACAATTAGGAATTCAAGAATTATCCTATTTATACAGCCATTAGTAGGTAATTATTTGCTGTAAGTCTGCCTTGATTTCAGGCCATTACTAGTAGCCGTTAACAAAGAAATTCATTCACAACTTTGCATTTCCCAAGTATGATGAATTTCATAGTTTTAAGCTACAAAGTTAGTTCAGTGAGTTGACTTTCAGTTCCAAATACCTCTGGTCAAAGAGTGGTATACAACTTGGTTAATAGTTGGATTTTGGAAACAAAATAGAATTAAACTGCAATGTATGAAATCTTAAATTGTTTGGATCTGATTTAGCCTTTAGTATATTTATGTTAAAGCTAATGCCCATGATTCATCATCAAATTAACAGATTATACTTGAGTTGATAATAGTTTTTTAACATCTTTATTGGAGTATAATTGCTTTACAATGTTGTGTTAGTTTCTGCTTTATAACAAAGTGAATCAGCTATACATATACATATATCCCCATATCTCCTCCCTCTTGGGTCTCCCTCCCACCCTCCCTATCCCACCCCTCTAGGTGGTCACAAAGCACTGAGCTGATCTCCCTGTGCTATGCGGCTGCTTCCCACTAGCTATCTATTTTACGTTTGGTAGTGGATATATGTCCATGCCACTCTCTCACTTCATCCCAGGTTACCCTTCCCCCTCCCCGTGTCCTCAAGTCCATTCTCTACATCTGTGTCTTTATTCCTGTCTTGCCCCTAGGTTCTTCAGAACCTTTTTTTTTTGTGTGTGTGGTACGCGGGCCTCTCACTGTTGTGGCCTCTCCCGTTGCGGAGCACAGGCTCCGGACGCGCAGGCTCAGCGGCCATGGCTCACGGGCCCAGCCGCTCCGCGGCATGTGGGATCTTCCCGGATCGGAGCACGAACCCGTGTCCCCTGCATCGGCAGGCGGACTCTCAACCACTGCGCCACCAGGGAAGCCCCAGAACCATTTTGATAATAGTTTTTCAACCTAATGGTTTGAGGGATCCAGTTAGGAGTTATCATATTATCAGAAGTCTATTAATGTTGACAATAACTATCCTAGAGGATGAAAAAATACGCACAGTTTCTAATACTTTTGGGGATACAAATAGGAGGAAGAAGTGGGGAGACGAGAAATTCAACATAAGTGCCCTGACACAAAGTGATCTTCAGATAAAGAAGCCATTAGATTTAGACCAGAAATCTCCACCCAAGGCACCAGGGGAGACATTTGCTAATTACTTGTGTGTGGATATTAGTCAGCACATAATGACAGAATACCAAAGCAGTGCATTTAATTTCTTTTAAAGACGACTAGTGGAGAGTATGAGCCTGGGAACTTTCTGGTTGCCATCCAGTTTGGAGGGCTAGGATGGTGCTGGAACTCTGGCCGAAGGCCTAACCCACTGCCAAAGCAGACACCAAAATGGCTCTTCACGTTGACCATCCAGGCAGTTTGTGCCACCCTACCCAAAGGGACACAGTCAGTGCCACTGTCTGTGTTACTCATTTCTCGCCAGTGAACTCTGGCATGTACCATTCTCCTGGCTCCAGCATTGCTAGCCTTCTCATTTGTAATTTGGATGGTAAATCACTTCATCAAGAACAGATGATGACATTAAGCAGGAAACAGAAACCTCCCTGAAGACAGGTATCAACCCAACATTCCCAACTTCCAGAACTGCATTCCAAACACCACACTTGGCCCTTTTAACCTATTAACTCCATTATTAGTCAGCTGAGACTAGGCCTAATTTCTTTCCAAAATAGGGTCTAGTGGAAATTTTATGGTTGTGGAAATAATAAAGCTTCTGATCCATTAAGTTTTATTAACAGGTTTAAATACAGACAGATTCAGACTATCTGTTATGAAGTCCATTTACAACCAAGTAATGATTTAATTATACCTTATTGAAAACGTTTTCTTGGGCAGTAGGGCAATTTCAAAGCCATCTTTATATATGTCAACCAATTTTTACCACATTAACATTCTGCTCAATAGATATATTTTTTGTTTCATTTAAAAATTTAAAATTTTACTTACAGTTTTAGAAAAGATTTTTAAAACCCACCCTTTTGTTGTTTTTGATATTTCCAACAGTCCTTTGCTATACAAGTGTCCCTTATTTAATTTATCTGCCTGTTAAAAAATATAAATATTAGAGTAATTCCTGACTTTCTTTGTTAAATTCTTTTATTTTGAAGCTGATCGGGTTTTTAAAGTTCAAACTCAAAATAGCAGCTCTTCACTGCAGTTCTAGACTGGTGTCTGGCCAAATTCTTTTTCATTTTGTTTAGTTTTACTGTTTATGCATCAATAATTCTTATTTATAACAGCAGTAGAACATGACAATCAATATGTTTTGGCTGAAGGAGGGAAAGACACTGCTATTAGGTGACCAAAATCATTCAGCTATTAGTTTATCCTCACAACCTCTCCAGGGCAGAAAATAATATTCCTTTTAAGAAATTTGTCTTGGTCTCCAAAGAAAACATACAGATGGCCGAGGCACATGGAAAGCTGCTCATCACTAATGATTAGAGAAATGCAAATCAAAACTACAATGAGGTATCACCTCACACCAGTTAGAATGGGCATCATCAGAAAATCTACAAACAACAAATGCTGGAGAGGGTGTGGAGAAAAGGGAATCCTCTTGCACTGTTGGTGGGAATGTAAATTGATACAGCCTCTATGGAGAACAGTATGGAGGTTCCTTAAAAAAACTAAAGACAGAATTACAATATGACCCAGCAATCCCACTACTGGGCATATACCCAGAGAAAACCATAATTCAAAAAGACACATGCACCCCAATGTGCATTGCAGCTCTATTTACAATAGCCAGGTCAGGTCACGGAAGCAACCTAAATGCCCATCGACAGATGAATGGATAAAGAAGATGTGGTACATGTATACAATGGAATAGTACTCAGCCATAAAAAGCAACAAAATTGGGTCATTTGTAGAGACATGGATATATCTGGAGACTGTCATACTGAGTGAAGTAAGTCAGAAAGGGAAAAACAAATATCATATATTAATGCATATATGTGGAATCTGGAAAAATGGTACAGATGAACCAGTTTGCAGGGCAGGAATAGAGACACAGATGTAGAGAACAAACGTATGGGACACCAAGGGGGGAATGTGGCGGGGGTGGTGGTGTGATGAATTGGGAGATTGGGATTGACATGTATACACTAATATGTATAAAATGGATAGCTAATAACAACCTGCTGTATAAAAAGAAATAAACAAACAAATAAATAAATAAAATTTAGGAAGTTAAAAAAAAAAAGAGAAATTACCCAGCCCATAAAAACTAACCACCCTGTAACCTGGGGCCTTTTGACTTCTGAGATGGCCCACACTCTGTCTGTGGAGTGTGTTTCTCTCTAAATAAATCCACTTCTTACCTAAAAAAAAAAAAAGAAATTTGTCTTAGGTCTTTACACCCCACCCCCCAGGAGAAATGAAAGTGTGGATTCAGGACAAAAAGCATAACTAATTCTATAAGGAAATCACTCAGTATTTGATCTTTGATTAGTCCATCAAAAAGATATAAGATCTTTGCTAACTGATTTTAATAAATGCTACACCAACTCATCTGTAGGTTATAAATTATAATCTATACAGCTGCCAACAAGCAGTGATTTATAGGTGGTCTATGTTGTTTCTTATAGTCAGTGATATCATCTAAAGTAACAGTCTGGAAAAAAATAAATAAAAAAATAAAATAAAGTAACATTCGAGGTCTAAGAGGGATAGGCCTGGGGAGACAAAAGCAACCACAGTTTAGAGCAAGAATCATTAGTAAACTGATTTTTTCATTCCCAGATAAATACTTGTTGGTTTACTCCCATTGAACACTAATCTTAATCAGTTCTGTGTCTACCAGATGGCACTAAAAATGATGAAAGATAATAAAGTATAAATACTGGATGCTGTAATACCTTAGAGCAAAAGCTAGTAAAAACTTAATTGCTTCTTGGTGGAGCAGGGGAGGACTGGAGAGTCATATGATGATGAATGTCATCTGCAAGAGGGGAACTTGTTTTCATGACTGTTTTTGGAAATGCTTTTATAATGAGTTAATCATCAGCTTTATAACTGGATAAATTTGTGAGCTGTGCAAACTAGCATATTTTAGATTTTACACTAAAGACTATTGGGACATATCAATTTGTCTTAAGAATATAAAGGATATATATTGTTTCCAACATGTTCATTGGTTTCTTTAAAGCCCAGTGGAGGACAGACAGCCTGTGACAGCTTTCTCATAAGGGCAGTCTCCTGTGTATCATGATTAGAAGAGGTAGTATTTGCAAAGCACTTAGCATTGTGCCTGGAATATTAAGTGACTGTCATTAATTATTGCTATTATTGTGCTCCGTGGGGATGATCATATGTGTCTGTACCAACCTGCAGGCCTATGTGGTGTGATTGCAGAGGGGCTGGGAAGGGTCCCTGACCCTGCAAGTCCAGATTCACCCTTGGGACTTTGTGTTCTATTAAATGCAAATATCTCCTTAGAGGTCATTTATGCCTTAGCGTGAATATGTTTATTAGAGTTCTTCGGAAGAGTAGTGTCAAGACTAAGAAAAAAGAGTGAGTCTACAGCTCCTGGCAACTTTGAGGCTAAAGGCAGTGAGGACAAAACCGGACCCACTAGCACTTCCCCTGGTGCCTCACAGGGAACATTCTCCATGTTTCTCACATTATCAGCCTTCTGAACCAACTAAGATTCTGCCTGTGTTGCATGTTGGACCAACTGTCTCCCTTGATTTTCCAGGGAATTCTGCAGGTCTTCCCTTTGCCTACAGCAAAGGGGCGTTTATAAATAGATGAAATAACAGGGCACCTCTCTGGGGGACAGGTGCCAATACTCCCTCAGTAATAACATCATCATTCTCTCTTACGTGGAGTGAAAGTCTCACTATGCAAAAGAACCACTTCCAGAAAACCACTGTTGAAAAATTTAGCTGTCACTGGCCGACCCAACAATATGCTAGTGGTGGTAGCTGGTTGACCCTTTGAAAGACATCGAGGAGTCCTGGCCTGGAGGAAATGGGCTATGAGGTCAATTGGGAGGAAGACAGAGAGCATGGCTGGTTCCCACGATCCCCAGGGAACAGTCCAAAGGGGACAGGACATTAAATGAGGGCCTTGGTCCCTAAAGGAAAAGTGGGGAATTGGGGCCAGACATGAGTACAAAAGGTTTCTTTCTTTCTTTTTTTAACGTACGTTTCCATTTGCCAGCTTGATATGTGTATAGGCACAGGGGAGAGCATCACCCTAATGTTAAGGCTGACCTTTAGATGTAAAGACAATATCTACACACATCAATATTTATCACAGAGCCTAAGCATTTTTTCATCCTTGCCAGTGAAGGAAAAAAGAAGGCATTCTTTTTAAAGCAAACATATTGCACAATACTACATTCTCATGCAGGATTTTATGGCCCATGAAATATATTATTTCATGCAGCAAAAGAAATAAAGTCAAGAATTGGCTGAAATGATTAAAAATGGTAAAGGGAAAAGAAAATGTAAGGTAAGCAGGTGAATGTAAAAGGATTCATGAGAAAAAAAGACCCTCAGAACAGAAAGCCCTCTTCATCATATTGACATGATATGATACTGAATTATCAACTAAGCCCACCATGCTTTTGATATGGGTTTGGGAGAATTTAAAATAAAAAAGAAACATACCAAAGCACATAAAGCATTCTTTATGCTCTTCTTACCTAGGAATGCTGCCATGTTCATAACTTGACTAAACACACAGCTTGCAGGAGGTTCATCACCTGCAATACTTGAAAAACAGGAAGTGTTTTATTATTACTGTAGTAAAATCGATAACTCTCTGCCATTGACTGAATGTCTGTGTCCCTAAAAATTCATATGCTGAAATCCTAACCCCCAATGTGCTGGCATTAGGAGGTGGGGCCTTTGGGAGGTGATTAGATCATGAGGGTGGAGCCCTGGTGAATGGGATAAGTGCCCTTATAAAAGGGACCTTAGAGAGTTCTCTTGCCCTCTTTCTGCCATGTGAGGACACAATGAGAGGATGGCAGTCTGCAACCTGGAAGAAGACTCTCATCAGAACCTGACCATGCTGGCACCCTGATCTTGGACTTCCAGCCTCTAGAGATGTGAGAAATAAGTTTCTCATGTTTATAAGCCACCCAGTCTATGCTACTTTGTCCTAGTAGCCAGAACTAATACACCCTAAACTTTCCTAAGATCCAACAGATCAGAAGAGAATTATCAAGTTACCTTATATATGGTGCATGCTTCACACCAGGTTTCCTGGATAACAAAAGAAAACCCAGAAGCTCAGGTTAAAGGATGGTCACTTGTGCATAGTTTAACTTCATCAGTGGCAAAGTTTTTGTTATATCTACTGATGAACAAAGAATTACCCAGAGATAAATTTTACCTTTCAGCTGAGTTTAATGGGAAAATTTTGTCATCTTCCACAGCTATAAAGTATCTATGAAGAAAACATAAAAAAATTTATCAAACAAAGAAATGTAAAAGAATCCAAGAATCATTTGTTTCCCAGTTTTATTGGACTAACCACATTAAATCATATTCATTTTTTTCTAACTGGGAAAATGTTGTTTTACTACAATGCTTTACCTATAGCTCACCTAGCCCTCTGAACCATAAATGTCGTTAATAGTATTTCTTTAATTTTCAAAAGAAAATTGATGGCAATTAATTAATGGCAATCATTAAAATCTGGAAACTGGGAAGCAAAGAAGTAAGACCATACAACTTTGGGCAAACTAAAATTAGGATTCAAAGTTTGTAATTTCTCAGGAATACGTGTCCACCTTTCTTAATGAACTGCAAGGAACTAAAATAATTTTCTAGAAGTAAACAGTACTTGAAATAAGCAAGTGTGGGAATGTTTTGTGATAGGCAAGACTTCTAATGTAATGATACCCATTTTATAAACGTACCAGACCCAGTCACACACACCAAAATACTGGACTATGAAAGGGACTGTGAATGGAATCTTTATAGCATGTTAGTGTCAAATTAGCAAATCTTGCAAATAATGAGTCCACATCACCAGTATTCTTCACCGTCTGCTTTGCATAATTTATTACTTGCTCTTATTATTTACTTTGGGTGAAACAAGAAGGGAAGAGAAATGGGGAATTTAGCATGATTGAATTAGTAAATATTATTTTAAAGTATTTACAAATACATTCATATGAATATGAACAGTTGTCCCTCTGTATCTGTGGGGGATTGGTCCCAGGACCAGCAGTGGACACCAGGTTCTGTGGATAATCAAGTCCCATAGTCAGCTCCACATCCAAGGGTCCATATCCTCGAACTCAACCAACCATGGACCATATAGTACTGTAGTATTTATTGAAAAAAATCCACATATAAGTGGGCCCTTGCAGTTCAAACTCCTGTTGTTCAAGGGTCAACTGTAATCTACACACATACTCCTGTATAGTTTCATCTCTAAGTTATTTATAATACCTAATAAAATATAAATAGTTGTAAATACAATGTAAATGCTATGTAAATAGTTGCCAGTGAGTAGCAAATTCAAGTTTTGCCTTTTGGAACTTTCTGGAATTTTTTTTCCTGAATAATTTTGTTCTGCAGTTGGTTGACTCCAAGGATGTGCAGTCTGCAGATACAAAGGGGAAACCATACTATCAACACTTGACATTTTAATCTACATTGCACCTGAGTCCTTAAATAAGAGAATACTCACACTATCCACAATCCAGCTGAAGTAAACAAGGTAAATACAAGGGGTAAAAACATCCATATGCTGCATTTCTTCCCATCCATGCCTGTACCCCTGAAATAAAATGAACAGGTTTTAATAACTAAGACAAAAATTGATCTCACTCTTTCAAGATGGAATGGAAGTTTACTTTAACCTAAAAAAGTGTATTTTATGGGCTTCCCTGGTGGCGCAGTGGTTGAGAGTCCACCTGCCGATGCAGGGGACACAGGTTCATGCCCCGGTCCGGGAAGATCCCACATGCCGCGGAGCGGCTGGGCCCGTGAGCCATTGCCGCTGAGCCTGCGTGTCCGGAGCCTGTGCTCCGCAACGGGAGAGGCCACAACAGTGAGAGGTCCGTGTACCACACACACACAAAAAAAAGTGTATTTTATGAGTCCATGATTCAAATCAGTGTCATTACTGTTACCTACACAGGTAGGAAATCCCTTGAGGAAGTAACATGGAAGACTGTTTTCTATCATTAGTTTAAATATTCCAGAGTTTTAGTTGAGAACTGATGGAAAATTTCTCCTAAAGACGTGTATCATTATATAAGCATCAGTGTATTTAAGAAGAGACCAGAGAGTTTGGTTTAGGACTTTCAGGAGAAAAGCTAGATATCAAAGGCATACTTCAACCTACTTTTAGTGCTATTATTAACATTTATGGATTATGGATCTATGGATCTGGCACGTACCTATGTCTACAGCTTGGCAGACAAGAGTGTGAGAAACAAATGGTTACTAAACAAATTAGCAGCGCAGGAAGAAATGACAAATGCGTTGGAAATCTGAACTTTCCTCATGACATGTTATCGAGCAACAATCTCAGAAGACGCTAAAGACGAAAGCTCTAGAAAACAATGTATTGTGTATCACTTTAAATTCGCTCCAACCAACACAATCAAAAAGGATACAGATGTCAGGCATTTTGTATACTATATTTTAAAAGAAAAACATATGAATAAAAAGTTCTCCACAAAAAGGAAGTGAAAACCAGAAGCTTCAGAAGTGTCTGTGAAAAGTTATTGGTACAGAACAGAAAGAAGCAACTAATTATCACTTTCCTTCTTTGCCCAAAGCCATGAGACAAAATCTATTTGAGACTCTGGATGCCAGCAATCCTTAAGGCAAAAGAAAAAACCTGTTTCAAGAAAATAAAGTGCCCTAGTGACTTCTGCAGGTGACCTGACAAAGAGAAGGGTAAATGGATTAAATGGCACCTCTAAAGAAATATCACTGCTTATTATTTGGGGTTTTACAACTAACTGCAAAAAGTCACTTACTGGGTTTGAACCCGCGCTGCCACATTTCTGAGCACCTCTGCAATATCTGCTTTCGTGTGCTGAGACTCCCTGGCCCTTCCTAGTGTTGAGAACAGAGAGAGAACACAGCCTTCCCTTCCAGGCTGGTAATCTGTGAGGTCTCAGGAAGGTCTTAATTCCCAGAGCTGACCTACCTGATTAGGTAGATCTTTCAGATCAGGGCACAGACAACTTGACCTAATAATGTGTCTTTGAACAGATATGCTGTCGTGTAAACACCTACTTGGGTAGGGGTGTTAAATAAATTACAGAATCTAGGAGTCGAAACACATTAGAGCCACTTTCAATCAATTTAATTCAGTCTAATCCAATCTGATCCAGTTCACAGGTATTGACAACCTACTTGTGCCGAGTACTATACCGGGTGGTGGAAATACTGAGGTCTAATGAGTACAACTCTTTATATGTAATAGTCTAGGTATCATCTAAGAGCTATTATCTGAGCCAGTGGTGCATGGCTGCCCAGTTTATACGATGTCGAAAATGATGCATATTTTAAACATATACAATATGACTTTTCAGTGTCTATTCATTTATTTATGTCCGGAAAATTGTGGGCTCATAATAAGCTATCAATAATGCTAACAAAAATAATTCTACCAGTAGCCAAGATGCAGAGGGAGTACAGAAAATAGGGATGTTAACTGAGCATGTAAACCAATTTTTCTGGATCTGCCCCTGAAATAGGGCACTCTGACAAGATGAGTACAGCCAAAAGGGTTACACTGGAGTAAGAGTTAGGGGACCTAGTTCTCAACTTTCGCTTTGCCTGTAACTGACTCCATAAGCCTGAGCCAGTTACTTAAATCAGCAACACCATTTCCCCATCTTGCCACATGAAGACTGAATTCTAAGACAGGGAGAAGGGCATCAAAGACTGAAGCCTCACAGGGTGGTGGTACCTTGGAAGTTAACCCAAGTTCAGTATCTTATATTTTTACAGTAACAGAATGCTCCCATATACCCAGAATAATCAGCTGCAGAAGAGCTCATGCCTATGAACCATTTTCACACTAGGCTGGTGAGTAAATCACAGTGTCAACTTACTGATATACAGTGAAAAACACAACTGCCAAAAGGTTAAATATTCACGTGGGCTTCCCTTTTAGGAATGTCTATATGGAAAATCAAAATTTTGAAGCAGGAAATTAGAGTGAAGAGAGTTAATGAGGTAATTCTAAGACCAAGGCATCAAGCACAATAGCTTTGTGTGCTAATTTCCTTTACAGAGAGGCAGTATGGAGGACTGGAAATGGTATGGCCAGGCACAGGACTGAAGTTCTGCCACGCTCTAGCTGTGTGATCTCTGGCAAGTTATTTCATCTCTTAAACCTTAGGTTTTTGTTTTGTTTTGTTTTTTTGTGGTACGCGGGCCTCTCACTGTTGTCGCCTCTCCCGTTGCGGAGCACAGGCTCCGGACGCGCAGGCTCAGCGGCCATGGCTCACGGGCCCAGCTGCTCCGCGGCATGTGGGATCTTCCCGGACCGGGGCACGAACCCGTGTCCCCCGCATCGGCAGGCGGATTCTCAACCACTGCGCCACCAGGGAAGCCCAAGCCTTAGTTTAATGATGGAGGTAACTTCTGTTTTGTAGAAGTGTGCTGAGGATTAATGACAAGGCAGGTAAAGTACCTCACACATAAATACATGTTCTGTAAGTGGCATCCCTGCCAACTCTAACTGCCAAGCAGATCAATACACCTGTTAGGACAAGGGCAGGGCCTCATGACAGCTTAACACTTTCTTCTCTGGGCTCCTGCTTTACTAGAACAAGGCAGACTTCCTTCTTGATAGTATTAGTAATAGTTTCTTTCTTCAGATGACTCTCCAAAAAATTAATTAATACCTTTTTCTTACACATATATTGAAGGTCCACCTTCTTAAGCTTCTACCCTCTGGTTATCATTACGTATGCATTGCTTTTCTTATTTTGTTTTGGAAGCTGCTAAGGTGGCTAATGGCTACTCTCCTAAATTGTTTTATTTTTACTAGTTTAATTCTCATAGGGAAACCTTATATCCAAATTATGAGAAAACCATACTGTATCCCTTGCCTAATGATAGATGAAGTTTCCCTTTTTTAACATAAAAGGATGCCTTGGGAGGTGATAAGAATAAGTCTATGGATAATTGTATTATTTAGCTTCTAATGGAACTATTTTGGTGCTTCTTCAGGAAGTTTACATTGGTTATGCTTTTTTTTTTTTTCCCTTAGAGAAAACTGCAAATTCATGGGCAGTTGTAAGAAAGAAAACAGAGAGATCCTGTACATCCTTCACTCTGTCTTCCCATCCTGTATAACCACAGTACAATATCAACACCAAGATACTGACATTGATATAATCCTTTCACTTTATTCAGATTCCACCAGTTTTACATGCTCTCCTTTCTCTCTCTGTGTGTGTGTGTGTGTGTGTGTGTGTGTGTGCATGTGTATTTAGTTTATGCAATTTTACTACATGTGTAGATTCATGTGGCCACCACTACAGTCAAGGTACAGGACAGTTCCAACACCTCCAAGATCCCTAATATCACCCTTTTATAACCACACTCACTTCCCTCCCCTGCACCCTCCTTAATGATCTCTAGCACCCATTAATCTGTTCTCCATTTCTATAATTTTACCATTTCAAGAATGATATACAAATGGAATCATATAGTATGCAATCTTTAGGATTGACTTTTTTCCACTCATCATAATTCCCTGGAGACCATCTAAGGTTTGCGTTGATCAATAGTTTGGTACCTTTCATTGTTGGGTAGTATTCCATGGTATGGATGGACCAAGTGTGTTGATTTACCTCTTACAAGGTATCTGGTTTGTTTCAAGATTTTGGCCATTGCTCAAGAAGCTATGAACATTAGTGTACAGGTTTTTGTGGGAACAAAAGTTTTTAAAAATTGATTATTATTTTTAAAATATTTATTTATTTACTTATTTATTTAGGCTGCATTGAGTCTCCGCTGCTGCCTGCGGGCTTTCTCCAGTTGGGGCGAGCAGGGGCTTCTCTTGTTGTGGAGCACAGGCTCTAGGTGCGTGGGCTTTAATAGTTGCTGTGCGTGGGCTCAGTAGTTGTGGCTTGTGGGCTCTAGAGCGCAGGCTCAGTAGTTGTGGCACACGGGCCTCGTTTTTCCATGGCATGTGGGATCTTCCTGGACCAGGGATCGAACCCGTGTCCCCTACATTGGCAGGCGGATTCTTAACCACTGCGCCACCAGGGAAGTCCTGGAACATGTTTTTATTTCTCTGGAATAAACACCCAAGATTGCAATTGCTGGGTCATTTGCTAATACATGTTTAGTTTTTTTCTTTCAATCTCCATAGAGACTGTCAAAAATTCCATTGCGGACTATATTTCAAGTCGTTATGGTGGGGTATTGGGAAAAGTTTTCAGTTAGCAATAATCACGTCTTGGATAAACCTCATTGGCTACAATACTGCCACTGTGCAAAGCTAATATATGTTTAGTTTCTAAAGACTCGGTCAAACTCTTTCCAGAGCAGCTGTACCATTTAATTTTCCTACCAGCAATGTATGATTGATGCAGTTTCTTCACATCATTATCACTATCGATGATATCACTATTTGGTGTTATCATTAAATAATCGGTGTTAATTGGTGCTATCACAATTTTTTTATGTTAGCCATTCTGATAGTCATATAGTGATATCTCATTGTGGTTTTAATTTGCATTTCCCTGGTGGCTAGTGATATTAAACATCTTTTCCTGTGCTTATTTTCTATCTGTATGCTCTCTTCAGTGAAATGTTTTATGTGTTTTTTTTTTTTTTTTTTTTGCGGTACTCGGGCCTCTCCCGCTGCGGAGCACAGGCTCCGGACGCGCAGGCTCAGCGGCCATGGCTCACGGGCCCAGCTGCTCCGCGGCATGTGGAATCTTCCTGGACCGGGGCACAAACCCGTGTCCCCTGCATCGGCAGGCGGACTGTCAACCACTGCGCCACCAGGGAAGCCCCAGTGAAATGTTTATTTTTGTCTTTTACCCATTTTCAACTTGGATTTCTTTTTTTTTTTTTTACAGTTGAGAATAAAAAAACAGTTTGAGATTTCTTCATATATTCTAGATACTAGTCTGTTTTTGGACATGTAGTTTGCAAATTATTTTCTTCAAGTCTGTAGCATCTCTATCCTCTTATACAGGGTCTTTTAAAAAATTATTTTTGTGTATGTGTGATAAAATATACATAATGTAAAATTTTTACCGTTTTAACCATTGTTAAGTGTACAATTCAGTGGCTTTAAATACCTTCATATTGTTGTGCAACCATCACCACTATTCATCTCCAGAACCTTTTCATCTTCTCAAACTGAAACTCTATACCCGTTAAACAATAACTCTATTCCCTCCTTCCCCAGCCCTTGGTCTCCACCATTCTACTCTCTATTTCTATGATTTTGACTACTCTAGCTACCTCATGTAAGTGGAATCATACAGTATTTGTCTTTCTGTGCCTGGCTTATTTCATTTATTATAAAGTTCTTGAGGTTCAACCATGATGTAGCATGTATCAGAACTTCATTTCTTTTCCTTTTTTAAAGATTTATTTATTTATTTAATTTATTTTTGGCTGTGTTGGGTCTTAGCTGCGGCACGCGGGATATTTGTTGAGGCATGTGGGATCTTTCTTTGCAGCACGCGGGCTTCTCTCTACTTGTGGCCTGCAGGTTTTCTCTTCTGTAGTTGAGGTGCGCAAGCTCAGTAGTTGTGGTGTGCGGGCTTAGTTGCCCCGCAGCATGTGGGATCTTAGTTCCCTGACCAGGAATCAAACCCGTGTCCCCTGCATTGGAAGGCAGATTCTTTATCACTGGACCACCAGGGAAGTCCCAGAACTTCATTTCTTTTTTAAAAAATGAATTAATTTTATTTATTTACTTCTGGCTGCTTTTGTTCTTTGTTGCTGTGTGAGGCTTTCTCTAGTTGCGGCGAGCGCGGGCTACTCTTCGTTGCAGTGTGCGGGCTTCTCATTGTGGTGGCTTCTCTTGTTGCAGAGCCCAGGCTCTAGGCACGTGGGCTTCAGTAGTTGTGGCACGTGGGCTCTAGAGCGCGGGCTCTAGAGCGCAGGCTCAGTAATTGTGACGCACGGGCTTAGCTGCTCCACGTCATGTGGGATCTTCCCGAGCCAGGGCTCAAACCCGTGTCCCCTGCATTGGCAGGCAGATTCTTAACCACTGCACCGCCAGGGAAGCCCTTCATTTCTTTTTAAGGTTGAATAATATACCACTGTATGTATATGCCATATTTTGTTTACCCATTCATCTGTAAATGGACACTTGGGTTGTTTCCACCTTTTGGTTATTGTGAATAATGCTGCCATAAACATATATATGACATACACAAATATCTATTCATGTCCCTGCTTTCAGTTCTTTTGGGTATATACCTTGGAATTAAATTGCTGGTACTTGGTGGTCACATGGTAATTTTATGTTTAATTTTTTGAGGAACCCCCATGGTAGCTGCACCATTTTACATTCCCACCAGTGATGTACAAGGGTTCCAGTTTCTCCACATCCTCACCAACACTTGTTATTTTCTGGTTTCTTTTTTTTCTTTAAACAGGGATTGTGCCAGATTTTATTTATTTATTTATTTATTTGGCCACACTGTGTAGCTTGCGGAATGTTAGTTCCCTGACCAGGGATTGAACCCAGGCCTTTGGCAGTGAAAGCATGGGGTCCTAACCACTGGACCACCAGGGAATTCCCTATTTTATGGTATCTTGATAGTATCCAGAACTATTTTTTTAAAAGACTGTCTTTTTAAATTTTGATGAGTTCTAACTTACCAAGTTTTCCTTTTGTGGATCATGATTTTGATGTCAAGACTAAGAACTCTTTGTCTAGCCCTTAATATCGAAGATTTCCTCCTGTATTTTTTTTCCTAAAAGATGTATAATTTTACATTTAAATTTGTGATCTGGTTATGTCTTTTTATTTTTTTATTTTTATTTATTTATTCTTTGGCGGTACACGGGCCTCTCACTGTTGTGGCCTCTCCCATTGCGGAGCACAGGCTCAGCGGCCATGGCTCACGGGCCTAGCCGCTCCGCAGCATGTGGAATCCTCCCGGACCGGGGCACGAACCCGTGTCCCCTGCATTGGCAGGTGGACTCTCAACCACTGCGCCACCAGGAAAGCCCGAGGTTATGTCTTTTTAAACAATAGATTTCTATTGTCTTATTCAATTGGATAAGACCCTAGACCATTTATAAATCACTTTAACAAGGATCAGGTGATGAGCTAAGTCAGTCTTCTGACTTAGTAATAAGTAGTAAAGAAGATTCTTATAATGAAGAACATATATTTAAGCCATAATACACCCAAACATGCCAGGTTCTTTTATCAACTGACGAGTATGAGGTTAAGAACAGAACAGTGAGGTGTATGTGTGTAGATGGGGGAAGTTCCCTTACTTACTTCACCTCCCCACCCACCTTTGAGTTATCATGGAGACCAGAAAATCAAAGTAAAATGCTTTTTCAGGACCAGCTTCTGGTTTTGTTAACCTACCAATACCGCATCTGACTTATCTTGATGCTTTTATTTCCTTCTCCCTCCCTGGTGGGACTGTGTTAACCAAAGAAGGGGACTTGGTTACATATACTTTTCTTATCCAAAATAATCTTTCCTTAGCGCATACCCAGCTGATAATGTAACCAAAGAACCTGCAATAGAAAAAACATTGATATGCTCTCTACTTTCTGTGCTGGAGGAGGATTTCTGGAGATGCCAGGAGATGAATGTTTGATTTGGTTTGGTTCATAAGGTGTTCTGGCTTGACAAGTTCAGATGTTTGACTGGAAGTGCTTCTAAAAGAAAAAAATGAATAGATCTATTCAATCTACTCTCTTCATTGCCTCAATGTTATCTAAATTAAAAGTTAAAACTGAGAGGTGGTTCTCTTTCTCCCATCCTTCCAGACACCATTAAAATAAACTGGCCCAATGCTTCCTATCACAGTAGAAAGTGTCACACAAAGTTTACTTACATTTCCAAGCGAGGACAAGTTCCACTCTTTCCCTGAGCTGCATCAACATGGTACCTACCAGCTATGAGGATACATTTTTCCTTGCCATTTTAAAGAAATAGGGGAGGGGCTTCCCTGGTGGCGCAGTGGTTGAGAGTCCGCCTGCCGATGCAGGGGACACGGGTTCGTGCTCCGGTCCGGGAAGATCCCACATGCCGCGGAGCGGCTGGGCCCGTGAGCCATGGCCGCTGAGCCTGCGCGTCTGGAGCCTGTGCTCCGCAATGGGAGAGGCCACAACAGTGAGAGGCCAACGTACAGCAAAAAAAAAAAAAAAGAAAAAGAAATAGGGGAAGAAGGAAGGACTACTCCATACTCTTAAGATAGTTTTATCTGTGCATTCTGAATTATACTTTTAAAAATTTTTGTGTAATATTTACTCCATTGATATTAATCTTCCAATAATACCTCATAGGAAAAAACTTAGGATAATTGCTTCCATGTCCCAAATGGTAAACTATATCTGGAACAAGGTCACCTAATGCGTTTCTGACAAAAGGAGGAAAAGAGCCAGAATTGCATAAGCCTTCTTGAAAGGGTTCTGGCATTTAGACTCAGTTTGGAAGACTCCCCTCCAAATAGTGTCATTTACCCAAATGATTTGCAAAGCTGTTATCCAGATGGTCAAATCCTCCTCGAATGCCAGTACTGATAATCCCCTGTACATTTCTCTTGCATGTTCTTTTCTTCCAATAAATAGCATTCTCAAAGTTTGAGCGATCTTCAGTCTCTTTCATGGAATCTGTGGTAGGAGTGGGACTGCACAGTGGAGACTGCTGAGCACGCAGAGACAAAGGCTGAAAATCTCTATCTGCTCCCTGCTTCCCTGAGCACTCCTTCTTCCTCAGAGAGAAAAATGAACTGTCAAACGTTTGCAGTGGCTCTGCTGTCGACACTTTTGTTCCTCTGTAAGTCTTCTAGCTTTAACGCTCAAGAGAATACTTGGTCATTTGAAAATTTACAATCTCATGGAAAGAAACAAAGTGTTACTTAAGGCCACATTTGCTCAGCACCCAAGACTCCAACTACATGAACGTGATTTGAAAAACGTGATTTGACTCCAACTACATGAACGGGTCTTGATAAAGTTGAGGTCATATATTCATAATTTTATCACCAAATTCCAAACAGATGATTCTTATAGTATAATCTAATGGAGCTACTCAAGTCAAAGAATATAGCATACTGTTTACCAATGATAATCCTTGAAGACAAACTTTCCGTTCTTTCAGGTGGTGGTAAAACTCCTCCAAGCAACAAATGGAAAAAGAAAGCCCATTGGATCATCTTGATTTACAGATTTAAAAACTTTATTAATAAGAAACTACTTATGACAGTGAAATGTCTCAAAAGTTAAGATAATATCTTTTGGGGCTGGAAAAGATTTGCTTGTTATGAATTGGAAGGATTTTGTATAACCTAGGGTAGTGGTGAGAGGCAGCTAGAGTTCATGGACTCAGGAGCCAGCTTACCAGGGCTTGGAATCCCAGCTCTGCCACTTTTTTTTTTTTTTTTTTTTGCAGTACGCGGGCCTCTCCCTGTTGTGGCCTCTCCCGCTGCGGAGCACAGGCTCCGGACGCGCAGGCTCAGTAGTTGTGGCTCATGGGCCCAGCCGCTCCACGGCATGTGGGATCTTCCCAGACCAGGGCACGAACCTGCGTCCCCTGCATCGGCAGGCCGACTCTCAACCACCGCACCACCAGGGAAGCCCCTCTGCCACTTATTATAGTGGTTGTGTGATCTCGGTTGTTCAGCACTCTCTCTGCCTCAGTTTCTTCATCAGTAAAGTGGGAACAATAATAGTACCTACTCATCGGGTTTTTCTGAGGGTTGAAAATACATTTAAGGCTCTGATAACAGTGCCTAACATTTGATGGCTTTTCAATAAGTCTTAACTATATGCCACTGCAAGTGATCTTCGGGGTCTTCAGTTATCTTTCTTAAAATTTTGTAATTTATCAGGAAATAAGCTCTCTGCCAATTTTTCATTCTGCTCCCAGGGCCAGCTGGCATGGAGCAGGAAAGATTAACGAGTCACCCACTAATGACCAGGATTGTTGCAGTGTCTATGGACCAAGAGCATCCTTGAATTTTTTTTTAACCTTCTGGGAATCTCGAGTTATTTTCCACGTGTATCATAGACAAATGTGGAGAGCGTGTGTTATTTTGTAATTCATTTACAATTATAGATGGTAAAGACAAGGACTATTTGTTTTGTTTCATCCCTAAAATGTTTACAGGGTCTCAGATGTAAGTCAGCATAGAGATCTGCAATACAGCAAACTCAATATGCTGATGGTTAAAATTTTGCTTTCAAAATCCTAAGTTTGCGAAAGCATGATAGCTGGAGTGACTTGGTGTCATATAAAAATATATGACTTCCTTTAATCATACAGATATAAACAATACTATTCAAGCCATGAGGTCAATTTTTTTTTTTTTTTCAGTATGTGGGCCTCTCGCCGCTAAGGCCTCCCCCACCGCGGAGCACAGGCTCCGGACGCGCAGGCTCAGCGGCCATGGCTCATGGGCCCAGCCGCTCCGCGGCACGCAGGATCCTCCCGGACCGGGGCACGAACCCACGCCCCCCACTTCGGCAGGTGGACTCCCAACCACTGCGCCATCAGGGAAACTCTAGTTGCCTCTTACCACTACCCTACCCAATTTTGAGCCAAAATAATTTCCACGAGCACTGGAAAGAAACAATATATTAATTAATAACAGAATTCTTTAAACTATTACCATCTCCAAAGGAATATGATAGTTTCTATGTAGAATGAATGGTGACTGGTTTTTCTTCAATGGGCTCTTGATTTCTAAAATCAATCACTTTCATTCAGTTGACAAATGACTTATAGGGATCCATTCACGCTAGTGGCCCAAATGATTCTTTTTCTCAGAAATAGATGGAACATACTGTCCTCGCACCATTCATGGAATAACCCCAGAAGGAATTCCCTTCTTCCAGTATTTCAATTCAATAATAATCTCTTAGAATTTCTATGCCAAGATCCTCCTCAGAGTCCACTTATATCTTCAATAATAAGAATATTTCCCACATATGGCAGATATAATTGCCAACTCAACAATCATTTCTCCTCTTTTTCTTAGCTAACAGAATCTAGTTTTACCCAGGACAGCAATGTGTTCAGCCCAAGAGTATAAGTCATGGCCAGTATAAGCCAATCATAGCTATCTCATTTTCCTTAGACAAATATCTTTCCAGACTCCCTTGCACCTGGCCAATGAGATGCAATGGAAAGCCTCTTTTCTGCCCACTCTCCTCCTTTTCCCCTTGGGATGCTGTTATGAAAGTATGATACCTAGTGCTATGGCAGCCATCATGTAACCATGAGACAACAAACACAAGGACCCAAAGCCAAAATACTAAGGATGGTAGAGTAGCAGATGGAAAGAACTGACTCCTTGATAATATCATTAGACACTGTACTAAATTCCCGATATCACCAGCTACCAAACTTCTTATAATGTGAACCAATTAAGTCTTCATTGTTTTATTACTGTAGGTTGGTATAGCATTAAAATCCGCTCTTCCTTCTTCCATTATAACTCAGCAAGTGGCTGCTAAACTACACTATAATTAGCAGCCTCCTTTTCAAGTGAGTGTGGCCCTGTGTGTAAGTTCTGTCCAATGGAATGTGAGTGAAGGCTCTTACAATAAAAATATTGTATTATATAAGAAAAGGTATCTATTTTCTAGAGATGCACACTGAAGTATTTGGGGATTAATTGTCATAGTGTCTAAAATTCACTTTTAAAAACTTCATCCACGGGGTGATGAAAGAATTTTAGAAATAGAGTGGTGATAGTTATAAAACACTGTCAATCTAATCAATGCCACTGAATTGTATACTTAAAAATGGTTAAAATGGTAAATTTTACATTATACATATTTTACCATGATAGAAAAATAATTTTAAAAACCTACATCATCAAAAAAAGATGTATCACATCACACTGAATAAGATGTCTATTATCAAAATCAAAACCAAAACCAAAAAAACCCCAGAAAATAACAAATGTTGGTGAGGATGGAGAGAAACTGGAACCCTTGTGTAGTATTGGCAGGAATGTAAAATAGGGCAGTTACTATGGAAAACAGTGTGGTAGTTTCTCAAAAAATTAAACATAGAATTACCATCTGGGCCAGTAACACATTTCTGGATAAACACCCATAAGGACTGAAAGCAGAGACTCAGAGATATTTGCACATCCATGTTCACAGCAGCATTTTTCAAGGTAGCTAAAAGGTGGAAGCAACCAGTGTCCATCAATGTATGGATAAACAAAATGCAGTGTAAACATACAATGGAGTATTATTCAGCCTAAGGAGGAAGGAAATTCTGACATACTATACAACATGGACATTTTGAGGACATAATGCTAGGTGAAATAAGCCAGTCACAGAAGGACAAATACTGTGTGATTCTACTTATATGAGGTACCTAGAGTAATCAACTTTATTGAGTTGGAAAGTAGAATGGTGGTTGTTAGGGGCTGGGGGAAAAAGGGGATAGGGAGTTAGTGTTTAATGGCTACAGAGTTTGCAAGATGAGAAGAGTTCTGGAGATGGATGAAGGTGATGGTTGCAAAACAATGTGAATGTACTTAATGCCACTAAATTATACACTTAAAATGGTAACTTTTATATGATATTTTACCACAATTTTTAAAAAAAAGAACAGACACAAGAAAAATGTCACAGAAGATCTAAACAGACATTTCTCCAAAGAAGACATACAGGCCAAAAGGCATATGAAAAGATACTCAAAAATCTAGAAGAACTAAAGAACAAACAAACAGAGATGAACAACACAATAACTGAAATGAAAAATACACTAGAAGGAATCAATAACAGAATAACTGAGGCAGAAGAATGAATAGGTGAGCTTGAAGACAAAATGGTGGAAATAACTGCTGAGGAACAGGATAAAGAAACAAGAATGGAAAGAATTGAAGAAAATCTCAGAGACGTCTGGGATAACACTAAATGCACCAACATTCGAATTATAGGGGTCTCAGAAGAAGAAGAGAAAAAGAAAGGGTCTGAGAAAACATTTGAAGAGATTATAGTTGAAAACTTCCCTAACATGGGAAAGGAAATAGTCACCCAAGTCCAGGAAGCACAGAGAGTCCCATACAGGATAAACCCTAGGAAAAACACACCAAGACACATATTACTCAAACTAACAAAAATTAAATTCAAAGAAAAAATATTAAAAGCAGCAAGGGAAAAACCAAAAATAACATACAAAGGAATCCCCATAAGGTTATCAGCTGATTTTTCAGCAGAAACTCTGCAGGCCAGAAGGGAGTGGCAGGATATACTTAAAGTGATGAAAGAGAAAAATCTACAACCACGATTACTCTACCCAGCAAGGATCTAATTCAGATCTGATGGAGAAGTCAAAAGCTTTTCAGACAAGCAAAAGCTAAGAGAAATTCAGCACCACCAAACCAGCTTTACAACAAATGCTAAAGAAAGTTCTCTAGGTGGGAAACACAAGAGAAGAAAAAGATCCACAAAAAGAAACCCAAAATAATTAAGAAAATGGTAATAGGAACATATATATGATAATAACCTTGAATGTAAATGGATTAAATGCCCCAACCAAAAGACACAGACTGGCTGAATGGATACAAAAACAAGACCCATATATATGCTACCTACTAGAGACCCACTTCAGACCTAGGGACACTTACAGACTGAAAGTGAAGGGATGGAAAAAGATATTCCATGCAAATGGAAATCAAAAGAAAGCTGGAGTAGCAAGACTTGTATCAGATAAAACAGACTTTAAAATAAAGACTGTTACAAGAGACAAAAAAGGACACTACATAATGATCAAAGGATCAATCCAAGAAGAAGATATAACAATTATAAATGTTTATGCACCCAACATAGGAGTACCTTAATACATAAGGCAAATGCTAACAACCATGAAAGAAGAAATCAACAGTAACACAATAATAGTAGGGGACTTTAACACCCCACTTACACCAATGGACAGATCATCCAAACAGAAAATAAATAAGGAAACACAAGCTTTAAATGACACAATAGACCAGATAGATCTAATTGATATTTATAAAACATTCCATCCAAAAGTGGCAGAATACACTTTCTTCTCAAGTGCACGTGGAACATTCTCCAGGATAGATCACATCTTGAGTCACAAATCAAGCCTCAGGAAAATTAAGAAAATTGAAATTGTATCAAGCATCTTTTCTGACCACAATGCTATGAGACTGGAAATCAATTACAGGAAAAAAAAAAAAACTGTAAAAAACACAAATACATGGAGGCTAAACAGTACATTACTAAATAACCAAGAGATCACTGAAGAAACCAAAGAAGAAATTAAAAAATACATAGAAACAAATAACCATGAAAACACGACGACCCAAAACCTATGGGATGCAGCAAAAGCAGTTCTAAGAGGGAAGTTTTTAGCAATACAATCTCACCTCAAGAAACAAGAAAAATCTCAAATAAACAATCTAACTCTAAACTTAAAACAACTAGAGAAAGAAGAACAAAGAAAACCCAAAGTCAGTAGAAGGAAAGAAATCATAAAGATCAGAGCATAAGTAAATGAAATAGAAACGAAGAAAACAGTAGCAAAGATCAATAAAATTAAAAGCTGGTTCTTTGAGAAGATAAACAAAATTGATAAACCCTTAGCCAGACTCACCAAGAAAAAAAGGGAGAGGATGCAAATCAATAAAATTAGAAATGTAAAAGGAGAAATCACAACTGACACTGCAGAAATACAAAGGATTGTAAGAGACTACTACAAAAAACCATATGCCAATAAAATGGCCAACCACGAAGAAATGGATAAATTCTTGGAAAGATACAATTTTCCAAGACTGAACCAGGAAGAATTAGAAAATATAAACAGACTTATCACAAGCAATGAAATTGAAACCGTGATTAAAAATCTCCCAACAAACAAAAGCCCAGGACAAGATGGCTTCACAGGCAAACTCTATCAAACATGTAGAGAAGAGCTAACACCAATCCTTCTCAAGCTCTTCTAAAAAACTGCAGATGGAGAAACACTCCCAAATTCATTCTGTGAAGTCACCATCACCCTGATACCAAAACCAGAAAAAGATATCACAAAAAAAAGAAAATCATAGACCAATATCACTGATGAACATAGATGCAAAAATTCTGAACAAAATACTAGCAAACATAATCCAACAGCACATTAAAAGGATCGTACATCATGATTAAGTGGGTTTTATCCTAGGGATGCAAGGATTCTTCAATATATGCAAATCAATCAATGTGATACACCACATTAACAAATTAAGTAATAAAAACCATATGATCATCTCAACAGATGCAGAAAAAGCTTTTGACAAAATGCAACACCCATTTATGATAAAAATTCTCCAGAAAATGGGCATAGAGGGAACCTACCTCAACATAATAAAGGCCATATATGACAAACCCACAGCACGCATCATACTCAATGGTGAAAAACTGAAAGCATTTCCACTAAGATCAGGAACAAGACAAGGATGTCCATTCTCACCTCTCTTATTCAACATAGTTTTTTTTTTTTTTTTTTGGTGGTACGCGGGCCTCTCACTGTTGTGGCCTCTCCCGTTGCGGAGCGCAGGCTCCGGACGCACAGGCTCAGCGGCCATGGCTCACGGGCCCAGCCACTCCGCGGCATGTGGGATCTTCCCGGACCGGGGCACGAACCCGTATCCCCTGCATCGGCAGGCGGATTCTCAACCACTGCGCCACCAGGGAAGCCCTCAACATAGTTTTGTAAGTCATAGCCACAGCAAGCAGAGAAGAAAAAAATCAATAAAAGGAATACAGAAGAAGTAAAATTGTCACTGTTTGCTGATGACATGATACTATACATAGTATAGAAAATACTAAAGATGTCACCAGAAAACTACTAGAACTAATCAATGAATTTGGTAAGGTTTCAGGATACAAAATTAATGCACAGAAATCTCTGGCATTCCTATACACCAACAATGAAAAATCAGAAAGAGAAATTAAGGAAACACTCCCATTTACCACTGCAACAAAAAGAATAAAATACCTAGGAATAAACCTGCTTAAGGAGGCAAAAGACTTGTACTCAGAAAACTATAAAACACTGATGAAAGAAATCAAAGATGACATATACAGATGGAGAAATATACCATGTTCTTGGATTGGAAGAATCAATATTGTGAAAATGACTATACTACCCAAAGCAATCTACAGATTCAATGCAATCCCTATCAAACTACCAATGACATTCTTCACAGAATTAGAACAAAATTTTTTACAATTCGTATGGAAACACAAAAGACCCTGAATAGTGAAAGCAATCTTGAGAAAGAAAAACGGAGTTGGAGAAATCAGGCTCCCCAACTTCAAACTATACCACAAAGCTACAGTAATCAAGACAGTATGGTACTGGCACAAAAACAGAAATATAGTCAATGGTACAAGATAGAATGCCCAGAGGTAAACCCACACACATATGGGCACCTAATTTATGACAAAGGAGGCAAGAACATAAATGGAGAAAAGACAACCTCTTCAATAAGTGGTGCTGGGAAAACTGGACAGCTACATGTAAAAGAATGAAATTAGAACACTACCGAACACTATACACAAAAATAAACTCCAAATGGAGTAAAGACTTAAACGTAAGACAAGACACTATAAAAACATAGAGGAAAACATAGGAAAAACCACTCTTTGACATAAACCACAGCAAGATCTTTTTTGACCCAACTCCTACATTAATGGAAATAAAAACAAAAATAAACAAATGGGACTTAATTAAACTGTAAAGCTTTTGCACAGCAAAGAAAACCATAAACAAGACAAAAAGACAACCCTCAGAATGAGAGAAAATATGTGCAAATGAAACAACAGACAAAGGATTAATCTCCAAAATATACAAACAGCTCATGGAGCTCAATATCAAAAAAACAAACAATCCAGTTAAAGAATGGGCAGATGACCTAAATACACATTTCACCAAGGAAGACATACAGATGGCCAAGAGGCACATGAAAAGATGCTCAACATCACTAATCATTAGAGAAATGCAAATCAAAACTACAATGAGGTATCACTTCACGCTGGTCAGAATGGCCATTATCAAAATGTCTAGAAACAATAAATGCTGGAAAGGGTGTGGTGAAAAGGGAACCCTCCTGCATTGTTGCTGGGAATGTAAATTGATACAACCACTATGGAAAACAGTATGGAGTTTCCTTAAAAAACTAAAAATAGAACTACCATATGACCCAGCAATCCCACTACTGGGCATATACCCTGAGAAAACCATAATTGAAAAAGAGACATGTACCACAATGTTCATTGCAGCACTATTTATAATAGCCAGCACACAGAAACAACCTAAATGTCTATCAACAGATGAATGGATAAAGAAGATGTGGCACATATATACAATGAAATATTACTCAGCCATAAAAAGAAATGAAATTGAGTTATTTGTAGTGAGGTGGATCGACCTAGAGACTGTGATACAGAATGAAGTAAGTCAGAAAGAGAAAAACAAATACTGTATGCTAATACATAAATATGGAAGCTAAAAAAAAAAAAACGGTTCTGAAGAATCTAGGGGCAGGACAGGAATAAAGACGCAGATGTAGAGAATGGACTTGAAGACACGGGGAGGGGGAAGGGTAAGCTGGGACGAAGTGAGAGAGTGGCATGGACATATATACACTACCAAATGTAAAATAGATAGCTAGTGGGAAGCAGCCGCATAGCACAGGGAGATCAGCTAGGTGGTTTGTGACCACCTAGAGGGGTGGGATAGGGAGGGTGGGAGGGAGGGAGACGCAAGAGGGAGGAGATATGGGGATATATGTATACGTATAGCTGATTCACTTTATTATAAAGCAGAAACTAACACACCATTGTAAAGCAATTATACTCCAATAAAGATGTTATAAAAAAATAAAAACAAATACCATATGCTAAAGCATATATATGGGATCTTTAAAAAAAAAGGTACTGATGAACTAGTTGCAGGGCAGGAATAAAGAGGTAGACATAGAAAATGGACTTGAGGACATGGGGTGGGAGGGGGAAGCTGGGGCGAAGTGAGAGTAGCATCGACATATATACACTACCGAATATAAAATAGTTGGCTGGTGGGAAGCAGCAGCATAGCACAGGGAGATCAGCTCAGTGCTTTGCAGTGACCTAGAGGGGTGGGGTAGGGAGGATAGAAGGGAGGCTCAAGAGGGAGGGGATGTGGGGACTCATGTATGCATATGGCTGATTCACTTTGTTGTGCAACAGAAACTAACACAGTATTGTGAAGCAATCATATTCCAATAAAGATCTCTTAAAAATAAAATAAATTTTTAAAAAGCACACACACAAAAAGATACTTAACATTGATAATTTTTAGAGAAATGCAAATCAAAACTACAGTGAGGTATCACCCCACTCTGGTCAAAATGGCCATCATTAAAAAGTCTACAAATAATAACTGCTGAAGAGGGTGTGGAGAAAAGTGAACCCTCTTACACTGTTGGTAGGAGTGTAAACTGGTGCAGCCACTATGGAAAACAGTATGGAGGTTCCTTAAAAAACTAAAAATAGAGTTACCACATGATCTTGCAATCCCACTCCTGGGCATATATTCAGAGAAAACCATAATTCAAAAAGATACATGCACCCCAATGTTCATTGCAGCAATATTTACAATAGTCAAGACATGAAACAACCTAAATGTCCATCAACAGATGAATGGATAAAGAAGATGTGGTATATACATATATATATATATATATATATATATATATATATATATATATACAATGAAATATTACTCAGCCTTAAAAAAGAATGAAATAGTGCCATTGCAGCAACATGGAGGGACCTAGAGATTATCATACTAAGTGAAGTAAGCCAGACAGAGACAAATATCATATGACTGTTAGCTGTCAACCTAGGTGTCCATCAACAAGATGAATGGATAAAGAAGATGTGGTATATATATACAATGGAATATTAATTCATCCATAAAAAAGAATGAAACAATGCCATTTGCAGCAACATGAATGGACCTAGAGATTATTATACTAAGTGAAGTAAGACAGAGAAAGACAAATACCATATGATATCACTTATATGTGGAATCTAAACAAATGATAAAAATGAACTTATTTACAAAACAGAAAGAGACTCACAGACATAGAAAACAAACTTATGGTTACCAAAGGGGAAGGGGGGGAGGCATAAATTAGGAGTTTGGGATTAACATGTACACAGTATTGTATATAAAATAAATAACCTATTGTATAGCTCAGGGAACTATATTCAATATCTTATAATAACCTATAGTGGAAAAGAATCTCTCTATATATCTGAGTCACTTTGCTGTACACCTGAAACTAACACAACATTGTAAATCAACTATATTTCAATAAAAATTTAAAAAGATTGTTAGCTAGCTAGCTATGAAAATCCACTTTCCCCTTCTTCCACTGTGTTAAAAGAATAACTAGGCATCATCTGGCTGCCCAGCCTCCTCTGCACATGAAGTAGCACTAGGACTGAATTCCTGCCAATGGAATGTGAGTAGAAGAGATGGGTGCCGCTTCCTGTCCCGGCACACACGTCTCTCAAACACTCATTTCCTATGGGCTGAGACAGTGGTGACCAGAGGAAAGAAGTTACGTTGAGCACGGCCTGTCATGAATGTCTCCTCTCCCACTGATTTGGGGCACCCGCCCGTGACTGATACTTGAGAAAACAAACTTCATTTTTAAGCCACACTATTGTTGGGTTTCTTTTTACAGCAGCTGAACGTTTTACCACAGCGAACACATTCAGATACTCTGTTCACCACAGCCCAAATATCTTATCTGATACCTGCCATCATTTCCCATAAAAATGATGAAGTCACTCTGTCCACGAACTATTGGAGAAGTACATGGGTTCTTAGGTGACAACAATTTAAGAGAATCCTGCCCTGATGAATCAGATGATACCCAAGCATTCCAAGTGACTAGGTGTTTTCTCTAAGTACATGAAATAATTAAGGCCAGGGGACATCTTCCTCACTTAGCAGTGACCAATATTTTACATATAATTTTCAAAAAGGCTTTACAAATACACAAACATATGTTTTTCCTAAAGAGCTAGTTGTATTTTATAGATCTGGAATCAAATGAATCCTCAGGGCATCCTGGGAGGTATAAAAAAGTTGGGTAATATTATTAATTTTATTTTATAGATGACAATGAAATCATTGCTTTTAACATTTTCAATTCACCAGTTCTAAAGAATCTTTTCTAGACTCTTGGCCACATGCAATTATTTCATGTGCCTTCCTATCCCTAAGGCAAAAAACAAACACACACAAAAAGACTATAAAGCCATCTGACCACAGGCTAACTGGAAACGAAATCCTTGTGCCCGGGAGTCCCTGATCCAGAGCTTGGAAACAGCATCACATCAAGCCCTTCTGACCCATAGTCACAGCCCCGAGTGCCAAAACAAACGATGACTCCTCATGATGCTGGAGTGCTCTTGCTGCGCTCTGACACCAACTCCACAGGCCTGAAACAAACGTGAAGCAAACAAGAGCAAAAAAGAAATCCGCAAAGGATAGGTAAGTTCGGTAAGTTCAGGACATGGGGATCTGAGAAGGAAATTCAGGTAGAATCTTATGTGGCGGAAAAATGCTAGACTATTACTGCACATGACCATCAAGCCCCAAGCACTGAACTTGTATCTCCTCATCCAACAAACTGGCAGCTGCTGCGTGGATGTGATATACCAAAAGTGAGAGTCAAAATGATAATTCTTCCACTCTCCATTACAGTGGGAACACAGAATAGAGCTGGATCCCTGAGCATGTCTCCTGGATCCCGAGTCTGCCACAGAGTTGCTGGGTGATGCTGTGCAAATCACTTAACCTCTCTAAGCCTCAATTTTCTCATCTATAGAATGGGATCATAATAATACCCAATTCCTAGGGCTGCCATGAGGATTAAGGAAGTTAAAACATGTAAGGCTCTTTGATAAGTATATGGCAAGAGCTCAATAATTGGAAGCCTATTATTATAAATTGCTATCTTAATATCACTAGTGCCCACCCATTTGTGGTCCAGAAAAAGAAAGTAGAAATGTGCAGATTTATTCTAGCTTAACAGTGACTGCTTAGGAATTCAGTGAGGAACCTGAAAGAGAAAGTAAGGTAGGCTTTTAATGTTCTCTTGGTGAAGCAGGGTATGACCTTGTACAAAAATCCTTCAAACTGTCTCCTAGAAATTATGCTGATGACTTCTTTGGAAGGACCAAAAAACCCAATGAAATATATGAGACCAGAGGTTGCTTTGTGGAGCTCAGATGTGCACTGAAGAAGGTTGTACATCATCCTGCATCTTTCTCAAGGCCAGAGGAACGAATCAGCAACTCAGAACCTGAACTCCCCCGAACACTCAGAACCACTATGTCACCAGAATAAAGATCAGTGAAACCAGGGATTTATAAAATGTACTTTACTGCCTGATGCCTAGTCTCCCACACCCAGCTGGCGTTCCACACACCTTGTGAAAGGTGACCTAATGCAGTTTCTCATTTCATACAGTTCCCTTGTACAAAAAACAACCTGGAATAAACCTCATAAATCATCAACCTCTTTTGTCTTCCTCAAATCCTCATTCTCACAGATGATGTCACTGCACGTTAATTTTAAGCACTTAGAAGGCTACAGGGTATACATAAGGCTGTGCCTGCAGAATTAAGAGTAGAATTAGCAAAATCCCCAGCAAAGGTGGCTCCATAGTGAACCAATGAAATTAAGCACTTTGAGCAGTAACACATCTGAACAACGACTTACGAGCATCCTGCTAAGAGACTGGCATGCTTCCCAACTCTCAGAAAGTAGTGACTGGTGTGAAACTGGAACTCTGAACACTCAATGTGCTGGCCCCAGCCATTGTGCCCCTTGGTGGTTCTCCAAAGTCTCGAGTGTCCTTCACCAGACCCAGGATGCTTTGGCCTTGGTCCTGGGTTACTTCTTTAGGTCAATGCTCTCCCAATTGCCCCTTTCACAGCTCAGATGCCAGCTCCCTTCTGCGGCCCATCTCTGCTTCCCTGTGAAGATGGATCATACGTGATCATACATGATACCCAGGTCCTGAGAGTGGAAGGGAGGGACAGGGTGGAGGCGGAGGAATCATCCCCTAGGACACACATGCCGTCTCTCCCAAGTGTCTCTTTTTTGTTTCATTAAAATCAAACACAAATGGAGACCAGACTTGAAAATTCCCTGAGCAAAATCAGTTTAGTTATACAAGCAAAACTTAATTCGGCTTATTTTGCAAGACAAGCAAGGCCAACCTGGGTCACTTCTTGCTTCTGCCTCTGGGAAAGTCAAAAGTGAAACTTAATCGTTCCCCCAAATTGATAATGAGGCCATCGCTAACCAATTCCCTTTCATTTAAGAAAATTCTAATATTGTAACCAATCGCTGTGAAGAATAAACAACCAACGCCTCCATACTATATAAGCTGCTTTAGAGCAATACAGCAATACACCTCTGAGCCTCATTCCATGTTTTGGTTTGAGTGCTCCTGTCTTGCAAACTGTCTTTTTTGGTGTGTGCACGATAAACTTAAACTAGTATGATTACTTCAGTGATTCATTGGTTTTACTTTTGCTTTTTTCCGAACTTTTGACAGTTCATAGCATCAGAAGTGGGATCCAAAGGAGACTCCCGACATGACTCCAAGGCTGGTGAGCCATCAGGAGTCAGGACCCACAGCCCACGGCGCTCACTGCTTTCTCGCGGACCCTGGAGTTTGGAAGTTAAGTCTCTCTTGGGTCTGAGCTTTCCTCTCTTTGCATTGAGTTCTCCAACCTTATTGTGCACACTTGCTCTCTGTTTCTGTTTGTTGAAGCTTCTTGCTAAGCCACCCTTCTGTCTGTGAGGGGAGAAACCCGTGATTCCCTGGGGTTTAGGCAGCCGTTGGATTACTGGGCTCCCCATAGATTACTTGTTTTGGGGAATCTAAAGGCAGAGAGGGGGTCTACCGGATCTAAAGCTCCTCCTTCTCCCTTAAAAGACTCCTGCTTCTTATATGTATACCCACTATGGACCAGGATCTTGTGCCTTTCTGGAAAAATGGGTGAACTTTTGAATAATTTGGAATTGCAGTGGCCACTTTGGGGAAATTTTAACTTAGGTAAGTCCACCTTAAGGGACACCCTGGAAAAGACAGGATCCCAAACCTCTCAGAGATCATGGAATGCATTCTTTGACTGGCGTGCAGAAGCTTCTAAAAGACAAAATGACTCCAAAAATATTTTCTCTAAAAGAATCCTTACAGAATTGTCAACATTAAATGTAATACAAACATACAACTTTTCCTACCCAGGTTTGTTTGTCATATAAGCTCATGCTATCTCTATGTTACAAAATTTGTCAACAAGGAAAATAACTTAAGATAATGTTTAGCTGCTTGATGTATAATCTAAGCATGATTGTTAAAAGTAAATTTTAAAAGTAATTTAAATAAACGAGATAAAAGTTTATACTAAGTTAAACTAAATAATGGATATTCACTGATATCTAGATATTCAAATATCTAGATATTCAAATAAGATAATATACTGAGACTGCTAAACATAAGTTTATCTACTTTTGGTTTTTTAATTTTTACAGAGAGACAAAATATAGTTAGGTTTATTAATAAATATCTTTTACCACATTAAAAATTATACTATGAAAAACATGTCTCTAAAAAGAATGTTTTCATAATTATATATTTATAAATTTGCTAATCTACTACTGGATGCTAATATGTGATAGACAGTTCACAACTGCCTGCTTCCCAGTTTTCACTGGAAGGTAAAATTTACTAATGGTTAAAATTTATAATCAATACATAAAAACAAAACTATAAGAAACAATAAGAGTGAAGGGAAACAACTTTGTATACAAAATATGGGAAGAAAATGGGATGTATTTTTATATGCAGAGTATGCAAGGAATATAGAATGAGTTTGTCAGGGAAAAAGAGAGTAATGCTGTCTAAAATAAAATAACTAGTTGTCCCAGATTAAGAAAGGAAAAGAATAAGACAAAACCTAAATGGATATAGAAAGTTACACGTTTGTGGAAAAGAAATTTTATGTTGTGAAGTCAAATCTGGCTAAAATTGAATGGTTTTGTTATAAGGATTTTAAAAAGTAAGCTTTAATAAGTAGTGTCCTTATGTAAAACTAAAACTTATTGCACCATTGGTCTGCTCTTAATAAGCTTCTGCAAGCTTTCTCTTTACCCTTAAAGTAAGCTGCCTAGAAAACAAAGACTCTGTGTTTTATCAAAATAATTTCTGGGGCTTCACGTTGTCTTCATCATGTCTTTGATTAAGAAAACTGAATTTTCTGTATTAAAAGAGCTAAGGTTTTTTACAACTATATAACTTTCTCTATTAGCCTTTGAAATCTTTTAATTGTCACTTTGGTTGAATGGATAACTAGGTATTGTTTCACAGTGACCTGTGATCCTATTTGATCAAGTGTTTTAAACCATTTGACATTTTGGACAAACTTCCCCAAATCAAATTCTGAATAAAGTCTTTTTGACCTCAAACTAAATTTGGGATTTTCCAGAGGGCCCAGGGAAGATCTCAAAAGATTTGCTCTCTCTTGTTATAAAAGAAAAATGTTAATTTGTTTAGGCTTATTTGATATGTTAAATTACATGGGAAACAAGGTCAAATAAAAAGTAATGTTTAATCTTCTTAGATTATATTTACATAGTTATATAAGTGCTCCAGAAATTATACAAAATTCCTAAAAATCTGATGTGTTCTGGTATAATGCTATCAGTCATAATTCCAGTTATTATTTTACAATCTTGTGTATCACAAAAATAACAATTTGCTTCTCAATTGCACCATTTTAGGTGAACTTTCTCTCACCAGATCTTTAACGATGGCTATTTAAGTCTTTTGTCACTCACAGATAGTTATTGTTTTACTCTCCATCCTTCTCTGAAAGCATTTACAATCAACTACAGGCAAAAATCTCTTCATCTTCAAAGAGATTCAAGGCCAAGACGCTGGCAAGTACAGGTTTCTGATAACTTTAACATCATACTACTGAACTGAGTAAGAATTTCTAAATGCTAATGGAAAACTGATAGATTCATAAAGCTTCAAACCCAAGATGAAGCAAAACAAAAATTAATTACAGGAGACTGAATGAACTGAAGAAGATGACTACAATTTTTACGACTTCATTGAAAACATTGCTGCTGCTTTAATGTTTTGTTTTCCAGATTTAAAGAGCCTCTTTCCTCCTCTCTTTTAAAAAAGCTATTTATACCTTACAGCAATTTGATAAAGTATACCTTTGTAAACAAAAGTTGAAACATTTCTCTTTTTCTCCCTATTTGATCCCCCCAGAATTCAGAAATCCTTATTAAATATTTTTATTTTTCATGACAATACATGTATTTGTATAAGCTCAATAAGAATCTGTTCTCCTTGTAACAGGATACAACTAGACAACTCCTTAGCTTGGCTTCTTATCCTAAATAGACTTTAAAGATCTAATCTGAGATTCCTTATTACCAGACAACGTTAAAGACCTAAGGTTGACTTTATCAATAAAGCTCCTTGAATATTACCAAAACTTAGGCTGAAATGTCATATTTGAGAATATGCATAGAATTACTATTGTTACTACATTTATGTAAATAATAAGACTAGACTTATTATTTTGTTTTACAAACAAATTAGTTTCACTGTAAATATTTTTGATAAAAATGGGTTACTATAAAAATTGTATCTCAATAGAAAACTGTAGCATACCTATTCTCAGATTCTGGTCCAGTTCATTGTCTTTGAGGTTTTGTTATCTACTTTAAACTTCAGAGAAATTACTACAGTAAATCACATGTGGAACCTTCATGCCTGTTGCTATATGGGCCACTCAAGAAAGTTCAATAGAATACCTGATGACTTCATCAAAGACAGTCAAACTGCAAACCAGGGAAATCCATCAGACTGAGACTGCCATTCTCATTCCATCTGCTAGAGATGCTCTGAACTTAAAACTAGAAATTTTCTCAACTAGCTGTTCTCCAAATTCAGAAACTGAATGTATAATCTGCTGAAACTATTACCCTTTGTTTTCCTTTTCTTTCCACAGAAACGTCCCTTATTAAATTACCCGATTGCCCACAGCATATAGAGGCTTAACTTAGGTGAAAACTCACCTGCAGCACCACCTCCTGAAATAAAACATCCTCACCTTCATCCTGTCCTAAGTAATCATGAGAATATGTGATTGTGAATACATCATGTTGTGCTACATAAATCACTCAAAATAGAAAAGTAGATTGACTTAGAAAGGTAAAGTCTGAATCTGATTCTAATCCATTTGAGTTGTTTGGTTGGTTAAATCTTGGCCTCTGGAAATCTCTGCTCGGGGGAGTTTTTCAGTCCTTGGCTATTAGTCTCCTTAGAGTGATCATATTAACCTTTTCAGCGTGCTGTTTCCTCTTAAGGGTTTTAAATACCTTTTGGCAGCCACACACACATCAGTGATATCCATCAGGATTAGACAACTTGAGGAACTCAATGATCTGACCTCACAGGTCCATGATGACGATGCAACTGTTGGCAACAGCAATTGCATGACCCTCTGTCCTGACAAATATTGGATACAGTGAATATGTGATTCTTCAGCCTGGCTACAGCAACAACGGTAACCAAGAATAATGCTATACAAGTTGTTCACACTCTGAGCTTGCTGAGAGAATGACCAAAGGGGGGAACTGTTAAAATCAAACACAAATGGAGACTCGACTTGAAAATTCCTTGAGCAGACAAAACCAGTTTAGTTGTAAAAGCAAAGCTTAATTTAGCTTATTTTGCAAGCCAAATGATGCTAACGTGACCTGGGTCACTTCTTGCTTATGCCTCTGAAAATCGTAAGCGAAACTAAAATTGTTCTCTCAGATTGATATGAGGTCATCATGAACCAATTCCTTTCATTTAAGAAAATTCTAATATTGTAACCAATCACTGTGAAGAATAAACAACCAATGCCTCCATGCTATATCAGCTGCTTTAGAGCAATATACATCTGAGCCTCATTCCATGTTTTGGTGTGAGTGCTCCTGTCTTGCAAACTATCTTTTTGGTGTGTTTACAATAAACTTAAACTAGTATGATTACTTCAGTGATTCACTGGTTTTACTTCTGTTGTTTTTTCCTAAACTTTTTTTTTTTTTTGCGGTACGCGGGCCTCTCACTGTTGTGGCCTTTCCCGTTGTGGAGCACAGGCTCCGGACGCGCAGGCTCAGCGGCCATGGCTCACGGGCCCAGCCGCTCCGCGGCATGTGGGATCTTCCCGGATCGGGGCACAAACCCGCGTCCCCTGCATCGGCAGGTGGACTCTCAACCACTGCGCCACCAGGGAAGCCCCTTCCTAAACTTTTGACAGTTCCCTTTACCATACCTAGACCAAGTCTCTTTCTGTGATTTGGCTGCCCAGTTTCTGGACTAGAACTGTTCTACTTTTCAAGACTTGCCACCTGCCCGTGTTACTTTTCCTTCCAGCTACAGTATCTGCAAAATTCTCCTTTAATGGCTCTGCAGTAATTGGTCCCCTTACAAAAAACAGATTGAGAAAATAGTTTTCTTTTAGAAATAGCTCATCAGCAAATAGATAACCTGTTCTCTCTCTGTAGATAACTAATTCTAGCATATTATTCAGATTCTCAAATCAGTTACTCTCCCCTTAATATCTTGAATTGTACTTTGCCTGGTGTGAATTAAGGGCAGATTCGTGAACTGAGCAAGTTGATCCATTAGAATTTTTAGTGTGTCTGAACAGTGTTGGATTGGGGAAAAGTTTCTTTGATTCTGAGGATGATTAGTTTTCTGGAAAGAAACAAATCGACAGAAAAGAATAGCAATCTGCCAAAGTAGTCTTGCTTGGTAGAAATATCCTCACTTCTATTGTTCTAAATCTATATTTACCAAGTCACATTTTGGCTTATAATACGGTTTTCTGAATGGAGTTACTCACAAGAAAGGATTTTCCTAAGCAAACAATTAATATTTAATTAATATTAAACCCATTGTGAATACATTTCTATTCTGGTTTAGAAATGTCTTATGAATTTGTTGGTGTGAGTTGGGCTTCAGAGTTTGAGCACCTTCTGGAGAATGAGGAAGGAAACCTGCAAAGCTGAGAGTTTAGACCTTGGGTAGACTCACCGCGTCTGATCGCCCTACCTTATCCAGTTCTGCTCTTTGCCTTCTCACATGCACTGCAGTCAGGGCCATGTCTTATGCATTTTTGTACCCCTCATATCACCTGGACTTGTGCATTGTATACACATGAAAAATAGAAGGTGAAGTCTCCAGTAATGCCACACCCTAAACAGTTAACTGTTAGCACTTAAACACGCTTCTTCCCAGGCTTTCCCCACCATATGTATAAGTGTGAAATTTTTTACTTAACACACCATAGGCAGCTTTATACATCACTAGACACAGATGTCCTCTTGACCTTGTTGCCCCAAACCTGGAGTTTCCACTCCTCATTAATGGTGGCTCCACCCTTCCTGTTTCTCAAGCTGAAATCCTCAGGATCACCTTAAATGGCTCAATTTCTCACACACCCTACATTCAGTGTGCCAGGAAATCCTGCTCCAGAAGAGATCCTAAGCCTAGCCACTTCTCACCACAGTGGTCTGATCATTTTAAAACACAGGTCAGATCAGATCACTCTTTAGCTCAAGTCCTGTTAAGGGTAAACACCAATCCCTACCTCCGAAGGCTAACTCCTCTCTGACTTTGTCCATGTCTTTCCCCTGGCTCCGGCCACTCTGGCCTCCAGGCAGACCTTGGATACCCCCAGCACCTCCCTGTGCTGTCCCCTAGAAGTGCACATGACTGCCCCCTCACCCCTGCGAATCTTCACCCAAATGGGACCTCCTTGAGGAGGCCCTCCCTGAAAACCCAATTTAAATCACCCTCAATCCTCACCTCCAGAATTCCCTGAACCACCTTGCTCTATTTTCCTCCACAGTATCCAGCACTATATTTTATCCATTTTATTAGCAGTCTTTCTTCTTTGGCTACATGTAAGCTCCATGAGGGTATGGATTCTTTTTTTTTTCGCCTGCCGTTTCCAGTTCTAATCACACGTCACTGCCTTGGGAGTTCTCTGGTTAAGAATGATGAGCTAGCCTGGGCATGCCCCGTCCTTGTTACCAAAATCCACAACTGACCAAATGAAACAATGTGGAGAAACCAAAACGTTGACTATTCTTGAAATGGTTTTGACATGATGGAAGTAAGCTCCAACAAAACATCACAGAACATAATCTGAAAATCAGTTAGGGGTCAGTAGCATGCACAATTTTATTTCCTGTTGAGTTAAATGGTGGATTTACAGAGACAAAGAGATGCTTCTAGGTTTATTTGGGGTGCAAAGAAAATTTGGCACCTTAATGCATGAAATCAAAAATTGTACTGCTCTGAGAGGCATCAGATAGCCAACTGTAGGGTCCTGAAGCACTCTATATGATAATAAAAAAGTGAGAAGAAAGATGAGGTAGGGTCAAAATAACCTACTTCATTAAAACACAGCAACTAAAAACATTACCATACTTCAAAACTGGGGGACTTCCCTGGTGGTGCAGTGGTTAAGAATCTGCCTGCCAATGCACGGGACACGGGTTTCAGCCTTGGTCTGGAAAGTTCCCACATGCTGCGGACCAACTAAGCCAGTGCGCCACAACTACTGAACCTGCGATCTAGAGCCCGCAAGCCACCACTACTGAAGTCCGTGAGCCACAACTACTGAGCCTGCATGCCACAACTACTGAAGACTGTGAGCCTAGAGCCCCTGCTCTGCAATGAGAGGCCACCACAATGAGAAGCCTGTGCACCACAACAAAGAGCAGCCCTCGCTCGCCACAACTAGAGAAAGCTTGCATGCAGCAACGAAGACCCAACGCAGCCAAAAATAAAAATAAATTAATTAAAAAAACAAAAACATAATTGGGCTTTAGAGACTAAGATGATCTCAGATGTACCATTTTATTCTTTGATCTTTTTTGAGCAAAAAAGTCTGTTTTTTTCTTTCTACAAAGACATTCATTGTACATTTAGGTAGATATTATACATTCCTAAAAAGAGAGAAGAATATCTTGGGAACCCTGCCTTTTATCCTCTGGCTGTGAAGGAATAGCCCATTTCTTTTAAACTACAAACAAATTACTTGTGGCTTTCTCTAGTTTCTTCAGAAAAATATCTAAGTAATTGTCTTCTTTATTATGTTTTTTCTTCTTCTTTATATACCAACCTTAAAAAAGGAGATTGCATTTTCATTCTCTCAACAAGTATTTACCAAGTGCCTTCCCTGGATCAGGTATTGTATTAGGTAGTGGGGAAGTTACAATTATGAAAAAGGCAAGGAATCTGCCCTCGAGGTGTCTAGAGGAGGAGATGGACACAAATAATTACAAACGCAAATGTAATGACTTTCGTAATACAAAGAAGCTCTACCAAGCCCAAAGTAAGGCATGCATAACCCCACTGAGGAAGCTGGGGAGAGATGAATAGAGGAGGTGACATTTCAGATGGTCTTGAAGGAATTCACCAGGCAGACAAAGCTAAAAGGGCATCCTGGACAGAGGGACAGCTTGAACAAAGCCATGGAAACACGATTCAATTATGAACCTGTTTTACCAATGAAGAGGATTTCAGTATGGCTGAGGTACTGGGGGAGTTCTCGCACTGTCCTGCAGAGACACTGATATCCTGAACCAAAGCAGTAGCAGCTGAGACATCATGAAAGAGATGAATTCAAGAAATACTTTGAAGGTGGGACCTGAAAGCAGAAAGAATGCTTGAGGCATTTCATTCTTGGAAACATAGCTGAGACAGGGCCTACAAAATACACATTTCAATGACTAGGAACCCTTTAATTTATTCTACTGAGGGAATTTTTGTAATTGGTGTAAAGTCCGTTTGGGCTTAGTAAAGAAGAAAAAAAGTATTGCTTTGATAAGATCCATAGATTTTGTTTGAAAAGAGAAGTATGTAAATGAAAGTACATTCTGGGGATCCAACCAATACTGAAAATGAGTAATAAAACCAGAAGGGACTGTATTATTTTCAAATTGTACTTCAGTGATTTTTCTCCAGTTAAAGTGGCCAAAACCCAGAAAATCTAATTAAAGATGGGAAGGGGTGGGGGGAGAGGATGAGACTGAAGATTTACAGATACAGATAGAGATTTATGAAAACTCAAAAATGATCAAGATAAAAAAAGAGGTTAGGATAGCCTCTTTAATTAAAGGATAACATTCCATTCATTGTTTTTTATTGTTTAACAAAGATAAGGAGATATGCAGGACTTTCCCTTAGGCAGAAAAAGGCTTAACAACTTCTGATTATGGTTATAAATTGATATGCATGGCTGTGGGCAGACTCAGTCTGTTTCTCCCTGTCCCCACAAAACAAGACTCTGTACTCTGCTACAGGGAGACCATAAGATTGCGTTAACCACATCCCATTCTTTCCTGTTAGCACCTGAGGGTGGGTCAGGTGACCAACCACGGGTGGTGTGCACACAGCCACACCCCTCGTGAACAGGCAGGCAGGCTGGGGCTCCAGCCATTGTACCCTGGGTTCTCAAACCATCCTTGCCCAAGGCCTGATGGCACAGGTAGTGGAGAAAAGCTGCAAAGCCCATTACTTAGGCAAAGGAAAGAGAACTTTTTCAGGAAAGTGGAGGGATACATTTTGGAGTTGAGGCTGAGGAGATAAGGGCAACTATATTTGAATCCAAAGAAAAGATAAATAGAAGGAGAGCAAATTTCTTCCGATAACAATGCTGGATCCTGTCTGCTAAATGGGCTTCATAGTTAGAGTGATAAAGGTATGACTGAGACTTTGGAACCAACCTGCCTGGGAAGTATTTCCTAGAGAAATAATAGCAGTATCAGTAACAACATCAACAGCACCGATAATGAGACATTGGCAGCAGTTAACATACTATGTCTCTAGTATTCTGCCAAGTACTTTACATGGATTCTCTCAGTAAGTCCTCACAATAACTTATGAGGTAGAGACTATTATTAGTGCCCATTTACAAATGAGAATACAAAGGCTTGCAGAAGTATTGTATAATATATTGCTCTGGGTCACAGAGCTAGTAAGTGGGGAGTCCAGGCTCTCTCCCACTACATTCTACTAAACTCTATTATCCTTTATTACACTCACTAATACAAAAGACCTCAATAAACTATAATGCATGAAGAATATTCTAATTAATGAAATTTAGATGGCTTTGCTTTTAATTCTTACTCATAATCTTTCTAAAATCTATCTTACCTCAGTAAAGATAATGTCCTCAGCGTAATTATGCCTTTCACTGGTGACTGAGGGTCTTCTGTTGAGAAGCATGATTTGTCTCCCCTGGGATGTCCTAGTATTCCCCCATGTAATTCTTATCTATCTTTCTGGAACCAATTCCACTGCCAGCCAATCTAAGAAGAGTTTTCCTCCACCACACAGCCCATAGTGGGGTTTTCTTGCAAAATATTGCCCATATCTCAGATTTTTCAGTTCAGAGAGTAAATCTCAGGTATTTCAGAATCAGACTCATGGATATTGTGGTGGCTATGTAAGGTATCAACTTGCTAGCCTGAACTAAATTTTCCAGAATTTCCTTCCCGATATGTTCCTGGTGAGAATGGGGCACAGGGATATTTTCACATGAGATTTGGAGGTGAAAGTGAAGCAGCAGCCATTTTTTTAAAAAGTTTATTTTGGAGTACTTTTAGGTGCACAGAAGCATTTGTTTGCACACTCAGAAGGTTGGGGCAGGCGCTTTTGTGGCTCCCACACGCAGTTGTTTATCTGCTGGCTCCCTCTTCAGTGAGGGGCAGCCGTTGGGCCTGCAGCTGCCCCCCTTTCCCGGACTCTCTGTCAGCGCCTCCAACTGCTGGGTGGGGAGTGTGTTTACCTCCGTGACACAGGCACTTGCTACACTGGTGGGACATTCATGTCACCAAGGTTGGAGACAGAACTGACTGGTTCCAGTCGGTCCTTGGGTTCTAGTTCGTGCTCATGAGCTCCACTAGGTGCTGTGGCATCCAGTTTTCCTTTGCTCTCCCCACACACCCCTTTTTCATCTATCTTTCCCTTCCCAAATGTCTGACCAAGTGGACTCAAGCTCCAACTTAGAAGCACAGACAGTTTAATTAGCTTATAATCGTGTAAGTTCAAATCCCTGTAACCAATCATCCAATCACATACACATACACACACACACCCCTAAATATCTCTACTTGTGGTTCTGCTTCTCTCTTTGAACCTTGCCTGATAGATATGAAAGGGTTGAGTGCTTGAATCCAATGAAAACATTGCCTTTAAATGGTAAGATCTCACTGTGATGATTTATTCATACCCAAAAGCCAGGTTCAAGGAAAGGAAGAAAAAGAACAGGTAAGAAGGGAGTGACAAGGGGTCATGGGAGCATAAAAAATAAAAGTAATTTGTGATAATGTAACATGTCTACTTCATACCAGGCACCATGCGTGGTGCTAGACATATAAAGATCAATAATAACCCTGGACCTTATAATCTGTGGAGGAGGAAGGATTCTTAAAGAGCTAACTATAATAGAATAAGTGCTATATAATTGGCATCGATAACGTACAATGGAAAACAGAGGAGGTCATTAATTTTGTCTTAGAGGATTGGGGAGTGCTCTGCAGATGAGGTAACACTGACGCTGGGCCATGAAGAATGAATAGGGAATTCACTAGTGCAGGCATAAGAATCACCTGGACAGCTCATTAAAACACAGATTTCTGGGCCTCACCTCTGAGTGTCCGATTCAGTAGGCCTGGGGAGGGGGCCTAAGAATCTGTATTTCTAACAAGTTTCCAAGTGATGCTGCCACTACTGGCCTGGGGACCACACTCTGAAAACTACGGCTCTAGTGTGGAAAAGTGGGGATAGGGTGGCGAGCATCCTCAACACAGCAGAAGCACAGTGGGAGAAACATAAAAATTCATTGACAATTTATTTCCCCTTCCCATGACCCTCCCTCTTGTTCTCCCTTCTCTCTTACTACTTCTATAATACTTTCTTTGTCCTCTTGGCCCACTATTCTGGATGAGTCAAGTTTTACAGTGTCTTTGAGGCATGATGGCAAGAGATGATCCAGGGCTGGAATTCAGGAAAGTAGTCAGGCTAGATATATTGATTTGGGAGTTAAACATCCTGGTGATAGGGGGAGCCATGAAGTGCAAGGGAAATATCACTTAAGGAGAGTGCACAAAGGGCAGGAGATGAGCAAGTGGGGAGGGAAGGGGAAGAGAGCAGAGCAGAGCTCATCAGGGCCAAGGACAGAGGGCCCAGGCACACCACGAGTGGAAGGACAAAGGAGAGTAAGTGGGAATAGTCAGCCAGACAGAAGAACAAGAGTGAATTGTGTTATGGAAGCCAGGGAAAGGTTTTGAGAAGAAGGGAATGGTCAACTCTCTCAAAGGCAAGGAGGTCAAGTCACGGGAAGAAGAAAGGCCGAGGGATTTGCCAATTAGTAGATCAGTGACGGTCTTTATTTGAGCAGTTTCAGCAGAATTGTGGAGGGAGAAGTCGCATTGCAACAATGTAGAATGAAAGGAAAGTGAAGAAGTAGATAAAGTGATGTTGGCAACCTTCCAGAGAAGCTTGGCAAGGAAAGATATGCTACCATAAGTAAAGGAGATTGAGATAAAGGTCAAGAGAGAAGCGTGTTTTGCAAAAAAACAGAGATTCAAGCATATTTTATGGCCAATGGGGAATAAAAGCAGAAGGTTGAAAACGTTCGGAGGTAGAGAGGCAGTATACAGTCGCTCCAGATCCTGCAGGGGTGGGACTGGCTCAAGAGTGTGGTGAGGATTATCCGCCACAGAATAGAGGCGATAAAAGACAGGAGGGTGAAAATCTCCGTTAGTTCATGCCTGATAATTTCCACTATTTTTCCTGTGAAAGTAGAAAGCCAAAGCAAAGTACATCTGTTGAGAGAGACAGAAAGAGAAGGCAGTGGGCAGGACTTCCCTGGCAGTCCAGTGGTTAAGACTTCGCCTTCCAGTGCAGGGGGTGCAATTCGATCCCTAGCTGGGGAACTAAGATCCCACAGGCCTCGCGGCCAAAAAAAAAAAAAAAAAAACCACAAACAAAAAAACCCACCCAAAATATAAAACAGAAGCAATATTGTAACAAATTCAATAAAGACTTAAAAAAAATAAAAGGCAGTGGGACATAAGGGGCCTGGAGAGGGTAATCACTTTGAGGTTTTGGGAGAGTGAGCAGACTTATAAAACCCATCCAGCTCCACACCTGAAGGCCTAAATTAGGCTGGAGATCCTGAATTTGTCTCGCTGCACAGCAGGAGGTGAGCGGCAGGTGAGCTAGTGAAGCTTCACCTGCCGCTCCCCATCGCTCGCGGGCATTTCGCATTACTGCCTGAACCACCCTCCACCCTCGTACATGGAAAAACTGTCTTCCACGAAAGCGGTCCCTGGTGCCAAAAAGGTTGGAGACCGCGGCCTTAGAGTTTTCTTCATCAGTGATCAACAGCCAATATATAAAAGCATAAAAGCTGGATAGCTGATGGATCCAAGGCAGGGCAGCTGCAGCAGATCCCAAGGGAGCAAAGGCAAAAGCTTAGTGACAAGTAAGGTTTTATTAACTAAGATGGGAGTAGCAAAAGGAGAATCAAGATGCCCAAGGAAGCAAACAAATTTGATAGTCTGGACAAGCTGCTTCTGAGATGCCTTTGGGACATTCAGAAAAGAAGTACATATCTCAGAAGTGAGGGTGAAGTTAAAGACAGAGGTTTGGGAGTCAGCTGCATAGAGGTTCAAGCCAAGATTCAAAATTCAAGCCAGAGTAGCCATTGCAATAACTCAGACATACTGTTTAGGGTGAGAAGAGTTGACGGAAAATTAAGAAAGAAATCTAAGAAAGGAATGAAAATTTTTATTTGAGGATTATAACCTGGGGACAGCATCCCAGAAAGCTCCAAGAACTGTTTTGCCCCTTGGAAGTCAAAACACAGTTATATAAGTTTTCTGAGACCAAGGGCTGTACATTAGATGACATATTATTGACATTTTACACAATCCGGACCTAACCGTCATTGTGGTCCCTTACAAGATCAAGGAGGAATGTTATCTTTGAAGGAGTTGTCTTGTTGATGCTGGGAGAATGTTGCTACTTATGGTTGAGCAAGTATTTCTGCTGATGTGGGAGATTTGGTCCATGCATAATACAGATACACAGTGCATGGTAGAGGGAAAAGAGGAGGCCAAATGGCAGAGAAAATTTTTTATTTTTCTTGTCTTGGGGATTTCCCTGGTGGTGCAGTGGTTAAGAATCCGGCTGCCAATGCAGGGGACACGGGTTCGAGCCCTGGTCCGGGAAGATCCCACATGCTGCGGAGCAATAAGCCCATGTGCCACAGCTACTGAGCCTGCGTTCCGGAGCCTGCAAGCCACAACTACTGAAGCCCGCACACCTAGAGCCCGTGCTCTGCAACAAGAGAAGCCACCCAATGAGAAGCCTGTGCACCGCAACAAAGAGCAGCCCCCACTCGCCGCAACTAGAGAAAGCCCGCGCGCAGCAATAAAGACCCAATGCAGCCAAAAATAAATAAATAAACCTAATAAAAATTGTTTTTTCTTGTCTTGCCATATAATATGAATTTTATTTTACAGGAGAAAGGATGCAGAACACTCATGTTTAGAGGGTAATGGAGGAAGGGAGGCTGAAAAAGTGGTCATGGATGTTGAGCAAAAGGAGGAGAGAGGGCTTCCCTGGTGGCGCAGTGGTTGAGAGTCCGCCTGCCGATGCAGGAGACACGGGTTCGTGCCCCGGTCCGGGAGGATCCCACGTGCCGCGGAGCAACTAAGCCCGTGAGCCATGGCCGCTGAGCCTGCGCGTCCGGAGCCTGTGCTCCGCAGAGGGAGAGGCCACAACAGTGAGAGGCCCGCATACCGCAAAAAAAAAAAAAAAAAAAAAAAAAAAAAAAAAAAAAAGGAGGAGAGAATATATTGTTAGACAAGAGATGGTCAACAACATCAAATGTTTTGAGAGCTCAGCAAAGACCAGAAACAACATGGAATCATTGGATCTGACAACTCAGAAACCGTTGGTGACACTGGCATGAATGGTATTCATAAAGTATGGCTGAGAAGCTAGAGTACAACTGGGTTGAGAAAGCGGTGAGGCAGTGGGTACTCTTTCAAGGGCTTTGGCTATAAACAGACAGTTCAAAGAAGAGCCAGGATCAAAGATCTTTGGGGATGGGAACTATGGCAAGACTGAGCACAATGGTTTATACAGCCTGAGAATAAGAAGCCAGTGGAGAACCTATAAAAGAGTATGAGTAAGACAATGAGATAACATGTTTGCTTATGAAGTCAGCACAATTTTAATAAAAATGACAAGAATTAATGCTGGTGCTAATGCATATCGGCATGATCTTTCTGAATTTGTCAAATATTGTGTGTAGGAAGATGCAGCCCAGGTTATACTCAGGAATAAATGGGTGACCTTAAATATTTTCATCATAATAAAAAAAGGAAGGAAGAATAAAAGAAGAATTCTCTTCATGAATTTAGGGGAAAAAAGGACAAATGTAAGGAAACTTAAGAGGGAGAATATAATAAAGTTAAGAGCAACAATCAATGAATTATAAGAAAGAGCAAATTAACATAAAGAAAAATCCAAGAGCTGGTACTTAAACAGCTACCTCCACCACAGAAAATTTGATAAATCAAACATCTTAAAAATAAAAATATGCAAAAATACTGTTAGAAAATATCTACAATGTGTATTTACATTCATTGGTGCTGCCAGCTAAAGAGCGATGCTTCCCATCTGGCTCTACAAGGATTAGGTCATTAACTACTGCAGGCTCTGACCTCCAACGCACCCTGAAAGGAATTCAGGGCAGAGATGGGGAATGAGGCACTCTGTGTTCTGGGAAAAAGTAGCAGAATGGGCATTCTGATAGTTAGATATTTTCAGGAGGAAATTTTATGAACACAAATTCTTTCACCTTCTCACACGTAGAAAAGCACTAAAATCATTAACGGAGACATCTGCCTCTCGTGACTAGCAGCAAGCCTCTGCCAAAACGTGTGCTTGACGCACGTGCCCCCTTCACCAAAATCACATGCATACTGATCTCCCCCCACCTGCACCTCTTCAGAGCAGTTGCTTGGAGCTATCAAAGGGGCTGTCTCCTGGGCACAGTCCTCAGCCAGCCCCCAGTAAAACTGAACTCACAGCTCTCATGTTGCGTGGGTTTTTTTTTCAGTCTACTACATATATATATATATATATATGTATATATATATATATGTATATATATGCACATATGTGTATGGTTTTGTATACACACACACATATAAAACAAAGAGTAGTTACTTGTTGGGAGGAGTGGTAATTAGGCAGAGAGGGGAAAAGATAGGAAAGATATATTTCACCATATAACTTAATAATTTTTGATATTTGAATCACAGGAATTCAAAAATAATTTAAAAGAAAGTTCTAGAAAATACAGACTTTTTTAAACATAAGAAAATATTATAAGCAATTGAATGCTAATACACTTGAAAATCGCAATGAAATAGACTATATTCTGGAAATATTCAAATTTCCAAAACTGAATCTAAACGTAGGCAATCCAAACGGATCAAATTCAGAAAGAAATTGACACTGGATAGAAATTCAAATTTTGTTGAATAAATGTATGATTTCTTTAGCTTTACTAATGTGTCATTTTTTGTAGGAAAAAAGTTGTGTGCAGTGGAAAACTGTATCATCTAGAGGATAACTTTCCAGGTTATCTGATTCTATGAAAGCTATTTTACAATTGTAAATTATAGGTAACTGAGAGCAGTGCATATAATTCTTATCAATAGACATGCAAATTCTGTTCTGTCTGGTAGAAGTTCAACTGATTCTCCTCTTCCCTGTGAAAGCTTTTGTCTTCATTTGCACATTTATTCATTCATTTCAATATTGCTTATCTATAATTCAGTATTGTTGATCTGTAAGTGTGTCCATTTAAAAAAATTCTCTTTGAACTGGTTATAACATCTGCCTGGCTCCCTCACTGACTACTGAGTACAGTAAAGTCTATAACACATGTTCATTTTTATATCTGTGTGAGAGTCATGAATTTTCCTTTTTCTGAATATTATTTTTTTAACAGTTTCAAAATTTTAAGGAAAAGCTAATTTTAAAGCTAAATATATTAGAACATGAAAAAGATGGGAAGCTACCCAAAGTTTTTTGAAAATAGGATATTTCTGATACCAAAAACTGAAAAGCATTATCTCCAAAAAAAAAAAACCACTATAGACCAATTTCATTTCTGATTAAAAACAAAAGACATCAGGCTTCCCTGGTGGTGCAGTGGTTGAGAATCCGCCTGCTCATGCAGGCGACACGGGTTCGTGCCCCGGTCCGGGAAGATCCCACATGCTGCGGAGCGGCTGGGCCCGTGAGCCATGGCCGCTGAGCCTGCGCGTCTGGAGCCTGTGCTCCGCAACGGGAGAGGCCACAACAGTGAGAGGCCCGCGTCTCGCAAAAAAAAAAAAAAAAAAAAAGACATCAACTCTCAGTTTTGATTTGATGAAATTTTATAATTCTTTATCAAAAATTATAAATTCTTGATTTTTTTTCACATATCCACAGTTTATGCCCTTCTACAAAAAAAAAAAAAAAAAAGGACAGCAATCATTTCTGTCCCTGGATCTTGTGGGTGAGTCTCCTGAGTGGATCAAAAAGACCTCTTTGACTCCCTGATGGACTGACAATTAGGGAACCTCCCGGAACATTCCAGTAAGTACTCTAATAATCCCCTCAAATGACCATAGTTTAAGGAGTATTTAGCCAAATTTGTAAAAACAAAAAAATGAGACTTCAAGTCCAAAGCATATTCAGTGAATATGAATGAATGAATTAGAAATTCAATGAATTAGAAAACCACAGAAATGTTTTCTGATCAAGTAAAGAATGTGAATCAGGAAAAAAGTTACCTATCAACACAGGTTTTAGTATCAACAAATTTGGTTTGTGTTGGAAGAGGTTATCACCTAGAACTTTCCCTTTACTGAATTCAGTTCCATATTCAAAACTGAAGTTGGTTCCTTACCTCAGTCTCCTTTAAAACCTTGGTTTTGACAACTGTAGTTTTGCCAGGCAAGCTACTTTTTAGAACTAAAATTCTCACAGTTGGAGAGATTGCTTTTGTAAGGAATAAAATTCAGAGTGTACGAAAAGAATAAGCTACAACTAGGTATATGAATTATTTCAGAAGCATGAGGATGGGTTGAGAATTTTATTAACATACATTTTTTTAAAAAAGGGAAAAAATTATCTCTTAAATAGACACTGAAAAAGCACTGTGTGAGAATTGAGGGGGTCAGGATATGCTACCCCAAAACATGCCCCTTTGATACGGAACTATTTTGAAGTAAAGGTGTTGTAGTTCCTGAAATCCCTCATCTGCCTAAAAGAAGAGCTTCCCCAAAGGAACTCAGTTGTTCTAAATCCCTTCAGAAGCAACTCTAATCTCTTTGCACAGAAGAAAAGTCAGATGTTGTCATACCGTCTCTTCTCGCAAGGAAGGGCCCATTCCCTAAGGATTTTTCCTTAGGAAAAATCATTTGCTTTAGGGAAACTAAGTTCCCCTTCTCCCCCTCCCCTAGGAAGTTATGTATATATCCCAAATTCTTTTTATTATTTGAGGTATAATTGACATACAGCAATATATTAGGCCCCAAATCCTAACCACCTTTTTTTAAAAAAAAATTATTTTATTTTATTTATTTATTTTTGGCTGTGTTGGGTCTTTGTTGCTGTGTGCAGGCTTTCCCTAGTTGTGGCGAGCGGGGACTACTCTTTGTTGCGATGTGCAGGCTTCTCATTGCGGCGGCTTCTCTTGTTGCAGAGCACGGTCTCTAGGTGTGCGGGCTTCAGTAGTTGTGGCTTGCGGCTCTAGAGTGCAGACTCAGTAGTTGTGGCTCAGGAGCTTAGTTGCTCTGAGGCATGTGGGATCATCCCGGACCAGGGCTCAAACCCGTGTCCCCTGCATTGTCAGGTGGATTCTCAACCACTGCCCACCAGGGAACTCCCTAACCACCCTTTGGAGTTACTCATCTCTGGGGGCTCCCAGGTGTAAGCGGATGCACATGCTAATAAACTTGTTTGTTTTCTCTTGTTCATCTGTCTTTTGTCAGTCCAATTTATAAAGCCCCAGCTGGAGACCTAGGAGGGTAGAACGAAAAAGAATTTTTCCTTCCTACATATTCCACACCCATTTCTTATTTTTTTTTTTAAGGCATCTTTAAGAAGTGTAGGAATAGAAGGCTATTTCCTTAACATAATTTGTAAAAGGTCTATGGAAAAGCAATAGTCAGAACCATGACTATCCTAAACCATGAAACCATAATAGAGGCATTCCCCTTAAAATAGGAATAAATTAAGGGTGGATCCTATGAGTGTTTATTTAGCAGTGTTCTGGAAGCTCTGGACAATGCAGTGACACCTAAACTAGATATAATGGGCTATAATAAACATACTGTTGTAAGGGAGGAAGTAAAAATCAAGTGTTCCCAGGTGCCGGGCTGGTTTACCAATCTCGCCTTCCCCTAATCCTCATAAAAGGTTTAACTGAAAAACTATTAGACTTAACAAAAGAACTCAGCAAAGTGGCTGGATACAAAACAAACATCTAAAAATCAGTAGCTTTCCTGTGTACTAGCAATAGCAATTACAAGATATAACAGGAAAAAAAACTCCATTCACAATGTGCAAGATGTAATATGTGGAGGCAAAACTTTGCCTAAATAAGACCTAAATAAATGGAGAGACAGTAAGAAGTTGTCAGTTCTGTGCAAATTACTCATAGCAACGTATCTCTAAATGGGGTCTAGGAATTACTGCCTTAAAAACCCCTCAGACACTTATTAAAATTCATATTCCTGGGCTGAGCCCAGACTTCACAGAACCACAAGAGGGGGAAGGTAGGTTTTTTTGTTTTGTTTTGTTTTGCGGTATGCGGGCCTCTCACTGCTGTGGCCTCTCCCGTTGTGGAGCACAGGCTCCGGACGCACAGGCCTAGCGGCCATGGCTCACGGGCCCAGCCGCTCCGCGGCACGTGGGATCTTCCCGGACCGGGGCACGAACCCGCGTCTCCTGCATCGGCAGGCGGACTCTCAACCACTGTGCCACCAGGGAAGCCCGGAAGGTAGGTTTTGAAGGAAATTGTCTTCTTACCAAGTTCCCCAAGTGATTCTAATACACATTACAGTTTACCAACCACAGTTTTAGGTAGGTTTCATAAAACTTCAATAAGATTCCAACTTCATCTGGAATGAGAACCAAGAAGGGGGCTGCCCTAACATATGTTAAAGTATATTATAAACTTAAAGTATACGCATAAGGAACATCGAAAACTTCAGTAATAAACATAATGTGGTCTTTTGTAAAATAACAGCAAACATATCAACTGAACAGTAGTCCCCAGAGAAATTCCTACATTAAGTTACAGAAGTATAATTGTTTCTCTGTGTTATTACATCACCAGAAAACTGCTGCATCTTTTTTCACCCACTTTGGAGGCTTTGTTTGGAATGATCTGAGGCTACACGCACCAGAAGTAATTTGGCTGGGGACACGACAGGTACATGTGTTGTAAGGAATAATTATGTCACTTAAAATGGGTTTTTGTTGATGATCAGTCTGGTGCGGACCTGGTTTAACACCAAGGGGAGGTGTATGAAAGTTCAAGAGATGGATTAGACTCACAGGACCTAGAAGAGAGAGGCATGGCAGGGGACCACATGGAAGGAGGGACCAGCAGTCAGTGAGTGGGTTCAGTCAAGCAGGATGGGGAGCAGAGAGAGGGAAAGAGCGAAAGAATCCATAGTCAGGTGCCTTCACGGGGGTCGGGGTGTGTACACAAGCAAAAGACAGGAGGGAATTTCATTGGTGCTTTTGAATGTCACTAGGTCACAAACAGGGGAGGTCAGGAAGGGAAACTTGTGGTAGGAACTAGCCTATCTCACTAACTTGATCACCTGGGTGCACACAGTCTGTTTGTGGGGATGTTGAGGCAATAGGAAAATAGGAAGCTTTAAAAATTTATAATACAATTGGCCCTATGATGCCTCCACATCACTGACAATACTAGGTGGGTGGGATGACACTTGCTTCCTGGGTTGTGGAGATGTTAAAGGTGAGTGGGACAGCTTGACTTAGCCATGGAAGGGAAACTTTGATACAGGTGACAATTAGGAAGAGTCCTATTAAGCGTCTGACAAGAGTTTGGAACCCAGTTGCACAACTAGGCACCCCACTTTGTGGGCAACAGGCAAGAAGAGAACAGGCCAAGCATCTCTGATTTTAAGTGAATCTGTTGGAAGATGTTGGCTGGTATGAGAGATCTTTACCTCTTGGCCCATTCCTTGTAGTTTGGCCTGCACCAGTACAGAGTTAATAATGTTGTACAGCAGGAAGTACCCTGTGTGATGAGAAAACAGCTATTCTGAGTTGCTGCCTAGGCATTTTATAGTATATTTTATATACTAGGCATTTTACTGTATAACCCTGCTCACACTCAGAGTCTGGACATTCAGACAAGGACCTGAACTTAGGATTCCTGCCTCAAGTTCCTGCTTTGATTTTCCTGAGGCACCTTTAAAAATAACCATTTAGGGCTTCCCTGGTGGCGGGGTGGTTGGGAGTCCGCCTGCTAATGCAGGGGACGTGGGTTCGAGCCCTGGTCCGGGAAGATCCCACATGCTGTGGAGCAACTGGGCCTGTGCGCCACAGCTGTTGAGCCTGCACTCTGGGGTCTGTGAGCCACAACTACTGAGCCCGCGCACCACAGCTACTGAAGCCCGTGTGCCTACAGCCCATGCTCCGCGATAAGAGAAGCCACTGCAATGAGAAGCCCGCACACCGCAACGAAGAGTAGCCCCCGCACAACTCTCTCCGCAACGGGAGAGGCCCGCGTACCGCAAAAAAAAAAAAAAAAAAAAAAAAAAAATACAAAAAAACTGTGCCTTCAAACAAAAGGACCTAGGTTTTCACTTCCCCAAAGTGGGAGCTCTGATGCTGAGGGAGCCACCTTCCAACCCAGTGTGGATGGCTCGTGCTTCCTCTTTCAGCTGGTCATGATCTGCATATTCTTTTTTTTTTTTCCCCCCCCGGTACGCAGGCCTCTCACTGTTGTGGCGTCTCCCGTTGCGGAGCACAGGCTCCGGACGCACAGGCTCAGCGGCTATGGCTCACAGGCCCAGCCACTCCGCGGCATGTGGGATCTTCCCGGACCGGGGCGCGAACCGTGTCCCCTGCATCGGCAGGCGGACTCTCAACCACTGCGCCACCAGGGAAGCCCTGCATATTCTTAATGTAATACACCAGCTCCAGAGTTTGGGGGAACACACCCTGAATGGCACAAACCCCTCCCTCCCTGGCTAGTAAATAGTCAAGAGCCAGACTGTTATACATCACCATGTGGGTTAGAGACTCATGGGCTTGCTGCAGAAGGGACAATATTTTGTCCAGCCTCTGATTGATCTGAAAGGGCCACGGAGAGGCGCTGGTTGGCAGTTATGATTTGATTTTGTTTGAGAAAGGCTATACTGAGGCCAATGCTGGCTGCTCCTGAGGTCTATGGCAAGTCTTACTGGGACAGGAATAAATATTGTCCTTGGGTTGATGGAAGCGGGAAGCACCTGGCGGATAAATAACTGGGAAACCCTAGTGTAACTGTTGCACCCTGGCGTATGGTTTCATTAGGGAAAAGATGCGGGAGCCAACAAGAAAAAATATATAAGGTGCTGTGCCTATGAGTCTGGGCCACAATAGTACCTGAAGGTGCCATTATTGAGAGCACAATGTACTGGTGAGAATGTGGTGTTGTGTTTAACCAAGGGGGTTAGAGTGGTTATGGTGGTCATGGTCAGAGACCAAAGGCAAGAGACTGTGGTAGCAAACTGGGTGAGGGCAGTATAGGAAAAGGCATCAGGGAGTGGATGGTCCTCTCCCCAGGAAGTCAAAGGGTTGGCTGACATAAGACAGGTGCCTCCTGGAGAAAGCAATAATCTCCATTAATTTTAGTAACCTCTATCTGATTTCCCTTTAGGCAAGGAAGCATAGGGTGTATGTTTTGGCAGAGAGCAAGGAGTATACTAGAATTGTGGGCTAAGCGGACTGCAGCCTCAGGAAGAAAAGCAAGAATGTCCCGTGTCCACTTTGTGCCATAGGAGAGGTGGTCCATGGGTGTCCCTGGGTGGAGGTTTTAGTGTAAGAGGTGAAGACACCTCAGGCACAGGGGGTGAAGTCATCTCCAATGGCAAGGTCTTGGGGTTGGAGCGATATCATCTCTAGCCCTGAGATTCTGGGCCAGGGCAACGTGGTCTGGGATGCAGGATTGGGGGATCCTTTCCAAATGGGTACCCACTTGAGTTGTTGTGGGCTTCCAGATTGTAAACCAATGAAAACACCCAGACCAGTAGTAATAAGACCAACAGTCAACAGAATGGTGTGCAGCTGCACCTGACAGGTTTTTGTTTTAGTTTTGGTGGAAGTTTTGGTTCATATGGGTCCTGTATCAGATGAGCAGCTGCCCGGCCTGTGGAACAATCTGTGGTTAATGAGTCCTAGGAAAGTATATGCCCTTGACCTGATCCCCAGCCCTAATGGATGAGAGGTAAGATTGAAAATTTATAAAAATAAGTTAAGGCTTGGGGCAAGATAGAGAACTTTAGAGCTTACTATTTGTTGTACTAGAATTTGAAAAGGGGTTGTTTGAGAGACCAATGTCTCTCAATTAAATTGGTTGTTTGGGACCGACCTATCAGGGACATAAAAGTTCTGTTGGCTACCTCTTCCTGGAGTCCAGTCTTGTGCATTTTGAAAAGTGAAAATGTCTGAAGGGAATAAGGAGTGACCTGGCAAAGCCTTGTACTGTGGCCTTAGTATATGCAGAGGCATGTGCAATCGTGATTTATATTTTGGGTACCTGTGAGGCAAGAGAGTTCTAAAATATTGTACCCTGAAGGGGATAATTTTTAGGCAATGGCCCAACAGTTTATAATAAATATGAAATGGGGTCATTGTTGGCCAGGGCTTCCAGACGCTGAGATGACTGCCTGGAATCTGGCTGAGCATGTTGTTTCTTGGATCCCCATCCTTTATCAGGGACAATCTGGCTCAGGGATGGAAAGTAGCGACATTCCACCGAGCTCCATCACGTATGATGGTTAGCAGTGCTACCTGTACAGTACATGAATTCCTACTGCTCTTTGCTCAGTTAATCCAAAGATGCTCTCCAGGTAGCCAAGTGTTCTGGGGGAGAGGTGACCTCCTCCAGCACCTTGGCATCTTGCAAGGGTCTGAGGACAAGGGAAGCCACCCCCTCTTGCAGGTGGAATACACCAGAGGATCCAGGTTTGGCTCCACCTTGTCTTAAGGAGGCCTTGGTAGCCATGCTGAGCTTGCGAGGTGTCATTTTTATGATCCAAAGCATAAGGGACAGCTGGGTATGGAGGGTCACAGGCTCAGGGTCTGTGAGAACCTCTATTTCCAGAAAAGCTCAGTAAGTAGCCAGTCACTTGTTTTAATGGTGTATAGCATGAGACCAAGGGGCAGTTTCTTGCATCAGAAGCCCTGGGGCAACCAATGGCTATTATAAGTGGTCCAGAGACTCCAGGAGGCATGAGAAGAGGTTGCCAAAGCCTCTATAGTGAAGTTTTTGAAGACACTAACAGGAATGCCTGTAGATTTCAATTTGTAAGTAAAATTCATACATGAGAAACATGTTGCCACCAGAATCCACAAAGGTCTAAATGATGTTTAGTTATTAACACACACTAATGTGTGTCCTACAAATGTCCTTGGAGGAGGCTGTTATCAATGTACTGTCATACCTGGGCTCCTGGAGAAGGGTGAAGGTAATCAAGATCTTGTCTGCAAAGACTGTGTGTGATGGCAAAGCTGAGGTACCCCATGGTATAGGTGTATCGTGTCCCTTTGGAGGTGGGGGCAAACTGCAGCTGAGAGGCTGTTGAAATAGGCACTGACTGGGACACGTTAGCCAATCTATAAGAGCAAAGTCTTTACTTGTTATTAATTGAATAGAATCAGTCATTTCAATAACATTGGGTATTGGGTATTGGGGCCTTGATGGATGGGACCACAGCATCAAGGTTGTACTACTCCATCACAAGGCACCTTCACTTATTTATTCTTCAGATTTAAGAACAGACAAAATTGGGCTGTCAAATAGAGAAGCAGGGGAGATAATCATTCCTTTACTTATTGGGTTTTGTACAATAAGTTTTCATCTTTGAAGGTCTTACTTTATTTTGGGCCATCTTAACTATTTTAACTGGGATACATAGGGTTCCACTTATCAAGCCAATTTGTAAATGCCCAAAACTTACATTGATTTTAATTTATTATTCATGATATTAGAGCATCTATGGCTAATATGGAATATTTTAGGGCAAGGGATTACAGTTAAACTGAGTTAAAGTGCAATGGGTTACAGTTAAAGGCTATAGTTAAAGTGTGACATATACCTATATTTTCCTCTCTTTTATATTGATATTTCGTTACCTTTTTAAGGTTATAGGTGGCACAATGTTTAAATTTACTGGGATGCCCAGGTATAACTCTAATTTGAGCCCTAGTATTATCATTAGGTTCAGGAAGTTTTGTCAGCTGGTGCATTTTAGCAAATGTTCAACCTCTAGGTTGCCAAGGCACAAATGCCGATCAGCACCCTTTTCATCTTTCTGTTACAGATATTCTTCAGTATACAAAAATTGTACATAAATTTTGGATTTCCAATTGGATCAAATAGGGACCCTTGTTTTAACTTAGTTATATATACACATATACATATATAATTTATTTAATTACCTGTTATTTATTATTTTTCCTCTATTTAGGGGTTTTTTTTGTTGTTGTCATTGTTGGTTTAATCAGCAAGTAATCCAGGACTAGGAATATGTTTGCTACACCTGGTCTTTGCTGGGTTCATAAGGTTTACAGTTCCTTCCTTCCTTCCTCCCTCGCTCCCTTCCTTTCTTTATCCTTGGGCTTGTAGCCACAAAAAGTGGCAGTTTCTCTACCCAACGGCTTTATTCATTTCGCCACCTCAAAGCAGTGGTCTTTAGCTTAAATAAAAGGGAAAGGCGAAGAGGAAGGACCACCTTAACTCCAGGCAGCCGCCTCTCTCTGGGACAGCCAACCACCAACCCTTCTTTTTCTCTGTCTTGTTAAAAATCTTTTCGAGTGTTTTGTATCTCTAGGCAGCTAAATTCTTTTCCTTTCTTTGGACAAATTCCTGGTGGTCCCCAGTGACCTGCTGTGAGGGAGGGGGCGGGAGACTCCCTCTCTAGAGGGTCCCCTTCAACCTCCCTCTAGAGGGGCTGGGGTCTCCAAATAGGAGATCAACAGGGCCTCAACTTTGTCTTCTAAATTCTTTGTTTTGTGACAATTTAATTCTAAGGAGACTATTTGACCAGGAGATTTGTCACCTCACGCAAACCGAGAAACTGCCTCAGGTGTTTTGGGGGAGCAGGATTAATGTGCTCCTCCCCCTCACCCCCCCCATTGTTTTTGTTTTTAATTGAGCTACCCATCTGCATAGATGGGATCCCTGATAACCCAGGGGCTTGGGATTTGCAAGAGGGATGCAGCAGACAAGGGCTGCAGCAGACAAGGGGGATGCAGCAGACAAGAGGGATGCAGCAGACAAGGGATGCAGCAGACAAGAGGGATGCAGCAGACAAGGTGGATGCAGCAGATAAGAGGGATGCAGCAGACAAGAGGGATGCAGCAGACAAGGGGGATGCAGAGACAAGGGGGATGAAGCAGACAAGGGGGATGCGGCAGACAAGAGGGATGCGGCAGACAAGGGGGATGCGGCAGACAAGAGGGATGCAGCAGACAAGAGGGATGCGGCAGACAAGGGGGATGCAGCAGACAAGAGGGATGCAGCAGACAAGAGGGATGCAGCAGACAAGAGGGATACAGCAGACAAGGGATGCAGCAGAAAAGAGGGATGCAGCAGACAAGGAATGCAGCAGACAAGGGGGATGCAGCAGACAAGGGATGCAGCAGACAAGAGGGATGCAGCAGACAAGAGGGATACAGCAGACAAGGGATGCAGCAGACAAGAGGGATGCAGCAGACAAGGCGGATACAGCAGACAAGGCGGATACAGCAGACGAGGGATGCAGCAGACAAGGGGGATGCAGCAGACAAGAGGGATGCAGCAGACAAGGGGGATGCAGCAGACAAGGGGGATGCAGCAGACAAGGGGTGCAGCAGACAAGAGGGATGAAGCAGACAAGGGGGATGCAGCAGACAAGGGAGATGCAGCAGACAAGGGATGCAGCAGACAAGGGATGCAGCAGACAAGGGATGCAGCAGACAAGGGGGATGCAGCAGACAAGGGGGATGAAGCAGACAAGGGATGCAGCAGACAAGGGATGCAGCAGACAAGGGATGCAGCAGACAAGAGGGATGAAGCAGACAAGGGGGATGAAGCAGACAAGGGGGATGCAGCAGACAAGGGATGCAGCAGACAAGGAATGCAGCAGACAAGGCGGATACAGCAGACAAGGGATGCAGCAGACAAGAGGGATGCAGCAGACAAGGGGGATGCAGCAGACAAGGGGGATGAAGCAGACAAGAGGGATGCAGCAGACAAGGGAGATGCAGCAGACAAGGGATGCAGCAGACAAGGAGGATGCAGCAGACAAGGCGGATACAGCAGACAAGGGATGCAGCAGACAAGAGGGATGCAGCAGACAAGGGGGATGCCGCAGACAAGGGATGCAGCAGACAAGAGGGATGCAGCAGACAACGGGGATGCAGCAGACAAGGGAGATGCAGCAGACAAGGGATGCAGCAGACGAGGGATGCAGCAGACAAGGGATCGCCAACCCCAGCAGCATTGACCCTTACAGGACCCCACGGCCGACACTCCGAGGCGGGGATCTCCGGACACTGAATGGTAAAGGAGCAGTCCTCCTCCTCCACGGTGTCACTCAAAGTCACAAGGGCGGTGTGGACCGGGTCACGAGACCGGCATACTCCGGGACACACCGACCCCTCCGTTTTGGGCGCTAACACTCAGCGCTTGGCGCCACTCTGCGGTGCCTTAACCAAGACACAGACAGGGGTTCTTCCCTAGTTAGTCCAAGCTCCGGGACTGCAGGCGAAGTGACAGGCAAGCTGCCCAGCGGCTCTGTGTCCGGGCAGCCCCAGGACGACCTGACCCCTCCTGCGAGGCTCACAGCTGGAAAATGGGGTCCCGGGAAGTTCTACTGGGCTTGAGGCAAGATCCGCCCTTTAGGGTAGGGAGTCTTGGCGGTACTCGGAGGGGGCGACACAAGGCAGCGCGCTTGAACGCCAAGACACAGAGCCTTCCAAATGCTGAAGCCCAGGCGCCGCAGCCCAGTCACCAGCCACGAGCAGTCCGTGACTTAGATCACCCCATCCTCCTCGCCAATTGTGTTGCAAGGAGTAATTATGTTACTTAAAATGTTGTTTGGGGTGGTTTTTGTTTATGGATGATCAGTCTGAAGCAGACACGGAAATAACACCGGGGAGAGGAGTATGAAAGTGAAAGAGTTTGATTATATGCCCAGGCCCTAGAAGACGGAGGCGCTGCGGGACGCGCTGGGGACCACATGGGAGGAGCGCCTGGGAGCGCTCAACCAGGCAGGTGGGAGCCGAGAAAGTGAGGGGCCCGGGGCAGTGCCTCTACCTGGGGTCGGGGGAAAGTGCACATGCAGAGTGTGCCAGGGGATTTCATTGGCATGTTTGAACGTCATGAGATCACAATCAGGGGAGGTCCAGAGGGGAACTTGTGGCAGGACCAGCCTTCCACACTCACATGGTCATCTGGGCAGGGTGTCCACAGCCTATTTGTGGGGATGTTGGGGCATCAGGAAAATAGGAAGTTTTAAAAATTTAAAATACAGTACACCTCAGAGGTGCCAGGAAACCAGAACGGGGAGAGGTTATGCAATTCCCAGTCAGGTGATGCGTTCCATATGTAAAAACATGTAAAAAGCATCAGAAAGGGCCTCTGAGTTGGGGAAAAAAGAAAAAAAAAAAAAAAGGAAGGCCCCAGGAAATATAGGTACCAACCTGAGACTGAGCTATTTCTCACATGGGCAACTCTGTGTAGTAGGTTCTGCAGTGAGTAGCAGCATGGTTATATATTTAACAACATCGAATATCGAATATGGGCAAGGTCCACGAGTCTAATATAAACTTTAATTTTAAAGGTTCTCAATAGTGGCACCACTGACCTTTTGAGCTGGATAAATCTTTGTTGTGAGGGGGCTGCCCTATGCATCCTAAGATGTTTAGCATCAACCCTACCTCTACCCATTAGATGGCCGTAGCACTCCCATTCCTGCTATGACAACCAAAAAGGTTTCCCAACATTGTCAAATGTCCCTGGGAGGTAAAAATCACCTCTGGCTGAGAACCACAGCTTTTAAGGAATTAATGGGGGATACACAAATTATTTAATACATGTGCTGGGAAAATCAACTTCAAAATGGGGGAAAAATGTAAAATAGATAGCTAGGGGGAAGCAGCCGCATAGCACAGGGAGATCAGCTCTGTGCTTTGTGACCACCTAGAGGGGTGGGATAGGGAGGGTGGGAGGGAGGGAGACGCAAGAGGGAAGAGATATGGGAACAAATGTATATGTATAACTGATTCACTTTGTTATAAAGCAGAAACTAACACACCATTGTAAAACAGTTATACTCCAATAAAGATGTTAAAAATACATAAATAAATAAAAAAAAATAAAATGGGGGAAAAAACTCCATCTATTTAGATCCTTATCTCATATCATACACCTAATCCAGGTGAAATAAAGAGTAAAATATAAAACTTGAAACTATAACATGGCTAGAAATCTTAGCTAATATTAATTAAACATTAGCTAATATTCAGCTAATGTCTGGATAGGGAAGCATTTTCTGAAGTTTGGAAACAAAGGAAGAGACCACAAAGAAAATATCGATATCCTTGACCACAAACTGGGGAAACATTTATAAGCAATACAACAAAGGGATAATATTCTTTATATATAATGACTGTATCAATAAGAAAACAACAAATGCATCAAAAGAAAAATGGGCAAAAGACATGAACAAAGATTTTACAGAAAAACAAATGTTCATATTAAGTACAGAGAATATTGTCAACTTTATGAGCAATTGATGAAATGAAATTTTAAAAATCAGTTTCCATTTTTACTCTAGCCAAAAGACAAAGTTTTTTTCTTTTAATGGTAATACTTAGGGACTTCCCTGGCGGTCCAGTGGTTAAGACTCTGCACTTCCAATGCAGCGGGGTGTGGGTTCAATCCCTGGTTGGGGAACTAGATCCCACCTGCCGTGGAGTAGCCAAAAAAAAAAAAAAGAAGACGCACATGGCGATTTTTAGATAAACAATGTGGGCAAAAAGTGAGAACTCAATAAACATTTGTTTAAAAAAATACTTAATGCAGGTGCAGATGTAGATAAACGAGTGCTCTTTACATAGCTGATGAACCAGGCCCTTTTACACATTTGGGAAAACAATTTGGTAATACGTATCAAAAGGCTAAGAAGGTTCCTATCCTTTGCCTTTGTATTTCTATTCACAGAAAGTGTGGTGGGTTAAATATTGTCCCTCTCAAGTAAGATATGTCCAAGTCCTACCCCTCCTTACCTGTGAACGTAACCTTATTTGAAAACAGGGCCTATGCAGATATAATTAACAAAGTATCTTAAAAGAAATAATCATGGGTTTAAGGTAGGCCCTAAATTCAATGACTGGTGTCCTTATAAGAAAAGGAGAGGACATAGAGAGACACACATAGAGAAGAAGGCCATGTGAAGACAGGCAGAGATTGGAGTGATGTTGCCACAATCCAAGGAATGCCAGGAGCCACCAGAAGATGGAAGAAGCAAGGAATCATTCTCCCTCTCCCTACAGAGCCTTCAAAGGGAGCAAGGCCCTGCCAACACCTTGGTTTTGAATTTCTGGTCTCCAGAACTATGAGAGAATAAACTTCTGCTGTGTTAAGCTACTAAGTTTGTGTAATCTGTTGTGGTAGCCTTTGGAAACTAATAATACACTACAGAAACAATCAGCAATATGAACAAACTTTTATATATAAAGATGTTCATCCCTGCATTATTTATAGCAGTAAAAAATTAGAAAAAGTTGAAGCAAATAAAAAAACAGGAAGATTAAGGAAGTTAAAGTAACCCATAATATATTGTACAGACATTGAAATATGTTTTGAAGAATTTCTAATGCCATAGGAAAATGCTATGGTATATAAGTATAAAATTCAAGATACAAAAGCATATGTACAATGTGATCTCCAAATGCAACTGTATTTAATACGCATACTTATAAGTATGAATAATGCTGATGAATAACATGAGTAAAAAGTCCTAAATAGAAAACAGCACATAAAGTCAACAGTATACTAAAAGAAAAATAAACCATGGCATAGGAGAGTTTATCCCAGGAAATATATAATTACTATTATGAAGATAACACAATAGTAAGTCAAATAAAAGAAACCCTATGAGAATGTTGAAAAGGCATTTGACCAAATTCAGTGCTCATTCCTTGCAAAATATCTGGGAAACTAGGAATAGAAGGGTTTTATAATAAGTATCTCTCATTATTATCATCAGCCAATATCATTATTTTGGTGTAAAAAGAGAGCTTTCTGATTAAACGAAACTAAGATGAATGAATAGATTACCATGATTATGTTAAATGAGACAACAGCCCCCAAATGGAGTCACTGGTACTAAGCCCCACATCACCAAACCAAGAGTTAATACCTAACCTAACTCCTGTTTTAGCCTCTCCCAGGATGTAACCAGTCGGTCTGAAATTACTTGGTCAGCACTAACGAGGTAATCTGCTTGAGAGACCCCTGTCTTCCCCTAAAGGAAGGGGATACTGCCTGAAAAAAATCCACTCTTTGCTAGAATAAATTCCTTGCCCCGCCTCCTTCTGCCTATAAAAGTCTTCCATTTTCTACAGCTTCTCGGAACTCCTTTCTATCTGCTAGATGGGATGCTGCCCGATTCATGAGTTGTTAAAGCCAGTAAGATCTTTAAATTTTACTCAGTTGAATTTTTTTTTTTAACAACTATTAACACTGTACGGGCAGGTTTTACCAATTCAATAAAAAAGAAACAGAAATAAGGGGTCTACTTATAAGAAATACAGAAATGGAATTATTATCTGCAACAGTAAGACCAGAGATGATTAAAATATTATTGGAATTAATGAGTGTTCATATAAAGGGTTGGATAAAAGATGAAAATTCAAACAGCTTTTAATTATACAGGAAAAATATAGAAACATAATAGATTTACAATAGCAACAAAACCCATGAAATATCTAGGACTATCTGTAGTGAAAAATGTACATGAAAAAACCCACAAAACTCTGAGAGACACACAAAAAACTTGAATAAATGCTCCTGGAGGGTTAATTAGAATGCTGTGAATTAATTAATTTAATTAATTAATTAATTAATTAATTTAGAGATATCAAAGAATTCAACAGGGGATTAAACTCAAGGGGATTAATTTGGAATTTGACAGTGTTTTTAACGTTCATCTGGAATAACTGCTGTAATACTTAACTACATATAAAAATTGTGCCTGTCCCCTTTGCAATCTATGTAATAACCCTAAAGAAAGTTAGTTTTATTTGAAGATTCACAAAATAATCATTCAATATCTCTACCTGTTCTTTTAGTGGTCAAGTTAATAAAGAAGAGATTACCATTCATTACTTGGGATGTTTCAAAACTGAAGGGTATTTTCTTTAAAGGTTTTTTTTTTTTTTCCCTTGTGCATTATATGTTATGTACTTTATTCCCTTTTGTCCTGGCTAATTTCCTCTGGGGAAATGCCAACCTCTGCAAAGCTTTGTGGTTATTTTGAAGTACCCATCAAAACCTTCTTATTTACATATTAAACTTTACTTTTATACTGGCATAAAGACAGACTGGTATAGTAAAATAGTGGGCTAGATTTAAATTACATCTCTGCCTCTTTCACAGTGTGCTCCCATTTATTTATTTCTGAAAAGTAGATTAAAATACCTACCTCAAATATTTGTTGTGAGGATATAGTAAAATAATGATGACCTAGCACAGAGCTTAGCTCATACTGGAAACTTAGTAAGTGTGATTTACTATGTTTATACATTGTACTTTCTAAGCTTCACCTTCTTTTTCTGTATTTACCCCGTATGAGTATGCAATTATTTATGCTTATTTAATTCAATCTCATATTATCGTTAGACCATAGTTATTCACATGTGTCTCCAGTGTTAGGCTGTGACTTCTTAGTGGGAGAAGGCAATGTTTTACTCATCCACTTGTTCACACAGCTCCATCTAGCCCAATGCTCTCTGCATTTCAGATGCCCATTGATGTGAAAGAAAAGAAGAAAAAGAAGGAAGAGAGGGAGGAAGAAAGGAAGGAAGATGAAGCTGATTCTCATGACATATGTAGTATGTTTGTACTCTACCAATAGAATTTTATTTCATTATATCTTTTATTTTATTATTTATTTTTGGCTGCGTTGGGTCTTCGTTGCTGCACGCGGGCTTTCTCTAGTTGTGGCAAGCGGGGGCTACTCTTCGTTGCGGTACACAGGCTTCTCATTGCAGTGGCTTCTCTTGTTGTGGAGCACGGACTCTAGGTGCGTGGGCTTCAGTAGTTGTGGCGCACGGGCTCAGTAGCCGTGGCTCGCGGGCTCTAGAGCGCAGGCTCAGTAGTTGTGGTGCACGGGCTTACTTGCTCGACGGCATGTGGGGTCTTCCTGGACCAGGGCTCGAATCCATGTCCCCTGCATTGGCACGCGGATTCTTAACCACTGTGCCACCAGGGAAGTCCGTTATATCTTAAGTTTAATAAAATTCTAATATTTTAGAGGATCTACTAAATTAGTACAGAAAAGTGAATTGACATGTACAAATCAGGCTAAAGCATTGAGGAGCCAAAAATAAACCACAAACTAATCTGTCCACAACAGTTACTGAATTCTTACTATGTACTTAAATGATATCAGGCTTCTGGCTCTTCATTCTATCGCCTATCCGTGGTTTAATAGTGAAGAAATGTTGATATACGGAAACAGCCAAAGTCTCATGTATTATAAAAGTCAAGAAATAGAGACTTATGAGTCCCATACTAGCAGTAGTAGCCCTGCCTTGCTCAACTATATTATTTTGTTTTACTGCATATGGTCTGGACTCCAGGGCTTTATTTATAGGCAGTGTGGTGTAATTACAGCTGCCAAGAGGAAAAAGTTAAATTTTTTAAAACTTACACTACTAAGAAACTAGTACAATTTTCCTGAATGTGTAACTGGTAAGCTCATAATAATTTTAATACTATCAAGTTAACATCTGAGTCATTAATGAGAAGATACTAATTTTCAAAATGGTACCTAAGAAAGCTCTATATTAAATATAACCAAATGTAAAAATACAGGAGAAGCCAATTAATGTTCAGGAAGAGATAGGGTTTATGAAAAAGGGGGGCCTTAAATCCATGGGAAAATGTAAATAAATAGAATGGGCAGGGAGGTCATTTCAGTGTGGGGAATCATGAAAATGAAAGAAAGACAAGACTACACCCCAGTGAGTGGGCAGTAAAAGTCTACATTAGAGAGGAATTGGAAGTAAAACATGGACAGACAAAATGGGCTCAGAAGGGACCTCCCTGGTGGTGCAGTGGTTAAGAATCCACCTGCCGATGCAGGGGACATGGGTTTGAGCCCTGAGCCGGGAAGATCCCATATGCCACGGAGCAACTAAGCCCATGCGCCACAACTACTGAGCCTGCACTCTAGAGCCCGTGAGCCACAACTACTGAGCCCGTGCACCTAGAGCCCATGCTCCGCAAAAAGAGAAGCCACAGAAATAAGCCCGCGCACCACAGCGAAGAGTAGCCCCTGCTCGCCTCAACTAGAGAAAGCCCGTGCACAGCAATGAAGACCCAACGCAGCCAAAAATAAATTTTTTTTTAAAGGGCTCAGATTATGCATGGCCTTGAAAGGCAACACTGGTAGCTTGGATTTGGTCCTATAATAAGATACTATCTCAAGAGGGTTCCTGGGCTGGGGAGACCTTACCAGAGTGAAATAACGGCAAGATGAGGAAGATAGCACTGCGCACATGAGGCTCTAGTGGCCAAGAGGCAGGAGGCAGGGAAACCAGAGTGGAAACTACAACAGTGTCTGCACATCTGAAATCAAAATTATTTAGCATAATCTTAACAATCTTTACTGCCTGGGAATTGACCAGAGTTATTTCTACATAGCAAACAGTGGAAAAAGAGAGCAGGCAGCAGTGCCAGGCCAGGGCAGCCAAGGTCAGGCCTTCTCTGAACTTATACTTTGCATTCAGGTGGTCATGGGTGTCACTAAAAGGGTCCAGGTGAAAGACACTGTAAGAGGGTTTCAGAAAATGTGAAATGGAACTGAATTACCACTAGTTAAGATAAGAAAAGACCCAGTATTGGAAGTGTTTTACAGTGTGTCCGACACTTGGTAAGACATCATTGAAAAGTACTACCTTTATGTGAATAGCACTTTTTAAAACCCATTCACATGTTACATCAATAGCCGTATGTATATAGCAATTACTGTGCACAGACACATCTAATACAACCCTAGGAGGTAGGTACCACCATCCACTTTCACAGATGCCCAGAGAATAGTTACTCACCCACCGTCACTTGCTGGAGCCAGGATTGGGACCCAGGGGCTGAGCTCTGAGCACTATACTCTACTGCTGCTCATCCTACCTGCTCTTTCAAACAACCTACAAAGTAAGGAAGATGAATCTGCTTTACTGGAAAAATATTTATAGAGTTCTTACCTGCCAGGCCTCATCCCATGTCTCGAGTTTCCAATGATGGATAAGCCACACCACCCCTACTCTAAAGAAGCTTACAGTCTAGTGAGCAAGACAGACAAACCCACATTTTACTGATGAACAACAGAAACTCTAGGCTTCCATAAATTAAATAACTTATTCAAGCACACAGCCAGATGGAGGGTGGTCAGGCCAGGGCTTAAATGCTGACCTTTACATCTCCAAGTCTAATTCTTATTCTGAGTAATGTTACTACTTCCTTTTCTGGCCTACTTGGAAAAAGAAAAGAAAACAAAACAGGGGTTTCCCTGGTGGCGCAGTGGTTAAGACTCTGCACTCCCAATGCAGGGGGCCCAGGTTCGATCCCTGGTCAGGGAACTAGATCCCACGTGCATGCTGCAACTAAGAGTTCGCATGCCACAACTAAGGAGCCCGAGAGCCACAACTATGGAGTCTACAAGCCGCAACTAAGGAACCCGCCTGCTGCAACTAAGACCCAGGGCAACCAAATAAATAAATGAATATTAAAAAAGAAAGAAAGAAAGAAAACAAAACAACAATATCATAACCAGGACTATCTAGTCTAACCAAACTTCTACAAAGAGTCTGATCTCGATAAGTGGGAAACATTAAACTAAGCTATTGTGATTCTGATGCAAACAGCACAGACCACCTATGCCAATACACTACATATCATTTCAACAGCTGAAAAACCTATCATTTCAAACCTTAAATGTCCTGTAATCAATAATTTTTGCTAAAAATATTTCAGATACTTTGGGTGAATCACTTACATTGGGCCACTGTTCTCAAGGAAAACCAAGATAAATCCTTGTGGTCTGAGATGCTGAAGGTGACCCCAAATGATTCAGTTCCACAGTAATTAAAACTATTTTTCATTTTTCCTTCTGCTCTTTTAATGCTCCCTAAAGGAGGCCTAGAATCCTTTTTTTATATGTAAGAGAATTGTCCCAAACTACCTAACTGTACTGGCCTGCAAAACTTGTTTTACCACACTTGGCCCATTACAGCTTTCACAGTGAACCACTATGACTCACCATATGACTTTAAGCCCCTCTTGGTCCAGGCTTAACTGGCAACATCAAGTGCAGCAAGGATTCATTAGTTGCTTTTACCCACAGGATGCTTAAACACAGCACTCAAGCCATGCCAGGAGTAGATCTTTTTGCTTCTTTTTTATTTCTCAAAAGGGTCCTGATTGGGATCAACCATACATGTAGTGTAGGTAGCTAGTCACTATCACATGACTTGGAGGGTGACAATAAAGGCCTCCCATGCCCCTAAATAACCCCTATCCCAGCCTGTCAAAGTAGCTAAATTTACGGAAGAGAGGTTTGATCACAGGGAGCGACTAGGGTCATTAAGGAGGTTAACAGGTATTTACCAAATGTGTGTTATGAGCCCAACACAACAGGAGACCAGGCATGGCCCACGTGACCAAGGACAGGGGCCAGAGTTCACCAGTATCATCAAGATAGAAACGTAGTGCTTTAAGTAATTTTAATATCTAATTTATTTTTAGTAAAACGTAAAGTATTTTCACATCTTCACACTGCTCACGCAAGGGGCAGCAGGGTGTAGTGGAGTGAAGGGCCTTGGGGGAGGTCTTCCACTTCCTCTTCCAGCCTCATTTCTGAGCATCCAGTGAGCCAGCCCCTCTGAACAACAAGTGGCTCCCCAAGCTGCCCAGCTTCGTTTCCCAGGCTCTGCTCTACGGGCTGCAAATACAAGGATGACGACACAGTCCCCTGCCCCCAGGCCGCTCACAGACAATCAGGAAACAAGTGCAGCACCAGATTGGTACAGGGGTTAGGGAGCTTTGAAGGGAGGAAGCTAACTCAGCGCGGAGGGCAGGGGGAGGGCAAGCAAGGAGGAAATGACCCTGGGCTGAGCCTTCAGGGGTGTGGAGGCTTCCCACGCGGCTGTGGTGGCGTGCGCGGGGCAAGCAACCAAGGCATCCAAGCCCTGTGTGTGCAGGAACCAGAGTTTTGTGGTGCTCAGAGCACAATGGGTAAGGCAGTGAGTGGTGAAGGACGAGCTGAGGAGGAGGGCAGGTGCCTGGCACAGGGATGAGTACACTGTAGCTGAAGCAGCGCCGCTGAATGTCTGGTTCCTCCTTTGGCATTTACATCAGGGAAGTGTGCTCATTGCAAATACTGTAGAAGGTACACACCAGGAAAAAGACAATGAAAAGTATTCAAAACCCCACAGTTTAGAGATAACCACTGTTAACATTCTAATGTACAATCTTTTGTGTATATGTATGTGTGTTTATATATTATATATACATACCTATACTAACAAATATATTTTTCTTCAAAAATGAAATCATTTAAAATGTGATATATACCCACAATGGAATATTATTTCGCCTTAAAGAGAAAATTCTGACATGCTGCAACATGGATAAACCATCAGGACATTGTGCTAAGTGAAATAAGCCAATCATAAAAAGACAAATACTGTATGAGTCCACTTATATGACGTACCTAGAGTGCCAAATGCATAGAGACATAAGTCAATGGCAGTGGCCAAGGGCTGAGGGAGGAGGGGGGAAACAGGGAGCTATTGTTTAATGGGTACAGAGTTTCAGTTTTGTAAGATGATAAGATTTTGGAGATTAGCTGTACAACAATGTGAATATACTTAACACCCCTGAACTGTATACTTAAAAATAGCCAAGATGGTAAATTTTATGTTATGTGTTTTTTTTTACCACACTTAAAATAAAATATATAAATAAAATAAAAAATAAATTCACTTGATAAAGCTATTTTAATATTTTTTCCACTTATTTTTGTGATCACCTTTCCATGTGAGATACATACTCCGCCATCAATATTTCAGAAAACTGCCTAGTATTCTATTGCAGAGATCTACCTTAATTTATTTAACCCAGGAGAATTACTTTTTAGGATGGAAGAAACCTGCAAACACTTGGCTGATAGGAAGGAGCCAGTGACACTGGCTGATGAGATGGAGCCAGTAAAGAGCAGAGAGAGATGCAAGACCACAGAAGAGAGAGGAATACTAATAGAGCAAAGGTTCCAAAGAAGGCATGAGGAGATGGCATTCGGGGTTCAAATAATGGGCTAACCTTAAACACGGGGAAAAATGGATACCACATCCTCTGAGGAAAGGAAATGAAGATGGGTATGAATAGATTTGCATGTGTAAAGAAGACTTTGGGAAATTGAAGAAGTCAAGAGATGACATCTTAATGAAGATATAGTGATAGAGAAGTAGGGTATGAAAGAGTTGGAAGGATACATAGCTATGTTCAGAGAATAAGACACTGAGGTTAAAATTTCTGAGGTGAAAAAGTACCAGCTGGACGAGGATCTGGGTGGAGGGTAGAGAGTGAGTAGCTGTGGTTTAGTGCCAGAGAACTCACTGAGAAGGTATCTAATGGTTTTGAGGCCAGATTCATGGTCAGATCATCTAGGATGCCACCTAGATGATCTGACCAAGGGTTATGATGACAAGAGTCAGGAAAGGGAGGTACGGGAAGACCAGGTCTTCAGTTCTTCAAGAAACAAACGAAAGTGACTAGGAGGTAGATGGAGAGTAGTGATGAGAAAGGGTGAGAGGTGGTTTACCACAGTTAGCCCCAAAGTTGAGGATGACAAGCCTTTTCATGCAGTGACCCATTGAGGAGGGTGACAGAGCTATCAGCCAAAAGGTCGAGAACTTTATTAACCATGGATCCCCTGAGGTGAAGAGGAAAAGAGTGGGGGGTAAATCAACAGAGGACTGGAAGTAAAAACGCTAAGAGGGAGTGAAAATACAAGATATGACACATGTGGGTGGGGAGGTGGGTATGGGAAGTCGTGTCGGCACAAGTTATGGTCCTTCAGGAGGCAGAGGACATGGGTTTATGGACCTAGGTGGATGGCCAGGCTTGAACAAAGGAGGGAAAATGACTGTGGAGAGGGACACAATGAGACTTCTGGTTCACAGAGTACATTTTCCAGTATCTCCAAATTCCTTACCGTAACTTATTTTTCTCCCTAGCACATTAGCCATACACTATACTATTTCCCTGTATATTTTTGGTCGGTCTTCTCTGCTAGAATATAAAGCTCCCCGAGGGCAGGAATGTTGTCTGTTTGTTCACTGCTCTATCACCAGCACCTACATCATGTCTGCACATAGCAATGACTCAATAAATCGCACTTGTTGAATGAATGCATGAATGAGTGAATGAATAAATGATAAAGGCCAGTTAAGATAAGGATAGCCCATGTGGTTTGCTAAAACGGCAGGGAGGGTCTTCGCCAGGAGGCAGATATCTTACAGTGGTCAGTCTTGAAGGGATGGAAAATGTCAGTCAGGGCCTCCTCCCAAGCTGTATCTGCTCTTTTTTTTCCATTTCCCCCTCTTCCCGTGACTACTCCTTCCGATCCTTCAAGACTCAGCTTGGGTGTCACCATCTCTGGGAAGCCCCCCCAGTGTCTCCTCTGGGGTGCTCTCAAGGCATCCTATGATTCTCCTATTACTATGCTTACACCCTACTGTATGATGACTGTTTACATGTTGGTCTCCCCAACTAGACTGAGCAAGAACAGCATATCTCCAACACCCAGTAGGGACTCCATATGCGTGTGCCGATTATATAAATGGAAAACACTGGACGTGTGAGTTGGTCAATAAAAGCCTGTACTTTTCCTTCTTTGAAGTTCAACCCTGCCATACACGAATTTGTACTTTGGCACCACTGAACAAGGAGGCCCCTGCTGCCACGGCAATCAGGTGGGAAAAAAGCTCAGCTCCCAAAACCAAAGGTAAATTGGAGTTTTTCTGTTTAAATAAGAGGGGTCCACTGTCTTTCATGTGCCCATTCCCCTGTCCATCTGATCCTGGGCATGCCTGTGATACTCTGGTAGTGCATCATCAAAGTGCATGGGTTGCCTTGCCCACCTGTGATGCTGTCCCGCTGACAGAGTGTGATAGAACACCCGGTGAGCTTTGTGAAAATGTCTGATTTAACTGATCTGGGGTGCAGCCTGGATTTTTACAGATTTTCAGACGATTCTATTGCACAGCTAGGGTTGAGAACCTCTGCCCTCTGGCTCTTTGCCATTTTCCCCTGACTTGTGGCGCTGTCCAAGGCAGCATCTCATTAAGCATTTCTTCACCCCAATGTCTGCCCAAGCCCTCCATGGGCAAAGGTCAGTGGTTGTTTGAACAACCCAAGGGGAGGGTGCTATCCCTTAGGACTTAATAAAAGCCAAATCATGCAGTTAGCTGTGAGAAAACCATAGCTGGGTGTTCAAGCAAAAGCCACACTGTCCAATAACCACACGTGGCTATTTAAACTTAAACTAATCCAAATTTGAAATTGTTTTAATTAAAAGTCCAGTTCCCCAGCTGCACATTCAAGTGCTCAGTAGCTAGTGGCTGCTGTACTGAACAGTTCAGAGATAGAACATTTCCATCACCATAGCAAGTTCCGTTGGACACTGCTAATATAAAATATCCTTTTCTTCTGAAAATAATCTGGGTGCTTATATTCATTTTCTGTTAATCATGGGCAAAATGAGCCACATGGTATGCAGAGGGTGAACACACTGAATCTCTGGTCATTTTTTCTCAGATGACTGATGGTGACTCTTTACCCATTTTCAGGAAAAAGAACAAAGAAAGGAATTCTATGCTACCATGAACAAAAGTTTTTCTGAACAGTCCCATCTATGTATTAGGGCAGCAGTGGCTTCCTGACATTTTTGACTGTGTGTGACAGTAAAAAATATATTTTCTATCACAACCTTGTATACAGATATACATGTATATAACAGAAATTACAAATTTTACATATCAATATTTATCCTTACTACATGTTTTGCACCTGGATATTTTATAATTCTATTATATTCTATTTTCTGTTTCATTAAAGAAAAATAAACCTACTTAACAATTCTCATAGCTCTGGTGGCCTATAGCTTGAAAAACCACTACCTTAAGATAGAAGTTGCCCACACAAAACTGAGACTCAGTTTCACACTGTAGAGTTAATAGCCAGCTAGATAATAATTAATAGCTAACATTTATTGGGCACTTACTATATGCCAGGCATTGTGTTAAATGTTTTATATTCATTGCCTTATTCAATTCTCATAGTAACTCCATAAAATAATTGTCCAAGAACTATGAAAGGGCTGAGATTTTACTTGCACAAATTAGCCTACCACAGTTTCCTGGCTGCTGGCAGAAGACGCAAGACTTCTGGGTCGGAGACAAAGGACTTTATCACAGCAACAGCAGTAGCCAGAGTAGAAGCATTTCCTTGCACTAGCTCCCCAACTCCAGTTCCTGTAGGGCATCAAAAGAGGGCCATGTAACTCCTGCACATGCAGTGAGTAGCATTAATGGAGAGGAACTCAGCTGCAAGAACTTAAATCTATTATATTGGATATAAGCATGCTTGCTCTCGGCTTCTGAGGGCAACCCTATGTCTATCATCCAAGACCATTTACTACACAAACATCCTTAAAAAGACAGTTTCGATTGAAAGGGCAGTCAGTGCCTCTCTTTGAAAAACCTGTTGAAATGCATGGGGCGCATGGAGAACTGTCTCCCAACAGTAGGTGCCTTACTTATCCCCATTTTGTACAATGACTTAAAGAGGAAACAATGACTTAAAGAGGATTAAGTAACTTATTTAAGGTTACACAGCTAGTGACCCGGGTCTACATGACACCTAAGCCTAGGCTGATACCACCTTCTTTCATAGCCAGTGGACAGTGAAATAGGAAGACAGAAGACAGCTGTCATTCGTTTAGTCATTCAGGTATGAAATTTGTCCCTACAGAAAGCAATTAGCCATATATAATTTGTAATAGACCATTTCTTTTCACTTTTTCTTCAAGAATTCCATAGGAAGAGTATCAAATGAACAGGGGTTCACAAGCTTTTTCTATAAAGGGCCAAAGAGTAGAGACTTTCAGCTTTATGGGCCACCTGCATTCTGTTTTAATTGCTACTCAGCTCTGTGGTGGGAGTGCAGAAACAGTCACAGGTAATACATAAACAATGGGCATGGCTGTGTTCCAATAAAACTTTATTTTCAAAATAGTTTGCTAACTTCTGTTCTCAGATAGCCCAGTGGGATACCAAAAAAAAAAAATGGCATAGTAATTTCTACACACAAAAAAACCAATGATTTAATTGGAAAAACAAGGTAAATAGGCAACAAGCAAGCAAACCAGGAGCTATATGAAACTGAAGTGAGCCAGGTTCTATGTCGAGTCCTGTTAAGTCAGCCTGGATAAACAGTATGTCAAGAACTAATGTAAAATATTGATGGACTAAAAGTAGAATGGAGTCTACACATCATCTCTCTGTGATGACTGTGGTCATGCCAAGTCTCTAAGAAATAATGTGACTTCCAAAGGCTTTTTCTAGCTCGTAGATACTCAGTAGGGGAACAGTTATCCAAAACAATCCTCTTTAATTTTCCATGTGATGACATGAGTTAAAACCTATGTTATGAATAAGGGGGAAATAACAGTGAAAAAAATGTTACTCTGGGCCAGGGACCATTCTAGGGATTTCACAAATATTGCCCAATAGCTAATAAGAGAATACCATTTCTGAACTGCCAAATTTATGGCTCTGTAAGTGAACACTCACTTGGGTCAGTGGCCTGATCTTAAAAAAAACCATGATGTGCCACTATTTGACCACAACAGTATCCTTCCCCCAAATCAGTTACTGCAAAATTTTTGCCTTTATTTTTACATGCATACATATACAATCAAAATTTTGTTTCTTCTTCTTTTTCTAATTCTTTTAGGTGGTACGTTAGGCTGTTTACTTAAGATTTTTCTTATTTATACAATCAAAATTTTGGTATACAAATGGCAACCCACTCTTTTTCATATAATCAATTTTTATGTCACATATAAGCTCAGATTAAAATGGAAAAACACCAATCAAAATGTCATAGAAAAGACAGATTTCTCAAGAACAATTCTATTAGCTGCTAAAATTACAGGGAGACAAATATGGTTCTTGTAAATGCTGTGCTGTCATTGACAAGACTGGCAAATTTTTCAAAAGGACATACTTTTGAAGTCTAGGCTACACGGGAACATAATACCACAAGGAAGAAAAACTGTCACCTGTAAGTTAATATTCCTGCTACTGCATGTAGATATATTTTAGTTACTAGTGTTTCTATGTAAATACACTTTAAGTTTTAGTGAAAAGTAGAACTTAGAAATTCCAGGAGATATATTCCCATTGAAACTCCAGGACAATTACATTACAGAATTCTAATTCTAATTCATAAACACTTCAAGTTAAGTACAAAATTATATTTCTATTTGAATTGCTTTACAATGGTATCAATATTTCTTAATTAACACCTTTTCACTCATGAATCAATAGAATAAAAAATAATTTGAAGACTATTTTATTAACCAGCCCAGTCAAAAAAATACACCACCTACTTTAGCTATGTACAGTCAGTTTTAATTTATGCTTTAAAACCTCCAATTATTACCATTTAAAATATTTCTTTGGCAGCTAAGTCATCATAAGTGTAAAAAAAACAGGAAGATAGGGGCTTCCCTGGTGGCGCAGTGGTTGAGAATCCTCCTGCCGATTCAGGGGACACGGGTTCGTGCCCCGGTCTGGGAAGATCCCACATGCCGCAGAGCAGCTGGGCCCGTGAGCCATGGCCACTGAGCCTGCGCGTCCGGAGCCTGTGCTCCGCAACGGGAGAGGCCACAACAGTGAGGCCCGCATACCACCAAAAAAAAAAAAAAAAAAAAAAAAAAAATTTAAAAAAAAAAAAAAAAAAACAGGAAGATATCTACTTTGTTAATAAGTGAAATATTTGATAACTAATAAGGCTATGCTATTTTTGGAGACATTTATGTTTACATTCAGTTGAAAACCATTATAATTCATTATAATTACTTCATTGTTAAATAACACCATTTAAACTACAGGCTAATTTCCACTACTGCCATAGTTAATCACAATTACTTCTTCTTCTCTTTTTTTTTACTTCATAAGCTTTGTCTACATTAGCCCAAAAGTATTACATGACTTTCAATGTTTTGTCAAAGACACTTCACCTCACTCCTTTGCATTCCACAGACAGAGTCTGTATCACTGTCCTCGGATATGGATGATTCTGAAGCCTTGAGCAAAATCTACATATCTTATGAATTTTTAGTATGTTAGACACAGCCTCTGTACTTTATATAGAATAAAAGTAACCATGATGACAAGCTGCTGCCTTTTTTATTATAACTGACAAAGTCTATGGACAAGTGGTTGCTCACATTTAGTTTGACCTTTAAGAAAAACTGAACTCTACTTCCAAAATGAAATTAGTTTTACTTTCCAGATTGCACTGGGTCGGGGCAGGGAGACTCCCAGCCTCAATTTTAAGACATCTCCTTTTATATGAAATTCTTGAAGTAACATTGTTTTCCACTTATCATATTGAAAATAGATCATGAAGCACTAACAGGCAGAAAGTGATTTTGAAAAACAAATAATTTAGAATGAAGTAAAAAGTGGGGGATTTATGGGACGGGCATATCTATTTAGACTTTTGGGACTATTTGCTACAAACCGGTATGCAGAAGTTAGGATGTGGTCAGGAGGGAAGGAAGACTGAGCTCTTAGCCTCTGGGACATCTGGGTTTCTTTGGGCCCCAGGCTGCCTGTCCAAGGGCATTAACCTTCAGAGGCCACAGGCTGGCAGCAGTGAGGTCTCTTCCAGCCTAAATGTGCAATGACACCCCTCTCACTCTTCATGCCTCATGTTACACAGAAAACAACTGTCGTCAGCTCATTTCCACACTTCTGCAATGCTGTACAATGTTTGAGTTTCATGGGTCTGCAGATGTCCATCTATGTATCACTATTGCATTGCAATATGGGAGCTGAAATTGTTGAACTTGTGGGCTCGGTCAGCAGACTGCCCAGGTTCAGCATTTAGCATGGAGTCCTGTCTTAGATTGGTGTTTCCCAAAGTGATTCTCAAGCCTAGCTGCAGAGGTAGTATTTTACACCATGATCCAGTATACACACACATTTATATAATAAAAAAACGAATAATGACCAAGTTTATATAGTGCTTATTGTATATGGAGAGTTAGAATTGGAACCCAGGGGTCCTGTTTCTGTAGTGCTCTTTTTTTTTTTTTTTTTTTTTTTTTTGGCGGTACGCGGGCTTCTCACTGTTGTGGCCTCTCCCATTGCGGAGCACAGGCTCCAGATGCGCAGGCCCAGCGGCCATGGCTCACGGGTCCAGCCGCTCCGGGACATCTGGGATCTTCCCGGACCGGGGCACGAACCGTGTCCCCTGCATCGGCAGGTGGACTCTCAACCACTGCGCCACCAGGGAAGGGCACTGTGGTGCTCTTGACCACCACTCGCCACTGCCTCGTGGCCTTGCACTTGCATGCATGGGGGAACCAAATGTTTCATCAAACACTAGTAACCCTCACTAAGAGGGATTCACAGTGATAATTCCTATTCTATTCTATATTCCATCTCATTAAAAAAAATGTGATGCTAACCTGTTAAATTGATTTCATAACTCAGGACACATGGTTTAAAAAACATTATGATAAGTGTTGTATGAAACATTTTTTGAAAAACATCAACAATAAAAAAGCAAAATAAGTATATGTATCTCATCTTAGAGACTTCACTATGCTATAGTGCATTGTAAATATCAAAAAGAAGGCGGGGTGGGGGGGGTTAAACGGAATAGTTCCTAAATTTACTCAAGCATCTCCATCCCCTCGTGGAATGGACACTTATTTGGAAAATGTTATCCTATAGTGTTAACACCTTAAGGGCAGAGACAATTTGGGAGTTAATTTAATTTATATTTTAGTATGCACAAACACCTTTGACAAATTTCCAAATAACTGATTTAGGGAGACTCCTTCCCGGAGAAGGTGAATGCCCAGGACCACGAACTCTGGCCTGGGGAGAGGTATCCCAGGTACCTAGGCTGGGATACGTAGGTGAAGGAGGGTCACTCATCCAAGAAATATGAGAGACAGTGTCTTGAGAAAAAGTCTAATTAAAAATGTGTCCCGGGCTTCCCTGGTGGCGCAGTGGTTGAGAGGACTCTTGCCGATGCAGGGGACACGGGTTCGTGCCCCAGTCCTGGAAGATCCCACATGCCGCGAAGCGGCTAGGCCCGTGAGCCATGGCTGCTGGGCCTGCGCGTCCAGAGCCTGTGCTCCACAACGGGAGAGGCCACAACAGTGAGAGGCCCGCGTACCGCAAAAAAAAAAAAAAAAAAAAAAAAAAAGTGTCCCTCTTACAAGCAGCTCATGCAGCTCAATATCAAAAAAAACAAACAACCCAATCCAAAAACGGGCAGAAGACCTAAATAGACATTTCGCCAAAGAAGATATAAAGATTGCCAGTAAATACATGAAAGGATGCTCAACATCACTAATCATTAGAGAAATGCACATCAAAACTACAGTGAGGCATCACCTCCTACCAGTCAGAATGGCCATCATCAAAAAATCTACAAACAATAAATGCTGGAGAGGGTGTGGAGAAAAGGGAACCCTCTTGCACTGTTGACGGGGATGCAAACTGATATAGCCACTATGGAGAACAGTATGGAGGTTCCTTAAAAACTAAAAATAGAACTACCATACGACCCAGCAATCCCACTACTGGACACATACCCTGAGAAAACCATAATTCAAAAAGAGTCATGTACCACAATGTTCATTGCAGCTCTATTTACAATAGCCAGAACATAGAAGCAACCTAAGTGTCCATCGACTGATGAATGGATAAAGATGTGGCACATATACACAATGGACTATTACCCAGCCATAAAAAGAAATGAAATTGAGTTATTTGTAGTGAGGTGGATGGACCTAGAGTCTGTCATACAGAGTGAAGTAAGTCAGAAAGAGAAAACCAAATACCATATACTAACACATATATATGGAATCTAAAAAAAAAAATGGTTATGAAGAACCTAGGGGCAGGACAGGAATAAAGACGCAGACGTAGAGAATGGACTTGAGGACATGGGGAGGGGGAAGGGTAAGCTGGGACGAAGTGAGAGAGTGGCATGGACATATATACACTACCAAATGTAAAATAGATAGCTAGTGGGAAGCAGGCGCATAGCACAGGGAGATCAGCTCAGTGCTTTTTGACCACCTAGAGCGGTGGGATAGGGAGGGTGGGAGAGAGACCCAAGAGGGAGGAGATATGGGGATATATGTATATGTATAGCTGATTCACTTTGTTATAAAGCAGAAACTAACACACCATTGTAAAGCAAGTATACTCCAATAAAGATGTTAAAAAAATGTGTCCCTCTCAATGGTTAAAATGATGGCTTTAATGAAAGCCAACTTAATAGAAAAATTGAAACAACATAGTAGATGTTAAATAAAATCCCATTCTAATGGTTTTACTAAACTAAAGGTAGGTTATTTTTTAAGTGGATTTGTTCATCCATAGGGGCTGGGCTAGGTGGGAGGGTCCGGGTTGAAGGCTAAGGGAAAGAAACCAGACAAGAAGGGCCCAAGGAAGGCAGAGGCTTCAGCCACTCCTTGAGGGGCACTCACTTGTCAGACTTTTCATAGGGTCTCTGTGAGGGCAGGAGAGGTAGGGGGGCTGCCTGTACCTCATCATCAACTTCCTGCCCCTCTAAATCTCCCTCCCTTTGAAATATTGAAAAGTGCAGAAACTGACTCTAAGAATGAATGATTCTATAATGTGCAAAAGAGCAAATAATAAAACAAGTTCAAGGGCTTCCCTGGTGGCGCAGTGGTTGAGAGTCCGCCTGCCGATGCAGGGGATACGGGTTCGTGCCCCGGTCCGGGAAGGTCCCACATACCGTGGAGCGGCTGGGCCCGAGAGCCATGGCCGCGCAGCCTGTGCTCCGCAACGGGAGAGGCCACAACAGTGAGAGGCCCGCGTACCGCAAAAAAAAAAAAAAAAAAATAGAACAAGTTCAAAAACACAGACACATGGGGCCAAGCATCGAAACAACTCTGGGTGATGCTTATTTTTGTGGCTAGCAGGCATACGGAAATTAAAAAGAGAAATTATTTTTAGAATAGAGATGAACTTCAGCATAACACACCTTCTTCAGAGTAATTGAAACTATTTTTTCATAACAACAGGGTTACAAAGTGAAATCTTAATTCCTAGTTCTATCAATGCCAATCTCCACTTTCTTCTAATTAAGGATAATTGCCATTAAGTGCTTTCTCTGCAGGAAATGGGTGGAGAGAATTTAAAGCTGCAGTCCAATATGGTAGCCACTAGCCCCATGTGGCTATTTAAATTAATTAAAATTAAATAAAATTTCAAATTCAGTTCTTCAATTACGCTAGACATATTTCAAGGATTCAAGAGCCATATGTGGCTCATGGCTACCATGTTGTGCAGATTATAGAACATTTCCATCACTGTGCAAAGTTTCATTGGACAGCGCTGATCTAGAGAAAGGCCATTCACAGATGCTAAAAAGAAAATTGTTCATTTCTCCCTTCATCTAAGAGTTCCAAGTGCTACCTAGCAGAGCTGGTTTGACTTAGAATACCGTGGGGCTGAATTTGAAGGCTACTACCAAAGATTTCATTATTATTTCAAAATATCATTGCAGTTGGCCAGTGTAAAATCTCTTTGCATTAAGACTTTCCATTGCCACAAGTTATCTTTCAAAATCCAAACATGCTAGGAAATGATATTTGGTGATAATAATAACTTGTTGAAGTTCCACTGATTTATGAGCTAGTGCTTAGAGCAAATTATGAAAAAAACAACATAAAGATATATGGCACCATCAGCTCCAGTAATAAAAGTTTATAGTTAAAATAAGTAGGGATGCACATCTGTTGTTTCCCTTAGGATAAAGAAAATATATATTACACACCTGGGTCTTTCTAGCTATTTCATGAACTTAGACTCAGATTCTGTTACATTTGGTCTTTGTATGACATTTTGAGAAATTTCACATATATATCATTTGAGCCTCACAGCACCTAATCACTGTTATAGTGTGGATTCTGAATGCTGTAGATTCTTCTTGTGAAGTGGAAGATTGAGAGGTAATACATTATCTTGTCAGTGTCTGTCTTGCTTAATTGTTTACTGAACTGATCCCAAGTGGCCGGATTAGTTGAAACCAAATGGCTAGGATTGCAGGGGCCAGCTAGCTTTTCGTTCTTCATGACTCTAGGCTGCCCTGCTAATCTGGCCACTGTACTGCAGAGGTGTGTCTAGGTCACAGGGGAAACAAAGCAGGAGGACACACAGGAGTGTAAAGTCAAGTGTTGTTACTTTTGATGACCACAAAGCAGATAAGGTGAGTACAAGAAAACCCTGCAAGGTCATAGTAAGCATGATTGTGGTATTTCTAGAACAAAGCCTAAACATAAGGCATTACTATGTTCATGCAAAAAAAAAGAAAAAATTACTCCACAGAGTAAACTATCTCCCCGAAAGCAAGCAACCTGTAAAAGGCATTTGATGAGAAATACATGAGTTAAGTAATTGCTATAAGGACATACTAAGGTCAATTTAAATAATACAAACAAATTTCCTTCAGCTAATGGCAGATTATAATAAACATGCATTTCCCAAACACTTTAATATGTTTGTTCAATGTCATAACATCTACCAACTGTCATTATTGTTATCACAACTTCTTTATCCTTTTATTTACCATGTCCAGTTTTTGAACTTCCAACTTGGAGAGCTGGCAAAATATTTATTAAATACTGTATAAATAAAAGACACCATTAAAATTCTTATGCTTATGCCTTGAAGATTAAACTCACATTTCTAGCTCATTAAGAGATGGTAGCTATAGTTAATCGTAGAAACATGGTGTGTCTGGGGTGCACAGAAGAAAAAGTTTGGGATTATTTAGTGCACGAGAGCTGAGAATGTAAAATTCCATGATCTGCAAATACCACACATATGAACCTAACCATTTTTCCTTGAAAACTTTAAGTAGGTCAATTTATTAACTGTTACCATGGAGTTTATACATCCACATTTGCCTATCTTTTTGATGAACTGCAGCCCGGAATGGAGTTACAAACCTGAATTATTAAAAATCTGCCTTTGATTCAAGCAGAGAAATGAAGAAGCAGAAACTAATATTACCATTTAGGCTGTGCTATTGTGATAGATCCAAGAACTTTTTTAAAAAACCCATGTTATTAGTATATTTGGTTGCCTAACAGGACCTCTCCTGGTCTCCCACAGGAAGTGGGACCGGGTTCACTCCACGAGAGGGGTTTCCATCCCAACTGGGCTGTGTTCTCACATTTATAGTCACAGTCCTTGGCTCACCCGTGAAAGACGGTCTGACCGGAATAAACCTGACCAAAAAAATCAGGGAAGTGTTTGGGATATAATAAAGTGCTGTGGAGGTAGGGGTGGACGGAGGAGAGGGGTGAGTAGAGAGAAAAGGAATATGAATTTAGTGGGAAAAACCCACTCGTTCTCCATTTGATTCGTTTAAGGAGGAGAAAATCACTCGACAAGGGCTCTCCATAACCCAAAGCTAATCACTCTTTTATTGCAATGGATGGTCAAACAGCCTCGGTCGGTCGCCCACTCACTGGCATCTCGCCGGAGAAACCGAAAATCCCATTTCTTCCCAAGTGTGCACCCAGGAGAGGAAAGCGAGATTGTTCATTTAGAGCGGAGAGAGGCGCACAGGGCAAGGCAAGTTAGTGCCTCCCTCCCGGCTCCCCTGCTGCCCCCGCCAGCCTGTCTCGGCTAACGGGAAAGTGAATGGCGAATGGCAGGGAGACCGGGAGGCCAAACTTGGGGTCTTTTCCGAGTCCCCCGACAACAAAAGGCCTGGGTATCGGATGGGGCGGCGGGGGGCGGGGGGGACACCTGTCAAAGGACGGGATCCGAACCGCAGCGGCCGGGAGGCGCAGGGGTTCGGCTGACGGCACTGCGGAGGCGGCGGGGACTAGGCGCGCCGGCGGGGGACTCCGGAACGCCGCCGGCCACCGCGCCTCGCTCCGGGAGTGCACCCGCGGGGGTTCGGGAGGCGGCGCCGCGCCCGGGGCGCTCCGGGGCGGGGGCCGCCGCCGAGCAGGGCTCCGCCGCCCGAGCCCCGCTGCGGCTCCCGCAGTCCCCTGTTCTCCGCCTCCGGGCTGGGCGCGGAGCCGAACCCCATACCCCCTGGCTGCCCGGCGGCTCCGCGCGGAGGAGGGGGCGCCGCGCCTACCTGCTCCTGTGCGGCGGGGCCGCGGTCGCCTGGCGGGGCCGTGACCTGCGGCGGCAGCAGCGGCGGCGGCGGCGGTAGTCGCAGCGAGGAGGGCGCTTCCTTCAGGAAGGGGTGGGATCTGCCCGCCCGCCGCGCCGCGGCCCGCCCCCGACTTATTCTGGGGTCCCGCTTCCAGGCTTCCTGGGGAGAGGGACCCCCTCCACACACCCCTGGGGCCTCCGGCTTCCACCACCCCTCGTGGCCCCGCATAGTTACCCGGGGCTGGAGCCGAGCGGGGACGGTGGAACCGCTTCTTTCCAAAGCCTTTGTGAACGCGATTGCCTTGCGCTCGCTCCTCACTCAACAAAAGGATGGACTGAATCTGGGATCCTCCGCCTGGTGGTTATTTATTCCTGACCTGTTGTAACCTGCTGGTCGGCTCCCTTCTGTCCACACACCTAGGGTTTTTGCACAGAGCAGCTAAAACTCATTTTCGTGCCCACTGGCTGAATGCAGTTATCCGCCGCTCAGCGCTCTCCCGCGGTTTTCTTTCATCGTGAAGAGCAAACACAGGGCCAACTTCTGACCCTGGCAATAAGCGGAGACTCCAAGGCCACCCTCCCAGCGCCAGGTTGCCCTCTTCCTGCCAGTGTCTCGTCTGAGTCTGTTATAAAACTGTATTCATCGGCATCTGAATAGCTTTCCCCACCGCAGACCGCAGCCTATCAGTGGCACCATGTCAGTGACCTCTGGCAGCAGCTTGGATCAAGGCTATTTTTATCTCACGCTCACCGTTAACTTCTCTTCCAAACGCAGCCTTCCGGGGCTCCCACGGGAGGACCTCCTTTATCCACCTGCCTTAGGCTGACCTCCATTCTTTTAGGGGAGCCCCCTCCACCACACCTGCCTCTTCTCATCTACTGCCTCTCAAAGCACACGGTTCAAATTCTCCAATTCAACATTCCAGAACTCTTCCTTCCCCCACGATGTACTTACTATTCCCCCATAATACACTATTATGTGTGTATTGATATGTTTTTACTGCTTTCTCCTGGCTACTAGACTGCGAGCTTCTTGAGTCCAGGGACCTGGCCTCTTCAGTTTACCTTCCCTTCAGGTTAAAACATCTGGTTTAAAACAGCAAAAACAAAAACTTTAATCTAGATCCCCTGCTGAATTTTGTGGAGGATAGCCTATGCCCATTCTTTCTGAGGAGAGTGACTACTGCTTTCATCAGATCCTCAGTGATCTGTGACTCCCCAGAGCTAAGAATTGCTTGAGGCCAGTCGGTGAATGAACCTCAGCCCTGAGGTGAGGACCGACCTCCACATTCCATCCCTTCCTATACCATTCATTTCTCTCTGTGATGACTGAAGGCACCCTCTAGTTACCCCTGCTTCCAGTCCATTCTTTTAAAATTTCTGGATTCATACAATTAGTAGTCCTTCTTAACTCTGTCTGCATATCTGAATCACCAGTGGGAGCTTTAAAAAATACAAATGCCTGGATCTACCTCAGACCCCCTAAGTGAGAACCCGAGGGCAGGGAGTGTTGAGCGAGAGGAGCGATCCAAACAAGGGTATTTTTACAAAGAGTCACTGATGATTCTGACATGCCCATGACTAAATCACAGCCTTTCTTGGGAGAAGGGTTCCCTACTTATAAAATGTCCTTACTTTTCCTTGTCTTTATGGAAGGATTGAGAACACCTGCACTGTGTTAAATTTATTTGAACATTTTCATTTTCACTCAGAGCCAGGCCCACTTGTGCTTAAGAAACAAACTTGAATTTGTGAAGACAGCAGGCTCAGTGCCATTTGTCAGCAGCGCTAAATCATCGCCACCTTCATCTCTAAAACGTCCATCCAAATAAACTCAAAGAGTGGAATAAATTACATTCCTGACAGTGATATTGACAACTGAAAGATTATGTTAAAATCCCAATCATGAAGGAGAGTTGGTTGGTATAAACCAACCATTAATGTCATGAGACTTCTAGTGAAGCGCTTCAAGAGAACTGAAGACAAACTAAATATAAGTTTATCCATGCTTTGATTTTTCTTTTTTTGGTCTTGGTATCCCACCCATTAAAATTCATCCACGATGTACTCAGTACAATCTTAGATATATTAAATCATGTATGGATGTGAGAACAAAATACTATCCTGGAGCTGGTTCTCTTTTTAAAAAATGTATATAAAGATCTATCCTGTAGTCTAAAGTGATCTGTTGACAATGTTCCAAAATGCTTCAGGCTTTGAGGAAAGGGCCAAGTACAGATCAAACAGGGTTTAAGACCTGGAAATAGAGGCCAGCCACAAACTTGGTGGGTAGGATGGTGATCAGTACGCAGGGATAGAATCATTCCACAGGACCACGATGAGGCACCATGATTCTGATACCATGATGCTCTACCGAGTCCACTGACCTGACTCACGGCACAGGTATCCCTCCATCTGAGTAGGGGTGGTAGCTTTTCTGATATAAGTGAACCTGTTACCCAACTGAAACCACTATAGAACATTTAGAATCACAAAGAAATTCTATATTCTCTCATTTTCTTTCTCCCTGCAGCCACTTTATTGTTGTTTAAGATTCAAATCAGTTCCTTTGTTCAGCTGGCAAAGCAGACTTGAGAAGCACAACTCATAAATAACACTCCTGGGATTCTGGGAATCCCTGCTGCGGGTCCAGTTGCAGTGAATCTCGTTGTAATAATAATCTCTGTATAACAAAATCATTCCCAGCCTTATCCAATCATTACCAAGCCTTATCAGTTGAATTATCCAACCCAACTGATGATTCATCTCTGATGAGCAGTAAAACCATACAAAGTTCATTGAAATGGCATTTGATCTCTACCAACATCTACCTATTAAAGAAAACCTCACGGGGTAATTGTAAAGTGGACATTTAACAGGATGTTAAATGGGAGCTATTATTTTATTTCCATTTTGACAAGGGGCCCCAGATAATGGTTGCCAACCATTCTCACAGTCCAAACAAGTTGCAGGACCACCAAGTAGGGCTTGCAGAGGAGTGTTGCCTAACCTTTCACTTGCTTTGCAGGTATAAAAGGGTTGAAGTGGAGGCTGCCAGAAGTGCTGTGGATAAAGAAGGGTTTCTGTGGAAGGAGCTGTTGGTGTTCTAAGAGACCCCTCCTATGCAGCACCCCCGGAGGGGGGGGCGTGAAGGGTGTCCTTCTCTCACCTTGAGTCTGATGAGAGGGACTTCAGGCTGGTCTCTCGGATAGCTTGAGATGTGTCCCCTGCAGTTTGGGAAATGCCATGGACCAGTGTCTGGCTCATGCCTGAGAAATCTAAATGGCCAGAGTTGGCAAAAGTGGCCTGAACACAGAGGGCTAAGGACTCTAGTAGGGGAAGTAATTTACTCCCACAGAAGATAAGCCTAAGATAGTGAGACAGACAGTGTGGGCTTGGCTTTGATCCACCCAAGAGGACTGCTTGGAAGGGCAAAGAGACCTCAGCAGATAGAAGCCAGAGGAATGCCTCCGGATGCCCCGGTGGCGGAAGAATCTAAGGCAACCATCAGAGGCAAAATGAACTTGCGTGGGCCAAGGCGATGGGTGGTGAGAGATTGCTCAGCAGGGTGCTGGTGGCTCCAACAAAGCCGTGAGAGCACCAGTGAGAGGAAGTGTCAGCTCCATGGCCGCAGGAAGCCATGCCCACCTAGAGCCAGCTTTTTGCCTCCTTAGCTCTCTCTCTTTCCCACTTTAGTCCTGGAGGAGTTAGACAGCCTCCTGTTGTGCAAGGAGGGGAGAAGCCAGGCTGCAGAAATACAGCGAGAGCCTACCATTACGTGCCTTTGCCACTGAAGTGTGGGCTTTTTATTATTACACTAGACCAGACGTATTAATTACTGATATAAGACTATTTTTGACTACCAGTAACCAGAGGCCTTTTGTTTTGTTTTGTGTTTCTTTTTGAAATTGAAGTATAGTTGATTCACAATGCTTCAGGTGTACAGTAAAGTTTCAGTTATACATATACATGAATCTTTTTCAGATTCTTTTCCAGTATAGGTCATTACAAGATATTGAATACAGTTTCCTGTGTTATACAGTAATACTATTTTATATATAGTAGTGTGCAGATGTTAATCCCAAACCCCTAATTTATCCCTCCTCTCCCCCTTTCCCCTTTGGTAACCATAAGTTTGTTTTCTAAGTCTGTGAGTCTCTTTCTGTTTTGTAAATAAGTTCATTGTATCGTTTTTTTAGATTCCACGTATTACTGATATCATATGATATTTGTCTTTCTCAGAGGCTTTTTTATTATTTGAGAGTGACCTCAAAAGTCATAGCACCTATATGTGCTATGTTAATTTATGTTAATTTATTAACATGTTAATTTATTCAAGGGGTGGGAAAACAACTAGCCCCACAGAGCAGGTTTGAATAAGCATGACAGAGGAGTATAGAGCTGTTTTCTGATTATACCATGAGTCCCGATGGGTCAACCTATCAGCTATATATTCAGATATAACATTCCCTATTATACCTTAAAACCTCTGGGGATGTGTCAAGCTGGCATCTTACCTGAATTACAAATAAGTGAAATGTGTCAAGAAACTCCCTTCATGTGTAATAAAGTATAACTTAAGCTTCCCAACAAGAAAGAAGTAAGGATACTGATTAAAAGATCCAAATGGATCTATATGTTGGTTTAATCTTTGCTGTGGTTTCCTCATCTAGGGGACTGGGATTAGATAAAAGGTCTCTTTTAGTCAGAAAAGTCTAGGTTTTGAAAAGGCTACAGCACATACAGCCTGCCCTAGATCAGGGACCAATAAATTCTTCAGGGTCTGCTCCACTGGGCCAGCAGCACTCAGACCAGCATATCTGGTCCTAGAGGACTGCAGTGCTTTGCAGTGATAAGGGAGAAATATTTCTGAAATGCAGACGGACAAGTAAAGGGGTGCCTTCCTTTGGAGACCAATGTGTGGTTGAGGCTGAAATGATTTCTTTGCTGACAGTTTCCATATTATGCACTTGGCAGTTGTGATCTGGGAAACCCCGAGCACTTCACTGTGTTCTCTTGAGTGCTAGGTATTATCATCTCGCTCTCCTCCTCCAGTGAGAAAGCAGAGTCTGAAAGAGGTCTGTGGCTGGTGCTCAGAGGAGGAAACTCAAATAAACACCAGATTCCGTGTTCTGAAATTCACTGTAACCCCATTATCCCCATCTGAACTACGACACTGTCCTTTACTACAAGAGAATAAGCCAAAAGATCGTGAACAATTTTTATTTCAATTAATCCCCTCTCTTTGGACCTTTTGCCAGTATGCACTGTGTTTATGAAAGGCATCCATTATTTATTTGATAAAAAAAAAAAAAACAGAAAGAAAAAGCCCTCCTAAATCAGAGAGCTAAAGATTAATCATTTTATGGTATGATATTCTTTTTGTCATGGGTGACTGTTTTTGAGGAATTTAGATCATTTGTATTCAGTCTCTTAAAGTTCTTGCTAGGATATGTTGCTTCAGCCCTAGAGTTTCTGTTCTCCCACTCTGCTGTCTGCACCAGCTTCTACCCTGAGACTTCGCCTTGACTAGCAACTAAAGAGTTAACATGGATGGAGAAGGCCTCCATAACGGTGTCTGGACTGTTGGTGCCCACCAAGCCCTAGTTGTTAAATATTTTATATTTCACCCCTGGATGGAGACTCAACTTCTCTCCACCAAAAAATATCTTTTTATCTTCTATAATTCTTCCCCCCCTTCAAAGATGAATTTCTTCACTTTATTTCCAAGCCTAACTCTACCAGTTGTTATTCTTTATTCTGACCACTCCCAAGACTCTCTTGTGTGTGTGTGTGTGTGTGTGTGTGTGTGTGTGTGTGTGTGTGTTAGTTGGGTACCTAGGCTAACTTTTTTTTTTAACATCTTCATTGGAGTATAATGGCTTCACAATGGTGTGTTAGTTTCTGCTTTATAACAAAGTGAATCAGCTATACGTATACATATATCCCCATATCTCCTCCCTCTTGCATCTCCCTCCATCCCACCCTCCCTATCCCACCCCTCTAGGTGGTCAAAAGGCACTGAGCTGATCTCCCTGTGCTATGCGACTGCTTCCCACTAGCTATCTATTTTACATCTGGTAGTATATATAAGTCCATGCCACTCTCTCACTTCCTCCCAGCTTACCTTTCCTCCTCCCTGTGTCCTCAAGTCCATTTTCTACAACTGCATCTTTATTCCTGTCCTGCCCCTAGGTTCTTCATAACCATTTTTTTTTAGATTCCATATATATGTGTTAGTATATGGTATTTGGTTTTCTCTTTCTGACTTACTTCACTCTGTATGACAGACTCTAGGTCCATCCACCTCACTACAAATAACTCAATTTCATTTCTTTTTATGGCTGGGTAATAGTCCATTGTGTATATGTGCCACATCTTTATCCATTCATCAGTCGATGGACACTTAGGTTGCTTCCATGTTCTGGCTATTGTAAATAGAGCTGCAATGAACATTGTGGTACATGCCTCTTTTTGAATTATGGTTTTCTCAGGGTATGTGTCCAGTAGTGGGATTGCTGGGTCATATGGTAGTTCTATTTTTAGTTTTTTAAGGAACCTCCATACTGTTAACCATAGTAGCTGTATCAATTTGCATCCCCATCAACAGTGCAAGAGGGTTCCCTTTTCACCACACCCCCTCCAACATTTATTGTTTGTAGATTTTTTGATGATGGCCATTCTGACTGGTAGGAGGTGATACCTCATTGTAGTCTTGATGTGCATTTCTCTAATGACTAGTGATGTTGAGCATCCTTTCATGTATTTACTGGCAATCTTTATATCTTCTTTGGAGAAATGTCTATTTAGGTCTTCTGCCCATTTTTGGATTGGGTTGTTTGTTTTTTGGATATTGAGCTGCATGAGCTGCTTGTGTATTTTGGAGATTAATGCTTTGTCAGCTGTTTCATTTGCAAATATTTTCTCCCATTCTGAGGGCTGTCTTTTCATCTTGTTTAAGGTTTCCTTTGCTTTGCAAAAGCTTTTAACTTTCATTAGGTCTCATTTGTTTATTTTTGTTTTTATTTCCATTTGTCTAGGAGGTAGGTCAAAAAGGATCTTGCTGTGATTTATGCCATAAAGTGTTCTGCTTATGTTCTCCTCTAAGAGTTTTATATGTCTGGCCTTACATTTAGGTCTTTAATTCATTTTGAGTTTATTTTTGTGTATGGTATTAGGGAGTGTTCTAATTTCATTCTTTTACATGTAGCTGTCCAGTTTTCCCAGCATCACTCATTGAAGAGGCTGTCTTTTCTCCATTGTATATTCTTGCCTCCTTTATCAAAAATTAGGTGACCATATGTGTGTGGGTTTATCTCTGGGCTTTCTATCTTGTTCCATTGATCTATATTTCTGTTTTTGTGCTAGTACCATACTGTCTTGATTACTGTAACTTTGTAATATAGTCTGAAGTCAGGCAGTCTGATTCCTCCAGCTCCATTTTTCTTTCTCAAGATTACTTTGGCTATTCGGGGTCTTTTGTGCTTCCATACAAAATTGTGAACTCTTTTGTTCTAGTTCTGTGAAAAATGCCATTGGTAGTTTGATAGGGATTTCATTGAATCTGTAAATTGCTTTGGGTAGTGCAGTCATTTTCACAATGTTGATTCTTCCATTCCAAGAACATGGTATATCTCTCTATCTGTTTGTATGGTCTTTAATTTCTTTCCTCAGTGTCTTATAGTTTTCTGCATACAGGTCTTTTGTCTCTTTAGGTAGATGTATTCCTAGGTATTTTATTCTTTTTGTTACAGTGGTAAATGGGAGTGTTTTGTTAACTTCTCTTTCAGATTTTTCATCATTAGTGTATAGGAATGCAAGAGATTTCTGTGCATTAATTTTTTATCCTGCAACTCTACCAAATTCATTGATTAGCTCTAGTAGTTTTCTAGTGCCATCTTTAGGATTCTCTATGTATGGTATCATGTCATCTGCAAACAGTGACAGTTTTACTTCTTTTCCAAGTTGGATTCCCTTTATTTCTTTTTCTTCTCTGATTGCTATGGTGAAAACTTTCAAAACTGTGTTGAATAATAGTGGTGAGAGTGGGCAATCTTGTCTTGTTCCTGATCTTAGAGGAAATGCTTTCAATTTTTCACTGTTGAGAATGATGTTGGCTGTAGGTTTGTCATATATGGCCTTTATTATGTTGAGGTAAGTTCCCTCTATGCCTACTTTCTGGAGGGTTTTTATCATAAATGGGTGTTGAATTTTGTCAAAAGCTTTCTCTGCATCTATTGAGATGATCATATGGTTTTTCTCCTTCAGTTTGTTAATATGGTATATCACATTGATTTATTTGCATATATTGAAGAATCCTTGCATTCCTCAGAGAAACCCCACTTGATCATGGTGTATGATCCTTTTAATGTGCTGTTGGATTCTGTTTGCTAGTATTTTTTTGAGGATTTTTGCATCTATATTCATCAATGATATTGGCCTGTTGTTTTCTTTCTTTGTAACATCTTTGTCTTGTTTTGGTATCAGGGTGATGGTGGCCTCATAGAATGACTTTGGGAGTGTTCCTCCCTTTTCTATATTTTGGAAGAGTTTGAGAAGGATAGGTGTTAGCTCTTCTCTAAATGTTTGATAGAATTCTTCTGTGAAGCCATCTGGTCCTGGGTTTTTGTTTCTTGGAAGACTTTTAATCACAGTCTCAATTTTGTTGCTTGTGATTGGTCTGTTTATATTTTCTATTTCTTCCTGGTTCAGTCTCGGAAGTTTCTGCTTTTCTAAGAATTTGTCCATTTCTTCCAAGTTGTCCATTTAATTGGCATACAAAGGATCTCACGATCTTTTGTATTTCTGCAGTGTCAGTTGTTACTTCTCCTTCTTCATTTCTAATTCTATTGATTTGAGTCTTCCTTTTTTTTAATGAGTCTGGCTAAAGGTTTATCAATTTTATCTTCTCAAAGAACAGCTTTTGGTTTTATTGATCTTTGCTATTGTTTCCTTCATTTCTTTTTCATTTATTTCTGATCTGATCTTTATGATTTCTTTCCTTCTGCTAACCTTGGGGTTTTTTTGTTCTTCTTTCTCTAATTGCTTTAAGTGTAAGTTTAGGTTGTTTATTTGAGATGTTTCTTGCTTCTTGAGGTAGGATTGTATTGCTATATACTTCCCTCTTAGAATTGCTTTTGCTGCATCCCATAGTTTTTGGTCATCGTATTTTCACTGTCATTTGTTTCTAGGTATTTTTTGATTTCCTCTTTGATTTCTTCAGTGATCTCTTGGTTATTAAGTAGTGTATTGTTTAGCCTCCATGTGTTTGTATTTTTTACAGATTTTTTCCTGTAATTGATATCTAGTCTTATAGCATTGTGGTCAGAAAAGATACTTGATATGATTTCAAATTTCTTAAATTTACCAAGGCTTGATTTCTGACCCAAGATATGATGTATCCTGGAGAATGTTCCATGCTCACTTGAGAATAAAGTGTATTCTGCAGTTTTTGGATGGAATGTCCTGGAAGTATCAATGAAGTCCATCTTGTTTAATGTATCATTTAAAGCTTGTGTTTCCTTTTTTATTTTCTTTTTGGATGATCTGTTCATTGGTGAAAGTGGGATGTTAAAGTCCCCTACTATGATTGTGTTACTGTCGATTTCCCCTTTTATGGCTGTTAGCATCTGCCTTATGTATTGAGGTGCTCCTATGTTGGGTGCATAAATATTTACAATTGTTATATCTTCTTCTTGGAATGATCCCTTGATCATTATGTAGTGTCCTTCTTTGTCTCTTGTAATAGTCTTTATTTTAAAGTCTATTTTGTCTCATATGAGAATTGCTACTACAGATTTCTTTTGATTTCCATTTGCATGGAATATCTTTTTCCATCCCCTCACTTTCAGTCTGTATATGTCCCTAGGTGTGAAGTGGGTCTCTTGTAGACAGCATACATATGAGTCTTGTTTTTGTATCCATTCAGCCAGTCTATGTCTTTTGGTTGGAGCATTTAATCCATTTACATTTAAGGTATCCCAAGACTCTCTTAAGGGTATCTAATCCCTCCCTCTCAGTGGCTCTTCCCCTTCACCTATAAATGTGGGCATATTTCCTCCATCCTAAAAACACCTTCCTGATGTGTGAGTCTTCCAACTTTGTTATTTTTCAAGATTTAAAAAAATGTTCTTAGTCCTTCTATTTTCATAAGAAGTTTTGAATCAGTTTGTCAATTTCTGCAAAGAATACAGCTTCTATTTTATCTTTTTAAAAACTATCTATTTGTTTATTTGGCTGTGCCAGGTCTTAGCTGCGGTCCATGGGATCTTCATTGCCGTGTGCAGGATCTTTTAGTTGTGGCATGTGGGAACACTAGTTGCAGCATGTGGGATCTATTTTCCTGACCAGGGATTGAACCCGTGTCCTCTGCATTGGGAGGGCAGAGCCTTAGCCACTGGACCAGGAGGAAAGTCCCCCAACTGCTATTTTTATAGAGACTGCATTGAACTGTAGATCAGCTGAGGGGATATTGCCATCTTAACAATATTTGGTTTTCCAATCCATTAACATGGGATATCATTCTATTTATCTAAAACTTAAAATTTCTTTCACCAATGTTTTGCAGTTTTCAGAGTATAAGTTATGCATTTGTTGGTTAAATTTATTTAATTATGTTGAACATCATTAGCCATTGGGAAAATGCAAATCAAAACCCCAGTGAAATACCACTACACACCCACTAGAATGGCTAAAATTTTTTAAAAGACAATCAGAAGTATTTTACTTTTTGATGCTATCATAAATGAACTGTTTTCCTAGTTTTATTTTCCCCTGCCCTTTCATCCTTTCTCTTCCCAAACCACACGTTTCCATGAGCCAGGGCTGATCTAGCAAATCCCACCACTGCCCCGGAAATGTGAAGGAAAACCACACTCCTTCTGTGTGTCCCCTCTAGTCTCAATGCTCTGCCACAGCACTGCTTCACTTCTGATACCAGACGTATGGGTTTTCCACACATCAAACAGTCCTCTGACACCAGCTGGGTATCTTATTAACTCGATTCTGATAGGTAGATATACCTGGAGATAGTGTTAGATCTCACATGTTAAGGGTTCAGTCCCACAAGAAAGTCCCCTCCCCACTTCAGATGCCCACTTCAAGTCCAGGTTATTACCTGTGCTTCTGACCAATAAACTATAGATTGGAGATTCCAAAGACCCCCTCTTCAGGTTCAGTTACTTTGCTAGAGCTGCTCATAGAACTCAGGAAAAGAGATTACTTACTAGATTGTTGGTTATCATAAAGGGATATAATTCAAGAACAGCCATATGGAAGAGATGCATAGAGCAAGGTGTGTGGGAAGGGGAATGGAGCTTCTGAACCCTGTCCTTTAGGCTTCGTTATATAGGCACGATTGATTAAATCATTGGCCATTGGTGACTGAATCAATTTTCTTCTTCCAATTTTCTTCTAGTGCCTTTATTGTTTTGTTTTTTATTTTTGGTTTTCTGCTTCGTTTGGAAATTCTTATTTATGTTGCAAGGACCAGGGATCTAATTTGATCTCCTTCCAGTTTGATTGATAATTATGCCAATACTTTTCATTAAATAAACCACCACCAAAATGCCACATTTGTAATGGACTAATTTTAAAGTCAACTTGGTTTATTTTTGGGTTCTTTGTGACAGTATCATTCTATTTTTCATCATTTTAATAAAGTAAGGCAAATTCTCCCTTGCTATTCTTCTTTTTCATAAATTCCTTCCTTATTCTTAGGCATTTATTCTGTCATATTGTAGTGAACATTGTTGGTTGCCTTCTCAGCTTTCCAAACATCACTCTCCTACTGGGAATTAGTCATGCATTTTGGATGGATTGATCCAGTCTTGGCCATGGGGGTGGCCTCAATTGGCCTAAGCCATCAGTTTAATCCTATTTATCTGGCTCTGGCTCATGAATTTGTTCCTGCGGGAATGAGACCTAAACTGGTCTAATCAGAGTGAACCTTTGGACTTTTCATTAAAGATTAGGAGAAATAGCAACTAGCCCTGGTGGCAGCAGTCTTGCAACCATGAGAGAAACAAGTCTGAGGATGATGCGAACACATGGAGGAGGGCAAAGCTAAGATAATCATAGAGAAATGAAACTGGGGTCTTGATGAAATTGTGCCTGTATTCTACCCTACATCTGGAATTTTCAGTCGTACAAACTATTGAATTCCTTTTTTAAACTCTGTTAGAGTCAGATTTTCTGTTACTCTCAATGGAAAGCCCCCTAACTGATACACATATGGGCTTTACAAGAATTTTCTTTTTAAAAACTAATATGAAGATGATCTTTCATTGTCCCCTAAGCCTTCAATCTCCCCATTGGATACAAAACTAGATTCCAGGTCTTTAGCATGGGCCTTAAGCCTCGCTATGATCTGATTCTATCCCGCTTCCCAGCCTTCTTTCCCATTACTCTTGTCCCTCTCCTCAACCCCACCACCTAAATCTTCCTCAGAGTCATCACCCAATCCCATCACTCTATTGACACTCATGTAGGTTCAGCCCCATATTAAAGGTGTACCCACATTTTGACATACAGTCCCCAAACATGTATTGAATGCCAAGTCCTATGGGAATGGCCTGTGCGAGGTGCTGGGGACACAGGCATGAGTGAGACATGAATACTGCTTTGTAATGGGGGAGTCAGACTCATAAGCAGATGGCTTTGATATGACGTGATAAAGGCTTTCATAGACACCTGTATGACACCCCGTGTATAGTGGTGATGAATAAGTATTTGTTAAACAAAATGGGATTTGAGGCCATGTTAACTAATACAAACATGGATTCTAGATCCTTAAAGTTAGATGTATGCCAAGATAAACCACTGCAAAGAAAAGCAAAATAAACATTGGAAATGAATAAGACCTTTTAACAAGGTATGGTAATTTACAGCTCTTTTCTTGTGATGTTTTTGTCTGGTTTTGGTATCAGGGTAATCTGGTCTCAAAAAAGGAGAATTGAGCTAAGTTATTTTTTAACAGCTTTATAATATGCCACAATTTGCCAGCACACCTCCATCTCTCCTTTTGGGGACTGCTGCTGAAGGCCCCAGGCTGCTGAAGATTGAAGTGGGATGAGTAGAACCAATTGGTACCAAGAAGAAAGTGAGCCCCAGACACATACACTCGAGTAGAGTGTGGGCCAGTGAAAGGGGGGCCTCTGCTTTGTTCACCTTAATAACCTCAGTCACCTTAGATACCCCAGTACCTTAGCACAGCTCCTGACACATAAAGCAGGCACTCAGTTACTGCTTACCAAATTGCAAAAGCACTCATATCGTCCCCCTCAAAAATCTGGACCTGCCTCTTGCAGTCCTATTTTATCTCCAGCCTATTGGTTTCCTTTTCGAACATCTTTTCTTACCCTCTTCTCATTAAAGACTGTGTCTATCTTCATTTGAACCACAGTCACCTGTGAAAGAAGATGGATGGGGCCAGTCAGCACAGGGTCTGATCCATCCTGGATTCCAAACTCATCTGGGGCCCATCTCCTAGGACAAAGTTAGTAACAAACCTGAGCTGTTCGTTTCTGGAGAACAGGTCCCTGAGAACCAGGCCGTGCTGTCTCAGGCCACAGCTGCCACTGTGTGAGTCTGTCAAGTTTTTATATGCAGCTCAACCCTGCAAATATACACTTAATTATCTCCCTCGCCTTTTGCTCCTTCAAATGCATTAATTGAAAGGTAGGTATCCAATGCGACCATCTGGCAATCTTGGCCCCTGGCCTCTGCAAATCCTGTCTCCACAGTGCCAGCCCTCCAATTTCCCCTCATGCACCCCCTTCAAACCCAAAGAGCTCAGAGCCTTAGAGAGGCAGGCTGGCCCAATCCTTGCCCTGGGAGTGCTGGCTGGACTGTCCTTGGGGGCCCTTTGTTAATGGTTTCTGTCACTATAGATACAGTATTTGAAAGTAACAGAACTATCCTTGTTTTAAAGTCTTCTACAAATACTTCCACTCGGCTCTCCCCCTAGTTGTGAGTCAGTGAGACTAAGTTTAACTTCAGGACTCCACGAGCAAAACTTAGCAAGAGGCCATTTTGCATTATAAACAAGTATGATAGGCTTTCACGTACTGGGTGAGAAGAAGGTCCCTGCTGGGGTCAAGCCAATTCAATTAAACTCCACCCAACAACCTCCTATCAGAGAACTGAGTTAGTCCAAGATGATTCTCGGGCCATCAACTGTTTGTGTCACCTTGGGCCAGCCAAATTCTCTCGGTCTCAGCTGTAAAAGTAAAGTCTTGTAGACTATGATTTTATTTTATATTTCATTTAAAAAGAAGTTTATTGAAGTATAGTTGATTTACTATGCTGTGTTAATTTCTGCTGTACAGCAAAGTGACTCAGTTATAGATGTATATATTCTTTTTCATATTCTTTTCCACTATGGTTTATCACAGGATATTGACTATAGTTCCCTGTGCTATACTGTAAGACCTTGTTGTTTATCCATCCTATATATATTAATTTGCATCTGCTAATCCCAAACTCCCAATCCTTCCTTCCCCAACCCTCCTACCTCTTCAGCAACCACAAGTCTGTTCTCTATTAGATTATGATTTTATAGATGTAGTGCCACCCATTCGGTATGGAGCAGAGACAAGCCACTGTGGGATACCCTGTGCTTTCCCATTAACAGGTTTACACAGATGAAACTTGATTGGAAATAACATCAAGAGCAGCTTTGGGTGGTTAATTAAATCTTCTAATACTAAAAGGGGAGGGAGCATCATGGTTGCCAGATAACCATCCATTGTCATTTTTGGCAGAGGAGTGAGGCCGGCTTGGGTCTTTTTTTAGTTGCAATTGGTGGGGCCATCCTGTGGCCTTCTTCCTGACCATTGCATCCTGTGGAGCTCCACCCATCCATCCTCATGGGAGTGTAGAGAAACTCCTGCCTCCTTCCCAGTCCCAACACTTTCAGACTAGAGCAATGGAACCAATTTCTTGTTCTGTAAGAGCAGGTCTACCCATATTCCTATTGTACATATATGTATGTGTCTCCTTACTATTTGAAAATATTAATTAATGCAACCTCCCCCATCTTATGGAATTCTTCCCCATTTGTCCCTGAGAGCCTGCCCCTGCCCTAGGTAGATAGAGTCACCCACTTCACAAACAGAAAACCAAGATTGCAAATACTCAATTATTAAGCCTACCCGTGAAACAGAGAGATTCAGGTGACCATTTGTACAGCAAGTTTCCCACCACTACTGTGGGCCTGGAGGAGAGGAGGAGGGGGTAAGGTAAATGAGGAAGATTTTAAGTGAGAAATGTCAGGCTTCTTCCAGAAGAAGCCTCACTTCTCACCTGCCCCAGTGGGCCTCCAAGTCAGTGTTCAGTTGACTTCCCTGAGGTCCACTAGTTGCCAGTGATAGACACACGCCTGTCCATCTTTCAGCCAGTGATGTTTGCTTCTCCTCTGACCTCTTCATGTGGGCAACTACCTGTTCAACAGCCCTGGACCCTTCTTGGCCACCCAGAAGCACTACCGAGAGGTGAAGTTGTGGTCTCTAGATACATCAAGGAGTGGTGGTGGAATGAGAGGGCAGCCAGTGCCCCCTGACCAAGGTGAGAAGACATGGAACAGTTTGAAATCCTCCACTGAGCCAGCATGATGGCAGAACACAAGGTCCTTATTACACACACACACACAAATTGTTCCCTGGATTCCTCTCCATTTTCTTTGCCACCATCCTCATTCAATCTATCATTGTTTACAACTGGTCTCCCAGAGTCTACTCCTGTCACCCTTCAATCCACAAAGCATCCAGAGTGATTAAAAACAAACACATTATCACAGACATAGAAAACAAACTTGTGGTTACCAAAGGGGAAAGGGTGGGGGAAGGGATAAATTTGGAATTTGGGATACACATTATCATATATAAAATAGATAACCAACAAGGACCTACTGTATAGCACAGGGAACTATATTCAATATCTTTTTATAACCTATAATAGAAAAGAATCTGAAAAAGAATATATATAACAATTATATATATGTATATATAAAAGTGAATCACTTTGCTGTACACCTGAAACATTGTAAATCAACTCTACTTCAGTAAAAAGAAGTCTACAAAATACAAACACAGTATACAGGCCATTTCTGTCTTTGGTGGTTTCTCACTGCACTAAGACTAAAGCCCAAGCACCTTCCCATTGCCTACAAGGAACTATGTGGTGTGGGGCCTGACTTTTCTTCAGCCTCACCCAGGTCCCATCCCCCTCACTCACCTTGTTCCAGTGATATTGGCTTTGTGGACAGTCTAGAACAGGCCAAACTCTTTCCTTCCCCAGGACCTTCGCACTAACTGTTCTCACTAGCTGGAAAGTTCTTGTCTTGGTTGTTCCTATGACTACTCCACTGGTCAGATCTCAGCTTAATTGTTCCTTCCTGTATTAAGACAATTGCTCCTTCTATTCTCTATCTCCTCACCCTGTTTATTTCTTTCGTAGTACTTATCACAATCTAAATTTTTATGTATTTGTTGACTTATTTATTATAGGTTTCTTCCCTCAGAATACAAGGTCAAGAGGCACTCTATCTTGTTCATAGTTTTATCCAAGTGTCTAGCTCACTGCCTGGCACATATCAAATAGTCAATAAATATTTGTTGAATAAAAGATGTACCAAAGTAACACATTTACATGCATTCTCACACATATATAATATCACTTATGCAGTGCTTACTATGTGTCAGGCATTGTTCTAAGCACTTTCTATGTGTTAACTCATTTAGTTCTCACATAACTCCAAATAGGTGTTATTATTATCTCCAGTTTACAATGAAGGCATCAAAGTCACAGAGTGGTTAACTAACTCCCCGAAGTTCACCCAGTGAGCTAGGTGAGGCTGGGATTGAACCTTAGCAGTCTTTCTCCAGAGTCTGTGTTCTTAACTTTTATGCTCTAAAAACTCTGAACAAAGAATAACATATTTAACACATTTTGAGTTTCCTGGTGTGGGAGACACTCTGAGCTGCCCACTCAATATCCATCTCAACACCCTGCACCCCTGATTCTTGCCAATAGAACCTCCCTTTGGTTCAGCGAGGCAATGTGGCCAGCGCCAGCACTCAGCCAGTCTTGGTAACGCCGCTCCCGTTTGCTATTTACTCATTGTCTCAGCCCTTTTTTTTTGCATATGGCGGTGGCACGTGACCTGGTTCTGCCCAATGAGAGACCAGAAGAAGTCGATGGGGGGACATCCTCTTATAAAGGAGACAGGCGGGAGCTGAGAACTCAAGGACGCCATTTTTCTTTTTGCTGTACATGTGGACCTGATCCTGGAGCTACAACAGCCGTCACAGGACTGTGACAGGACAAGCGTGAGGATCAGAGGCCAACGTGCTCTGATATTACGTTAGTACTAGCCTAACATAGCATAGTAGACTTAAACTAACTAGGATAGTAGACTTTAAACACAGTAAGAACATGATTCTGATGGCATTGTGAAACTGCTGAACCAAGCTGGGAATCACCTACTTCAGACATCTTGTTATAAGAGATACTTTAATATCAATATGCAACTGTGTTTTTAAACAGCTCTATTGAGGTATAGTTTAATTTAGGCACCATAAAATTCACCCATGTTAAGCATACAATTTTAGTAAATTTACAGAGTTGTGCAATCACCACCACAATCCAGTTTTAGAACATTTCCTTCACCCCCTAAAGATTCCTTGTGCCAGTTTGCAGTCAATCCCCATTCTTACCCACAGCTCCAGGCAATCACTGACTTGTTTTTTTGGTCTCTATAGATTTGCCTTTTCTGGACCTTTCATAAAACATCTTTTTTTGGGGTTTTTTTTTTTGGTAACAAAGTATTCCTAACTGCTTCTCATGGCATATGGATATGCAAATTGTAATGAAACCCACACTCAGGTGACAGCAAAATGAAAGAAAAAGGATGACCACCAATATGGTGTGGCAGAAAGAGCCCTCAAGACCAGGACACCCAGTTCTGGTCCCAGCTCTTTTGCTAATCAGCAGTGTACCTCTAGTAAGTTTTAAAACTTCTCTGCGCTGACTTTTCTCATCCATGAAATGAGGGGATCCAAGTGAATGGCTTCTAAACTCCTTTCCAGATCTAAGATTCTAAACTATTTTCTTAAGAAACAAAGGCAGTACTTGAGTTATTTCAGGTAAAACTGTATTATTCAACTAAAACTGATTGACTTCTATAAATCTAAAGGGTTAATCATGTTAAGGTGGATAATTCTGCTAATGGGGAGAACTGAGGTTATAAAATATCTATCAGAGAAAGAGATCTGTGTTGGGCAGGAAGATAATTGTATGCAGAAGAAAATGAGTGAATTGTTACCAAAGGGTCGTGTTTGGACCACTTGTCAGAAAGAAGGGTGAAGGATGCTTTGAACATGTTCTGTTTATGGTGTATCTGAATGCCTAGACATGAACATTTGTTTTGTAAAAGGGACTCTGTGAATTAGAGTGTTGTCTAATGATTGTAGATAAATAGGATCATATTTATCTTTAAAAGTCTGTTTGTTACTGTCAGTTTTTAAGAGATGTAATAGTAGGATTGTGGTTATAGATTTAAAAAAGTCCTCTGGGGGATGGGACTACTCTGTATCATGATTGTAATAATGGTTACATGAATCTACACTTGTGTTAAAATTCATGGAATTATACATACTGCAAGAAGGCAGTTTTACTGCATGTTAATTTAAAAATTAAAAAGTTCTTACCTTTTAGAGATACAAATTGAAATTATACAATATCTAGTATTTGCTTCAAAAGAATGTGGGAAAGAGGGGAATGTTGGGGTACGGATGAAAGAAGATTGGCCATGAGTTGATAATTTTTGAAACAAGGTTCATTATACTCTCCAGGCGTTCTGTGTGCTCTCTTCTCCCTTTCTGTGTCTGTTCAAAGATTTTCATTTTAAAAAGTTAAAAGTAAAAGCACTGGTGAGCAAGAATAAAGTTTCTTCCTGCTTGCATGTTGAAAAGAAGCTCATTTTTGACTTCCTGACTGATGGCTCTCTCTAACGGAAGGAAAGTGACAGGAAAAATCTATCAGCTCTCTATATGATTTATGCACATTTCATGACGTGAAAAAGGATATTTTAATGTATTTGATCCAGCTGGGCTGAGTACATTTTAAAAATTATCTTTATATTAAATCAGAATTAATAGTTTACTGAGTTTCTGTTTATTATAGTCATCAAAATAATCCTTCAAATAAAATATCTTGAATTTTTACACCTCCCCCAGAAGATATTATTACCATTTCACAAAGGAGAGTACCAAAGCTTAGCCATACATGCTGCATATCGAGCATAGTGGAGTCGGAATGCAAATCCAGATCTACTTCTAGAGACTGTGCTCTTAACTTTCTGTGCAGTCAGATTTCTGGACTGGACTATATTCCAAGCAGGATGTTTTTTACGGGTTCTGTGTGCCCATCCTCCACTTCTGCCTGCTTCAGATCTGGTATCTCGTACCTGGGACCTTCTTCAGAGGGCTCCCAAGGGCTACTGGTTTGCTTTGCCCAGAGAGCCAAAAGTGCGCAGTTTACATCCCCACAAACTGGCCCAAAGCCAGTGATTCACTGCGCGGAAGTACCAAAGCTCACCTCCCTTGCTTTGACTGAGACAAACTCCAAGGAAGAATGAACACGCCAGAGCTCCCTTGGGGATCAGGTGGAAGCAGAAACATCGTCTGAAATCATCCCCTTGCTCAGCATCTCCCGCGTCCCTGTCCTGCTTCCCCCACTCCCTCACTGGCTTCTCCTGGGAGCGTCTTTCCCCAATAAATCACTCGCTCATGAACTGCTGTCTCAGGGGCTGTTTCTTGGGAACCCAACCAAAGACAACTTCTTTTTTCTATTTAGATGCAGGTTCCTTGCTAATAATTTCTCTCCTAGGAAACATTTATGAGAATATGCATGTGTTTTCAAAGAAGCAATTTCATATATACATATATATTTCTGTATGCAGTTCCTACAGTGATGGAAATAGACATGTCAAAGATGGAGAGACAGATATTACCTGCTATGAAGATCATACTGACTCATAAGAGGCTAAAGAATGTGCTCTTCGTTGCCACAGCATCCATGCAAGTAATCTAGTAGCACAGCTAAATCAGAATGGGCTTCCAGATGGTCATCCAAATACCATCTGCTGAATCAACACTGCTTTAGTCCATAAAGTTGGGGTGAGGGCTCGGAAGAGGACCTGTTAGTGTGGGTTGAAGAGGAAAGAGAACACTTTGAGTAGACTCAAAACCCCATCCTCAAGGCCTCAAGCACGACAAACACAGTGCTTTCCAGTAAGCCCCTTGCTGGAAAGGAGGCATTACATTTACGGAAAATAGAGCCCAAGTGAGCTGCATCCCCACTAAGCAGGGGATTTCATTTGTAAAGGAATCTCATGTTGTGTTATCCACGGCAGTGTGGCGATTAAGAGTGTGATCCCGTATCTCACCTGTGTGAATCCGCAAACTGGCTCCATGACTTTCTAGCTATGTGACACTGGCAAGTTACTTCACACTTTTGATCCTCTATTTCTTATTCTGTAAAACAGGACAATAATAATAAAGACCTCATATTGTTGTTGAGGGAATTGTATGAGGTTCATAAACCACTGGAACATGATAAGAGCTCAGTAAATGATTTTTACTATTAAGAGAGCTACAAATTGCCTTCTTTGAATGTCTTTAGTAATGACATGGGGGCTGGAGACATTACACCCATGCATGCTGGGGTAGCGAACATCTGCATCCTTTAGAAAGCAATGTGGTAAATCAGGCAACCCCCAGACAAACTCTGTTTGGGCTTCCACAGCAATGTGTTCTTATCTATATTACAGTGCTTGACCGTGGTATATTCTGACTTTTCTGTTAATGTGTTTCTCCATTGCCAGGAGGAGAGCTCTTTGAGGGCTAGGCATCATTTTCACCATTGGGTCCCCAGCATTTAGCAGCTAAAGCAGTAGGTGCTCAGTAAATATTTGTTGTCAAACGAAAGCACAACCTTATCCCAGTAACTGGGCTGCGGGAAGAATTATTCTGACTTAAGCTAAAGAAGAAAAGAATTTACACAAAGATGTCCAATGCAATTATAGTTGTAATAGCAGAAAGAGAAAAGAAGGAAAGGAAGGAAGGAGGAAAAGGAGGAAGGAAGGGAAGAAAAAAAAGGAAAGAAAGAGAAAAAGAAACAATGTGATTGTCCATAGTAGGAGAATCTAAGTAATTTAAAGCATATCTAATCAATTAAGATATTATGTAGCTATTAAAAATTAGAAAGTCTTTGTAGCAACATGGAAAAATAATTATGATGAACTGTTAAGTGAAAAAGAGAACACATTTTTATCTTAACGATGACATCAACTCTGTAAAAGTTATATAAATGCATACAAACAAGGACTGGCAGGCGTTGTGGACTTAATGAAGACAGGTTATTTTATTGTAGTGATGACATCATGGGTGAAATTTTTTAAATTTTTAGTTTTTCATTAGTATTGCTACAATATTTGTGTGTGTGAAGTTAAACAGTGTTCTTAAATAAAAGAGAGTGGCTAATCTTTCACAGCAGAACTATCTCAGTTTTCATAGAACAACGGTTTCTCAAGGTCCCTTTCAGCCTGGGAGTCTGGTATTTCCCAGCTCTTAGCACCATACTCTGAGACTCCTAGGATAGCTCAGAAGCAATTGCTTGTATGCAACGTCTATGCTGTCAAAACCCAGTGGAAACCAGAGTTAGAATAAGGCAGAATCAATACAAGTTGTGAAAAGGATGACCCCTAACCCTAAAAGTACTTTCTAAACATTTACTGAATATCTGCTAAGATGCCAATCACTTCCCTAAGTGCTGGGGATACAAAGGATGAACAGGAACAGGACAAAGTTCTTGCCTCAAGGGAGTTCAAAGCCCAACAGGGAAGGGAGACAGCAAATAAACAGCTATAGTATAGTATGGTAGTTGCTAAAAGAATGGATGAGGAGCTGTGGGATGGTTAATTAGGGGCAAAGAATAGGAATGGCTTCAAACTGGCTGAAATCAAGGAGGCCTCATTATAAGGATGTAGGGAAATGTCATGAAACCCAAGGAGGAAATGTGTCCTGGATCCTCAAGATTCAGAAACCCCAGTTCCTAGATCTGAAATACCTTGGGGACCAGAGCAGCTAGTCCTCTGACCATTTCTCTCTCTTTCTCCATCTCTATCTCTTTCATTCCTTTTGGGGTAATGTGATCTTTTGTCTCTTCTTCCCTTGGCACATATATTCCTCTCTCCAGACTCATCCCATTGCTCTGATTTCACATGGTTCACCGTGGCTTCCCTCAAATGGTGCCAAGCTCTAGACTCTGCATGATCTTCAGATCCAACAACACTTAGAGCTAATTAGAGTTATCGGGTCCCAATTCCAAAGTCCTAAGGAAGGGAATGTGGTGGGTGAATCTTGAGTCAGGGCCAGATGTAGTTGAGGGCAGGATCAGGTAGCCTACTGTCTGTCTACTCAGGAAAGGCCATGGGACTGCCTTGCTAGAAAGGGTACGTCTTGAAAGCCGACTAATGGACGAATGCATCCCCTTTGTTGGAAAGCAAGAGACCTAGGGATCTGACTAGAGATGCTGTGGTCAAGAAGGTGTTTTTGAGTTGAGTTTTGGGTGACAGTGAAGGATTAGACGAGAATATAGATTTCAAATATAATAAGGAGGAAGAATCAATAAACATGACTGGATGTTAGAAGGAGGGTTGTAAATTGAATCTCAGTTTATCACATGATTGCCTTAGCTCATCCTATTTATTAAGGGACCTTTTAAACTTCACTGTCCTTGGAACTATCAGAGTTTTTTTCCATAGACAAAACCAGGGAATACCCATCTACTTCAGCAATAGTACATTGTATTAATCACCAACTCCAACTACACTAAGATCATAGTTACAGGAAACAGCCTGATTCCTCAGAGGAATTTGAGAACTCCATCTATAGTCCAAGCTTTTTGCAGCATTCCAAGTCCACATACACGCACACCCACTAACACACATTCTGAGCACTTTCATGAAATGATGCAGAACATTTTTGCCTGGCTGTATTTGTTTTGCATAATGTATGGAATAAATTCACCATGCTATTAATTGGAGAGAATTACAGCCAGCATATGAGATGTATTACACTCTGTATATATGTAAATACAGCCCATTTATAAACACAGTGTGTGCATATGTGTGTTTAAAGTTAGGTTTTTAAAAATAAATTTTATGTATTTATTTATTTATTTTTGTCTGCGTTGGGTCTTCGTTGCTGCCCGCGGTCTTTCTCTAGTTGTGGCAAGCAGGGGCTACTCTTCATTGTGGTGTTTGGGCTTCTCATTGCGGTGGCTTCTCTTGTTGTGGAGCATGGGCTCTAGTCACGCCAGCTTCAACAGTTGTGGCTCGCGGGCTCTAGAGTGCAGGCTCAGTAGTTGTGGTGCTCGGGCTTAGTTGCTCCGCGGCATGTGGGATCTTCCTGGACCAGGGCTTGAACCCGTGTCTCCTGCATTGGCAGGCGGATTCTTAACCACTGAGCCACCAGGGAGGCCCTAAAATTAGTTCTTTTAAAACAGAGGAGCTGTCAGTTTACAAATTCTTATTTATATTTTACACATTGGTCCTTTCCTTTCCCACTGCCATCACCTAATTCAGGACATTACCAACTCATCCTAAGTTGTTGCAGTAGCCCTAACTGATCATTCTGTCCATGGCCACCAGATTTAGCATCTTAAAGCAACACTTGCACGGTAACACTCTCTGTTCACAAACCTTCCGTGTTCCCCTATTATGTACCAAATAAAATCCAAAGTCTATGTCCTAGCACGAAACGCCGGTAGAATTTTGTACCTACCAACCACCCAAGCTCCTTTGCTAGTCCTCCATGCTTCCACTAAATTGAACTATTTACTTTACTACTAGATTCCTAAATATACATGGATCTTTTCAATCAGTATATTCTTTTCCTTCTGCCTGGAATAACTACCCTTTTCTTTCCTTTTCTCCAATGATCAAGCTAATTCCATTTCTTCCACCACGTCTTTGCTAGTAAACCCAGTAAAAAGTGATTGTGCCTTCCTCTGCACCTCCAGAATAGTAAGCAAAAGGATATTTTTCCCTACCATGGATATATTTGAGTACATCTTATCTCTCCTTCTAGATGGAACCACATGCACTCTTTCTTTGTCTTTGCACGTGCTGCGATTATTTCACCTACCTCCTCCCTCCCCTACCCCCCAGCACCCCACTTGCCTAGCCCTCTCCTGTATCAGTCAAACCCAAACCCAGGCTTGGCTCTCCTTAAGGAATTTGTTGGAAGGGTTTTGGGGACTCAAAGAATAACAGGAAGCTGGAGGACCAAGATTAGAATACAGACACGAACAAGGAACCAAGGATGATCAAGGGCCAAAAATACAGCTGTTTTTTTTTGTTGTTGTTGTTGTTTTTCGGTATGCGGGCCTCTCACTGTTGTGGCCTCTCCCGTTGCGGAGCACAGGCTCCGGACACGCAGGCCTAGCGGCCATGGCTCACGGGCTTAGTTGCTCCGCGGCATGTGGGATCTTCCCGGACCAGGGCACGAACCCGTGTCTCCTGCATCGGCAGGCGGATTCTCAACCACTGCGCCACCAGGGAAGCCCCAGCTGTTTTTTAACAGGGTTCTGCCATCGCTGCTGCAGGGCACTGTTGCCATTAGCCAGTACTCTCACCACCATCACAGCCCCTCCACACTGGCTACAGATGAATTTTATCCATCCTGTCTTTGTTCCTCTAACACCAGATTCAATATCATGGGCAGGAAGTCTGACAGGCTGAACCCAGGGCTTGTGCTCAGGCCCTGACTTCCAGAAAGAAAAGAAGTACAAATGGAACCTCTTACCTCGCTGACTTCCCTTGAGGAGACAAAGTTCTAGAGACCCAGCAGTGTGTACACAATAAAGACTTTCTCTCAGATAAGAGGTTTAGGCAAGGTTACACCCCCCAAATGACAAATGTCAATCACAACTTCTATTCCCCCTTCAAGCCATACTTTGATGTCACCTCCTCTAAGAAGTTGATAGAAACTTCTCTCTCCTCCTTCCAGGAGGAGCTAGGGACCCCCTCTCAGCTCCCAGAACATCCTGAAATTTCTCTATTACAACACCATCTTGCACTTAATATATATTATTTTTTCGATCTTAAAAAATTCATTTAAAAAAAAAATTCATTTTTTAAAAAAAAATTTATTTATGTATTTAATTTTGGCTGCGTTGGGTCTTCGTTTCTATGCGAGGGCTTTCTCTAGTTGCAGCGAGTGGGGGCCACTCTTCATCGCAGTGCGCGGGCCTCTCACTGTCACGGCCTCTCTTGTTGCGGAGCACAGGCTCCAGACGCTCAGGCTCAGTAGTTGTGGCTCACGGGCCCAGTTGTTCCACGGCATGTGGGATCCTCCCAGACCAGGGCTCGAACCCGTGTCCCCTGCATCAGCAGGCAGACTCTCAACCACTGCGCCACCAGGGAAGCCCAAAAAATTCATTTTTGAGAACATTAAAGTATAAAGAAAAAGCAAAAGTTCACCCATAATCTCATTATTAATATTTTGGATTAAGTATTTTCATTTTTTCTTCTATTATACACATACCTTACTTATCATTTACAGAGGCTGAGTCATACTTGTCACATGACATATTTATACTCATCTCTCTCCTCTAGTAGATTGTGAAACCTGTGAAGGCACAGGTGATGGTGTTTCCTATCTTTACATCCACCAGCTGGTAGCACCTAGACAGTGCTTGACACATGCTTGGCAAATGCTTGTTAAATTGAGTGAAAAGCTCCTAGAGGACAGAAACCATGTTCTGTAAAACTTCATAATTATTATAAGACCTATTATACTATCTTGCACATACTAACTATTTTAACTTAATATTTTTGAATTAAATAATTTGTTATATGTCAGTCTTAAATTTTGCAGTTTTCAGCTATAGATATGTATGTTTTGTTCCCCTGGCTGCACAAATTTAGGCGTAAACTAGGAGTGTAAATTATAGTAGCAAGGAAATGAAAATGGCCTTTGTCTCTTCTTCCTCCCCAGCAAATCATCAGGAATATAGAACTCCCCAAATTCCTCTTCCCTTCCTCCTTGTAGGACCAGACAACTTTGAAATTCTACTTCAATGGCCATTCGTTCTGACATTTTATGGCTGATCTTTCCCATGGTCCATGTAGCGTATTAAAGATGGCAGCAGATTTTTTGTCACTTTTGACACAGAGAGGTAGGATCTATTTCTCTACTGCTCTGCACTGGGGCTGGGGCTGTGACTGCTTTGAATACAGAGAAAGTGATGCTGTCCCAGTTCTGAGCCTGTCAGCTTCCTCTTTGTCCCTCTTGGAACCCAGACTCCATGTTGTAAGGGATCCTAAGCAGCCATTTGCCAAGGTCCTTGTGGAAGAGAGTAGAGGCCCCTGGCTGCCTGCCCAGGCTGAGCTCTCAGCAGACAGCTAGCTATGAGAGGAGGGCGACTTGAGAGTAATCCTTATCCCAGTCAAGCTGTCCCAGCAGATGCTACCTAGAGCAAAGATGAATTGTCCCAGCCTTAATCATGACCTGACATCAAAATTGTGAGCAAACAAATGGTTCTTGTTTTAAGTCACTAACTTTTGGAATATGTAGTGTGTTACATAGCAATGTATAACTGAAACAATCCCCAAAGTTGACCCTGCTTTTCTCCCAGAGATAGAGGAAAGATATCTTGCCTCTGGGGCAACAGCAAGAAATTTGCTCTTCCTGTTTCATATTCCTTCTTGAGTTGTATCAGAGAACTCAGGAGTTTAAGTGGCACATTTCAGTGTCTTATTGTAAAGTATTCCCTTTCTTCAACTGAGCAGTGGTTCAAGAGAGATCTGAGGGCCCTCAGCTTTGCCCTCCCACAGAGTAGTTTCTCTAAACATCTAAGGCATTGCCCGAGAGCATGAGGGCAAACTTGATAACCCCTTCTTGTTTAGAAGTCTTCATTATAGCTTCATGGAGCCCAACTAGCAGTCCTCCAAATCTTCTTTGATTTTTCCCCAAAAGATTCATCAGATCTCTGTGAAGTTAGGACTCCACTTAGCTGCCCTAGTAGACACAGCTGGCCCCCTCTGATGTCCGTACCTTAGTTATATTTGCATGATATCCAAAGTGCCTGACTAATCTCACTCAAGCTTCTGAAACTCTCATTAGCTCATAGTAAACAGACTCAATATCCTTCCTTTGGTTTTATGATCCCCCCTTTCAATTTCTTCTGCCTGATGCTTCAGCTGTCTGTGTTGGATATCAACCCAGCATCTTAAATTCAGAGCACTCTTCTGCTTCAGCAGCTCCCACGGTGTAATTTCCTCTTTCAATTCTGAAAGGCTGCAGCAGAACATGCATTATCAGGGAATCCTAGGGTTGGGGAGAACCCAGGGGGGATCATTTAGATCACTCCCCTGACTTCAGATGGGACTACATGTACACCAGAGTGGCAACAAATAATTTAGCACATAAAAATAACAGGGAATACTTAACTCTCTACAAGACATCTGAGATTCTTTTGCGACCCACAATCTTCCACCCTAAATCTGAAGCCTCCAGGGTTGGGACTGAAGCATTTATTAAAAACTCCAGCAAGTGGATTAGGTCCTCTGCAAACCTGGGCCTCCTACCAACACTCGGGTAGGCACACACTCATCTGAAATAGGGGAGAGGTGGCGTTCAGGGACTTGATTAAACTAGATCCACTGAGAGTCCTTTTAGGTAAGGCAACCAGTCATCCAAATGGGGACATTTTTAGGTGTAAAAGGATTTGCTATTGATAACTATGTCATGGCAATGGTTACAAACTGGGACTGTCCCAGGCAAACTCAGATGAATGGTCACCCTGTGTTTGGGAGATACTAAGAACATGTGGGGTGGCAGGAGAGGTGAGGCAGGACAGAGGTAAGAAGGGAAAAGTGTCCCAAAATGTATCTTCCATGTCCTTTGGAGTTGTTAAACCAAGGGCTCTCACATTCAAATTGCCCAGGGAGCTTTAAAAGAAATCAAATCCCAGGCCCCAGCCTAGGCCAATTGTGTCAGAACCTCTGCGTGTGAAGACCAGACATGAACACATCCTGGACATCCCCAGGTGATTTTAATGCACAGGCAAGGTTGAGAACCATGCTTGGGACATTTGGTGAGTATCTCAACTCATGTGGGTGCAAGCCTTCGGAGCCAAAAGACTCAAACATTCCTGTAAAGTTTGACACAATAGGTTGTGTTCAGCTACAAAGAACAGAAGACCTTAATAATCAATAAGGAGATTTATTACTTCATTTAAATGAAGGCCTAAGGTAGGGTGAAGTTAAGCTTTGTTAATTCAGTGGCTCAGTGACGTCCTCAAAGTCCTACATTTTTGAAACATTGTGCATATTGTCACTTACTCAGTGATGTCTGGGAAAAACAAGGGCAGGCTGACCTCACAGAGTTTTATGTTGACTAGTCACATGTTCTCTGTGTCCCGACCACCAGCAGTGTCTGGCCCTGGCAGGCACCCAGTGATTGTTGATTGAATAAACGTTAGCTCTTCCCATTAAAAAAACAGTCTTACATTCTTCTGCCTTTTCCCTCTGTCATCCCAACTTGTTGGCTTTCTTCTGGGCTAGTTCCCTGCATAGTCATGAGATGGCTTCCACAGTTCTAGGCATCAAATTCAGGCATGAAGTCCCAAAGGACTGTCTCATCCCTGTGTCTTTCTAAGATCTAGAAGACTTTCCTAGAATCTCCCCAGCAGACCTCGTCTCCTGTTGCATTAGCCAGACCTGGGTCATTTGCCTGAAAACAATCACTGGCAAAGAGAATAAAGTCACCATGATTGGCTTGGGTAGTTCAGGGCTTTTACTGCTGAGCTGGCTGAGGGTCTTCTTCCCTGAGGGAGGGACACTCGGCAAATCAGAGTTCTGCTGGCAGGAAAGGAAGAGTGCGTAGGAACCAATAGTGTTTGCAGCACCTAACTGTGCCCAAAATCAGGAACATCTGCAGCAAACCCAGTCAGGTTGGTTTGTGGATAGAAATATCCACCCTAATGGGGTTTTCTGCGGATCAGATGAGACGGTATAAGCAAAAGGGCTATGCATTAAGTACTATTTTAAAATCATGTATTTTTAATTTTTATTTTTTATTATTATTTTTTAAATGGAAACATAGTTGATTTGCAGTGTTGTGTTAGTTTCAGATGTACAGCACAGTGATTCAGTTATATATATATATATATATATATATATATATATATATGAATTTTTTTTTTTAGAATGTTATTTTACAGAAGGAAAACAAAGGCACAGGAAAATGGAACGCTATTACCAAGTTTACCCACGCAGTCCTGGTCAGAGGCCATCTGAAGTGCTGGCCTGTGTGCGTCACAGGTGACTGTTCTGCACTTTCCACATCTGGTTTCCCAGCTCAGCCATGGGGTCTTCGATGTGAAGCTTAAGAATGAGGTATAGTATAAATATGAAACAGAAATTGAATGGGATATTGCTGGAGGAATACTATTTATGATGTGTGGGGGGAGAATGGAGGAAGTATTTGCAGTGGTCAGGAGAGGAAGAGACACTTAAATGGGGGTGAAATAAAAACCAAATGGAGACCCAGAGAAGATATACAGATGTTGAAAGGACCCCTGGCAGGAGACATTTGGGAAGTAGGACACTATTGCTTAATATCTGTCACGCTTGCAAAGGGTTCATTGCTTGTGATGTTACAAGATGTTTTTTTTTTCCTGATTCCTAGAAGTCGATCTGTCAAAACACAGATGTTACATTAGGTTGCTTTGATGTTTGTAGGATAGCTTGGCACCTTATGTTAAAGACTTCAATCACTTGGGGAGTCTTTGCAGAGGACAGGATGGGGGACTGAGATGTGCATGAAGCTGAGATTCTTTTTCTCAAATCATTTTGGAAATAATTAACTTAGTTCTTTGAAAATGTGTGTATTGCTTCTCTTTCCCCCACTCCATCCTTTCTTAAAAATCTTTGCTCCAGCCTATGTAGTTTCCTCATATTCTTGGTGGGGGTATAATAATATGTTTGAGAATTTTGAAATCCAGACCATGAAACAAAATATTCTGTGGTTAACACACAGTGCCGGTGGGGTAGTGTCATTGAGAACACCACTTACCAAACAACCATATATACCAGTATTTACTTTCTGGTGGTACCTTGTTCTGCCATCTCTAGATTCTAATTTACATTTGGAATAGTAAACCAGGACCAACAATATAGAGGAAAGAGCCAGGGTTACACAACCGATGCATTCTTGGTTAATACGTCCAAGTTAGCAAGGCTACTCTTGAGTGAAATTACAAAAATGATAATGTCTCTTTGGGAGGCCCATCTCATTCTCTTCTGCATGTCTCTGCTCTCTACTGCCTTTCTCTCCTACTGATGAAATAATGAGTTCTCCAACTCCAGCATCCCAGAATCCTGCCCACTGCTGCACCCTTCCCACTGGTTTCTTCCCCCTGGTTATCACAAGCACCATCACCCCCTCCCTGCAACCCTCAGGATATTCCAGTTCAGCATGCCTGATCCACACTGGGTGTTAGGATAGGGTGACTGAGTAAATCAATTTACTTGAAGGCATGAATGACTGAAGATATTTACCTTTTAAATGAAGCACTTTTAACACAAATGGAACTGCAATTGGTGGAACTCTAGGCAGTGACAAAGAACAGTAAAAGTGAAGACTTTCAGGCAGTGACAAAGAAAAGAGTGGTGAAGGAAATCTGAGGCCATCTTTGATATCACCCACTTAGGCCACAGCAAACTTAAGCTACTTAGTATCAGCTTGAGAGTCACACCTCCTCATCTGGGAGAGAAGTAGAGAGGGAAACAAGGAGATGTTATTCTTCTAAAATCATGAGTTGCCTCCCTCTTTGCCTTGGATTTGCCTCCTCTTCGTATGTCAGCGGTCATGGTTGTCTCTGGGTTATGTCCTCAGTCAATCCACTGTGGGCTTATAATTGCACAAACTGTGATAAAAGAAACACATATCCCAGAATACCTTTTCAGAGAAGAAGTTCTTCTAAGACACCAGACTTTGGACCAGTATGTTCACAAGGATCTCGTTTATAGGCAGACTTTTAAAAGAAGCAAACCCAGAAAAGATTGGTTAAAGGTGACAATGGTAATGATATATCCATGGGCTCTACCCTGGAGATTCCCTCATGAAAAGACTCCAAAAGAATGTATAGGTTCTTTAGTTACGCCTGATGAACTTCTTGTGTTAAACGTCAAAAGCAGTTAAAGAATCATAACCCTGAACAAAACAGTGAACTACCAGGTTCTTCTACTGACTCCCTCTCATTATATATGCATGTAGGCACTCCGTATCTTGGTTTTCCCACAAAAATAAAACTCTGTGCTTGATTGTCTGTAATAGCAAAAGGTTGGAGATAAAAATCTAATGTTTATCAACAGGGAACTTGTTAAATAAACGATAGTATGTCTACACGATGAGGTAATTAGGCAGCAATCCAAAAGGACAAGGACGCTATTTTCTGGCATAGGACTAACTCCCACAGAGATTGAATATATAAAGGTGTTACCTGCTGTGTAAGAAAGGGCCACACAGTGACACACTTATTCACATTTGCTGCATTTGCATAAATAAATAATAATTAGATGTTTACTTGTACAGAGAAAATGGGTAGGGGAGTGAAATAATGGAACAGTAAGGGCAGCCAGACTCTTCACCATTTTCTATCGCTTGGATTTTTGAGCCATGAAAATGGATTATCTACTCAAAAGCTTTTGTGATTACAATTTGAAATATTTTCCAAGTGGTTTGTCGAGAGCATTTGTTATATTATTCTCCAGTGGAGTAGGTTGACGTTAGATGATGTTCTCCATGGGATGGAGGAGGAAACAGCCTCCAAGGGATCTGGCTAAGATCCCACCTCTGTCACTTTTGATCTTGGGCACACCGCTTACCTTTTCCAGCCCAATCTGTGAAATTGGAATAACAATAGAATTGAAAAGATGAATGTGGTGGCAGGTGAGGACTCAGTGAAAGTTAGCTGCTATCACAAGGCTGGTCAGTGGCTGAGATCCTAAAACCCAGTTCTCCTGACTCCTAGTCCAGTGTGTGCTTCACCAGAAGCTACATAGGAAAGTGGCTGTTCTTTGGTGTTCAAATAATTAGAGATTTCTTGGAAGGAAGGTATCTTCTAAGAGGTAAAAACAACTTGGTATTAATAAAAGAAAAGCCTCTGAAATGAATAGATTTTTCCCTCTAAAAGTTGTTCTGTCTTCTGGGTACCATAACACTTTAAAAATTAGCATTGATGGATGAATTAATATGATGTCTGAGGTTTGATTTAAAACAATATAGGAGTAGAGGAAGTAGGTAGGGGGTATAGATGAAACAAATTTGCTGTGAGTTGCAAACTGCTGAAGCTGGATGATGGAGACATGGAGGTTTCTATACAACTTTGTCTACTTTTAGATATGTTTAATTTTCCATAATAAGTAAATGTATATATTGTAGCAGATTACAGATGGCTACAAAATTCCCTGATACCCTCCCTATTTGAGTGGTGGGGTCTATGTCACCTCCCCTTAATTGGGTGGGCTCTGTAGCTGTTTTGATCAATAGAATACAGTGGAAGTGACCCTGTGCTAGTTTGCTGACTTTGGCCTTAAGAGACCGGCAGGTTCTCTTGGGACACATGCCTGGAGCCCTGAGCTGCCATGTATGAAGTCTGTCTGACTGTCCTGCAGAAGGGCCTTGCGAGCATATGGAGAGGGAAAGGGGCTCAGCTTTCCGGTCATAGCCGCAAAGGAGCCCAGCATGTGAATGAAGCTAGCTTCGTCCCCACCAGCTCAGCTCATTGACCAGCGGGATACCATTGAGTGACTTAGTCGTTGCCCCATAAAACATAAGAATTGCCCAGTCAAACTTTGCTCAAATTCCTGCCCCACAGGGCGTGAGCATTGTAAGATGATTGCTGTTTTAAGCACCAAATTTTGGGGTTGTTTGTTACACAGTACTAGACTGATAACACACACACACTTACTTTAAAAATTAAGTGCAAGACATTTAAACATCTGGCTACCTAAAATGTTGCAGCATGATTAAACTAAGGTATAAAAGTATGAAGAACTTGTTTCTCAGTGTAACACAATTAAGTATTTGAAGTTCAGGACAGTATTGTAAAGGCAGACTGGGGCTTTTTAGTAAGTAAATGGTAATGATAGGTTGTGAAAGACTTTCAGAGTCTGAGAAGTTCTGCTAGTTTTCATTTGGTACCAATTTTGTTGACAAAACTATCGATGGGCAAAAAACTGTCAAAGCTCTTAGGAAAAAAGAACACAAACACATTACAGATAAATGCAGCCATGTCTCAACTGAATGTGATTTGGTGGCCACTTTTCATAGTTTTCAATTCATCCCTTCATTTCATAACATGCATGTTTCATGGAGTAGATATAATACTAATCATAGTTTTTTGAGCACCCGTTGATTTTTTTTTTTTTTTTTTTTTTTTTGCGGTTCATGGACCTCTCAGTGTTGTGGCCTCTCGCGTTGTGGAGCACAGGCTCCGGACGCACAGGCTCAGCGGCCACGGCTCACGGGCCCAGCTGCTGCACGGCATGTGGGATCCTCCTGGACCGGGGCACGAACCTGTGTCCCCTGCATCGGCAGGCGGACTCTCAACCACTGCGCCACCAGGGAAGCCCCACCCATCGATTTTTAAATCCAGTTTATTCATCATTTGCTTGTGCAAATTGCACTTAGGTTGATTTAAGTGGCAACTTCACTTAATAGAGAGAGATCCATTTTATTTACATTCATATGTGACATAGTTAGCAAACAAAGAAACAGCAGAAACAAAAAAGGCAAAACTTCCCGTGAGTGTCCTTGTACTTTATATAGAACCTTCTCCAGTTCTCAGATTGGGCAGGTTATATCAAATGCCAGCTTTTTAGTAAGGCCCCTCCCACTTACCCTATTGCAGAACAGCAGCCCCTGTTACTCTGGCACCTGGTTCGGCTTTGTTTTCCTTTGTGGTAACTATGAAAGCATTGTATTTTACATCGGCTTGTTTGCTGTCCTCCTCTGTCACTAACATGAAAGACCCTTTGGACCTAAAACATTGACTAGCACGTAGTAGATAAGTAATAAATATTCATTAAGTGAATATTTTTTATCCCAGTTGATTTATGATGGGAAACCACCTAAATGTATCAAAATATGGGAACAGTTAAATAAGTTATAGTGTAGCCATGTGATAGAATAGTATACGAATTATCATGTGGTACTAACTTCCAAAGAAGTACACGGTGGCGGGGACTTTAAAATTATTGCCAGACACAGATATACAATGGAATATTATTCAGCCATAAAAGAAACGAAACTGAGTTATTTGTAGTGAGGCGGACGGACCTAGAGTCTGTCATACAGAGTGAAGTAAGTCAGAAAGAGAAAAACAAATACCGTATGCTAACACATATGTATGGAATCTAAGAAAAAAATGGTTCTGACAAGCCTAGGGGCAGGACAGGAATAAAGACACAGACGTAGAGAATGGACTTGAGGACACGGGGAGGGGGAAGGGTAAGCTGGGACGAAGTGAGAGACTGGCATGCACTTATATACACTACCAAATGTAAAATAGATAGCTAGTGGGAAGCAGCCGCATGGCACAGGGAGATCAGCTCGGTGCTTTGTGACCAGCTAGAGGGGTGGGAGGGAGGGAGACACAAGAGGGGGGGGGATATGGGGATATACGTATGCATATAGCTGAAGCACTTTGTTATAAAGCAGAAACTAACACACCATTGTAAAGCAATTTACTCCAATAAAGATGTTAGAAAAAAAGACAAAGCTGAAAATGTGGATCCTGCAGCGATGCTGGGGGACTGATATAGATTTCATGTAAAAAGCCCCTCAAATGTTTGGTTCAGTGAGTTCTTTCGGAGCTCCTTTGTCCCAAGCCAGAATTCTAAAGTGGAACCATGTAACCATGTGTCAGAGAATAAAACTGTTGTCACTCCCACACACCCCCCACCAAAAAATATTTCCAGAGACCTCTAGGTCTGCAGGAGGAGACCACCAGCCTCCTGACACTTTCCTTTCTGTGAGAAGAATTAGTAATAGCCGTTAACTTATTCTGAAATGTAAGAAGGCAGTTAGGTATCCGATGCCTGAGGGAAGGACAGTATACTTTCTGTGGCTAAGCCAATCTATCTGTACCAGTGCTTCTTCGTGCAAATCCTTCTTGGGAGGAAGTGCTCTCATTTGCGTAAGGAGCCCAGGGGCCTTCTGAGGGGAAGTGACTGAGACTCTAATAACTTATCCCTGAAACTCAAAGTTATACAACTCCGTTGGGACAGATTGAGAGGGCCCTGCATAAGGCAGAGGGTCTTTTGACATAAAATTACCTTGAGCATGGAAAAAGATAGGACTGCTGGTCTGCAGCATACATCCTGAGCTGACATGTGTCAGTCAGCATTCTAGGCCCGTGAACATGAAAGCAGGAGTCTGTGCTAGGGCAGCACCTTGGGGTGCCGGCCTGTGCTGACCTTTTACCAAATGGTCCATCTGGTGAGTGGCTAACGCCTAGGCCATGCTTAACACTGAGAAGTGGTTAAATCCAGCCCATAATCTCTGTGACTCTAGGGAGATTGGATATGCTTACCTTCCCCGGGCCCCAGATGACGTCAGAATCCCCCCACTCCTGACGCAAGCAAGTAAGCAGACATTCCTGGGGTGGTGCGCAGGGAGGTATGCAAGGGTGCTAGACTGGACTTCCTGTGAATCTTGCTAAGAGGAGATTCAGATACTTCTCTTTGGGATACCAGGGGATGGAGGGATAGTATTCTATCTTACATCGAAAAATCAGATATCTTCACTACATGCTCTACTGGATTACATGGTGTTCCCCAAATATTCAGGTCCACTTGGAACCTCAGAATGTGACTTTATTTGGAAATAAGGTATTTGCAGAAGTAATTAGTTAGGATGAGGTCGTACTGGTCTAGGTTGGGCCCTAAATCCAGTGATTGGTGCACTTATTAGAAGGCCACGTGAACATACAAGAGACATAGACACACAGGGAAGAAGGCTATGTGAGGACAGAGGCAGGGTTTGGAGTGATGCTGCCATAATAAACCAAGGAGGCCAAGGATTGCTGGCGCCCACCAGAAGCTAGAAGAGGCAAGGAAGGATCCTCCCCTAGAGTGCTGAAAGGGAGCAGGGCCCCACCAATATCTTGATTTTGAGCTTTTAGCCTCCAGAACTGTGAGAGAGTAAATTTCTGTTTCTTGAAGACATCCAGTTTGTGGTATTTTGTTCTGACAGCCCTAGGAAACTAATGCGCATGCATTTATAAGATAATCATAATTTTGAAAAAAATGATAGGTAGATCAATCACGCACATATATGTGAATACACAGGGGAAAGCATACAGAAAAGTGGCCTATTACACAAAAAGCTTGTAGCAAAAATTAGTGGTGGGTATTTTTAGCGGTATGAAAATGAATGAATTTTATTTCCTTCTTTTTTCTTCTTCAATTTTTCTATCACCAACAGTTATTACTTTAATTAATCGGAGCTAAATTAACTGCTCCTCTAATGGATGCTTCTGGCCCATTAACACCTAAATCTGTAAATCAGATTGTTTTAAATCCCACTTTAAAAAGTACTTATCAAAAAAAAAAAAAAAAAAAAAAAAAAATAGGGCTTCCCTGGTGGCGCAGTGGTTGAGGGTCCGCCTGCCGATGCAGGGGACACGGGTTCGTGCCCCGGTCCGGGAAGATCCCACATGCCGCGGAGCGGCTGGGCCCGTGGGCCATGGCCGCTGGGCCTGCGCGCCTGGAGCCTGCGCTCCGCAACGGGAGAGGCCACAACAGTGAGAGGCCCGCGTACCACAAAAAAAAAAAAAAAAAAAAAAAAAAAAAAAAAAAAAAAAAAGTACTTATATTGTTATTTAACCAGTATTGCCCACCAAATGTATTTGTCTTTCTAAGCACAGCCATGGTTTGCTTTTATATAGTTTTTTTATTTTTTTGTTTTGTTTTCTGTCAAAAGATAATCCTCTTCAAGTTACAAAACTCCACATTCCCCTAGAGTTTTAAATATTTCTCAATTCTTCCTTCTAACCATGTTGATGTTTAAAATCAGTTGGTGATTCTAGTCTTCTTAGAAATGAATGAAAGCATCTCAATAACGATAATATAACCAGCCTTGCTCTCTGCTGGTCACTATTCTAAGTGCTTTACACACATTGACTTGGGCTAGAACCCTCTTCATCTCCAAAACGTCCAGTTTGGATGATTAATTATGTGGTCACTCCGCCTATGAGTGACCTATAATTATCTCCCATCTTACAAATGAGGAAACCAAAGCACAGAGAAATTCAGTAATCTGTCACACAAGGAAGTAGGGACAGAGCTGGGATTTGAACCCAAGCTCCAGAATCCATGCTCTTCTAAATACTATATGATACTGTTTGCACTGCATCTGGTAGAAAAATATGGAAGAGTATAGATACTACAAATGAAATATAACTTTTTTTCTAGGTAATTATTGACTAGGTGCTTTAGGTGTTATTTAAAATCTATTTTATATCCTACAAATAAGCATGTTGAGAGTAAAATGGATTTAATGAGTTTCCTTAAAGTCCTGGAAAATGAGTCTGAAATTGTTCTTGCATAAGAACACAGCTGTTAGGCAACGACATGCTCAGAAAATCAAAAGGCTGCAGAGACCAACTGACCACAGGGCACAGAGCAAACTGATCCCTGACTTCAAACTTTTCACTGTCTTCTTTTGCCCTCAGGATCCAGCCTAAGAGCCCTCACCCAGACTCCAAGACTGTGTCCACCTTCCCAGTCTTAACGGGTTTTCTTTCTGCTTCTGGAATATTTCATCTTTTCTGCCACGTCCAGGTTTTTCTCTGCACACACTCTTCTCTCTGCCTGAAGAGTCCTCCCTTCTTTGCGAACTTTGCCAAGAAAATTAAAGGTTAAACCCCACTTTTCACAGCGGTACTTCTTGACCCTGGTTCCCCCACCCTCCGGCCCCCAGAACCTCTGCAAAAGTCGGTCCCTTAGTTACACACACCAAGGGCTTGCTCTGCTCACTTTTGTAACACTCATGGCTCCAATGCAATCTCTGTCTTCCCCATTCCGCTGGATGGCCCTTATCCAACTTGCTCAGTGCTGCATCCCCTGCATCAACACACAGAGAGTCATCTGGAAATATTTGTAAACGAAACTCCTGACTGCCACACAGACTAAAGGAAATAGAAGACTCCTCTCCACACACACATAAGCTTCAGGCTTGAAAAGTTTACAGTTAACGAAAGCAATAAACAAGAATACATCAATCATAAGACTGCACAATTAACAGAATGGGGTTAAGGTCATGGCTGAGGCTGTACTATTTAGTTACCCCTAAAGCTGTTGGTTAAATTCATCAGAGGATTTTGAGAAGATGTCTTGCCTGTATTAAATTAATTAACTGTAGAATGTTCTGATTTGCACATAAGAATTTACACTTCTCACATCCCACTTGTACAGAAAGATCCAGCGTCCATCTGACACTAGATATTCTCCACATCAGCAAGATATATAAGCAGACCTGGAGCTAACAAATGATTATCTTTCATAGGGGCTAATTGTTTTTCCCTTCTGGAGATATTAGTCATGACATATATAAATATCAATTATAGCTATTTATAAAGGGAGAGGTAACTAAAAAGCAAGAAAACTGATTTTTTAATGACAGTTATGAATTCTTTTATTAGTTTGTATAACTCAGAGATCAGCTGCCTGGGTACTCCCCAGATATTCTAGAGTTATGGGGGGCACTCTTTTAGATGATATTTAAATAAAAATCGTCAACTACATAGGGTATCAGATGGTGATGGGCTGGGTATGGTGGTGGGTTGGTAAATGCTACAGAGAAAGTTAAACAGGACAGGGTTTCCCTGGTGGTGCAGTGGTTAGGAATCCACCTGCCAATGCAGGGGACACGGGTTCGAGCCCTGGTCCGGGAAGATCCCACTTGCCGTGGAGCAACTAAGCTCGTGTGCCACAACTACTGAGCCTGCGCTCTAGAGCCCACGAGCCACAAGTACTGAAGCCCTCGGGCCTAGAGCCTGTGCTCCACAACAAGAGAAGCCACCGCAATAAGCCCGCGAACCTCAACAAAAAGTACCCCCACTCGCCACAACCAGAGAAAGCCCGCGTGCAGCAACAAAGACCCAATGCAGGCAAGAATAAATAAATAAATATATTTTTTTAAAAAAGTTAAACAGGACAGAGGACTAGGAAGTGAGGGGACATTGTAATGTTTAATAGGCTGGACAAAGAAAGCCTCACTGAGAAGATGGCTTTTGAGAAATGACTTGAAGTTGGTGAAGGGTGGGTGGAGGTAGGACAGAGAGGGCGCAAGCTTTCCAGCAAGTGCAAAGGACCTGAGGCAGAAGCATGCCTGCTGAGTTCAGGAAGAGCACGGAGGCGAATCTGGCTGGAGTGGAGCCAGCAAAGTGGAGAGAAGCAGAAGATGGAGACTGAGGAATTTGGAGTAGGAAATAAAAGGCTGCTGTAAGGTCTTGGCTGTTATCCTGAAGAGATGGGAAGTCGTTGGAGGATGTGACAAGAGGTGTAATATGATCTGGCTGCTTGTTGAGTATAGACTGAAGGGTCAAGGGTGAAAGTGCAGTGAATAGTCTGGAGGCTTCTGTAGAAACGCTGACAAGAAATGATGGTGGCCTGGACCAAGATGGTGGCAGTAGGAGATGAGAAAAGATCAGATTACAGATATATTTTGAAGATGGAGCCACTTGTCTGATTACTTCCTTTTAAATGTTGCTACACACAGCCACCTTTTCTTCCAGAAAGCTTGTGTCGATTAATACTTCCTGTAGACAATTTAGGCAGCAGCCATTTCTCCATATCTTCACCAACAGTGAATTAATGTATCGCCTAAAATTGTAGAAGTGAAAGTTAATTCACATTATTTCTCTTTGGAGGGAATCAGTCATTTCCTGAAATGACCAAACTACAAGAAACATCTTGGAGTTGAGAGTCCCTCCTTTAGAAGGCAAGAGTTGTGAGCTCTAATCTGTTACTATATAACATCCTCATATTGGAAAGGGCAGCGAGCACTCTCACTGAGATGGCTTAATAGCCGGCCTGACCTCGTGTCGCATGCAGACCCATCTCTGGTCTCTCAAACCACATTAAATGAATGACAAGGTCACATCACACAACTGAAGTGACTCATCACCCGGACATTCCACTGTGGCCTCCCACCGTGAAAGGACTAACTTCTTGTGGATTTGCTGTCGTTGTTGATATTGAGGAACAGTTGTTTGTTTTACTTAAGATGAAATAATTCAAAGTGCTTTTCTAAGGCTCAGTATTTCAAGGACTTGTTGAATTTTCTGCATTACGGTCCACACAGGTGACTGGCAAAGCTTACGCTTAGCAACTGTCCTTCAGCCCTCAATTTCTGTATCTGCCCTCATCCACTCTGGTGCATGGACACTGCAATTTCATTTCTTACTTCCTTCTGCTGAGATAATTGCACCTTTGGGGAAAGGCATCTAAAATATCACCAAGAAAACAAGAAAAGAAAAAGGTGACTTCTTAGGGTGCTTCTGTTAATTTAAGTCTTCATTCTGGCTTGCTTTCTCTCTGGCTTCTTATTTTATGTATTTACTCTTCGGGGTTGGAGTAATTGTATTTCTGGTCTTTCTTCTTTGGGTGGCCAGAGTTGGCTTAATAAGACACTTAACAACACCTTAAAGGTTTCTTTTGTTCCAACATATTGCATTCCTTTGGATTGTTTATCCTAATGTTGTTCATTGCTTCCCTGTCCCCACCCCTTTTCAAATTTTCTATTGTGTGCACACAGGTTTCTTCTTGAACCTGAAATTGTTTGCTGAGACATCTGATCTCCATCTGCAAGCAAATTGAAAAGAGGCTGGTTCAGTAGAACTGTCGCCTTCTTTTTTCTCAGTGTGTGCTTGCTTTTCTGTGAGTTTGAGCTGTGAACTAATTTCCCGATGTTTGGCAGTATACCGGGATTGTTGAGGCATCCATCACACCCACACACACAAGGAGATCTTTTAATTTATTTATCTAATTTATTTATTTGGGGCTGTGTTGGGTCCTCGTTGCTGCACGCGGGCTTTCTCTAGTTGCGGTGTGCGGACTTCTCATTGCGGTGGCTGCTCTTTGTTGCAGAGCACGCAAGGGCTCTAGGCACACGGGCTTCAGTAGTTGTGGCTCACAGGCTCTAGAGTGCAGGCTCAGTAGTTGTGGATCATGGGCTTAGTTGCTCCGTGACATGTGGGATCTTCCCGGACCAGGGCTCGAACCCGTGTCCCCTGCATTGGCAGGCAGATTCTTAACCACTACACCACCAGGGAAGTCCCAAGGAGATCTTTTAAAGAGTGTGATTAAACCTCCCCAAACTCCCTCCCATTTGCCACTCACTTTTGCCTGGCTCTCCTGCTGCCCCTTTGGTGGGAGTTTTGGTTTTACACGAGAAAGAATTATTTTCTAGGTTAGATTTTCCAAGGTAGCAATTTAACCGTGATGGTTATCCTTTTTAAGAAGGGATGTCTTATTATGGAACTGAGAAAGAAGCTGGGAGAATTCCACGAAAAAAATAACACTGAAAGAAAAGAAGTGAGGTTTAAAATACACAGCCACCTAAATTTCCATTTAAATTTAGAAGTAGTTCGCAAGATACCATCAAATCGCGAGGCCCTCTTAGATGTGGGAGCCTGATCATCAGTTAGTCTTCCTCGGTGCTTGGTTGGAGTTTATCTTTGAATGCTGCCGGTTCTATGGGAGCGGTTGTCAAGGAAACCTGGGTTGTGAGGCACTTCCTGAGTTCTTTCCCCAGGAGCATGGGTGTGCAGTGGGGGCTTCTGTCTGCAGCTTATTATAGTTTTATCTCGATTAATATGAACAATCTCTTGGTGACAGGGAAATTTTTTTACATTTTGTGATGAGGCATTGAAAAAAGATACTGTCATTTTGTTCACCAGATGGATTTTAATTGATGTGCCACATAACAGTTATTCACTAATATTGTTTACAGTTCACCATCCCCAAAGACTTTCATATGTGGATTTAGAATGATGTCCTAATAAAAATATGAGTCATGAAAATTACCCAGTTTTTCAATTCTACAAAGATGAAAATTGTGATCGAAGTATTATTCACAGTCTCCATTTCCCTACTGATATGGATTTGACTCATGGATTAAGAGAATCCTCCCCCACTCAATATGAATCTTTAAATGTTTCTTTCAGCACAGCTTTTAGATTTTCCTTTGCTTAAGCCACTCTGTTCTATGTGAGGGTTTTTTTTATGGTTTTTTTGTGTGGTTTTTCTTTTTTTCTTTTGCGGTACGCGGGCCTCTCACTATTGTGGCCCCTCCCGTTGCGGAGCACAGGCTCCGGACGCACAGGCTCAGCGGCCATGGCTCACGGGCCCAGCCGCTCTGCGGCATGTGGGATCTTCCGGGACCGGAGCATGAACCCGCGTCCCCTGCATCGGCAGGTGGACTCTCAACCACTGCGACCCCAGGGAAGCCCCTAATGTGAGGGTTTTTAAACAGATAATCTTTCGTTTGTTTAGTTGAGGGAAAATCCATAATATTCTATTATTTGGCTCTATGAAATGAGGAACTTGCAAAGATAATATTGTTTCCAATACAGTAAGAAATTAGCAGGTCATCTTAGCTGAGTCCATTCGGGCTGCTATCACAAAATAGCTTGTAAACAACAGAAATTTATTTCTCACAGTTCTGGAGGCTAGAGGTCCGAGGATCAGGGTGCGAGCAGGGTTGGTTGATAGGCCTCCTCGTACGGTGGAAGGGACAAGGGATCCCATTCAAGAGGGCTCCACCCTCATGACTTAAGCACCTTCTACCCGCCTCCTAATACTAATCTAATCTAATACTAATCTTTGGGGGGGGTCAAGATTTCAAAATATGAATTTTGGGGGTAGGGCAGAAATATTCAGAGCACAGCTCTAGCTCAGCAACTTTGTACTAATACCTGTGAGCTATTAAGTTCAAGTCAAAATTAGATAGCTAATGTTCATTCATTCACTCATTCATTCGTTCATTCATTCGCCTATCCATCCACCATTTACTCTGAGGAAGCCTCTGTAACAAACAGTGTCACTTCAGTGACAGACCATGTGGTATTGCAAATTGCCGACTTACCTGAGCTGAGGCTGAGTGTAAGTGTACACAGCCAGATGGTGGAAGGTCTTATAGACAATTATAAAGGGCTTGGGTTTTTTTCTTGTAGCAAATGAAAGCCATTGTAAGATTGCCGTCAGAGGAAAAGCAAGTCGCTGACAGCAACATGGAGGATAAATTGGGGTGGAAGAGTGGTGGCAGGGGAGGGTCAAGGAGTACGCCGCAGTGGTCCAGGCAAGCCTGACCTGAGGAAGGGACACCCAGGGCGCAGATGGGAGAAACACGCTCTAGAGATGTTTACTAGGTAGAATTGTAAAGACCTGTTTGATTACCCTGGAAGCAGTAGGAGGGTGAAGTTGACTTTGACTCCCAAGCAGGAGAGGACAGATGTAAGAGACTGGAAGATAAAATTGTGAGTTTGGGAGACATTGAGTGGGGGCTGGTTGAGGGGAAGTGCAAGAGAGCTCTGCAAAAGCCGAGCCCGGAGGTCAGGACACCTGAAACACATCCTACTAGCCAACCAAACACCTTCACTTTTATTTCTGGGTCTCTTCGTGACAATCTTTATTCTCACTTTCCCAGGCAGACTGTGATGTTCTGTTAACAGGTCTTCTCCCAGCCTCAGCTCGGGTCTCTGCTCCTTGAAACTCTCTCTTCTTGCTGCCCCCAGAGTGACCCAAATGAAATGCTAATCTGCCATTTCCTGATTAATTCCTTAAATGACGTTACCATGTTATTTAACTCTTTTCAGTGGCTCACTCCTCCCCATCGTGTGATGAAGTTCAGGCTGTTTGGCATAAGCCCATGAGCCCTCTCTAAGTGACCCTCGCTGACTTCCTGAAGGATTCCCTATCTCACACATTTTGCTCCAGCCCTACCAGCCCCTGGAAGTTCCCTGACCTCCCCCTGTGCTGTTTTATGCTCCTGCTGTTACCTCTTGCTGGTAGGGTTGAAGAAGCAGGAACAAATGGACTAATTAACGAGGCAAAGACCTGGAGGATGTAGAAAGCAGGCGATCAAAGACACAGAAAGGCAGGCAGAGAGAACCTCTGCTGGGATTTTAGGAGAGGCATAGGAATTGCAGGGGATATGATATAGATAAATGCGTGGGTGACCGAAAGGGCAGGAAGTTGAGTGCAGGGGAAACACTGGATCTGGGCTGTTTCTGCCAAACACAGGATCTCTCTAATGGGCAATTTTGGCTCAGGGATTTTCCAATGACCTGATGGAGATTTTCTCAGAACTCTGCTGTAGTCAGAGGCCCTTCCTACTCAAGCCTGCCTTTCCTCTCTCCTTTCACAGGTGTCACACCAGCATCATGGCTCAAAGCCTCTCCCTGATGGCTCCTGCTCGCTCCCCCTTTATCTTCATAGGCATTCCCCTCAATAAATCTCTTGAACATGTAATTCCATCTTTGTGTCTGGCTCTTCAAGGACCCCAAATGATGTCACATTTTGTAAGTTACACAAATGTGGGGGGCAGGGGCGGGGGATAAAAGGACCAAGGGACTTGATTTGATGCCTCCATGTGGTGGAAGAACAGAAGTGAGAGCACAGGAATTGCAAGGGTAGACGGTGAGGGTCAGAGAGTAGGATAGTAGAACTTAATTGATCAGGAAGTGAGAGGTTTAGGGGTAGCAAAGGACCAAGAATGGTCATGGGGAATAGGTGGGTGAAGCAGAGTAGAAGTGAAGGTCAATGATATCGGACAGGAACTACAAGGCAAGAATGTTAGTTTTCACTGATTTTACTCAGAACAGCCTTGAGACCAGTTCAAAGACAGCAATTCTCAGCTTTCTTTGCAGTTGGGGTGGCCGAAGAATAAATATAAGTAGAAGTCATTGGGTTGGGGAGGGAGATCTGGGAAAAATTTTGAAGTGAGCAATCACCTGGAAGGTGCACCCATTTACCATTTCTTGTTCCCTTTTCTTCTTTAAGCCTTTCAGCCAGTTTGACCCCTGAGGCCACTTTAAGGACAGAAACCAAGGCTAGGATGGTGGAGTAGAACAACAGAGTCCTCAGTACCATGGGTTCCCCATTTTCACCCTGATCCACCTAGTTTCTAGACCTGTTTTATGTGAGTGAACTCTGGATTATTTAAGCCACTTATTTGGGTATTTTATGTACAGCCAAACTGATCCTAACTAATACAGATACACTGTTCACAGAGACATAACAATAGGAACTTCCCCTGGTAGTTGGTGTAGAGAGAAAGAAAGTACGTAAACGAGATGGTGCAGCGCTTTGAGTATAAGGGGGGATGACTTGGAGGCTATCATTGAAAGGAGCAAGAAGGCGGTGGCAGTTATGTGAATGCGTTGGAGGATCAAAAGAGCAGTCGTTTTTGCACAAGAGCGGAGAAGTAATGGGTTGGAAACATCAGTGGAAGACAGCCAGTAGGAGAATATTTACCTCTCCTGCCTGGTCCCAGTGATTGTGAGGTGAGGGAGCGGAGCAGCTTCTCTGTTGGAATGCTGAAATGGGAGAGTTTGTTTCCAAGGAGGGTTTTGGAAAATAATTGAAATGGACAAGAGAGCTCTATCAAGTGAAGGGAAGAGTCAGAGGAAATAAATCACAAAAGAAGATTGAGGTAAGAGGAGAGGAGAGGACCGGGGGAAGCGTGGAGGGCTGTCTTTGGCGGTGGGGGCAGTGTCCGAAGATTACAGAGAATAGAAGCACAGAGAGAATGGCTTGCACCAGTGTTTCTTCCACTGATCTATCTCCTGTCAGATCCAGGACTGATGGAAGGGGAGTGTGGTGGGAGGGCAGCAGGGCTCTGTGGGCCAGAGCTGGAGCCTGAAGAAGTCCTGCACTTTTGCTGCTGTTCAGGGATAAATTTGCGCACAGCAACAAGAATGATCCTAGTCACAAATGTTGATCCTGACTCCAGTATAGTATGTGTGCCAGCTCAATCCGAAGGTGGAAGCAAAATCCCAGGTGAAGAACCTCGGGATAGGAAAGCCGAGGTGCCTGAGAATTAGGGTTTGCACCATGCTGCAGGGGACAGGCAAATTTTCTCCCTCACTTGGTATTTCCCTAGGCACACCCCGGCCAAAAGAAAATCAAGGAAAAATCACAAATCTATGGATTTGGGGGTGGGGGTCGCTAGTGGAGAACTATTCCATTTATTAAATAGAAGAACCAATGTCTGACGTGATAGGAATGAATCTTAGCATTTCTGAAGTTCAAGAGTATCGCAGCCATATTTCCTCTTTCTCCATCTCTTTTCCTCTCTTAAAAATGCTGCATGAACAACAGGAGCAAATTTTCTAAACCCCAAAGAAAATATAAGGGTTGATCGTAAGTGTATGTTTGTTAATAAGCCAGAATCCTTGAAATTAGAACTGCTCCTAAAATGTAGGCTCTTTATGACATAATCACTTTTTATAACTAAGTTGATTTTGTTTTTAGGGTTTTGTGACACTCACCCCATCTTGAGAGAACTAGGAAATATGTGGAGTGTCGCAAAAATAGGACTAGGAATTACTAACCTAGGTATTTCCCCAAAGTGCATTAGACATCGCAGGTCCTAACCTAAGCGTTGCAGAATCATTCTGCCTGAAGAGAACCCTGACTTCTTAATGTCCTCTCTTTTTTTTTTTTTTTTTTTTTTTTTCTGTACGCGGGCCTCTCACTGTTGTGGCCTCTCCCGTTGCGGAGCACAGGCTCCGGACGCGCAGGCTCAGCGGCCATGGCTCATGGGCCCAGCTGCTCCGCAGCACGTGGGATCTTCCCGGACCGGGGCACGAACCCGCGTCCCCTGCATCGGCAGGCGGATTCTCAACCACTGCGCCACCAGGGAAGGGAAGCCCCTTAATGTCCTCTCTTAACAGCACCCATCAGGCCCAGAAAGTTCAAATAGCCCAGCTCCCAGGAGGTAACAAGTTTGGACTCTAGGATTAATAAGCAGACTTTGAATCTTTCTGGTGCTATTTTTTGGCTCACTGCTTCAATGACTTTGGACATTTTCTTCCAATTGGTTAGGATTAAATGTGCTTATCTAAGGTTCTGTTGAGAAAAGCCAGAGACCTGCACTTCTTATTGCTGTCACTGCTGGCCTCCCACAGTACCAGCAGGTCCTCGCCGTCTCTCCAGCTCCCCCTGTTATCTTGGAATCTTATTCCCAGCCCTGGATGAGCCAGGGTGGAAGCACAGCTGTGGAAGATGAGGAAACAAGGTTGGGGAAGCCAGGAGGTGACGGAAACTAGAGTCTCAGAGTGTCATTTCTCTTCGTCCACAGTCATGCGCAGGGCAGCTCCGGAGGGGCTCAAGGGCTTCTCCTCTCCCAAGTCAGTTTGTGAAACGCATTCAGTGAATACCAAGGGGTGTCTGTTGGGGGCCTAGGAGGGAAGAGGGGGGGTACAGTCAAATAGGGTTATCTGAGGGCTTCCCCGGTGGTGCAGTGGTTGAGAGTCCGCCTGCCGATGCAGGGGACGCGGGTTCGTGCCCCGGTCCGGGTAGATCCCACATGCCGCGGAGCAGCTGGGCCCGTGAGCCATGGCCGCTGAGCCTGCGCGTCCGGAGCCTGTGCTCTGCAACGGGAGAGGCCACAACAGTGAGAGGCCCGCGTACCGCAAAAAAAAAAAAAAAAAAAGGGGGGTTATCTGAAGAGAGTGTTAAAAAGGCATGGGTTAGCTGGATTCTCCAGGAAGCAGGTGCTGGGGCGGAGTTAGGATGTAACTGACTTGTTAGGGGTAATGCCTGTGGAACATAAAGGGGAAGGAAGCAGGAATGAACAGGGGAAGGCTTGCTCTTTGGTGCCGATCTGATCCCTGTGGAAGAATACAAAGGACAAAGCAGGATTGGGCAGGGGAGCCTCAGAGCATGATTCAGACCTGACAAAGTCTTAGGCCACCTGATAGTGGAGTCCCTCTTGTTGGGCAGAAATGGCCAGGCTCTTGTACCCCCTATGCATGGTCACAGCAAGTTGGCTGTTCAGGAAGAGCGAAACAACAACAACAATAGAGCTCGAAGTTTGAAGGCAGTCAGTTAGCTGCAACCTTGCAGTTAGATGGCAAATTCTTTCTTTCTTTTTTTTTTTTTTTAACATCTTTATTGGAGTATAATTGTTTTACAATGGTGTGGTGTGTTAGTTTCTGCTTTACAACAAAGTGAATCAGTTATACATATACATATGTTCCCATATCTCCTCCCTCTTGCATCTCCCTCCCTCCCACCCTCTCTAACCCACCCCTCTAGGTGGTCACAAAGCACCGAGCTGATCTCCCTGTGCTATGTGGCTGCTTCCCACTAGCTAGCTATTTTACGTTTGGTAGTGTATGCAAGTTCTTTCTTGAAAGCAGATTTGAGAGGCGCACCTCCATGGCTGTCTTCTGGGCTATTCGAAAAAGCATGGGGTGGGGAATTGTCAAACAACCAGAAGCAATAGGGCAGAGCTAGAGAGACAGGGGCACCACTAGCCCCCTTAGCTCCAAGGACAGAGAGACAGGATCGTGACTGTGGGCTGCAGGGTGCAGCCAGCATGGAGGGAATCGGGGACCAACACCTGGCCCTCACTCACCTCCCTCCATCCTGCTGGCGCTCCCATTCTCCATTCCCAGGCAGCTTGCTGATATCATGGGTGCCTGTCAGCCTCCCTGAGCAGAGAGCGGAGTGGAGGTGAAAACAAGTGCATCCAGCATACGAGGGCAACCACAGAGGAGCCACAAAATCTGTAAGGGAGAGATAATCCAGCCTTGGAGAAGGATGAGTCAGGGAAGGCTGTTGCCTGGCTGTGTTCTCCCCAGATGCCCTCATCCCACGGTCACTGGCCAGCTTCTAGACCATTGGTCTCCAAACCCTCAGCAGCTTCACTTACCAAAGCAAGGTCCTTAGGGACAAATGACATAGAGTAATTTCTTGGAAGTGGATGAACAAGGGGAGGGAGAGAGATAGAGACAGAGATGATAGAGATAGGTAGATAGAGACAGAGATGGGGAGAGACAGAAGAACAAGGAGAAAGAGGATGGCGAAGCTGATGGTGATGGGGTGGAAGAGGAAGAGGAGAAGGAGGAGAAAAAGAGAGAGAGAGACTGAGAGCACTCCCTCACCTCCCCCAACACACACCTTGTTCTACTTTCCTAGATCTTACATCTGAGTATGAGGCATTGAGGGAACCAGAATCTGAAATCAGTCACACTCCGTAGACCACTTGTAAACCTGTGTGTGCCATCCAAACTCCCCAGCCTGGCCCATCTTTCAGAGGACTTGCTGCTTCGCAGAGTGGCCTGTGGCCATCTGCACACTTGGCCCCTTAGGTCTTTCTTATCACTTCCTACAGAGGGCTCCTTTCCATTATTGGCTCAGTCTCTCCAACTGCCTGTAGGCATTTATCTTGTGATGTTATTTCACAGACATTGGCAACCACAGGAAACATTAGTTCTGCTTCCGAGGAGTGGACAATGCTAGACAAATTACTTTTGGCAATGAGCAGTTAAGATAATTTTTTAATGATGCAAACAGGCCTTAGCCAATGGTGTTCAAAACAGGCTTGCTGGAGCTGAACCGGGAGCTGACAGATTGTTTCTCTCCTAACTTAGTTTGATTGAGTGAGACATTTGATTTGAGCTTCTATGAAAGGGAAATAATGTATCTAATTGTTTGATGATGGTTGGCCTATTTTCAGTGAAAGCGTGTAACTCTTTGTGTCTATAACGCCAACCACCTCCCCCTACCACCCCCCACTTAATTGTCCAGGGTCAAATCCTTGAGTGAAGGCTCAGGACTTACTAAGTCACTTCTTTTTCTACACATTTAGAAAAGTAATTGTGAAAAATGTCCAAAAGATGTGATCATATTTGCACGATGGGATGGGAGATGGGGAAGGTTTGATTCCTTCCTTTCCACATGAATTTGTTTCCTTCTTAAGACTCAGAAATAATACCCACCTATCTCCCAGATGTGCTCAGTCCTATTTCTTTCCCCATAGTGGGAACTAAGTGAACTCCTGTTGACTGTTGAAAAGAAAGGCAAAACATTTTTGGTGCAGTTTTCTGTTGGGAAGTTAATGGGATGTTGGTTCAGGAAGGCAGTCCTCTGGGTGGAATCACTGCCTCATACCTGGGGAGAATGAATATAGTGTGAAATACAGAGAAAGACAGTCACCTCTCTAAGGGCCTTATCTATCTATCTATCTATTTATTTGTTTGTTCGTTTATTTATTTATTTATTGGCTGTGCCTCGCATCTTACAGGTTCTTAGTTCACCAACCAGGGATCGAACCTGGGCCCTCTGCAGTGGAAGCACAGAGTCGTAACCACTGGACCGCCAGGAAACTCCCAGGCCCTATCTTCAGATATGGTCACATTCTGAGGGACTGGGGGTTAGGACTTCAACGTATGCATCTGAGGGGACAAAACTCAACCGACAAAAGTCTTAGCCTGTTTCACTTAGCATAATCTTATTCTCATGGCTTAGTGTGAGACATCTCAGAGGGGAAGTACAGCTTTCTAACACTGACCCTCTCAAAGTGGCTCTGTGATTGGACAGTCTTCATAGATATGGGTGTATCTTGCGTCCCCCAGCCTATGTGCTTCTTAAAAGTTGATGAAGACTTTTAAAAGTTGACACATATCCTAAGGCCTGCTTATGAAAGGAAACACTTCTGTAAAATTAAGAATTGTCTTCTAAGTTATTGTTTTTTATAAGTTTGGATTGCTGGGTCCTACCTGTATTCACAAACAATGACAGCTCAACCAAAAATGTTGAGGTCCTGCTACGTGGTAAGCTCTCTCCTGGGAGCTTAGGATACAACTGTGCCGAAGACAGACTTGCGCCTGCCTGACTGGGGTTTCACCTTTAACAGGGCAAACAAAGGAGTGAGTTACAAACCTAAGACATAGCAATACTAGTTTCTCTCTGCATTGCATTGCCATGCATCCATCCATTCATTCATCCAATCATTCAGTAACATTTATGGAGCACCTCCCACCTCAGGTCCAGTTCTGCCAGTTGGGAAAGCACTGGTGATTAAGACTGGCATGGTCTGCGTGTCTCTTAAGTGGGAGTTGTGAATTCTTTGCCTATCATTTTATAGCTGCAGCTGTAATAGATTCAGAAAATTGAGCCAAAATGTGGTCAAAACTATGTGGAGTTTGGGGAAATACGTTTCTAATGAAGATTTTTTCCTCTTTTTCTTTTCTTCTTTCTTTGCCCATTATTTTTCTAAAGGTGGTATGCTGAGCAAAATTTCAGTGATTCGAGGTGTCATTTACAGACTGGTTTGCTAAGGTTCTACGGTACCACCAGTGGTCTTTCAAGCTTGATGTGCTTTCATTTGATTTCCTTCTTGATGCAAAAGAAATTTTTTAAATGCACTATAATCATCGGCCTAGAAAATGTAATAAAGGATGTTCTTCTCAGAAGTAACACTTAAGTGCTGTATATCCACAAGCCAGGAGCATTTGCCTATTTAGAGCTGAAAAGACAAGTGAAAAGAGAGTAGCAAAAAAAACCAGATAAATATGCATACTTTCAAAGAGTAGTTATATTTTTACACCTCTTCAAGCTGTCCTGTTTTCTCTTTCTCTCTTATGTGGCAGTGCTGAAGTTAAAGCAAATGGAAAAACAACAGACTGACTGTTACAACAAAAGACAGTATATCAATCAGATTAACCAAGACAAGCTGATTGGAAGGTTTAAATGATCTCTGAGCTTTACACACACAGCCCGGTTCAGACATGGAGTGAAGAGCTTTGACAGCCAAATCATTGTGGCATGTGATGGTTGGTGACTTTATTCTGAAGCATGTTACCGTTTCCAAGTATTATAATGCTGCAATTTCCTGTACACAGTAATGCTTGTTTTAAGGACATCTCTTAGATGAAAACTTAAAAAACAAAACAATACAAAGCGAAACAAAAACAAACAACACCCCCCTGCAAGATTGTTTCGAAATATCTAGCCATCGAAATGACGCCCTACGAGTATCAACAAAAAGATCTCCACCGACAGCTGTTTACATGGACTTCAACAGAGGGTCAGTTTTCTGAGTGATGCTCTGTCTTTGAGACTCTTCTTTTCTTTTCTAGGGATACACAACTAGGATGGTTTCTGGCCACATCTTTTGCTTGGGTAAAGCAGAATCTAGCCTTTCCTAAGCTTGCTTGCTATTGATTCCTGTAGCTTGTTTTATTTTATTTATTTTTTTGCGGTACGCAGGCCTCTCACTGTTGTGGCCTCTCCTGTTGCGGAGCACAGGCTCCGGACGCGCAGGCTCAGCGGCCATGGCTCATGGGCCCAGCCGCTCTGCGGCACGTGGGATCTTCCCAGACCAGGGCACGAACCCGTGTCCCCTGCATCGGCAGGCGGACTCTCAACCACTGCGCCACCAGGGAAGCCCGATTCCTGTAGTTTGTGATCTAAGAAGGGATGTAAGCAATCATTTGTTCTACCTCCTACATATTACGGATGAAGAAGCAGAACTTTTGCATATTTTCCTTAGGCTCTTTCTCTCCCAGCTAACAATCTAACCACCTCTGGGTTGTATAAATGTGGGCCAAGGAGTCAAGCAATGTTTAAACAAAACCACATTGAAATGGCCTGTCCATGTCGGTGTCTTTAAATGGATCCAGGTCCCTGGCTTCAAACCAAACAAACAAGTGGTGGAAAAGCCTCCAATGTATCATTGCTTAAAAATTTCCCACCTCGGGGCAAAATCAAGGTTTTCACTTTTAAAATAGTGTTTTGAAACCATCCAGCCTGAAGTATCCACTTGCAGATCATTTTTCCTGTTTAGCCTCCGTTGGCTATGGTGCAACTGTGTATGGATTCGAACAAGCTGACTCGAAGAATTTGGATCCTGTGTGAGCTAGACTGAGCTAGACAGCTCAGTCTAGCAGGAGGTGTAGAGAACAGTGCAAATAGATGTGCTCGCTGCCTGGCACATCTGGAACGAGCACTTTATGATGCCAGGAGCTCTTAAGTGCTTTTTAGTCCACAGAAGGCAGTCCCGCTGGCTCTCAAGGAGCTGTTCCTGCGTTCAGGGGCAGCACCTCCAGGGCCAGGAAGGAGCTGAGGTGTCTCTTCCCATCCCCTCCCCATCAGGTGTGAGAAGCCTGTGCGCTGAAGCTGAAACGCCATCGCCCACACTGCTCCTTCTCTTGCTTTGAGACCTTGGATATCCCAGTTAGCAGTCCAGGTCATCATGAACCAATGGTCACAATGATCACACCACGTACCTGGTAGGGGCCTCACGCTCACAAGCAGTGTCCTCATACAGCCCAGGAAAGGAGCACCTGCCTACACACAGCTCCTGTGTTTCCGCAATCCACATGCTGTCAGCACAGGCTTAAGTGGAATCTGGTAATAAAAACACAACCACACCCCATCCAGTGGGACCCGGTTGCTTTGTCCGTTCGTTCACCGCAGGGTGGGGAGGGATTGATGACTCCGCCCAGAAGTTGGCGCTTCTATTAGAAAAGCAACTTGGGAGATTTCTCTCGGTGACAGGAAGGGAGGAAAGGGGAGGTGGGGAGGGGAGGCTGATGTGGTGAACCCCGAGTTGTAGGGACCTGGAGAGATGGTGGGAGGCACAGTCACTTTTCCCCCTAGTAACTGTAGGTCAGGAAGGGTACCTCCTCAGCAAGTGCTGTGAGGAAGGGCACCTTCTCAGGGCAAAGCCTTCACAGCCCAGCCGGCTCGGGTGCTGTCAGCTGGTCTTTTCTTTCTGAATCCTGGGAGGAAGCTGCAGCAGGATGCGGCTGACTGGCCTTCCAGATGAGGAGTCAGAGGCGTTGTGGACGTGAGAGGAAGAGGAAGAGAAAAAGCCTGTCCCGGAGCCCACAGAAGCTGCTCAGCTACAGGCGCTTTGCCTTATAGGCGCTCCTGGGCCAGCACTCTGCTTCCTGCTCTGATGGTGCAAATTTAGAATCAGGAACATTGCTGGGGTGGTAGGGCTGGGGGAGATGGACCCCATAGCCCACGGGGAAACAGGAGAGGTGTTTCGGGGTCACTTACAGCACTTCCTTGACGTCGAGGAAGGGGAAGGAGGGGACTGAGACTCATACCCTGAACCAAAAGTGGGGAAAATTTTTAAAGGATTATAAAGGTTCTTTCTTTCCTTCCTTGTTTTTCACGTGGGCAGCCGCGGAGGACACAACTGGCTCTCAGTCTCCTCTGTAACTGGGGACAGGATTGAGATGGATAAGTGAGCCTCCCAGATAATCCCCAAAGTTCATTCTTACCCATCGGCTCTACCTCTTCCCTCCACAAATCTATCCCAGCTCCTGATGAGGAGAAAAATGAGCTGACGGAAGCATAAAGGACATTGCAAGCCAGACCTGTCCTCTGATGGTGTTTTGAAGGTGCAGGAAGGAAGCCAGAGATGCAGAGGGACCCACACCAGGCTGGACGGAGGCTCTGCGATCCTGTCCTCTGCTGTCTCTGCTGTCCACAGAGACAACAGACTTACTGAAACGGCAGAGCTGGACAGGATAACCCAGTCCAGTCGGTTCCTTTACAGAAGGGGACACTGAAGCTCTGAGAGGTTAGAGCCATTGTAGGGGAGGCAAAACTTTTCCTCTATCCTCTTAGCATCAGGCTGGGCCTGAGAATTAAGTTGACATAAGATGGATTCAGAGGAGATAAGCATATAGATTTTATTATTACATGGACATGGGAGCCTTCACAGAAAAATGAAGACCCCCCCCCCAAAGTGGTTGGGTCTAAATGCTCATATACTAGGTTGAACAAAGAGTAGTAATTGTGAACAAGTGACTAAAATATATGGGGAAGCTCAAGGAAGATAAGGGCTGTTTTAACAAGGTTTGTTTGTACTGATTTCTCTTGGTACCTTCTCCCTGTCTATGGAGATAAGAACGTTTCTTTCCTCCTGGTACAGAGAGGGTATCTTTCACACGGGAGTTTCATCTCCTGCTTTTGGGAAGGAAAAAGGAAGTCAGAGCACACTGCTTGCATCTGCTGTTTTTCAAGTGGCTTTAACTCAAAATAATCTTATGTCAAACTGGCAGATTTGGGCATATTCTGCTACATTTCACCATCCAGCTAGTTAGGAGCCAAACCAGAACTGGAAGTTGGTCCTCCTCACTTCTAGTCTGCAGTTATTTGGTTCCATCTCGGTTTTTGTCTCATGACTGGGGCAGCCACTCACCCCCGGTGGATGTCTCCTGGGGGTCTACGAGGAGCCAGGCCCTGTGCTCAGGGCGTTCAGTTTTCTCTGATGCATGTGTTACTGTTCCTGTTTTGTGGATTAGGACACTGAGGTTCAGAGAGGCGCTGTGGGTTAGTAAATGGCACTTCCATGTGGGTCAGCCTAAAAACACAGCAAGTTAGACCAAGAGTTAGAATTCAAAACTGCCATTTGTGACAACATAAATGGACCTTAAGGGCATTATGCTAAGTGAAATATGGCAGACAGAGAAAGACGATTACTGTATGATCTCATGTATACGTATAATAGAATCTAAAAAAAAAAAAAAACCAAAAACCCTAGGGTGGGATAGGGAGGGTGGGAGGGAGGGAGACGCAAGAGGGAAGAGATATGGGAACATATGTATACGTATAACTGATTCACTTTGTTATAAAGCAGAAACCAACACATCATTGTAAAGCAATTATACTCCAGTAAAGATGTTAAAAAAAAAAACAACCCCTACACACTCATAGATTAAAGAGAACAGATTGGTGAGGGGTGTGGCAGAAATGGGTGAAGGTGGTCAAAAGGTATAAACTTCCAGTTATAAGCTAATTAAGTCCTGGAGATGTAATGTACAGCATGGGGGGGGACTAGAGTTAATAACACTGTATTGTATATTTGAAAGTTGGTAAGACGGTAGATCTTAAAAGTTCTCATTACAAGAAAAAAAATTTGTAAATATGTGTGGGGATGGGTGTTAACTAGACTTATCGTGGTGATCATTCTATAGTATATACAAATATCAAATCACAAAGTTCTACACGTGAAACTAATGTAATGTTATATGTCAAGTTCATCTCAGTTGGAAAAAAAAGAGAATTCTAACTCAGGTCTCTGAGTCCAGTGCTATTTCTACTACTCCACTAAGCTGGAGTACTTTCTTTCATTAAGTTATTTTTCATGGATTATATTTATTTTTATTGCTTCACCATATTTTGGGAATAAATGAGACACATGCACTATTTTTACTGAGAACATATCCTTTTGGCCTCAGACAGTGGTCTCCCACTCAGACTCAATTATTTCCCCTCAATTTTGACCTTCCAGGTCCTAGAAAGGCAGTAACTTGAGAGGTGTTTGAAATCTGAATGCAGGTGTATTTCCATCTCTGCTGTTGCCAGTGAATGTTAGGGCTGGGTGGGACCTGAGACAGTCTGGTTTCATCCCTTCCCTTTGCAGATGAGAAAACTGCACTCTTAGATGCTGCCGAGACATGCAGGGGATATGAATATGGAACATTCTAGCATGCTCTAAACTTCATCCACTCCATCAACATCATCGCCGTCCTTATCTCATTCATGGGTACTGCTGATAAATACGTGGCACTCAGGTTCAGAGGAGCGAGGTTCTGGATTTATTTGGATGAGCTGTGGAACAGCCTCCTTTTGTGAGAAGGTTCCAAAGAGCTACTCCAAATGCAACCTTTTCTATTAATGGACAAGCAAATGAGTACTTTTAGGGGTCAAATGTTCACAGAAACTTTCCCAATCAGGGTCCTTTTAGTTCAGGCTGACACAAACTCACCTTGGAATACATCTACACTCTACCAACACTCCATACAAGGTCTTAGCAATCTGTGACCAGAATACAAAAGCAGCTGAAAAATGCCTTGTAAGTGTCCTTACAAACGAAGTCCGGTCCGGCACCCACCGATGGCTGGACTCCTGCTCAACTCCAGACAGGCTAAGACGTCTGTAGCTGATGGCAGGGGCACAGCTGCTTTGGGACAAAAGGTGGGCAAAGAGTGAGGCAGCACAGGGACGGGCAAAGCTGAGAGAGGCGGGGCTGGAGTGAAAGTTGAGTCCATCTTCCCCTCCTCTGGTCACTGCTGGGGGGCCTGGCAGGGCTCTGGGGAGGAAAGTATTCTTCATGCTCTTTGGGGTGACATGTAGGCGTTGGGTTCCCATTGGTCAGCTGGAAGCAGTACAAGCGACAGTGTTGGTGAGTGAGAAATGATACCACTGCGGGTTCTGAACTCCACATAAAACTTGCTGACTTTCCTTCTGGTTATGCTGATGGGATAGGAAAGGTCTGGTCTTAGGGGCTGCTGTTAGCCCAGAGCCCAACTCAGATGTGAAGTATGTAATCATCATAAAGCATCAGGCATCCTTGAGGGACATTCCAACAAGATATAAGTATCTGGTCGGGGACTTCCCTGGCGGTCCAGTGGTTAAGACTCTGTGCTTCCACTGCAGGGGGTGCGGGTTTGATCCCTGGTAGGGGAACTAAGATCCTACATGCTGCGCGGCATGGCCGAATTAAAAAAAAAAAAAGATTTAAGTATCTGGTCAAGTACACCAATGAATCCATAATCATTTATTGTAGATCACTCATAGTTTACACATTATAAATGGCAAAAATAACACTGCTAAACACCTGCTGGATGAAGTACTTTATTATGACAATTTCTTATTGGCATCACTTCTTTTTCAAAAATTTAAAATTTAAATTTAAACCCTACATCTTCCCTATCTTTGAAGCACTGTGTTCGAACTGCTCTGATGCCAACACGATAAGGCTTTCTTTTGCTCTAACATCTGACACAAAGCGGAACGCTGTCCCATTAATTTGGCATGCTCTTTACAAGGCAACTTAACACACAAATTTCTCTTAAATCCAGAAGCTACATAATGGTCACTTTATGTCTTGCTGCAAGTTCAGTGAAGGCTGCATGCAGGTGAAACATTTGTAGACACTGAGTTCTAGATAACTATTGGTTATTAAGATCTGATTGCCTGGTGTGGAAAATTAATATGCTTATTTAGCAGAAGTAGGTAAAGTACATGCATCAGGTGGCTGGGGTCAATTAGAATATAAATTAGGTGTCTAAACATTTAAATGAGAGCTTCATTTGAGCTTAATTTGATGTCTGGCCCTTCTGAGTTATACACCTTAAAATGACAATAGCAAAGAGAACAAAATCAAACACTTAAAACAGGAACTGACTTACAGGGTCAGCTGGGTGTACAGCTCGGGACACAAAACTAGCTGAGCAGTGAACAGATCTCTTGAAGCAAAGACAGTAGAGCATTGACAAGCTGGAAACAGGGCAAAAAAATAAGAGAGCCATTTCCTGTGCTCTCATTTTTTTACGTTTTCAGTTCTCCTCCTTAAAAATAACAACACACAAACACACAATAATTACAAAACACAAACATTCTTTACTATTTAGACCCTCTCTTTTGTCTTCTACCCTGCCTCTCTGCTGCTTCAGATAGTCTGTTTAAAAATAATGCTGGGTTAACTGGTAGAAAAAGAAAACAAGGCTCTTCTGAATAGCACTGAAAGAATATTAAATTCCTTCATCCTGTCAGGGTTAACACCTCGTACAAGCACATGACGATGTATGTTTGACATATTGTAGCTACAGCGATTAAATCACATGTCTAACGTTCTAGTGTTAAATCATAGTTACATTGACTTTTAAAAAATTCTTTTCATTGAGAGTTGTATCTTGATATTAGTTTGAGACAAACAAAAAATTTCTAAACCACGTAGACTCCGTTCCCTCCCCACCCTGTACCCCCTCCCACGATCCAATGAACAAGAGAAGTGTAGTAACAAAGGCCATGAACCGAGGCGTTGATAGCGGACATGGATAGCGGTTCCAGGGTCAGGCGCTGCCCTCTCCAGTTCTGGCTTTCCGGGCTTCGATCATCGGCTTGGTTGCCCGTTTGCGGTCAGTGGCCAGCCCCAGCCAACACATGAAGTCAATGAACCAGGTGGTTGGGTTGAAATTTAAGCCAAATTCACTCGCAGAGTAGTCAAAGGGAAAGGTGTGATGGTAGTTATGGAAGCCTTCACCTGGAAGACAAAGTGGGCTTGAAATAACCCAATCAGCATCTCTCTGTAGAGCTTTCTAAAAATCACTCATTTATTGCAAGACACTGTGTCAGGCTCCAGTGGGAAGCAGAAGACTTGCTGTCTGCCCTTAGGAAGCGTTCACTCAATTGGCTAGACAGTCTCAACAGGAACAGAAAAATAACAATAATCAGCACAGAGTCTCAAGAGTAATTTTCCCTGTGGATTGGTGACATGCTCCCACGACTTCAGAGCTGTACTTCTTGGGCTAAATGCCAAATGGCTGATAACAGATCATCATTTTGATGTATGTTCATAAAAGGAAAATAGCCTCTGTGGACTGAAGTAATTAAAGGAAGACTTCTTGGAAGAGCTTGGAAGAGATAAATGATAATCATTCTGATAGGTGAGTGAATTAAGGAGTTGGATCTTTAAATATCCAAAATCTGCCTATATATTATTCTACCCCTCACAGTGAATAGCTTTTCCTCCCTTACTTTTTCCCCTCACTAAGCTGTGTTCAGGAAAAGTCTCAGGGCTTCTTTCATTTGTTTTCTTTTAAAAAAACAGCTTTATTGAGATATAATTTACCATACAATTCACCCATGTAAAGAATACAATTTAATGGCTTTTGGTGTATTCACTGAGCTGTGCATGCATCGCCACAATGAATTTTTAGCGTTTTCATTACCTAAAAAGACACCCCACTCCCCTTAGCTGTTGGCCCCTAACCATCCCCCCCTCCCTCCAGACCTTCTTTCTTTCTCTGTGTTGGTTAATTTTACATGTTAACTTGACTGGCCAAGGAGTGCCCAGATTAAACTTTATTTCTGGGTGTGTCTGTGAGGGTGTTCCTGGATGAGATTAGCATTTGAAGCAGTGGACTCAGTAATGTAGATGGTCCTCCTCAATGTGAGTGGGCATCAGCCAGTCCCTTAAGGGCCTGAATAGAGCCAGTGTTGGAGGAAGGAGGAATTTGCTCCCATTTTCCTGACTCACTGATTGAACATCTATCTCATCTTCTCCTGCCCTCTGACTGGGATTTGCATCATCAGCTCCCCTGGTTCTTAGGCCTTCAGACTCAGACTTAATTATACCACTGGCTTTCCTGGGTCTCCCGCTTCCAGATGGCAGATGGTGGGACTTAGCCTCCATAATCTCATGAACCAATTCTTCAAAATAAATCTCTCTCTCTCTCTCTCTCTCTCTCTCTCTCACTTGCTCGCTCCCCGCCCCCCCTCCCTGCTGTATACAGACACACACACACAAACAGAATACATCTACATTTATATAGATACAGATATCCTACTGTTTCTGTGTACATGTATATAGAGAGATTATGAGCAATATTATATATATATTTATTTGCATATATTTATACATATACTGTTTCTGTTTCTCACTTTTACTAATACAATCTCTATAGACTGGCTTATTCTGAATATTTCATATAAATGAAATCATACAATATGTAATCCTTTGTGACTGGCTTCTTTCACTTAGCATAATGTTTTCAAGGTTGTAGCGGATATCAGTACTTCATTTCTTTTTATTGCTGAAGAGTACTCCACTGTATGGATATGCCACATTGTATTTATCCATTCATCAGTTGACGGACACATTTTAGCTGTTATAAATAAATAATGTTGCTATGAACACTCATAAACAAGGGTTTTTTTTTTTTTTTTTTTTGGTTTTTGTGGTACGCGGACCTCTCACTGTTGTGGCCTCTCCCGTTGCGGAGCACAGGCTCCGGACGCGCAGGCTCAGCGGCCATGGCTCACGGGCCCAGCCGCTCCGCGGCATGTGGGATCTTCCCGGACCGGGGCACGAACCCGTGTCCCCTGCATCGGCAGGCGGACTCTCAACCACTGCGCCACCAGGGAAGCCCCATAAACAAGTTTTTATGTGGACATACATTTTCATTTCTCTTGGGTATGAATCTAGGAGTGGAGTTGCTGGGTCATATAGTAACTATTTTTAACCATTCGAGGAACTGCCAGATTCCTCCTTTACTTCTTAAGTGGCTACTGGTCATCATACAGTTCTTCTATTGACCACATTTGAAAGATTCTGCTCTACAATGAGTATATCAGATGGATCGGTGTGTTGTCTGCAATTTTCTGTTGAATTTAGGTTTTTTCTACCCTGCCTCTCCACCCCATCATTCCTAGACTAGAGTACTAGAGTTTTCCCCTATTTTCAGAAACAGGCACTGTTCTAAGAACTCTGGATGTATTCCCCCACCTATCATACAGTGGGTGTAATAAGAGTCTTCCTTTATCAAGAGAGCTAATTTGAGAGTCCAGTGTTGACCTGGACAAGCTTCAAACCAACACCCAGCTCTTCAGGGCCTGTGTCATGGCCTCATTCTTTGGGTTCCCTGGCCCACCATCCCCCATGTAAGATGGTAACAGTCCCAGAGTGCCCACTCCCGTCTGCTCTCAGAGTTACCATTGGGTGTGGCTCCACTCATTACAATTCTTATAGAAGTTGAAGGGTGTGAGAGGAGGAGAAAACAATAGGAGGAATCAGGAAACTCACACTTTCTCTCTGCTTATCCAGTTATTCCCATAGCTAAATGCGGTGTTTATTCCACCGTATATTGCTCTTGTCAACACAGGATCCCTGGGGTCTTAATAAATGGGTGACCCTAACACCATGAGGGCAGAAACCCATGGCAGAGGAATGCAGAGACTCTTTCAACTTAACAGCAGGAACCTCCCTTCCTCTGTGCTCAAGGCTCAGGTTACCCAGAATACTGAGTTGCTTCTATCAAGACACAGCTATCATTTATTAATCACTTACTGTGTGCCAGCCACCATGTTAAATTCTTCAAAGGTTATTAATGCCTATAATCCTCACATAGCTAAGCTATCTGCTATGATTATCCCCATTTTAAAATGAGGATGGAAATGCACAGAAGGGACAAGTAACTTGCCTAAGGTCATACGGCTAGTAGGAAAAACAACATCCCCGGAGGCTTGTTTCCTGCTAAGCACTGCTGCAAACAGTATGTATTAACTTGCCCTCCTGCGACCCCAGGTGGAGGTCAATGCTACTATATATTATCCCCACTTGACAGATGAGAGCACACGGTGTGGAGGAGCTAGATAACTTGCCCAGAGAGTAGGTGGAGGAACCAAGACTCAACCAAACCTGTCGGACTCCAGAAGCCTTGCTCTTAACCATTCTGTGGTACCACGAGACGCCAAGGTCCTGATTCTCCCCATCCCTCTGTTTGCAGGCCTTTTAATTAATTTATTTATTTTTAAGGTCAGCCAAATGATGGACAGTTGAGGCTAGAGCGGTCAGGGCGGTTTGAGAGAGACATCAACTGCTACTCCTCCTTTAGGGAAATTTCCATGGTAAAAATAAATAGCTACTAATTATTGAGCACCTACTATGTACCAGGCACCGTACTAAGCAGTTTACGTATAGTATCTTAGCTAATTCTCATAACACCCCTAGGAAGCAGGCATTCCGGTTCCCATTTCACAGGTAAGAAGACTGTAAATCAGTAAGTGGCTTGGATTCTCACACCAAAGCCCAAGTTCACTCCAGTTTACTCCACTCCATTGCCTCTCTTTACAGATTCCACAAAACCACTGAGAAGCCAAGAAGATCTGAGCTGCCACTCCCCCCACTGGCTCCCACCCCATACTCACCGATGGCACCCAGGGTGACCAGCGGGTTCTGCCGAGGACTGATGTTCTTATCATAGGGCCGGTTTCCGTACATGTGGGCGACGCTGTTGACCAGCCAGGTGACATTGAGTGAGACGGTGTAGCGGAGGATGGAGGCCAGGAAGTAGGAATTCCACAGACTCTCTCCCCAGATGCACCAGGGCACCAGTGTGGGGACCATGAAGCACATGAGCACCACGGTGATCTTGTAGTACCTGGAAGGAAGGATGTCACGCTATCGCTGGGCGCCTGTTGGCGGTGGCGGGGATAGATGAGCAAGCTACAGGGAAAGTCAGCAATGGTGCTGACTCCTTCACCTCTTGTGCCCTGGTGTGTGTCACTCTGTATGGGGCTCACGAACCCAGATACCTACAAGGGCTAGGCAGGTAACACAAATTCGAGAATTAGAACAGGCAGAAGCTATAGGAAGTGGGAGGATCCGCAGCAGACTTCAGAATTTCAATATAAAATCATGAGACCCATGCATCTTAAGGCTGCGTTTGTCCTCCAGGCCGCAGTTGAACAGCTTTTGTTTCTTTCATCGGTCAGTCAACCTGACAATCAGGTTTTTCTCAATAATTTCAAGAAATATCCTGTATTCCTTGAATAATTTTCAGGCACATGATTCTGTACTAACTTAGCTTGGTAAAAGGTAAACAACCCCTTCCCTAAAATGTTCTCTGTCCATCTGAGATTACATTCCAAACCAGCTAAAAATAAACTAAGGCTAGGAACGGCACAGCCACATAAGAAGTAAAAATTTAAAAGAAACCATCAGTAGTTGGATTGCTGGGTCTGTTCATCCAGCAAATGTTCCCCGAGTACCTCCTGTAGGCCAGGCCCTGAGTACTAGTGGTGCAAAGTCAAATTTGACACAGTCTCTGCCCCAGGCCAAAGTCAGGTGAAACCTCTAGCTGTGTAGGACCAGCTGTAAGTCAGGACAGGAAAGGGGCTCTGAAATGAAAATGTCCAAAGCTGCCCATCCATAGCTGATTCTTCCCTGAGCTGCCTTCAACTGACCAAGCTTCTGGGAGGCGTCTATTAAGATGCACATGTATGAACTGGGAGGGGGCACAGCGTGAGGAAATGAGACTAGGGAGGTGGAAGGCTTTGGCCTTGAGTCCAGATCTGATTCTGGATGCAAAACAAGCCTCTTTTTATTCTTTCACTCTGCTCTTGTTCACAACTAGATGGTTCCCCAAAGAAGAGCATGAGGCAAGGGCTTGTATGTGGGTAGTTTATTGGGGAAAGTGAGCTCAGGTAACAGGAATAGGCAGCTGGGAAGTGGAAAATGAAAGGAGGGAAAGTCAAGATGGGGGGTGCCCACTGCTACAGGCAACTGAACTTGGACCTTGATGGGACACATTATACCTCAGAATTATTCTCTCAAGGAATGAAAGAAGGTACTGTTTTCCCATTGGCTCCAACTCTTCCTTGGTCATAGGGTCCCCATGGGATGTCAGCTCTCTCACACTTCCAAGTTTGCTTGTGTCAGAATGGCTGAGTGTGGTCCACGGGCATCTCAAGTGATGGTGGCAGAGAAGCCAGGGCAGGAAGTAAGAGATAAGCAGTACAGCTGAGCAAGGTGCCATTGGGTTACACCTGTGCCACCAGGTGGCTGCAGGAACAGCTGGAGTGAACAGGTGGGCTGAGAGTACAAGGTGTGCATGAGAGGTGTCCAACACAGGCAGTAAGTATAATACCCCCTGGGGTTCTTGCGAGGATCAAATACTAATAACTAATGCATATTATGCTCTTACTATGTGTCACGGCTATTCCGAAACCTGTCCATGTACTGGCTCATTTAACTCTAACAAAAACTTTAGGAGGAAGGGACCACTAATATCCTCATTTTACAGATGGGGAAACTGAGCACTGGAAAGGTTATGTAGATGGGCCAAGGTTACAAGACTAATAAGTAGTAGGACCAAGATTCAAATCCAGGCAGAAGCACTTCGGAGACTATCATGTTATTCTGCTTTGCAAATAAAATCATGTATGTAAGTGTGTTTCGCAGATTGCTAGCTGCATGTGAAGACTGGTTCTCATATAATTATCACTGTTTTATGGGGCAACATATGAACCCCTCAGCACCCATTTTCCAGTCGTTGGCATACAATATGACTGCATTTTAGTGGAAGGAGGGTGCCCGGGAGGTCAGATGAAAGGGTGTGGTTGGAGGGGCAGAGACAGCAGACAGTGAGGGACTGGTGGTCTGAGGTTGGGCTCCCCGGAGTCCCGTGCAGAAGACTTTTGGAGCATGTTTTTGGGAGATGCTTATAAGGAAGGCAGGAAGGCGGGATGGGCCCAGGCAGAAGCTCACCCACAGTGAGCTTCAGCAGATCCAGTGGAGCTGGATGGCTCTTTTAGAGCTGTCCCAAACTGTAAGGTATCACCTCATCATCTGCCACTGGCCTCAGGGTGCCTCCTGGGCTGGGTGAACATGTGGGCAAGGGCAACCCCTAGAAAGGACAGCAGCCAGGGCTGGGGGCATCAGCTGAAGAGGGGATCTGGGTGAAGCACACGGGCCCTGTCCAAGGGCCCTGGGAAGTGGTGTGGGTGCCTCTGAAGAGGCAGAGGCTCTGAAGGGAGGCCCAGAGGCGACGGCCTGCTGCAGCGGCTCCTGGAGGGCACCTCTAAGGGGCACAGGAAGCAGCTGAACGTCGCCCACAGAGGCATTCTGCAACGTAAGTGGTTCCTTCTCTTCCTCCCCTCTCTGGGTTGCAACCCAGTACCTTTGCAAAGAGCCTCTCCTAGTCCTATGCTGAGCTCCTAGTCCTCACTTTGCCCCTGGGAAGGAGACAGAAATCGCATACTGACCGCTAGCTCGGTGCTGGATGCCGGGCTAAGCGTGCCACAGGCTTTCTCTCACTTACTCTTCACCGCAGACTCAGGATGGACACACTCTGGCAATGAGGATGCTGTGGCTCAGAGGGGCCATGGTTCCCCCGGCCCTTGCTCTGACTCTGCTCTGCCCCAACCCTATGGAATCTGCCGTCTCTGGTTTGACTGCAGCCTGCAGGCTTCGGCTTCCACTCATGCCCTGCCGCTGCTTCCTCCTTCTGAACTGTTAGGAAAGCCTTCTGCCTGCCTGGGCTCTGGTTCCAGAAGCTCCACTTCCCAGAGCGGGGCTGGGTCCCCGTGGAGGGAGAGGGCCAGCAATGGGGCTTCCCAAGTGGGAGGAGGAAAAGGTCTTGCCTGCTAACACAACCACTGTCCCACCAAATTCTCTCTTCCTCAAAACAAGATGCTCTTTAAAAGTCACTGCCCTCATTCCAACAAAGCTTCAGCAGATCTAACTATAGGGTTGCTCTCTGACTGCTTGGCCTGTATTCTGCTAGGGTTTCTTTTTGTGTGTTCAATGCAATGGATGGAAGAGGAAGGAATTTTTAGGAGGCATAGTGAGTCTGGGTGGCACTGCCAGTGAGACAGGGCTTGATGCTAACTGTGTAAAAAAATCTCCCCAACCATTTCAAATGGACTCAGCCTATCTTCCTGTGCAGCCGAGTACCCCTTCCCCCTGGTCTTCATTTAATTACAGTCACTGGCCTTCTCGCCTCAGAATGAGTGCTGAGATGGCTCCCCTGCTTCCTTGCTTAAGAACACTCAAATCTGGGCACCCTAGCCAGGGGTCCACAGGACAACACCACAAAGTCTCACCCCTAATCCTTCCTCATTGAAATATTTTCTTTGTTTAGATGGTGGTAGGAAGAAAGACTGGAGAGGGGCCACTGATATTGCTCTTTTTGCTAAATGGGCTTCTTATGTTGTAAAGCATCATAGAACAGTTAACTACCCAACTCTGCCACTGTCTTTCTGTGTGATCTTGAGTAAATTGTTTAATCACAGTGAACCTCAGGTTTCTCTTTTGTAAAATGCGGTACCGACAAATTTATTGAGTGCCTACTATGTGCCAGGTACTGTCCTAGCATTGGATATATAAAGTGTAAAAAACAAACAAAAATCCCTGCCCTTGGGGAGCAGGGTTATTTTGGTAGGGAGATTTTATATATATATATATCTCCTCATATGCATATATATATTCTGGTAGGAAAGAAAGCTAACAAACAATATAAATAAATAAAATATAGAGCATGCTATTGGTAAATACTAAAGAAAAAAATAAAGCAAAGAAGGAGAATATGACATCAAGGGCAGGTGTTGAAATTTTAAATAGGGTGTCTAGGGAAGGACTTTCTGACACTGTAGCTTTTAAGTAAAGACTTGATGGAAGTGAGAAGTTAGACATGTGGCTAAATAGGACAGAGGATTCCAGGCAGAGGAAACCACAAGTGCAAAGGCCCTGAGGCAGGAATGTTCCTGGCACATTCTGGGAAGAGCAGGAGCACTGGGGCTGGAGCAGATGAACAAAGGGGAGAACTGTAGGAGGTAAGAGAATAATGGTGGACCACATCATGGAAGGGCTTGTAGGTCATCATAAGGGTTTCACCCTTTACTTTGACTGAGATGGAGCCCTGGTCAGGTTTTGATTAAAGGCGTAGTGTGATTGGACTTATCTTTCTGAGTGTTGTGTTGAGAAGGGACGGCAGGGGAGGGCAGAAGCAAGGAGGCAATTAGGAGGCTGCTACAAAGCCTAGGCAAGAGAGGGCGCTGGCTTGAACAAGGATAGTGGTGGCAGGTGTGAGAAACAGTCAAATTCTGGATATATTTTGAAAGTAGAGTGACAGTACTTGTTAACAGACTGGATGTTGGAGAGAAAGGAGTCAAGGGTGACACCAAGGATGGAGATGCCATTAGCTGATATGGGGAAGGATGGAGGAGCTCAGTCTTAGACATGTCAAGTGGCAGATGCCCATTAGACATTCAAGGGGCAATGTCAAATGGGCAGCTCGACAGATAGGTCTGGAGTTCAGAAGTTATCTAGAGATAGGTTTTGATGGGAAGAGATGTTTGGAATGCATCAGTATATGAATGCATGCCACTCACATATATATATTTTCTCGTTTGAGTTCCACAATAGTCTTATGAGATACTTTTTATAATCTCACCTTCGTAGGACATTTACAGAGATCCAAAGAGGTCGTGAGACTTTTCCAAGGCCACACTCGTTGTGCAGAACATAGGCAGGCTTCAAATTCAGTTCTTAAACCTAATTGTCTGCTCCCTCTAAGTATAACCTGCTACTTACTCAGCTTACCAGGAGAAGTTCATAGGGGAGAGGTAAACTGGGTCGGAGTGTGTAATCTAGCTGTTGCCTTATGAATTGCACATCTTTAAGTAAAAATACTGACTCCTCAAGGTCAGAAATAGACACATTGTCCACTCCAGCTAGACTGAGCTTCTTCCCATTCCTTGGGCGCCACCTTCTTTCTGTCCCTGTATCTATGACACTCTTCCCGCAGCCTGGCTGACTTGACTTTTTCAGTTATCAGTCTAAACGTTCTTCCCTCTTGGGGGATTTCCATGGTCCCCTTGGACCAGGCAAGGTGCCTCAGCATGTTGTACTTCTCAACTCTCAGTATTCACAAATACTTGCTGGCTTAGCAGACAGTCTCACCTGCTAGATCAGTGGCCTCAACCCTAACTGCACATTAGAATCAACTGGGTAAACATTTAAAAATGGCTGATGTGGGGAACTCACTGTAGACCAACAGAATCCAACTGAATCCAAATTTGTGGCCTGGGCACTGATATTTTTAAAGCCTCTCCATTGCAAACATTCATCATGGCCTCCCTATAATCCACCCCACCCTTTCTTTCTTGCTGAAATGCCCTGATATTGTTCAAATACCCAACTGTCCTCCCTGCAGCCATGTCCTTTGGGGACATGGGTCCTGATTGGTTTCAGGCAGTCAATGTTGATCTCATTCACTTTGCCAATAATAAATTTGGAAATTGGGCAATAGCGGCCAATAAGATATGAGGGAAAGGATGGCTACAATTTTTTGAAAGGGAGATAACAAGTGTTAGTGAAGATGTAGGGAAATCGGTGGGAATGTAAAGTGGCGCAGCTGCTGCATAAAGCAGTTTCTCAGAAGGTGAAACATCCAGCAATTCCACTCCTATGTATCTGTTCCGACGGTTGGAAGGCAGGGACTTGAACAGGTATTCTCACACCAATGTTCACAGAAACATTATTCACAATAGCTGAAATGTGGAAACAACCCGAGTGTCCATTAATAGATGAATGGATAAACAAAATGCTGTCTATCCATACTATGGAACATTATTCAGCCATAAAAAGGAACACATTTTTGATATATGTTACAACATGGATGAAACTTGAAAACATGCTTAATGAAATAAACCAGGCACAGAAGGACAAATATTGTTATGATTCCACTCATATGAGGGACGTAGAATAGGTAAATTCATAGAAAGAGAAAGTAGACTAGAAGTCACAGGAACTGGAGGGAAGGGGAAAGGAAGAGGGAAGTTATTGCTTAATGGGTATAGAGTTTTTTGGGGAATGATGAAAAAGTTTGGGTATAGATAGTGGTGATAGTTATACAACATTGTGAATATACTTAATGACACAGAAATGTACACTTATGAGTGGTTAAAATGATAAATTCTATGTTGTGTATATTTTACGGCAATAAAAAGAGAGAGAGAGAGAGATGAAGGAATATTTTCCTTGATAACAGAAATAGCTCAGAGGCAAAGATGGCACCTCTTTATTCACAGTGACTCCTGTCCCTGCTCCAGCCATGCGTGGCTATGACAGGAAGAAGACTCAGAAAAAAGTAGACCCCTTAGGTTGACGGAGCAGAAAGATGGAAAGGCTCTTGAATATGCTGTTGAGCCACAAAACTCACCAACCCTAGAGTGGCTTTATCCCTGAGGTCTTAGTCTGAGACAAGCCAGGCGGGTCAAGATCTCCTGTGGGGTAGCTGAAAGGCTTCTAGTATAACGTAGTAGACACTGTGATGTGCCATCCGGATCTCCTCTCAGGATCGGAGGGCTTCATCTCCCAGTGGATGGCACTGCTGCCTCTGCCTTGCCCTAGGTCACGTCCTCTCCCAACAACCCCATGCAGTGACTGACCTATAAGGGCAGTAGTCCATTACCCAGGCCGGGTCCCATTGCACCAACTCACCATGACTCTGAAAGTCATCTCCACTTCAGAGCCCCTACAGGGTTGGCTGAAGCCTCCACTGAGATCAGTCGAGGCTCAGCTTCTTCCCTTGCTCAATCCTGTTTCGGTTCCTTCTTCCACAGGTGTTCACCCCAATGACCCTTCCGGTACTCTCCAGTAAACTTTCTACAATGTAACATCCACCTCGGAGGCAGCTTCTGGGCAACCTGTCTTGCCACATGGATCTACTGCTGGGCCTGCTGAGTCCAGCAGAAAGCCAGACTCTTCAGAGTCTAGCACAGAGACTCTCACATAGCAGGCACTCCTCAATATTTGTGGAATGATTACATGAACGACCCTCTGGTTAGTCAATGATGAGTTCTCAGCTTCCCAGGAAAATAAAAACACTACAGTGACTTCAGTAGGGCTCAGAGTATGAGAGTTAAGATGCCAAGGTTTCCCAAAACAAACAAACAAACAAACAAAAACCCCACAAACTGCACAATAAACATTCCACCTGCTTTTAATTGTGTATATAAAAGTCAACACCTCGAAGAAAGACATTCGTGCTCATTGGGACCCAACCGCCAGCTTCCAACAGGTTTCACTGTGAGGCTACCTACCTCCAGCTTAAATGAATGATTTCTGAGCATGTGCTGCTAGGTTATTCTCTGAGCTGCCAAATATGGTAAATTTTTGGCAGTATTTAAGGTTAACAGCCAGTCTAACAGCTTTGGTCCTGGTTTGGAATGTGAGAGGCTTCTTCCTTTCTGTGAACACTCAGATGGGAGTTATCTGATAGGAAAGATAGGAGATAGAAGAAGCCTCCTAAAATCATCAAGGGAGAAAGAAAAAGAAAGGGGTAAAGAAAGCGAGAAGGGGTGACATGAACCTGAGAATGACCCAAGGAAGTGTAGCTCTCTTTCACAGATTTGAAACCAGAGATCCACATGTTTAAGCCAAAATCACAAAAGCCAAAGCACTCAAGCTCACCTTACAGGTAACTCTGGAGCAGTTTCCTAGAGCTTTAAGGTGACAGCTTATAAGAATAGGGTGTTGGAAACCTTTCAATTCCCACCTCACAATTCCTCATGATACCAATACCACAGTGGGAAGATGGTTTTCAGCATTTAGTTGAAGATAAGAAGTCCATTTTCACACAATCAAATGCCATCACACTGCGCCCCCATCCAAGTAAGCTTTGATTGGAGGACCCAGATATTGACATGGGCCCTAACCTTTCAATGCTTTGAAGAATATGTTTATTCCAATAAACTGGATCACATGAAACATTAAAGACAGGCTTGAGACCAAAAGTTTGTTCTATGGAGAAGAAAGAATTTGGGATTTCATATATATATATATATTTCAAATCTGGGTGTGATAAGCATATTAAAACTCTCATTTTTCTTTAGATGAAAAGGAAATTGCTGTTCTCTGTCTGCAAGCATTTGCTGTTGCTTGACTAACCCTAAGCACAGCAGTCCAGAGCTGCTGGTGTGTGAGATCTTGAGAGTGAAATTGATTAGAGCATGAAGGAAGGGGAAATGACCTGCCGACTTCCAAGCAGGGCCAGCCTCAGGAAGTGAGAAAAGAAGCAAACACAATGGGTGAGAGGGAAATTATAGTCCACAAATATATTGTAATGATGAGCGATGAGCTGTCACTAGCATCTTGATTAAATATGTTTGGTTTTGTGATTTCACTTACTGCCAAGCCAGAATTTCATCTTCCCTACAGTTTTTGCATCTTGTAGGGGACCAGCCAAAATTATCTGGGTGCTTACCATAAACATTAATTTAGAGGACAGATGATCCACCCTGGCAGCTTGTAAACGCACGGACCATTCTCTCCTTCTTCTTTTGTCTCCTCTGTTATCACCCACAAGGAGGTGGAATATGTGATTCGTTTGGATGCAGATCTGAAGATGGAAGCCCGCTGATAGGGAAGCTCTTTGGAGTTTTTCAGAAAATCTTCCAGACTCTTTGAATTGTTTAAGTTGAAAATAGGCTTTGCGGCTGTGTCCTTGAGTCTGCCTCTCCGGTGCTTCAGTGTCTTTAAGTGAAAGTGTTCATGATGGCCGCATTTGAAGTATTCTCAGAAAATCTTAATCACTCCAGATTTGTCTTTGACCCTCAATTAGTCTTGATATCACTTCCCCTGTGCTACTTCATGATAAGCATTCCTGTAGAAGAAAATCTTTAATTAGACTATCTAGATACATAATCCTCATCTTCTGGATAATTCCTTCCATGGAGGAACCAGAGATGGCAAACGGCTGCTCCATGAAAGCATCTCCTCTGGAAACGTCCAATGCGTGGGAAAAAAAAAGACATATTTTTATTTTCTCTCCGACTTCAGCTTTATTTGTTTTTGAGATCTGAATGTGGAGGTTACCTGCATCCATCTACTTGAGTTTAATTTGTCTTTGTGCAAACAGCTTGCATGAATTCACTAGGCAGCGGTTCAAAAGATAAACATAATCATTTCAGAATTTTCGCACAAAAGAGCATTATTCCTACCCCATTACCAGTGAAGTGCTTGAAGAAAAATGCCCAGGCATATATTGATTGCTAAGACCGTGTAAGGAAGGTTAAAAGGACTTTTCCCTTTTCAAAGCTTTGATTCCATCATAATATGCACAGGACAAGTTCTTTGAGGACAGGATTTGTCTTGATCTAATTCACATCATTCGTAGTTCCTTGAACACAAAATGCTGGTTAACACAGCAGGTGCCCAGTAAGTAGCTGAATTGTTGACTTTCATGATGAGCGTCCATCTGTCTGGCCAAAGCAACTGCGTCCATTCACCTTTGTCATTGTTTGATATTTAGAGTTTCTCTAGTCCTCTCCAGAAATTTAAGTTGATTTGACTGGATGTCATTCTGGGTCTCTCTTGAGGATTCTTTGTCTGCCCTTCCTCCCCCCCAATCTCCTCCTTCTATTCCTGATTAGTTATCAATCATTCTCAGTAAGTTATAGGAACGACAGACTAACCCCTGATGATATGCAGGATAGGATGACTAAAATGAACTACTACAATCATTTACAAAATAATTTTTAAACAAAGTCACTGCATGTCCACTTTCTCTCTTAAAACTTCACACTTAAAACTGCATTCCACTTTGACTCTATCTGAGATAAACTGAGCATCACAGGAGAAAACATAACCCCTTTCCCTAATCTGGGATCCATGAAGTTGTATGCAAATTCCCATTTTTCTGGGGTTCAAAGTCCATAGCTTTCATCAAATTCTCAAAGAGATAGTCAATTCCCAAAGGAATGACAGCCCAATATATTAGTAAGGTAACTACTTTTCTCTTTGATGATGCTGTTGTTTAACTTTGATTTTCTCTGTTTCCTTTAGGATCTGGCCTAAGATTTAAGTAACAAAAATGTAATTCAATTTAAAGGGTGGTGCTTCTATTTTTTTTAGAGAGTGGTCCTTTTTATTTTTATTTTTAAAAAATATTTATTTATTTATTTTTGGCTGCGTTGGGTCTTTGTTGCTGCACGTGGGCTTTCTCTGGTTGCGGCGAGCAGGGGCTACCCTTTGTTGCGGTGCACGGGCTTCTCATTACAGTGTCTTCTCTTGTTGCGGAGCGTGGGCTCTAGGCGCACAGGCTTCAGTAGTTGTAGCATGTGGGCTCAGTAGTTGTGGCTCGTGGGCTCTAGAGCTCAGGTTCAGTAGTTGTGGCTCACGGGCTTAGTTGGTTCGCAGCCTGTAGGATCTTCCCGGACAAGGGCTCAAACCCGTGTCTCCTGCATTGGCAGGCAGATTCTTAACCACTCTGACACCAGGGAAATCCCTGAAGTGGTCCTTTTAAAAATGAGATTGTCCTCCCTTTTCTTAGCAGTAAAAATTCTAAAAGAATTAGTGACAGTAGATAGCAGTGTGTGCACGTGTAGATAGCAGTGTGTGTGTGTGTGTGTGTGTGTGCGCTCACATGTGGATCCTGTGCTGAAAGGACAATCACCAAGCGACGGACTACAACCCTCCTCCCTTACCCAAGGGAGCAAGTTTAATTCCCAAACTCTATCAATGATAAGCTACTCACCAGCAGCCAGTCTCTGGGCAGGAAAGGAGCCAGTGGAGTCATTTTGGTCACTTTCATAATCAATATGAACTGCTGCAGCTGAATTGATCAGGTAGGTTGACCATTTTCCTTGTTGAGGGCAAAAATGAACAGGCTGACCTAACACAGTTTCTTCATTTCACAGGTAAGGTGAATGGCCTTTGTGCACAATGCGTGTTTTGTAGCCCATGGGTTCCATTCCTAAATTCAAGCTGCACTGTCTTTCCAAAGCTCCCCAGGCCTTCAAGACTGATTTCCTTCAGAAAGCCTAACCTGATACATCTCCTCTCACCTGTTTTTATTGCATTATTCAACATCCCTTCAGTACAACTGTGTTGTCAAGACTCAAGAAGAGAACCATTTTAGACAGCTGAGTTTTCCGGCTAGCTGAGAGTACAAATGTTCAATTACCCCAACTTTCTTTTAAATTGTGTGTGGCAAAGGAAAAGATGGACACATTTCATTGAATCAAAATGGAAATTTCTGCATGAAAGGGGTCAGAAGGTACACATTTCCAGTTACAAAATGAATAAGTCCTGGGGAGGTAATATACTGAATGGTGACGGTAGTTAATAATACTGTGTTGTGTACCTGTGTTGCATACTTGAGAGTACCTAGGAGAATGGATCCTGAAAGTTCTAATCACGAGAAAAAGATTTGTAACTATGTATGATGATGCATGTTAACTGGACTTTTTGCAGTGATCATTTTGTAATATTTACAAATATTGAACCATTATGTTGTACACCTGAAACTAATATAATGTGTCAATTATATCCCATTAAAAACAATGGAAATTTCTGTGTGCCAAATAAATAAATAGTATGTGGAAATCATTACCCATTTTTGGTCCTTCTTAATCAGAGTTTATGGAAATAACTTGACTTTCCATGATGGTGATGAGTGTCTTAGCCTGGGTTTCTTGAAAAAAAGGCTTAAGGCAGAAGGTTTTATGATATTATTTTATAAAGAGGGCTGAGTCCCCGGGAAACAGAATGTGGAAAGTAGGGAAGGTCGGGGGGCCGATAGGAGAGTCTGTTACTCAGCTGGCTCCGGCTTGATCCCTCACACTGGTGGGGCCATCTTCCAAGAGGCCATTTGGGTGATGGAGCCTCAGAATATTGCCTCTGGGAGGAGGAAGGGGAGAGTGAATCTACCAGCTCCCCTCTGCACTGCCCGCATCCACACCACTACTGCACACAAACTTCGGGATTGTGAGCGTGGGTGCTGAGAGGTGTCACAGGCTCCAGCACCCACAGAGATGCCCCAAGGCAGGAGGCACAGGTGTGAGGAGGGCGCTGTCGGGATTAACCTACCTGAAACCAGTTGGAGTGCAGAGAACTGCAGAGAATGAGTGGCCACAGCCCCAGGACAGAGAGAAGGTCCAGACAGTCTGCAATGTTGCCTAACGGGTGTCTGATACAAATAAGTGTGAGCTTTAGACTCTGTTTGGCCCACAGGGTCTGTTGAGGTATGAAGAGCTCTTGGTCTTGACTAAGTGATTCACTATATGACTCAGTCACTATAAGGATTGACTTCTTATGTTTACATATTAAATTTTGCTGATTCCACTTTTATTTTCAGATACACCGATAAGCTGACACCTCTGTTAGTTTTCCCACTTTCAGTGGCTTCTGTGTCTCCTTCTAACTTGTTCCTCTTAATCTGCCAAGGGTTTGAAAACCAAAGAGCTGAACTTTTTTTTTGTTTTATAATGATTTTATTTTTAGTGTTTTAATTTTTTTTATTGGAGTAAAATTGTTTTACAATGTTGTGTTAGTTTCTGCTGTACAATCAAGTGAGTCAGCTATGTGTATACCTATATCCCCTCCCTCTTGGGCCTCCCTCCCATCCCCCACCCCATCCTGCCCATCTAGGTCATCACAGAGCACCCTGCTGAGCTCCCTGTGCTATATAGCAGGTCCCCACTAGCTATCTATTTTTACACATGGTAGTGTATTTATGTCAAACTTAATCTTCCAATTCGTCCCACCCTCCCCTTCCCCCACTGTGTCCACATGTCCATTCTCAACGTCTATGTCTCTATTCCTGCCCTACAAATAGGTTTATCTGCATCATTTTTCTAGATTCCACATATATGCATTAATAGGATATTTGTTTTTCTCTTTCTGGCTTACTTCACTCTGTATGACAGACTCTGGGTCCATCCACATCTCTACAAACGACCCAATTTCATTCCTTTATATGGCTGAGTAATATTCCATTGTATATATGTGCTGCATCTTCTTTATCCATTCATCTATCGATGGACATTTAGGTTATTTCCATGGCCTGGCTATTGTAAATAGTGCTGCAATGAACATTGGGGTACATGTGTCCTTTTGAATTATGGTTTTCTCAGGGCATACGCCCAGTAGTGGGATTGCTGGGTCATATGATAGTTCTATTTGTAGTTTTTTAAGGAACCTCCATACTGTTCTCCATAGTCGCTGTATCAATTTACATTCCCACCAAGAGTGCAAGAGGGTTCCCTTTTCTCCACACCCTCTCCAGTATTTATTGTTTGTAGATTTTTTGGTGATGGCCATTCTGACCGGTGTGAGGTGATACCTCATTGTAGTTTTGATTTGCATTTCTCTAATAATTAGTGATGTTGAACATCTTTTCATGTGCCTCTTGGCCATCTGTATGTTTTCTTTGGTGAAATGTCTATTTAGGTCTGCCACCCACTTTTTAATTGGGTTGTTTGTTTTTTTGATATTGAGCTCCATGAGCTGTTTGTATATTTTGGAGATTTTATTAGTTGCTTCATTTGCAAATATTTTCTCCCATTTTGAGGGTTGTCTTTTCATCTTGTTTATGGTTTCCTTTGTTGTGCAAAAGCTTTTAAGTTTAATTAAGTCCCATTTGTTTATTTTTGTTTTTATTTCTGTTACTCTAGGAGCTGGGTCAAAAAAGATCTTGCTGTGGTTTATGTCAAAGAGTGTTTTTCCTATGTTCTCCTCTAAATGTTTTACAGTGTCAGGTCTTACATTTAAGTCTTTAATCCATTTTCAGTTTATTTTTGTGTGGTGTTAGGAAGTGTTCTAATTTCATTCTTTTACATGTAGCTGTCCAGTTTTCCCAGCACCACTTATTAAAGAGACTGTATTTTCTCCATTGTATGTTCTTGCCTCCTTTGTCATAAATTAGGTGCCCGTATGTGCATGGGTTTACCCCTGGGCATTCTATCCTGTACCATTGATCTATATTTCTGTTTTTGTGCTAGTACCATACTGTCTTGATTACTGTAGCTTTGTGGTATAGTCTGAAGTCGGGGAGCCTGATTTTTCCAACTTCATTTTTCTTTCTCAAGATTGCTTTGGTTATTCGGGGTCTTTTGTGTTTCCATACGAAGTGTAAGATTTTTTGTTCTAATTCTGTGAAGAATGCCATTGGTAGTTTGATAGGGATTGCATTGAATCTATAATAAAGGCCATGTAGGACAAACCCACAGCAAACATCATACTCAATGGTGAAAAACTGAAACCATTTCCACTAAGATCATGAACGAGACAAGGTTGCCCATTCTCACCACTCTTATTCAACATAGTTTTGGAAGTCCTAGCCATGGCAATCGGAGAAGGAAAAGAAATAAAATGAATACAAATTGGAGAGAAGAAGTAAAACTGTCACTGTTTGCAGATGACATGATTCTATACATAGAGTATCCTAAAGATGCCACCAGATAACTACTAGATCTAATCAGTGAATTTGGGAAGGTTGCAGGATACAAAATTAATGCACAGAAATCTCTGGCATTCCTATACACCAACAACAAAAAATCAGAAAGAGAAATTAAGGAAACAATCCCATTTACCATCACAACAAAAAGAACAAAATACTTAGGAATAAACCTACCTAAGAAGGCAAAGGACTTGCACTTAGAAAACTATAAAACACTGATAAAAGAAATCAAAGATGATATGAACAGATGGAGAAATATACCATGTTCTTGGATTGGAAGAATCAATATTGTGAAAATGGCTATACTACCTAGAGAGCTGAGCTTGAATTTGTGTGCAGATGAAGTACACACAGGCTCTGAGTGAAAGCTGAAGGGGGGGCCTCTGGGCTGAGACTCAAAATGCAGAATTATTAGGAGTATGACATTTATTCAAAGATCTCTCTCTATGGAGGTAGAGGGGGAACACATACTTTGGAGGTTAGAGGATTCCATGCAATAAGGTGAATCTGTCACTGAGCATCTACCATGATGATTCTCTTTGTTTATTCACAGGTTCTTGACTTTATTCCAGTTATATGAAATGATGGGATCTCTGAGTTTCAGATAAGTGAGACTCTACCATATTTAGTTTTCACTACACTATGTGTATTTGAACTTAATGATATTGTTATGCTGCCTGTGATTTACTTGAAGATACTTCAGCATAAACAGTGTGAGATAGGGGTGCGTGTGTGTGTGTGTGTGTATGTGTGTGTGTGTGTGTTTTCCTCTTCACCCAAGGGGAAGTCAATTAACATCTGAAGTACCTTCATCAGGAATCCACTCTTCAGGCATGTTTAGTTAGCGTTTGACAAACTCTAATAGTTCATAAATCAGAGGTCTGTTACAGGCTTCAGTTATTTTTATCTCCAAGCAGCCCTAAAGAGTTTGTAATTAGGATAAGGGAAATAAATTTTCACTGGTAAAATAAGTGGTCGAAATATGTGGATTGGCTAGAAATACTATACAAGTACCTCCCAGCAGGATAAATTCTTCCGAGTGGCATCACCTGAGGCTTTGCTCCATCCTGTGCACAGCCATTGACAGAATTCTGTTGCTGGATTCTGACAGGAAGGTGATACTACTGAATCATGCCTTCCACACAAGGGGTTTGTTGGGGTATCCAGAAGGGCAGGAGTCAGGGCTTCATCAAGCTTATAGATGTGGTGCATGGCTATTTTTGTCCCTAATTGTGGTAGAATTTGGTCTGATGTGGGATTCTGTTGTAGGGAAGACCCATCGCTTTCCTCCTCCTCTCACACTGAAGTTGGCCAAAGTCAGTTCCCAGCAGACATGGCCAAATGGGTCTCCTGTTGCACCATCTATGTTTTTGTAGTCCTCTCACTGTACCTTTGAGGGTCAGAGGCACCACGGGCACTGGAGAAGATTACTGCTGGTGTGATGAGGCTGTGCGTGAATGGGCAGTGCTGCTCATGGCACTTCCCTACCTCTCCCTGGGAGGTGGGAATCCAGGCTGCTGAATCATACTTTGAGGGAGTGGAGTGCCACTAGGGCTGGTGGTGGTGTCCATGTATCACTTACTTCAGCAACTGAGCGTTAGAGCATCATACAGAAATCATCACCCCTGAAGCTGGTTCTCAGCTGTAGGTTGTCCAGGACTCTCTATAACCAGAGAGCAAACACAATCCTCAGTTCCAAAAGTATTTAGGGAGGATGTTAGATGTTTCTCTAGTCTCAATAAATAGAGAGATGAATAGGACATAGTCACAGTCCTCAAGGAGCTTATGGTCAAATGAGAGAGCTATACAAGTGGGTCATTTTAATATAACATGATAAGCAAAAAAGGGAAATAAACCCATGATTCTACAGACTTGCTGAGAAGGGGCACTTAGCTCACCCTAGGACAACACTTTGGCCTCAGGACCCTATTACATTTTAAAAATATTATTGAGAACTCCAAAGAGCTTTTGTTTATGTGGTTTATATCTATTAACATTTACTATAAGGGAAATTAAAACTGAGAAATGTCTTCTTACTTCAGTAAATATTAATATATGTCAACAATGTAATGTTACATATAAAATATTACATATAAAATATATAAATGTATTTGCTAATGTCATAAAATAAATATTCAATTGATCAGTTCATTAAAATAACAATAATAAGCATATTACATGTTAACATAAATAACATATTTTGATGAAAATTAACTATTTTCCAAAACAGAAAAAAAGTTTTGGTGTGAGGAATGTCCTCATTTTACATAATCACAAATCTCTTTAATGTCTGGCTTAACAGAGGCAGGTGGATTGACACATCTGCTTCTGCAATCAGTCTGCTGCAATATATTGCTTTGGTTGACATCTCTGAAGAAAATCTGCCTCATACACCTGTGCACTTGGAAAGGGGGAACCTCACAGAACCCCAAAAAGGTAAGAGCTTAGATGCTACTTATAAAACTTACATGCTTGGGGACCTCCCACCCAGAGGAACCTTGAACTGCTGACCTCAGCTCCTTGGAGGTAAGTTTTGAAGAATGAGTAAGAGTTGTTGAGGTGAAAAACATGACAAGACAAGAACATTCTAGGTCTCTACTTCTCAAACAAACACTGTGCATCCAAATCACTTGGGATCTGGGGATGGGGCATATCTTATCCTGCATTTCTAACAAGCTCCCAGGAGATATTGATGCTGCTGATCCCAGAAACCACAGTTTGAGTAGCAAAGATCTAAGCCAGAGAAAAAGCAGGAGCAAAGGCACAGTGTCAAGATCGGTTCAAGATGGCAGAGTAGAAGGATGTGCGCTCACTCCCTCTTGTGGGACCACCGGAATCACAACTAACTGCTGAACAATCATCGAAAGGAAGACAATGGAACTCACCAAAAAAGATACCCCACATCCAAAGACAAAGGAGACGCCACAACGAGACAGTAAGAGGGGCACAATCACAATAAAATCAAATCCCATAACTGCTGCGTGGGTGACTCACAACTGCAGAATACTTATACCACAGATGTCCACCCACTGGAGTGAAGGTTCTTAGCCCCACGTCAGGCTTCCCAACCTGGGGTCCGGCAACGGGAGGAGGAATTCCTAGAGAATCAGACTTTGAAGGCTAGTGGGACTTGATTGCAGGACTTCAACAGGACTGGGGAAACAGAAATTCCACTCTTGGAGAGCACACACAAAGCAGTGTGCACATCGGGACCCAGGGGAAGGAGAAGTGACCCCATAGGAGACTGAACCAAACCTACCTGCTAGTGTCAGAGGGTCTCCTGCAGAGGCAGGGGGTGGGTGTGGCTCACTGTGGGGACAAGGACACTGGCAGCAGAAGTTCTGGGAAGCACTCCTTAGCGTAAGCCCTCCCAGAGTCCACCATTAGTCCCACCAAAGAGCCGGGTGGGCTCCAGTGTTCGGTCGCCTCAGGCCAAACAAGCAACAGGGAGGGAACCCAGCCCCAACCATCAGCAGACAAGAGGATTAAAGTTTTACTGAGATCTTCCCACCAGAGCAACAGCCAGCTCTACCCATCACCAGTCCCTCCCATCAGGAAACTTGCACAAACCTCTTAGATAGCTTCATCCACCAGAGGACAGACAGCAGAAGCAAGAAGAACTACAATCCTGCAGCCTGTGGAACAAAAACCACACTCACAGAAAGATAGACAATATGAAAAGGCAACAGGCTATGTACCAGATGAAGGAACAAGATAAAACCCCAGAATAACAACTAAATGAAGTGGAGATAGACAATCTTCCAGAAAAAGAATTCAGAATAATGATAGTGAAGATGATCCAGGACCATGGAAAAAGAATGGAGGCAAAGATCAAGAAGAGGCAAGAAATGTTTAACAAAGACCTAGAAGAATTAGAGTAAACACCTAGAAGAATTAAAGAACAAACAAACAGATATGAACAATACAATAAGTGAAATGAAAACTACACTAGAAGGAATCAATAGTAGAATAACTGAGGCAGAAGAACTGATAAGTGATCTGGAAGACAGAATGGTGGAATTCACTGCTGTGGAACAGAATAAAGAGAAAAGAATGAAAAGAGGTGAAGACAGCCTAAGAGACCTCTGGGACAATATTGAACGCAACAACACTCACATTATAGGGGTCCCAGAAGGAGAAGAGAGAGGGAGGACCTGAGAATATATTTGAAGAGATTATCGTTGAAAAATTCCCTAACATGGGAAAGAAAATAGCCACCCAAGCCCAGGAAGTGCAGAGACTCCCAGGCAGGATAAACCAAAGGAGAAACACGCTGAGACACATAGTAATCAAACTGACAAAAATTAAAGACAAAGAAAAATCATTGAAAGCAACAAGGGAAAAATGACAACATACAAAGGAACTCCCATAAGGTTAACAGCTGATTTCTCAGCAGAAACTCTACAAGCCAGAAGGGAGTGGCATTATATATTTAAAGTGATGAAAGGGAAGAGCCTACAACCAAGATTACTCTACCCAGCAAGGATATCATTCAGATTTGATGGAGAAATCAAAAGCTTTACAGACAAACAAAAGCTAAGAGAATTCAGCACCACCAAACCAGCTCGACAACAAATGCTAAAGGAAATTCGCTAAGTGGGAAACACAAGAGAAGAAAAGGACCTACAAAAACAAACCCAGAACAATTAAGAAAATGGTCATAGGAACATACATATTGACAATTACCTTAAACGTGAATGGATTAAATGATCCAACCAAAAGACACAGGCTTGCTGAATGGATACAAAAACAAGACCCATCTATATGTTGTCTACAAGAGACTCACTTCAGACCTAGGGACACATGCAGAGGGAAAGTGAGGGGATGGAAAAAGATATTCCATGCAAATGGAAATCAAAAGAAAGCTGGAGTAGCACTACTCATATCAGATAAAATAGACTTTAAAATAAAGAATATTACAAGACACAAGGAATGACACTAATGATAAAGGGATCAATCAACGAAGAAGATATAAAAATTACAAATATATATGCACTCAACATAGGAGCACCTCAACACATAAGGCAACTGCTAACAGCTATAAAAGGGGAAATCAACAGTAACACAATAATACTGGGGGACTTTAACACCTCACTTACACCAATAGACAGATCATCCAAAATGAAAATAAATATGGAAACAGAAGCTTTAAATGACACAATAGACCAGATAGATTTAATTGATATTTATAGGACATTCCATTCAAAAACAGAAGATTACACTTTCTTCTCAAGTGCACACGGAACATTCTCCAAAATAGATCACATCTTGGGTCAGAAATCAAGCCTCAGTAAACTTAAGAAAATTGAAATCATATCAATTATCTTTTCTGACCACAACGCTATGAGATTAGAAATCAACTACAGGGAAAAAAAAGTAAAAAACACAAACACATGGAGGCTAAACAATACGTTACTAAATAACCAAGAGATCACTGAAGAAATAAAAAATTACCTAGAGAGAAATTACAATGAAAACATGACGATCCAAAACCTATGGGAGGCAGCAAAAGCAGTTCTAAGAGGGAAGTTTATAGCAATACAAGCCTACCTCCAGAAACAAGAAAGATTTCAAATAAACAATCTAACCTTACACCTAAAGGAACAAAACCCAAAGTTAGTAGAAGGAAAGATATCATAAAGATCAGAGCAGGAATAAATGAAATAGAAACAAAGAAAAAAATAGCAAAGATCAATAAAACTAAAAGCTGGTTCTTTGAGAAGAAAAGCAAAATTGATTAGCTACACTTATCAAGAAAAAGAGGGAGAGGGCTCAAATCAATAAAATTAGAAATGAAAAAGGAGAAGTTACAACAGACACTGCAGAAATACAAAGCATCCTAAGAGACTAATACAGGCAATTCTATGCCAATAAAATGGACAACCTGGAAGAAATGGACAAATTTGTAGAAAGGTATAACCTTCCAACACTGAACCAGGAAGAAACAGAAAATATGAACAGACCAATCACAAGTAATGAAATTGAAACCGTGATTTAAAATCTTCCAACAAACAAAAGTCCAGGACCAGATGGCTTCACAGATGAATTCTATCAAACATTTAGAGAAGATCTAACACCCACCCTTCTCAAACTCTTCAAAAAAATTTCAGAGGAAGGAACACTCCCAAACTCATTTTATGAGGCCACCATCACCCTGATACCAAAACCAGAAAAAGATACCATACAAAAAGAAAATTACAGACCAATATCACTGATGAGTATAGTTGCAAAAATTCTCAACGAAATACTAGCAAACAGAATCCAACAACACGTTAAAAGGATCATACACCATGACCAAGTGGGATTTATTCCAGGGATGCAAGGATTCTTCAATATACGCAAATCAATCAATGTGGTACAGCATATTAACAAACTGAAGAAAAACTATATGAACATCTCAATAGATGCAGAAAAAGCTTTCAACAAAATGCAACAACCATTTATGATAAAAACTCTACAGAAAGTGGGCATAGAGGGAACCTACCTCAACATAATAAAGGCCATATATGACAAACCCACAGCAAACATCATTCTCAATGGTGAAAAACTGAAAGCATTTACTCTAAGATCAGGAACAAGACAAGGATGTCGACTCTTGCCACTATTATTCAACATAGTTTTGGAAGTCCTAGCCACGGCAATCAGAGAAGAAAAAGAATACAAATTGGAAAAGAAGAAGTAAAACTGTCACTGTTTGCAGATGACATGATACTATACATAAAGAATCCTAAAGATACAACCAGAAAACTACTAGAGCTAATCAAAGAATTTGCTAAGGTTACAGGATACAAAATTAATGCACAGAAATCTCTTGTATTCCCATACACTAATGATGAAAAAATCTGAAAGAGAAATTAAGGAAACATTCCCATTTATCATTGCAACAAAAAGAATAAAATACCTAGGAATAAACGTACCTACGGAGACCTGTATGCAGAAAACTATAAGACACTGCTGAAAGAAATTAAAGATGATACCAACAGATGGAGAGATATACCATGTTCTTGGATTGGAAGAATCAATATTGTGAAAATGACTGTACTACCTAAAGCAATCTACAGATTCAATGCAATCCCTATCAAATTACCAATGGCATTTTTTATGGAACTAGAACAAAAAATCTTAAAATTTTATGAAGACACAAAAGACCCCGAATAGCCAAAGCAGTTTTGAGGGAAAAAAACGGAGCTGGAGGAATCAGGCTCCTGGACTTCAGACTATACTACAAAGCTATAGTAATCAAGACAGTATGGTACTGGCACAAAAACAGAAATATAGATCAATGGAACAGGAAAGAAAGCCCAGAGGTTAAACCCATGCACATATGGTCAACTAATCTATGACAAAGGAGGCAAGGATATACAATGGAGAAGAGACAGTCTCTTCTGTAAGTGGTGCTGGGAAAAGTGGACAGGGACATGTAAAAGAATGAAATTAGAACACTCCCTAACACCATACACAAAAATAAAATGGATTAGATACCTGGATTAGATACCTAAATGTAAGACCGGATAGTATAAAAGTCTTAGAGGAAAACATAGGAAGAACACCCTTTGATATAAATCACAGCAAGATCTTTTTTGATCCACCTCCTAGAATAATGGAAATAAAAACAAGAATAAACAAATGGGACCTAATGAAACTTCAAAGCTTTTGCCCAGCAAAGGAAACTACAAACGAGATGAAAAGACAACCCTCAGAATGGGAGAAAATATTTGTAAAGGAATCAACGGACAAAGGATTAATCTCCAAAATATATAAACAGCTCATGCAGCTCAATATTAATAAAACTAACAACCCAATCCCCAAATGGGCAGAAGACCTAAATAGACATTTCTCCAAAGAAGATATACAGATGGCCAAGAAGCACATGGAAAGCTGCTCAACATCACTAATTATTAGAGAAATGCAAATCAAAACTACAGTGAGGTATCACCTCACACCAGTTAGAATGGGTACCATCAGAAAATCTACAAACAACAAATGCTGGAGAGGGTGTGGAGAAAAGGGAACCCTCTTGCACTGTTGGTGGGAATGTAAATTGATACAGCCACTATGGAGACCAGTGTGGAAGTTCCTTTAAAAACTAAAAATAGAATTATCATATGATCCAGCCATCCCACTGCTGGGCATATACCTGGAGAAAACCATAATTCAAAAAGACACATGCGCCCCAATGTTCATTGCAGCACTATTTACAATAGCCAGGTCATGGAAGCAACCTAAATGCCCATCAACAGAAGAATAGATAAAGAAGATGTGGTACATAGATACAATGGAATATTACTCAGCCATAAAAAGAAACAAAATTGGTTCATTTGTAGAGACGTGGATAGATCTAGAGACTGTCATACAGAGTGAAGTAAGTCAGAAAGAGAAAAACAAATATCGTATATTAATGCATATATGTGGAAACTAGAAAAATGGTACAGATGAACCAGTTTGCAGGGCAGAAATTGAGACACAGATGTAGAGAACAAATGTATGGACACCAAGAGGGGAAAGTGGTGGGGGGTTGGAGGGGGGTGGTGTGATGAATTGAGAGATTGGGATTGACATGTATACACTGATGTGTATAAAATGGATAACTAATAAGAACCTGCTGTATAAAAAAATAAATAAAATTCAAAAATTCAAAAAATATATATATAGTGACATTAAAAAAAAAAAAAGGCACAGTGTCAGGAAACAGCCTGAAGTGTGAGGAAACAGCATGATTGGAAAGCCTGGTACAAGGCAGGAAGTTCCAAGAGATACGGGAGGCAGGCTCGGTCACGGAGATGACAGTTGTAACTTTTCCCACGTGGAAGCCATGAAAGGTTTTAAGCAGGAGACAAGTCTGGCTCACATGGACACAATTTCTTATTGTGAATAACTCAGAACTGCAATAAATAGAAAACATACGAGCAGAGTAAGCAGGCAATAGGATGAAGTGGAGGAGGAAGAAAGATAATATTCTCTGTGAATATCATTACAACAGAGTTTAGAGGAAAGAGCACGTGCTTTGGATTAGCACTGAGTTTGTCTAAATTCTAGCTTTGCCATTTTCAAAATGTTACTGAGTCAACTTCTCAGAGCTTCAGATCCCAACACATGTAAAGAGATATGAATTACATGCACAGATAATGAGTCTGGAGCATAGTAGGTACTCAATACACTGAAATCAATATGTTAAAGAATGTTATAGAGGGACTTCCCTGGATGTCCAGTGGTTAAGACTTCACGCTCCCAATGCAGGGGGCCGGGGTTCAATCCCTGGTAGGGAACTAGATCCCACATGCTACAACTAAAGATCCCATGTGCTGCAACTAAGACCTGGCACAGCCAAATAAATTAAAAATTAAAAAAGAATGTTATAAGGCCTCCCTGGTGGCGCAGTGGTTGAGAGTCCGCCTGCCGATGCAGGGGACGCGGGTTCGTGCCCCGGTCCAGGAGGATCCCACGTGCCGCGGAGCGGCTGGGCCCGTGGGCCGTGGCCGCTGGGCTTGCGCGTCCGGAGCCTGTGCTCCGCGGCGGGAGAGGCCACAGCAGTGAGAGGCCCGCGTACCGCAAAAAAAAAAAAAAAAAAAGAATGTTATAGAGATGATTTAAAAAATAACAACTGGCAGCTATTGTTGTTATCCTCAGATTAGATGTAAGCTTGAAACAAGACAATTGAGCCTAAGAATTTTGTTTTTTCAAGAGCAAAATGATTCAGAATGAATACCAGAGGGGAATCACCTAAAAGTTTTTTCTACTTACGTGCCAAGCAGTGAGTGTCAGCCCACAGTTCTCCTCAATAATGGAGGAGGAGGGACACGTTAGATGATGATGACAGTTGGAAGAAAAGGACCTCAGGCCCCATGTTAATTATTCAATACAACTTGGCACCCAAGCTTTCAATACGAAATTTAAAGGGTTTAAATCTTAGATTTTTTCCCCTTGTCATTTCCTGGTAGTTATGCAGATAATAATGAGCAAAACACAAAGGGCACAGAGGGAAAAAAATTATGCATATTAAATACAGCCATCACAGTTCTAAAAATCTCTCTCTGCCTAAGCACCCCGACTAGAAGGTCTTTCTAGTCCTTTTTCTCTTGGCCTGAAGGATCCAGAAATTCCCTCCCCACCGCCTGGGATTCTGAGACTCTTAATATCTCCTTCTGGTCTTGAAGTGTTAGTTACTGCAGTCACATACGATGTGCTGCTTTCTCACTCCATTAGAGCAAGTATTGGCTCTCTGATTGTAAATGGCAGTTTTCATCATCCTAAAAACACAGATTCTTAGTTGGGCAGAATTTGAAAGCCTATTTACTTACCTTGAAAAAAATACATATGCGGGGTTTGTCTAAATCTCCTGATAGTTGGGACATCTGAGTAATTGTTTTTCTCTACTTTGAAATGAAAGGCAAAATAAGAGCAGGTTTATGAGAGAAGACCATATGTCAGAAGAGACAGCACACTTCAGCGGAGTCAACGAGCATGCTTGGACAAATCACATTATCTCAGGTAAGAGTCTTTGTAACTGTGTGACAGATTTGTTATTGTTTTACATGAAAATAAGCAGTGTGAGGAGAAATAAGTGACTTGGGCAGGGAGACAGTTCAAAGCCGATCCCTGACAAGGATTTCCTCCGCCGGTGGATGGGCTGACAGTGATTTCTTTGGTCTTTCTTTCCCTGGGAATTCATACTTTTTGATCTTTGTGATTTCAGTATTTTACATGAAGAATTTAGCTCTTAGGGACTTGCCTGGCTGTCCAGTGGTTAGGACTCTGTGCTTCCACTGCTGGGTGCCTGGGTTCCATCCCTGGTGGTCAGATCCCACAAGACACCCTTTGCCATGAGGTATACTTCCCAGGCAGGGAGGATTAGCCTGTGTTCTCATTCATTCATTCGACTCATTCATTCATTTTAAAATGTTCTGAATCCATGAAAGCCTTTCTTTAAGGAAAGCAAGGAGGGAAGGAGGGTGAATTTTTGATTTCTAAGGCTGAGGAAGCCACCCATCCCGAAGGTGGCTCTGGGCTGGAGCCCTCTGTCTCCAGCCAGCATGCCTTTGGGCAACAACCTTGACATCCTCTTCAGGTGTGGGCCCCAGAGGCGTTTTGCAAAAAAGGCCAGGCAACTTGACAGTTCCAGCCATTGACCTGGGAGGTCTATAGGGAGGTAAGTTAAGGTCTGGGCATCCACTCCCTGTCCCTGGGATACAAATTCAGTGATGCTTTAAACAATAACAACAAAAATTATAGAATGTCTAGGAATGAACTGAACAAGAAACACACAAGATCTATATGTAGAAAACTATAAACACTCACTGAAGTAGGTGGTGACAAAGGGATAGACTCTGTTCCTGGAGAATGGGAGCATCAGGAGAAGGCCCTCACCCTGCCAGTTATAAGGAACCAACACTTCCATGCAGACTTCAAGGATCTCATTCTTTCTGCCCTCCTTTATCGTGAATTCCCTCATCTCTTAATATAATCATCTACCACAGTGTTACTTTCATATATGGACTTGGAGGTCTCTGGCTATTTTATGAGTATGTATCTTCCCAATTAAATGATACGATAAATAAAAGCAAGGACTATCTCTATTTAAAACTTTTCCATTTAAGGAAGTTTGCGGGTATGAACAAAGCAGGGTGGGAAGGGCATCGACTGCCCACCACCAGCAGCTGTATCAGCGGCCAGAGCAATCACTCTGCCACACCTTGTTCATTAGTTGGGGGTATGTTGTTAGCTGGGCTCATGCTCCGTTCTGTGATATTCTGTGAACATCAGTAACACCCTCGGTTTGAAAAGTGTAACAGGAGTGAGTATCTTTAAGATGCTGCAAAAAAAGAGACACACAATTATGATGGAAACAAAAGTAGAAATGATCTTTCAAAACTGAAAGTGGTGAGAGGAGGCCAAATGTTGCAGAGGGCTTGTGGCAGAGCAGGAAAAATTCTTGAAGCCAAAGACTGAACAGTGATCAAAAAGGAAAGAACAAGGATTGGTGAAATGGAAAAAGGCAACTATTAGAGGTTGGGCTAAATGTTAGCAGCAATAAACAGTGTCCTTTGGCCTAAGCTTTGTTAATTCTGGTGAAGGCCAGGAGTTTATGAGTGAACTTGAGCTTAAGCATGCTGAAAGCTGTTGATGAGTTTGCTGGAAGACAAGGGGGGCTCCATAGGTCAGGGACCATCCAAATCAGCAAAACATCAAATGGCTGGACAGGTGTGGCAAACAAAGGTACTATAGACATAGGAGTTCCACATTGGGGGGAAAATGTTGAAAAGAATGTAAGGAAGAGAAGTATTCTGGTTTTAAAGCTTTGAGGGAGGGGCCCACTTATGTTTTTATTTCTGGAGATGTAGCTAGAGACTGGCAGCTCAAACCTCACTCAGTCACTTTGGACTTATGAGAAAATGGGATATACAAATAGGTTTCTAGAACTTAAGGTCTTCATAAATGGAATGGCTTCATAGTGTGCTGTATGTGTAGTTAATTACACAAATATTTACTGCACATCTCCTCTGTGATGAACACTTTCACATAAATTAACTAATTTATTCACCCAATAACTTTGTCAGGTAGATATCACCACCATCACCATTTTATGGTTGTGGAAACAGAATCTCAGAGAATGGCAAAGGTGGGATCTTTTGATTCCAAGACTATATTTTACCTCTCTATTCCTACCTCCTTGTGTTGAATGAATGAATGAATGAATGAATGAATAACCCAGTGCTAACATAGATCATAATTCTGCCTATGTTTCACACAGTTAAAAATGGCTTGAGGGCTTCCCTGGTGGCGCAGTGGTTGAGAATCCGCCTGCCGATGCAGGGGATACGGGTTCGTGCCCCGGTCCGGGAAGATCCCACATGCCGCGGAGCGGCTGGGCCCGTGAGCCATGGCCGCTGAGCCTGCGCGTCCGGAGCCTGTGCTCCGCAACGGGAGAGGCCACAACAGTGAGAGGCCCGCATACCACAAAAAAAAAAAAAAAAAAAAAAAAAGGCTTGGTTTCTCAATGCATGTCTGTTGTTTTATATAATGTCGTCAATACATATAATACCTATAATATCACCATTGTTACTTTATGTAATATCACAAGTCCCACTGTTGTGTGTCTCTCTTCTGACCTTCAAAATACTTCCAGGGATATAGGAGGGGCATGGGGCATCTAGAAGCACTGTTTGGAGTGGTTTCAATGAGTACATAACAAAGCCAAACAGCACACCATGTGAGGGTTACTTTTCAATATGCATCCTTGATGCAACTCACAAATCACCTGTAGTGCAGCGTCGTGGTTGAGAGCCCTTCCTTGTCTCTGGACATCCTTTGTACCGATAAAGAATAGAGAAAATGGCTGAGAGTTCAACTCAGATTTGTTCAGCAGGGGTTTAATTTCTCCAGTGCTCCTGTGTAAACTGTGTCAATAGCATAACCTCATATCTCTCTACCTAATCACTCGATGACACATTTAATAGGATATAACATGGTGAGATGGGGACTTAGGAATTAGAATAAATTATGTCAAAGGAAAAGCTCCCTGGTAGCTCTGACATGACAGACTCTATAATGACTAATCTAAATATTCATTTTGGGTAATGGAACAGCTACCAACAAATTCATTACTTAAGGCAATATTTTCACTTCAACTGTCAACTGACAAGGGGTCTCCATAATCCATTACCATCAGCAGTTTGCATCAGTAAGAGAGAAAACATACTTGAATTTCACAAATATGTATGCATCACACTCTTTCGATCTTAAAAAGGGAGTCAGCCTCATTCAAAATTTTTACAAAATAGCTGTCACAAGAACATAAACTTTGCAAATCATTTCATGGCAAGAACTAGCAGTTGGACAGTAAGTAATGGATCTGTTTCCAGTTAACTAGTCTATTTCTTACCTCATAAATGTATTTATTTAATTTATTTATTTTTGGCTGTGTTGGGTCTTTGTTGCTGTGCGCGGGCTTTCTCTAGTTGCGGCGAGCCGGGGCTATTCTTCATTGCGGTGCACGGGCTTCTCATTGTGGTGGCTTCTCTTGTTGTGGAGCACTTTAAATATATGCACTGGTGGCTTCGGATGCCTCTTGTTTAAGCAACTTCTCCTTTGTTACTCTCTTTCTAGCTTAATATTACTCTCCAAATAAATATGGAAAGTAGCTGGAGTAATAGCTAGAGAATTGTGCATGAAGGAAAACCACTAAAATGACTATTATTATCTATGTCATAATATATCCCAGCTCAGACCACTGAGGAGAGTAAGAACAAGACATATGTAACATGCCTCATGTATTAATTTGCCTGTCTAGACATCAGATTCATTTGTGACTGTACTACCTTCTTGTTCCATGAGAGGTAACAGGATTCCGGAAAGAAAAGTAGGCTTTGTCACCTCACTTTGTCAGATATCTCTCTTCAGCAACAAAAAAAGGAAGAAGATGAAGAGATGGTATCTTTGTTATTTGGCCAAGGGTAGATTTAGAGTTATGGGGAAAATAATTGTATGTCTCTCTTAAAGGGAAATTGGCCAAAAACAAATGAACACATGTATAGCCTCACTAGTAATCAAAGATTTGCAAATTCATTATGACAATGAGTATCAAAAGCTGAGAGTTTTACATACTTTTTGACTCAGTAATTCTGACTTTAGTCAAAGGAAAGTATCATAGCTATGGTCAAAGATTTATGCACTAAGTTGTTTAGTCACAGCTTTGTTATAATAAGTTTTAAAGAGATGGAAATCCTTCATTGTTCATCAGAAATAATTATGATACATCTTCACAATAAGATACTAAGCGGGCATTAAAACTGGAAAGACTTCACAGTATTCTCTTAAGTGAAAACAGCAGATTATAAAATAAGAGGCAGAGTTCTGCTTCTATTTAGGATGTAGAAAGTCCTAAGAGAATGTTGTTTCCATCTGAATGATGAGAAAAAGCTGAGTATTTACAAAATTTTTCTTGAGCCCATCAGAGAGTGCGGTCACAAGGCAACAAGGTAAATTGAATTCCAAGGAGTGATAAGTCCATCCATGAGCTGCCTCACTTTTGGCAGAACACAAGCCAAAGAGGTGATCATCATATAAGTAGCTAAAGATTTAACACATCCTTAAAGGTCAAGTGTGGGTTAGTGTGTCAATGTGGAATAGCTTAGAGCCTCAGATACAGAGAGTTTGCACCTACTCTCATGCTCTTTTCTACAGACATCCACTAGGTGTTCACAAAAAAGTTTTGAGGCAAAGTAACAGACTGGAAAGAGGCCCCATCCACTGCACAGACATGCAGGAGGTGACATAGACATGCAGCTGCTGCTGGGAGACAAGCCAGCTTCACCTTCTTTCCCAGAGCCTTCTTTTGAAAAGCAAAAATCTTAAGCGGCTGGGGAAGGGCAGAAAACCCTCTGGCCTCTAGGACCAGACAAAAGTCCATTGCTTCTGGGAGAAGATAGAAGCAAAACTTGCTTGTCTCTGAGGGAGGAGTAGGAAACTCTCTGACCCCAGACATAAGCAAAGACTCATTGCTGCTGAGGGAAAGGTAGAAGCAAAAAACTTCTGCCCACTGGCTTATGACCGGGATACTGCACTGCTCCAAAGCAGGTCTCCTACTGTGGGGAGAGGCAGGAATGCTCAGAAAGCCTTAACCCCAAGGTTCAGGCACTCAGGGCTTGCCTAAGACTGACACAGGGCCAGAACAATAAAGAAACCCCATACCCCTACAACAAACCATGCCCAGAGAAACAAACAACAGAAGTGCTCTCCCCACTCCCCCACGCCTTGGGGACAGAGTGCAGAGAGAGATCTACTATGTGTGCAGGTGTGCAGAGACAGCTGAAAGCTGAGGGTAAAGCATAAATGCTTAGAAAATTCCTCTGGCATCCCAGGCACTCCACACATGCAGTAACAGGTGCCATCCACTGAAGTCTGTGGTGCACTGAAGGTAATCATAGCAACAACAAAACCCAAACCCAGCTCACCACCTTATTCACTGACTCTACCTCCACCATCTGCCACCCCACCACACACACAGATACCCTGAAAGAAGCATAGGTGTGCCCATACTCAAGAATAAATGATATTTACCTTAATTTGTCTGTTTTTCTAGGCATAATATATAATTAAAAATTATGAATCACACAAAAGCACAAGGAAAAAAATCATTATCAAGGCATAAAGTAATTAATAGAACCAGACTCAAAGATGACACAGATGTTGGAACTATCAGATAGGAATTTTAAGATAACTATAATTAACATATTAAAGGGATCTAATGGAAAAGATGGACAATAAGAATGAACAGATGGGAAATCTCAGCAAAGAGATAAAAGTTATAAAAGTGTCAAATGCAAATGTTGTACATAAAAAAAGTATCAGAGATGAATTTCCTTGATGGGCTTATTGGTAGAGCAGACATAGCTGAAGAATTCATGAACTTGAAGATATGCCAATAGAAATTATTCAAATTGAAATATAAAGATAAAAAGTAGTGAATTAAACTGGAGAGCACCTTCAAGAGTTGTGGAACATCAAATGGTATAACATCTTTGTAACTGGAGTCCCAGAAGAAGAAGAGGGTGAGAAAAAAAGGTCAAAAATAATTTGAAGAGATAACGACCAAGAATTTTCAAAAATTAATGAAAGATAAGTCACAGTTCCAAGAAACCCAAAGAATCTCAAGAAGGTTAGCACTGTTCCTGCTCCACTTCAAATGAAAAGAACCAAACCTCTAGGAGATTGGTTCAAGATGGTGGAGTAGAAGGACACGCTCTAACTCCCTCTTGAGAGAGCATCAGTATCACAACTAACTGCTAAACAATCATTGACAGGAAGACAATGGAACTCACCAAAAAAGATACCCCACATCCAAAGACAAAGGAGATGCCACAATGAGACAGTAGGAGGGGCACAATCACAATAAAATCAAATCCCATAACTGCTGGGGGGGGGGGTGACTCACAAACTGGAGAACACTTATACCACAGAAGTCCACCCACTGTAGTGAAGGTTCTTAGCCCCACGTCAGGCTTCCCAACCTGGGAGTCCGGCAATGGGAGGAGGAAATCATAGAGAATCAGGCGTTGAAAGCTAGTGGGATTGGATTGCAGGACTTCAACAGGACTGGGGGAAACAGAGACTCCACTCATGGAGGGCACACACAAAGTAGTGTGCGCATTGGGACCCAGGGGAAGGAGAAGTGACCCCAAAGGAGACTGAATTAGACCTACCTGCTACTGTTGGAGCATCTCCTGCAGAGGTTGGGGGTGGATGTGGCTCACCTGAGGACAAGAATTCTGGCAGCAGAAGTTCTGGGAAGTACTCCTTGGCTTGAGCCCTCCCGGAGTCCACAATTAGCCACACCAAAGAGCCAGGTAGGCGCCAGTGTTCTGTTGCCTCAGGCCAAACAACGAACAGGGAGGGAACTCAGCCCCACCCATCAGCAGACAAGAGGATTAAAGTTTTGTTACGCTCTGCCGACCAGAGAAAAAGCCATCTCCACCCACCATCAGTCCCTCCTATCAGGAAACTTGCATAAGCCTCTTAGATAGCCTCATCCACCAGAGGACAGACAGCAGAAGCAAGAAGAACTACAATCCTGCAGCCAGTGGAACAAATACCACATTCACAGAAAGATATACAAGATGAAAAGGCTGAGGGCTAAATTCTAGATGAAGGAATAAGATAAAACCCCAGAAAAACAACTAAATGAAATGGAGATAGGCAACCTTCCAGAAAAAAGAATTCAGAATAATGATATTGAAGATGATCCAGGACCTCGGAAAAAGAATGGAGGCAAAGATCGAGAAGATGCAAGAAATGTTTAACAAAGACCAAGAAGAATTAAAGAACAAACAAACAGATATGAACAATACAATAAGTGAAATGAAAACTACACTAGAAGGAATCAATAGTAGAATAACTGAGGCAGAAGAACGGATAAGTGACCTGGAGGACAGAATGGTGGAATTCACTGCTGCAGAACAGACTAAAGAAAAAAGAATGAAAAGAAATGAAGACAGCGTAAGAGACCCCTGGGACAACATTAAATGCCACAACATTCACATTATAGGGGTCCCAGAAGAAGAGAGAGAAAATAATTGAAAAGATTATAGTCAAAAACTTTGCTACATTGAAAAAGGAAATAGCCACCCAAATCCAGGAAGTGCAGAGTCCCAGGCAGGATAAACACAAGGAGAAACACGCTGAGAAACATAGTAATCAAATTGGTAAAAATTAAAGACAAAGAAAAATTATTGAAAGTAGCAAGGAAAAAATGACAAATAACATACAAGGGAACTCCCATAAGGTTAACAGCTGATTTCTCAGAAGAAACTCTACAAGCCAGAGGGAGTGGCATGACATATTTAAAGTAATGAAAGGGAAGAACCGGGCTTCCCTGGTGGCGCAGTGGTTGAGAGTCTGCCTGCCGATGCAGGGGATATGGGTTTGTGCCCCAGCCCGGGAGGATCCCACATTCTGTGGAGCGGATAGGCCTGTGAGCCATGGCCACTGAGCCTGCGCGTCCGGAGCCACAACAGGAGAGGCCACAACAGTGAGAGGCCCATGTACCGCAAAAAAAAAAAAAAAAAAAGAGAAGAACCTACAACCAAGATTACTCTACCCGGCAAGGATCTCATTCACATTTGATGGAGAAATCAAAAGCTTTATAGATAAACAAAAACTAAGAGAATTGAGCACCACCAAACGAGCTGTACAACCAATGCTAAAGGAACTTCTCTAAGTGGGAAACACAAGAGCAGAAAAAGATCTAAAAAACAAACCCAAAACAATTGAGAAAATGGTAATAGGAACATACATATTGATAACTACCTTAAATGTGAATGGATTAAATGCTCCAACCAAAAGACACAGGCTTGCTAAATGGATACAAAAGAAAGACCCATATATACGCTGTCTACAAGAGACCCACTGCAGATCTATGGACACATACAGACTGAAAGTGAGGGGATGGAAAAAGATATTCCATGCAAATGGATATCAAAAGAAAGCTGGAATAGTAATACTCAGATAAAATTTTATCAGATAAAATAGACTTTAAAATAAAGAATGTTACAAGAGACAAAGAAGGACCCTACATAATGATCAAGGGATCAATCCAAGAAGAAGATATAACAATTATATATATATATATATATATATATGCACCAAACATAGGAGCACCTCAATACATAAGGCAACTGCTAACAGCTATAAAAGAGGAAAACGACAGTAACACAGTAATAGTGGGGGACTTTAACTCCTCACTTACACCAAAGGACGGATCATCCAAACAGAAAATTTATAAGGAAGCACAAGCTTTAAATGACACAATGCACCAGAAAGATTTAATTGATATTTATAGGACATTCCATTCAAAAACAGCAGATTACACTTTCTTCTCAAGTGCGCATGGAGCATTCTCCAGGATAGATCACATCCTGGGTCACAAATCAAGTCTCAGTAAATTTAAGAAAGTTAAAATCATATCAAGCATCTTTTCTGACCACAATGTTATGAGATTAGAAATCAATTACAGAGAAAAAAAACATAAAAAACACAAACACATGGAGGCTAAACAATACGTTACTAAATAACCAAGAGATCACTGGAGAAATCAAAGAGGAAATCAAAAAATACCTAGAGACAAATTACAATGAAAACACGATGATCCAAAACCTATGGGATGCAGCAAAAGCAGTTCTAAGAGGGAGGTTTATAGCAATACAATCCTACCTCAAGAAACAACAAACATCTCAAATAAACAATCTGAACTTACACCTAAAGGAACTAGGGAAAGAAGAACAAACAAAACCCAAAGTTAGTAGAAGGAAAGAAATTATAATGATCAGAGCAGAAATAAATGAAATAGAAAGAAAGAAAACAATAGCAAAGATCAATAAAACTAAAAGCTGGTTCTTTGAGAAGATAAAAGATAAAATTGATAAACCATTAGCCAGACTCATCAGGAAAAAGAGGGAAAGGACTCAAATCAATAAAATTAGAAATGAAAAAGGAGAAGTTACAACAGATGCCGCAGAAGTACAAAGCATCCTAAGACTACTACAAGCAACTCTATGCCAATAAAATGGACGACCTGAAAGAAATGGACAAATTCTTAGAAATGCACAACCTGCCAAGACTGAACCAGGAAGAAATAGAAAATATGAGCAGAAGAATCACAATTAATGCAATTGAATCTGTGTTTAAAAATATTCCTACAAACAAAAGTCCAGGAGCAGATGGCTTCACAGGTGAACTCTATCAAACATTTAGAGAAGAGCTAACAACTCATCCTTCTCAAACTCTTCCAAAAAATTTCAGAGGAAGGAACACTCCCAAACTCATTTTATGAGGCCACCATCACCCTGATACCAAAACCAGACAAAGGTACTACAAAAAAAGAAAATTACAGACCAATATCACTGATGAATATAGATGCAAAATCTTCAGCAAAATACTAGCAAAGAGAATCCAGCAACACATTAAAAGGATCATACACCATGATCAAGTGGGATTGATCCCAGGGATGCAAGGATTCTTCAATATACGCAAATCAATCAATGTGATACACCATATTAACAAATTGAAGAATAAAGACCATATGATCATCTCAATAGATGCAGAAAACCCTTTTGACAAAATTCAACACCTATTTATGATAAAAACTCTCCCGAAAGTGGGCATAGATGGAACCTATGTCAAAATAATAAAGGCCATATATGACAAACCCACAGTAAATATCATTCTCAATGGTGAAAAACTGAAACCATTTCTTCTAAGATCAGGAACAAAACAAGGATGTCCACTCTCACCACTATTATTCAATATAGTTTTGGAATTCCTAGCCATGGCAGTCAGAGAAGAAAAAGAAATAAAAGGAATGCAAATTGGAAAAGAAGAAGTAAAACTGTCACTGTTTGCAGATGACATGATACTATACATAGAGACTCCTAAAGATGCCACCAGAAAACTACTAGAGTTAATTAATGAATTTGGTAAAGTTGCAGGATACAAAATTAATGTGCAGAAATCTCTTGCATTCCTATTCACTAATGATGAAAAATCTGAAAGAGAAATTAAGGAAACACTCCCAATTACCATTGCAACAAAAAGAACAAAAAACCTAGGAATAAACCTACCTAGGGAGACAAAAGACCTGTATGCAGAAAACTATAGGACACTGATGAAAGAAATTAAAGATGATACAAACAGATGGAGAGATATACCAGGTTCTTGGATTGGAAGAATCAACATTGTAAAAATGACTAGACTACCTAAAGCAATCTACAGATTCAATGCAATCCGTATCAAATTACCAATGGCATTTTTTACAGAACTAGAAAAAAAATATTTTTAATTTGTATGGAGACACAAAAGACCTCGAATAGCCAAAGCGGTGTTGAGGGAAAAATACGGAGCTGGAGGAATCAGACTCCCTGACTTCAGACTATATGATAAAAGGTACAGTAATCAAGACAATATGGTACTGGCACAAAAACAGAAATATAGATCAATGGAACAGGATAGAAAGCCCAGAGATAAACCCACGCACCTATGGTCAACTAATCTATGACAAAGGAGGCAAAGATATACAATGGAGAAAAGACAGTCTCTTCAATAAGTAGTGCTGGAAAACTGGACAGCTACATGTAAAAGAATGAAATTAGAACACTCCCTAACACCATACACAAAAATAAATTCAAAATGGATTAGAGACCTAAATGTAAAACCGGACACTATAAAACTCTTAGAGGAAAACATAGGAAGAACCCTCTTTGACATAAATCACAGCAAGATCTTTTTTGATCCACCTCCTAGAGTAATGGAAATAAAAACAAAAATAAACAAATGGGACCTAATGAAACTTCAAAGCTTTTGCCCAGCAAAGGAAACCATAAACAAGACAAAAAGACAACCCTCAGAATGGGAGAAAATATTTGCAAATGAATCAACGGACAAAAGATTAATCTCCAAAATACATAAACAGTTCACACAGTGCAATATTATAAAAATAAACAACCCAATCCAAAAATGGGCTGAAGACCTTAATAGACATTTCTCCAAAGAAGACATACAGATGGACAAAAGCACATGAAAAGCTGCTCAACATCACTAATTATTAGAGAAATGCAAATCAAAACTACAGTGAGGTATCACCTCACACCAGTTAGAATGGGTATCATCAGAAAATCTACAAACAACAAATGCTGGAGAGGGTGTGGAGAAAAGGGAACCCTCTTGCACTGTTGGTGGGCATGTAAATTGATACAGCCGCTATGGAGACCAGTGTGGAAGTTCCTTTAAAAACTAAAAATAGAATTATCATATGATCCAGCCATCCCACTGCTGGGCATATACCTGGAGAAAACCATAATTCAAAAAGACACATGCACCCCAATGTTCATTGCAGCACTATTTACAATTGCTAGGACATGGAGCCACCTAAATGCCCATTGACAGATGAATGGATAAAGAAGTTGTGGTACATATATACAAAGGAATATTACTCAGTCATTAAAAAGAATGAAATTGGGTCATTTGTAGAGACTTGGGTGGATCTAGAGACTGTCATACAGAGTGAAGTAAGTCAGAAAGAGAAAAACAAATATTGTAGATTAACGCATTTATGTGGAACCTAGAAGAATGGTACCGATGAACCAGTTTTCAGGGCAGAAATAGAGACACAGATGTAGAGAACAAATGTATGGACACCAGTGAGGGAAAGTGGTGGTGGTGGGTGGTGGTGGTGTGATGAGTTGGGGGATTGGGATTGACTTATATATGCTAATAAGTATAAAATGGATAACTAATAAGAACCTGCTGTATAAAAAAATAAGTAAAATAAAATTCAAAAACAACAACAAACAAACCTCAGAGTCAAAGTGCTGAAAACCAAAGATAAAGAAAAAAATCTTGAATGCAGCAAGAAGAAACAATAAATGCAGAGGAATAATGCTAAGAATCCCAGCAGATTCCTCAGATCCTATGCAAGGCAAGATTGACATCTTATCATTCTGAAAGAAAAACCCTGCTAATCCAGAATTTTATGTCCAGTAAAAATACCTTTCAAAGTTGAAGATAAAATAAAGACCTATAGACAAACAAAACTTGAGAATTTATTGCCAATAAACCTGTGCTACAAGAAATGGTAAAGGAAGTTCTTCAGGCAGGATGATATCAAATGGAAATTAGGATACACACACACAAACACACAATAAAGAGGCTGGAAAGGAAATAATTAAGGTAAATATTGAATATGTTTTTTCTTATTTTAATAGTATATAGGGTATGAATACTTTTTTTTTTTTTTTGGTACGCGGACCTCTCACTGTCTCACTGTTGTGGCCTCTCGTGTTGTGGAGCACAGGCTTCGGATGTGCAGGCTCAGCGGCCATGGCTCTGGACGCGCAGGCTCAGTGGCCATGGCTCACGGGCCTAGCCGCTCCGCGGCATGTGGGATCTTCCCGGACCGGGGCACGAACCCGTGTGCCCTGCATTGGCAGGCAGACTCTCAACCACTGGGCCACCAGGGAAGCCCTGAATACATTTTTGTAGAAAGAAAACACAGCATGATTTATTTTTAAAAGTTTAGAAGGTTATACATCAAAATTTTAACTAATTTTCAAAAGATTAGAGAAATTTTATGAAGTAATTGTTAGAAGAAGTAATAACTAGAAAATGAATTTTCTGTTATGAAAAAATTTTTCCACTTTTTTTGCTCTACTATATGGTAAAGAAGAGACAAAGGAAAGGCAAAAGGAGTCTTTTTCTCTGATGCATAAGCCAATTGTAATAGATCTAACTTTTTAGAGAATAAATAAGGATTAAATAGAAGTTTCTTATAAGGGTTGTTGTCTACTGGCTGAAGCTTTGGGGCTGTAAACTTATACATGACTTAAAGGACTGTTTATTCCAAGAAAATATTAAAACACTATTCTCTACATGGTCTAGAAAGAGAGCCAGGAATTGATAATGTCTAAATATTAGTGAGACTGAGATCTACTTGCACCAAAATGTCTTTCATTTTGTCAATCTAATCTTTCAAATGTCATTCGAATCTTGCTTTGACTTCTATGTAATTATTTAAATTTACATGAAAACTAGCTAAGATTTCTTCTCAGTTTTGGTAGTAAAGTAATATTTTACTAGGGAAAGAATAATTTAGTGCAAACATATACTATTTTCTTGACTTGGTTAATCAAGGCCATGCAGAGCCAGAATCTTTAGAATTCAAGTCCAGAATCCAGGTACCATCATCTACATGACAGAGTTATTGAAAGGATCAGAGAGAATGTGTGTAAAGATATAATGTAAGTACATAGTGGGCAGTTAATAAATGGCAGCTATTATCAGCTACTGAAGTGACTCGAAGATACATGAAGATGCCTTTATTGCCATCAACAATGAAGCCAAGATAACACTTTGCAAACAGCAGTTCAAGAATTCATTGACACCTACTGATTAATATGTCTAACATGCTCGTGTTTGAAGTATTCAGATTCCAGACATTTGAGAAACTGTCTCCTCATCTTGCCAGGGGAATTTCACACATAGAAATGTATGGTCAATGTGGGGAAAGAAAAATGATACTAATGAAGTTGATGTATTTTCTCTCTCTCTTTCTCTCTCTCCCTTGCTCACTCTCTCTCTCTCTCTCACACACACACACACACACACACACACATATAGAGGCAACTTCTCCCAACGTCCAGATATGTACCAGATAAAGGAACAAGATAAAACCCCAGAAAAACAACTAAATGAAGTGGAGATAGGCAACGTTCCAGAAAAAGAATTCAGAATAATGATATTGAAGATGATCCAGGACCTCGGAAAAAGAATGGAGGCAAAGATCGAGAAGATGCAAGAAGTGTTTAACAAAGACCTAGAAGAAATACAGAACAAACACATAGAAGAATTAAAGAACAAACAAACAGAGATGAACAATACAATAACTGAAATGAAAACTACACTAGAAGGAATCAATAGCAGAATAACTGAGGCAGAAGAACAGATAATGACCGGAAAGACAGAATGGTGGAATTCACTGCTGTGGAACAGAATAAAGAAAAAGGAATGAAAAGAAATGAAGACAGCTTAAGAGACCTCTGGACAACATTAAATGCAACAACATTTGCATTATAGGGGTCCCAGAAGGAGAAGAGAGAGAGAAAGGACCTGAGAAAATATTTGAAGAGATTATAGTTGAAAACTTCCCTAACATGGGAAAGAAAATAGCCACCCAAGTCCAGGAAGTGCAGAGACTCCCAGGCAGGATAAACTGAAGGAGAAACATGCCGAGACACATAGTAATCAAACTGACAAAAATTAAAGACAAAGAAAAATTATTGAAAGTAGCAAGGGAAAAATGACAAGTAACATACAAGGGAACTCCCATAAGGTTAACAGCTGATTTCTCAGCAGAAACTCTACAAGCCAGAAGGGAGTGGCATGATATACTTAAAGTGGTGAAAGGGAAGAACCTACAACCAAGATTCCTCTACCCAGCAAGGATCTCATTCAGATTCGATGGAGAAATCAAAAGCTTTACAGACAAGCAAAAGCTAAGTGTTCTGACTGAAGGAGCGGTCTCCAGATCCTGGGTCCCTCTCATTTACACATCTGCCTGTTTGAGGAAACTCTCCAAGTGTTTACCTGGGTCTCTTTGTACAAATATTGCTCCCTAGGAGGGAGTGGAATCAGCAACAAACCCTGGCCACCGAAACTGGAACAGGGACTTTTGCCCTAGGAGGACTGCAGAGAAATGGACTCTCTAAGGGGTGCCACTGAAATGGCCCAGGACTGGGTCCCAAATGAGCTGGACACCTTTCTCTATTTCTTAGGAAGCTCCCCACTCAGCCTAGGGTAGCAGGGACTGAGACCTGATATGACAGTGACATTGCTGATGGGACTGACCACTCCAGCTCCCACCCCTAAGTGCAAGGACTTATTCCTTAAGGAATTTATCTCCTCCACGTGGCCTGACTGTCAGGGCTGGTAACCTGGCTTCATGAACATGAAAAAAGCCCAAATGGCCACAGTATCGTTGTGTATCTTGGAAGCTCTCTTCCTTTAGTTCAGTGATTCTAAGCCTCATTTTGGATTACGGATCTCCACGTTCTCTAGGCTGGATAATTACCAAAGGACATGAGTGTCCACCCACACTTCAGAGAACTGTTGTAGCTCCTTTCAGACAACGAGGCATAATCCAAAGGATATTGAGCAAATAATCTGAGATGTAGGTACTTGCTATAGACTGATGTTTGTGTCCCCCCCAAATTTGCATGTTGAAACATAGTCCTCAATGCAATGAGGGCCTTTGAGAGGTGATTAGGTCATGAGGGTGGAGCCCTCATGAATAGGATTACGGCCCTTATGAAAGAGACCCCAGAGAGTTCCCTTGCCCCTTCTGCCATGTGAGGACAGAGCAAGAAGATGGCTATCTATGAACTAGGTAGAGAGCTCTCACCAGACACTGAATCTGCTGGTGCCTTGATCTTGGGCTTCCCAGCCTCCAAAACTGTGAGAAATAAATGTTTGTTGTGTAAGCCACCTAGGCTATAGTATTTTTGTTATAGCAGCCCAAACAGACTGACAGAACTTCTATCCCCAACTTTCTATTTAAATTTCATTTATTAGTTTTTTCATAGGAAAAATGGAAGGCATGGGTTAACTGATTTGTAAGGCCCCTCCTAGCTCCAAAGTTCAATGGCTCTATATAGTTCTATGAAATGACAGACATGATAAATATCCTTGTCCCCATCCTCATCTACCATCTTCTCATCTTTCAGGTCTTGACTTAGAAGCTAGTTCCAGCTGGTAGGGTGGGCTAGGAGACCACTTTCTGTGTTCCCATGGTGCCTTATTCTACCCTATTATAGCACTCTTCTCTCTAAAGCATAATTGTCTGTAAGTTAATTTGTGGGTTCCCTGCTAGACTGCAAATTCTGGGGGAACTGAGACCAATCTTTAAGGTCGTATCCTCAGCCGCAATTTCTAGCAGGAGCTCAATGATATATAAGAAATGATAATATGAGTGAGTGGTTTCTGATAGCTACAATCTCCTTTGGTCACTGGACCGGTGATGAAAGATGTTCTCAGATAACTATTCAAGGAACATGCCAAAATAGCCTTTGTTCTTCTGCCTGCATTTAGCAATAGTCTTTGGATATAGGTACCATGAGTATACACCCAATGAATCAGATTACCATATTTAGTAAAGGGAAAAGATGAAAAAAAACCTTCATTTTTATGGTCAGAGAAACCCAGACTATTATTCTCAGCTTGGTTCTCAGGAATAAAACAGAAGATCCTCTGCCTCCTCATCTGAGCTCTTCAAATTAATCTAAGGTCTGATTGTCCCAAAGCATTACTAATTGTATAGCAACATCATTTATATCACAAAATTGGAAATGACATACATATCCCATCACAGAGTGATGGTTAAATAAACTACGACACTCAAATGGTGAACCCATGCAGCCTTTGATAATGGTGCTTACAATATAATCTGAAGTTAAAAGGCAAGACATAAAAGCATATAAGCAGTTCGACTGCCATCATGTAAAATATGTCAAATATACACATAAAATATAGAAGGAGACACTACAGAATCTCAACCGTGGCTGTGTTTGTGTGTTAGGACTGTGCATGAGTTTCTTTCTACTTTTCTGAATTTTGCAGATTTTCCTCTTTTACTCTCATGGTGAAAAATCAAAATCAACAAATCATTTAATTGTAAATTGAAAACATCTCCTATAAAATTTTGGCTATTGATATTGGTTGCGTCCACCTGAAAGAGCTGTATGGAGGAGCACAGAGAAGACCCTATGGTGAAGCCAACAGAAGCAGGGTGTGGAAAGACAGGGAATCCTCTGGAGTTGCCGCTGCCTGTGGAATAAGAGACATCACGGACCTAAGCTCTTACTATATAAATGCCAGGCATTTCTCAGACATTTTTTTTCATTATGTCCTCATAAAAGCTGTGAGAGATAGGTACTACTGTTATTCCCATTTTACAGCTGAAACTGAGCTTTAGAGAGGTCAATCCTTTTGCAAGGACCCGGAGGAGCCCAAGTGTGAGCCTTCGCAACCTGTCCCACCATCCACTGAGGGGAAAATGAGCTCGTTTCTCAGCCATACCTCCTCTCGTGCCAGGATCCATTTCCATTATTGGGAGATTCTGTTTGGAATGAGTCCTCAAATGACTCCTGCCTGTCAGTGGAGATGGTGTCCAGTGACCATTTGTTCACCATATTATCTCAAGGCTCTCACGAGAGTGTGATCCCAAAATTGTCCCGCTTTGCACATAAATCCATTGCTTTGGGGCAACGAGCCCATTTATAAATGCTCTCATTGTGGCCAACTTTACAGATCCAGACCAACACGGATAGAGCCCAGGCCAGCTCCCTACTTAAAAGGTGAACCATGGTCGCCCTCCACTTGCCAGCACGATAACAGGCAAGCTTTCACCATGTGCTTGTTGAACGTAGATCCACACCCTGCAAATGCTGATGGACTGAATATGCTCAGCTGACACCATTAGTGCACACAAGCATTTTGAGGCTCTTTGTTACATGGTCACGTTTTCTCTGCACAGAAACCTACTGGTGTTACCATTTCCAGGGGTGGGGGGAGAAGAGGCTTCACTACAAGAGAATTCAGGGAGAACAGAGCAGGGGACCTGGAGGGAGTCCAGTCCTGTTGAAGTCAAGTGTGTCACTAAAATAAGCAAGTCCTCTCTTTCCTCCTCGCTACCCCAGGGAAACATGAATGAGCGAGCGAGGACAACTACAGAAACATTCCCACGAAATCAGTAGTTCAGGTGGGTCTGAAGGAAATGACAAGTGGACTTAAAGGAAATCCATTTCAAAATCAAGTTCAAATTCAAAACAAATGTGTGAACAGGGAAAAACGTAATGATCAAAAAGGAATGAATTTTAAAATATACATATATATAATAAAAAAATATTTTAAAAAATAAAAATAAATTAAAAGGAATGAATAAACAGACAGCAATCCTAACAAGAAGACCCAATCGTCAGGGTAAGTGCTATGCAGAGAACTGCTTGGAGACATTATTGCACCCCATTGTGCCCTGTCTCCAGGTCCTGTCCCTCAGGGACGATCGATGGTGTCCATTCACTTACTTTCTCTGGAACCGGACCACAGGATCAGCCAGCAGGTCGGTGACGTCCAGCTTCCTCCCCTTCTCGATAACGGCCCGATGCTTGCGGACAAACAGCCACCCGATATGGGAGAAGAAGAAGCCCCGGCGGGCGTTGTGGGGATCAGCGTCCGTCTCCGAGTACTTGTGGTGGACTCGGTGGTCCCTGGACCACTCGAAGATGTCGTTCTGCAGAGAGAATGCAGAGCTGAGTGAAGGGCTAAAACACCCTGGCGCCTTCCCCGAAGTGCCTCAGCCTCCCCGCCCCCCGCCCCACCCCCTCTCCTCATCACTGACTTAGACTTGCTCGCACCCCCAACCGCAATCTCTCAACCTCAAGTTCAATCCCTGGGGGTTGGTCTGGGGTGGTTTTCATCCAAATAAGAGTACATCCTCACTTAGTGGGGATCTTAGCTTGTCTTTGGAATGTGCCCACTGCAGGAGGTTCAGGCTTGTTGAGTGAACTAGTGGGGAAACCTGAAGAAAGTTCTGGTTACCGAAGTCTCCTGGGAGATCATTCATGTCAAGAAGAGAGACATCTGTCCTCAAGTTTTGGTGGACAGAGGAGAGGTGTAACCTTGAGTATGGAAGGGGGTTAGTTCTTGGTCTGGCTCTCTCTGCCCTCCCGCCCCCACTGTGATGGAGTTCATGTCCAACACACAGCAAAGAGGAAGTCAGTAAGTAAAAACACAAAGAGGTACTTCACCAAATCTCTGCAAAATACCGAGGCACAAATAATATTGTTTGAGGACTGCTCTAACAGTGTGTCACGGAAAGGAGGGGAGGGGACTTAGGCTCCTTGAGGAATCTGGTGTACTTGGCCGAATCTACAACGTGGAGAAGCAGCAATGCCTGAAGGGCAGGCGGCACTCACTGGAAACCCAAGAGAGACTCTGGTGCCCAAGAAAGGAGAAGCATCAGAGTCCAGCAGACTCTGCCAAACCCACAGACAGGGTGGGGCTCAGACACACATGGGGAACCAGCCTGTTGACCCTCTGGTGACAGGAGTTGGAGGTCCTGGGTAAGCTATCAGGGCAGCACTTCAGCTGACACTGTTAATGAAATCTTAGCTATAGCCATGGGCCAATGAGATCTATAAACTTTCAATGTATACTCAGATTTGTTTTTATCTGATAATGCTTTGAAAGCTTCGAGATGACAAATTAGGTTGGGAAGTAGTGCTTTAGATAGGAAAATTACAGTTGACCCTTGGACAGCACAGGTTTGAACTGTGCAGATCCACTTATACATGGATATTTTTCAATAGTAAATGCTATAGTACTTCATGGTCTGAGGTTGGTTGAATCTGAGGATGTAAAGGAACTGCAGATAGGAAAGGCCAACGATAAATTATAGATGGATTAACCCCCAAGTTGTTCAAGGGCCAACTATAATCTGAAAATAAAAATAAATATATATAGTGTATAAGCTCTTTTTTTAAAAAAAAGGTAATAATGTTTTATACCATACTATTCAGTACTTAGTCATGCTTTCATTAGGAATCTGCCATTTCACAGATATTGGCTTCATGCTGATGAGAAGAGAGAGAACTGTTTTATCCTCAAAGTTTTAGCAGTTCTTTTCACCAAAAAATATTTCATGGAGTTTTTTGTCTCTCTGGCTCACCCAGTGCTGCTGGAAGGCAACTCAACCTTATTCATTTTATAGCACCATTGAAAACTTTCAAAATTTGCTTAACCCTTGGGTAATGGGACAGAAAGAGGGAGGGTAGAAAGACCTTAAGAAGTATATGCTCAGCTTTGAATATAAAGAGGGAAAAAAGTGCTTAGCAATCTGTGTAAGGCAAAAATTGTAGCCTGGTGCTTCCCTGGTGGCGCAGTGGTTGAGAGTCCGCCTGCCGATGCAGGGGACGCGGGTTCGTGCCCCGGTCCGGGAAGATCCCACATGCCGCGGAGCGGCTGGGCCCGTGAGCCATGGCCGCTGAGCCTGCGCGTCCGGGGCCTGTGCTCCACAACGGGAGAGGCCACAACAGTGAGTGGCCCGCGTACCGAAAAAAAAAAAAAAAAAAAAAAAAAAAATTGTAACCTGGCTTACTGCGATAAGAAAGAGGTCTTTAAATTTTACCAGTGTGTTGAAACACAGTGGTTGGAAAGAGTGAAAGCATTTATTATTTATAATCACAGAATCTGGAGTCTGGAAGGAATTTCAAATGTCAAGACCATTGCAGCCCATGGAATAATTTATTACTTTTGCATCCAGTTTATTGATTTTATTGCAAACCCAACTAAACATAGGAGGGAGGGGGAACACTCTGTCCCTAGTCCACAGATGGCAAAATTAAGGTTTAGAAGACATGTATTCAAGTTCATCTAGTAATTCAAACCAATAATGGAACAAAGATGGTGCTCCTTTGGTTCTTAGTTCACACTCGTTTCCAAAAGATATTTCCCTTATTCTTCAAGTTTAGGGGAGGGAGAGCCTTTTAAAGAGAAGTCTCATTTTCCTTGTTAAAAGGTTACGTTGGTTCTTAAATTTATGGCAATGCAATTTTATAAAAACCCTAAGTGGAGAGTTCCAAAGGGCTAGAAACATTATTCTCATAAAATTAAGCATGATAGAACAATAAAAGAATGATGAGGAGGACAAGTTGGAACAGAGATATTTCTTTATTTTAATCCCCCTTACTTTAATACCTTCCAGACAGAAGCTACTTTGACTGAAGCAGTGGAATGAAGGAAGGATTTGGGCCACATTCCAAATAATTGAGCATACAATCAAGCGAAAAATACTTTAAGATGTACTTTAAAAAATCTTTTTTTTTTTAAACTCTAAAGCTGAGTCCAGCGAAAAAGTGACTCAAAGAACAAGATGTAAACCAACAATAGGGCAGAAAGGAAGTAAGATTCACATGCTCGTCTCTGGGCCTTTTTCTTCCTACTTATCTGCATTTTGCTTCTACCCCTAAGTGATTGGGTGTGGAAGCCAACCTGGGAACAGCACTTGTGTTTGATGAAAAGGTGTTCGTACCGAGGGTGTGTTTAGTACAGTCAATATGTGAGGAAGGGAAAGCTGAGGGCTGACAAGAGATGGTGACCTTCCATCAATGAACTGACTTGTCAAGTGTGCGTATTCCGTCTGTCCAGGCTCTGCGTGCACATTTTAATAGGGGTATGATGCTGGACTCAGCAGCAATTCCTGAAGCCTAAGTATGTACACTTTCTAACAAATCAATTAACAAATGATTCAACTTGTAACTTCGAGTTTGTACTTAACGGTCGGTTCTGGTAGATCACGGTCTTAATACCCCATTACCTTCAATAGTGGACACTCACCCTGTGTTTATTGATCACCCCTGACAAAGAATTGTTGTGGTGAAGGGAGCTACATTAGTTCTAAGAGTGCTAGCTGTAACTGAGGCACAGGCAGGGGTGGGGTCGGGGGAGCAGGAGAGGAAGAGGAAGAGAGCCAATCGGGAGTATACCCCTCAGTGGCTGGTTTTATTACCCAAGAAGCCATACCATGTCCTACTTTGTGCTGTCCAAGAGAAATACAATTGTGAGCCACATATGTGATTTAAATTTTCCTAGTAGCTACACTAAAAAAGTGAAAATAAACAAGTAAAAAATCAATTTTAATCATATATTTTTACTTAACATACTACATCCAAAATATCATTAAATATATTATTAGCATAAAATCATTAATGATATATTTTATATGATATTTTTCTGTACCCATATTTCAAAACTGGGCTTGTATTTTACAATTCCAGCACGCCTCAACTTGGATCAACCACATATCAAGTACTCAGTAGCCACATGTGGCTGGTGGCTACCACATTGGACAGGGCTAACCCACGGTTTGGACACTTCTCTATATGTGTTATACTTTTAAAGATTTTTTAAAAATTCAATGTTGATTATGGGTGAGAGTGAGAAATTGGCACAAACCATGTGAAGGGCAAATATGCTGCACGTATTAAAAGTGCTAAAATTGTGCAGTTAGTTTTCTGGAGTTTATCTTAAGGAAATAATCATGGCTCTGTGCAAATATTTAATCACAAGGATGCTCACTGAAGTGAAAACTTGGAAAAACCCTGAATTTCCACATAACAGGATTTGACTTTGTACCTTGTGATACATTAGTTAATTGAATACTCTGTGTGTGTGTGTGTGTGTGTGTGTGCGCGCGCGCGTGTGTGTGTGTGTGTACATAGAAAGTTTCCAAAGAGAAATATTAAGAAAAAGTCTTAGGGTTACCTTAGGGGAGGTAAGACTGGGAGGTAGGAGAAATACTTTTACATTTTATTCTATACTCAGAAATTTTTAACAAGAGCATCTGTTGGTTTTGTATTTAAAAACTCACAAAAAGGGATATTGTAGTATTGACATGTAGAGATGAGGTAGAAGGTAGTTAAGTGAAAGACAGTTTTCAAAATAAAAGATGAAGTAATGAATGCATTCTTAATAAAAATATGTATTTAAGCACAGAAAAATTTTAAAGTATAAGTCAACATGTTTACAGTTGCTCTCCATAGGGAGTGGGGTGATTTTTAACTTTTTCTTTCAGTTTGTCTGTATTTTCTACGTTGTCATAATGATCAAGTTTTTCTTTTGTAATATGAGGGAAACAGATTATTTTTAAATTTCTATACCCCGGAATCAAAATAACCCAGCTTCTGCCATCAGCCCCAGGTTAGGATGAACTATGAAGCAATAATATTCATCTAGTAATCCAGTCAGTGATATATCTTTTTTTTTTCTGTTACCTTTTCTGCCTTTTTTAAAAAATTGGAGTATAATTGCTTTACAATGTTGAGTTGGTTTCTGCTGTACAATGAAGTGAATCAGCTATATGCATACATATATCCCCTCCCTCTTGGGCCTCTCCCTCATCCCCCACCCCATCCCATCCATCTAGGCCATCACAGAGTACCAAGCTGAGCTCCCTGGGCTCTACCGCAGGTTCCCACTAGCTATCTGTTTTACACATGATAGTGTATTTATGTCACCCTTCTCTTATCTTTGTTCTTATTAGCACTAACCAACCAATCACACTGCAACCAGGGTGACAGTGCCCTCACTTAAACCCATCCTTTGTCTTGTACCTCTATTACTTCACCCTCCATCATAGATATAATATCCCTCAATGGGATCCCTGCTGAGACTGTAGAAATTGAAATTGATCATGTGGTGATTTTTCTCCATAAGCGCAACCTTTGTGTATTCTCTGGGACTTGAGCAAAGGTAATCAATCTCAAAAGCTCCACTGAAGCAGATTTTGAAGCAACCCACTCTGTCAAAACTACTCTTCCCCAACTTCCTTTTATGTGCAGAATAAATTCTTGAATCAAGTCCTTTAAATGGCTGTAGGGGAAACTGTCTTTTAAGGCCCACGTAATTTGCTCTGGGTAGCAAGATGAAGGCCAAGTTAAACAGCATTTAGCTTGTCCCAGTCAACAGATCTGAGACCAGAACGAGTGACTGGCTTTCCCCTAGCATAGCTGCAAACAGATGCTTGCTTCTGACCAGACACCAGTGTGGTTGTTCCATCCCCTAATTCAATTGTGTTTCTGCTTAAAATTCCAAAAGGGAAAGTTTACCAGGTGGCTTCAAAACACAGCCAAAGGGAATTCCACTTGTACTCATAATACATCTTTGTTTTCAGTCAGTAGTGAAAAAGAAACTAGAACCAACATGTTAGCTTCAATAGGCAAGTTTTAGAGTAGAACGTGTGTATATGCGTGTGTGTGTGCACGTTTGTGTGTGTGTGTTTGTGTCTTGTGAGTAACGATGTCCTGTCTGAGAAAAGAGTCGTTTTATCAAGGGGGTCAAAGAGGGAAAGATGCTGTGGCCTCCACTCTTTAGGGACCCTAAGGGTCATTTGAAATAGACTTTATCTCAGTCTCTGAGGTCTGAATTTAATCTCCCCCAGTTCAGATGCCAACACGGTACTATTCAAACAGTGAAGAGCATTCGGTGCTTTCCCCACTGTTGATACTGGGTCAGTATTGATTTCCCTCCAGATAATACTGGCAATCTGTAAGAAGAGCCCAGAAAGTCCCCAAGAAAAGCCTGGCAGCAGTCTTCACCACCTGGCAAATTGCAGCTTCGAGAAAACAAGTTCCCACTTGCTGCTAGTCCTCCTGTGCCACTCAGCCTGGGGAGGTTTTAGGAGCCAGGCAAATGTTGAAAAGCCAACTTTAGCAGGTTAAAAAAGTGTTTGCTGACAAAACTTAAAGATTGCAAAGTAAGAAAGGGGGGTCTCATATTTTCTTTTGTTACTCCACTAGTTATCTCTTACAACGAGAATGTATTTGAGTAAGACATATTTTTTATTTTATATTTTTAATTAATTAATTAATTTTATTTTGGGCTGCATCGACTCTTTGTTGCTGTGAGTGGGCTTTCTCTAGTTGTGGCGAGCGGGGGCCACTCTTCGTCGAGGTGTGCAGGCTTCTCACTGTAGTGGCGTCTCTTGTTGCGGAGCACGGACTCTAACAGTGCAGGATCCAGTAGTTGTGGCACACGGGCTCAATAGTTATGGCGCATGGGCTTTGTTGCTCCATGGCATGTGGAATCTTCCCGGACCAGGGCTCGAACCCGTGTCCCCTGCATTGGTAGGTGGATTCTTAACCACTGCACCACCAAGGAAGGCCAACACATATTTTTAAAAATACATTTTTAACACACATTTTAAAGATGGCTTGGGTAATCCTCTTGGTAGACTAGTTTACCTTCTGTGAATCTTTACAGTTTGGGTTTTGGAGGATTTTGGTCCACGATGTGACCATTGTTTAGTCTCCTAACCTACATCTCCTTTACTCCATGAGTCAAAATTCTGGGGAAGAAAGGGCCTGGAAAACAATGACAGTCCCGTAGCCATGGACACATCTCACTCCCAGATCTTGGTTTTTAAATACCATTCCCCACTAAAAAGGAATAAGGACTCTTTGATGAAATGGCTGGTGCCAGGACAAAGGCAGGAAAAGCACAAGAGGAACTTGGTATATTTTGTTATCCCAGAAAGTAAGGAATTGCTCAAAAACTGATGGGGACATGTCAAAAGGACACAGGAGTCCATCTGTAGTGCCTCCCACTGAACAAACTGGGGTAATTTGATGAATAATTTGGGGCATTAAGACAAATAATAACAGGAATGTATTAAAATCCATTTAATAAAATAAGAACCCACAAGCCCATAATAAATAAATAAACAAGAAGTAAAATGCCAATCAACAAATGCAGAAGAAATAATGGAGCTAGAAAATCACCATTTTGCAGGTGCCATGGCAATAAGCAATTCAGGCAAGACTCACCAAGGTGTGCCAAAATTATTGGGTAAAAGGCTGATGAAAAAAAACATATTACAATACCCTGAGAAAACCACAATTCAAAAAGAGTCATGTACCAAAATGTTCATTGCAGCTCTATTTACAAGAGCCAGGACATGGAAGCAACCTAAGTGTCCATCAACAGATGAAAGGATAAAGAAGATGTGGCACATATATACAATGGAATATTACTTAGCCATAAAAAGAAATGAAACTGAGTTATTTGTAATGAGGTGGATAGACCTGGAGTCTGTCATACAGAGTGAAGTAAGTCAGAAGGAAAAAAACAAATACCGTATGCTAATACATATATATGGAATCTAAGGGGAAAAAATGTCATGAAGAGACTAGGGGTAGGACGGGAATAAAACACAGACCTACAAGAGCATGGACTTGAGGATATGGGGAGGGGGAAGGGTAAGCTGTGACAAAGTGAGAGAGTGGCATGGACATATATACACTTCCAAATGTAAAATAGATAGCTAGTGGGAAGCAGCCGCATAGCACAGGGAGATCAGCTCAGTGCTTTGTGACCACCTAGAGCGGTGGGATAGGGAGGGTGGGAGAGAGACTCAAGAGGGAGGAGATATGGGAATATATGTATATGTATAGCTGATTCACTTTGTTATAAAGCAGAAACTAACACACCATTGTAAAACAGTTATACTCCAATAAATATGTTAAAAAAACATATTACATAGGTTCATAGGATCTCAGCATAAATTACTCATTAATTACCAATGGAGGAATAGTAATCTTACAGTGGAGAAACCGGGTAGACACCACCTTAACTAAGTGATTGAAGTTCATACCACCAATAATATGACAAAGTGATACCATGTGCCTCTTGTTTGATGCTCAGCACACAAGATCTTTAACGCAGCATTCCTGCCCAAAATGCAATCTTGTGTGTAGTTATGAGGAAACACAAGCAAACCAAAAATGAGGAGCATTCTGCAAAATGACTGGTCTGCACATTTCAAAAATGTCAATGTCATAACATCAAAGAGAGACCAAGGAACTATGCCAGATGAAGGGGAACTAAAGAGACAGGTCAACTCATTGGTATGCAGGATCCTGAACTGGTTCCTGGGCTAGGATCCTGAATATAGTATTGTATCAATAACATTAAATTCCCTGGTGTTGGCACACGTACTGTGTTCCTGTGAAATGTCTTTCCCACTAGGAAATGCACACTGAAGTATTTAGGGATGAAGAGGTATGACGTTTATAACTTACTTGCAAATGATTCAGGAAATAAATAACAAGAAGACTGCATATACTACACATAGACAAAGAAAGAGAATAATAAAGCAAATGAGGCAACGTGTTAACAATTAATGAGTCTGGGTAAAGGGTGTACAGGAGTTCTTCATGGTATTTTTGCAACTTTTTTGTCAGTTTGAAATGATTTCAACATAAAAAGTTAAAGCCAAAAAAAAACTGTCAAGGGCATCTTTCTTTAAAAATCTCAGATTTTCCCCTTTCACTCCATTCCTACACCACCACCCTTGTTCAGACTTTCATCAGTTTACCTGGACTCCTGTAATAGCCCTTTAAAGCCTCCTGCCTCTAGTCCTTTCCCTTCCACAATACATTTGGTACACTGCAATCATACTCCGCATATTCATATGCCCCCCAAATCTATCATTCTCTTGCTTCTGACTTGACAACCTCTCTGTATTACTTTTCTCATCAAGCCTAAACATTTCTTCTTCTTAGCAATCAAATAGCTTCAACTGGCCTGAATATTCTTATCTTTCCCCCTTTATTTATTCTTTAATTTGACAAATATGTACTGAATGTTGGTATGTGCTAGAAGATAAAGAAGGAACAAGACAATCAAGGCTATGTCCTCAAACAGTTTATATTTTATGGAGGGGACAAACATAGATAAAATCAGGTGCTATGCAGCAAATAAGTATGGGGAGATACAAGGGCGACACTGAGATAGGCAAGGACTTTCTGATCAGGTAATCTTAGGCTGTGGAAGTTGGGTGGGAGTGAGAGAGGGAGAAGGGAATTGTCTCAGGGAGAGGCAAGGACATGGCACAGTCCAGGGGCTAAGCGCAGACCAGCATGTCTGTGCATGGAGGGCAAGAGTGGTGCCAGATGAAGTCTGGGAGGTTTTGTGGTGAAATAAAGATACCTGGCCTTTGTCCCCAGTGGTTCCTGGTACAGAGATTCAAAAACTGTTGGAATTTCCTGAGTGATAGAAGTGACATCATTATGCTAATGAGGTGACTCAGTAGGGACCCCTGAATAGCTTCAGGATTGGGGCTGGTTACCAGAAAGACCAAGCATGTGATTAGAGGGTTGGCCCTTTGGTAGGGGAAGGGGACTGGAGATTGAGCTCAGTCACATGGCCAGTGATTTAATCAATCACACCTTTCTAATAAAACTCTAGTAAAAGCTCTGGACACTGAGGCTCAGAGGAGCTCCCTGGCTGATGAGCCCACTGATGTGCAGGGAAAGTGAGGCGAGCTGACTCCACGGGGAGAGGCGAGAAAACTCTGGATGAAGGATCGTCCCAGACTTCCCACTGTGTGTCTCTTCCATTTGGTTGGTCCTGATTTGTATCCTTTCTAATAAAACTGTAATAGTAAGTATAGCACTTTCTTCAGTTCTGTGAGTTGTTCTAGAGAATTACTGAACATGAGGGAATTGTGGGAAGCCCTGAGTCTGTAGATACGGGGGGCCTAGAGACCCCTGCTCGTGGCTGGATCTGAAGCATGGGCATCCATGTGGAGGACTGGGGCTTTTCTTTGTGGATCTGAAGCTAACTCAAATGGTTAGTATAACAGTTGTATTGAAGCACACCCATGTGGTGTGGAAACAGAGCATTGGTGTATAAAGCCTGATCACACCAGGGCTTCTATGCCATGATAACAAGGTTGGATTTCATTCCAAAGGCAATGCTCAGCCACTGAAAGATTTTCTTTTCTTGCTAGAGAGTGGTTTAATTTTCAGTAAGTTCTCTCTGGCTGTGGTATGGAGAGGGGCAAGGGTTGGGGTTTTTGTAGTAGTCCAGGCAAGAAACAGTCATGGCTTGGCATAGAGAGTGGCAGAAATGAGAATTATTCAGATTCAAGATATAACTGAGCAGTAGAACTTAAAGAGATTGGCTGAAAGGTCGGATGAGGGATGATTAGGGGACTAGAGAAATCATGGATGACACCCAGATTTCTGGTGGGGGAAACTAGGAGAGAAATAGTTTGGCGAGAGAGGGCAGAGTCACAACTTCAATTTTGGGCACATTGATTTTGAGATGCCTAAGAGACATCCAGGGAGAGATGCCATACAGCCAACTGGATTTGCAAACTGACGCTACACCAGTCAGATTCTTTCTTAAATCAGACCGATTTTCTACTGCTCTGAGACCCCACACAGTATGTCACGATCATTCCTCTCTCTCTCTACCTTAGCTCAGATGTTTCCCTATGTTCCCCTACTTCTTCCTTGCCTATGCAAATCTTTTTTACCTTTTGAGTTTTCAGCTCAAAACTTCCCTTCTGCATTAGGTTTTATCTTAACATCCTAATTCATATTCCTATTTTTGCAGCCCTAAGAGTCAGTATGAAGCTTTCAAGCAATTTAACTCCACATTGTCTGGTTAGAGTCCCTCCTCATTATACTTAGGTCTAGCTGCTTTATCCGATCATAAGCTCCTCATGACAAGGGCCATTTCATATATATAACTTGTGTTCCTCACAAGCACGTAATGGTTTATGCACCTTTAAATTCAAAGAGAATTAACCAGGAGATTTACACAAAAAGCTATAGAAGAATAAATAGGAGAGATAAAGATAATCAAATGTGTCTGCCTTCTAGAAGAGTTTTTAAAAGCAGGCTAAAAATTTCCTCTGGCATATGAAACTATAAATTTTACAGTTAATTAAAAGTGTTGATTCAAGGGCTTCCCTGGTGGCGCAGTGGTTGGGAGTCCGCCTGCCGATGCAGGGGACACGGGTTCGTGCCCCGGTCTGGGAAGATCCCACATGCCGCGGAGCGGCTGGGCCCGTGAGCCATGGCCGCTGAGCCTGCGCTCCACAGTGGGAGAGTCCACAGCAGTGAGAGGCCCGCGTACCACAAAAAAACAAAAACAAAACAAAAAATTGTTGATTCAATGACTTCCATAGCTATCGTACCTTTGGAGCTTAATAAAGCATGTAAAACAGCATCCTTGAAACATTTGTGTGACAAGAGCTCTGATTGGTGCTAGTAGGAACTAGGACAGGATGATTGAAAAGCTTGAACCTTAATAAACAAGAACCAAAGATGAAAAACAGCTCAATATCTATGGGGATGGGGTGGGGGGAGGCAGCTAATGGAAGGCCCCAATGGATCTGTTAGATCTAGCTTTATTTAGCACCTTTATTAATGACTGGGAACAAGGCATACACATTTAATAACATATTTGGTTGGTGCCAAGTTAGGAGGTGCTGCAGACATCATTGAGGACAGAGAAATAACACAAGTGGATCTAAAGAGGTTAGAAATATGAATAGAAATGATCACAATGAGATTTGATTTAGGAAAAATGCAAATGAAGGCAGCTGGGAGAGAAATCATCCAAAATGCAAAATAATCAGTGGGTTGGAAAACCTAGAAAGCAGCAACATAAGAGTGTCTGGCAGGATTATAGTGGAATGAAGAATAAGCAGTGACAACATGCTAGCTGAGCCCAAATACTTGGTGGCAGGTACAGGAAGAAGTAGCTTGTCAAGGAATTGCATTGTGACACAGTCTCCTTCAACTCCCATAAGCATTTCTGGAGACAGTGTGGAAAAATAAAGAAACAAAAATATTCACAGATATTTGGCCCTTAGTTTTTTTAGTTGTTAGAAAAGGGATTAGACTTAGTTTCTAAGGTCCCTCAGCTCCAACCTTTTGTGGTTCCAGGAGAGACTAGTGGCCGAGTAGGGATTTAGGGGGCTGGGGGCAGTAGGGGAAGAACACAGATAAGGGGATGCCCTGCCTGTGCGCTACTAAACATCTTCTGTGTGAAAAGAAGGCAGAATGAAACATTTAGCTTGAAAATATGTTTCAGAAGAGATTCCAAATGGACAGGACTGCAGTTGGAATTCATCTTAAATAAGAGTAACTTTCATCCAACATAGGTGTGGAACCAAATTAACATGTAAAAATATGGTAGCTATTTGTTTGCAAAAATACCCTCGACTTTATTTACCAAGTATTTCTTTCAATAAAAACACTCTGTATGCCTTTAAAGTATATCATTTTTTGTTTACAAAATTTAATCACCTTGATTAAATTTAATCAAGGAACTCATCCATTGTACTACAAAGAGGGTAAGATTTGTATAAAGAGTCTCTGTTATATTTGGGGAGGGCAACATGAGAGATGGACTACCCCTACTGGTTGGCATGTCCATCTACAGAATTGCTAACTCTTTTCAGGACACCCCAGGCTATCACCTTTTCGTTCCCTTGAGGTGGTTTCACTCATGTCACCTGCTTCCACTGACCTAGACCCACAACAAAGAAGGAGGTGAAGCATCTTAGGGGGGGTGGAGACATCTTAATCTCTACTTTATAAGGGACATTTTTATTGGTAGGAAGTGTGGTTAATCCTACCAGGCAGGCACAGAGGGAAAATGCTGGGCCTCATGCAGCAGCCCCGGGAGAGTTTCTTCTCTCTCTTGCTTCCCACCTCCACCCCGTCATCTGTCAGAGTATCCCACAATACTGATGGAGTAACAAAGCAGCATGTATACAACAACACTTTGATGAATCCATATATCACCAGAGCTCAGAGACAGCCAAGCTATTTGTCCTTTCTACTTGACTCCAAAGGTGCCCAGGAGGGCAAGATGCTGTGGAAGGAGATGATGTGAGGCAGGTGTGCAAGTCATCTTCCAAAACCACACCAGGAAGGCTTCTCGGGGCATCGGGGTCAGGACCACTTCAGGCCTGTTGCCTGTTGACACAGCAGGAGGAAACCAACCACATCCACCCATCTTGCCAAAGGAAGGTGAACCTGTTTCTGCCATGTGGAAGAAGGGCTGTACATCTGAAGCTTAGGGTGGTTGTTAGGGAAGACGGCACACCCTGAAACGGGATCTCTGTCCTGAGAGTCAGACCTGCACGGGGTGCCATGCAAGCTTCAAGATTCTTGGGTCCGTGGCATGTTTTATTCTCCTTCTAACCAACCGCCACTCCATGCTGCTGCTAACACCCTGAGCCGTCCTCGAGGGCACTGCCTCAACATGCAGTCTCCCTCCTCGACAGGCTCTCCCCATGGAGACCCAGCCTTGGGGGTGGGTCCACCATCCTGAATCTGGTACAACATCTCCCAGGTCTCATGACGGTGGTCACTTTTGCCATTGAAATGTATGAGGCATGTTGCTCCCCTGTCTAAAATCTTGCAGTTCCTTTCCAAGGCTTTTAAAATAATACGCAAACTGCTTGCTGTGCCTGACAGAGCCCTGCACTGGTGTGGCCCTGCCCCCCTCTTCGGCCTCTCCTATGACCATCTTCTCCCTCACTCACTTGGACCAGCCACACGGGCCATCTTGCTCCTCCTTGAACGTACCATACTTGTTCCTACTTCCGGCTCCTCCTTCTGTCTGGAATGCTCTCCCCGTACCTGTTCTCTCCCTTAGGTCTCAGCTCTAATGTCACCTCCTCAGCGACGACATCTTCCCTGATCATCCTCTCTAAAGAAGCCGCCCTCCCTGGCATTCTTTATCATTGTGTTTAAATTCTTCATCTTCTTCTCTCTCTCTCTGAATAAACTTGTTTATTCGTTTGCTTATTTATTTGCTCTCTCTCCCACTGGAATATACACATTAATGAGGATAAGGACCTTGTCCATCTTTTTCTCCAGTGCTGGGAATGATGCTTAGTGCACGTATTTACCAAATGAAAAGACAAATAGACACTTTGATCCTGGGACGGGCATTAGGGCATTGCAGTGAGAGTGTGTCCTCTGGAGTCAAGCTGCCTGCACGTGCATCCCCCTTCTATATGTCTTAGTCTTAAATCTGTACGTCCTTGGACAGGTTACATAGCCTCTTTCTTTCATCTATCAAATGAGGAAAATAACAGTATCTACTTTGTACAGGTATTGTCAGATCACTGAAATATATAATGAAGTGCTGGTATGTAGTTAGTGCTCAATAATTCTTGCTGTTTTGTTGTTATATACCTGCCAAAGTTCATGGCCCATGACCCTGTGTTTCACTTGATGTATTTATGAATCACACAGTAACTTCCACTTTCTGATCTGACACATAAAGAGCTTGAAAGTATTTACTTCCATCCTTGCAACAAGAAGAAAAAGCCAAGTAAATTGAAAATCAACAAGTCTTCTTAGATCTATCAGAGAATTGAGGTCATGGGGCAAACTGCTGCACCAAAAACTAGAGAGACAGACAGGCAGTTTTACGGAGAATCACAGTCTAGCAGGAGCAGAGGTCCAAGAGGAAAAGTCTGCAGCTGGTGCCAGGATGGGTAGGAATACTTTAAGGTGCAATTGATGAATTGCTGGAGGTTTAGCGTGGACGAGCTTGAGAGTTAAAAGCTCCTAGGGGGCAGTCCAGGAGCCCCAACACTTTCATGAATTTTACCTCCAGGATCCCTACCAGGTTCTCACTATGATCAACTGACAAAAATCCCCTTGCTCTTCCAGCAGGAGGGGGAGAAAAGTAACCATTTTGAAATTCAAGGCAGATCTCTCTGTTCCCCTTAGCAAGATCTGTCCTCAAGAGAAATGATTTTACCAGAGCTTAATCAACTAGGGTTTTACCAAAGCCTGACTAACCTGGGGGGAGGGAAATACTCAGCTCCAGCTCAACAAAAGACTGAGACCTAGTCACAGGACTGAGGATGCTCCCCCTCACCTCCACGTTGATAGGGCTCCGGTACAATAACAGGGGATTTGACTGAAAGAACTAAAAGAAAAATACCATCTTAAAAGAAAAACAAGCATCAGAACCAGGCTCAGCTATGAGAGAGATGTTGGAGTTTTCAGACTGGTAATTTAAAACAATTATGGTGGACTTCCTTGGTGGCGCAGTGGTTAAGAATCTGGCTGCCAATGCAGGGGACATGGGTTCAAACCCTGGTCTGGAAGATCCCACATGCCATGGAGCAACTAAGCCCGTGCACCACAACTACTGAGCCTGTGCTTTAGAGCCTGCAAGCCACAACTACAGAGCCCACGTGCCAAAACTACTGAAGCCCACGCACCTAGAGCCCATGTTCCGCAACAAGAGAAGCCACCGCAGTGAGAAGCCTGTGTACCACAACAAAGAGTATCCCCCACTTGCTGCAACTAGAGAAGGCCCACGCACAGCAATGAAGACCCAACGCAGCCAAAAATAAATAAATTTTTTAAATAAATAAATAAAACAATTATGATTGATATGCTAAGGGCTCCAATAGAAAAAGTGGACAACATGCCAGAACAGATGGATAATATAAGCAGAGTGATGGAAACTCTAAGAAAGAATGAGAAGAAACTGCTAGAAGTCAGAAAAACTGTAACAAATGAAAAATGTTTTTGATGGGCTCATCACTAGACTGGACATGGTTAAGGAAAGAATCACTAATTGAAGACTAAGTTGCTGTCAATAGCAACTTCCCAAACTGAAATGTGAAGAGAAAAGATGGAACAGAATATCTAGGAACTGTAGGACAATTATAAAAGGTATAAGTTGTGTGTAATGGGAATACCAAAAAGAGAAGGAAAGAAGTATGGAAGGAAGGAAAGAAAGAAGGAGGGAGGGAGAGAGAGAGAGAAAAGGAGAGTGGGCAAGAGGGAAGGAGGAACAAACAAACAGTAGAAATATTTGAAGTAATAACAGCTGAAAGAAATGTTTCTAAAAATGACAGACACCAAACCACAGATCCAGGAAGGTCAGAGAGTACCAAGCAGGATAAATAGCAAAACACCTATACTTAGGCATATCATATTCAACCTGAAGACAAAAAGAAAATCTTGAAAGAAACAGAAGGGAGAAAAAAACACCTTACTATACAGGAGTGAGGATAAGAATTACACCAGATTTCTCTTAAGAAACATATAAGCAAGAAGAAAGTGGAGTAAATTATTTTAAATGTTGAAAGAAAGACACACATCCTTGAATTCTGTACTCAGCAAAGTTATTCTTCAAAAGTGAAGAAGAAATAAAGACTTTCTTAGACAAACAAAAATTGAGGAAATTTGTCACCAGTAGACCTGCCTGGCAAGAAATGATAGAAATTCTTTAGAGAGAAGGAAAATAGCATAGGTTGGAAGCTTAGATTTACATAAAGAAAGAAGAGTGTTAGAGAATGAATAAATGAAGGTAAAATAAAATCTTCAAGTTTCTTATTCTTAATTGATCTAATAGATAACAGTTGGCTTGAGATAATAATAGCAAATATGAATTTGGTGATTATAGCTTATGGATATGTGAAATGAATGACAGTAATGTCATAAGGGACAGGAAAGAGGAAGTGGGAATACTAGTGCAGTACCTGATGTGGTACAGCGTTATTTGAGAGTGGACTTGGATTAGTTCTAAATGTGTTTTGCAAACTCTAGAGCAACCACTAAAAAGAATTTGAAATGAAGTATAATTGACATGTCAAGAGAGGAAAGAAAATAGAATCATATAAAATGCTCAAATAAAACCAGGGAAGACAGAAAAAGAGTAAAAGACCAAAAAAAGAAACAAAGAACAAGGGCAATGAATAGCAAATGGAAACATGGTAGATATTAATTTACCTATATCAATAATCACTTTAAATGTGAATGGTCTAAATATACCAGTTAAAGACAGGGACTGTCGGGGTGCATAAAGAGCAAGACCAAATTAAAAGTTGTCTACAAATCACACAGTTGGGCATCACATAAGAACATCCATGGGTAAGCCAAAAGATGCGTGGGGCGGTGGGGAGGCAGGGGCTGTGGTCAGGAGACTTAGGTTTCAGCCTGGTCTATCCACTAACTAACTGTATGACTTTTGACAAGTCACTGACATTCTTTGGGCCTCTTTTTGTCCTTCTGTAAAACAAAGGGGACTTAGACTAAATTTCTTTAGCTCCCTTACAGCTTGAAATCCAATGCCTCTTTACTAGGATCTGATGAGTAAATGTGGACAGTAAGGGAGGGGACTGAAGCATCTACAGGTGCTTTTGGTTGGACTGACTTCACAAGAGACCCAGCTGCAGCCAGCAGGGGTGTGTGCATGAACATGACAACACAAATCCAAAGTCCTGGCTACTTTGTGAAAACTGAACTCTTGGAGACCACTGGATGGCAGGAATCCCTTACCTGGGTCCATGTTTGACTAGGAGAAAATTACAAGAAGTCTGCAAGCAGCTTTTGGGTTGACTTGCAACCTACTGGTAAGGAAGGAGAACAGGTGAGAGAGGAATTCAGGTGGTCTTTGCTGAATGCAAGGGTGTGGAGGGGACAGAGGATTATTACAGCTCCTTGTCTGGCATTCCTGCCCCATCATCATCTTTTCAGACTAAAAGTACCTCACCTTTCCCACTACTGCCCTCTGAGCCATATATACGTCCTCTACAGAGCAAAGAGAAAAGGGAAGTTCAAATGTTTCAGTCACAATTTTAAAACTGCTCTTAATCAGGGTCCCCAACCACTGTTACTGGTCCCCAGCCCGTTAGGAATGAGGCCTCACAGCAGGAGGTGAGCAGCGGGCAAGCGAGCGAAGCTTCATTTGCCGTTCCCCATTGCTCCCCATTGCTGGCATTACCACCTGAACCATCCACACTCCCCCTCATCTGTGGAAAAATTGTCTTCCACAAACCAGTCCCTGGTGCCAAAAAGACAACTGCTCTTAATGGTCAAGATCTTGTTTGCAGCAGCTAGCAAAAGCCCTGTTGATCCTCAGAGATAACCATGGCATGACTTGGTCCATTTTGGCCAAAGGCATGACCATTCTGACAGAAGAAAGCAGAAGAGAACCTTTGAAACTATCTTTAAAAATCCAAGGGGATATCAAAGGTAACCTGAATCAATGACTCTGCATTAAGTCAGGGTTGTAGGTCAGTACCCTAGACTGGCAGATCACAGCACATTTTTTACTTTCCCAGGCAGTTCTCTTCCTAGGGTTAAATGATCTGAATCGACTGAAATCTTTCCCTCTGACACAGGCATTGTATGGAAGCTGGCCCTTTGCTGATCTTACAGATACCTCTCATCTAGGTCTAAGTGACTTTGTTATAAAACTGCAGTCCCATAAAGCACTATTTCCACTGGGAAACTGTGGAAAATCTAATATCCCATTAGATGGAAGCCTCCATGAAGGCAAGAATTGTGACTGTGTTTGCAAATCATTGTACCCACTATGCCTAGTTCAGTGCCTGCCACATAGTAGGTGCTCAATAAATATTTGCTGAATTAATCAAAAAAATCCACTACAAATATGGGCCTGGAGGAAGCATGTTTAGTTCAAATTTGATGATTTACGAAAATACTTTATAAAACTATTCATTCATTTAACAATCACTGAGTATTTTCTGTATGATAGGCACAAAAATACAGAAAGGAATGGTGTGCCAAATCTCATAAAGAAGAGGGAAACGATATTCACTTAGTGCTACTATAAGCTAGGCATGTATTATTCATTATTTCATCCTCCCAGTAACCATGTGAGGTAAATATTATTAGCCCCCCCCCCCAATTTTTGCAGATGAAGGAACAAAGATGTGCACAAAAAGCCTACATCCAGCAAATGACCTGAATTTATTCAGTGACCTGGATACTTTCCTCCACAATATACTTTCCCCCCAAAATAAATTTAAAATCACAGTGTGATGTTCTGTTATGTGATGTTTTGTAAAGGAAACTTAGGTTCTCAAAAATTGAGTTATAAACAAACAGTTTCATTTGGAAAAGAGGCTTAGGTTCTCAAGTTCAAGTTATATATGTTGGAAAAAATTCTGGTAATAGAGATGATTTATAACTACATGAGCGTGTACTTGAAGGCTAAAAATAATAAATTGCTTGAACAAAAATAAATGAAAATTACTGAGTTAAGTCCTAAATAGCATCTAAGACCTAAATTTTTTTTTCTTTTTTTTTTTTTGCGGTATTCAGGCCTCTCACTGTTGTGGCCTCTCCTGTTGCGGAGCACAGGCTCCGGACGTGCAGGCTCAGCAGCCATGGCTCACGGGCTTAGCAGCTCCACGGCATGTGGGATCTTCCCGGACCAGGACACAAACCCGTGTCCCCTGAGTTGGCAGGTGGACTCTCAACCACTGCGCAACCAGGGAAGCCCCTAAGACCTAAATTAATGTGTTTCTAACTTATCATTATCATAATCCATTGTTATGACAAATAAAGCACAACACTGAACTAAGATTGTTGAAGTCAAAATAAAGTGCAGCATAGTTCCCATTGCCAACAAAAGAACATGAAAACGAGAAGCTGCCAGCTGCTCCTTTGTGCAAACAGCTTCTTCCTAGGACCCTGGTGCCTATTCCCAACTGTGCTTGAATTATCTGGTAGATACTCATAATATGAACTGTGATCCCCGAGTGATGTATTGTGCTAGATCCTTTTTGCTTCATGAATGCTCAGACAGGAGGGAAGCCTAAAATTGGGAAATGAATTCTTAGACACAGGGCAACTTAGACAAATGCTCAGGGTCAGGCTGTCTTGTAGGGATGGGAGGCCTGTTGCAGAGGTGACCACCTGACCTGCATGTCTGAGGGTCACAGAGAGGCTCTTGATTCACCTGTTTCCCTGGACCCTAAAGCAGTTTTGGGAATTGCCATTTCTTCCTAATGGGTGAAAATACACAGGACTTAAATCATCTGCCCTCGTAACACTGGCAGAAATTTTGAAAACAAATTGTTCCCACCCACCCTGCCTGGATCAGATGAGGAATTGGGAAAACAGAGATTCATGATCAAACCAAAATTCCAGCAGCTCAGAAAGTGCCCAAGGTGGTGGGAAATGGCCTAGGACTGACACACTCCTCAAGGATATGGTCCAATCCTAGTACAGTTGTGACCCCATTTACATTTTTATCATGATTTCATAACAACTCTGAAAATAAATTCATATTCTTATTTTTACAGATGAAGAAACTGGAGACGAGTGAGTCACAGCTAGCAACCATCAGAGTAAGACTTAAATCTTGAGTCTTCCAAATCCACATTGAATAATAGACTTTTCACCACAAACTTAAAGGGTGACCTCAGGAATACGTGCTGTAGAAGCAGTGGCTTTGGAGTCAGAACTGCATTTGCCTCTCTGGATGTACCATTTTTTAGGCAGATAATTAGGTAAGTTCTTTAACTTCATTAAGCCTTAGTTTCCTCATCTGTGAAATGGGAGCATGCATAACACCTAGCTCACGGGGTTACTGTGAGGATCAAAGGTGATATGCATATAGCATGCTCAGCATAGAACTTGGCCCTCATCAGAGCTAGACAGATGTTGAGGGTTTCGGGTCATGTTTAGGGCATGGACTCTGGAGGGAGGAATTTCCTTTCCTCCTCTGTAGTTTAGCATGCCTTGGTGCTCTAAGCCCCCCAGGAACATTTTATAGTATCTAAAGCTACAAGGATAAAAAGTTGACACAGGCAGGGAGTGCTTGGGCTTAGAATGGGCGTGGAGGATGTCCACCCCACTGGGAGCACAGCTATGCCTCCTCCCACACTGCCATCTGCTTTAGGTCCCTACGGCAGCAAGGACCCTCCATCCCCACCTGGAAAGCCATGGAGTTGGCAGCAGCCAGAAATATCCTCAGAGGCAGCTTGGCCTTGTAGGACCTGTGGCTCCACAAGCGATGGGCACCAGCTGTCACACCCAGAGCAGTCAGGAGGAAGCAGAAGTAGGCTGCAAGACACAAGCAGGGAGAATGTCAGCAGATATCAGTGCTTTTAAACTTCCCCCAACTTTTTTCTCTCCTGAATAAGGAACCTGTGTGAAATGGTATCAGGGGAAGAATCTGCAATGTGAAGAATCAGTAACTTGGGGAAGTGCAGACTTTTTATTGATTTGTAGCTTTCCAGTACAGGCGGAAGTGGAGAGAACTTTCCTCAAGAAACTTAGACCTTGGAACATCATTTTTTCTATATCAAAGGAATCTTCTATTTGCAAATGTTTCTTGCCAGTCTGGATACAAAATCACAACCATATTAGTGTGCCTTTGTAATTCTTATGCATCCACTCTCGGTGGAGCTGAGATAGCTCTCTATCTTACTTCTTAATTGGCACCCATGGCAGAATGAGTTCTATGAAGAGTGTACTTCTAAATGGCCCATTTTCAGGGCTTCCTTGGTTTGAAGGAACTCAGGCCAGACTTAAAGCAATGAAGTACGGCTCAGGGCCAGTAAGAATGAGGCTAAAACTGACATCAAGGACAGCTGAGATTTGTCTTCTAGAGCTCCTCGCTTATACCATCACTATGACTGAGCTGGTAAAGATGGCCAGGGGGGCAATTTTTTTAGAGCCAACCTCCAGTGGAGCTTATTATCTGTCACACATTTAAATATATTCTCTCTAATCCTCATAAAATGTATTAGCATCTCATTTTACAGTTGAGGAACTGGCTCTCTGAGAGTTAAATCCTGCATATAAACCCAGGTCAGCCTAGTTCTAAAGCCTCTGCCCATGTTGCTCCTAGGTGGTGGTGGTGATTTGCACTTTGTACGACGCTTGGGAAAGGTTGAGTGCACGGTAGGGAGGAGGCCCCAAAAGACCAAAAAAATCACGACTCCTAAGATTATTACCACTACTCTAGTGGTTTTAAAGCAATGTTCCCATACAACGCTAAATGTCTTACTTGGATTATCTTATTAAAACACATCAAACAACTCCTTATAGGGTTTGTATTATTATTATTAGGACCATTTTACAGTTGAGAAAACAAAGGTTTAAAGAAGTTAACTAACTTCCCAGTGTCACAAGGTTAGGGAGTGTCTTTGCTAAGAGCCAAACCCAAGTCCGTCTGAACCAAGAGCAGAATACCTGCCCTCTATACTCTCCTTTGTCTCAGGGAGACCTCAACCAGGTAAATGGTTAGTTTTAGCTTCACTTCTCTATACCCTACACCTTTAATATTGGATCTCAATCTAAATTTAAATGTGAGCTGCTTCCTTACTTGAGGGGAGAGCCCTAAACCAGGCTATATGTAGGCAGGATCAGGCTTACACATAATCCTAAACAATTTCTTCTGGCAGTTAGCACATACAAGGCCCTCCATAGAGAAGTACCAAAGACCAAGTGACCAGCTGTGAGTACATCCATGAGCTGTTGTGAATGGTACCCAGGCCAAGTTCTTAGGGAGCCTCTGTAGGACTTCTTTGGGAGAATTACTAGGGTAACATCAGTGTCAATGTACATATTTAAAGGGATCACACTGTTACATCTTCCAAAAGTCAAGTCTGACTGATCTTGATCTCAATCCATATTTATATGGTCTAAAAACTAGACTCACCCTTGGCACTAAGTTTAATGAGTCTGAGTACATGTGGTTTTCATGAACTTGACAATTCATTCCTTCTTTGAAAGATTCAAAACAAAAAACAACAATCTGCCCATAAATCACAGAAAGTAGCAGTAAATAAAAAGCTCTGACCTCTTTTGTTATTGTAATTTAACCTTGGTCATGAGTCCATGAAGTGGACAGCTATTTTCCATGTCATCCCTGGCCTTCATGGCCCTGCTAATAACTTTTTTCCAACTGTCAAGTAGTTAGGGAACAAGTGAAATCTATAATGGAAAAATTCAATGTGACCCTCTTTTGCCAGTGGACTAAGACACTGGACCTTGGGTATAATAAGATGAATTCCCAGACTCCATGAAATATATTGGCCAAGTGGAATCCCTCCAATCCATGGTTCCCAGACAGCGCCTTACCACGGACTACGGCACTGTCTTGTCCTTTTTAGGATCTCCAATATTTCAGGGGTCATTTACATGGTTGGTCTGTGCATGTCTGGGCCACTAACAATGGGCTCGAGTCAGAGCCTGTACTGGGCAGCAGTGGCTATTGGTTTTTCATGGTCCTTCTTTTGGCAACAGGAATGTGGCTGTGTGACCCAGGGCTGGCCTAGCACTATACCCCATCTTCCTTGTCCTGGGAATAAACACCTGACCCAACTTTTCTCTCTTCTGGCTTAAAGACTAAAGGCCACAAACCAATGCATGATTGTAATAGTAAAGAATGAGGCCCAGAAAGCGAGTCATGAAGATGATGGACAGAGCTAGCTCCACAAGAGCTAGAAGGATAACTGCCTGCATTGAGTCACTGGTTGCAGGTCCTGGAGTTCTATAGGTCTTCTTTTGATCCTGTGGGCCTCCCCATTATTTCTCCTAGTGATGTGAGCCAACAAATTCCCTGCAGAATCTCTAGGAAAGAAGGCAACCTTCTGGTCATAGTCCAAATGAAGATAAACTACAAAAAACCTGGGCTGGATGTGAGGCTTTATGGGCTGTTCCGTTAAAAGGACTCAGTTTTCCTATTTTTACAGGGCTAGTTTGAGAGGTTCTTAACCTGTCTTCTATGATGTTTGTGGAAATTAATATCCAAACAAGTTCTGATGAATGCTGGCTAGCTGGCTCTAAGGTATTAAAGTGCTCAGGCACAGAAGTGATGATTTCAGAAAAAAAAAAAAGAGTAATAAGCAGTGCCAATAACTTTACCAAGTGACTGACACCTCATAGAGAAAGGTGCTAAAGCAATAGAAACCAGAATCACAAAATTACAGAACAGTAAGCAACAAACATGTTGGTCTGTATGCAAATAAGTGTCACCAATTCTACTTATCTGAAGCCAAAAAGAAATGTATTAAAAAGATATTGAGTAGGGGCTTCCCTGGTGGCGCAGTGCTTGAGAATCCGCCTGCCGATGCAGGGGACGCGGGTTTGTGCCCCGGTCCGGGAAGATCCCACATGCCGCGGAGCGGCTGGGCCTGTGAGCCATGGCCGCTGGGCCTGCGCGTCCGGAGCCTGTGCTCCGCGACGGGAGAGGCCACAACAGTGAGAGGCCCGCGTATCGCAAGAAAAAAAAAAAAAAAAAAAGATATTGAGTAGGAATTTCCCTTGTGGTCCAGTGGCTAAGACTCCGCACTTCCAATGCAGGGGGCCCAGGTTTGATCCCTCATCAGGGAACTAGATCCCACACGTTGCAGCTAAGAGTCTGCATGCCACAATGAAGATCCCACGTGCTGCAACTAAGACCCAGTGCAGCCAAATAAATAAACAAACAAATATTTTTTTTTAAAAAAAAAGATATTGAGTAGCCTACAGAACCCATGGGAAGGTTGCAGGATAGGGCTTTTTTTCACAGCCTCCAAGATGGTCCCAGCACTCCCCACCTCCTGGCATTCACAGTCTTGTGTAGTCTCCTACCCTTGAGTAACTTGTTTCTAACCAAAAGAACATAGTAACATTGAGGGAATATCTGTTCCATGATTAGGTTACAAAAGATATGATTTCTGTTTTGCTAGCAGATTCTCTCTTCCCTTGGGCTTGGTGAAGCAAGCTGCCATGTCAGGAAGGCCCACATGGCAAGGAACTCAGGGTTTCCTACAGCCACCAGCCAGTGAGGAAATGAAGCTCTCAGTTCAACAGTCCTCAAGGAACCGAGTCCTGCCAACAACAGTGTAAGTCAGCTTGGGAGTAGTTCCTTCCCCAGCTGAGCCTTCAGTTAAGACCACAGCCCTGGCCAACACATTGCTGCCTTATGAGAGATCCTGAAGCAGAAGACCCAGCCTAGCTGTACCTGGACCCCTGCTCCACAAAAACTATGAGAAAGTGAATGCATGTTGTTTTAAACTGCTAAATATCGGGGTAATTTGTTCTGCAGCTGTAAGTAACTAATGCAAGACTTAAGTAGGAAACTTCCCTCGAGGGAAGGAAGGCACAGTTTAAATCCCAGTTTAAGAATATTTTGCCATCTACAGGAACAGAAAGTAGATTCACATTGCATGGGGCTGGGGACAAGGAGGAAAAGTGGGGAATGACTGCTAACAGGTACAGGGTTTGGGGGTAAAGAGTGATAAAAATGTTTGGGAATTGATTTTGGTGATAGTTGCACAATCCTGTGAATATACCAAAAACAATGAATTGCACACTTTAAATAGGTGAGTTGTTTCCAAATTGTTTCTTCCCTCTCTTCCCTTTCTCATATTTTTCTTCCTTTTTTTCCCCTCCACAAATTAGAGGCCTTTGAGATAATAAGGTAACACTTATTAAGCATGTGCTCTGCATCAGGCATGCTTACATATATTAACCTGTTTAATCTTCACAACCACGCTATGAGGTAGTTGGGGACAGTTATTATCACCATTTTATTTATTTATTATTTTTATTTATTTTTATTTTTATTTTTTTTGTGTGTGGTACACGGGCCTCTCACTGTTGTGGAGCACAGGCTCTGGACGCGCAGGCCCAGCGGCCATGGTTCACGGGCCCAGCCGCTCCGCGGCATGTGGGATCTTCCCGGACCGGGACACGAACCCGTATCCCCTGCATCAGCAGGCGGACTCTCAACCACTGCGCCACCAGGGAAGCCCTATTTATTTACTTTTTAATTGACATATAGTTAATTTACAATGTTGTGTTACTTTCTGGTGTACAGCAAAGTGATTCATATATATATATAAATATATATACATATTCTTTTTCAGATTCTTTTTCATTACAGATTATTACAAGCTACTGAATATAGTTCGCTGCGCTATACAGGAGGTCTTTGCTGTTTCTCTATTTTATATATAGTACTGTGTATAATACTTCTTAAAATAACCTCCAAATACCTCATTCACCTTCAAATACTTTGCACACATAAGATCATTGCAATCCCTATTACGGGAGTGATAAAATGAAAAGATCGGTATTGGGGAACAGAGTGCAAAAAGAAGTTGGTTCCCATGATTTCTTAAACCAGTGAACAGTAAAAGTCCAATTGAAAAATGCACCACACTGCATAACAGTGTCAGAAGGGAGGCTGGAGAAGGGAGCCTACTCTCACTGCATGCCTGCCACGGACCGTCAATTTACCAATATATCTAATTTTATTGTTTTATTCCTATGAGGTAGATATCGCAACCCCCATTTTACAGATGGGCAAAACTGAGGCTCAGAGCTATTAAGTAAATAAATGCCTCTGGATCTCACAGCGACAGAGCTGGGGCCCAAAGGCCAGCTAGCTCAGTGCAGCCCCAAGCCCTCTCCTCTGGTGTAGCGGTCCTCAGCCCTGGCTGTGCATTGCAGTCATCTGGCATCTTTAACAGACGCGAGGCCCACGGGGCCCAGTGAATCAGAGATGAGGGCCAGAAGAGTGTGGGCACCTCTCTCCACAGGTGATTTGGATGCACTACCGGGCCTGAGAAACTGCTGCCCTATACGGTACATCCTCCCTTAGAGATCATCTGGTCCCATCCCCTGAATTTACAGATGGAGAAACCCAGATCCAGAGTGTATTGTGCTCCCTCCAACACCCCCAGAGCTGACCCCCACGGGGCTTCGTACATGCTAAGCAACTCCAGATCAGGAGAGACCCGCCTGCCCTTTTGTGTGAACTCGGGCCATTTGCACTCTTCTCCTGGAGGCTCCCTTTGATGGTGCGAGCTGCTCGCCAGGCCCTCCACAGAGGAGTCTTTGATATCCAAGCCCCGGGCTAGCGGGCAGGTGTGCAGGGGGGCTCCGACAGGAGGACACGAAGCACAAATCATGCACGGACCTGTCTTCCACTGAGGGAAAGCAAGAGGTGAGGCGGAGGAAGGACACAGAGGGCCAAGGCTCCTGGGGACAGGGCCACATGGGGGGTGGGGTGGAGCCTGTGTGGGAGAAGACAACACACTTAGATATCTGCCTTTCCGGCCAGCTTCAGTGTTTTGAAAGTCACACGTGGGCTCTGGCCAACAAATGAGTGTTTCTCTTCTCCAGTCCTTCTGAGATTTGGCAGATAAATGGAGAAAGACAGACAGAGCCACAGATGGATAGACAGATACACATAGAGATACAGAGATACATATAAGTAAATGATGGGCCATATGTCATAATGGTTAAGATGAACCTGGGGTTGAATCCCTGGTATATCACTTATCAGTGTGACCTAATCTCTAAACCTTGTTTTTTTCATCCATAAAGTGGGGAAAATAGTGCCTGCCCTATGGGCTTGTTGTAAGGATAGAAAGAAATAATGCACATAAAATGTTAGCCAGGCCTGACAAGCATCACTAGCATATGTTCTTGCCCTGGTTATGCCCAAGGGTAAACTATCCCTTTCCCAGCTAACACCCTGTGAAGACTCCCACACTTTTCATTACTCTAAGCCGGAGGTTCTCAAGGGGGTGGGCAATTTTGCCTGCTCCCCTTCCTGGGACATTTAGCAAAGTCTCCAAGACATTATTAGTTGTCACAATCCAAAACATGAAGGGTGCTACTGGCATCTAGTGGGTGGAGGCCAGGGATGCTGCAGGGATGCTGCAATGCCCAGATGCTGCCTGCAACAAAAAGGTACCACAACCAAAAAGTCAACGGTGCCGAGGTAGAAAATCCTGCTCTCATTTCTTGGGAATGTTCTTCTCGAAATCCGGTGTGACTTCACTGGCCTTGCTTCCTCACATCTCTCTGGTTTCATGGGGGAGCTGTAGGAGTAACTCACATCTCATGTATCATATCATATATCTTACCATATATCATACCATATATCATAGCTTAGCAAAGCATAGCATATCATATCATAAACAAGCTGAAAACAAAGAGCTCGGACGAAAGAGCAATAATATTTTAAGTCATTGATTCCTGAACATTAAAGTGCCAGGGGACCTTGTTAAAATGCAGATGCTGGGCCCTACTCCCAGATATTCAGTAGGTCTGGGGAGAGACCCACAAGTTTTGTTTCTAACAAGTTTGCAGGTTTGCTGATGCTGTTGGTCCAGGGTCTGAGTGTTTAGCTGACCCACCAGATGTGAGAAAGAAGGACTGACAAGGGACTGCAGCGACAGAGCAAGGCCCTCTCATGAGATGGTGTTACAAAGGATTGCAATTAGACCTTATGTCTTCCCGTTAAAGGTCTGGGTTTACAAAGTTCGAGATCCCGAGGCCATTTCCTCCTAAGTGCTATTTCAACACTTCACTCAAAATCAGAACATTTTCAGGATCTTGAAAACTGTGGGCTTAGAAGCAAAGGGTTTCTTTTTACTATTAAAACCTTCTAAATTCTATCTTTTTTTAAAAAATTGAAGTAGAGTTGATTTACAATGTTGTTTTAGTAATTCTACCATACGTAGCAATAACCAACAGCCCCTCTTTGCAATCCCCACCCCTTTCCACTCTGCCCCCTTCTCCTGTGCTGCACATGGGCTGCAGGAAGATAGGTGCTCCGTTCCAGAAGTGCCCACATCTTCTAGGAAGATTCAATGGAAAGGGAACGGAACAGGAGAGTGAAGATATATTTCATGCATTTTACAGGTACTGCCTGTTTTCCTCAAGCATCCTTCCTGCCTTCAGTCGGGTCCACTTAGACTGTTCTGAAGTCCTGGGCAAATCCTACTTTTCGGGGTTGATTTACAGCATATATGACAATTAGAATTAAAAAGTCACAGCAGATCACTAACAACCACAAAATTATAGCATAGCATGTTACCACTCTGCTGTTGCACCGCAGTATCTATAATTCAAACAAAAAAGCAGGGAAGAATTTGGGTCTTTTCCAGGACCTCATCCACAGGTCTCACTTCAGGCACTCAGGCTAAACCAGGAATCCCTGTTAGATGCTCTCTGGCCCTCTGTGTTTTCCAACATGGCGATCATCACTTTGCAATGAAATAAGGAATTGTTCATCTAATGCCATCTTCATATCTAAAACAGTCTCCAGGAGGGCAGGGATCATGTATGTCCTTCCACGTATTCTCAGCTGGTACCTGTGCAACTAACTTAGCTAGAGAAAAATATGCAACCGTGTTGATTGGTTTCACTTTAAAATTCATGAACCTTTAACCTCAGCTGGGCTTTAGTATTACCCAGAAATCATATTACTTTCCCCTGGTCCATATGTTCTCCCCCTCTCCTAGATGTCTATTTCACCCCTGCTCCAATCACCTCACCTCCCAAAGTCTCCTTCCCCCTCCCCGTCTGATAACTTTGCTTCTGTTTGAGAATAGCAGAACCTCCTCAGGCCCTACCACCTCTAGCCACCCTCCAGCATCCGAGCCTGTGCACCCTGCCATTCCTGCATTCCTACAGATGGCCAGTCCCCATGCCCTTTAAGGCTGGCCCTTCCTTGTGCATTGCATCCCCTCCATCCTACTCAGTTGCTCTCTCTGCATCACCAGTAGCCTCCCTCCATATTATTCCTGTGGCCTATAGCCAAGCTGTTATTTTTCTCATTTCAAAAAACAAAATTAAAAAACCTCTCTTGACGCCCTTTCCCCATCTAGATCCTATTCTATTTCTCTGCTCCCCTTTACACATAACCCATTGAATGGATTGTCTCTTAGTTGTGGATTACAGCTCCTCACTTCCCATTTTCTCTTAAGCCCATTCAGTTAGGATTTTGTCCTTCTTCTTTCATTCCCACACCAATCAAAACTGCTCCTATCCAGGTCCAGACAAGACAGATGTGGTCCCTTTCCTTGTGGGCAGTCTCTAGATGGATATTAAGCAAATCATTATGTGGGTGATGAACACAGTGAAGGAGAGGCAGAGGTGCTACAGGAGTCCCTGAAGGAGGGACTGGCTTTCCAGGTAGAGGTGACAGTGTGAGCAAAGGCATGGAGGTGTGAAGGTTCCTGGGAAAAGCACTGCCAAGTGGTTGGGTCTGACTCCTGGGAGGGGGTGTGGTGTGAAATGAAATGCAAAAACCAGGCAGAGGCCCAACCAGAAAGGCATATATGTGATGCTAAAAAGAGATATTTGATCTTGAGGACAAGAGGGTACCACTAAAGAATGTTACATGATCAAATTTAGAATAACAGAAAGTGTTGTGGAAGTTGGACTCTAGTGGGCTGAAATGATCACTTGCGCTATATAGTCTCCATGAGCCCCTGCAGACACACACTCTCCCTTCTCATGCTGCTCTGTGCCCTAGGAGGCTGGCCTCTATAGGCTGTACCAATGGGCTCCTTCTGGGGCTGGGCTAGCTGCATCAGAATTACATGAGGAGCTTTAAAATCTATACACATCTTCTAGAACCTTATACTGAGGAGGCAGGGGTTAGTGACCCCAGGTGATTCAGTTATACAGCCAAGTATGGGAGTGATGGACAAGGACAGTGCTTCTCAAACGAATGTGCCTATAAATCACCTAGGGATTTTATTAAATTGCAGATACTAATCCAGTAGGTCTGGGTAGGGCCAGAGATTCTACATGTCCTACAAGTTCCCAGGTAATTCCACTGCTGCTATCCCAGGGACCACACTTTGAGTTGCAAGATACTGGCTGATTCCTGCAGAGACTCATTTAGGACCAAGGAAAACTAGCTTCTCCTCTTGGCTTGTGATGCAAGCAAAAGGATTTTCAGTGACAGAAGCCCAGGATGGAAGTCTCATCTCCCTACCCACAGCCTATGCTTGCTCTTCCTACATTCCCTTCCTGCTTTCTTTCTTTTCTCAGGCACAGAGTGAAAAAGTTTATTTCAGGTAGATTTTTAAATTTAGAAGATGAGAAAAGGGCTGCCTTCAGAACAACACAAAAACAATTCCATAATATAAAAATATAAGAACTGAGCTGCTAAAAGAACTATGGCTAATGTTCATTGCAGCTCTATTTACAATAGCCAGGACTTGGAAGCAACCTAAATGTCCACTGACAGACTGAATGGATAAAGAAGATGTGGCACATATATACAATGGAATATTATTCAGCCATAAAAAGAAACGAAATTGAGTTATTTGTAGTAAGGTGGATGGACCTGGAGACTGTCATACAGAGTGAAGTAAGTCAGAAAGAGAAAAACAAATATCATATGCTAACACATATATATGGAATCTAAAGGAAAAAAATGGTTCTGAAGAACCTAGGGGCAGGACAGGAATAAAGACACAGATGTAGAGAATGGACTTGAGGACACGGGGAGGGGAAAGGGTAAGCTGGGACAAAGTGAGAGAGTGGCATGGACATATATACACTACCAAATGTAAAATAGATCGCTAGTGGGAAGCAGCCGCATAGCACAGGGAGATCAGCTGGGGCTTTGTGACCACCTAGAGGGGTGGGATAGGGAGGGTGGGAGGGAGAAGCAAGAGGGAGGGGATATGGGGATATATGTGTACATATAGCTGATTCACTTTGTTATAAAGCAGAAACTAACACACCATTGTAAAGCAATTATACTCCAATAAAGGCGTTAAAAAATAAATAAATAAATAAAAGAACTATGGCTGAAGACCATCTGTGCATTGCAGCACCTTCACACCTTGGTGAGAGAAGAGGTCTGATTAAAGAAAAAAAGGTCCCTGGAGAGGAATAAGAATTTGTTAAACAGAACCTTAAGAGTTCTTAATCATTACAGAATGGTGTTGACAGCCTTTCTCCTGAAGGAAAGTATGTAAAACAAGCTGACCAAACTGAATGGTTAGGGGAAGGGAATGGAAGAGTTTATTCTTTTTGTTCTTAAGAAAATGTCAAAGACTAACACTGTTCTGCTTCCAGTCCACTTCTAAAAATATTTGGCATCTAATGAAAGTGGCCACACGTATGAGAAGAGCTATATTTGGAGCTGTCGATCATTTAACATTTTACTAAAAATGCAACAAACAAACAAAAATCAAAGTTATTTTATTATTGTATGATCTATCAACATTTCTTCAGTACTATACCAAAGCAAGTCCCTGAGAGATAACTATTCCAGAGCATAAACTAGTTCAGACTGGAATCTTTCCAGTGTGGCTTCCAGCTCCCTCAATGCCTTCTTACTTCCTTGTTCAAAACCTCTTTCTCTCCCTCAAATGACACAAAGCTTCTGGAGGGGGGGGGCGGTGATCGTTTATTAGGCATGGGAATCAGAGCTTGCTGGAGCAGCTCACGGAGAACACTGGCTTCTTACACAGAGGAGTGAGGAGGTGCGTAGGTAAATCAGTGAATTCACAGGTGAGTTGCCTGCCTATCTTTTCCTAGCTGGTGTGTGTAGCGGGGGGGAATACCATCTTACTCTTTCTTACCTATGCAACACACAAACAAACAAAACACTATCTCAAAAGGTTATCGTGAGACGAATGAAAATATATACATAAGGTTTTAGCAAAGAGTAATATCTTAATAAACATTACTGAAAACACCATCATTCTTATCACTAGGCAAAGATTTTCAGACTGAGGCTGGGAGATCAGGAAGCAGGGTCTTCAGAGGAAAGGATGCCCCAGGTCTCAAGAGCAACTCTTTTCCTTACCCTGATCCTCAGCCCTCCCAGGGTCTTGGAGGTGAATTTGGGAAGAGCAAGCACAGTTCATGATACAGCATAACTCCCATCATCCTCTCTGTCTCTCTCTCTCACAATCAAGATCAAGACACAACTATCAAAATCAGAATTAGAGATAATTGAATACAAAGAGAATAATGCACTGCATTATGGGCACACTGAATTTCCTTTTCCATTAATTATTCAGTTGTGATTTTTCTCTTGGGCAGTAAATGTGTGTGTGTGTGTGTGTGTGAGGGAGAGAGAGAGAGAGAGGAATTCATATACTTCATATTGTTATAGATATGCTTCATATTGTGTATGCTCATTAATGTCTCTGACCATAAATGGGAAACTGCAATATCAAAAATGACAGTCTCGCTGAAGGAAGACTAAAATTTAGAAACAGCACCCAAACTGGTCATTTTGGGGGAAGTGGAAATAAGAAGGATTTCTCCCCTTATCATCTGAATTATCTGGGTGCTTATGAGTTATCATTCTCTCTCTCTTCTAACAAGCAATTTCCCTAATAGAATTAGGACAGCCAATGGTTGAAGCCCGGCCCAGAGGTTTAGGCAGGAGTCAGCAGGCCTGTTAGCAGCAGTGAAGCATGAAGATGTGTCACCCAGGCCCTCAGAGGGCTGAACGCTGAGCCCTGGAGGGGTGTCTTGGAGGAAAGTTTGACAGGAGAAGCCCAAGGCATCAATATTGCTTTGATGTCTGAGCCCTTTAAAGGGCTGGGAATTAAAGTGAAGTGGAGGGGAAACGTCCCGGGAGGCACAGCTTTCTCTCTGTCTTCTTCCTCCTCAAGGATCTCCTCCCCCTCCTCCCCCTCTCTTCTGACCAGAGAAGGGTCCTCCCCGGGGCTTCATGTGAACACACTGGGCTCGGAACAAACGTCCCCCATGGAGCAGAACAGGCCAAGGACAGAGACGAAACACATTTGGCAGTGAGGTGCCTTGGTGCCCCCAAAGGGAAAATTGACAAAACACAGTCCTTCCAACGTTGTTTTTACCACACTAATGTTTCTGCCTTAAATAGAAGAAAAGAGTTAAAATTTTAATAAGACAGCATTCTATCAAGATACCAAGAAATCCCCTTCAATTCTCTGATTGGGGACCACATCATCCAGGCAGCCTGACCTAGTTCACGAACTCCAGTTTCAAGCGCTTCCTTCACACGTTTTTATTCCTGCCAAGTCTCTGTAAACTGCTGTGAATAGCCCAAGGCAGATTTTTTTTCTTTGCAGCAAAATCCAGGGCCTGATTTTCTGATCCTCACAGGTTTTGAAGCAAAAAATCCAACCTAATTTTATGAGTTGCCTTAGCAAAATATCACCATTCTTTCCTTCCTTCCTTCCTTCCTTTCTTCCTTCCTCGATAAGCATGTAGCAGCACCTTCGGTGAGCCCGGCTGTCTGTAAGTTACCCAGTATGGAAACGGTCAACATCCCTCCCCCAGGAGCCTCACAGCCAAACTGGCAGCCCTCAGGCCACCATCAGCCCACAGATATTTTGAAAAACGGATCCAACAGTTAAAAATAGAGGATTCCAAGACTTAAAATCTCTATTTCTAGCTTCTCCTGAAAGATGGAAAGACCTGGCAACACCAGGCCACCTCATTTTCCTGAGTGGTAACATTTTACCGGAGCTAAATGCCCTTCCCTTGCGACCTCGCCCCACTCACCCCATACCCACGTACACACTAGGATCAACCCTCTCTGTTTATCACCCACCCAGCCCCTGAGCCGGAGTAGAACCAGGGTCTTGTCCATTAGGCACTGAAGACACAGCACTGATAAGCCCACAGTACATTTTCTTTGGAAGGAAAACAAATATAATAGTAATGTATAGTAGTGAATCCAGCCTAGGTTATATTTGTCTTTGCACCCATACAGGTGTAAAATATAATTTCTAATTTTTTTGATGGCAGAAGGGGCCCATAATGGCAATAATCGTAACTCTCTAAGTATAGCTGAGTTATATCAACTCCTGACTTGGAAAACTGGTGATTAAAAGGGAAAGGTTTGGGCTTCCCTGGTGGCGCAGTGGTTGAGAATCCGCCTGCCGATGCAGGGGACACGGGTTCGTGCCCTGGTCCGGGAAGATCCCACATGCCGCGGAGCAACTAAGCCCGTGAGCCATGGCTGCTAGGCCTGCGCGTCCGGAGCCTGTGCTCCGCAACGGGAGAGGCCACAGCAGTGAGAGGCCCGCCTACTGCAAAAAAAAAAAAAAAAAAAAAAAAGGGAAAGGTTTACGCATTTACCGTGTCATTTTAGAAAGAACTAAAATTCATTCCCAGTTGATGAGGGAAAGCGCTTCTTTTCAAAAGAGTTCCAGCTACCAAATGTAGATTTGGGGAGGAAAACAGCCTTCTGCAAGCCCCAGTTACCTCATGTGCTATGTGGTGGGAACGACACCCCTAAACCTCCCTCTAGGACCCAGGCACTCATTTCTCCAACTACTGGAACTGTTGGTACCTAACAGCTCTCAGCTGAGTCTTCCTTCTCCCAAGGAACTAAGATGCCCAGCCCACGGTTATAAGTACCCCCCGCCCCCCCCGCCCCCCCGCACCAGGGGCAGCCTGCAACCAATGCTTAGCTGATAAAGGGGTACAAAGGCCTGGCCCTTTGCCACCATTTGCAATGTCTCTGAAGGACCATCTAGTTCCGGAGCTGCCTGAAGCATAGGCTGAGGCCCCAGCATTGCAGCATAGCTTCTCTCTTTTTCTTCCAGATGTTACCAAGCACAGTTGCTGATAAACTAGTACACGAATCTGCCTCTCAGAATCTGTTTCCCAAAGAACCCAACCTAAGACCCCAATAAATGAATAATGGATTCTGGCAAGACCATCACTGGGTGCTGTCATGGGTTGAACTGTGTCCTCCCAAAATTCATGTGTTGAATTCCTAACCCCCAAGTGCCCCCAAACTGTGACCTCTTATGGACATAGGGTCTTTACAGATGGACTCCATAGGACAGGGTGCACCCTGAACCAATATGACTGGGTCCTTAGGAGAAGAGGAAATTTGGACACACAGGCACGCAAAGAGGGAAGGTGAGGTAAAGGGACACCGGGAGACAACCACCTGCAAGCCAAGGAGAGAAGCCTGGAACAGATCCTTCCCTCAGGAGGAACCAACCCTGCCAACATCTTGAGTCTAGCCTTCCAGCCTCCAGAACTGTGAGACAATACATTTCTGTTGCTTAAGCCGCCCAGTTTGTGGTACTTTGTTACGGCAGCCCTAGCAAACTAATACAGATACTAAACTCGTTAGGTCAAAGGATTGTTGGGAAGCAGGCTATCCCCAAGATGTCAAAGCATCATCCCCCAGACTGCTTACTAATTTTAAAGGGGAAAATAAAATTTTACAAAGGAGGAATCTGGCACTTAACCAAGAGATGAAATTTAGCATCAGGGATAGTGGAAGAACTAGACATTGGGTGCCCTTTGATGTGATAAATAGGAAGCACATCACATCACCCTTGAGGAATTGTTGCCAAAAATGCTCAACTTTAATCTCAATATGCTTTTACACCAGCTCCCAGTATACAGAAAATAAGGGAGAAAAGGAAACAATCAGACAATTCAAAATGTGGGACGTTCTACAGAAAACTGGCCTGGTCTCTTCAAAAAGTCAATGTCAAAGGTGAGAGTCTGTTCTAAAGACAGAGAACAAATAACAATCAAATGCAATGCAATAAGCTTGATAGAATCTGGATTCAAAAAAATTAACTATAAAAGATATTGAGAACAAGTGGAGAAATTTGAATATAAACTAGACAGATTGTTACCAAGTTATGATAACGTCCTTATTTTCAGAGGATACATGTGGAATTATTTAGGAATAAAGGGCCATAACATCTGCAACTTACTTTTAAATGACTGAGAAAAAATTATAGATAAAGCAAATGTGGCAAAATGTTAATAATTGTTGAAGCTGGTGGTAGATGTGCTGGTGTTTACTGTATTATTTTTTAGAATTCTCTGTGTTTGAAAATGTTCAGATTAAAAGTCTGCAGGAAACAAATGTCACTGAGAGTCAATACACAGATACTAAATTTCACCTTTCTTCTTTTGCTTCACACATTAAAAACACCAACCAGTGGAACACAGAGGACCAGCACGTAAGAATATAGGTTAAACCTTGCTTTGTGCTGGCTTTATGATACTCAAGGGATTAAATATATGCATACTTCTTCCTGCCCACAATTAAGTAGGCCCTAAAATAAGCTGGAAAGACAAAGATTAAAAAAGAAATAATGTAAAAAGATATACATGTGGCTATGTTTCTGTCTTCTCTGGTCCTTTCTGAGTCTCAGTTTCCACATCTGTAAGTGGGGAGAATAAAACAAATCTGGAAGGCTTGTTTTTAGGATTAAAGATGAGGGAAGTCCAGTGCCTGACCCACAGTAGATAGGCGATAAATATCCTCAGAACTGCTGTTATTATTGTGACTGTGAGTCGTGGCAGCAGCCAGTGGCAGCAGGAAGGTAAGAACCCAGACATTCTGGCCCCAGAGCCTGTCCTCCAGCTCAGGGGTCCCCAACCCCTGGGCTACGGATCAGTAGTGGTCCGTGGCCTGTTAGGAACCGGACCACACAGCAGGAGGTGAGCGGCGGGCGAGTGAGCGAAGCTTCATCTGTATTTACAGCCACTCCCCGTTGCTCACATTGCCTCCTGAGCTCCGCCCCTGTCAGCCTTATGGTGAGTTGTATAATTATTTCAATATACATTACAATGTAATAATAACAGAAATAAAGTGCACAATAAACGTAATGCACTTGAATCATCGCGAAACCATTCTCCTCCACCCCCGTCCATGGCAAAACTGTCTTCCATGAAACCAGTCCCAGGTGCCAAAAATGTTGGGCACCGCTGCTCCAGGTGGTACTGGGCTGTACTGCCTCTGAGAGAAACTATACATGGCATTTTCTTCTAATGAACACAATAAAGGTAACCTCTCCCATGCAGAGAAAACTGGGAACACATTTTGTTTACATTTCAGATGGTGCACTTCGTATTTAGGATAATAATCAGGAAGAATTCAACAGGGGTTTCTTGAAGGCCTATTCTAACAAAAAAAGAAAAACCAAGTCAGAATAGTTCCACAAGAAGGAGGCCAAAGTTCTCCTGTGATCTATGTCAAGACCTTGGAATGTTTTATTGCTTTAGAAAAATAATTGCCCTGAGCTCTAGAAAGAAATAAATCTTTCCACTTCACATGCAATGTAGATGATGTTAGGCTATTCTCGGTGTTGAAGGAACTGAAGGACAAAGGCTTTTTTCGTGTTTCGAATAAAACCTTGAATGTGAATTCGATTCAAACCCCAAGAGAGCTGTCACTCCCCATCAGCCAACACTAACTTTCCGAGGGTAAAACCCAAACCTGAGTTTTCTTTTCATTTCACCATCAACTACTCACAGTACCTCAATGGCACCTTTTAGTCTCATCAAGCAAACAAAAATGACAGCTTTGGGTGGCACTGGTATTTGTGTTTTTTCCCATTTGTTATTGTGACAGCTTTAGCTCAACCATGAAAATTCTAAGACATGATGCCTTGTGAAGATAAAGCCCTAAAAAGAAGCATTTGATTTTGGCCCAAACCTAAGGGGAGTAGCATGCAAGTGACAAGATGAGTCAGAGAAAAGAAGCGAGGAAAAGCCACCTGGAGGGTTGATGAGCTTCTGAGGCCCTCAAGGGTCTGTAATGGAGTGGGGACAGCATCCTTCCCAAAGGCTCTTAGAGGCACAGGCAACTACTTTCTGCTACCAGCACGTCTGTTACTAAAAAAAATAACCCTGAATTTTCACAGCAAGGCTAATAGAACTTTCCCAACCAGGCAGAGTTGAATTACCCACATGCTGAGATGGAAAAAACCGGTTATTTTTATTCTGCTTGTTACGGAGGCAGCTGTTTATTTATTTATTTAATGGAGACTTGCGGTGAAATATATTGCACACTGCAATGTTGAACACACACAAGTATAATTGAATAAAATTTTCATTAAACAATCCTTAATCCTTACTATATGCAGTGCACTGATATTGTCTGTTTATTTGATTTTTGGAGGGGAGGGGTACGCGGGCCTCTCACCCTTGTGGCCTCTCCCACTGGGGAGCACAGGCTCCGGACGCGCAGGCTCAGCGGCCACGGCTCACGGGCCCAGCCGCTCCGCGGGATGCGGGATCTTCCCGGACCGGGGCACGAACCCGTGTCCCCTGCATCGGCAGGCGGATTCCCAACCACTGCGCCACCAGGGAAGCCCAGATTATTTTTTAAATAATGGTCACAATGCAAACTAAAGTGTTTCACACCCACTACTAGGTTACAATGTGCAGTTTGAAATATACTAGGCTGGATGAAGCCTATGCTTCGTGACACATTCCTGTCACATGTATAACCCTCCTCATCCGGTCCCTTTCCCTAGGAGCTGCCACAAATCAATCTTGATAGGTCAAGAACAACAAGACAGCTTTTCTTTTTCCTCTGCACTTCCAAAGTTCTCAAGGGCACCCATCATTGCTGCGCAGGCTTGTCCTACGGGGTGAAGGCTGACCCATCTCTAATGGAGTGGGATCTATTTTTCATTACAGTCATCACAGGATAAATGAGGGGTGTGTTATAGAAGGGGTCACCCTATCTCATGTCTGAGGCTCCTGGGTTCCCAGCCAAGGGCGGAGGGCTTTCCCCACCAGCAAGACCAATCAGATTCTCAACTCATGTCTCCTCATCCTTGGATTCAAGGGAAACCCCAAACTTGACTATAGGACGTGGGGATTTGGGTGCAACAACGACATGCAGTGGACATGCCACACTCAACTCTCAAAATTCAGCTAAGGGAGTCTTGCTGCCCACCTGCAAAGGGTACCACCTGCATTGTCTCTGGAATAGTCCATGAAGGGATGCCCGTCTCCCGGAGCACAGTGAGAGTAGTGCCCTTGCAGCGTGCACCCTGGCCCAGCTGCCGAGTGCCCAGACAGGCACTCATCCTCACCCTCTTTGAGCGTCCAGGCCTCACCCCTGGCCTCCCCAAATCAGGAGTCATGGCTCACACGCACCCCCAGCCTCTGTGAATGTTCTTTCATCTCCCAGGGACAGGGGCTGCTCTAGACTTTGGTTCCCTTTTTGTGTTTTTGAGAACTAATGGTCTTTCCTGTCTGCCCCTTAGACAACCCCCACCAGCCAGTCAAAATTGTTCTGACTTCATAGGTAAATCCCTCACCAAGTGGCATTTCCCTGGGTCTGGGAAAGTTCAGCTGGTCTCAGCTTCTCCTCTTTGGCCTTGAGCTTTTCCGTGAGCAAGACTCTCTCATCTCCTCTGCATCTTTTTCCCACCTTGCGCTAGTCCAGTAGGTTAAGCCAGTTAAGAATCATCATTCTGAATTTACCTGTGTAGGTCCTGTTTTTGTCTACCTGTCCTTTTTTTTTTTCCCTTTAACATATTTTAGTTCTCACAATTCTTCCCTGGCATTGCGTGTCCCCCGAGTTACCAATCAAGGGTCTCCTCCTTCCTGAAGACAGTCATCAGGTGGCTGTCCACACAGCTGTTCCCAACCTGGCCAGCACACCAGGGTCGCCCAGGGCGCTTTCAGAAGTATCTGGAGCCTCAGATGCACCCAGACCAATTAAATCAGACCTCTGGAGGTGGGGCCTGGTACTGGTATTTTTAAAGCTCTGCAGGTGATTCCAAAGTGTCGGCAAGGTTGAGAACCACTGTTTATTATTCCCATTTACAGCAGGTTTCATGTTTAAGACACTTCTTCAACCAGTAGGAGAGCAGATGCTCCTACTTCCAGATTCAAGACCATTCCATCCTCATTGTCCAGGAAGGTCACTTGCAAAGGTTACATCACAAGCCAAGAAATCATCTTTTAAATCAAAGTCAAGCTAGTTATTCCCAGCACAACACAAATATGAGGATCTCAAAGGGGACCTAACTAGTGCACCAGCGCTGGAAGCTGCAGCCCCAGGGGGAAATACTGAGGGAGATTTAGTCTCTGATGGTGACACCTCAGGGCCCAGGAGGAAGCTAGCAAAGCCAGAGGGAGATGAAGAGCTATAGCAGTTGTGGCTGCATCTGTCCGGAGAAGTTCGAGAGCTGCAAAGAGGATGTGGTTTTTGACCTGGGTTTTTGAGAAGGAATGGGGATTTCCCAGGCAGAGGCGGGGAGAAAGGCATGGAAGTGCTTCGAGAAGCGCCAGAAATTCTGTGTGGCCAAGGCCAGAGTTTTTTCATCTATACCTCACCCATCTACCTCATACGTGAGGGAACCATCTTTGAGTCTTCAAAAGCTGAAACTGTAACCCCGAAATTAAAGAATCCAAGTTACCAAGAGGTTTCCATCCCAAAGCCTTGGGGTAGATTGCCAGGTCTGTGGAGGCAAGTTTGTCCTTGTTCGGAAGGCAGACAGATGCGATTGGGCTGGAAGTGGAAGGCAGCATTTGCCAGCAGAGAAGAGAAGCTGTACCGCAGGTGGTGACAGAGCCAAGGGGGCCATCGGGGGAGCACAGAGGCTGTGCCAGAGGTGGAGATCGGGCAGATGGCTGCTGAACACCAGGTTGGGATTACTGAGGGTCCTGCAGAAGGTCAGTTACCTTTTCTTGTATTTATGCCTCGCCTGATAGGCTCTCATCTGTAAGCTCTCTGAGAGCAGCCATCAGCTCTGGCTTTCACCCCACCACCAAGAGCACTAGCACACAGCTCTGAATCCCACAAGTCTGAATGAAGAAGCGTTTGTCAGTGGAATAGTAAACATTCTTGGAATTCACTGAAGTGGGGGGGAGGGGTGGAAGGGATATGTTTAGGAGAAAGCACTTTATTTTATTTTATTTTATTTATTTATTTGTTTGTTTTGGTACGCGGGCCTCTCACTGTTGTGGCCTCTCCCGTTGAGGCGCACAGGCTCCGGATGCGCAGGCTCAGCGGCCATGGCTCACGGGCCCAGCCGCTCCGAGGCATGTGGGATCTTCCCGGACCAGGGCATGAACCCGCGTCCCCTGCATCGGCAGGCGGACTCTCAACTGCTGCACCACCAGGGAAGCCCCAAGAAAGCATTTTAAACATACCACCATGTTCTTGAACACAAAGAGCATACGCTCTTGAAAGATTGCTTCTTCTGGGGAAGGTTCCAGTCAAGAGCTGACAGCCTCCAAGCAAGTCAACGTTTCTGTCTATATAGAAGCCCCCCTCCCATCGCCTCACTCCCCCAAACCCCGACTCCCACCACAAGACCCATCAAAGACCAAACCAGCCTGCTCCACCCCAGCAGGGTGTTTTAGTGCTTTTCTTTTTTAAAAAAACTTTTTGTTGAAGTATAGTTGATTTACAATATCATGTAAGTTTCCTTGTTGGTTACCTATTTCATACATAGTAGTGTGTATATTAATCCCAGCCTCCTAATTTATCCCTCCCCTGACCCCCCTTTCCCCTTTGGTAACCGTAAGTCGGTTTTCTGTGTCTGTGAGTCTCTTTCTGTTCTGGAAATAAGTTCATTTGTGTCATTTTTTTTTCTTTTAGATTCCACATATAAGCGATATCATATGATATTTGTCCTTCTCTGTCTAGCTTATTTCACTTAGCATGGTAATCTCTAGGTCCATCCATGTTGCTGCAAATGGCATTATTTTATTCTTTTTTATGGCTGAGTAATATTCCATTGTATGTATGTGTATATATATATATATATATATATATATATATATATATATACACACACACATCTCCTTTATCCATTCATCTGTTGATGGACATTTAGATGTTTTAGTGCTTTTCAACTCCTTTCATTTCATTTTCATTCTCAACTTGATGGCTGATATGCAGAGGACCAGCCAAGTCTGCCATTCTTGACAGCAGAAAGCCGGGGATGTGGGCTGTGGAGGGTACCAGCAGAGCTCTTCCCCGTGCTTACTCCTGGTAGTCAGCTGGACGTAGCTGGAAGCAGCAGTTATTCTGTCTTCGTCAGGAATCCAAGGTGCAGAATGCCACTGCTGGGCTAGGACAGCTCCGAGGAGCTTGCAGGGTGGGTGAGGGCAGAGCAGGCCACCAGCTCCCTCCTTCTCCCTCCCCACAATGCAGAGTAGCTTCCTCACAGCCTCTGCTATGAGCCACTCCAGGACAGGGCTTGGGGCTGTGAGAGCCCTGGAAACAGCCACCATCACCACTGCAGTGACTACAGTACAGACATCTAGGGGCCCAGAGCTGGGGACTTAAGAGTCACATCCCAGCTCTGCACTTGCAGCCTGGAAGTGGAACCTTATTTTCAGAGCTTATCTGCAACCCTCACAGAGCCTCTCCAGGTGCTGGGATGCAGCACAGTTCTGACGAGTGTGGATTCTAGGGTTTGGAGCTCTGGGTGAGGAGCCCCATCACACTCTACCTGCTAAGACAGAGAGTGAGCTAGAGAGAATCCAGACCACTGAAACTGGCAGCCACAGAATTGTCAGGACCCCAAACAGGCTGACTTATTCCTCACTCCCCTTTCTCCCCAGAGGTAGGAAAATGACTGCAGTTCCCACTTTTTTCTCATTAACATAATCTCACCTTTTACATTGGAAAAGGCAAGTTGTCATCGGCCTGGGCCAGACCCAGGTGCCTCCAGCTTTTGCCTCTTACAAGCCCCACAATTCCAACCATGAATGCTGTCATTAGGGTCCCTCCCCTCCTCTCCTCACTTTCCTTTATCACCTCCATCTTTGCTCAAAGGCCATTTTTTTCAGGGGAGGAAGATTCTTTTCTCTCCTCTCCCATTACTTCCAAAATCATCTGCTGTCTTTAAACATGGAGCCACCCATCCAGATGTGTTTCTCTGCCTATTTTGTGTTCAACATTTGCTACCCCCAGTCTTCTCACTGGCTTGTGAATGAGAAGTCACTCCCTGTGGCTGAAACTTCACCACTTGTCAGATCCTGCTGAAATTCAGGCCCTGGCTAGGTTCTGAGATGGCATTTTTACTGTTTTTTGACAGCCCTGCAGGTTGGGGCACAGTCCCTGGGTCCCCTCACTCTAGAAAATGAAAATATTCCAACAGAGCTCACAGAAAGAAACAGAACTCGCGTGGCTTGGATAGGAGAGCTCTGGATCCTCTTCCTCAGTGGTTCTCAAAGTGTGGTTCTTAGGGCTTCCCTGGTGGCGCAGTGGTTGAGAGTCCGCCTGCCGATGCAGGGGACGCGGGTTCGTGCCCCGGTCCGGGAAGATCCCACATGCCGCGGAGCGGCTGGGCCCGTGAGCCATGGCCACTGAGCCTGCGCGTCCGGAGCCTGTGCTCCGTAACGGGAGAGGCCACAACAGTGAGAGGCCCGCGTACCACAAAAAAAAAAAAAAAAAAAAAAAAAAAAAGTGTGGTTCTAGAAGCAGCAGTGGCACTGGAATTTATTAGAAATGCTATTTGCATCACCATCAGTCTAGGAGAAAGAGATGGAGCGGTGGACCCCAAACACTGGCATGAATGGTGATGGGGATGATAATGGCTAACGTTGATTAATCACAGTCACTCTGCACTAGCCCCGATTCTAAGAACTTTATGACACATTCAGTCATCACAACAACCCTCTGAGGGGTTAAGTACTATTAATAAACCCTGTAATTTTACAAATGAGGTAACTAAGAAATGGAGAGGTTAAGCAACTCGGTGTAGTCACAGAGTAAATGAGAGAACAACACGTCTGTCTAACACACACACACACACACACACACATATACGCACACCCCTTTACCTCACTCCTCTTTCTGACTTTGGTCTTCTCTTCCCAGAGCGTGGGTAAGCTAGGTTTGATTCACTGTCATGAAGCAGTGAAGTTCAGTGGTCCCCAGCCTGCACTTTGGGCCAACTGCTTGGGTTTGAAGCTTGCTTCTACCATGTCATGAACTCAGACAAGTTACTTAGGTTTTTGGTGACTGTTTCCTCAGCCATAAAATGGGGATAGGGGATTTAATGCAATCCCTATCAAATTACAACACTTTTCACAGAACTAGAACAAATAATCCTAAATGTATATGGAATCATAAAAGACTCAGAATTGTCAAAGCAATCTGGAGGATAAAGAACAAACCTGGAAGCATAACCCTCCCAGACTTCAGACAATACTACAAAGCTATAATAATCAAAACAACATCATATTGGTATAGACATATGGATCAATGGAACAGAAAAGAGAGCCCAGAAATAAACCCGCACATCTATGGTCAATTAATCTTTGACAAAGGAAGCAAGAATATGCAATGGAGAAAAGACAGTCTCTTCAGAACGTGGTGTTGGGAAAGCAGGACAGCTACATGTAAAGCAATTAAGTTAGATCACACCCTTACACCATACACAAAAATAAACTCAAAATGGATTAGAGACTTAAATATAAAACATGACACCATAAAACTCCTAGAAGAGAGCATAGGCAAAACATCGTCTGACATAAATCGTAGCAATGTTTTCTTAGGTCAGTCTCCCAAGGCAATAGAAATACATGCAAAGATAAACAAATGGGACCTTTGTCAAACTTATAAAATTTGCACAGCAAAGGAAACCATAAACAAAATGAAAAGACAAGCTACGGACTGGGAGAAAATATTTGCAAACAATGCAACCGACAAGGGCTTAATTTCCAAAATATACAAACAGCTCATACAACAAACCCAATCAAAAAATGGGCAGAATGCCTAAGTAAACATTTCTCCAAAGAAGACACACAGATGGCCAATAGGCACATGAAAAGATGCTCAACATCTCTAATTATTAGAGAAAGGCAAATCAAACCTGCAACGAGGTATCACCGCACACCAGTCAGAATGGACATCATTAAAAAGTCTACAAATAGCAAATGCTGGAGGGGGTGTGGAGAAATGCCCTTGGTAGGAATGTACATTGGTGCAGCCACTATGGAAAACAGTATGGAGGTTCCTTAAAAAACCAAAAATAGAGTTACCATATGATCCAGCAATCCCACTACTGAGCATATATCCAGAGAAAACCTTATTTGGAAAACATGTATGCATCCCAATGTTCACAGCAGCACTGTTTACAACAGCCAAGACATGGAGCAAAGTCACCTAAGTGTCCATAGACAGAGGATTGGAAAAAGAAGATGTGGTATAGATACACAACAGAATACTTCTCAGCCATAAAAAAGAATGAAATTGGCAGCAGCATGAATGTACCTGAAGATTATCATATTAAGTGAAGTCAGTCAGAGAAAAACAAATATATGATATCACTTACATGTGGAATCTAAAATATGATACAAATGAACTTATTTACAAAACAGAAGCAGGCTCACAGGCATAGAAAACAAACAGGGTTACCAAAGGGGAGGGGGCTGGGGGTGGGGGATCTGGAGTAAGGAGTCTGGGGTTAGCAGATACACACTACTATATGTAAAATAAACAGCAAGGTCCGACCATATAGCGCAGGGAACTGTATTCAATATCTTGTAAATCTATAATGGAAAACAATTTTTTTAAATGTATATATATATATATATATGAATCACTTTGCTGTACACCAGAAAGTAACACAACATTGTAAATTAACTATATGTCAATTAAAATATAAATAAATAAATAAAATGCTGATAATAACTGTCCCCAACTACCTCATAGGGTGGTTGTGAAGATTAAATAGGTTAATATATGTAAGTATGCCTGATGCAGAGCACATGCTTAATAAGTGTTACGTTATTATCTCAAAGGCCTCTCATTTGTGGAGGAAATAAAAAGGAAGAAATATATGAGAAAGGGAAGAGAGGGAAGAAAGAATTTGGAAACAACTGCTTGAGAACTCTGTAACAACTTCTCAGGTAAAAAGTCATGAAGGTCTCTGTCGGTTCTCTCGTCTGCTTGGGAAGCACAAGCTAGTGAAGCATCTTGTGCAGGTGCGGATGGAAACGTGAATCTCTCCATCCTGGGTCTCACACGCATATTTAATCTTCCTGTGAAAGCAGATGGGGTTGAACAGGCCCGCCACCCTCTGACTTTGAGAACTGCCTGATGTTAAGCAGAATTCTGTGTCAAAGTACAGAGATTCAGGTATCTCTGCTGCTGCAAAGAAGCAAATATGGGAGAGACCGACAAAATTTAGTGCCTGCTTACACGTAAGGACGAAAAGAAAAGAGGCCACTATTAAATAAAATGACGTCTGTGTCTCAACCCTTCATTAAGAACATCTAGCTACTTCGAGGAAATGTGTGACTATATTTTATTAGCATTATTGTTGCTGTTAGAGGTGGATAGGAGGAAAAATAACCATCAGAGGATGCCGAGCTTGTGGGACAAGAAGGATCAGACCAGAAGGAAAAGGAGGCCTATGATGGGGTAATGTGGTATTGGCTTAATGAAGGGGGAAATTCCTACAAGGGGAGAAAGGAGCCAACACTTTGCCTCTCTCACTTCAGAAAAACCCCAAGTAATGCAAGCACCAGATCTGAGGGAGGTAAAGCTCTGGCATCAGATGAGCCAACCGGATAGTTAACCCGATACGATTTTCTCCTACAGCCATTCAAGGCTCTTGGTAATCACACGTTCTCTCTCTGTATTATCAGCAGGGAATTTGTGCACCCCCAGGATGCCGTTTCTGTGTGATTCCAGCTCGTGTTTACGATCTGTGCAGCTGTCAGAAACCACAAGATGGAGATGGAAGGATTTACCTCTTTTCTGTCCTTGATAAGTATCAACATACAGTGCAGCCTATAAGACTGTTTTTAACCAATTTTGTAATGAGGGATTAAACACAAACACCAAAGCAACAGAAGACTCAAATTCACTTCTCACCCTGCCATGTAACAAAACTGAATCATCTCTTCTTAGCTTTATTGTTGCTTGGGCATTTTTAAAATATACCTATAGTCAATGTTCATAAAATTTGAGCTCAAGCTATTTTTCACTTAGCATTATTTTATATCAACTTTTCTATTTGTTTTCAGAATATACAAATATATCATTCTTAATAGTAATATTATATTTCATTTTTATACCATAGTTTTTTACTTTATGACTTTTAGGTATTTGGGGGTTTCTTTTCTGTTTTTTTTCCCTTATTTTTCTTTTTTTGAGTTATTTCTCCAGGATACGGTCTCAAACATGTTTATCGGGCCAAAGGATGTGACAGTCTGCAGGGCTCACTACACTTTGCCATGTTGCTTTCCAGAAATATTGTACTAATTTATGTCAGTAGACAATACAGCTTTCTCAAAAGCCTGCCAGATTTTGATTTTGTAATTATAATGTACTTTTACCAGTTTCGCTGGCAATGCGTGATTTTGTGCTTTTTTTTTTTTTTTTTTTTTTTTTTTTTTTGTGGTACGCGGGCCTCTCACTGCTGTGGCCCCTCCCATTGCGGAGCACAGGCTCCGGACGCGCAGGCTCACTGGCCACGGCTCACTGGCCCAGCCGCTCCGCGGCACATGGGATCCTCCCAGACCGGGGCACGAACCCGTGTCCCCTGCATCGGCAGGCGGACTCTCAACCACTGCGCCACCAGGGAAGCCCTGATTTTGTGCTTTAAGTTTCCACGATTACTAGTGAGGCCGAATCCTTTTCCAAGGGTTTGTTTTCTTGTGTGAATGACATGTTCTGGTTTTTTGTTTTGTTTTGACCATGACTGTAGTAGAGATAATATTGCTCTTAAGGATTTGGTTCCATTCCCCAGAGATTCTGGATGTTCCCTTTTTTCATCCGTTCTTTTTATCACAAACAATTTCTCCCCTAAGTCACTTTGACTCAAGAAAGTTTTGCTCAGTGGACACAGGTCCCACTCAGGCGGAAGATCATCAATTCAGCTCAGATTCCTGGCGCCCTATTTACTGGTGGCTGCACACAGTAATCCCTTCATAAATTTTCCTGAAGGCAGCCTGCTTTTTGAGTCCCCCAGCTCCCTAATGAACTGTATTCCTGATTTGTCAAATATACCCAGCAATTATTCAATGTTGCATCACGTGCTACTGGAAAAAAATCAGGGGAGGTATTTTCATGCTTGCCTTTCTGATTTATAGTATGCCTTTCTGCTAAGGCAGCATTTACATACTGTGGTCTCCATGCATTCTACACAGTCAGACTGGGTCTGACTCTGAAAAGAGAAGAAGGAACCAGTCAAGATGTTATCAATGGCATAATGGAGTAGGAGGGCTGGGGAGGAAAACAAGGTCATGGACAAGATAAGGTTAAATTAAACAAACTGAAACAAAACTTAAGTATTTGAGAGTAAGAGTAGTTACAGTTAGTAACATTGTGTATTTGAAAGTTGCTGAGAGAGTAGATCTTAGAAGCTCTCATCACAAGAAAACAAAATTGTAACTATGTGAGGTGATGGATGTTAACTAGACTTCCAGTGGTGATTATTTAGCAATATGCATGTATATCAAATCATTATGTTGTACACCTAAAATGAATACAATGTTATATGTCAATTATATCTCAATTTTAAATTTTTGAATTTAAGTTTTTGAAACATGTTATAGAATGGACATAAGGTCAATTTAATTAGCTCAAAGAATACCCACTATCTAGAAATGCATCTCCCTTTTGCGGGCATCCCCTGAGATGGTAAAACAACAACAACAAAAACTAAGAACTGTACAAAAAATGCTAAACATTTATCAAATTACTTGATAAAAAATGGCCAAAAATTTCTCTTTTTTTAAAAAAGTCACTGTTGTTCATTTCTTGGCCTTTTTTTCCCTTGCCTAGATGAAGGATCCCCAGTTGGGGAAGCATGCACCCCAGCATGCTTCATCCCTCACTCAGTTCTTTCTGACTTACAAGCTTCGACTATAGAGCCACACATTCACCCATCCGCCCCGACACACCCACTCCCCACTCCCCACTCCCCACTCCCTCACCCTCGCTAACTCCCAGCCACAACTTTGGTCCCTGGAGAGGCTACAGGAAGATGGCAGAGAAGCTACTCTGAAGAGCTATATATCCAACTGGTGAGGAGAGGGGCATTTCTCCATTGGACTAGACACAACTACATTGCAGGTCCAAGTTATAGATGCCAATTAGCTGCTATTGTTATTATTATTGCTGTTGTTGTTGGCACTTACTGAGTGCTTAGAATGGGCCATGAGCTCAGATGAGCACTTTATATGCCTATCTCACTGAATCTTCACCAACACTATTATCCCATTTTATGGATGAGACAAAGTGAATTTTAGAAACTTAGCCAAGATCGCCCACTTAGTAGTAACAGAATTGGGGATGGACACCATAACATATTGCCCCTCGTGGTATTACCTCTTTTTGATGATTTGTAATCAATTGTAACTTTTTCCACAAGTGTGTTATTTTGGACTACCAAAAGAAAATACACTTTAATCTTATCCCTACTAGTTCCCAACTGACTGTTTCTGTGAGGTCAAATGCAAAAGTCCGAGACTGCGATTTCCCAGGCAAATCGCAGGAAGCACCTTACCATCTTCTGTTCTTTTCTAACAGTTCCATATGCAAGTCATCGTCCTCTCAACGCCGGCAAGATACCTGACGTCACGCAAGGGGTCTGGGGTGACAGTGTGCGAAGGAGGAAGATGGGAGGGTGGGGATCCCAGGGTGGAAGTCAAGAAGCCTGTATTTCAGCCCTACTCCCACCACTAACCCCCCTGTCTGGACCACAGGTTCTGCATGGGCAAGAGAAAGCATCTCCTCCAGCTTCAAACGTCTTAACAATTTATGACGCCTGGGAGTGTCATTGCACTGGTGCCCGGAGGTGCAGACACAGCTCCCCCTACCGGCAGCCTCCGGGCAGTGAGACCGTGGTCACCCGCTCAGCCTGCTGGTCCCGCTGCGGAGGTGGCCCGGCTGTGGAGACCGTGCGAAAGGGTAACAAAGGGGAAAGTGATTTGGGGGGGCTCCCAACTCACCCGCCCCGCTCTAAAGTGTATACGGCCCTGTGTGTGCTGAAAGAAACGTGCTTAGAATTCAGATGGGCAAAGGTTTCAAAGGGGACAAACGGATTATAGAATAATTTAGGTGGGAGTCAGATGGTGAAGGTCAGGGGCCGCTGGAAAGGCCTGTGCTCAGCCTTGTTAACGAAAAGCCACAACTTTTTAAAAAATGCTTTTTTTTTTAAGCGTGAAATATTCTCTTCAAGGCAGGTGTACATCTATTCTCTGAAAGTGAAAAATAAATTATTCTATAGATTTTGTGTGTTCATTTAAAATATAAGGCAGGGCTTCCCTGGTGGCGCAGTGGTTGAGAGTCCGCCTGCCAATGCGGGGGACATGGGTTCGTTCCCCTGGTCCGGGAAGATCCCACATACCGCGGAGCTGCTGGGCCCGTGAGCCATGGCCGCTGAGCCTGCGCGTCCGGAGCCTGTGCTCTGCAACGGGAGAGGCCACAACAGTGAGAGGCCCGCGTACCGCAAAAAATAAAAAAAATAAAATACAAGGAAAGTAAAGGTTCTGAGCTTCCCCCTAAGGGTGCTTGTCAGCTTCAACAATCTGCCATCTGAGCCTGTTCGCCTTTGCAGGCTGAAAACAAGCCCCGGGCACTTCATTGCTCAGCAACACAGGTCTCCAGCCTTCGCTCCCTTCCTGATGCGTACATCTGAAGGGGAACACGGGTCCTTTCAACTTATACTCCAGATAAACACACATAAAGCATTCACTATTTTTTAAAAGACCATTTTAAACCACTTCTAAAGGCTTTAGAAATTTTGTTTGTTTGTTTGTTTTTTAATGACAGACCCTGAGTCTTGAAGCTGCAGCCCACAGCAGAGCAGAGCAATGGAGCTAATCATCCCTTGCTTCTCCCACTCACCTGGTCCTGAAACCCCACCTGAAGTTCGGGCTGTTTTGCCAGCACCCTGCACCCCTCTTTGTTGATGCTAACTTTCCCTGTGAGCACAAGGTCAGAGGAGAGAAAGGACTGAGTGGGAGGTGTGTGTCCAGGGGGGCAGGTGGAAGGAGAGGCCATCAGTGCTGGGTTTGGGCATTAAGGAGTCAGTATCAGGATAGCATAGCATCCCATGGTATCCACTGCCAGGCCGCAAGAGGAAACCAATCAGTGATGAAGTCTATTTCACAATAGGCTCCAGTTCGCACAGAGATAGTGACCTGCTCATACCTTCATGAACAGGAAAACCAGTCTGGCCTGTTCTCTAAATGCAGGTCTCTTGGTTCCCAGCCTGTGGTCCATTCCCCTCTCCGCCTCCCCGAATGCTTGCCCAAAGCCAGCCACAGTGCCTCTGCTTTTTCTCCCCACTTCTCCCACCTTCTGGATCTTTTCTCTTCCTTTCTACTCTTCCAAATGTAAGCTGAATAAAACCAATATAAACTCATTTTCCATTCTTCCCCCAATCCTTTACTCCAAATCTGCTCAGAAAAAGACTAGAACCAGAGCTGGCAGAGGGCGGAATTCTCTGTAGTGAACTGGGGAGAGCCAAAAGCTAGAAATGCTAAAGGTGGAGTCTTTTTCCCACCTCTTGAATCTAGGCTTGTCTTGTGATTTCGCTTTGGCCAATAGAACGTAGAATAGTGATGCTGTGTGATTTCCAGAGCCTAAGCCTTATAGTTTCTGCTTTGGTCTCTTGAAACACTGCCCGGATCACCAAGAAAGGAAGCTGGTTTAGCCTACCAGAGAGTGAGAAGCCCTGAGAAAGAACTGAGGCGCCCAGACAACAGTCAGCGCCAAGTGCCAGCCGTGTGAGTGTGAGACCTCCAGCTGAGCTAGGCAGGAGCCAGCCCAGGTGAGACCAGCAGAGAAGCAGCCCAGCCACCCCCAGAACCAGGAGAAAGGACGTATCACTCTTGTTTTAAGCCACTCAGTTGCAGGGCAGGGTGTTAGTCAACAAGCGATAACTGAAATGTATACTTTTACCTTTTTCTCTATTGTTTATGTAATAAACAGAGGATTCTTTCTACCTCTCTTTTGCCTGAGGCACCAATACTACAGATATCAGATAACCACATGAATTTGAAACAAACCCCCTTATACAGAATTCACAAAGGAAATTATCAAGACCTGGCTCCACCATTCTTGGATGCCTCATTCAAATGGAGAATATAAAAGGGGAGGGCAGGAGAGATAGGTAAAGAGCTTTTTTAGAAAGAATTGTTAATGAGCTGTGAGTATCCCCCTGAATGCCCCCAAGGAAAGAGGGGACAGAGCTGTACCTCCTTCATCTCAAGCTCAGTGAAGTGGGCTTATGTGGACCACATGGAGAATTTTGAAATACAGCTGGGAAAGAGCACTCATAATGAGTCCTAGATTTGCGCCTTCTACACCCAGAGAGGGATGTGACAGTAGGAGAGAGGGGAACTGGGGGGACTGGTATGCTCTTTTGGGGTTTCCGGGGTAAAGTGTGTCTTGTGGACCAAATGTGGTCACTCTGAAGAGAGAGCTGGGGTAGGCTCAGCTTGGATCCTGTCTCATAGGATTGCCTACAGGGGCAGAAAGACCACAGCAGCAAGAAAGTGGAGGTGTGCACTGAATTGATAGGATCTTAGAGACAAATCCCAATGGATCTCCCGGAATAAAGATGCACCTCCTTATGCCCAGAGAACTGAAGGAGAGAGATAGCCAATAATGGAGGTTTCTGAAGACCCTACCACAACGCCCAGCAAGGGAAAGAGTCCATCAAACACTGGCCTGGCTCAGACAGTGGGAAACCAATCTTTCTGAGTCCCTTGTCCCTAACCTGCCCACCCAATCCTGGGGGATTCAGAAACTAGCTAGCAAACTGAAAATTGTAGGGAGGGAAAAAGCATAATGCAGAGACCACAGATGCTGTCATTTACCCACTAACCCCTCCCACGGCCGACTCCCAGCCTGATGCAGGCTTGAGATTGGGAATTGAAGGAGAGTTGACATTAAATCAAGTTCAAAGGTTTGATTCTCATATTCTAATTTCTGAATTGAGACAGAGTGCAACTTAGAATGATATGAGGACTATTTCCTAAGAACGAGTTGAAAAGTCACAGGCCTGCTGACTTTTCACATTCATCTTCCTCTATTCAATACAATTTAAAAGGGCAACAGGGAGACATCACTAATTGTGTTTGTTGGAAATGCTAATTACATTTATTCTATTCCCCATTCCTCCAGAATATACTTTTCAAGACAAAATCATTCTCTTTGTGCAATTCTCTTTTCCCCCAGACAGTTACCCATAGTTCTTTTTGCTCACATTACCCTTCCACTCAGACAACCTAGGTGGGCTTATAACTTATCTCATTACATGATTACATTTGTCCAGATCCAGAAAGTCCCTAGCGGCTCACCATTTAGGACCTGGGAGCTATTGAGGCTGTAAACTTGGAAATAGGTTTCCCCAAGCGCTGAAGGCCTTGGCAAGCTTTATCCCCACAACCGACCGTGGGAAGAGGTCAGGACAGGTGTCTGTTGGCTTCAGGCCACTCTCACTTGTCTGGAATGCAAGCTTCACCCTGGCGACCTGCCTAAGAGCTTTCAAAGATTGAAATCTGTAGGTGAGTCTTCGGATTTCATGCCGGGAAGTTGCAATCTAATAGAGGAGATGGGTTGGCAGAACCTATGCCTGAATTTCCAGCAAGCAAATTTTTATAAATAAAAGATGCAATAAATTATTTAGCATAACCAAACATGCTTGAAGAATTTAGGTATCATTTGCTAGTTCTCCAGAATTCAATGCATAATCACAGAGATGCATAATGCATGCAGACCTGACACCACTGGAGACCATCTTCCGAGAGAAACCGGCTGAAGCGAGAGGGAAAGGGGGATCGCATTTCAATCGATTATTTTCAGGTTCTGTGTTGCATTTATTCATGTCGCATAATAAAGTGAGGTGGGAAAGGAGCATCCATTCTTTTCTGCGGAAAACTACCTGAGTCAGTGAGGACGTATATTAGACAAGGAACAAGGGCGCACAGCTTTATTTCTGACTGCAGAACAAATGATGCTCAGAGCCATGGAAACCTAAATCATGCTCCCGCAGTCCCTCCCCAATTCTGGGAATCACTGCCCCAGGAAGAAATCTTGCAGGCTGTCCTACAAAAGACATCACAGGGTGGACTGTGAAGATTTTGTCAAGGTCCAGGGCACAACCCTCAGCCTCCGTGGCACTGAAGTCTGATCTGATGACTCCATTTCTCAAAAATCCATTTCCTGGGGGCAGAATCACATCATTTAGCCTCACAGCCTAAACCAGAGAGAAAATGTACTAATTCACAGGGATACTCAAAGTCCACACAACCATTGAATTCTTTTCCTGAGGGTAGACCTTTATGGGAGCCTAAATCCTAAGCACCAGGTTGCTGGGTGAGTGTGATATCCGAACAAGGAGAAACGTGAATGGAATGTTTTGCGCGCCAGTCTAAGGCAGCCTGATGTGTCTGTTCCCAGTAGAGAGGGTCTAGCCAATGGTTTTCAAGCTTCATGTCAGTACCCAGCAGAGCTGTGAAATCATTTTGCAAGTCACATCCAGACACCATTTTAAAAAATAATAATAGAATATAGAGTAGAAAATATCGAAGAGTACTGCATGTAACTGAGGGAGGTAAAAGGCAGTAAAGAGCGGTGGTTAAGAGGACAGACACACTCAATGCAGGCTACGTAGGATCAAATCTTGGCTTGGCCACATACCAGGCATACAACCCTGCGCAAGTTACTGAATCTATGCCTCGGTTTCGTTGTTTGCAAAAATGGAATGATAGTAGTAGCTACCTCCTAAGGTTGCTGTGAAAATTAAATGCCTTAATACCTATAAAGGGCAGAGAACCATGCCTGGCTTGCAGTAGGTGCTGTATGAGTTTTCATTATTAGGAAGAATTGCTCTGTGAAACTATTACCCACACTGGAGATACCAGCATCGAGTTCCTATAGGATAAATGAAGCCAGATGTGCCGAGCGGGACACAAGAGAAACTGGCTGACTGAGTGGTCTCCATTGTATTGGAATTAGAGAATTATGGAAGCAAGACCAGACTGAAGGAAAATGAGAACCAGAGGAAGTTATCCAAAAGGACATCCCAGGTGACTGGGCTAGAGCATTCGGAAGCTGAGGAGTGCTTTTCAGTGGAGGAAGATGAAAGTGGTTTTGTTGAGATGAGGTGCTGCAAATCTCTCTTTCTTGGAGAGACTTCTCATTCTCTGATGTACACTTTGCCTTTTTTCTTTCTTTCTGGCTTTCCTCTGAGACCATGATGACATATTTTGATGCATTAGAATGGCTCATCAAGTTTAAACTTGAATTTCCTCTGTTCAGATCAGTCAGGTTCTCATCTCAATTTTTAAGAGTATCAGCTGTATCGATTGATTATTCCACCCGATACCACAGGTCCATCTTTCATATATTTTTCCACATTCCACAAAAATCTGGACAAATAGAAGGTGACTGATAAGGGAAAGGCAAGAGACTAAAACATGTTTTCTAAACGAAAACTTCTTCTCCAAAGATATGATAGAGTAAATGGGAGAGATGCAATAATATTCAAGCAGAAGTAAGCATAATTGTAATACTGACCATAGACTGAGTACTTACTATGTACCAGGCATAGTGTTAAGCACTTCATGAATTTTCACAATGACTCTGACAGATAGATGACATTAATTTCAATGACAAGTAAGGAAACTGGCACTTAGAAGGTAAGGGACTGCCTGAGTCTCACTGCTAGTAAGTGTGACAGCCAGTATTCAAACTGAGACTCCTTGACTCCAAAGCTCATGCCTTTCACTTAGCACGCTGCAAGGGTTTTAGAACTAGACCCACTGGGTCTAAATTCCAGCTGTACCACCAATAAGCTATTTAACTTCTCCAAACCTCACTTAATTTCCTCATACATAAAATGGGGGTGATAATAGTTGCTTCCTCACCAGATTTTGTGAAAATTAAATGAGATGTTTATTCAAGTATCTAACATTGTGGCTGGCATATAGTAACTCTCAACTCTCACTATTGTTTTGCCAGCCCTTGCAAGGCTGCCTACAATTGTCAACTTTACATATGGATGGATAATCACTGGACCAGGCCAGCCAGCAATATGCCATTTGGCCAAATGTCTTTGGACCCCTGTCTGTAAGGGCATTTCCCATGGCACTGCATTCCTGCCCCTGGCACAAGAAGAAAACAAGACATCACTGAGGGCAAAATCGTGGAGAAACAGGGTAAAATAAGGAAACCAGCACCGCTGAAAGGTTTTAGCTCAGGCCTGTGGAATTGGGAAGAGAGAAAGGAAGAGCTGATGTTTGAGACCACAGTTGAATCGGTCTCAAAAAGGATGAATTCAATAAATCGTAGAAGGCAAGAAGAATCCTTTGGAGATTTGAGTCGAAGCTTTGGCTCATTTTGCTGCACAAAGAAGTAATCCCACAGAAGAACAAAGAATTTAGGGTTGGGAAGAATTTAATCAGTTTCTTGAGCCCCATTTTAACCTAAAACAGAAGGATTTAACTTCCAAAGTCTTAAATAGGAACCAGAATTTAGAGCGAGTCAGACTAGGGGAAGGGAAAAGATAAGCAGGGTCCATCCACTGTCCAGAAACCAGAAGGAAGAAATTACCAGGCTCAGGTCTAAGAGCTATAATTTAACTCAGTAAGCACAGGGCACAGCAGAGGAGTCAGGGTCGCAGGACACAAAAATGAACAGTTATTTCCACACACACACCGTCTTTTGGGGGGATTAACTAGATGAGGACATTAAATTCAGCTGTGTGTACTTCTAATTGCCAGGCTAAAGATGCCAGGATTTTAAATTTAAGTTTAAATAATCCATTGGCAATGACATTTATTTTTAACACCTGCCTATCTGAGAATTCACACACCTGCTGCAATCCCTGAGGTACACAGGCAAGAAAGTTGCAAAGCATCTTTCTTATTCCAGCAAAGTGGAATTTTAAAATATGTTATTAAGTCTGCAGATGGCTGGGTATAGCATATAGTCTGGACCCTATTCTGTAGCGGGTTCCAAACAACTCTGAGAGCCAAGAAACAATACAAGTGAATTTACAGGGGTTGGTGGAAGAAGAAAACAAAATGGGAAGAAACAAAGAGTATTCAATGTGCTCAATTTATCATCAGATACTGCAGAACTGGGGTGAGTTGGTGGGCAGCCAGTCATGTACTCAGAGAACAACACTCTTCACTGGAAAAGGCCAGAGGGAGAAGAGAGCAGTAGCTTCTGTTGTTACCACCACCATCTATAAGCATTATTCACTACAATGTGTGAGTCATTGAAGGACATTGTTCTCAAGAAGCTTATGGTCTTATTTAAGGAAACAAAGCATGTACATAAACAGAAAAATAAATAATGACACAAACTGGGTCAAATGGGTAATGTTTCATTCTTGGAAACTGCTGAGCGTCTTCATATTACAAAAATACATCCATCTTGCAGAAGCCACACCATGATACTAGACTCAGAGAAAGGACTCCAAGTGCCAACATAATACAGTTTCACTCCAAGTCATCCAACAATGCCACAGACTCACGTTTCAAGGAGAGCTGTGATATTAAGACAAGAAGAATCACTGCCCTTATGTGCTGTTTAAAGTTGTCAATTTTAGCCTCATGCTGACTTGGGAGTTATTCATCTGAAATGACTTTAGGCTTTATACCCCTAAGCATATTTTATATTTACTTAGGAAGGCAATATAAGTATAGTGGCTAGGAGTAAGGACTCCGGAACAGACGTCCTGGGTTCAAATCCCAGTTGTACACTTTTCAGCTGTGTAACTGTGGCAAGTTACCTAATGCCTCTAAGCCTTGGTCTCCTCATCTGTAAGTGGGAATGATAATAATATTTGCCTAATATAATCACGCTGAGGATTACATAAAATAGTACCTAAAGTACTATAGCTCAATGGATGGCACCTAGTCAGCCCACAAAAATGTTTGCTTTCATGACTATTATCACCCAGGTGGCTGACAGCCAGAGGTGGTGTGAGATTGCCATTGGAAGGGGCCGGGGCACTGCACAGCCAGGGTCTCCCCCACTGATAACTCTGAGACCCACCTCCCCATTCTCAGTGTTTAAAGGCAGGTGAGTACGCAGACTAGAGACAGGGAAGAGGCACCTAACAGTCCGAAGGAGCAACGCATGGGGAAAATATCACATCCAATACGCCTGCTTAAGAATTACTGGTCCATACTGCATAGCACAGGGAACGCTACTCAATACTCTGTCACGGCCTATATGGGGAAAGAATCTAAAAAAGAGTGGATATATGTATATGTATAACTGATTCACTTTTCTGTGCACCTGAAACTAGCACAACATTGTAAATCAACCACACTCAAATAAAAAAACTTAAAAAAAGAATTACTGGTCCAATGGAGAACAGATTGGTGGTTGCCAAGGGGGAGGGGGTTGGGGGAGGGATGCATTGGAGGATGGGGTTAGCAGATGTAAGCTTTTATAGATAGAATGGAGAAACAAGGTCCTACTGTACAGCACAGAGAACTATATTCAATATCCTATGACAAACCATAATGGAAAAGAATATTAAAAAAAGAATGTATATATATATATATATATATACACATGTATAACTGAATCACTTTGTTGTACAGCAGAAATTAACACAACATTGTAAATCAACTATACTTCAGTAAAAAAATATTGATTAAAAAAAGAATTTGGGGTCCACATATGCAAGAGGTGATAGAAAGAAATTTGAAGTTAGAAGCAAATAAGCCCAGTTCGAAAAGATTAAGACTGATGGGGACAATAGATGAGAGTGTTCTTCAAGGCTAATAAAATCAATCCCAGAAAAATTTTTGTAAAGATACAGGGAAGTTGTGAAGAGTCTTTTGAATCTCAGAAAACACAGCTTTGTTTCTGCCTGACCCCAGAGACCTGCCGGTAGCAAAAAAAAGTTGTGGGATTCAAAAGGCAGGTAATTAGGTCTGCTTTAAGAGAAAGTATTGAGGGGAAGAAGAGGAAGCTCTGATCAAAAGGTCTGAGGGCTGACCAGGTAGGGAGGATTCAGAAGCCCATTTCACATGCCGTGCTAAGTCCATGTTGAAGGCTCAAGTGAAACCTGTCTGCCAAGGGCTCTGTGGCACAAAGATCCTCTCAAGTTCTGCAGCAAATACCAAAGCCTGCATCTTCCCTAGAGGCCCCCAGCTGGAGAGAAACAGTCTAGGTCGGTGTGTCTGCTCCAAGCTCGGAGATCTGTGTCCCTTCCTCCTGCATGCAGGCATTCACCTCTGTCTCTGCTTGTCTCCCTCACCACCTGCAAACTTCACGAGAACTGGGGCCAAGTCTGTTTTCAGCTTCCGTTGTATCTCGGGTGCTTAGCAAAGAGCTCTGTGAGCACAGCACAAAGCGTATAGCAGACCCACCATACATATTTGTGGAATAAAAGAATGAGCCCATGAACAAGTGCAGGAGAGCAGGAGCTGGAGGACCAAAGTCTTGGTTCTGCGTTTCATGGGCCATTGGTGGCACGGCTTTGAACGTTTCCTTATATTTCACTAAGCCTTTGGGTTTCATAGGACTGAGAAAAGCCAGACCCTATGAACACCAGTCAGGGAGGTAGCTTCCCTATATATGCAACTGTCTAGTTACAAACGTCTGCCTCAGGGCACATGGGTTAACCAAATCAAACTTTTGAATTTTTTACTTTCTAAGAGGAAATCAACTACATTAGCCCAAAAGTTATCTTTCCAAACCATTTAATAGGCTAAAATGTTTTAAGTTATGTCATTAGTAAATAATAACTATTTACACTGTTTATTATAATGAGATTTCTTGTTAAAGGAAAACCATAATAAAGTATATGCACATATCTGTGTATATATACATGTATATGTACCTACATATATATGTATATGTGTATATATATACACGTGCACACACACACATACATGCATAAACACACCCATATGTATATCTCCCATCTCTTGGAGGAGAGCCATGCCTGCTGGCCATTTAGTTACAACCAGGCACTGCAATTCACCTACTGGCAGCTACTTTTAATGTCTATATAGAGCCTTCCACAGGGATGGCCAATGCACAGACGACGTGGCCCCCGGCCCCTGCTGTAAGTCCACATTAAATACTGCTGATACCGGGGCTTCCCTGGTGGCGCAGTGGTTGAGAGTCCGCCTGCCAATGCGGGGCACACGGGTTCGTGCCCCGGTCCGGGAAGATCCCACATGCCGCGGAGCGGCTGGGCCCGTGAGCCATGGCCGCTGGGCCTGTGCGTCCGGAGCCTGTGCTCCGCAGCGGGAGAGGCCACAACAGTGAGAGGCCCACGTACTGCAAAAAAAAAAAAAAAAAAAAAAATACTGCTGATCCATAATGACACTTTCTGAGTTTAGGCACCACCTCTGAACTGTTTTCAATACAATACCCCAGCCAGCCACTACAAATCAACTGAAGTTGGAATGCAAGATGAAATATCTTTGCCTCCTTGACCTATGAGTATACACTCTATAAAGAATTTCAAATTCTCCTTTCCATGATCCACAGTAAAAAAAAGGTATTTTGCATCAAGTACATGCACAAGTTTTCACTAAACAATGCTAGCCCTTATGTGTGAGATGTATCCTGATATTCTACTCCCCTTCTATTTCATTGTCTAAAATGCTGTTTGCAACCTACTGATTTTTCTAACCTACATAATATGAAATATGGGTTGTGACCTGAAATTTGAAAGATCTTGCTATAAAGGATTACCTTTTGCAAATGCCAAATTCTAAGGTCATGGAAAACAACATGAGAAGCCTGCCTGAGCTTTCTCAGTTGGACAGAGCACTGGGTTAATGGAACCACAGTCAGGGGCTCGTTCCCCACCGAGGTCCGTTAGCTCTGATGTTCTGAGCCATGAGTGAATGGCTAACTCTTGGAAGCCCTCTCACAGAGGCACATCCATGGGAATGAGAAAATCACTTATTCTTGCAAAAAGAATAATTCAAAATACTCATCCTGCCACAGTGGGTCAGAAAATCACTCATACCACATGAAAGACAAACTCAGTCCTACCTACAAGGAATCTCATTATTGATTGTTTGGTTCCCACAAGAACCATCCAAACTATTTTCAGCTTGCTGAAGTCACATGTCCTCTCGCTCCCACGTTCACTCTGTCTGGCTAACTCCTACTTATTGTTCTTCTTTGTACGCCTTCCCTGACTGCCCAGCCCTCCACGCCCACCTCCTCCCATCCTCGGCCAGGCTTAGTTGGGCACCTCTCCTTTATAATCCAACCTGCTATCCTGTACTTAATATCCTGGTCACCTCCCCACATGTCCTCCTGGAGGACAAAGATGGTCTTTCAGCTCCATGCTCGGTGCCTCGCACAAGGCCGCTCTCATAAGTGCTTGGAAGATGTTCCTTGAATGACCTAATGACTGATCCAAGTGCCAAGGAGGCCAGGAGCTAATGTATTTGAGGCAGAGAAAGAAACAAGAATTAGAGGAAGAGAAGAAGGAGGAGGAGGAGACGTGAATAATACTTGTCGCCTTAGCATCGGTTTCAGAACTTTTACCCCGCCTGATCCTCACAGCAGGTGAGGCAGAATTAGTACTCCCATTAGACAGGTGTGTAAATTGAGGCTATGAGGAATCCTTCTTATGGAGGGGAGGGGATTAAAATGATGCCACGGAGAGAGAGAAACTGCCTTTCTCTCGATTGGAAAATCTCTTTATTATAAAAACATTCTTTTCCCTTTAACCACAAGTTGGAGGAATCTCTGAAAATAGGACAGGGGCAAAATCCTGGATTGTGCATTTTAGCAAGAAATACTGCTCTGTGAGAGACCTGTTCTAAAGCAAAACAAATCCCCATAATTACGTGGGCAGGAGAATCACTCCCACGAGGTCTGAAGTGTTTAATCTTAATTTAATATAATTTTAAACCGGGGGAATTCATTTATGTATAGGAATTTGTAGTTCTATAAAGATTAGGAAAAGCAGGGGCTTCCCTGGTGGCGCAGTGGTTGGGAGTCCGCCTGCCGATGCAGGGGACGCGGGCTCGTGCCCGGTCCGGGAAGATCCCACGTGCCGCGGAGCGGCTGGGCCCGTGAGCCATGGCTGCTGAGCCTGCGCGTCCGGAGCCTGTGCTCCGCAACAGGAGGGGCCACAATAGTGAGAGACCCGCGTACCGCGAAAAAAAAAAAAAAAAAAAAAAGATTAGGAAAAGCAGAAGGCAAAAATGCAGGCAACGTCTCTAAGGCTGACCTTGACTTTAAATATATATATGTAATTGTGCAGAAATCAGACTGAATCTTGATACGCCATGATGGTGTCCGTGGCTCACGGCAAGGTTGGAAGGCTGGGGAGGTGCAAGGAGAGAGCCTTTTAAAAGCAGCCAGCTGACATGTCCTGACCAAGAAAGACATCATTTTACTTCTACTCCTGGGTTCAGATGAGTTGAAGCTCTGCATAAACCCAAAGCTATCATTATAATTCAAGAATAACTGGAGCAAAGGGCTGCTTAGCACAGGGAAAAAGGGCTGAGGAGATGGAGCCTCACAGCCTTTGAATTGCTCTGGGAGCAAGAGCTTCACCTTATATCCCAGCTGAATAAAATCTGCCCCTCTTCTGGTCTCCTCACCATAACTGGACCTGGAGAAGCTACACATGTGTTGCCCTTTGATCCTCCCTAACATTCATTTATTCAGAATATTCACCCTATGAGCACTCATGCATTCACTCATTCCCCCTCATTCTCTCTCTCTCTGTCTCTCTCTCTGCCTCTCTGTCTCTCTCTGTCTCTCTCTCACGCGCACGCGCACACACACACACACACACACACACACACACACACACACACACACACACATCTGTTTTCCTTTTTCTCCCTAATTAAGCCAACTTCAGTGTTGAAAAAAGATACAAATTGAACCCTACCCACCAAATACTGTCACATTTTCCCAAAGACATCACTTTGCCCCAGTGACGAAAGGGAACTTACCCCTGCTACACCATCAATATATGTCACACTTATTGCCAGCCCTCTCCCTGTAAAAAAAAATAATTAAGGAACTCTATAATATCAGAGAGGCAAAGACTTTGAAGACCATCCCTGCCTCTGCTGCTCAGAACATGGCCTGAGGACCAGCCCTGCCAGGAGCCTGCTGGAAGGACAGGACCTCTGGCCCCACCAGAACTTGCAGAAGTAGAGTCTGCATTTTAATAAGACCCACGTAATTCACATGCATGATCCACTCTGAGAGACACTGAGCTAGGCAGTGCTTCTCAGCCTGGCTACCCAGGAGCATCACCTGGGGAGCTTTAAAAGCTAGCCTAGCCAGACCTCCCTCACCTGAGAGCAAACTAATCAGGCATCTGTGGATGCTGTGGGGGTTAAAGGCTCCCCAGGGATTCTGTTCTGCAGCCGGAGTTGAGTAGCAATGCTCCAGTCCAAACCTCCTGTTTCACAGATGAAGAAATGGAATTGCAGAAAGGCCAAGTGACTTGCCAAGGTCACAAAGTAAATCAGTGGTTGGGCTGAACCCATAAAGTGATGTGCCCTGGGGTTCCTCCAGAGGGTGGACTCCAACAGTGGGAGTGTCCGTTCCCTGTAACTTCAAGAGTCTGGCTCTTCTTGGGCTGAGCAAGAAGGCTATGTTCACAGAGCGTCCTCCAAATCACTCTTTTTGAAGCCCTCTTCTACTCTGTAAGGAATCATTCAATCTGGCCTGGAGTACAGCTTTAGAAATGTTATGTAACCAGAACATTTCTGCTTGACCCACCGTATGTGCGTTAAATGCATTCATAATTGCCTGTCCCCCCTCCTAGCTGTTTTCCTCTCCCCCTCCCCCCAACTCCCATTTCTAGGGAAAGCAGCCAACACACACAGCACCCCAACAGAAATCTGTTAGAAAATCCAACTCAGAAGGGTTAAAAGACAAGTCAAGATATGTGCCACTTCCTTGAAGCCCTGGAAAATGCTTACATCCGAGGCTGATGCAGGCCTTCCAGCTTCCACCAGAAAAGCAACATTGCTACCAGCTGTAACAGGAAGGCAAGAGTGGGTTTCAAGATTTGCTGGGACATTGCAGAGACGGTTTAGGAAAAGCCCACACAAGTCGAAGCATCCTTCTCTTTAGAGTCCCCTCGCAGATACTGTAGTCCCTCGTCAAGCACAGACTAGCCTGAGGAATGAGAGCGGAGAACAGCGGGGTGGGGGCGGGGCGCGGTGAAGATCTATTCAAAGAGTTGGAGTCTCAGAGGCCCGTGGCGTTTTATGTGGATGAAAACTTATCTCCGAGTTTTGCAGGAGTTGAAGGGCAAAATGGAATGAAGGTGAAAGGACATCAGGGAGCAAATCACACTAGAAGGAGAGAGAGAAGAAGAAGAAAACAAGAATGCAGGAGGAGAGAAGTGTGCAGTCATTAACAATAAATTAAAAGGCTCTGCTTTCACCTCTTGAGTTTTCAGATTATCACAGAAAAAGGGCTGAGTCTTCTGAGATGATGCAAATGCAGGCACTAGGAATGAGCAAGGTGAGATGGGAGGTCCTGGCAGCAACATCTTGAGGCATCCCTCTCTCTGGTCACTTGGCTGCGGCAGGAGAGCTGTGTTAGGCGGCCCCGGAGGGAAAGGAACTCCTGCCAGTCTCCACCCCAAGACCTACTTTTACAGAAAATGGGACGGAAGCCTCTCTCCTCGATTACCAGCAGCCAGCACGCCTCACCCCACAGCTGGGAGGAAGCCTGCTCAGTGCTTCTATTCACAACTTCCGATCAGACAATCTTCACGTTGTGGAATGGAGTCTGCGAGGGAGATCATTTCAGCTCCTCTTCTATTCTCAGGTTCCCTCTTATATGGAGGGCAGCATCAACCAAGCTCCAAGAAGCAACTGAGAAGTGGGGTTGCTGGGAAGGGGGGACCCATGCCCTGTACAAACGCGCAGAGCCTGGGGAGAAAGCTTTTATTTTTAACACTGGGAGCTGTGGGGCTGACCTATATTTCATTTCTAATACTGACAGAAATGACAAGCCTCGAAGGCCAGGACGCAGACCCAGCAGATGCCCTTTGAAGATTTCTCACAGAGGAGCGGTGCCAGTAAGACACCAGACCCCACCATGGACAGAGACCAGGGCTTAAACAGAAGGGGCTGGGGTGTCTAAGGGGTGTACTCAGGTCGATTGAAGGGAGAGAGCCGGATCTTAGCTTTACCTTCAGAGCTTGGAAATTAGTCCACAGCCGGAATGAACCGTGCAACTGGCAAGAAAAATATGGGAGCAGGGACCAAAAGTCCAGGAAAGGAGAGAATTAGCAGGAGATGCACAGAGAATTAGGAGAGGAGACGGAGATGAAAAAGGTGGTCAGGATAAGGTAAAGGGGTGTCTGAATTTCCAGACTTCAGTAGGAGAACCTGTGCAACACAGCAGAATCCCTTGGTCAAACAGGCAAAAGAGGAAGCGATATTAAACAATGCCATCAGACAGGACTGCTTACTACCATCGGATATGCTTTTTTAAAATGTGTTATCTCCACTATCCCTTTATTCCATATTTTATTTCTCCTCCTCATTTCTCAAAACCTAACCCTCTAAATCATATTTGTCTGGCCAGCCGTATGATGACAAGTCTTCAAACGGGAATACAACGTTAAATATAATTTTATGCCTCAGACACTGAAGGTTGGCACAGCTGCGTTATGTTTTTGTCAAGCCTTCACATTTTAATCTGCCATCCAGTCAGTGAACTGGAAACAGAGAAGAATCACTTCAGAGTATGAGAGACTTTAGACCCTGCACCACCAATTTTTTTTCTTATCTATCTGTCATCTAAATGTAAAGCCGTGTAAGGATTTAGTGTAGGTGTAGAAGCCCCAGGGCTCAGTGACAAGAGGCTCCAGGAGGAAGGGACTAAGCTGGATGCTTCCACTAAGTGTTCCCCCAAGAACCGCCCCCTAAAAACATGTAATACGGAGCCCCATATCTTTCTCTCTCCCTTCCAGAGCCCTTGGTCAATGGCACCTCTGTGCACTTGGTCGTCGGCAGAGGAGGCGACGGTGAGGGGAAGGGGGTGTCAGCTAGATGCCTCCTCTGCCCCCGAGCTCACTCAGGAGAGGTGCAGCATGGTCATGAAGAGAGGAGGTGACAGAGCCAGACCACCTGATGTGAATCCCACTTTGTCACTTACTGGTCATGAGAGTGCCCTTGGGCCAAGTCACCCAGCCTCTCTGTGCCTCAGTGTCCTCATCCGTAAAACCTCGGAAGGTTGTGGTGGGCATAGATGAATTAAAACAGCGGTCCCCAACTTTTTGGGCACCAGGGACGGGTTTCGTGGAAGACAATTTTTCCGCGGACCAGGGTGGGGGTGGGGATAGTTACGGGATGATTCAAGCGCATTACATTTACTGTGCACTTTATTTCTATTATTATTACACTGTAATATATAATGAAATAATTATACAACTCACCATAATGCTGACAAGAGGCGGAGCTCAGGCGATAATGAAACCGATGGGGAGCGGCTGTAAATACAGATGAAGCTTGGCTTGCTGCCTGCAGCTCACCTCCTGCTGTGTGGCCTGGTTCCTAACAGGCCATGGGACCAGAACCAGTCTGTGGCCAGGGAGTTGGGGACCCCTCCGTTAAAATATGTCAAACACTTAGACCCAGACCGGGCGCATATTCAGCGCTCAGTGTTGGCTAAGACTTCCTGGTCCTCAACCTCACGTGGACTCAATTGTCAGGACCTGTCAATTTCAAAATCCTCTCCATCCCCATCCCCTTTCCTATTGTACGTAGGCTTCCTTGGTCTCCTTGTCTATACTCTTGTTCCCTCAAATCCATCTTCCACAGAACCACAGCACTGATCTATCTAAAACACAAAACTAAACATCTCACTCATTCTCAAAACCCTTCAGCGGCACCTCACCCTCCACAGGAGGAATATCCAAACTTCTTGGTGTGTCAGACGGGGGGCGCCTCCCCCAGCCTGCCCCTCCCGCTTCTCTCCAACTCCATTTCAGCCACTCCTCTCCCATCTCCTTTCCTTTCACCCCTGTTACACTGAGCTGCTGTGTGATTCATCTACGGAAAAGTTCTTTAGCTTCCAATTTAGTCATCGTTTCCTTCAGGCAGTCTTCCAGGACCCCGACCCTGGACAAACTCCCCCTTCTGGGTTCCCAAAGTCCTGTGCATTTCTCCTGCTCCACAGCCACCAAGTCATACTGAAACTCTCCAGAGCTTGAGAGTGGGATTCATCCCAAGCACCTTTATACCCCCAACACGGGCATTCAGACCCAAATAGATTACTGTGTGGTAGAACGGTTAAGGGCAGGGACTCTAGAATCCGAGTGCCGGGCATGAATCCCAGCTCCAGCATTTACTGGCTATACGACCTTGATCGTGTCACTTACCTTGTGAAGCCCCCTCTATGCAACGGGGATGATTGCAGTACCTCCTTCACAGAGGTATTGTGAAGAAAGAGCAAAATTAACATACAGTCTTTAGCTTGGTGATTGGCATATCCTAAGGACATATATAAACTTCAGGAGACGAAAGTCCTGACAAATGAAAAACAGCAATAGAACGCAAGTTTTAAAAAAAAGTATGGCCACTAGCTTCAAACACTTTTATAGGCAGAACTCACTAACGGCTCTGCCAAGATAATCCTGGATATGATGTTCATTCGGCTGCTTCTGAGACCTCAAAAAAGTAAGTGAGAGAAAAGAGTTGAATCCGCAGGTGGAGTGATTATGCCCCATTCCTGAGAGACTGGGTTAGTGACAGCAGCACTGTGAGGAATTGGTAGAGACATCCTGGAGAATTCTGGAGGATTCTGGAGAATTCTGGAGGATGATGGTGAATCCAGGGCAAGCTGCTCACCCCCTGCAGGAGAAGCCAGGGAGTGGAGGGGAGGGGAGACCAACAGAACTTTGGACTCTCCTGCCAGTCTCTGCAGGAGCAGATTAAACTCCCCAGAGTTAAGCTTTGCCAAAACTCTTAGAAAGATCCACGCTGCCCAGAGGACCTTCTTAACCAATCTCTGTTTCCATGACTTCCTTGTGCCTCAGCTCCAGCAGAGTCACCGGCTGGTGAAGGTGATCAGAAATGATACCCTGCCTTTCATGCCAGGAATTGGAGTGGAACCCTCTCAGCTCAGTAAAACGCTATATAGCCTTGCAAATCCTGCCAAATGCCACCACAAACACGTATTATGTTTTTTCTTTGTTAACTGACCTCCTCACAGATCTAACCCTTGTCCCACAGAGCACACCCAGAGGCTTGGCCACTTTTAGTAATAAGAATCCTCAGAAAAGTAAACGAGTCAAGAAAGATGGGCATATGCACATATGTTGACTGCTTCTCTGAAGGAGCTGAGGGCCAGTCAGTCACCACAAAACTTCTGACAGAGACTCTCAGAGCACGTAAGGAATACACGGATTTCAAGAGCATCGGGTGGGGAAGGGACCTCAGGGACTGTGACAGCGTGGCCTCGGTCCCCAGGGGACCGGGTCCCACAGGCTCCTGATCTGACAGAGCTCAGAGTGACTGACCCTCTGTATGAGCCACTGCGAGGGTTGGCCATAGCAAGTCCCACAGTCTGGGCGGCTTCAACAACAGACATTTATTCTCACAGTTCTGGAGGCTAGAAGCCCAAAATCAAGGTGTGGGAGGGTAGGTCCCAGCTGAGAACTCAGGCAGAATCAGTTCCAGGGCTCTCCCCTCGCCGCTGGTTTGCTGGCCACCTCTGGTGCTCTTCAGTTTATAGCTGCATCACTCACTACCCATGCCTTCTTCTTCACCTGGCGTCTCCCTGTGCACACATCTATGCCCAAATTTCCTCTTTTTATAAGGCCAGCAATTCTACTCGAATAGGGTGCACCCTAATGACTTCATTTTAACTTAACTTGTAAAGCCCTATCTCAAATACAGTCACCTCCGGAGGCCCTGGGGGTTAGGACTCCAACATGTGAATGGGGGGGAGAGCACAGTCGAACCCATAACACCCACTCTCTCTCCAGAGACCACTCTGTAACCAGGAAGTGAGCCTTGGATCGTGTGACAGTTGCGGGTGTTGGTGCCAGGGCTCCGTGGACGTGGGCCTGGAGCAGGTGAACGCACTGCTCACTGGGTGGTGGTGGGTCGTCCCAGCTGGCACAAAACACACAGGGCGCCCATGCCTAGCTCAGCTGTCACAGCTACAAAGCTGCCTCCGCGGGGAAACAAGCCCATCCTCGCAACCAGGAGGCTCACACAACGTTGGGGTCCCTCCCGCGGTGCCACCTGATTCCCACCCCAACCTCAGTCCCGGCTGACAGACTGACGGGCTCCGGCTGCTGTGAATGAGGGCACCCATCAGTCGGCCCTCACGTCCTGATGCCCCAGCCTCCGCGCGATGGCGATGGTCCAGGCAGAACTCACTACTCCTTTTCTCTGCACCCCCAGCACTTCCCTTCAACCTGTCCTTTCCTACTCAGCCTAATTCTGCCTGTTTATGAGAAAGTTCTTAACTAGCACGTGGCCTCTGTGAGAGGGGGAATCTAGTCCGTTCTGTTCACTCCTGCGTTCCCAGCACCCCAGTAGCACCCGCTTGGTTGCGGGTCTTCACACATACCTTTGAATGATACAGTGAATGCTCCTTCCCCCCACTGGATGGGCAGTTCCTCGAAGGTGGGGAGCAAGTCTTACTCATCTCTTTATTCCTGCCCAAGGGCAGCCTCCTACAGAGGTCCCTCTGGAACAATGAATAGAATGAACGTTCGGGGCTTCCCTGGTGGCGCAGTGGTTGAGAGTCCGCCTGCCGATGCAGGGGACGCGGGTTCGTGCCCCGGTCCGGGAAGATCCCACATGCCGCGGAGCGGCTGGGCCCGTGAGCCATGGCCGCTGAGCCTGCGCGTCCAGAGCCTGTGCTTCGCAACGGGAGAGGCCACGACAGTGAGAGGCCCGCATATCCCAAAAAAAAAAAAAAAAAGAATGAACGTTCGAACGCTTCCCACTTAGATGTTGTGGTTCACCTCAAAATTAACTCTTTAGTCAAATATAACCCTTAACGCATCGTATTTCTTCCTCAAACAAATTCCCCCTCAACCCTCTCACTGTTGTGGCCTCTCCCGTTGCGGAGCACAGGCTCCGGACGCGCAGGCTCAGCGGCCACGGCTCACGGGCCCACCTGCTCCGCGGCATGTGGGATCTTCCCAGACCGGGGCACAAACCCGCGCCCCCTGCATCGGCAGGCGGATTCTCAACCACTGCGCCACCAGGGAAGCCCAAGGGCATCTCTTATAAACCTTTTCCTGACAACCTCGCTCCCCCTCCCCAGAATCGAGGGCCACTCCTTCCTGTGAGCCCCTCCCTGTACTCTGTACCTGCTGCCGTCCTAGCACCTCTAACTACTCTTGTCTCCTTCTACTTGGTTGTGAGTTACTTAGGCAAGAATTTTCCTCTCATGTTTTTGATTAACACAGGGCTTCACAGGCATCGTTTCTTTCAAAGGTATAAACTGCTTTTCTCCTGACCCAAAGCTTACAGCCCAAACCTTAGAGTCTCTCTCCCCTGCTCTGCTGGATCCAATCAGTTACAGTCTATTCCTCCTCAGGATCTCTGGGGTCCCTCCATTCCACCCATGCATCCAAGCATCTCTCTCTTTCCATTTCCTCAACTGCCATCCTAACCCTTCAATCAGTTTTCCATTCAATCTTTCTAGCTCTTTCTTCCCTCCTTAATCCTATACACAGCTACCAGATTAAGCACCCTACTACATTATTACAGTTTTTTGTTTGTTTGTTTTGCTCCAAAACCTTTGAAAACCCTTCACTGCCTAGAGAAGAAAGTCTAAACACCCTGTCATGCCCTTCAGAATCTTGACAACTGGAGCCCTTGACTTACCCTTGCCAATCTTATTTTCCACCCTCTGTGCCATGAACACTTCTCACATAAGTCTGCTCCCTTCCCCTGAACAACCACCCACACTGACTCCTGTCTCAGTATTTCTTTTCCTGCCATTCCCCTTGCTTATTTGTTTTCAAGATCTGTCCTGTTACCCAAGTACTGCCCTTTATTCAAACACCATTCAAGTCCCACCCCCTCTGTAAACTTCTCCCTGATCACCTCAGCCCTGGAAGAAAGGCTCCTCTATTGAATACCTATGGTGCCTACTGTCTGCACCATTAATATGGAGCATAGGCCACCCTGTCTTGTCATGAAAATATTTGTCATCCCACCTAGATTGTAAGCCTCCCGTGGGCAGGGCCTGTGCCTGGTTTCATTCCTTTCTATAACTTGAACACCTAACATGGTGCCCTAAGCATAACACACACATACAAGTGTGGGTGTAAAGAAGCAACTGATTATTTGGAGGATTTAAAATATTAGCCTTTATTTGTTGCAGATCTATCATAGGGGGGATATAGGCAACTGACACTCAGCATGATGGGCGTGCGTTTCACCACTGTGATGGATGCTTTGGGCAGAATTCAATGAGAAACACTCTATAAATATCTTACCAAAGGAACGGATTACAGGTTGATGAGTATCCCCTGGTTAACAAAGCCTAGAGGCAGGCGGGAAGGAGCCACAACCATTCCACCCAAGAACTGCTGCCACCATTCCCATAAAAATTATTAGGGCAGGAGACTTCTCTCATCTTCCCTGGAGACCTGAGGCCGGACTCTGAGGAGAATTTTCCCAAGGCCCTAAGAGCTAACCCAAATTTCTAACCCTTCTAAGCTTACTCCATTTTATCCTGTCCTGGGGCCCCTCCCTCCAACTGACACCCAGATTCTATCCACACAGAGGGAGAACACTTTATAGTAACTGACAGAGTCAGCTGAGATGTTGCCATGGAAACACAGTGGTGATTTCAGGAAATCCATCTGTTTTCAAATTGCTCTATAGACCTGCTCTAACTTCTTTCACAGATCATGTAGCTCAGAGCCCCTGAAGCCTTCACTCCCACAGGACCTACCTGCAGCCTCCTTCCCTTTTCTCTCTTCCAAATTTCAAGACTTACCTAGAAACCTTGCACCTTAGGGGCTAAATTGATGAACTAGCTCCAGTCTCCTAACATTAACAAAGTGAAGCCAGAACTAGCACCTCCACATGAATGTTGCCACAGCAACCAAAGGTGCTTGTTGTGGGTGAGGATAGTTGGTGGGCTTAAGGTAGGGTCAGCATTTTCAGTTGGTTCTTCTCCTTGACGTCAGAAGCAACAACGTTGTTTAACTGAAGTTTTCCTTTCTTTAATTCAAAAGGAAAAAATATAGAGTAACATTTCAAATAACAAAAAAGATATATCTGAGAGGCAAAATTTGTAGTCAGAAGGTCAGAGAGAATAGAGGTCATGGGACTTTCCCTGGTGGCGCAGTGGTTAAGAATCCACCTGCCAATGCAGGGAACATGGGTTCGATTCCCCAGTCCAGGAAGAGCCCATATGCTGCAGAACAACAAAGCCCATGTGCCATAACTACTGAGCCTGTGCTCTAGAGCCCTCGAGCCACAACTACTGAGCCTGCATGCCTAGAGCCCGTGTTCCGCAACAGGAGGAGCCACCACAACAAAGAGCAGCCCCTGCTCGCCACAACTAGAGAAAGCCCATGTGCATCAACGAAGACCCAACACGGCCAAAAATAAATAAATAAATTTATTTTTAAAAAACCCACTCCCATCCCTTTAAAAAAAAAACAATAGAAATCACACAAGAGTCTGGGTGGACAAGGGTTCTCTTCCTCTCCAGTCTATCTTCCTCCATGACTCTCTTAAGAGGTGAGCCACAGCCCCCAACCTTGGGCCCTCCTCTCTCTTGGGTTTGTCGCTGACTCATGGTCATCATAAGGGAGAGGGCACTGTCTGTTCCCAGACAATTATACTGTACCATGGAAGCCTGGAGACACTGTTCTTGGGAGGACAGCTGTGATAAATAATGTCCCTGCCTGTTATAGGCTGAATTGTGTTCCCTCCCTCCCCAATATTCATATATTGAGCCCTAATCCACATTACCTCAGAATATGGCTGTTTTTGGAGACAGGACCTTTAAGTGGTGATTAAGTTAAAATGAGGCCATTACAGTGGGCTCTAATCCAATATGACAGGTGTCCCTGTGAAAGAAGCAACACCAGGGGGGTGTGTGCAGAAGGATGACCAGGTGAAGAGGCAGCAAGAGGGAGGCCAGCTGCAGGTCAAGGAGAGAGGCCTCAGGAGAAACCAACCCTGCTGGATTGTGGACTTCCAGCCTCCAGAACTGTGAGAAAATAAATTTCTGTCATTTAAGCCAGGGGCCCCCAACCCCCTGTTAGGAACTGGGCTGCACAGCAGGAGGTGAGCGGCAGGCGAGCAAGCAAAGCTTCCTCCATATTTACAGCCGCTCCCCATCGCTTGCACTACCACCTGACCTCTGCCTTCTGTCAGATCAGTGGCGGCATTAGATTTTCATAGGAGTGCAAACCCTACTGTGAACTGTGCATGCGAGGGATCTAGGTTGTGCACTCCTTATGAGAATCTAATGCCTGATGATCTGATGTGGAGCTAAGGCAGTGATGCCAGTGCTGGGGAGAGGCTGCAAATACAGATTATCATTAGCAGAGATGTTTGACTGCATAGAGACCATAATAAATCAATTGCTTGCAGACTCATATCAAAACCCTATCAATGAGTGGCAAGTGAAAACAAGCTCAGGGCTCACACTGATTCTGAATTATGGTGAGCTGTATAATTATCTCATTATACATTACAATGTAATAATAATAGAAATAAAGTGCACAATAAATGTAATGTGCTTGAATCATCCTGAAACCATCCCCCCCACACCCTGGCACCTGGAAAAGTTGTCTTCCACGAAATGGTCCCAGGTGTGAGGTTTATGTAGTTTTGGGGTTTTTTTTTTCATATTTCTTGTGCTTGGGCTTTGTTGAACTTCTTGAACCAGTGGATTTTTCATTCTGATCAAATTTGAAAAAATTTGGCCAGTATTTCTTCAAATATATTTTCTTTCCCATCCCCACTTTTTGGATTCTAATTACACTCTAATTATATTAGGTCACTTGAAGTTGTCTCACAGCTCACTGATGCTATTATTTACTTTTCTTTCAGTTTTTTTTTCCCCTCTGTGTGCTTCATTTTGGATAATTTCTATTGTGGTGTCTTCAAATTTGCTAATCTTTTCTTCTGCAGCATCTAGTCTGCCATAACTCCCACCTACTGTATTTTTTTTAATCTCAGATATTGTATTTTCCATCTCTAAAAGTTTGAGTTGGATATTTTAAAATGTCTTCCATGTCTTTACTTTTCATGTTCACTTTTTCCTCTAAATTCTTGAACATATGGGATATAGTTTTAGTGTTCTTGTCTACTAATTCCATCATAAGTGTTATTTGGGGATCTGTTTCTTTTGATTGATTTTTCTCCTCATTATAGGTTGTATTTTTTCTTCTTCTTACATGCCTTGTAATTTTTGATTGGATGTCAGACATTGTGAATATTTCCTTGTTCAGTGCTAGATATTTTTGTGTTTCTTCATAGAAATTATTATTCTATAAATTATATCCTATAATTCTAAAATTACACTCTATAATTATACTCTTGAGTTTTATTCTAGGATACAGTTACATTACTTGGAAATAGTTTAGTCCTTTTGAGGCTTCCTTTTTTGTGGGGGCTATTTTATTTTTAATTTTAATTTATAATTAATTGTGGTGAAATACACATAACATAAAATTTACCATCTTAGTAACAGTTCAGTAGTGTGACGTACATTCACATTGTTGTGCTACCAATCTCCATATGCCACAGCTACTAAGCCTGAGCTCTAGAGCCCGTGAGCCACAACTACTGAAGCCCGAGTACCACAACTACTGAAGCCCATACGCCTAGAGCCTATGCTCCTCAACGAGAGAAGCCACTGCAAGGAAAAGCCCGCTCACCACAACGAATAGTAGCCCCCCCTCACCGCAACTAGAGAAAGCCCACTCACAGCAACGAAGACCCAACGCAGCCAAAAATAAATAAATAAATTTATTTTTTTTTAAATCAGAGTAGTAGTTATGTGAGTGATCTGCAATGAAATGTATTATTATGAAAACACTGTGATAATCTGGGGGAGTAAGAAGCATGTCCTGGGACTCTTGATCAGTGTCAGAGTAAAGGTACATGTGGGAGAGGAATGAATGGTACCGAGAGGGCTTTGGAGAAGTGAAGTCATCCTTTGATAAGATGAATGCTTTTTTAAAATGTTTTGCTCCTTGCTCCCCCAGGGCAATGATTGAAAAGAAGAGGCGAAGCAAGATGGCTGAGAGGCAGCTCTGTGGTGTGAGGGTGGAACAGGACACCCACTGGATGGAGAGGGGAGGCTCAGGTCCTCACCCTGGCTCTGACATCCACTTGCTGGGTAATACTGAGCCCATCTTTAAACCTCACTAAGTCCTATTTTTTAAGTAGTAAGGCCTTTTTTCACAGAAAAACTTATGCAGAAGCTCAATATATGAAACAAAGGAGAAAGCAGGGTTCTTGGACAGGGGCTGGAGGCTGGGGTCTGGTTCCCCTCACTCACCATACCACCTCCCAAGAGCCTCATGGGCTCCCCCTCACACACACTAGACTGGTCCTCTCTGAAGGGCCTTCCAAGTTTAGAGTTAGATCTCTGGGCTCCAATCCCAAGCACTGCCCTGAGGCAGTGGGCTGTGTCTTTCTGGTCCCCAGTTTGCTTAACTATAAAGTAGGGCTGGAAGAATCTCTAAAATCCCTTCCAGCTCCAACACTGTCTCTTAATAGGATTCTGATGGCTAATAAGTTAATAAAATACCATTGCATTGAAGCAGACTATTAAGGGAAAAGGATATTAGCCAAGTAGGCAGTGTTTTCCAAGGCCAGTAAATGTTTCACCACTTTACTGAGGATTCGATTTTTTTTTTTCCAGATTGAAATAAAATCAGTAGAATTTAGAAGGTCTGTGAGCCTTAACCTGCGTTTCAGTATCCCACTGGGTAAAACAAGGGCATCAATTCAACCCATTTTGGTGCATGTTTTTTAGCAAAGGGTATCCTGCAGTAGGAGGTCACTTGAAAATACTGCAAAAGTGATTTAAAATGCCCAGAAATAACTGACTATGGTTGTATAAGATAACAGCCTTGTTCTTAGGAAATAAACATGGAAGTATTTAATGGTAAAGGCACCCAACGTCTCCAGCTTGCCCTTGAATGGTTTTTAAAAACACATATTTATACATATGTATTATGGGGGAGACAAGGGAGGGAGGTAAAATGTAAACATATGATTAATATGGGTAAAGGATGCACAGGAGTTCCTTGTACTACTTTTGCAACTTTTCTATAAATTTGAAATTATATCAAAATAGTTACAAAAACAAAAAAACTCAGAAAAATACCTAACTAAAGTGCATTTGTTTCTTTCCCTCCTATACTCTTCCTGTAAACTTTCTGTCCTATCCAAATATAAAAAAGAATATTTGTGGCTTTTTTCTCCACATCATTTTCTCTTGAGTATCCCCTTTCTCCTCCCTAATTCTGTTTGTCTTCAGTGCCTGAAAGAACTAAAGGTTGAAGAGGTGTGGCTGAGAGTCTGCTTAACCAATGTTCAAAGCTCTTCCGCTGCTCTTACTATACTTTCAGAGTATAGCAAGAAAACTATTGAATTTCTAGAGATCTCCCACATCCAAAGTGATCATAGGGCAGGCGGAACAGCCTCGCATGGGACCGTGCCTGTGGAAGGGAAAGGAGGACAGTGGAATGGAGCAGAAATAAGCTCAGGGAGGTAATGGGGAAAGGGAGGGGAATCATGCAGGACCAGCACATACACTGAGTGAGATGGGAGCCATAGGTGGGTTTTGAACAGAGAAGAGGTATGATCAGAGCTACATGTTAACAGGACCACTCTGGATGCTGTGTTGAGAATGGACTAGAGGGCAAGGGCAGCAGCTGGGAGACTGCAGGAGGAGACTCCAGGGTAACTTGGACCAGGGTGGTAGCAGTAAAGCTGTTTGCTATATTATCCCACTCTTTTCTATATGATGGAAATATTCATAGTTTTTTAAAGATGACTAAAAAGAAGCTTGATTTTTGAAGGCATATTTAGTCCAATTGCATTCCTTCATGGAGGATCACATTGAAATGGTCTTGGGGCGACCAGAACCTTCTGTATTTTCAAAGCCTTCCAGAGAAAAGTCTATATTCCTCTGCTTATGGTGAACTCCATTTGGTCCTTCTGTTCTTGACTTAGACATCACTACTTTTTAATTTTTTAAATTTATTTTTTATTGAGTTAACATTGGTTTATAACATTATATGTTTCATGTGCTACAACTACATTACAGCGTGCTTACCACCAAAAGTTTAGTTTCCACCCATCACCATACAGTAAATCACCCTCACCCTCACCCCCTACCCCTCTGGTAACCACTACTCTGTTCCCTGTATCTACCAAGACACCACTTCTTACGAGAAGTTTTCCTAACACCAGGCCCCCTTCATCCACCTCCATGTCCCCATTAGGTGGGGTGCTCCCACACTGGGCTCCACCCTGTATGTCCTACTCATAACACTTACACTGCCTGACACATTGTTAGAGGTTCTATGCTCCATGAGGACAGAGACTATGTCTATTTTATTCACTGGGTCTCATGGTGCCTGGCATCTAAATGTGCTGAGGAAATATCTATGTTATGAATGGATGATTGTAACACATTCAAAGATGAATAAATGAAGTAGCCAGTTTCAATGAGTGTCATAGGTTTGCCTGAAAAGTATATGATAGGATAACATTTCGGGTCTCACAGACTCGTAATATCCGTATATGGAGAGTGTTGGTATTTTCCATTCCTGATGGGTGGGCCCTGGCCACTGCCCCAGGACACAGGACTTCACACTCCCCCCATGCCAGCTTCAGAGAGACAGTAGAGTCTTTCTGATCTGCTCCCTGCTCCTGCACTCTGCAATACTGTGTGTTCTCCCTGCTTGGGTCCTCAGTGCCAGGAACTGGCCTTCAGGCTCCTAAAGAATACATACAATCCTCTTTTCATTGCAACAACGATGGCATTGTCTACACTGCACCTCCCCGCTTCCCATTTCTTCTCTCTTTGCGTCTCTCTCCGTGCACCTCCTCCCAGGGCATCCTGCCCCTCTTTCTCTCCTGGATGCAAGGACAGGCTCCACGAGGCTCACATTAGTCATTTCCCTGCTCCAAAAGAGCATGGGCACTCAGGTCCTTCTGCAAGTGGGAGACAGGATGGGATTGGGTTGGTTTGGGTTGAGAGCCAATTAAGTTGAATACCTTGACCTTGTTTTCCTCGGAGGCTTAGAAGCTCCAGCACCACACATATTACCAAGAATATAAATATCCGTGTGTGTGTGAGGGAATATTATCCAGCCATGAGAAAGAAGGAAATCCTGCTGTTTGCGACAACTTGGATGAACACTTAGGGCATTGTGCTAAGTGAAGTAGGACAGAGAAAAACAAACACTGGATGATCTCATGTACATGTGGAAGCTAAAAAGGTCAAACTCAGAGAAACACAGAGTAGAGTGTTGGTTACCGGGAGTTGGGGTAGATGGGAAGATGCTGGTCAAAGTGTACAAACTTCCAGTTATAAGATTAACAAGTTTGGGGGAATCTAATGTAAACTTGAAAGTTGTAAAGAGAGTAGATCTTTTTTTTTTTAAACATCTTTATTGGAGTATAATTGCTTTAGAATATTGTGTTAATTTCTGCTGTATGACAAAGTGAATCAGCTATATGTATACATATATCCCCATATCCCCTCCTTCTTGCATCTTCCTCCCACCCTCCCTATCCCACCCCTCTAGGTGGTCACAACGCACCGAGCTGATCTCCCTGTGCTATGTGGCTGCTTCCCACTAGCTATCTATTTTACATTTGGTAGTGTATATATGTCCATGCCACTCTCTCACTTCATCCCAGCTTACCCTTCCCTCTCCCTGTGTCCTCAAGTCCATTCTCTACATATGAATCTTTATTCCTGTCTTGCCCCTAGGTTCTTCAGAAGTTTTTTGTGTTTTTTTTTTTAGATTCCATATATATATGTTAGCATAAGGTATTTGTTTTTCTCTTTCTAACTTACTTCACTCTGTATGACAGTCTCTAGGTCCATCCACCTCACTACAAATAATTCAATTTTGTTTCTTTTTATGGCTGAGTAATATTCCATTGTATATATGTGCCACATCTTCTTTATCCATTCATTTGTTGATGGACACTTAGGTTGCTTCCATGTCCTGGCTATTGTAAATAGTGCTGCAGTGAACATTGTGGTACATGACTCTTTTTGAATTATGTTTTCTCAGGGTATATGCCCAGTACTGGGATTCCTGGGTCATATGGTAGTTCTATTTTTAGTTTTTTAAGGAACCTCCATAGTAGCTGTATCAATTTACATTCCCACCAACAGTGCAAGAGGGTTCCCTTTCCTCCACACCTTCTCCAGCATTTATTGTTTGTAGATTTTTTGATGATGGCCATTCTGACTCATGGGAGGTGATAGCTCATCATAGTTTTGATTTGCATTTCTCTAATGATTAGTGATGTTGAGCATCCTTTCATGTGTTTGTTGGCAATCTGTATACCTTCTTTGGAGAAATGTCTATTTAGGTCTTCTGCGCATTTTTGTCTTTTCGGTTTTTAAAAACTTATTTATTTATTTTGGCTGCATTGGTTCTTTGTTGCGGTGCATGGGTTTCTCACTGCCGTGGCTTCACTTGTTGCAGAGCATGGGCTCTAGGCCCACAGGCTTCAGTAGTTGTGGCTCACGGGCTGTAGAGCGCAGGCTCAGTAGTTGTGGTGCACGATCTTAGTTGCTCCACGGCATGTGGGATCTTCCAGGACCAGGGCTCGAACCCGTGTTCCCTGCATTGGCAGGCAGATTCTTAACCACTGTGCACCAGGGAAGTCCCTTCTGCCCATTTTTGGATTAGGTTGTTTGTTTTTTTGATATTGAGCTGCATGACCTCCTTGTATACTTTGGAGATTAAGCCTTTGCCAGTTACTTCGTTTGCAAATATTTTCCCCCATTCTTAGGGTTGTCTTTTTGTCTTGTTTATGGTTTCCTTTGCTGTGGAAAAGCTTTTAAGTTTCAGGTCCCTTTTCTTTATTTTTGTTTTTATTTCCATTTCTCTAGGAGGTGGGTCAAAAAGGATCTTGCTATGATATATGTCACAGAGTGTTCTGCCTGTTTTCCTCTAAGAGTTTTATAGTGTCTGGACTTACATTTAGGTCTTTAATCCATTTTGAGTTTATTTTTGTGTATGGTGTGAGGGAGTGTTCTAATTTCATTCTTTTACATGTAGATGTCCAGTTTTCCCAGCACCACTTATTGAAGAGGCTGTCTTTTCTCCATTGTATATTCTTCCCTCCTTTATCAAAAGTAAGGTGACCATATGTTCGTGGGTTTATCTCTGGGCTTTCTATCCTGTTCCATTGATCTATATTTCTGTTTTTGTGCCAGTACCATACTGTCTTGATTACTGTAGCTTTTTAGTACAGTCTGACATCAGGGAGCCTGATTCCTCCAGCTCCGTTTTTCTTTCTCAAGATTGCTTTGGCTATTCGGGGTCTTTTTTGTTTCCATACAAACTGTGAAATTTTTTGTTCTAGTTCTGTGAAAAATGCCATTGGTAATTTGATAGGGATTGCATTGAATCTGTAGATTGCTTTGGGTAGTATACTCATTTTCACAATATTGATTCTTCCAATCCAAGAACATGGTATATGTCTCCATCTGTTTGTATCACCTTTAATTTCTTTCATCAGTGTCTTATAGTTTTCTGCATACAGGTCTTTTGACTCCTTAGGTAGGTGTATTCCTAGGTATTTTATTCTTTTTGTTGCAATGGTAAATGGGAGTGTTTCCTTAATTTCACTTTCAGATTTTTCATCATTAGTGTATAGGAATGCAAGAGATTTCTGTGCATTAACTTTTTATCCTGCTACTCTACCAAATTAATTGATTAGCTCTAGTAGTTTTCATTAGTAGTAGTAGCTCTAGTAGTTTTCATTAGGTAGTGTCATTAGGATTCTCTACATATAGTATCATGTCATCTGCAAACAGGGACAGTTTTACTTCTTCTTTTCTGAGTTGGATTCCTTTTATTTCTTTTTCATCTCTGATTGCTGTGGCTAAAACTTCCAAAACTATGTTGAATAACAGTGGTGAGTGTGGGCAACCTTGTCTTGTTCCTGACCTTAGTGGAAATGGTTTCAGTTTTTCACCATTGAGAATGATGTTGGCTGTGGGTTTGTCAAATATGGCCTTTATTATGTTGAAGTAAATTCCCTCCATGCCTATTTTCTGGAGAGTTTTTATCATAAATGGGTGTTGAATTTTGTTGAAAGATTTTTCTGCATCTATTGAGAGTATCATATGATTTTTATCCTTCCATTTATTAATATGGTGTATCACATTGATTGATTTTCATATATTGAAGAATCCTTGCATTCCTGGGATAAACCCCACTTGATCATGGTGTATGATCCTTTTAATGTGCTGTTGGATTCTGTTTGCTAGTATTTTGTTGAGGATTTTTGCATCTATGTTTGTCAGTGATATTGGCCTGTAGTTTTCTTTTTTTGTAACATCTTTGTCTGGTTTTGGTATCAGGGTGACGGTGGCCTCATAGAATGAGTTTGGGAGTGTTCCTCCCTCTGCTATATTTTGGAAGAGTTTGAGAAGGATCAGTGTTAGCTCTTCTCTAAATGTTTGATAGAATTCTCCTGTGAAGCCATCTGGTCCTGGGCTTTTGTTTGCTGGAAGACTTTAAATCAGAGCTTCAATTTCAGTGCTTGTGATTGGTCTGTTTATATCTTCTATTTCTTCCTGGTTCAGTCTCGGAAGGTTGTGCTTTTCTAAGAATCTGTCCATTTCTTCCAGGTTGCCCATTTTATTGGCATATAGTTGCTTGTAGTAATCTCTCATGATCCTCTGTATTTCTGCAGTGTCAGTTATTACCTCTCCTTTTTCATTTCTAATTCTGTTGATTTGAGTCTTCTTCCTTTTTTTCTTGATGAGTCTGGTTAATGGTTTATCAATTTTGTTTATCTTCTCAAAGAACCAGCTTTTAGTTTTATTGATCTTTGCTATCGTTTCCTTCATTTCTTTTTCATTTATTTCTGATCTGATCTTTATGATTTCTTTCTTTCTGCTAACTTTGGTGGTTTTTTGTGCTTCTTTGTCTAATTGTTTTAGGTGTAAGGCTAGGTTGTTTATTTGCGATTTCTCTTGTTTCTTGAGGTAGGAATGTATTGCTATAAACTTCCCTCTTAGAACTGCTTTTGCTGCATCCCATAGGTTTTGGGCTGTCATGTTTTCATTGTCATTTTTTTCTAGGTATTTTTAAATTTCTTCTTTGATTTCTTCTGTGATCTCTTGGTTATTTAGTAGTGTATTGTTTAGCCTCCATGTGTTTGTATTTTTTTCAGGTTTTGTCCTGTAATTGATATCTAGTCTCATAACGTTGTGGTCAGAAAAGATACTTGATACAATTTCAATTTTCTTAAATTTACCAAGGCTTGATCTGTGACCCAAGATATGATCTATCCTGGAGAATGTTCCATGAGCACTTGAGAAGAATGTGTATTCTGTTGTTTTGGGATGGCATGTCCTATAAATATCAATCAAGTCCATCTTGTTTAATGTATCATTTAAAGCTTGTGTTTCTCTATTTATTTTCATTTTGGATGATATGTACATCAGTGAAAGTGGGGTGTTAAAATCCCCTACTATTATTGTGTTACTCTCAATTTCCCCTACTATGGCTGTTGGCATTTGCCTTATGTATTAAAGTGCTCCTATATTGGGTGCATAAATATTTACAATTGTTATATCTTCTTCTTGGATTGATCCCTTGATCATTATGTAGTGTCCTTCTCTGTCTCTTGTAATAGTCTTTATATTAAAGTGTATTTTGTCTTTTATGAGAATTGCTACTCCAGATTTCTTTTGATTTCCATTTACATGGAATATCTTTTTCCATCCCCTCACTTTCAGTCTGTATGTGTCCCTAGGTCTGAAGTGGATCTCTTGTAGACAGCATATATACAGGTCTTGTTTTTCTATCCATTCAGCCAGCCTGTGTCTTTTGGTTGGAGCATTTAATCCATTTACATTTAAGGTAATTATCAATATGTATGTTCCTATTACCATTTTCCTAACTGTTTTGGGTTTGCTATTGTAGATCTTTTCCTTCTTTTGTGTTTCCTGCCTAGAGAAGTTCCTTTAGCATTTGTTGTAAAGCTGTTTTGGTGGTGCTGAACTCTCTCAGCTTTTGCTTGTCTGTAAAGGTTTTGATTTCTCCATCAAATCTGAATGAGATCCTTGCTGGGTAGAGTAATCTTGGTTGTAGGTTTTTCCCTTTCATCACTTTAAATATATCCTGCCACCCCCTTCTGGCTTGCAGAGTTTCTGCTAAAAGGTCAGCTGTTACCCTTATGGGGATTCCCTTGTATGTTATTTGTTGCTTTTCCCTTGATGCTTTTAATATTTTTTCTTTGTATTTAAATATTGAAAGTTTGATTAATACGTGTCTTGGCATGTTTCTCCTTGGATTTATCCTGTATGGGACTCTCTGCACTTCCTGGGCGTGATTGACTATTTCCTTTCCCATATGAGGGAAGTTTTCAACTATAATCTCTTCAAATATTTTCTCAGTCCCTTTCTTTTTCTCTTCTTCTTCTGGGACCCCTATAATTTGAATGTTGTTGTGTTTAATGTTGTCCCAGAGGTGTCTCAGATTGTCCTCAATTCTTTTCATTTTTCTTTATTCTGCTCTGTGGTAGTTATTTCCACTATTTTATCTTCCAGGTCAGTTATCTGTTCTTCTGCCTCAGTTATTCTGCTATTGATTCCTTCTAGAGAATTTTTAATTTCATTTATTGTTTTGTTCATCATTGTTTGTTTACTCTTTAGTTCTTCTAGGTTCTTGTTAAATGTTTCTTATATTTTCTCCATTCTATTTCCAAGATTTTGGATCAACTTTACTATCATTACTCTGAATTCTTTTTCAGGTAGACTGCCTATTTCCTCTTCATTTGTTTGATCTGGTGGGTTTTTTACCATACTCCTTCATCTGCTGTGTGTTTCTCTGTCTTCTCATTTTGCTTATCTTACTGTGTTTGGGGTCTCCTTTTCACAGGCTGCAGGTTCATAGTTTCCATTGTTTTTGGTGTCTGCCCCCAGTGGGTAAGGTTGGTTCTGTGTGTTGTGTAGGCTTCCTGGTGGAGGGGACTGGTGCCTGTGTTCTGGTGGATGAGGCTGGATATTGTCTTTCTTGGTGGGCAGGACCACGTCCAGTGGTGTGTTTTGGGGTGTCTGTGAACTTAGTATGATTTTAGGCAGCCTCTCTGCTAATGGCTGGGGTTGTGTTCCTGTCTTGCTAGTTGTTTGGCATAGGGTCCCCAGCACTGGAGCTTGTTGGTCGTTGAGTGGAACTGGGTCTTAGCATTGAGATGCAGATCTCTGGGAGAGCTCTCGCCAATTGATATTACGTGGGGCCAGGAGGTCTCTGGTGGTTCAATGTCCTGAACTCGGTTCTCCCACATGAAATGCTCAGGCCTGCCACCTGGCCAGAGCACCAAGACCCTGTGAGCCACACAGCTTCAAATATCAGCGAGGCAAGGGAGATCCTGGGCGAGGGGTCCCACCAGGTCACGTAGAGTCCTGGACTCTCTGATGTTCTGAATAGATTTTTTGATTCTTATGAAATTTCCCTCTCCCTGGGATGTGTTGATAGACAAGAACTCAGTATTTGAGCTTGCTTCAGAGGAAGTGATACAGCATAGCCTTCTCCATAATGAAGCATTTGTTGTAGACTTTGAAGTACATCTTTTATATTTGTAAAAGATTCAGGTTCAGCTATTTTGCATTACAGTTGGCCCTTCCATTAATTGCTGGTTTCTTGTTAAATTCTGGGTGGCAACCTCAGGCTTCTAAAAATGCATCAAGCATCCACTGCATAGAAGTCTGATTTTCTCCTGTTGTAATTCACTCAGGAGAGTTTCTAGAGGTCCAGTGGGTGGGCATGGCAAGCTCTCCTTTTATAGCCATGAATAAGTTGCTGTATCTGGCCCTTCCTTTCCAGTCCTTGCAGATTGACTCTATTAGGTTACTCTTCTGACACTCAGCAAGTCTGCTCACCACTCCAGTCGGCAGCTCATTTCCCCAAGAAAGTAGATCTTAAATGTCATCACCACACACAAAAAAAAATGGTAAATGTGTGACAGGATGGAAGTGTCAGCTAATGCTATGGCAGTGATCATTTTGCAAGATATAGATGGATCAAATCAACACATTATACACCTTAAACTTATACAATTTATGTGTCAACTATAACTCAGTAAAGTTGGCGGGGGTGGGGAGCGGCGGACGGAAAGCCATGTGTCCAAAGCAGAGTTTCTCCACCTTGGTTGAGAAATACTAATTCACATTTTGGACTTGATAATTATTTGATGTGGGGGTTGTTCTCTAATTGTAGGATGTTTAGTAATACTGTGGTTTCTAGCCAATAGATACTAGTAGCAAACTCTGCTCCAGCTGTGACATCCAAAAATGTCTCCAGACATTGCCAAATGCCCCTTGCCAGGGAGGGGTCAACCATCGTTGAGAACCACTGGTCTAAAGCCTTAAAAATGAATATAGAAATGTATTCTATGGAGGGGGGGAGGGATAAATTAGGAGTACGGGACGAACAGATACACACTTCTTTACATAAAATAAACAACAAGGATTTACTGTACAGCACAGGGAACTATAGTCAATAACTTGTAATAACCTATAATAGAAAGAATCTGAAAAAAAAACATATATATAAAAAACAGAATCACTTTGCTGTACACCTGAAACTAACACAATACTGTAAGTCAACTATACTTCAATTTTAAAAATAAATAAATAATTTTAAAAAGAAACATATCCTGTGGAAATCATCCAGAAATGTCCCTTGAGGAAACAAGGATGTGCATGAAGATGAAGCTACTAGGGTGGAGCACTGTTAATAAGAGCAACAATAGCAAGAAAAGAAGCACCTAAATTTCCAACAATCGGGGGTTAAGTCCATCCACTGCCGTTAAAAAAAAATAAAACCCAAGATCCACATCTGTAGGCATGAAATACGTTTCTGATGTGTCAACGAGTGACAAAAGCTAATAACAAAACAGGATTGTAGTATAACTGCAGAGAGTAAGACTACAGTCATACACAGAGAAAAAAGTCTAGAAGGACATAGCCCAAAATGTTAACAACAGGCATCTCTAAAATGGGGAGTTACAAGTAGGTTTTCTTTTGCATGCTTGTATTTTCTAGGCTGTCTACGATGAATAAGTATTTATGAGATGTAAAACAGAAGTCTTCAGAAAGAAAGAGAGCAGCCTCAGGTCTCGCCCCACGTCCCAACTCTTTGTTTCTCCTATTCGGTGAAAGGACCATGCTGCCTGAGGAAAGCTGTTAACCAGACGCAAAGTCTTCCTATTCTGCATCTCTCCCACCCTGTTCGCTTCTCCACCCACTGTGTCCTCCTAGGATGCCAATTAAAAGTGGGGTTATCAGCTTCGAGAAAAGAGGAATTTCCCATTCAACCACCAGCAAAGCTTCAGAGGTGCCCCAACTACCCCTGGCCGGGCCCTGGCTGCTCTGGGCTCTCCATGGTAGGCTCTCTGCAGCAGCGGATATTTCCTCTGGTACATTCCAAATTCTCTAGGCCAAGGACTTCAGACTCTGGGCTCCCCCTTTCCTCCCACATCCTCACCGCTAATTAGCGCCCCAGGCTCGGCCAGGGCTGGGTGGGCCGCAGAGACGACACACCCAGCCGTTGCTGCTGCTTCTCGCCAGCAGTGCCAGTGAACCAACTGCTGGGAAAGAGGGGGCAAGCGCTGGTCGGGAAGCATCTGCACCATAGCCCAGTTCACTGGGCCACAACTGTCTCTTTCTTCCCACGCAGCTTCCCTCCCCTGTCCACCCCAAGTCTCCCTCAGGCATCTTGTTCAGGCTGGGAGGGATGGACCCTGGGCAGGCTGGGGCTGCAGAAGCTCAGGCCACCGGCTCAGCGGCTCTCGGGTCCTGCAGAGGAAAGCACCTCCACAGGTGTAGGTGTGGGTGTGCACGTGTTGAGGGCAGAAAAAGGGAAGCAGGGGGCAAGTACATCAGGTCAGCCACACTGAATGCGGTCGGTCCTCAGCGGCCGTGTCCACGCTCTTCTGCAGACTTTGTGGCCATTAGTTCTGGCCAGAGACCTGTTAGATGGGTGGGGGGCTGGAGGCCCTTCTCAGAGCACCTTAACCAATGGGCCTCATGAAGTCACTTTGGAGCCAGTAACATTACAGATGAAGAAACGGGATGGGGAGGATCTAAGTTGCTTGTCTGAGGTCGCACCGCCGGAAGGGAAGGCTCTGAGAGTCCCAAGTTTCTCTTCCTCGCCCCTCTTGTTTCCTGCCCCCAGAATGTGGGCTCCCTCCAGACGGAGCAAAGCACCTGTCAAGCATCAAAAAATCCAGTGCGATCAAGACAAGTTCTGTGATATGAAAGCAAGTCCTCGGGACCAAGGCCCATAGTCCTGCTAACTCCCTGGGAAAGAGGCCTCGAACATCACTCGTGATATCAGAGAGAGCCAAGGACACACACAGGGAACGTTACCCTGGGCAGTGGTCACTTCATGCTTCATGGTGTGTGACCAGTGTGAGAACACAAGGCCGTAGGAGGGCCCCATGCTTGGCTGGATATTCTGCCACCACCATCTTGAAACTCTTGATAATTATTGAACAAGGGCCCTGTATTTTCATTTTACACTCAGCCCTGTAAATTATGTAGCTGGTCCTGCTTCTGGGAAAGTTTCTTGGTCACCTTCTCCCTACCTTCCCTGTCCCCAATCTCAGGACTTTGTGCAGGGCCAGGGCTGCACACAGGCACTGTAAGAGATGCTTTTCCGACCACTGTTTGGAACCAAAACAAAACCAACAGAAGCCCCAGATCCATGCAATTAGTCAATATCTCCTCACCAAGACAAAGCCCCTCTGCCCAGAAAGCTGCTGCTACTGGCTTGAGACTCTTTTTCCCCCCTGAACGTCCTACCCTCCAAGGTCTTGCTGCCATTTTTATGTGACACAAGGCAAATGACCAGGGGCTTTTTCCCCCCTCTGCATTTTCCTGCATAGACTTACACCTGTTTCTGTGGCTAATGTTACTGTTGGGTTTGTTTTCCCATCTCTGTCCTCTCATCCCTGCTCACACACTGAACACACAATCATAAATTATATTCCAGGCAGGCCAGGAATCTCTCCTCACACACATCCCTAATAAAATGTTTATCTGATGGTTTCAAGACCCTAAGCTGCCTCCAGACAATTTTTGCTAACACACATCACCCCTGGGACTAGCCAGAGGTGGGCAGTCAAACATTAGCATCAGCACATCCTTTAGAAGGTCCCTAAGAGGGCTACATGCTCCAGGGCTGTTCCTGGAAAGTAGGTCACAACCTGTGGGATGGCCAGACATTCTCCCCAGTCCCAGGAAGGGGAGGATGAGGTCAGAGAACTTGCAATATCGTGACCCTTTGACATGCCTCTCACAAGGACAAGCTCTCCTCAAAGGATGTTATACATAACTGAGCGTTTCTGTCCAGGTGGTACCTATTATAACCAAAGGAATTAATGCAGATTAGTTTTCTTTGGTGTCTGGGTGTGGTAGGTAAAATGATGTCTCAAAGATGTCCACGTCCTAGTCCCTGGTACCTGTGAATATGTTACATTACTTGTCAAAGGGGAAGTAAGGTTACAGATGGAATTAAGGTTGCCAATCAGCTGACTTCAAAGATGAGATTATTGGGCTTCCCCGGTGGCGCAGTGGTTGGGAACCTGCCTGCTAATGCAGGGGACACGGGTTCAAGCCCTGGTCTGGGAGGATCCCACATGCCACGGAGCAACTAGGCCCGTGAGCCACAGCTACTGAGCCTGCACATCTGGAGCCTGTGCTCTGCAACAAGAGAGGCCATGATAGTGAGAGGCCCGCGCACGGCGATGAAGAGTGGCCCCCACTTGCCACAACTAGAGAAAGCCCTCGCACAGAAACGAAGACCCAACACAGCAAAAATAAATTAATTAATTAATAAACTCCTACCCCCAACATCTAAAAAAAAAAAAAAAAAATGAGATTTTCCCGAATTGTCCAAGTGGGACCAATGTAACCACAAGGGTCCTTAAAAGTGAAAGAGAATCAGAAGAGAAGGTCAGAGTGATGCTATGTGAGAGGGACTTGACCCTCTAGGTCAAAGATAGAGCCTGGCTTTGAAGACAGAACAAGGGGCCATGAGCCAAGAAATGCAGGCAGCCTCCAGAAGCTGGAAAAGGCAAGGGAACAGATTCTCCCCTAGAGCCTCCAAAAAGGAATGTCGCCCTGTTGACACCTTGATTTTAACCCAGTGAGAACTGTGCCGGACTTCTAACCTATGGAACTGTAAGTTTATAAATTTGTTTTGCTGTAAGTCACTAACTTTGTGATAATTTGTTACAGCAGCAAGAAGAAAATCATGCACTACCTCCTTAGATTCTTATCACCGGGGTGTGTTTAATAAGCAGAGCTAAGCTGAGGCAGGGAAAGGCCCTTGGAGGAACCATCACTGCTTCCCTCGTGATGAGAAGACCTGGCAAAATTATGAAGTAAGCAAAGTGATGAAAAACGCCCTTTGTTTTTTGTCCTTGGGTTGTGCCACAATCCAAGGGGATCCCTCATTTGGGGGACTCCAGGTAGACCTACCGTATAAAGGCCTATTGAATCCAGAAGCTCCCAAGTTTTCCCTTCAGCCTATCAAGGCTTAATTATACTAGCTATTAACTAAAGCATGAAAGTGATCATATTGACTATAGATAAACGACAGGATAATGGAAGAGAGTATATAAATGAACACCCATTTACTGTTTATCCTTTTGGGAAATGCTGACATGTTTAATGAGCCTCACTCCAACCCAGCAGCACTTAACCTTTTTAAAGTCACAGGCTCTGCTGAGAATCCAATGAAAGAAAAACGCCAACACACACAAAACCTATTTCGGGGGCTCATGAAACTGCTGAAGCATCCAGCCTCAGCCCAGAACCCCTGCTCCAATTGCTAGGACAGCTAAGGAAGGTAATTTGAAGGCTGTTTAAGGCCTGTGTCCCTAAAATCACTTCTCCCTGTTGGCTACTTCCTGCCTGTACACAAAGCTGATCCCGGGGCCAACCTACAAAACAGCAGAATTATTAATAAGTACCTCTTTCCCACTGGTTGAAGAGACCTTAGGGGTAACAGACCAGAAGCCAGTGATGGGAACAAAATGTTCAAAGAATGGAGACAAGAAGCAGTGAGAGATAACCTGGGCGGGGGGTGGCAGCGGACAGATTTTGACACGGCGACAGCATATCTTGTGGGCAGAGAGGCACAAAATCCCCATTCCCTGTTAAATAGGATCTGACTACCCCCAGCATGAGGTGGATGAGCCCGGGCCAAGGGGGAGACTGACACCCACACCCCCATCATGGCCACCTGGGTACATCCCTGGGCAATGCTATCCATCCCCACTCCAGAGCCACCCACGGGTCCGGTGCCCAAATCACCACTCTGTAAGTCGTTGCCTCTCAAGGCAGTGTCACCTGAGGGTGTCCAGCAGGGCTCAGGCATCAGAAGGACATTCCCGCAAGCCCTGACTGCCCCTTACCAGCTCTGGATCTTGGGCAAATGAGTCCGCCCTGCATTCTGCCTCCTCTGATGCAAAATGCAGACGATACCAGGACAAGTCCACAGTCCCTCATCAAAACCCAAGGGTCAGATGTGCTTCAAGGTTCAGAATTTTTCAGATTTGATAAAGGTAATAGAGTGCCTATGCATTATGGTAATACCCATGGTGGGTCTGTCATCAAACACGTCAATACGAACATTCAGACTCAAAAGGATAAACAGTTTGGGTCAGATTTTGCCACCAAATGTATTCATTGGGTTAAGCTTTCCCTCTACATTAGTTATGAAATAATTTTGTTTGCAAAGTTTTGCTGTTGTTCAGAATAGCCGTGAAGACATTAAGGCCCTGTAGGATTATTGTTGTGTGGATTAAAACAGTTACAACGCCCACCTCCTCTAGCCATGCCTGCACCTCAGGCCCACTTCGGTCCTGGCATTCAACCCACTGAGTTACAATTCTCCTAGGTCTGTTTCCTCTTCTAGATCATGAGCATCTTGTGGGCAGAAATGATGGCTTGCTCACCTGGGTATTCCCAGCATCTGGCCCATGCTGGGCACATGTCCATAAATGTGTGCAAAACACAAGTTAATCAGTCATCTAAATCTCTCCACCTGCCTATCTCCAAGCAGGTGGAAAAGCACACCCCAGAAGTGCTCCCTCACTTGCTCCTGAACCCAGGTATACATCAGAACATCAATCTGCCTATTCAGCATCATCACGATGGTGCGGGAACCTCTTTGGCACTTTCAAATATTTTTTTCATAAACCCAATTCATGTCCACTAGGAATGGCCCTGACCAGGGAGAGACTTGGGACATTAGAACTTTTGCTAATCAGCAAAAGTGTATCTGAGTCCAGACTCTTGCCTCCAGCCTTTAGACTGAAGAAGCACCTGGCAGCCCCAGGGGGCCAAGGAGGCCCACTTGTCTGTTTGCTTCTCCGGGGGCTGCTCCCACACGTCGCGCAGGCTGGGCACAGTGCCAACGCGAGCTCTGCTTTCAGGACTTTGCATCTCTCTTTCTCTGTGAAGACTCCAAGCCTGCCTGGGTTTGGAAGGCTCTCTGCTGCCTCTTCACACTTATCTCTGAATGAGGGGAACCCAGCCCGGCTGCCCTGAGCAAGGCTGAATGAGCCCCGAGATCTAAACTGGCACGAGCTACAGCTTGAGAACCACTCGTGCTAAAATGGAGAAGGACTTGGAGAGCGCGGAGCCTTTTCAAGAGAACGGGGAGGAAGATTCAACAGCGGGAGGAACTGAAGCAGCCACTTTGATTACTGTCCTAGGTGAGGGTGGTCACCCGTGTCACGTGGTCACCTTTGTCACGTGGCCACATTGACAGGATGCCGGTTAGAATTAAGCCCCACTGCCGCCCATCGGATGCACAGTGAACATCTAGAGCGTCTCGCCAATGGTTGTCATTTCTTGGTGGGTCAGAGTCATTTACAAGGGTCCTTGTATCTCAGGTAGCAGAGGAGCCTGGGTCCAGGATGCCGCTAAAGTGTGCCTTGTCCCAGGCAGAGCTGTACTGCGTCCCCGCCTGCCTGGTCTGAGAAGTATCTGCTTCTCAGCAAATGAAGATGCCTGGAAAGCCCCGACCCTCAGAGATGAAAGGAGCCCGAGAGAAGGGCTCGACCGACCTCCATTTTTTGAATGGACACGTTTCCTGAACGCGGTCCCATCTATATAGCGGATTTCCAGCACCAACTCGCTGTCTGGTCCTGGGAGCGATAATAATGATGCCACCGCTACTCATACTGGGCCTGCCTTCCTGGAGGGGAAGATCGGGCCGGGGAGGCGCTGAGGCTGCGCAGTTGGCTGCCGCACCTGAGTCCCCTCCGCAGTCCTAAGAAAGGTTTCAGGGCCCTGTTCCAAGCAGGTGGAGGTTTCTGCCTAAGGCTATTTGTTTGAGGCTTTCTCCTGACTATTTTTCACCTCTTCTGAACAGCTTTCCACCCCAGGGATGATCCAAGCACCTACCCCCACCCCGCCCCGGGGAAACAAGCTCACTCCACGCCACAAAGCATTCCGGTCCAATCACAGGTTCTCCTTCCGCTTTAACTCCCCTCTCTCCAGTGAGACTCCCACCCCCTCGGGATCAGCCCTGTGTAAGAAGCTGTGTGCTGAGAGAGGAGCCCCTGCAGCTATTCCCATTCCCCAAATGCTGCCTCTTATCAACCCTAAGGAGTCTCGGGCTAGTGGAATTGGAGGCGATGTAAAAGCCTTGCACCTGTTCTGAAACGCGGCAGGTGTGTGGGGATGTGACATTAAACTGCTAGGGACATAGCATCACTCCCAGGTCACCTGCCTCCGGGTCAGAGCACCTCCAGCCCACAGGGTATAAGAGCTACCCGTGGCACCTGTTAAAATGCAGAGTCCGGGTCGCTCCCAGAGGTTCTCATCCTGTAGGGCCTGCGTAGAACTCCCGTCTGGGTAGAGCCCCCTGATCTGCACGTTGCACGAGCAATTCAGATGACCCCCAATACACAGTCCGCAGACCAGCCTGAGAACTACTGCCTCGCTCATTACCTATGTCTGCTTCTCAGTTTCTACCCCTTCCCGCTTCTGAAAACTGCCCCTCACAAATGTTTTCCCGCAAAGAGCTGGGGGCAGTTGGTAGGGGAAAGGTGGCCCCCGAAGTTTTCCATGTGGACAACGTAGCCGGAATTACCCCGACTAATACTGGATACTTAAGTATTTACAGATGCAATTGTCTTGAATTTCCTTCAACCTAATCCGAAAGGGGGGGAAAAAAGCTATAAAGGATATTGCTAGGGTACCTGACGACATCTGGCTATCCACTGTGGATTAGATAATATCAAGGTTGGGACTTCCCTGGTGGTCCAGTGGTTAAGACTCTGTGCTTCCAAAGCAGCAGGGGCCTGTTCCATTCCTGGTGGGTGAATTAAGATCCCATATGCTGCTGGACGTGGCCAAAAACAAAAGATAATATCAAGGTTAAATTCCTGGTTTTGAACATTGTACTGTGGTTGTATTCTTACTGTTAGGAAATACATACTGAAGTATTTCGAGATAAAAGGACACAATATCTCCGACTTATTCTCAAATGGCTCAGAAAAAATAGTAGTCACACATATGTATACATATACACATAGAGAATATGATAAAGCCAATGGGATAAGATGGAAATTGTTCAGTCTGCATAGAGTATATGGGAGTTCCCTGTACCGTTCTTATAACTGTTCTATGTATCTGAAATTATATATCAAAGTAAAAAGTTACTCCCAAAAAATCCCCAGGTGAGGGGTGGGTGTGGGGATAGAGACTCCATTCTCTTTACTTTTATGTATTTTTGAAATTTTCTATCATTAAAACAATTCCCCGTACCAAGCTTCAGGTATGGTTTGAGTGGCACCGACCCTGGGCTGCTGGGAGCCTAGACACCATCCACAACATCACGGGCAATGACCTGTGAGCTAGGAGTACCACCTGGATTAGCGGTAAGGTCCTCCACGTTCTGTCCTCCCAACTCCCAACACTTAGCGATACACCTTCACAATCTGACTTTTCCAATGTTATTTTTTTCTGACGATTAATATCAAATCTTTTGGGGGGAATCTTACATAAAGGCAATTATAAACTAGAAAATAAAAATAACCTTTTAGACACACATTGCCTCTATCACAAAAGAAGTTTTTATTAGGACAGGTGATTTACTTTCAACCCCAGAACTTAGATTGGGCCCTAATACCTTTCCTTACATGATTTAGGATATAAATTTAAGCCAGAATGACTGACTGATTTTTTCAAAGTTCTCATTCAGTTGAAATAGAAAAGGATAGAAGCTGAAGATTATATGAATCATGTGATAACAAGAAAATGCATATGCAGAGAGGATATTAAAAATATTTGAGTACACCCCATAGGGGACTATATTCAATATCTTATAATAACCTATAATGGAGAAGAATCAAAGAAAGAATATATATATATATCCAAATTACTTTGCTGTACATGTGAAAGTAACACAATATTGTAAATCAACTATACTTCAATTAAAAAAAACACTGACAACCCACAAGGGCACCAACCAATCAAAACCAATCAGAACAGATTTATTTTTAGATTTAAGCCCTGCAGCTGAGCCAGGTATTGACCCTTTAGCTCTTGGATTGTTGGGAATTCCAGGAGTACCAAGGAAGGCACAGTTATCCAATGATTTTAAGCACTGGGCTAACACTGACTGACTACCAGCTCTGTGCATGAAGGAATATTAGCACTAATAACTGGTTTATTCCAACCCTCCTGGGAGCTCTGCCAAGTTTAGGTTCATACCCAGTCTATGCTCAGAGGGTAGCGACAACTCTCCCCAGAGCTCCAGATGGAGTCAAGACCCTGGAGTAATTCAAGCAGAGCTCAAAAATGTTAATGACTCACCCACTCTCAGGAGCTAGGGAGCCAAACACAATGGATTTGGGGGTGGGGGATGGGAGGGGGAGATATGTGGGCATTATTCACACTTGCTAATAAATACCTTCTTTTGCTTATAGAGACTCTAGGGCAAAACAAGTGCTTTCAGGGACACCCCAGTGACTCACAGGCTGAGAATAGAGCCGATCTTCATTGTAATCCTCTGCAAAAGTTTCTTATGAATGTATTTATTAGAGGAGTGAATCAACAAACTACTCCAGGAAACAGTTACATTTTAGAAGTTCATTTCTAATTTCATACATAGAACTTTGAAAGAAGTAAGAGTATTTTCCACTTCTACTCATGCCAAGAGAACATTAAGTTGGATACACTACTTGGGGTAAATCACAGCTGTTCCTCTGAGTTATAAAAGGTAGGAGGGTAGAGACCAGGTCTCTGTTTTTTTACACAGTGCCTGCCTGGCTCAAGACCATAGGAAATTAATTGCTTGCTTGATAAATGTTTTTTGATGATGAGGTGGAGGCTGCTTTGGGAGATGGCCTTGCTCATTTAGGTCACAGGTTGCATTTACATTCATTGTCTCTTTAGGGAACCAAGCTAAAACCAATACAGTCAAATTGCGAGTGCATGACGGTATTCATACAACAGACAGTGATACAGGAAGAAAACAAATTTAAACCTGAGTTCTAAACTCTGTTCTTGTACCTCTTCGTTTCCAAGTCTGGTATTTGATTTTTTTTTTTTTTTTCCATTTCAAGGGCAGGGCTTCCCTGGTAGTGCAATGGTTGGGAATCCGCCTGCAAATGCAGGGGACACGGGTTCGAGCCCTGGTCCAGGAAGATCCCACATGCCGTGCGCCACAACTACTCAGGCTCACGCGCCTAGAGCCCGTGCTCCGCAACAAGAGAAGCCACTGCAATGAGAAGCCCGCGCACCGCAATGAGGAGTAGCCCCTGTTCACCGCAACTAGAGAAAGCCCACACGCAGCAGTGAAAACCCAAAGCAGCCAAAAATGAAAAAATACATTTATTTTTTTTTAAAAAAAGTACCTGCTGGGTGAGGTTAAGTGGACTTTTTTTTTTAAGTGCCCTTTTAAGTAAAATTTGAGGCAAGAGAACAGAAATCTGACCGTGACGTCATCACTGACGTTCTGTGTCGCCTGAACGATGAAGACAATGACCAGCCAAGAAAACCATTCATCAGTCTGAGGAAAGTGTGTCACCACGGAAAACCTTGGTAAAGAACACATTCTAGCAAGAGGGAAGAGATATGGGAACATATGTATATGTATAACTGATTCACTCTGTTGTAAAGCAGAAACTAACACACCGTTGTAAAGCAATTATACTCCAATAAAGATGTTTAAAAAAAAAGAACACATTCTAAGTCACTCATTGTCCATCTTTTTCTTTTTAATTCCATTCTCCCACAAGGCATTTAACACTTCCCTGTACCCAGAGCAACCTTCCCCAGCCCCGTCTCACCCGATAAAAACCCAGAAGAGTGATAGAGAATTCTGCAAGCTCCCCACTGAGGTCAGGGTGTCTCCCAGGTGGACACGGGTGCAGAGGGGCATGCAGATTGCTGGGGCACTGAGAAGGGCTTCTCTATCCCCAGTCCTTTCCCCAAAATCACATGGAAAGTTCTCTTACATGGGCAGAAACATCTTTAAAGTTAAGAAACAACATGAAAACTTTCCTTAGAAAGAAAGGCCACCCAAAGATTAAACTCCTTCATTGGTCTCTTCCTTCATCCATTCCCCCAGCACAGTATATGTTGAGCAGAGGCCATTGCCAGGTTCTGGGGAGGCAGATGTGCCATGGGAGAGCTCAGAGCCTCATGGAAAAGGCAGACATTTACAACTCACTGAAATGACAGCAGGACTGGAGACAAGCTGAGTGGGTAGGGAGTGGAGGGGAAGAGCATGCTAAAATATGAAATCAGAGCCTCTCCAGGGAATGGAGATGACACCAAAGAGGGAAGGTCATGAGAGGGAGTAAAGGCAGGCCCTGGAGCAGAGGTGTTGACTGTCCCAGCAGCCATGTGCTCTTCTCCCTTCCCCCAGAGCCTGGGTTTTGTTTGGCTCTTAACCCCTGCCTCATGTGGCATGTGGCTCAGTGGCTAACCCTGATTAGCCTGAATCCCTTGCCAATGATGGTTTAACAAGGGACTTGGGACACAATCCTGCAAGTGAGACTTGAGGAGACATCAGCTGTTAGATGACCAGGAGAGAGTTTCTCTCTGATGAGACTTCAGGAAGGGGAAGCCTCTCTCTTCTTCTGTAGGACACTGTTGTAACTCCTGGAACTCTGGCAGCCATCTTGTAACCACAAGCAAAACTAAATTCCACAAGGCCACCATGGCAGAAATGAAACCTGCTCTCTGATTACTGAGTCATCCCACAAGTGCCCTACCTTAGGATTACTTACCAGTGAAATTAGAAATTTTCTTTATCTTTTATGCCATCCTAAGTTGAGTTTTGTGCTACTTGCAGCCAAACGCATCTTTGTGGAAGGTGGCCCTTTCCTGAGGCCTCCTCACCTTTACCAGTTCATCTGTTAAATAGACAAGCCAAATTCCCAAGGGCCATGCAGAGACTTCCTATTATTTTTCTCCAGCTCTACTCATGAAAATAAAATTAATTTTCTAGCCTATGAATTAAACATCACTGCTGCCGGCTGAAAGATTTTAGCAACAGTCTTTTGTTGGCGAGAGAAGCAGGATCCCGACATGTTCTAAAATAAGCTACAAGGAGGCAGGAGGGGAGGAGGGGAGGCAAAGGGGAGGAGGCCATTAAACGGAAAAAGAAAGAGTTGCCAAATCCCACCCGTGTGGGCTTCCCTGGTGGCGCATTGGTTGAGAGTCCGCCTGCCGATGCAGGGGACACGGGTTCGTGCCCCGGTCCGGGAGGATCCCACATGCCGTGGAGCGGCTGGGCCCGTGAGCCACGGCCACCGAGCCTGCGCGTCTGGAGCCTGTGCTCCGCAGTGGGAGAGGCCACAGCAGTGAGAGACCCGTGTACCACAAAAAAAAAAAAAAAAAAAACCAAAAAAAAAAAAAAAAAAAAAAAAAAATCCCACCCGTGTGCGGCTTCTGTGACCCGTCGGCCTGTGGCCTGACTTGAGGGAATGCTTCTCTAAGTTCAGTGCAGATGGGTCACCTGGAGACCTCATCAATACAGGTAGTGATTCAATAGGTCCAGGGTGGGGTCTGAGAGTCTGTCTTTTTAACAAGCTGCCAGGTGACGTTGCTGGACCACAGCCTGCAGGGACCCACAGAGCCCTCTGTAATAAGCTGCAGAAATGGGAAGCAGGATGTTAAGAAGGAGGGTAGTGAGAACCAGCTGTTTAAGCTCAGGTTCAAGGGAGGAAGTGAGGTGAGAAAAACTCCCCTACACACCTGTACCTTTGAGAAACAGAGGAAAGAAGAACACAGGAGGAGGAGAAAGCCCTGGGTCTGGTATGCCTGCGCTATTATACGCTTGGGGCATTTTAGTAATTTAGTCCTGGGACAATACCCCTGAATCTGTGAGATCAAAGGCCCAGCTGAAACATTATTTCTAGCTCTCCCTCAGCTCTGGCCAGCCTGAGGGATGTGCCTGGTCCCACTGCACACCTGCTCCAAGGTGTCTGCCTCAGGATCTTTCCTGAAAATCTGTAGACTCACTCATCCCACTGACATGTGTCTGGTCTCGAAGTTATACACCAAGAGCCACTGGTGTGTGTGTGTTGGGTGAGAGGAGGTGCGAGGCAGGTAGAGGCTGAAGGGCAGCCTCTCCGAAAGCCTGATCTCCTCCCAGTCCTCCTGGTCCTGTTGAATCTTCCTGCCCTGGATCTGGGCCCAGATCACCTTCATCCTCGCGGAACCATCAGGTAGGTCCCTGACTGGCTCTCCTCTCTCCCCTCGGGAGCTCTGTAGCCTGTGGCTACCATGCCATCTCACCCAAACCCCTCGGCCAGCCAGCCTCGGGCCTCCTGGAGGCTCAGTCCAGCCACCTCCTCCTCTGGGAAGCTGCCCCAACTCCCCCAGGCTGGCACCTGCAGAAAATGCTGCCTTGGCGGTTCTCACCTGTGCACCCGTCTGTCTCTCCAACTGGTCTTAAGCGCTGCCAAGTCAGGGATGGTGTCAGTGTCTGGCAAGTAATGGGTGAGTAATAAGCATAACTGAATGTGGATGAGGGAATTAAATAATGGTTCTCAGCCCTGCTGTGTATCAGAAACACCTTAATGCCTTTTTCAAAAAAATAAAAAAGCCAGGACCTCACTCCTAGAGATTCCAGTGCAGTAGGTCCAGGGTGGGTCCCAGGCTCCTGAATATTTTCAAAGATCCCCAAGTGATTCTGATATGTTTTGACAATAGTTGAAAAGGAAAAAAATGAATGACTTACTGGACAAATGTATATGTGACTGCACGTGCAACTGTGAGGCTCTGTCTCGCGGCCGTTCACACTCAGAGTGAACAAACGGCAGACATTTGTGAGGGAGGATAGCGGGTCCCTGTTGGGGTGGCCACCAACCCATTGCCAGGGAAAACAAAGTCAGAAAACCAACGGCTTTACCCCTGACCAGGGCTTTCTGACAACCAGAGGGCAGCCGGAACAAGTCCCAGCCACCACAGGGGGAGCTAAAGGAAGGGAAGGAGCTAAGGGAAGCACCAAGGGCCAAGTTTCTTATTCTCGTTCCTTTCACTCCGGCTGCAACAGGCTGCTGGTTGTACTGCTGTTCTCACTGCACAGCTGGCGACGCTGAGGCTACGGAACGTGAGCGATCTGCCCAAGGCTACAGCTGGGGGACTAGGCCTTGAACCCACATCCTCTGACTCTAACGTCCATACTCTTAACCCCAGGGTGGCACTTCCACAGAAGCAGGACATGTCACAGCAGAGGGATGGCGAGACTGCACACCAGAGACTACAGAATGTCAAAATAAATGCTCAACAAGAATAATGCCAACCAAAGACGATGTTGCCTTTTATAGAAATGTAGAGAAACCACCATGACTGTGTCACCCTTTTGTAAATCTCTCAGTGACTTTCCCAAGCAATTATTATGATTTTATACAATACACAAATCAGGACAAGATGAGAACTAAATGTTACAAGAGGTCAGGATCATTTATTTGGATGTAAAGGCTATGCCTTATATTTGAGCCACAAGAACTCCAAGTCCCAGACAGACACGGAAGCCCTGCGGGTTCCCTGACGCCTGGCCCACGGTGGGGTTGATAGTAATAGAGAGCATTGCGTGTCTATCCTCTGGCACCAGTTTGACATTTGCCCTGATTCTTAAAACAACTTTCAGCTCAGTATTATCATCCCTATTTCAGAGAACAGGAAACCGAGGCTCACGCACTGGAAAGGGACCTGCCTGAAGTCGAACTAAGTGGCAATGCTGGGATTCCAGCTATGGTTTCTACTCTGCAGGGCAACTTCACATTTCAGGATGACAGTGCAGTTGGCAGTGACCTTGACCAGGGTTAGAAAAAAACCGAGTTAATAATGTTAACCTCAACCTATATTTATACTTGTTTAGGCTATTAAGCCAGCAAAACACACTCCATTCTCTCAGGTTTCGCTGCACTCCACCCAGCCTTGGGTAGGGCTCTTAGTGCTTGCCTGGTTATTAAAAATGCAAGAGTTGCAACAACGGGCTGGGAATTACAAGGTTTAAAAGGAAGATTCATTTATGTTTTTCAGTTTTTTAGCAGTTTGAGCATTAAAGATTTTTTTTTAAAAAAGATGATTCAAGGAGACAGAAACGGGGAAAAAAGTCAAAACTGAGACCCTAAGACATTTAGGAGAAATGATTTGGCCCTGTTTTTACAGCAGTTGTAACTGGCTCTGCTCAAAAAGCCCCAAAGAAAACACTAAAGACCAGGTGAGTTATCAGCTGAACAAAAAGATTCTTATTTACAAAATAGTGGCCCTCTGGTGGAGGAGAAGGGAACGGGGGAGGGAGGAGGGACAGGGGTATCTGTGTTCATTTCTCTTCGGAGACTTTGAGAAAGAACCCTTGTTTCCCAAGCCAAAGCAATCTTTTCCATGCAAGAGAGGCAACGAAGCCATGTTGTATGCCAGCTTTGTAGAATTGATTGTGCTGCAAGAGGGCCTTTTTTCCTTCTACTAAAGAAAAAAATGCCAGTATCAGGACCAATAAGAAGAAGAACAGCTAACAATTACTGGACATCAGCCAAGGTCCAGGCACTGTGCTAAGTAGTTTACACCTATTATCGAATTTCTCACAACCTCATGAGCAAGAAGTATTGATATACCCATTTTACAGGTGAGAAAGCTGAGGTCTAGAGATGTTCATTTGCCCAAGGCCATGCATCTGGTAAGGAAGTAGGAGAGCAAGGATTCACATTCTCAGTTGTTTCTCTTCTAAGCTGTGCTCACCCTAGAAAACCCAGAGGTAGAACAGAAGTCCATGGCCGCGCATTCTTGGAGCGCCTCAACAATGTTAGGGATTTGATGGAAAAAGAAGCACAACAAAGACATCAGGACCATCGAAGGTGTGGATTCAGGTTACCCGAGGCCTGACCGAAGACAGCTCATCTTTGGGCAACTCTCAGAATTGGACAGAATTTGACTGATGGACCAGTACCTTCCAAACCCCAGCCTCTCCTGACCCTCCCTCCTGCTAGACTGCCTTGTCAATTCCTGCCACTGCTCAGATTCCTTGCCATAGGCTGTGTTCCAGCAACCTGGGGGGCACCAGAGAATCCTGTATCTACCTTAGCAATGGTCACATTTGCCCTGGGGCAAAATGGAAGGGAGCAGGGCATATTACTGTATTGCATGCCTGATACTGTCACTGAAATTGTCATGATGTCGCCAAGGCATATTTAGGGGACTCGGATGACATTTCAAGGGAAACCAGAAAAGCCCCTCATGGTTTTGGAAACCAGTGGCCAGAGTGCCTGGAGACAGGGCAAAGCTGCTGCACTAGACTTCGAGTGCGACACCACAACTGCTGCCCCTCACCCCCTATTCCACTCATCTTGGGATTCAGGGCATAAACAACTTCCCCTTTGGCCAAAACCCCTCAAAGCAGGCACTTTTGTGAGCTCAAGGCTTCAGGTGAAGATTTTTCCTCCAGCTGGAGGTCATGTTCTGTCCTCAAAAGTCATAAACTCATCCCTCAGGACCTGTGGGCACCAAGAGCATTCCGTTCTGACAGCTTGCCCACTCAGAAAACTGCAAGGATAAGGAGAGAATAACTTGCTCTGGGCCCGAGGAGAGTCATAAAAAGGTGGGGAGTGAGGCAGTGGAGGAGGTCTGGACTGAACAACTTGATGGGATCTTTCATGGATGACATTTTACTGCCACGCAAATTACTCTTCGCACAACTGAACACCTAAAACGTCCTCTGCTGGGTGCTCTGCATGGATACCTCCTGTTTCCAGGGCAACCATACCTGGGGTGGAGGGTGGCAAGCAATAATAGATGGGCTAGTTAAGCCTACTGCCTTGACAACTCAGGTCCCTGAAGTGGATGAACAGCCCACTGGTGCATGAACTCAGTCCTAACACTAGACAGAGCCAGTGGGAGAGATGATGAAAAGGGCATCCAGTGGGGAGAAACTTGTAACTCAAGGCAACAGGGCTTTCAGTGAAAATAACCCTGATCAACAGTCTCCCTATAGATTCTAGCCATCAGCACACTGATCTTAGCTGTCTCTCTCCCTCACTTCTTCTCTTACAAGATATCCATCAGATAACATTCACTTACTTGGAATGTTTCTAAGTCATAAGTTTGAATCTTGAAACTACAATATCCACCACTGTTGGCTCTTTTTCTGTTTGTTTGGTATTTTTTGGAGGGGGGAGCAATGAAACCCAGGTAGGGAGTGAATCTAAATTCAGGGAATGGAACTGGTGAAAAGTAGCTAAGGCAGAAGACTATGCAGGAAGGCACAAGGATGGGCTTGGCAACATCACCCACAAATGGGAACCCAGGGTCCTGCAGTGTGTTGACTTCTCCGGGGAAGCTGGAGGAGTTTGAGGCTGAGGACGGTGTCTTCTGGCCAAGGTCTTTCAGAAGAAAGATTCTGTCTCCACCACAGTGAGTGGCCTGGAAAGGGCAGAGGTGACTGGCAAACCTGGAGAGGAGGCCTTGTCCCTGTGGCTCCTGGTGGGATGCCAGAACCAGCGGGTGGGTGGCTGTAAGGGATGGAGCCTGTGGGTCTGTGGAGCTCCAGGCATGTAAGACAATATTTTAAGTGCTCACGCCTCCCTGAGCTCTCTCTGACACTGCAGCTATTAAAGCTAAGCCCCAATCCCCTGGAGGCAGGTGAGCTCTGAAGTCCAAAGGCACAGTCCTGCCCCTGCAGGGAGAAGGAGTGGGGTGGAGAGGGAGAAGCTCCCTGGAGGATCCAGGGCAATTAGGGTTTTGGTTGGCAGGTGGGGGGAGTGTGTCCATGAAGCAATGACTGAGCATCTCACAATCTAGTCATCTGGAGGTAAAGGAAGAAGGAAGACAGGGCGAATGAAACCAACACATTACAGCAAAGAAGATGGTGAAAAGGACACTGAATTGAGGAGGTGTACTGAACAGGGGAGGGCTGAGCAGGGAGGTTACCCAAAGCTTAGGGGGGCTCTGGGAGGCTTCCCAGATTCCCAAAGACGCCCCGCCCCGCTCATCATTCCTCAGCTCTGCTCAGCCACACTCCCCTAAGAGGCACCCATCTTCTGGAAGAGGTTGCTTCCGAGGGCCGGGACTGCAGTTTCAGGGGAAGGCTTGGAACCGAGTGGCCCCATTATGAACCCAGGCATTTGGAGCTGGCACTATGCTAAATAAGACGCCTCACAGAAAGAGGTTTTCTTATTTTTTTCTTCCTCTTCCCCTCTGGGAATTAAAGTAGGTTGTGTTTCTCCTGCCCCCGTTCCTTGGCGATCTCGGAAAGGAGAGCTACAAGGGATTCTTGGATCACCTCGTCCAATTCTCAGCCCAGGATATCAAGGCCAGCGCCTTTTGTCTCGGCTAACGTGGGCACTGCAAGGACTGAGGCCAAAACCAGTTGCTGGGGCAGGGGGTGTTGGAAGTGGCTCTGAGGTCAGCCACTGGAGTCACGTAGGGCAGGCACTCGGCCTCCGGGCCCCGGGAGGTGGGAGGATTGGGGGAGGGGGGCTCCTGGGCTCCCTCCCATGCCGGCAGGGTTGGGGGTGCTAGGAAAGAGGGTGGCGAGAGGGAGAGCTACAGGTGCGGTGACAGGCACTGGTCAGAAGGGATAGGTCCCCGAGGGGATCTGCTCGGCCAAGGTCTGAGCTTTGTGCCGGAGGGCAGAGCGCTCTCGCCGCGGGGTTGGTGTGCTCGCCGAGAAACGTCTGGGACCGTGGAAGTGCAACTGGGCACAAAAGATCACAGAGGGGGCAGGGATGGGGGCCTTGCAGGGGCAGGAAGGGAACTGGTGTCTTCCATCTCCTGCGCAAACATCAAGACTGATCCGGCGCCGGGTCTCTCCACCCCCGCTCCAACTCCCTTTCTTGTCCTTAACTCGGCCCCAAGGTCCGTGGCCCACAGAGGAGACTGAGAAGCCGAAGAGCGGCAGAAAGGAGCGCCCCTGGGACCCGCCTGGGCGACACAGTCATCCCATCGGTCTCCCCGCCCTGGAACCCGGGTTCAGCCGGTGTGCCTCTGCGCACAGCGGTGGCGCCGAAGGGCCCCGAGTCCATCCAGGAGCCGCCAAAGGTGCCTACTCAAGCAGACAGCGGGGGAGGCAGAAGTTGAAAATACCAGCACAGAAACACCTGCCTGTCCCAAAGGCCGGACGCCTGCAGGCCGGGGGACCGGAGCGCGTGGTGGGGAGGCGAGCGGAGGGGCGCTCCGCACCGCCCGAAGTCAGCGGCTACCCGCGACCCTGCGCGCCCTGGCGCCGCCTCGCCTCAGTGCCCGGGGCGCAGGGGGCGCCGGTGGGACTTACCCCAGAGCAGAGTGAGCGGCTGGGCTTTGGGGATGAGCACCAGGGAGTACACGGCCCCCAAGTGGAGCAGGCTCATCAGGAAGACGTTCCTCCAGACGATGTCCTGCCGCTGCCCGCGCGCGCAGGGCTTCTCCCGGCCGCCGCCGCCGTCCTCCGAGCCCTCGACCCCGAAGCCCACACGGATTTCCTCCTTGGCGTTGCGGAAGGGGACCTTCCCCTCGCCGGCGGCCGGGCCTGGCATGGCTGGGGAGAGGCGGGCGCTCGTGGCAGCGGCAGCAAGCTGGCGATCAGCCGGCGCGGAGCTCTTCGGTGCGGGCGACGGCTTCTGCCTTTTAGGAGGGGATTTCCGCACCTCCCGTCCCCGCCTTCCCGACGCTTCTCTGTTTCCTTCTCTCTTCTGGCATTCAGCGTGGCTTAAGGATGCAAATCTTGGCGCCCGGCATCTGTTGCTGGCGAGTCCCCCTTACCGCTGCCGGGGCTGAACTCTGCGGCGAGGAACAGGAGGCGAGCGCCAGGGGCCGGAGGGGACGCAGCGGGGTGGGGGGAGGGGGTGTGGAAAGAGCCGAGAAAGCGGCGGGGGAGGGAGCGCTCTGAGGGATCTGGGAAGAAAGACCTGCATAGCTACAGCCAATCAGGATCGCCTGTGGGGCTCTTAAAGAGAAAGGCGCCCCCCGGGCCTCCGCTGCCCGGGCTCCGCGGGGCCGGACGGGGAACCCTGCTCGGTAGGCAGTGGGCAGCCTCCGCCCGCGGGTGGGTGAGCTGTGGCTTCCGGGTCAGGGAGCCTGCAGAGGGGCTCACAGCACTTCTCCAGCTGTTGTGTGTTTCTACCGTTCCCAGAAATACCCTTCCCTTTTGAAAAGACTTCTTTTTGCTTTGAAGCTACGAGCTGGAGGATTTACAATACTTGCCCCAGGTCGCAACACAAGTTAAGGCCAGATCTGAGTTGAGAATCACAAGTCCCTGTGTCTCTCGGTTCCTATGGCTGCTTGGGCCTGTGGGGGGTTGCAGGCAGCCCTCAATTCTTTTTTTTTTTTTTTAATAAAACACCTTTATTGGAGTATAATTGCTTTACAATGTGGTGTGTCAGTTTCTGCTGTATAACAAAGTGAATCAGCTATATGTATACATATATCCCCATATGCCCTCCTTCTTGCGTCTCCCTCCCACTCTCCCTAACCCACCCCTCTAGGTGGTCACAAAGCCCCGAGCCGCTCAACTCCTTATTGGACAGCTTGCAGCCAGACACACAGTAGGTGCTCAAATAATGCCTATTAGATGATGAATAAATGATTTGGGGGCTGGTTAGTATACAGTAGTGCGCCGCCACTGCGCGGCCCATCAACCACGCAGCTGTTTGTGGCAAATTCTCCGCTAACCAGTGCGTTTCTGCAGTGTCTCCTAAGCCTCCAAGTCAGCACCGTTGAGATGGAGCTTTAGAAAAACATCACCCGGAACGTTCCAAGGAAACTTAACCTCAGAAGAATCGTGTCTGCCTATTCCTCCTCTCCCAACGTGGATAATTTAGAACTATCCAGAGGGAGCCCTGATCGCACAGAAGCACAGAGGAGGGCGAGCTGTCCCAAGCAGCTGTGGCTGCACCTGCGGCGGATAGCAGAAGCAAAGGGGCCAGGAATGGAAGCTAGGGGCTCTGCATTCTACTTCTAATTCACTGTGACTCAACTCAGTCCTCTGAGGACAAATTTCCTTACCAGGACCTAAGCTTTATTCTTCTTTCCAGCTTGCAATGTCTATAAATGTGAGTTTGAAAGGATACCATTATGTTGACAAAGAAAGCTGATTTTTGGATCAACTGTTGTTAGGAATCCTTTCCAGCATTACAGGAGAGGGGAAAAAATTACCAAGAATTGACTACATGAACGGATCATACATGAGCATCTCATTGTTAGCAGACCAGAATCAGCCCAATCAGCCAGAAGAAATAATACCTAATTTAAAAGTGAAGCAACGTATGTGGCTTGTGGAATGGTGGCCACTGAGCCAGTGTTATGGTGTTGCTTCAGTTGGAGCTGAAATTATAGGATGAAGGGACACTTGCCCGGCGACCAGATAAACGTCGGCCCTGTCATTAGACCAGTGAGACAACAGAACGTGAGACTTGAGGGCATAAACTTCATCAGCCTGCTCAACCTTGGCGGCTTTATAAAAAACCACTTTTTTTTTTTTTTTTTTTTTTTTTTTTGCGGTACACGGGCCTCTCACTGTTGTGGCCTCTCCCGTTGCGCAGCACAGGCTCCGGACGCGCAGGCTCAGCGGCCATGGCTCAGGGACCCAGCCGCTCCGCGGTACTTGGGATCCTCCCGGACCGGGGCACAAACCCGCGTCCCCCGCATCGGCAGGTGGACTCTCAATCACTGCGCCACCAGGGAAGCCCACGAACCACTTTTTCTTCTCATGTTCCCTATGCTCCCCACAGCCACCAGACCCACTTATTTCCTGTGGTTCTCCATTCAGACTGTCCTTTCTCTAGGGGTAGAGTAGTTGTTCTGTCAAAAGCCTCTCTCTGGGTTATTGTAATGACTCACCACACCCTCACTCTAACCATTCAGTCATTTGTTGGGCAGGCAGTGTGCACCAGTCCTGCTATGTGCCAGCGCTGGTGCACACTGGGGCTACGAGGACGAATAATGTGTGGTCCATGCCCTAAAGGAGCTCCTCATCTAGGAGGGAAGAAAGATCAAACAAGTGTTACCTCCTGGCTATGAACTGGGAAGGGCAGGAAGGTCCAGTCTGTTATCAGAAAAAAAAAAAAATTCTGTTAGGTATCAAGTGTACATATAAAGAGTTCAGGGGAGGCAGCAAAACGTTCTTTATGTGGCCCCAGAGTACCTTATCTGTTACATAAGCTACTTTATCTTGGCTCTATCTTAAATGAATATCTTCCTCTCTTCCTGCCAACAGGTCAGACTGGGTGTGGCCAATCATTTCAGTTGGTTGGACTCATGATAGAGAAGGGGATGTTTTCATCTGTTGGAGATGGGAGGACATGTTCTTCAGGCCTTTCAGATGCTGCTTGCAGAAGAATGGCTGAAGGACATTAGCCCCTCCAGATCTAGCCTCAGGGTGACGCTTCTACACATACGAGGTATACTCTTGAATATCCCCTGTAGCATATTATGCCGTCAGGGCTACTGTCTCTTTTCTCTATCTTACTAAAGACCCTAGTATATTTTCTTAGCTTCTGGTCAAAACCCTAGAAGTGGATGGGTATTCCTCTCATTCATGGGACAGTAACCCTTATCCTGTCAAACAAAGCATTACCAAAAATATGATAAGACCCTATTAGAGGTATGTGCAGGAATTAAGCGGAGGCATGAAGAAAGGAGTAGTTAATTCACACTAGAGGGAAGGAGGCAGGTGATATCTGGGTAAGGGTTTTTTTTCTTTGTTTGTTTTTGGAACTTGATTTTTAAAATTTTTAAATTGTGGTAAAATACCCATAACAATTACCATCTTAATCATTTTTTAGTGTTCACTTCAATAGTGTTAAATATATTCACATGGATATGTAACCAATCTCCAGAACTTTTTCACCCTGCAAAGCTGAAAATCTAAACACATCAAACAACTCTCCATTTCTCTGTCTCCCTACTCCCTGGCATCCGCCATGTTGTACTTACTGTTTCTATGTGTTTGACTACTCTGGATACCTCATAATATAGTATTTGCCTTTTTCTGACTGGCTTACATCACTTAGCGTAATGTCTTCAAGTTTCATCTATATTGTAGCAGGCGTCAGAATTTCCTTCCTTTTTAAGGCCAAATAATATACATCTCTCTCTCTACACACACACACACACACACACACACACACACACACACACACACACACACACACACTACATTTTGCTTATCCACTCATACATCAGTGGACACTCGGGTTACTTCCACCTTTTTGGCTATTGTGAGTAATGCTGCTATGAACATGGATGTACTGTTACATCTGCTTTCCATTGTTTTGGATATATACCTAGAAGTAGGATTGCTGGATTTTATGGTAATTCTATATTTAATTTTTTTGTGGAACTTCTATACTGTTTCCCACAGCAGCTGCACCATTTTACATTCCCACCAATGGTGCACAAGAGTTCCAATTTCTCCACATCTTCACTAACACTTGTTATATTCTGTTTTTTTACTTTTTTCGATTACAGCCACCCTAATGGGTGTGAGGTGATATCTCATTGTGGTTTTGATTTGTAGTTCCCTAATGATTAGCGATGTTGAGCAGCTTTTCATGTCATCTTTGGAGAAATGTCTATTCTAGTCTTTGCCCATTTTTAAATTAGATGTTGTTTGGTTTTCTGTTGTTGAGTTGCAGGAGTTCTTTATATATTCTGGATCTTAACCCCTTGTTAGATAAATGGTTTGCAAATACTTTCTCCCATTCCATAGTTTGCCTTTTTACTGTTGTGTTTTTGATGCTTGGAAGTTTTAAATATTGATGTAGTCCAATTTATCTATTTTTACTTTTGTTCCCTGTGCTTTTGTTGTCACATTCAAGAAATCATTGCCAAATCCAATGAAGCTCTCTCCCTGTGTTTTCTTCTAAGAGTTTTATAGTTTTTATCTTTTATGTTTAGTTCTTTGATCCATTTTGAGTTAACTCTTGTATATGGTGTATGGTAAGGGTCCATGTCATTCTTTTGCATGTGGATACCAGTTTTTTAAACACTATTTGTTGAAAAGACTCTCCTTTCCCCATTGAATAGTTTTGGCATCCTTGCTGAAGATCATTTGACCATATACTTGAGGGTTTATTTCTGGACTTTCTATTTTATCCCATTGGTCTATACATCTGTCTTTTTGCCAGTACCACATTGTTTTGATTACTGTTGCCTTGTAATAAGTTTTGAAATCAAGAATTATGAGACCTCCAACTTTGTTCTTCTTTGTCAAGATTATTATAGTTATTTAGGGTCCAGTGAGATTCCGTGTGAATTTTAGGATGGGTTTTTTTCTGTTTCTGCAAAAAAATGTCACTGAGATTTTTATAGGGATTGCATTAAATCTGGAGATCACTTTGGTTAGTATTGACATCTTAACAGTATTAATTCTCCAGTCCATGAACATGGAATGTTTTTCCATTTATTTGTGTCTTCTTTAATTTCTCTTAGCATCATTTTGTAGTTTTCAGTGTACAAGTCTTTTGCCGCTTCAGTTAAGTTTACAGGGTAAGGATTCTGAAGAAGTACTGTCTAATAGAAATATAATGCATGCCACTTGTGTAAATTTAAATTTTCTAATAGCCACATAGAAAGAAACAATAAATTTTAATAATATTTTACTTAACCCAATATATCCAAAATATTATCTTTTCAATAGGTAATCAATGTAAAATTACTGGGACATTTATAATTTTTTTCATACAATGTCTTCAAAATCCAGTGTTTATACTTACAGCACAGCACATCTTAATTCAGGTTAGCCTCATATGGCTATTGGCTACATATTAGAGAGCACAGTTTTGAAGGATGAGTAGTTTACTAGACAAAGAAATGGAGGAGGGCAACCCAGGCAGAGAAAATAGTGTGAGCAAAAGCTTTTGCATTTCTCACTTAGAGAGATGTCTGGAATATCCGAAGTGAAAGTAGAGAAATGGTGGGAGATGAAGATGAAATGTCATGCAGTGGGCAGCCCATGAAGGTAGGTGGGTGTCTTTCATGCCCAGCAGAAGTAGCCATGTGAGGGGAGTCACTGACTGGCTTTATGCAGTGTAATAATATGATCAAGTTTGCATTTCAGAAGGACCACTCTAGGAGAGGTGTGGAGAATGATTGGACTACAGGTAGACAGAGGTAAGACTGAAGGCAAGAAGAGCAGTCAGGGCACCATTTTAAGAGTCTGGTTGATTGATGAGGAGGGTCTGAAGTAAGACAAAGGTACAGATTCTGGAAAAGATGTGTTAGAGAGGAGAAGATAAAGCCAGAGGAACTCAAATAGAAAAACCAACAGGATTTGATGCTTGACTGAAAATGAAGGAGGAGAAATAAAAAGTACAGGATTCTTTTTGGGTCTCTGGGTTGGATATTCGGGTGAAAAACAATGTCACTTCCTGAGATACGAAATCGTACTGTGTTTATTACCATTTTTGTGAGATGGAGATAATAATACCTCCTGTACAGTATTTCTATGGTGACTAAAGTTTAGAACAGTGTCTGGAATCCATAAATATTAGTCATCATGATCATCATCACATGGATCATCATTATTGAGAAGGGTCTGAAGAAATATTCAGTATATTCAACATTTGTTAAATATACCTATAGGCCTGGAGCCCAGCAAAGGTCTAGGCTGGAGAGAGTAACTTTGTGGTACTTCAATTTAATAAAATCCATGGCAGTGGAAGCAGTTGCCCAGGGAAGGTAAGAAAAGGACTCAGGATAGACTTCTAGTGAACTGCTATTTGTGAGAATATCAAAGAAAGAGAAGCCAGTGGTGTGGACAAAGAAGGACTGATGAGAGATGGGGAAGAAGCAGCAGAGTGTGGGAGAGCAACCTTGAATATTCCAGAAAGGCTGGGGAGGATGGGAATGAAGAGACCACTTCATACAGAGGTCATCACTGACCTTCGCCAAGGCCTTTTCATTGAGTGATGGGAACAGATGTTACACAGAGGTGTGTTTAAGAATAAGGAGGAGGAGCGGGACTTCCCTGGTGGTCCAGTGGTTAACCCTGCACTTCCAATGCAGTGGGGGGTCAGGTTCAAACCATGGTTGGGGAACTAAGATCCCACATGCTGCACGGCCTGGCAAAAAAAAAAAAAAAAAAAAAGAGTAAGGAGGAGGAGACAAGCATGGCATACCTATGTAAATTAATTTTCAAGAAGCTTGGCAATGAAGAGGCGAAGGACAGAGAGGTGAAGTTGAGTGTGTTTCTGAGGAATCTGAATATATCTATTGGGTTAGGGAATGATAATGAAAGCTCAAAGTTCAAAAATATAAGAAAGAGGATGCTTGATGGAACTATTTTCCTAGGGTTCAGGGTTAGACAGGATGGGATCAGGTGATCAGATGGTTGGCTTAACTTTGAAGAGAGGGACAGCTTTTTCTTGACACTGGAAGGAAATGAGGATGAGGGCAGATTTAGCTTGCAGAGTGAGCCAGTAAAGTGAGGCAGGGTGCTGTGATGGCTGGTTTGCTCTGAAGGGAAGTGCAGATCACCTGCTAGGTAAGCAGAGTGGGAATTTGGTAGAAAGCTGGGGAAAAGTGATGAAAGATTCCAGGAGCTATTGAGCAGAATGAGAGGAAGCTAATCAAGACCCCTAAAAGGTTGTAGAGCCAAATTAAGGGCCCAAGTAAGAATGGAAGCCACAAGCTCGCAAGGCACCAGTCTGCACAGTCATGGTGACACAGCCTCACTCGGCAGTCGGATGGGATCTCCAGATTGAAGTGGGGATGGGGGCTTGATGGGAGGACAAGAGAGCCAGGTAACTGAGGTGCTGGTGAGACAGAAGTTTGTGAGGAGTCCAGACTGGGGAAAGGGGGAGGAAATCTGATCAGAAAGAAGCTCAGGACTCACAGGTAGTGGAAGAAGCAAAGACATCGAGGTTTGAGGAAGGTGAAGGGTAGATTTCTATCTGTCAGGGAAAGAGAATAAAGGAAGCAATGGCCACTGTGCACCGAGAGTGGGATTCGGAACTTAAGACCTATAGTGGTCGAAGAGTTTCCAATGATAAACTCCAAGGTGAGGCCACAGCGTTATATAGGAGGTGGCAGTCGCTGGAGCTGAGGACACTGAGGTATCTGGACAGAAGACTGAAGTCCCACAGGGAGGTCTATGGGTTTAGCTGGAGAAGATTGTGAGCCAGGTGCCCAAGGGCTGTGGGGAGGCTTCCTAAACAAGGACAGTAACAGTTCCCGAATGTCAATGAACAGTTACAAGTTTACAAACTACAAAAGGGCAGCTCTGAGATGTACTGGGAGAAAACCATCATAGCCAAAATGCCTAGGTTCTGGCCAATAGTATGTGCCTTGGAGTAGAAGTTGCTTCAGGTAGGGAGAGAAAGAAGACAGAAGATGAAAGTGTTGGATGGCAACATTACCTATAAAAACTGTGTGTGAGGGCTTCCCTGGTGGCGCAGTGGTTGAGAGCCCGCCTGCCGATGCAGGGGGCACGGGTTCGTGCCCCGGTCCGGGAGGATCCCACGTGCCGCGGAGCGGCTGGGCCCGTGAGCCATGGCCGCTGAGCCTGTGCGTCCGGAGCCTGTGCTCCGCAACGGGAGAGGCCACAACAGTGAGGGGCCCGCGTACCGCAAAAACAAACAAACAAACAAACAAACAAACAAAAAACTGTGTGTGAGACTTGCTTGTGAGGTGTGTGGGCTGGCGTGGTCAGGGGGGCTTCATGGAGACGATGGCAGCAAACAAGGCCCTGAAAGATAGAATGACCTGGTAGCAACTCCCAGTTGGAACACTGTGCCAGAGAAGTCTCAGAGATGGGAGTGAGCCTGGCAAAGTATCTAGCTAAAGGGTTAATACAAGATTTTAAAAATTGTATAAGAAATGTTTGTGGAGGGACTTCCCTGGTGGTCCAGTAGGTGTTAAGACTCCGCACTCCCAATGCAGGGGGCCCTGGTTCGATCCCTGGTCAGGGAACCAGGTCCTGCATGCCGCAACTAAGACCCGGCACAGCCAAATAAATAAGTAAATAAATAAATTTTTAAAAATAAAAAGGAGTTTGTGGAGAAAATGCAAGCTCTGGGGAGGAAGGAAAGAGAAAGAAAAGATCCATTCTTGAAGTAAGAGATTTACAGTGATTCTCATGCCTATGGTTTTCTTAAGGAAATATAGATTTTGGCTACAGGAACTACAGTGTTGTGAAAATGATCCAGGTTTGGCATCTGAAAACCTGGGTTTGAGTTTGGCTTCACCACTCTGAATTAGCAAGTCTGAGTACTCTGTGATTTGGGGACCATGACAGTCTCTTAGATCTTCAGTTTCATCCTACCTAATGTAAGAATTAAGACAGCTCCATGCTGGGAATACTCTCTGTGCAATTTACCTAATGATCTAACTTCGTTTTTTTCATGTGCTAAACGGAGATACCCCTTACCTCACAGGAATAGAGCTCAGGACGATGTTTAATACCTAGTTAAGTGCTGAATAATGTTGGTATTTTATCGGTTTTTAATCATACCAGAGAGATAGACTCCATGCAGTTACGAAACCTGCCTGGCCAGGACGCCAGGATACTTCTGGGGGGCCCAGACTGGGAAGAGACGCATCCCTGGGTGGGCTGGAGGAGGGAAAGAATTCTGGCTGCACCAGGATTCGTTTGCTCTGAAGGGAACTATGAAATAAAATAAAATCTCCTGCTCTCCTTTATCAGAGGTAATCATTTAAGGCAACTCCTTTGGCTCAGGAAGGAATGAGCTCTGCAGCTCTTGTGGATTAAAGGACGGGGGGTTGCCTCTTGGATGAGATGCATGGACAGCAATTTCAAATGTAAACCTCTTTCTGCTCCCAGAGTAAGAAAACCACTCATAGGCTTTAGATTTGAGTGATTTCAGGGGAGCATAAAGTTGGGAAGTTAGCCTCCAAGACTATGGGAGGATCAGTTTTGAGACACAGCAACACCACGTCATACTAGAAAATTAGTCTTCTCAGCTCCCTTCAATCACATGAGTGTCATCATCCCTGCTTCTGTACTAGACGGATTGGAAGATTTTCCCCATTAAGATTTTATAGTGGTGGATGAGGGGAAGCTGTTCCTCTGAAAGGAATGCTTCTATTGCTTTGGATGTGAAGAGAGGAAGGGTTTTTTTTTTTTTTAACAAAACCCCAGCCTTCCTGCTTAAGACTCTACCCCCGCCCCCATTTGCTGACCACTCTTCATAGAGTGCTCCAATTTGGCAGCAGGAAAATGGGCACTGGAAATAGCCAGATCTGAAGACCCTACTTCCTAGTTCACAGACAAGAGAGGGTCTACTCAGTGAAAAACCCAATCCAAACCTGACTGACATCACCGGTCAGTGACATGCGGCCCCCTGCATCTTTCCAAGTTATCTTCAGTTTGAATCAATTGAGTCCCTCCTTAAGCATCTATCGATTTAGCCTCCTCTAGAAGCAAGCACCGAGTTCAGCTCCACGGACAGAGGAGTGCATGGCTGTGCTCCTGGAACTCACAGCCCGGTAGGGAGGCAGAGAGGGATCAAATAATCACTACAGGGCGTGCATGCACAGACGCTAACCAGTGCTATGGAGGAGTCACTCCTTTTTACGACCCAGCCGTGACACGTGAACATTTGTCAGTACCTACACCACATCCCCCTTTGACCAACAGCTGCCTAGAAACGAGATCCACAAACCAAAACAAGGTCCACACTCCACCTCACTCTCTCTCCCTGCTCCCAAATCCCAGCTCTCTGAAATGAACAATCCCTATTGTTGTGGCAGAAGAAAGACAGTGCTGATGAGGTTTTCACCCACATCTCTTCCCGCTCTCCAGTCCCTGTCCTCCGCCAACACCCACCCCATTTTCTTTTAGGATAGTTATTTTGGTTTCCAAGGGCAGATGAACATAGAGAAGCCCTTATTTACTTCTATTAGCTGCTCTCACTGTTTCTGTTTCAATGACCTCTTTCTCTTCTTGCTGTGTCCGTTACCACAGGCTGCTCTTAAAGCAAAGGCCCTGTGGTTCTCTAGCTGGGAGAGGGCATTTGTCAATAGAGTTCAGGAATGTCAACAGGGTGACCCAGATTTGCAGCACCAGAGGGAAAACTCATTCATTGTTGAGTGTCCTATGTAATCAAATATAGCGTATTTTTTTAAAAAAATTACTTAATTAATTATTGACTGTGTTGGGTCTTCATTGCTGCGCATAGGCTTTCTCTAGTTACGGTTAGCAGGGGCTTCTCTTAATTGTGGTGCACGGGCTTCTCATTGCAGTGGCTTCTTTTGTTGCAGAGCACGGGCTCTAGGTGCACGGGCTCAGTAGTTGTGGCGTGCAGGCTTAGTTGCTCCACGGCACGTGAGATCTTCCCGGACCAGGGCTCGAACCCATGTCCGTTGCATTGGCAGGTGGATTCTTAACCACTGTGCCACCAGGGAAGGCCTAGCATATTCTTGATGTGGGAAACGGGTGTGTAGAAAGGTTAATTTCATGGAAATATTTATCATTGCTGAGGGGGACTCACTACGTAAGAACCTCAAGGTCAAGCAAATACATCTGTCCTAAGTCCTCAAATTAGAAACTTCTTAAATGCCCACCTATTCATTTCCAACCAAGGAAAGCACTGCATTGATTGTTCTTCAGAAAAATCAATCAACTCTATGAGAGGAAAAAAGGTATCCAAATATAAATAGGCTTGAGTTGTTTCTGTTATCTTTCTTCAAAGCTTTGGTACTATCCCAAAGTTGTTTTTGGTTCCTTCTGAAGACTTGTAGGTAACATACAAAGACACTGTGGGACAGGTAGATGGGTAATAGACTTCCAGAGCTGTAAGTGAAATTAGAGATCTAGTCCTACCCCCTCATTTTACAGGTGAGAAATGGAGGCAAAAGGAAATGGGGCGGTTTGACCAATGACAGAGAAGACACTAGAACCCAGCTCTTTGACTCTCAGATAGGTGGTCTGCTTCACTGTCACTCGTGAAGATGTAATTATAGCAACTGGGATAGAGTTGGGTCTCTTGTAGCTTTTTTTTTTTACACATATTCTTTATTTTTTTAATTTTTATTTTACATTGGAGTATAGTTGACTTAATTAAACTTAAAAACTTTTGCATAGCAAAGGAAACCATAAACAAGACAAAAAGACAACCCTCAGAATGGGAGAAAATATTTGCAAATGAAACAACAGGATTAATCTCCAAAATATACAAATAACTCATGGGGCTCAATATCAAAAAAAAAACCCCAAACAATCCAGTTATAAAATGGGTGGAAGACCTAAATAGACATTTCTCCAAGGAAGACATACAGATGGCCAAGAGGCACATGAAAAGATGCTCAACATCACTAATTATTAGAGAAATGCAAATCAAAACTACAGTGAGGTATCACCTCACACTGGTCAGAATGGTCATCATCAAAAAATCTAGAAACAATAAATGCTGGAGAGGGTGTGGAGAAAAGGGAAGCCTCTTGCACTGTTGGTGGGAATGTAAATTGATACAGCTACTATGGAGGTTCCTTAAAAAGCTAAAAATAGAACTACCATATGACCCAGCAATCCCACTACTGGGCATATACCCTGAGAAAAACTGTAATTCAAAAAGACACATGTACTCCAATGTTCATTGTAGCACTATTTACAATAGCCAGGTCATGGAAACAACCTAAATGTCCATCGACAGATGAATGGATAAAGAAGAGGTGGTAGGTATATATAATGGAATATTAGCCGTAAAAAGAAACAAAATTGAGTTATTTGTAGTGAGGTGGATGGACCTAGAGTCTGTCATAGAGTGAAGTCAGAAAGAGAAAAACAAATACTGTATGGTAACACATATATATGGAATCTAAAAAAAAAGGTACTGATGAACCTAGTTGAAGGGCAGGAATAAAAAGGCAGACATAGAAAACGGACTTGACATGGGGTGGGAGGGCGAAGCTGGGGTGAACTGAGAGTAGCATGGACATATATTACACTACCAAATGTAAAATAGTTGGCTGGTGGGAAGCAGCAGCACAGCACAGGGAGATCAGCTCAGTGTTTTGCGATGACCTAGAGGGGTGGGATTGGGAGGGTGGGACGGAGGCTCAAGAGGGAGGGGATATGGGGACATGTGTATGCATATGGCTGATTCTGTTTGTTGTGCAACAGAAACTAACACAGTATTGTGAAGCAATTATACTCCAATAAAGATCTATTCCAAAAAAAAAAAAAGAATCCACCTGCCAATGCAGGGGACACGGGTTTGAGCCCTGGTCCGCGAAGATCCCACATGCCGCGGAGCAACTAAGCCCATGCGCCACAACTACTGAGCCACAACTACTGAAGCCCGCGCGCCTAGAGCCCGTGCTCTGCCACGAGAAGCCCACGCACCACAATGAATAGCAGCCCCTGCTTGCCGCACTAGAGAAAGCCCATGTGCAGCAACGAAGACCCAACGCAGCCAAAAATAAACAAACTTATTTTAAAGAATGGACTAAATAAAATCAACAGGGTGTGCAGCTCCACTAAAAAAATGATCTCAGACATTACTGAGTAATGATGTTTATACAAAGTTATTCTAGGTGACTAACACTGTTTGCTAAATAAATACTTTAGCAGGTCTCTGGAAACATTAATCCAGAGTGTAAAAAACATGCACCAGTTAAACCAAAGTCTATTTCCTTTTGTTTGATTTTGTTAGGTTTTTCAAGGTCTGTCCCAACACCCTAAAACCCACACATTCCGTATCTCCCAGAGGGGAGAGAAAGCAAACAGCTGGAAATTTAGGAATGGCACAGTCTGACCCCAGTCAGCTCGTAGGTGCACTACTCAACCTGAACCTGAGTGAATGATATGGTCACCAAAGCCGAGCAGAGCAGACGCTACAGAAATGTATGTAAAACCAGTGTGCCAGGAAAAGTGGAACTATAAAGCTGATTTGAGCACTTTTTCTTTGTAATTTAGTTTGGTTAAAAGATTTGGAGCATTTATCTATTAGAGGAAACAGTTAAGAGCTTCTATGCATAGGCAGTCCTTCACTGAATAATTGGAGATGCTACCTGCCTATGACACCTTCAGCATCTGATGAACACCCTGATAGATTTCAGGGGTGACATTTGGGAATGCTGCCACCGCAGCAGTTGAACGACAAAGAGGGTGCATACGTATATATGTATGTCTGCACATGTAGATGTCCATTCCAAATGAAATCTCCACCATGGCTGAGCAGCCAACAGATGGCCATACAGTCATTCTGAGGTGAACACAAATCTGTTTCAGGAGACAAGTGGTTGTCAGAAAAGTGTTAACCAATCACCATCCTTCCCTTTATCTTTCAGGCAGGTGTTAAATAGAGCACATCTGGTTGCCAGTAATCCTACTGCATCTTTCTGTCCTCCAGCATACACGGGAATTTTCTGAATCCAAAGGAATATACAGGCTTGTTGGACTCTCAAGTCAGATGTAGAGCAGTTGTTTCCAACTTTCTCCTGCTGCCACACTATTAGAATGAACCACCATCTCCATCAGCCGTGCATCCCACACACATAGAGATTCTCAGACGGGGCTGAAGGTACATCCATCCCACCCAGCCCAATAGGTCATACGCAGAGTGGAGGAGAGGAGCCGGTGAAGTATAAGAAAGCACGTCCCAGAGACCTGATATGTCTCCCAGCCAACACCCAGCCCCACCTACCAGTTTCCCTCGCACCCCTTTACTTGTTAGCTTTTCTTCAGGAAAACAAACTGCTCTCTTCCCATAATCTCCTGTTATCTTCATACTTCAAGACTAAGCTCTATTTTGGGTTCAAGTCTTCTTACCTCCATCCACTTATAATAGCTGGTCAGATGTCAGTGGCAAATCGTTTTTTTAATACTCATACTTGTAAAATCTTTGGGGTTGGTCAGGGCTCCACTGCACCTATTCCTGTTTCTCATCTTTTGGAATGTGTTTTTGTAAAACGCTGCCAGTTTTGCCATTGTCATGTCAAGGTAATCATGCAGCCATAACACAAATCCTAACTGTAAGGGCAGTACATCAAAAAAATTACTAGAGGCCAGCCTGCTGTTCAGATGGGGTCTTGGGCTGACACCACAGTCGAGGGTCAGGTCCAGAAGGTCAAGTCACCACTTCAGTGAGTCATAGGACTTTCAGACCACCAAACTCCCAGGGAGCTGATATATCACCCCACTCGTGAGGCTCCAATGCTCATACATGTTATCAAGGTCCTCCTTTTTTAGTTATAAAACTATTTTTTTAATGTCTTTTTTTTGTCTGCATTGGGTCTTCGTTGCTGTGAGTGGGCTTTCTCTAGTTGAGTCCAGTGGGGGCTACTCTTTGTTGCTGTGCCCAGGCTTCTCATTGCAGTAGCTTCTCTTGTTGTGGAGCACGGGCTTTAGGCACTCAGGCTTCAGTAGTTGTGGCACGTGGGCTCAGTAGTCGCAGCTTGCGGGCTCTAGAGCACAGGCTCAGTAGTTGTGGTGCATGGGCTTAGCAGCTCCGTGGCATGTGGGATCTTCGCAGACCACAGTGCAAGCCTGTGTCCCCTGCGTTGGCAGGTGGATTCTTAACCCCTGTGCCACCAGGGAAGTCCCCATTTTTATTTTTAAAAGAGGGGTTTTATTTGGTGAGCAGGGAATTCCAGCAAAGGAAATTAAGAGGGTCTTGCAAACTATGTCACTTAGGCTGCAAAATGCCTGATGAACTGCACTTAGTCCTTGAAACAGCACCTGTCTTCAAAGCAGTCACACTTTTTATCTCCTAGTTTTCCAACTCACTTAGGTAAAATTGCTTAAACAATGAAAATTATTAGTATCTAATTCTCCTCAAGATTCTATGGGGACCATTATCTTTTGTTTATCACACTGTTCTTAAGACAGATTACAATAAAATCATTTGATGAAAATACTGTCTGAAAATATGTCGATTCAGGAGGCTGACAGATGTTAAAGCTTTCTTTCTGAACTTAAACCTCAGAGAAATAGGTAACTTTTTAAAAATGGATGAATAAATTTCTAAATATAAAATGGAGACAATTCAATCTTAAAACTCAAACAGAATATTGAAAACATTAACAGAAAAAAGTTCAATGCATCCTACAGAATGAAAATGCTCAGTCTTTTCCTATAGATACTTAAAACTAGTGATCCCACTTTTCATTAATATTTGCTAAAATCTATGTAGCCGCCTCTAGATTTAGTTATTTGTTCAGGACCAAAGTGAAGCCAAAGCCACAAAAAAATAGAGATTAAACTAAACTGTGAGTAGCTGTTTAAAAAAAAGACTACATACACATAAATAGGATTACACACTTTAATCTGATTGACATGGAGGAAGTAGGGAGGACATGAAAGAAATTTAGTTTCAGCTCTGCTTTACACATAACCAGAGGCTCCTTTTCCAAAAAGTAAACCTGAGGTTTCAAAAACCACATTTTATCAGAATACTTCAGGAAAGCATACTATGTGTAATCCAGGAAATACATTATTTGCAGCATAGGAAATCATCACAGGCAATAAAAGATTAAAACAAAAGAAAGCACCAGGGCTTTGAGCAGGTCTAAGGTGAGTATATCTGCAGAAACAATGTAAATGTTCTTGACTGGCTGCTATGGAAACATGCTAATGAGGACTGGTCAATATCTTATCATTTTTAAAAACATGTTTCTTTGGAAAAATGGCAATAGTGGCTGAGAGTGAAGCCATCCTTTAGACACCCAGCTTATTGGCCTGGGTGAGAACAACTTTGAGAACTGGCATAAAAGCAGAGGTCTCACTGAAGTTGCTGGTGCTAACTATGTGGGTATGGATGGTTAATCCTTCTGAGTAGTTTCGAGTCTCAATGCTCCTTGCGATGTTGTGTAAACCATTGATGATTGTTGGTGAAAGCTGAAATAAAGGTGGAATTGAGAGAGAATTAAATTAAGGAAGAATTCTCCATGAGACCCTCTATAAACATTAAACCCTGATATTTAAGAGGAGCTTGAAATAAACATTATTTTAACAATGTATAAACTGGTGAGCATTCCTAGAAAGCTTCTTGGACCAACCAACACTTAAGTTATAAAATGGAACCATGACAAAATGATTTATGTAAGGAATTATTTACGAATTATACATGTATGATAAGCCAGGTATTTCCTTACAGAAAAGCCAGATTTCCTTCCCCAAGTTGAAATGTTAATGTCTCTCTCCACTTAAGAGTTTTAATTCTTATTATTTTATTTTAGATAACTTAAATATTTTAAATAACTAAATTATTTTAGATACTGTCTCACACCTTTTAAAATTTTTCCTATGTACATGAAGGAGTTTAAAGATTCTTAATCATGACATCTTGAAGAAGGGGTCCAATTTACTCTAAAACCTTGTGGACAATAGAAACCTTGCACTTCTGGTCCACCGCCATTAGAAGGGCAACAGTCCTCATCATGTACTCAATTTGCCAGTTCTTAACTGCTTTTCATAATCCTGTCATCTCTTAAAATCATAAGACCTCTAGTTTTTTTTTTCCCCCCATGTCATTACTTGGCATACATGTCCATACTTTTCAGAGAAGACTTTATTTTGGATCAGTCCATGGGCCACGCCACTTCCACTGTCATATCAACTTTCTCTGGTTTGGTTCTCATGAAATAAATGGTTATTTTTAGCTGATGGCATTGATATGGGGAATGGGGAAGAGAAATGCAAAAATGCAAACATGTGAAAGGTCCCAATTCTTGTTTTCTTTCCTAGTGCTTTCATTAACAAAACAAAACAATTCTAGAAAGGAGTGGAGAGGTTGGGAGGGACAAGAGAACAGAACACACAGGGCATTTACTCCTTACTGCTGACCATCTTCAAAGTTACACACGTTGATTTGCTCAATTTGTGGCTATCTCTGGCTCTGCCTCTGTGTAATAGCTATTCTAAAAGAAAAGGTTCAGAGTCTTAGACTATGAGAGAGATTACAGATTTGGTCTCTGGAAAACAGAGTATCTGCCCACTCTCTGATTTCTTAATTCAAGGGACATATAAAAATGAATAGAAGGCCAGTTACTGTAGGACCAGTACAGGCCAGTTTGTATATCTGCCCTTTGTTATAAAAAAGGTTAAAAATTCTCTCTCCCTCTTAATCTCTCTCTCTCTCTCTCTCTCTCTCTCTCTCTCTCACACACACACACACACACACACACACACACACACACACACACACACACACACACACACACACTGTCCTATCCCCTTATCCCTGAAATGTAAGATTTAGACAGAGAAAAGCCCATTCTATGAACTGTCACGATCATTTGGCCCCAAGCATACTATATATTACGTGCAAGTGCTGATGAGACACTTATTTTACTAGCAACCAGGAATAAATGATTATCATAAATCCTTCTTTTACCCACAAACTTACTGTCTGTTCCCTAAGTTTATCATACAGAAACTCCAAACGTTTGCTGGCATCATCTAGCTTCCTCTTGGTTTGCTGCAGGAGAGAAAAAATAGGTATGTTATGTATGAACAATAACTTTATCCCAAGAACTTGCCTTATCTCATTTCACTAAACCTTACAGTCATGATGTTGGACAGTTTCATTTTATAAAGAAATGAAGATAGCTAAGACTGAGGAACTTGAACAGATTATTGTAACAGAGATCAGTAATCTATTAAGGCAGGGAGGGCAAGAAAGTGAGACCCTTCCTCCTAGTGTGCAAATTGGAGCACTGGCTGGATTTCATGGGGACTGCAACTCACTTGAGGTGTGTGAGTGTCCCTCTACACTATATCCACAAGCAACAGGAAGGGCCATCTGGAGGCAGCAATGGGTCAGTGTACTACAGAAAAGAAGGTCTAACAGTTACTGTAAATTAAATAAAATGAAAATTATGGGAGCTAGAAGGCAAACATACAGGTGAACTGTGGAATCTCAAAAGTACTACTTATACACTCAGTCACATTTGGTACATTTAATCCTATCTTATTCTGGGCCTTTAAAACACCAAAAAAAGGAGAAAATTATCTTTTGGTGACTTAAGATTATTAAGAGGGAAGTGTTAAAATGAGTTTTTAAATTAAGGAGTCCTCCTACCCTCATCCTAGTATTGTAAGTATAGTAAGAGAAAACTATCCTAAAAGTAAAGGTTTGAAATTATACTATGATTAACTTAATATCTACATTATACAACAGCCTTAAAAGTGACACTGCTTTTCAATATTTATTGAGGGACTACTATGTGCCATGCTGGGACAGTGTTGTGTCTCATGGATCTCATATTCTATTGTATGTCAGATGGTGATGAGTGCCATGAAGAAAAGTTAACAGGGTAAGGGGGTCAGCAGTGTTGGCAGTATGACGTGGTAAGGAAGTCCTGATGGCTAATGGGACATCTGAGCAGACACCGGGAACAAGTGTGCAAGAGCTAGGCAGTTCTGTGGGGAAGAGTTCCAGGCAGAAGGAAGCACAGGTGCAAAGTCTCTGATGCTGACACGTTCTTGGTATGTTTGAGGAGGGAATGTCAGTGTGTCAGAAGAGGAGAAGCCATCGAGGATAACCTTACAAACTAAGTTGTGCTGCAAAATTACTTTGTGCTGTTTGGACATAACTGAAGTGGAAATAAGAATAAAGTCATACTATAAACATGATTTCAAGTATTGATGAAAATGGACTTTTGTGGAGGGTTCAAAGTTAATCCCACCTAGCTACCAGCAGGAGTCCTGGGCAGTATTTGAACTTCCTCCCCAACTAGCGACAGGAACAGTTTGTCTTTCTCTTCTGCCCAGGGGTCCTGGGTAACCAGAAGGAAGGTGATATGGTGACCTAGAGGAGGTGAAGCTCAACAAAAATTTATTAAGCTAGGCCATGTACGAGGTGTCCTCCCAAACTCTATTTACATTAACTCATGCCTGAAGGAAGACTGGAGTTTTCCCCCATTTTTATTAGGATTCCTCCATTTTGTATGATGAGGACCTCTCTGCCTAGGAGACACTGTACACTTACCTGTTTAACAGCTTCACCTGTTCTCTGTTCCTAGCTTCACCTTTCCATCAATCCCAGAGTGCCAGGCGCTAAGGTTCATGCTAACCTTCCCCTGCCTCTGCCTTCAGGACACTTTCAGTACAGGGAGCTGCTTTCCAAAAGGCTAGCAGAAGGCTGCACATAGTGATACTCAATGTTTGATGAAACAACAAATTCCAGAAGCTGTTTTTTAAGCAGACAACTGGCCAGTGACTAAATAAACATATTTAATGTTTGTTGGCAGAAAGTGAAATTTCATCTAAAACAAAACTGGCTTTGTGGAATTTTTGTTGTTGCCAATACAGTCATCCTCTAATAAACTGAGTAAAATCAGTTACTTTGACTATGAATATGACTCCAATATCTAAAGCACTTAACTATTTTTAAGGTCTTTGCAAAGTTAAAGACTGTCTATCTACTTTTAAAAGCTTTGATGCAAACTCAGAAAGAAACACCAAATCTGAGTTTCACCATTCTGTTGTATTTTTGTGCTACGTACAAGGTTTGCCAATGAGACTCAGGGCAGCATAGTGGTTGAAAGCATGAATTCTGGAGCCAGACTAGGTTCGAATGCTGGCTCTGCCTTAATTATTACATAACTGCTTTTTGCCTTAATTTCCTCCTCTGTAAATAAATATGACAAACCTACCTACCATGAGGTTGTTTTAAGGATTAAAGTTATATGTAAAAAGCAGTTGAATGTGTTTTTATATGTACAGCAAACTATATATAAGTGCTAGCTTTACTGCTTTTGCATAAACTTTCAAAATATATCTTGTAAGACTTCAAGCAATCATTATAGAAGCGCTCCATAAGGGATTCTTTTAATTAAGCAAAATTAAAAATACATACAGGATCTGTGGCTGAAGAGAGGCAGCGCTGAATAAGATCCTCAAATGTGGTCTTTAGGATGAGGTGTTCATCTGGAATAGGTTTCTTGGTAATTTTTTCTGTTGGCAAAGACTGCACATGCTGGAATAAATAATACCATAAAATGACTAGAAATGACCAGAAGCTACCTATACACAAAGCCCTGAATCTGTGATAAAGAGAAACCAACGACCTTGTAGACAGGCTATTCAAAATCAAATGAAAAATTAACATGTGAAATCACTTGGGATAAGCAAGCATAAAACTCAAGACATTCAGTAGAAGATACAAGTACTCTCGCTACAGCTTCTATTTTCAAAAACAGGATTGGATATAAAGTATTTGATTAATTATGGAACATATGTTGATCACTATTTTATATAACTGATGGGAAGGAGACCTGTGCCAGTAGGAAATAAAAAGAACAATGCATTTACAAAGTTGGCTGGTTGGAGTGGCTGCTTGCTTTGCTTGTTGGCTCATTTTTGATTATCCTGACATTCTTCTGTTCTTTGGTTTACTCTTGGAGGGTATTAACTGGGCTATTATCAAACTGCAAGATTAAACCAAAGATTAGGATAGAAGAGTCCATGATCTTACTGAATGTACAGATGGGAAACAAAGAAGGAATGTGTAAGTGTCTAAAGTTTTGACTGATTAGTTCATTCATAGAAAACATTAAGCAGTTATGTATTAGGAATTGGCTAGGTACTGGTGAGCCAACATGGAAATGATCTCATCCCTCAGGGAGTTTACAGGCTGATGGAAGAGAGAGAAAGTTTAAAAATGTCATAAATGTATGTCAAATAGCAAACTGTGGTTAAGTTAACATCACTGGAATCAAGACAATATAACTGAGATTTAACTGAGGGGAGGGCTCTTTAAGGAAGTTATATCAGAAGGATAAGTAGGAGTTAACCAGTTAAATGGGGAAGGAAATGCATTCCAGACAGAAGAACTTGTACACAGGAAGGATCATGATACAAGGGACTGAAAGGAGGTCACTGTAGCTGGAGCAGAGAGAGCGAGCAAGGAGGAGTATGAGCTGAGAGATTCCAGACAATGTGAAATATTTTGGTCTTTATCCTGAGAACAATGGGAAGCTGTAACGTTTTAAGCAATGAGGAGGTAAGACCAGATAAGAGATGGGTCAAAGTAGATGCTGGCAGACCAACTAGAGGCTCCTGCACTGCTTAAGACTGGAGATGAAGGTAGCATGGACTAGACTGGAAATGTAGAGAAGGGATTTGAGAGAGATTTTGAAGTAGTATCAGCAAGATTGGGGGATAGCTCTGAAAAACAGGTTAAAGGAAAAAGAATATGAAGACAATGCCCAGGTTTTTGGCTGGATTAAACAGGAAGGATTATGGTGCCATTAATTGAAACAGGACACACCAAAAGACGACTAGGTTTGGGAGGAAGACTATGAATTAGATTCTGGATATGTTAAGTGTGAGGTGCCTCAGAGACATCCAAGTGGACAGGAAGCTGGATATTATGGCCTGGCTGAACACACACATCCATGCAGCTCTCCCTTTCAATGGTAACTGAGGTTCTGGTCCAGATGAGTATAGCATGAGCACCCAGGTCTAAACAAAAGTGAATGGCTTCACAAACACCACAGACTTGTAATTATAAAAAATTAACAGTGAATCGTTATAATTTTATATATTCTTGTGGAAAGAAGAAGGTCTTCCTATCTCCATCAAAACACTTGTTTTTATAATGCAACTGTTAATGTTTATAAGTTCCTTAGGCAGAAATCTCTTAACAGCAAAACATACTCTTGTGGTAGAGATATAATCTTTACAAATTTGACTTCAGAGAGTCAAAGACAATAACAGACAGAAGAGCTAGTTTTATACTTGGGCAGGAATTTATTTCATCTTATGTTGAACTGTAACCCAACCTCTTTACTTTACATGAGTAGATCAAAACATTTATCTTTGTATGTCTAAGTCAGTTATATGGAAATATGATAGACTTTTCATCATCTAGAGCCCTGCCTACTAGCTGTTTGTATGTGAAAAGCAAGCACAAAATTGTATCTCCATCTAAAGATATGGCTATCTTATTAGCTCTTACACATACACAAGAAAATATACAACTCATTACATTTTTATTTTATATTTTAAAGGAAAAAACCTTTGGAAACAGCTTCTGCTTAGCAACCTTGGATGCAACTGATCTTAAATTGTGGCTACTGATTAGATCAAATGAAATACTGTAATTGCCAAGTTACTGTTAACATATACCAGTAAATATATAAGCTCCTTCTAGAAAGTTTGTATATGGGCTTGTCATTGAAAAATAATACACATACATGAACAATCTTTAAAAAAAGTTATTTTTAAGTTGTCTAAATTGAAATCAAATTGAAATAATAAAGGTATAACCATAAAAGTTAAAATGTTAAGAAAAAATATCGAAATAGAGCCATCTCCCACTTCCACAGATTTACTGTTACCTGCATGGTATTTCCAATAGGAGCCCCAGGGGCACCTTCAATATTGGGCTTTGAAAAAGACGGAGGCATGCCTGGTTGACTGAGGGGTTGCTGTATGCCGTGGAAGGGCTGGCCACCTGGAAGGTGTGGCTGTGGGAATGAAGCTTGGCTTGATAGTGGTACTGGAGCTGAAGGCTGTTGCTGCAGCATCTGTGACTGGGGGTCACCCAAGGGGTTCATGATTGGTGATGTGATAGGAACAGGAGGCGTAAAGTTCTCAGGCATCTTTTAAAAGAAATAAAAGGCACCAAGAGTAAGGAAAAAAATGGGATGATGACATTTCCTCAGCTTTAAATAAGGGAGTTAGCCATTTGCAGCAACATGGATGGACCTAGAGATTATTACATTAAGTGAAGTAAGTCAGAAAGAGAAAGACAAATACCATATGGTTATCACTTATATGTGGAATCTAAAATATGACACAGATGAACCTATCTATGAAACAGAAACAGAATCGGGGACATAGAGAACAGATTGGTGGTTGCCAAGGGGGTTGGGGGAGAGTTTGAATGGGAGGGTGGGGTTAGCAGATGTAAGCTTTTATATATAGAATGGATAAATAACAAGGTCCTACTGTACAGCACAGAGAACTATATTCTATATCCTATGATAAACCATAATGGAAAAGAACATGTTTTAAAAAGAATGTATATACACATACATGTATAACTGAATTACTTTGCTGTATAGCAGTAATTAACACTGAAAATCAACTATACTTCAATAAAAAAATTTTTAAAAATAAATAAGGGAGTTAGACTATTCCATGGTTAAAAAAATTTTTTTTTAGTAACAGTAGAACACTTTTTAAAATGAAATTTTATGCAGAATTCTAGAGAAAAACATAAAATTAAAGTTAATCTGGCTAAGAGGGCTGGGAGCTCAAACCTGGACCTTTGTTTCCCCTTTACCTTCCACACTTATCCCATAATGGGCCAAAACCATGGTGTTTTTGAAAGAGGATGTCAAAGTCTGGAGAATTACATCTAGCCATACTGGGATCAGATATGCCAAATATGTGTTTGTATGTGTTTAATGTGATCAGATGCAATACCTTTTTCCTAGATCATTAAGTGATACCTACTTAGTGATCAATCACACTCAAAGTAGTAGATTAAATTTCTGATTATCAATGACCTAATTTTGGGGGGTGGTTTGCTCATTTAGTATCTCCCAATTTTATATTCTGGCCTCTCATTACTATATTTGGGGGGCAGAAATCACTAGGAGGAAAAAAAAAAAAGGCTTGGGGTAAAATAAGGAAAGAAGAATCTTAAGTTATGCTCTAATAGCTCTCAACAGTTATTAACATCTAAATGATGCTCAACTACAAGGCTATTTCTTTTCATATTACATGTGATGGACAAAAATAGTCCAAAATATAATTACAAATTCATGATTACTGTTAGAACCCCAAACCAAAGTAACTCCTAAAAAAAAAAAACATTTGAGAAGCATGAAATTTTGTTTCCTACTCTTTGAAAAAGATCTGCTGGGAATTTACATCTTGTTTTTTAAAAAGGGTTTAATTCATACCACCATACTATTTTGTACTTTCTTTCCTTCCCTTCATGGATTAGAAGATGTAAGTTGAAATACACATATTAAGTATATCAGTCAGTCAGCTTTGCCTTTAAAGGAACAGTGAAGTGTGGTGTGCTTCAGGTGGCTACATGATTGACAGGACACCTGTAAGCAACTGGATAGACATATTTTTCTAGTACCTTCTTCTTCTTGGGTACTCTGTTCAAAGCTGGAGGATCATTCCAACCATTCTGAGAACCTATAACAGACAATAGAGGGTATTTTCCTTTAGAATCCTGAAAAGAAGAAAACTAAATTGTATCCATCATATAATAATACCTTCAAATTTTACTTTCACCCTGAGATAATTGTCACAAAAGTTTTACCAGCCGAGCTGCTGGGATCACTATGTAGTCCTGGACTCTCAAACTCATTAACTCTTCTAATCACGGAACCTTGGCTTAGAAAGCAGCATATCTTGACATTATTTCCTTTTAAAGTGAAAGAGTTGTACTAAATTTAAGGATAGTGAAGTTTTTATGTCTATATTGGCATATAAGCTTCAAACAATTCTCATAATAAAGAAAAAATAAATCACCTGAGTCTGCTAAAAAATAAAAGTCTTCTGATATATTCAACCCACAAAGAAAGAATAAAAGTAGCAATCTCTTATTTCCCCAGAGAGCAATTCAGCATACCCAAATCATCCACATGGTGGAAACAGTTAAAAAAACAGAGCTCAACTACGCAACACCAGTATGTTTCATCATCTTTGCATTAAGAACAACCTATAAAGTAGAAAAAGGCATCAAATATCTGTGGTAAGTTGTTTTTTTTTTTTTTAATACCACACACACATGAAAAATTTCCAGGCTGGCAGCAAATATAAAATTAAACTACTGTCACCTTTAGGAAATCCCCCCCCCCCCAAATCTCCCAAAACCTGTCATCTCAAAGTGAGAAATGAACAGGAGTAGCAGAACTCATTAAGGTACTTAATGCCTGTATCTTAAAAAAATTTTTTTTTAAACATCTTTATTGAATGCCTGTATCTTTAAAGAAAAAAGGAATAAAACATGCCAGAGATACGATAATTACTAAATCAAAATATAATCATTTTATATCTTATTAAGTTTTGTGTATGTGTATATGTAAAAGCAAAAAATTCTTCTTTCAATAAATTAAATTCTTTCAGTATTTTACTTTTGCTTGTTTTATTGATATCCACGATATTAAATCACAACAAAATTGCTTAGCAAACCAAAGAACATAATGTCATAGAAATTTTTAAAAAACAAGATCTTCTCCTAACCAGCATGCACTCATTTGCCTTGATTTTAAAAGTAGAATTAATTTTCTACAAGGTGACTAGGAGACAGAACGCCAAATGAGCCTCAAAACACTCAAGAGCTAATCACAAAAAATTAAACCACATGCTGCTATTTGCTTAACAAATTCTTAAAGTTCTCATTATACACAGACTAATCATTCAAATCTCTCCCATCACCTTCTAATCTTTCTTATATCTAAGACAATCTTGGTACAGCCTTGTCTTTCAGTCTATATAAAATAGACAACTTTTATGATTCAAGATCATTTGTGTCACTGTTAATTCAATCAGTTCTAAGATTTGATCAGATTTAGGATATTGTCAGCTTTAAAGTTCACATGCATAATTGTGAATATCCATTCATTAATTAGAGTCAGTGATTCAAAGATTTCCAAAGATATATTTTATAACTAATTCACCTTCCAACATAGATGCCTGGTCTTGTATAGACTGATTTTCTGTAGACAAAATGTAAAAGTCACTTAAACAGTATTATCATCAAAGACATTCTAAACTCATTTCTATTTGAATTTTTGAATTTTATTTTATTTTTTATATAGCAGTTTCTTATTAGCTATCCATTTTATACATATTAGTGTATATATGTCAACCCCAATCTCCCCATTCATCACACCACCACCACCACCCCTACCCCACCACTTTCCCCGTCTTGGTGTTCATACATTCGTTCTCTACATCTATGTCTCTATTTCTGCCCTGCAAACTGTAAACTCTACTCATTTTATAATTGTTTCTCCTCCCTCCATCAACCCCAAGAAAGAACAAACTAATTTTATACGGGAATAAAACTTACTTTTTAATCAAGTCACATGAAATGGTTTCTATCTAATTAAGAAAGTAATCAGTTTGTGGGCAAAGCTAATTCATTTAAATGTCAGATTCAATTAACTCTTAAACACTACTTTTTTCTCTCACTGTGCCAGCTGTCTCTTTTAAGAGAAAATTTTGTTCCTTCCTATTTAAAACAACATTATTTCCCTAATTGTTTGCACAGATTATTTTTCTACTATTTGATCAATGAAGCTCAGTAATATCATGGTGCGGGGAGGGCTGAGAGCACTTCCTAACATATTGTAACTGTGTCCATTTTAGTATTTTTTAAAGCTGTGAATCCAAATCAGTTGAAGATCTTGTAAAAATGCAGATTCTAATTCACTAGGTACAGCGTAGGACCTGAGATTCTATTGCTTCAGCCAGCTCCCCGGTAATGCCAATGCTGCTGGTCCAAATCCTCTTTAAGTAGTAGGGTTTTAAAGAGAAATGGGAGGATTTCTACATTGTCCTGCAGACCTCAACACTACATTGTTAAAGATAATAAGCATGTTAAACGATCTTAACAAGAGTTGCTACTTTACTGCTGGATCTGGGAAGCCCCAAGGATCTGCATTCTGGAGGAACTGTAATTTCTGGGGTCACACCATGAATATGAGCTTAAATGGGAACAGGCCCAGTAAATATGTAACCATCTCATATGGTCTTTTCTATAAGAATATACAGATTTGCAGACTGTTTAGCACAAATCTTCCAGAAATCACTACTTCTCTTAAAAGAACTGAAGTTTCTGGCAGTGGACAAGAGGAAAGAAGGCTGAGAACTAATACAGCAATTCCAAAGTTGTCGGATATTCAGGACTGGTCCAGGCCCAGCCTCCAATCAAAAGCATGCAGTGTAGATACATCACATGCACATACAACTTATGGGAATTCAACTATCTTCACTTGAGGAGAGAGGAATCAAGAGAATATAGCATTAACTAGTGAGTTCAATTCAGTTTGAGCTCTACTCAAGCACATGCCCCAGAGAAACTGTGTGGTGGGAGAACTAATCCCACAGTTGGAAGTTTCACTGTATGGAGCTAAGGATAGATGTTTTTCATACAATATGGCTTCTAACCACAAGCAATTTCTTCATGAGGGCTTAAATGAAGAAAGGGGTGATCACGGATAACTGACTCCAAGTGATTTCTTATTTTTGTCTTAAATGATGACTTTACAATTTAACTCCCCATGCAAGATATGACCTCATAGCACTACAGTTAATAAATCCCTGGGAGTCACTGTGTGTGCATTATGACAGAGGACAGACCTGACTTGCAACTACTGATGTACTCTCTAGCACCAGACTTCAGCTTCTGGACTGAGGGGGACAGTATACAGTCCATCCCCAGGATCTACACCTGCAGATTCAACCAACTGAGGATCAAAAACATTCAGGAAGGAAAAAAATCCAAAAAGTTCCCAAAAGCAAAACTTGAATTTGCTGCAAGTATTTACACAGCATTTACACTGTATTGGATATTATTAGCAATCTAGACATAAAAGTATATGTGCGTAGGTTATATGAAAATACTATGCCACATTATATAAAGGACTTGAGCATCCTTGGATTTTGGTATTGGGGCAGGGCAGGGGGGAGTCGACGGTGTGAAAAACCTAAAAGTACTGGAGGTACCCTGGCCTCGATCGTTTTTTTTCAGGGAGCAGTCTCAACAACATGCCTCCTCTCTAGCCCTATGAAACGTGGGAGCAGAAGCTGAGACCAGTTTTTCCTCTAACCTCTCATGGCAGTGATCTTAGCCTTGGATATTGAAGCCTGAGGGGGTTATCCTGATTTCACCAACTATTAGCAGCAGAAAAAAGTATGTGGAACAATTTCATATGACCCTTTGGTAGAATGACATCAAAGTTATAATGAAATCAAATTAAATTGAAAGTTATGAGTAAAACTCAATGAAATAAGAAACAAAAAGATTTTCAACAGGAACATATAGCCAGTTGGCTATCCCTCATAACTTGAGGGTAGGCTGCCTGTTGAACTAAAAATAACGATTGTACAATAATCAAAGATCCCACCAAAATATATGCCTAACTGGCCCCTCCTAACCTCAAACCATGCAATATTTTTAGCAATATGTTTTATTTCAGCCCAGAAAATCCTTGTTCAAATCTCTGATCAATTTAACAGTTTTATCTTATCTATGATTCTAACCCCTCAATAGTTTTGCTTTTATATCTTTAAATTGTTTAAATATGACTTTTTAAAAACACAATTAAATTGACCTCTACTTTATGGAGACACACTTTAATAGGAACAATAGGTAAAGCAAACTAAAGGAAGAATATGAATATCTACAGGAGACAGTATTATGGAGGTTCATTACAGATGTGCAAAATGATACTCTTGGTCAATATTTTTTGAAAAACCTAACACATTCTAATCTTGGGACATAATTCTCTCATAAAACTAGTAAGGGAAGATAATCTTTTTTACCTTTTCAAAAAACCTTAAAAATGAGCATAAATCTCTCTCTCTCTTTTTTTTTTTTTTGCGGTACACAGGCTTTTCTCACTGTTGTGGCCTCTCCCGTTGCAGAGTACAGGCTCCGGACGCGCAGGCCCAGCAGCCATGGCTCACGGGCCCAGCCTCTCCGTGGCATGTGGGATCCTTCCGGACCGGGGCACGAACCCGTGTCCCCTGCATTGGCAGGCGGACGGACTCTCAACCACTGAGCCACCAGGGAAGCCCCTTACTCTCTTTTTAAACATGACAATGACTTTAAAGAACACTGAAAAATGGTTCATGGTGTAATATTAAGGAAAGTAGTAAGACTGTAAATTATGAGTGTATGTGGGAGTTATGATCTCAATTCTTTAAAAATGCATGCATACAATAAGATATTACTATCTTCACACCCATTAGAATGGCGAGAATTAAACACAAAAGCAAAATACAGAAAACAACAAGTGTTGGTATGGATGTGGAGAAATTGGACCCTTACGCATTGCTGGTGAAAATGCAAAATAGTGCCACCACCTCAAAAAATTAAACACTGAATTACTATTTGATCTAGTAATTCCATTTCTGGGTATATACCCAAAAGAACTGAAACCAGGGACGTGAACAGATATTTGTACACTCATGTTCATAGCAGCATTACTCATGACAGCCAAAATGCCCATGTACAGGTTAATGGATAAACAAAATGTGTTTTATACATAAAGTGGAATATTACTCAGCTTTAAAAAGGAAATTCTGATACATGCTATAATATGGATGAATCTTAAAGACAGTGAAACAGCCAGATACAAGAAGAAAAAACTGTATGACTACTTATATGAGGTACCTAGAATACATACGTAGAGACAAAGTAAAACGGTGGTTACCAGGGGCTGGGGAAAACGGGGAGTTTTTAATGGCTACATAATTTCAGTATGGGATGACAAAAAAGTTCCGTAGTTAGTGGTGATTATTGTACAATAATGCAAATGCACTTAATATCACTTAAAAATTATTAAAATGGTAAATTTTATGTTATGTATATTCAACATTAAAAGAACTTTAATACATGCATACATGCATATATGTGTACGAAGGGAATAAATACACCTAAATTATTAGTGCTTACATATGGGTGACAGACTTGCAGATAATTTTAATTTTATTCTCTATACTATTTGAGGTCTTTCAAAATCCTACAATAAAAAAATTAATAAAAATCAAGGGAAAATTAACTTAAAAACTGAATATGGCATGTCACTGGATTCTGGAGACCCTTATCCACCTTAGTGTAGGGATTAGTCCTCCACATGGTCTTTAGGGAAGGAAGAGAGAAGCGCTTGGTCTCACATACAGAAGTGGAGTTGCTACCATCCTTACTCGAATCTCACTTCTCACTGGGAACCTTCTCAAGGTGTTCTTGCATAATGGTAGGATCTAGGCACTGCCTAAGATACTTTCAGTGGATTCACAGAAAAATATTAGTGCCAATGGTATGGAGACTTTTGGCTAAAAGATAATTTGAGACGGACAGAACAGAGCATCCTTGTTAATCATATACCTCCCCCTTCCCCGTTAGCCTTGCACGTCACATTTTTAAAAAGGCATCACAAAATTAACAATTTAAATTTAGAGAGAATGAATCCTTAAGGTCATTTTCCAATGACACGAGATAAAACAGGTTTATCCAAAGAAAAATAAGGAAGGCTATCATGCTCCTTTCCTTTGTTTAAAGGGTTAAAAACCAGGTACTTATAGTTTGACTATGGAATGTTTATGAAAATTAAAAAAAAATTTTTTTCAGCACACTGTTTCACGAAAATATGCAATATCATGCCCCTTCAAGACTCTTCTGTGTGAAGGAGCACAAGACTATATATATATATATATATATATATATATATATATATATACCCAAATTAATATATATAATTAATTATATATAATTATATATATTATATTAATTATATATAAAACTATATATAATTAATATATATATTATATATATAATATATATACCCAAATTAAATTTTCCATTGTTTAACGAAATCAATACTGTTTACTCAAACACAGCTTCATGAGAGCTTGTCATTTTATCAGAAAATTTTTCTAAGTAAACTTCTTGGGCCTTCACATTTGAAAGTGAAGTATTAGTAACAAGTATACATTAAACCAGGGACAAAACAAAAAGGTGGGGGGATACAAGCAGTATCTTACTTATCCTGGACAGTAAAGCTAGGAAAACTTCCTGCTTTTTGTGCTGTCACCACTGAAACATGTTGCACTATACTAACTTAGGCTGTTAGCACTTTGTACCTAGAACTTGGAGACAGCCTGTTTTCCTTGCCTCTGATTCTGCCATGCTGCCGTTTTGCAGAACCATCTCCAGATTAACCTCCCTAAATAAAGTACCACTTTGACCATGCCTCTCAGTAGTTCAAACTCCTCCACTAGAAATTTTCTTCTTACTGTATGAAGTATAAATTTCTTGCCCTGACATTTAATGTTTTCCAAAATTTGGCCCAAATACAAACTTTATGTTCCAACTTACAACAAAGCTATGTGCTGTTCACCAGAAATAGAAATGTACTGTACTTTTCTGCCTTCCTACCTGTGCCTAGAATAATTCTGATTATAGACTGAACAGGTTCTCATTAAGAATTTACTGAATGAATGTTTTGATGATTGCAACATGAGTTTCTCTGAGCAGTGTGCACATAATTTTGTGGTTCACTAACAGTTACAGGGCTTGAAAATCCTAGTGTCTATCAAGAAGAATCCACCAGACAAGTGGAATTTCCAAGTCCCGTAGAAAACCATGATATAATAATCTAAGACAAAGATAAAACTTTTAGTCACAGTTATCTGTATAACCTAAGCAAACTTTTTAGGAAATCAAAAAATAAGGTAAAGCTCTGTTAATTAAAATATAGGGACTGCTAACATGCAAGAGGTAACAGAGCAGCTAGCTTAGTGCATGCTGAGTATTGAAAAGCGTATGGCTTCATCTTCCTATTAGTTACTCTGCTTCTCAGCCAGGTTAGAGCACTGTTACTCTGTACATAAGCAAAGACTTTATTATATGGCCAAATGCCCTTCAGCTTAAGGAGGAAAAATATACCCATGCAAATATTTAACTTAGATGATGAAGTAACAAATGCTTAAAATAGTGATGCTAAATGTTTCTGTTAATTCCAACACTGATAGCTATTTCTACCCCTTTCATCAGGACTAGACTATTTGGTAAAGAAGAATGAACATGCGCTTTGAAGACTGAGAGAATGGGGTATCTCAGTTGTACCTCAACTTGGAGACTATCACTGTGCAATCATGAAAACATTATATATAACCCTAGGAAACTCAAGCTTCCTCATGGCAATTTTTTTTTTTTTTTTTTTTTTTTTGTGCGGTCGCGGGCCTCTCACTGTTGTGGCCTCTCCCGTTGCAGAGCACAGGCTCTGGACGTGCAGGCTCAGCGGCCATGGCTCACGGGCCCAGCTGCTCCGTGGCATGTGGGATCTTCCCAGACCGGCGCACGAACCCGTGTCCCCTGCATCGGCAGGCGGAAAATATATGGCAGTGCTGGTACATGTCCAATGTATGTTCAATAAATGATAATTCACTTTCCTACTTCCCTGTACCACTTTCTTATGTGGGGATTTACTTGAATCCATCTTTCACTCAAGCTATTACCCAACTATTCAGAATGTATACTGTTTTCACTCATCCAGGTTTTAAAAGGTAATTTTTTGAACTCTACAATTGAATTAACACTCCTCTCTAAATACCAACCTATTGAAATATCTGTATTGAAAATTATACAAATTTGTGCAGTAAAGGCTGATACATATTGTTTGTATGATTGTTGGTACTTTGGACTTTAACATTATATATCAAAGAAGAGAGAAGGAGATATGTGTATAATTCTGGATCCACAAGACTTCCAAGAAAAAAATACTTCCTCAATAAATCCTATTATATGATCAGTGTTTTCAGTTATTAAAGTTACTACTTAGCAGATAAAAAGAGAACAACATATACTGGACTTCCAGGAACAACTTCAGTATTAGAAAGCAAGACTCACTCCTGTTTGCCCCTCTAGTTTAAAACCATCAATTTTAATCTGAAAGGGAAACTATTTTCAAATACCCTTAGTAACAAGTATACATTAAACCAGGGACAAAAAAAAAAAGGAACAGAGCTCTAATTTTTTTTTTTTTTTTTTTTTTTTTTTTTTTTTTTTTTTTTTTTTTTTTTTGCGGTATGCGGGCCTCTCACTGTTGTGGCCTCTCCCGTTGCGGAGCACAGGCTCCGGATGCGCAGGCCTAGCGGCCATGGCTCACGGACTTAGCTGCTCCGCGGCATGTGGGATCTTCCCGGACCAGGGCACGAACCCGTGTCTCCTGTATCGGCAGGCGGATTCTCAACCACTGCGCCACCAGGGAAGCCCCAGAGCTCTAATTTTGAGCGATGTGTTATCACAGCTAACTTTGCAGTCATTGTCCCCAAATGCTTTCAATGTACTAATGCATTCAATCTCTTCATAAGCTTATCAGTACATACTATTATTATTATGAGGAAACTGAGGCTTAAAGTTAAGTAGTTTATTCAAGGCCACATAACTAGAAAGGAGTGAAGCTGTGATACAAACACAGGAAGTCTGATTCCAAAGTGTGAATTCTTTACTATGTTAGTGGTTCTTGCCCCGATTCATTGATCTCTTTTTGTAATACATACTTCTGAGGCCCCTTTTACAATCTTACCATGAAAATCAGATAATATTACCTACTCATAAAAAATTAATATAATGCTTTAATTGTAACATGAAAGATAAAAAGAATTTATAAAATGTGTATTTACTATAAAAATAATTTTAAATTATGATTTTAATTAGAAAATTTCAGGCAGAACTACACTGCCAATAACAACAAAAATGCCTAGAAATTTCCAAAATGTTTGTGAGGGTAGAATTGTCCTAATGGAGAGAATCCCTGCACTACTGTATACTTTCTGCTGTCTTAGAGATTCTGTCAGAGTTGCATTCTTTCACTTTTTTCCTTTCAATACACGTCGAGATCCTTCCTCACCTTTACAAACAAAACATAATTACAAAATTTGTACAGCCTCATTTCTTAAAATGGGCCTCATTTCTTAAAAACTAAAAATTCAGGAAGAACACAGAGCATCGTTTTATTCTGGCAAAGAAATTAGTGTCAATTAAATCTAGTTCCAACCACCACTTATCTGTCCAACTAATTTCTTACCGCTTATTTTAAATTCAATGGCAGATTATATACTCTTACCTTTTAAAGCTCTAAAGCTTTCCTCATTCAGCAACTAAAGTTAATTATGGGAAAATCACACTTTCAGAAATAGTTTTAGAATTTGTTATACAATTAAATCAATACCTCACACTGCCCAGTTTACAGTTAGATATAATTCCCCTCCATCCACCCACGTGATCATGGAAAAATAAAAGAGGAAGCCAAACCAAGTCCCTTTCAAGCGCAGACCTGTTCTCTGGGATGCAGGCAGCTCGCCGGCAGCAGGCAGTGTACCTGTTGCTCCAGGAGGCAGCGCATAAGCTGAAGATGATGGTGGAGCTCCTGGTCCGCCATGCTGGAAGGAGGCTCCAGAGGAAGGGGGAGGAGGGAAAGAGGCAGTGGGGCTGGAGGTAGGTGGAGAGGCCTGGTGCTGTGCTGTGTACAGCTGAGACTGCCCAGAATAGGAAGAAGCAGAAGATATGTATGGGGTGTTAGGGTAAGCATTTGAAGCAGAAGGAGCAATAGGCTGCTGAGGTCGATACACTGCTGACCCCCCTGCTGCGAAGGAATACTGCTGGGCTGGTTGATAAGCTACACCAAGGAGAAGAAACAGAAATTTTAATTAGTTAAAAATTTATTCAGACAGCAACAGAAAACCAAAGTTATCTCATTCTATGGAAATTATTTTCAATTCTTCTAATAATAAGGTACAACCAAACATTACCCACTTAAAACAGGTTATGCTTTTGATAGTCTGGATGCCCCTAACTATACCAAAAGTCACTGGATCCAGTCTTTGAACCCTGCCATCTCCAGACTGCTGCTGGCTATGAAAATCTTTGAGTCATCAGACCCAAGGACCAGAAGACTGACCCTTTTCTGAGACATCCCGTTCCTGTGAAGACTGCAGTGACACCTACTAGCCATCAGATGGAGCCCTGCAGGAATTACACACCCAAAGCAATTCCCTTTACAGTAAAAGTTAAGGGAGCTTGGTGGCAGCTCAAGACCTCTTCCACCATAACAACTGTAGGGGGAGCACTATTGTTATAAATCAGATACCTTCTCCAACATCTAGTAAAATCATCAGCTACTCAAATTCTGGGTTTGAGCACAGTTCCAGATTAATAAGCAACTCTGTATGATCCCCGACAAGACAATTATTATATTTCTTACACTGTACAAAGTTGGTTAGTAAGCAATCAGACAGCCAACTAATGTTTTAATGCAAAGACCTGAACCAAGACACCATTACCTTTTGTGTGACCATGGGCAGAATATGAACCTCTGCAGAGGGAATCTAACAGAACTGTGCTCATTCTACTCTGAAGACAGCACTTTCACGCTGAGCACTGAGTGAAAAGCTGTATCAAATCTGTACTCATGTTAAGTAAGAACACCCATCTTATGAGCACAGAACATGTTCATTAAGATTAGTTCTTGCTAGGTAACATCCTCGTTTTATAGTACTTTTTCAGTCATATAATTGTCCACTTTGAGATTTGCATTGTTGCTTTAAAATTTTAAAACAGAGGTGATGTTTTACTTTGCAAGTGTAAATAGTTTCTTAAAAAAAGAAAGCCAATATGGGAAAGGGCATTATTATACATTTGTCAAAATTCAGAGAGTGTCTGACGCCAAGAGGGAACCCTAAGATAAACTACTCCGGGCGAAAATGGTGAGTCAGTGTAGGCTCACTGATTGTAACAAATGGACCACCGTGGTGCACGATGTCTGTGGTGGGGAGGCTGTGCACGGAAGCAGGAGGTATACCGAGACTTCCTGTACTTTCCACTCAATTTTGCTGTGAGCCTAAAACTGCTCTAAAAAGCAGTCTGTTTCCTAAAAAAATTAAATAAATGGCAGACGACAACAAATGTCCCTTGGAACCAATTTTCCAAAAATGGTTTGCATCATCTTGCCTAAAGGAAAAGAATATGTATCAAATAATTTCTAAAATTCTATTTTTTTATACCAAAATCATGGGACAATTGACCTCTTTAACAGGCTCAGGAATAAGAGCCAACTGTTCTGAATGGACTGACACAGGAGCTGTTTCCTAGCATGTTGATTCAGGATGCCTCCCAGGGAAACCATGCTTCACTATAGCAAGGACTCAAGTCCTACACAGAATGGTTCTTTCTTTACTTGTTAAAACTGATTTGATCATGGCTTTGGCGCTTCAAAGTAAACAGTTACTACACTAGATAAGACAAGACATGCTGCTGTGACAGGACTTCAGGGTCACACTACTTACGCTGTGGCTGTGGATAAGGTGGTACCTGGGTGTGCATATGACCGGAAGATGTGGGAAGCTGAGCTGTGGCAACATTTGGATTAACATTCCCATGCATTATGAAGCCTGAAGGTGGAGGATTTTCTCCCTAGGAAATGAGAATATGGTAAAAAGGAGGATTACATTTGGAACAAAGAATCTTACCAGATGGATTTATAATCTTTGAAATGGAATTAAAAAAAAAAAAAAAAACCTTTGTGTAAAAAATTGCATTTCGTGCATACTATCTTCTTCAAGACACATTTTCTGAGCAACACATTTTGTGTGATTTAAAGATTAGACAGGTCCAAAGTAATAATAACAGTGAATGGCAAGAGATGCTAACAGCCTCATAAAATAGGATCTATGATATTTATAGTAAGTCGCTAGGATTTTCCAACTCTACTGAAGTCCATCCACAACTAATGCTTCGGAAATATTAAGTATAAATGCCACATGGAGATATTTTCTTCTCTACGATGCTAAAATAAAAAGAAGAAGAAGAAGAGGAGGAAGAAGAAGAAGAAAGGAAAAAATATTCAGTGAAGTCAGATTTAAACCATTGATAGAAACTTGATGTTTTTCTAGTTCAAGTCAGTTTAGAACTGCAAAAGAAGAGGAGAGTGATAATAAATTAATTGTGCTAAAAACTGCTTCTTGCATCCTAAAAGCACTAAAATGCAATAAGCAGATAGACAGATGGGGGGAGGGGAACTTAAGGGAGGTGGGTAGAGAATATATAACTATATATTTAGGTGAGCAGAATTCTGCTCAAAGAGGAATAATGAAGGATATACCTGTGTATCAGAGGGAGAGGCTGCAGGTGGATGGCTGGGAAGGGCGGTAGGAGTTTTGTTACTCCAGGTAGTGACAGTGGGGGCAATTCTAACCTGAATCGAACAAAGAAATACCAATCACAGAACATAAAACATGAAAATGTTAAAAGAAGAAAAAAAAAAAACCCAACAGGCATTAATAGCCAGATGCAAAGCAAAAAATAAGAGCAGCAAGATAGCATACATTGGCCAGGCAATTGCTTTCAAGGTAGCTAGGACTCCAAAAGAAAAAAACACCTTTCATAACAGAACAGGGGAAGGGAGGTAGTAGAAAAATCAATATGAAAACTAAATCAAAGCAGAAAGAACAATGCCATTCAAGTGTCAAGAGTAAGTGGGAAAAAGTAAGTTCTGTAAGTAGGGAAGGAAAGAAGACATTCTGAAAAAAAAAAAAAAGGTAATTGAGTAAAAAAGTGATTTTTGAAGCACTAATTGTATTCATGCTACTATTAGATCTGTAAACATATAGCTGTAAGCTCCCTTTTCCGGATTTCATTAGAGCCACAAAAATTATGTTAGTTCCATATGAGGCTTAGAATCATACAATCAGAGCATATTAAAGATCATCCAATCTAATCCCCACCCTTTACCACTGAGAAAACCAAGGCCCAGAGAAATGAAGGGGCTGGCTGAAGTCCATACAACTTGTTGATGATGGAGCTAGGACTGATTCTAGGCTTCCTGATTCCCAGGCCAGTGTTTGCTACACTACACCATGTTGCTTACCCTGGGGTCCAGAGGTTTTGAAAAAAATTTTTTAAGCCGTCAGAATATTTTTGTCAAGTAAATCTTTGTAGGAGAAACTCTATCATATAAACAATTAATAGCAAAGATGTGCTGGTCATAGTAGGAGAACTCCTACTCAGTTGGCTTCCCTTTCAGAAATCACTTTACTCCTGACTATAAGTATGCCTTTAAAACCACAAGCCACTGTCCTCATTCAACATATCATAAGCTTTAATCAAAAAAATCACTGTGTAATTTATGACTGAATTCATTTTCCTTTTCTTAAAGTATGAGACTGCTAAGTCACAGTAAAATAAAAGTCTTTCAAGGTTTTTACATTTTCCCAGAAAGATAGATTAAACCCAAGGACATGAGTAAATATTCTCTTCTCCCAATGTAGAGAACGCCTTACTTCAGTGCCCTGACACAGTGAGGTCAAACTCAAGGTGCTTAGCTTAGGAGTAACCATTAACTAGCCATGCTGACAAATTCAAGCTCTGTCTTAAAACTCGGGTTAGTCGCTAGACTTCTCCACCTCTCAGTTTCCCAGCCATCACCTGATTTGCCCTATCTATGTCATAGACTTTCTAAGTCTAGCAACAAGAGTGGGGAATTTAGTTTTGTTTACCAATATACCCTCAACAGGGAGAATAAAGACAGGCCATTAAATTCATATTTGTCAAATGAACAAAAAAACAAAACAGAGTGTAGTATAGTTATAACTATATTCAGATGTAATCTATCCTGATTAAGTAGCAATCAAAAGCATAAAAGACAAAAGAGCATGAATTTTTTTTTTTTTTAGTTTTTCTTGGTTTTATGCTTACTTTTGCTACAAAATATAAAAATTCTATCAGCAATTTGTTCTATTTTAAAATGGGCAGAGGGGCTTCCCTGGTGGCGCAGTGGTTGGGAATCCGCCTGCCAGTGCAGGGGACACTGGTTCAAGCCCTGGTCCGGAAGAATCCCGTGTGCTGCGGAGTGGCTGAGCCTGTGCACCACGGCTGCTGAGCCCGCGCGCCTGGAGCCCCTGCTCTGCGTTGGGAGAGGCTACCACAGTGAGAAGCCCAGGCACCACAGCAAGGAGCCCAGGCACCACAGCGAGGAATGGCCCCCGCTCGCTGCAACTAGAGAAAGCCTGCACGCAGCGGCAAAGACCCAATGCAGCCATAAATAAATAAATAAATTTAAAAAAATTAATTAATTAATTAAAAAGAGAGACTGCCATCGAGGTGGTTTCATCTCAAAAATAAATAAATAAATAAATAAAATGGGCAGAGTACCTACTAACTTTGTTATCAATCAAGACCATTTATTACTTACGAAAATATACTTTTTATTTAAGAACATGAAGGTTATCTGCTGGTCTGGAAATATAAGTTTCTACATGAAATAGTAAAAGACAATAAGAGGTCACATTTTATGCCACTAACCATTTGGCAATTTTAATTTAATAAATAAATTAGTTAATTAATAAAAATTATTTAATCATCTTTACATTCCCCATGACCTACAACTTCATATACCTTTGGTTACTCACTTTTCTCTAATATAAAGTTGTCCAAAAAAATGTTTGTATTCTGGAAACTCTTTACTGTGCTGATACAGAAGACATAGTAAAACCACACTAATGACTCAGAAAATAATACTTTAAAAAGAGATTATTTTCTAAAAACGTTTAAAAAAATTGACCAAATTACCCACAAAATTGTTCCCACTACTTTACTCACAGTTTGTTAGATGAATCAAATTGTAAAAATTTCAAGAACAGATGTACATGTGTAATTTAAGTTTGAGCGATGGAGAAATAAGAAGAAATCTCCCCAGAGAGCTTAAACTAATTTTACCTACTTTGTAAATTATAAGGGATAATTTTTAAAAACATCATAAGTGCTACTTTCAAGAACAGAAAAACTATAACCATTAAAATAATACATTGTCTAGTTTTATCACTGGTCTCTTACTCAAGAAACTAAAATCACCAATTTGAAATACATAAATGTTCCTACTTAATCTGGACCATATCACTCACATGGGGATAATATTGTTGAGCTGGAACTCTTGGCATCTGTGTGTGGCCAGCAACTGGTCCAGGCCTGCCCTTGGGCAACTGCTGCCTCTCATAAGGAATTTTAGGTGACTCCTGTTGTCCTGGTGCTGGATTTCCTTGTGCTCTACAAAGTCTGTCACGAAGCTGCACAATATTTGGCTATAAGAAGCAATGGAAGAAAGCAAAGCAAATTGTTAAGAGTTCACCCAACTATATATGTGACAGCATGTTGATCTTCTTAAAGTAAGCTTGATCATTCACATGATTTTTGTTCATATGCTGTGTATTATGCAATAACCCTGGCACATTAGGGTCTGACATCATGGTTTCTAATACTCAAGATTGACACCAAAGGTCCATTATATACAGTGTACCTTGTAATTTGACTGAGGCAGGGATTTGAATCATGCCTACCACATGGTAGTATGCAAGATCAATGTCACTTATCATCACTGTTCTTTTGTTGTTTCTCTTGCAGTTGAGTAATGCTCACAAATCACAAAAGCAGCTGAAGAGATACAACTTTGTTTCTCTGCAGGGAAAAAAAGGCTCCAAAAGAGAATCAATTGCTAAAGATGGTGATGGAAGAAAATGGTGATCTATGAAAGACATGAAAATTAATAAAAAAAGAGATGCTTGAAACAAATTAAAAGAGTAAGATGTCAAACTCAGGGGAGCTCACACAGATCTATAATTATATAGATCCATAGTAAGTATGAGTTTACCATATACATGTTCTAGTTATTAACAAACAACAAAAAAGCAATATGTTAAAATGTTTCAGCAAGAATTCATTTAATATCTATAAAAATTATACATTTCTATAAATTCATTAAAGGTTTAAACACATCATTTAAATTTTGTAGGTATACTTAGGTAAACCTGCCTTTTATGGAGGGGAACTATATACTATAATGATATTACAAGGTCTCAGGAAATATTCCCCAGAAAATACTAAGGGTATCCTGAGATACATAGGAGGAAGTAACGTCAAAATTACAAGTTTTGTATAAAGAATGTTCTTTAAAAGTCCAAAGAAAAGCATGAAGAATAATGTATAGAAAATGTATGTGATTATAAACAGTATTAAAAATAAAGAGTTTAATTCTCAGGCTAGAAGGTCTAAAGGTCTTAGAGTAAGTTAGTCTTAAGATAAAGGGTCTTATACCTCAATATAATAATAATACCTTATTAAGTAAAAAATCCTATAAAACTATTATACCAAAGTCATTATAAAGGTAAAGACTTTGTTTCTATTCTACTTAATATTCTCATTAACAATTTAGAAAGACTTGAGCTGGATCCTACATGTAAGTGTATATAAAACCAACTAGAGGGTCATACCTCCACAGTCCTGGAACACAGATATAAGTATTTTTACTCAATGAAATTACTCAATGCAATTTATTGACAATTCCCTAGAACAGACAAAATACTGAAAACAATTAACTAAAAAATTTCGTCAAAAACAGAATAAAAGGGCTTCCCTGGTGGCGCAGTGGTTGGGAGTCCGCCTGCCGGTGCAGGGGACGCGGGTTTGTGCCCCGGTCTGGGAGGATCCCACATGCCGCGGAGCGGCTGGGCGCGTGAGCCATGGCCGTTGAGCCTGTGCGTCCGGAGCCTGCGCTCCGCAACGGGAGAGGCCACAACAGTGAGAGGCCCGCGTACCACCAAAAAAAAAAACAAAACAAAAAAAAAAACAGAATAAAGTTTAGAACAAGAAGTACAGAACCAAGAAAAGGCTCCAAATTAAGCTCTAGCAGATACACAGTGCAGACAGAAATATCCTACTTGTGGAAAATCTTCCTCACTCCCCACCCCAGCTTCCACCCATGCTGCATTATGGGGTTCAGATTTCCCTCTTCTGTGCTCCCACTAACTCTCTCACTGTCCTTATCACTTTGGAATCCCATGTATACTTCTGTTGTCATTTTGAGTTTGGAAACTCCCTCAGGGAAAGGATCTTGGCAATCCTATTCATCACTACATATTCAGTCACTTATTGAATTGAAACAAGTATCATGAAAAAGCCCAAGTTTTGGGCTTCCCTGGTGGCACAGTGGTTGAGAGTCCGTCTGCCGATGCAAGGGACACAGGTTCGTGCCCCGGTGCGGGAAGACCCCACATGCCGCGGGGCAGCTGGGCCCGTGAGCCATGGCCGCTGAGCCTGCGCGTCCGGAGCCTGTGCTCCGCAACGGGAGGGGCCGCGACAGTGAAAGGCCCACGTACAGCAAAAAAAAAAAAAAAAAAAAAGCCCAAGTTTTATTGCACACCAAATAAGGACACTAAATTAGGAATGTGATGTAGTTCTCTCTGCTTTGAATACTTTAAAAATATACTCACCCACAGACAGCATCAGACTGAAATGGCATATAGAATGAATGACTTTGTTAACACCTGGGGTGTCATTTGTAAGAATTTTAAAATCACGACCCCAATTTGTTTGATTAAGTATTAACATTTATATCTTTGAAGATACCTACAAAGAGTCTTGTGCACAGAATCAGCATTTGGCTTAGGAAACAAAAAGCTGGCCCTTTTCCTACTTATTTTCCTCAAATACTAAGCCCTTCAGTATAAACGGAAGAGCATTCTATCTCTCTGACACAGCCTGGGTACACCTGAAATTACCCCTGAAGATGTGTCAATAATATTCACCTATTAGGTGACAGAAATTCAACTGCTCCAAATCATTCCACCTACTAGTACATTTATGTTTCATACTGAGTGCTATCTACTGAACTCACCTTACTCACACATTCAAAGAAGAAAAATGGGCAGTTCTAATTACCTGGCTGGTGTTATCAGGAAGAAAAGCCAGGGCTGCAGCAATACTGCCCTGGGCTGCCAACAAATTGGCATACTGACTCATCTTCTCAGCCAAAAGAACTCCTACAGTATTAGTGTCCATGGCTTGGGTGAGTTGTACAGCTTTTCGCAGGATGACAACTTTCTCAATCAGATCCTAAGTGAGAAAAAAAAAGGAGAGTGAAGGAGAAATAGACAATGATACCAAGATGTGTACTGAGAGGAAGCAGGAAAAGATAAGGAGTTACTAAGATTTTCAAAGCCTACCAAAAGTACGGTACCTATTATCACCAACATTAAGAAGGTCTGCAAGAGTTGGCCACCATTTAGGTAACTGAAAAAGCGAGGAGGAAGGTCTCCTACTCATGGTAACGGCATAGGTTACCAGCTTCTCCTAAACATCCTTAAATTGCCAGAGACTTGTCTCCTGAGCTAAAACAGGCAAATATCCAAAGTGAAAGTGACAGGCTGATGTCTGAAGGCAGAAACTGGGTTCCAGCATGTATACGAGGAAATATTATACTATTATACTATATATACTATAAAAATAGTACTACTAAGCCTCCAAACAGGCTTAGCATTTCAACCCGAAGTTTCTCATAGTGCTCTTCAATACCTATTCTTTCAACACTAGAGAGCTATGCTTCAGGTATAAAGTACAATATCCCATCTGCCCTTCATAAGTACACCAATCCAGAAGTGTGAAAACAAGTGTGTTTTCTCTCAGAAGCACTTAGAAGGAAAAACCTTGATTCCTACAAGACTTTCGGTTTCAACAGTGATCTTTAAAGCAACAAGCATACTGAGAAAAATCTCTCTGCAGAGACAAAAAGAAACATTAGACTGAAATTTCTTGAGACTCTGCTGACTAAATGCTTAGGAATAAAAAAATCTAAACATATAGTTACTCAGCGCCAGAGAATAGTCCCCACGTTTTTCACTTCCTCTCTTGCCCATGTATTAGTGTTACATGGGATTCCATTTACCTCTTACTTTCATTTTCCCCGAACCATGAAGACTGCCCATTGGTAGTGGGGATCCCTCCCATTCCTTACCCCACACCGTTTCTTTGCCCAAGGCACACAGGATCACTGGAGGCAGAGAAAGGAGCAGGAGGAAAAGAGGTAAACTCTATGGCTGTTTTCAAGCTCTTGCCACCTACTTCCCTCAGTAACTACCATATCACAACTTGGTTCTCACAAACAGTTGCATTCCCATTTTACCATCCCATCATCTCAAACTCTGCCTCTCCAGATATAGCAATTAAAACACATAATTATCCAGCAAAAGAGCTTCTAAAACATAATTAAGTAGGGTGAAAGCAATGAACTTCTGGAACAAATCAACCTCTAGAATATAAATAGGGTGAAAGACAGTACTAGAAAGGAAGAACCTTTTGTTTCAAAGATACTAACCTGAAGGGACAAAGGACTGCTTCCATCTTGAGCTTTAGTCCAACATGCAACTAGTTTCTCTACATTCCCTGCACAAATATAGCAGAGACAAGCCTGAGTCTGCAGGAGGCTATCACCTTCACTTTCAAGCCTGGTTCCCAAAAGATCTATAGATCAAGAGGAAAACAAATAAGATTATACACAAGGCAATCTGTGTATGAGGTCATGAGCAGCCCAATAATATTTTCAGAGGTATGGATCAAACTTCATAACCAATGAGTAGCAGGCAGAAATAAAAGCACTGTCATGTAAATGTTCAGTAAATATTTATTTGTTAAATGAGTCGAAAATGAGTGACACATTTTATATAATAAACAATTTCACAAGATTCTGTACCTAGCTGTAGAATGGATTTATATTTATTATATTAGAAAAAATTAAAAGTGGGAAAAATATTTGAACAGAAATATCCTAATGAACATTTAACTGCATTTCATCATGTCAGGTGCTTTTGTAAACAGTGGACTAAAATATGGCACATTTGGAATAAACATCAATGATAGCTAGACTACTCTAAATTATTTATGATAGAAAGTTAATATCTTGTAAGTTTTACATTCTCATAAAACTTTCAAGGTTGTTCATTTTTATACTAGCAGCCTAAAACTTCTGTTCTTGTATATAATGAATACTATTCCTTAGTCATCACTTCAGTCATGGCCTTTAATGGTAATTTCTACTCAAATGTTATAATTATTAATTTTATCAAGCTAACATTTATTAAGTGAGAGCTGATTATGTGCCACTTTACATATGAATAGACTAAGACTTAGAAATTAATTTTTCCTAGGTCACAGAGCTAGTTAGTGGCAGAAGCAAGAGTCTCAGTTTGGTCTGTCTGAAACCAAAATCATTAAATAATACTGTTTTTAAAAATGACTAGTAGGTATGGAGAAGCAATGTAGTTAATAATAACAACTGAGAAAAGCATTCAAATGAGAACTTCGTTTTCTTATCTGTTATTAGTAGGTTTACAAAAATTTCTAAATCTGCCATTAATTTTATTTACAATATACCATGCCATATACGTAATATAAATATAGAGCTCATTTTCTTACCACAAAGGGCAGAAAATTCATCTGGTTTAGCATAAGTCAATACTGCCGCTAAAGCCTCTCTCCAATTTTTAAGATCACAAGACTCGACAATCTCTTTCCAGTTCTTCATCACTACTGCAGTAATTAGCTTAGGAAAGGAAAACAAAAGGAGAATTAAAAGCTTTTGGTATATTGATAAAAATTAACTCTGGCTAATCAATCAATCTTTCAGAACTACTACTCACAGTATTTCATGAAGAATAAAGTAGCAGCAAAGCAAAGTATATCCTTAAACCAACTGACAAAAAAGATATTTTCCTCAACAACAAAATCACACTAACATGGTTCATAACATGCTGAGAAGGAGAACTATAGTGTGTTACCAAAACATTTAACAGGAGGACATGACTTAGTCTGATGGATCAGGAAAAGCTTCCTGAGCATACAGACATTTAAGATATGAAGTCAGAATTAATTTCATCGAGAAGGAGAAAACACTGCCGACCAACATAACACTACGGGCAAAGTCCTGGGAGAGAAAGGCACATGAAGTGTGTAAGGAACTGAAAGGTAGCCAGTGTGGCTAAACGATAACAGGGGAGGGAGTGACACAAGACAAGGCTGGGGACATTGACAGCAACCAAAGCTGCTGGGACTGAACACTGGGACAACTTTCATGGAAAGAAATTTAATATCATCAAGCAGGGGCTTAAAAATGTACAGACCCTCTGCACCAGAAATTCTGTTCCTAGGACTACAGCCTCATTAAACAATTAAAAATTCGCACACAAATCTTTAGGCACAACAAGGATGTTTACTGCTATCTTAACTACATTAGGAAAATATTAGAAACTACCTAAACATCCCCAAATAAGGGAAATAATAAATCCCTACTATAGAATATTATAGAGCAATTTAAAAATTTTTATAAGAATCTTTAAATGATACAGGAAAATGATTACAATGTAAGTGACAATATTTATACATAAAACCACACACATATATACATGTATAATTGATTCTGTTTTTTAAAATTCTACAAATACATAGAAAGAGATACAAAAGGATATGTACCAATCTGATGGAAGAATTAGGGGGTATTAAAATTATTATCTTTAACATTTTCTATGTTCTAACTTTTCTACAATAAAAATATCAAAAGTATTTTTCATTTAAAATATTATATATGTAAACAACAAAAACTGGGATAATCATGTCAAGCTATCAACAATAACTATTTCTGGATCAAGGAATTACGGGTGGGTTTTTTTGTTCTTTATTGTTTTTTGACTCTCAATTATCTATAATATGAGTGCTTTGCTTTTATAAACAAATGCTACTGTTTGTTTATTTTTAAAATAACATACCCTGGTAATTTTGCTTTGGGATTTTGCAAAGTACTTTTTCTGGGTTCGAGCCAAGAGTTCTTGTCCACCTGCTATGGCCAATATAATGGCATCAGCCATGCGGTTATCATGTAAACAAAGGTCAACAGCACTCTCAAAGTTACCCGTCAGCAAAGCCTGAGTAATTAAACCATCAATATCTGCAATAAAGAAATAACACACCCAAGTTAAATAAAGTTTTTTGTTACAAGAAAAAAACACTACACCTATGAATTTTATATACACACAAAACAGAGAACACAATGCTGATTTCTGAATATTACTGGTGGATTAATTTCTAACACAAACTGTTGTTGATATCTATGGAAATATACTGAGATATATATAAGTAAAATCAGGTAAAATAACATATTTTCCAGATTGCCTAAAATGTAATAATAAAGATCATTTACAGTTTCTATCACACAGGTTTCAGATCATACCATCATTTTTAAGGTAGTGATTACATGTACTAAATGATAACTGAGTTCTTTTCAACTCTCTACCACCTGTGACAAAACGTTTCTAACTTAAACTCAGGGACTATTTGCTTTCAAATGGTTAAAAAAAATTAGAAATCAAAACCAACAGATTCTTACCCCCACTGATGGAGATGTTAAATGTTCCTCCAGCTGATGGTAGAAATTCAGCTTCTTGTTTTTCCTCTTTAATGCGCTGAGGAGATGAAAAGGGCAGCAATTTAGCCAGATGAAACTGGAATAATTTACCAGCAAAACAAAATTTAAATATGATTATTCACTTACTGACTAGATGACATACCAAATTATTCCAGAAAATTTCTCAGATCCAAGTTTAAACGAAGATCTATGACTTCCCTAAGTATTAACTCTCATTATACAATCATAAATAAAATCCAAAGTCCTCAGAAATAATGTTAAACAAATTTAAGTGTACATATCCATATTGGGAGCTCAGAAGATACTGAAGCTGAAGAATTTTTGTTTTCTTAGATACCTCAACTAACAGTAGCTTGAAACACATAAAATGTTTTATTTATTTTTAAATATTTATTTATTTGGCAGCACCAGGTCTTAGTTGAGGCTCACAGGATCTTCGTTACTGCATGAGGGATCTTTAGTTGAGGCATGCGAACTCTTAGCTGCAGCATGTGGGATCTAGTTCCCTGACCAGGGATTGAACCCAGGCCCCCTGCAATGGGAGCACAGAGTCTTAGCCACTGGACCACCAGGGAAGTCCCACAAAATGTTTTAAATTATACTATATTTAGATCTTTTTTTTTTTTACATTTTTGTAATTTAGACCTTAAAACAACCTTGCTTTAACACATCTAAAAATTCTGTCTAACAGGTATAGTTATAAGAGTCTTTCGGTTTTAACTGACTCAGTCGTGAAAAAAAGAAAACCACCTGGTGTCCTTATATAAATGCAATATAAACAGATTATTTAAAAATATACTGAAATTCAATTAGAGATTTTGTGTTCTCTTAAATTAGTCATACCTGGAACAGCAGGTTGGTCTGGGAAAAATATATACAGTTCTGTTATAAATTTCTGAAACTACTTGTAAGACTGAGTAAAAATTCAATATTTTCTTTCTTTAGAAGAAAAGAAATATAATGGAGGCAAACTGCTGGCAAATACTTTAAATGCTTTCTCTTCTATGCATAAAAATTCAAAAGAAGACAAAAAATAAAATGTATCAGAGATTATAAAGAAATTAAAAGAAAAAAAACACATCTGTCTTACATGAGATAAAATATCTATCTTCTGTGCTCGTGTTACCTACACATCTGAATGTTAGTGCCTAAAATTCAAAGTCAGGAGCATTTTTGAATTGGGTAATTTTAGTGTAGAACACAGCAGAGCATCATCTGTTAATAATGTTTAATTAGTTAATACTACTACAGGAGAATAACTATAACCTTAATTCTCTCTCCAACAAAAGATAAGCATTTTAGAATTTAAAAACTGAAAGTAAAAAATGGTAAAACTTGTTATTCATACTGGGGAATAAATAAGATACTGATCTGATTATATTCACTAACAAACTTACCAAAAAAATCTTTTCTTTAAACAATTTTTCAAATTTGCTTTCAAAAAGCAACTAATAAACTTTTATATATGGACTTCTGAAATATACATAAAGTGAAAAAATACACAACTTATGTGCTGGGTATCTTTCATGTGTAAGGTACTATGTTTTATTTTACATAATAATAGCATCATCAAGATAAAGGGGAAGATATTACCACCTTACACAACATTTTTTCAAATATTCTGAAAGCACACATTGATGACTACTATTTTGTTAAATATATATTTACCTATTAATTCACGAGTGTATTTACAAATGGCCCTCTCTGATAATACATAGTTAGTCCAGTTGTATATAAATGAAAGTTCATTTCTTTAATGTATCCTACAATTCTGTCTATGTATTCCCAAAATTAGTTCAAATTTTCAGCAAGGTTTACCCATATCCTGTATTCCTGGGTTAAATAAATGCTAGAAGATCCACTTCTAAGGAAAGTATTTTTAATAATCATCTTGTAATAGTCTGTTTACTGAGGAATTATAACTTAGTAAAAGGTTGTAAGAAACTTTATATAGTCAGAATATCCCCATATCACAAAGAACAACGAAAAAGTCAAATATGAGATGAGAAACAAGAACTTGTTGATTAATTTTCTAAGATGAAATATAGTTAGAAAGCAAGAAAAGTAAATTATAGAATTATATATTAGTGGCTTAAAAACACCCAGAAAATTAAAAGGAAAAATATTAATGATACAACTCTGTGTTCAAGGACTCTTTTTACCTAGTTATAAAAATTGTCACTACAACTCAGGATGCATTTATAGTGAATCAGGACAATCAGATTATTTAGTGAAATATTCTTTACTTGGACTCAAAGTTCAAAATTAATTCAGAAGCTTATGCCACTGATAGTGAGTTGTAAATATTAATGTGTCAAGAAAAAACATTAACTTTACATGCAATGCAACGTGGATTTCTGAATAAAGTATCTTTTCAATTTGGCATCCTGATAATGCATCTGACCAAACTAAGTCAATCTCACATCAGCTGTTAATTTTAAACTGTATAATCCAGAAGCTAGGTCAGAGAACTAAAAATTTTAGAGATGACACTTCTATCAAATTAGTAAACAGACTTCTACCTTAAACATCTCTAAGAAAACTCCAGCTTTATTTTGGAACAAGTAGTCAAGAAAATTTTCCATATTTCAATGTGAGATGAACAAATATCACATATTTTCCCAATGTACTTAAAAATGAGAAAAGTAAGTACCTCTCCCAAGAGCTGCTCTTCAGCAGCAGGGCTCTCCTCCCCATCACTCTGTGCTACTTGGTCAGAGTCTTTAAGGGCCTTTGGTACACAAAACAATGACAAAGGAAATTGAAGAATGTAGCATTAAAAGGTTATTAGTGAACAAGGAAGACAAAAGACCCAACCAACAACATTCAGAGCTAGTTTAATCATAAGCAACACTAAGTAAATTTATTTGAGGAACATCATTAGAGGAAAAGCAGAGAGCCATTAATGCTAAGACCTAACACTTCTTTCCTGCCAAATGTCCCTCAGCAACAAAGAGATTAACCTTAAGTACCTGAGCAGTCAGTGATTTCATTTTACCTCTGTTGTGAAATTCAAACATAGGAATTTCTATTAGCTATAACCAGCTCTACTAGCTATAACTTATGCTATTTTAAAATGAGAATTATTCATGTATTAAAATGCCTACAATAAGCATTTGTTTTTAAACTGTAAAGCAATAAAACAAATTTCCTAAATTATACTTTCTTCTTTATAACCTAAACCAAAATTTTAGAAGGCAGCTATTTTTAAAGGCCTCCTCTTACCACATCAGGTCCATCCACTTTGTTCAAGGCCAAAGCAATCTGAAATAAAGACAACAACTCACTATCAAACGGAATTCTATTTCAAGGCATATAGCAAATGTTCACCTCTTACTCCATTCTCATTGGCAAAAATCCAAAATTCAGATCAGGGGTAGCATGTTTAAGAAAAGAATAAATTTTTGCAGAACTGATTCTCAATGGTGCTAGTTTCAGTTACATGGATCTATTTTATTGCTCACACGTCATCTTACTCTGCTATTCAAATTGTAAAACTAACCTCAAAACAAGCATGTTTTCTTCTACTTTGTTTTAAATAAAATAACTATAATTTAAAAAAATATTTCTTCAGAGACTCACTATGGGAAGAACTGCCACTAGAAGTATTTTGACAATCAAATTTTATTTCCTCATTTTTTGCTATCAGGAGTGCAGTAAAACTTTCATATTAATCTCTTGCAAACCAAGTGACAGCATCAAGAAGTTTAGACTAATAATAAAGTTAAATATAAAAAATCTAAAGCAGTGAGCAAAGACAAATGGCCAGTAAGCAGCGGAGCTGTGATGTGAGCCCAGGTCTATCTGACATCAAAGGGGCACTAATCTTCAATGTGCTCAGCACTGATAGCCCAGAGCACACAGTATCCAACCTGTTCCGCATATGCAGTAACTCTGCAATGCTATAAAAAACCTCAGTCATTTTCAAAGAATGACAAAGAGTTAATACAAATTATACAAAGAATCCTAAATATATCCTTCAAGGTTTCCAAAGTCAGAGTGTTTTAACTGCTGTTTATATCAACATTGTGGAAGCCTCTCTGAGAAGAAAACTATAAAACTGGAATATGACCTCCTTTTTAAAAAAGTAATCTTTTTTTTTTTTTACATTAAAATGTTAAGCAAATCACTTGGGCTTTTTGTTTATTCAGGTTTAGTACAATAAAACACCCTTGTTCCAAAATATTTACTAGTTACTTGTGAGCTGGACCAATTTAATAAACCGTTTGGGAATTGTGGGTTGAAGGCATAAACAGCGGGGGTGCAAAATAGTACCCTCTTTTTCATCACTTAAGCTGTAGTGAATGCAGGGTGATCTCTTAAGTTTCCCTCTCTCTTTCCTCCAGGGCCGCTGGCTACACCTACTCTTAAAAAACCAAATGTCATTCCCAGTGTTTGAGGTTCACAGCCTCTTTTCTTTCAAGGCCCAATTCTCCCTGACACAGCTCTTTAAATCGAGTTTGAATTAAAGGTGGTTTTAGCAGCTTCTAAATTCAGGTACAATGAGGAGTTTCACCTTTAACAACGTGTATGCAAAACTTTGGCAACCAAGAATAAATTCTTTTTTTTTTTTAAACATCTTTATTTGAGTATAACTGTTTTACAATAGTGTGTTAGTTTCTCCTTTACAACAAAGTGAATCAGTTATACATATACATATGTTCCCATATCTCTTCCCTCTTGCATCACCCTCCCTCCCACCCTCCCTATCCCACCCCTCTAGGTGGTCACAAAGCACAGAGGTGAACTCCCTGTGCTATGCGGCAGCTTCCCACTAGCTATCTAATTTACATTTGGTAGTGTGTATATGTCCCTGCCACTCTCTCACATCGTCACCGCTTACCCTTCCCAAGAATAAATTCTTATTAAATGTTTACTGAATGATTTGAAACAATCTGTATAGAACTTTTTAAAAAATAAAAACTATACTACATAAATATTTTATTTGTCTTTAAACTTTGCCAAAAGTTTACCTTCTTTCCTAGGTCTTCTTTTCTATATCCTAGAAGTTCAAGGTATTTTCCACGAGAATCATCTTCAAAGTTTACCTTTAAAAAAAGACATATTCTTGAAACAAAGAATTGCATTTAAAGGCCTAATTTTTAATTAACTGCTCAAATTCCAAGCAGAATTATTAAAATTACCTAAAGTTTACTATATCAACCAGAAGGTTGTTTGTAAGAGAATCCAAAGAAGTTTTTTTAAAGAAGTTATTTTTTAAAATAGTAAGCCTACTAGTAATTAATTACCCAGGTTGAATAAAACTTACTTTTAAACTAATTTCTGTAAAAACAAAGTCATGTCCAAAGGTTACATGAATGGAAAACTCACATTATGTGAAACATATGATGTCCTAAAACTCTTTCTTAAAACTAATACTCACAAAATATAAAAATAAATTTAACCTTATTGCATTCAAGATTTCTTTTCTTTGGAAAACTCAGAATTGAGAAATATAGTCCCGTGGAGACAAAATGACAAACCGGAAAATTCTATTTATTATTCTACTGTCGTAAACGTAACTCAGTAAAAGGAATGAGAAATGCCTCCAACCTCTCTCCCCTATACCTATTCCCTTTCCCCATTGTCTTTAATTGGACCTACTACAAAAATTAAATACTCTGTGTTTTTATTATACTAAGCTCTATGTTCTAATTCTAAAATAGGTCTGCTGAATGTTATGTCTCTCTCACTTTAAAATAGCTATTATATTATTTTTTACTTATTAAAAAAGTATTTCATATTAGGCTTTTCAAAGCAGACAAGGAAGAACTCTTGACATAAAGTGTTACGTCATGTACTCTCCATATGGTTTAATTTCATCAGGAGATCCCCAGATCACATTCTCTCGATTGTTTCTTCAACAGGAAGACAGATTTAGAATACGATGGAAATAGCTGAATTTGCAGATAATGAAATAAAATTGCTTAACACCAACTATACCTTCAAAAAGGACCACACATTTTTTTCAAACTCAGTCTGAGAAGCATCAATCTTCTTCTGACAATAAGTGACAAATCCCTGTGACTGCACGACCTGCTGAAGTTGGTCTGACCGGCTAAGGAACTCCTCTTCTGTTATGACCTGACTGATGCACACGTGGTGTTGCTGCAGCTGCTGCTCAGCTCCCTGCTGAGGCTGTGTTCTGACACTCGCAAAGGTAACCAGTTTGCCTCCAAACTAGAACAGAACAAGTAACAAAATCAGTTCCAACAACAAGGATGTGGACCTCAAACGTACTAATTGTAAACTGGCTAAAGGAAAAGAACTCTGGCCTAAATACATCTCGCTCTGGATGCAATTGGTGATACACTCCCCTACTCCACAATCTGACCCCAGCCTTCAATTATTATTCCTCTTCACACCACCCACCTCCTACATAAAAGGTCCCAGTTGCTGTGCCCCACAATTTCTCACCTACTTGCTTTTACTAACTTCCACATACTAAATGCTACTCCTCTTCAAAGCCTGGGCAAATGTCACCTCTGCCATCCCAGATGCCCTCAGTATATTATATATATCTCTCTCTTTTGATTCAACTATTAGCTGTACGTATTTGCCTCCCTTTCTACTCTAGGCTCCAAGTTTTAAAAGGTGGTGGATTATGCCACTACAAAATATGCCATTTGACATAAGGATTATTTTGAGCTGAAGAATACTGAAAAACAACAGAAGCAAGAAAAGCACCCTGACCTCCTCTTTTCTTTCTGAAAGCAGGAGATGAAACTCACATGTGAGAGCTGCTCTCCCTACACCAGGAGGAAAGATACATTCTTATCACCAGATATGGGAGTCCAGGATGGGAGAACTCTATACAAACAGACCTTGTTAAATAAAAATTATCTCCATCAGTCTCTACATATTTTAGTTACTGTTCCACAACTGCCGTTCTCTGTTCAACCTAGCATATAAGCACTTAGGTTTTGCCACTCATTGGGGTCTTCATATCTCTATGGGGGTGGGGGGCTCCCATGTACATGTTTGCTGTCATTATCCTATTAAGCAGGCTCAGAACTCTTCCTCTGGCCTCTCAAATTCATTCCTCAGGTCTAGGCATTGATCGCTTCTGGAATCTCTTGGATTTATTTCTTCCTTTTACATTGCTATTTTTCTGCCTAATTCTTTTTGCACTGAACTGCTGTATGACTGCACATCTACTCTTGGCTTTTCCCCTTCCAAACCATATTACATACTCTCATCTTCCTAAATAATAGACCTTTGATTACATCACTTTTGGATTTAATTAATCTCTCATCCCTCTTGTCTGGTCTTCTCCACTATCTGCTCTCCTGCCTTTGAACCTTTGCTTTTATCACTTTCCACTTTACTTACTGAATCCTAACCATCCATCTAGTTAGTTCCTTCCTTCCCTAAGTAATTAAAACATTTATTACTACAAAATTATGTATGGACAAGGTTTAAAAGAAAAACCAAACTGTACAGAAAGGCCTCCCCGCCCCCCAATATAAGCTACTTGAGGACAGAGACTCTATCTAGTTCACAGGTATGTTTCCAGTGCCTAAAGTGGTACCTGACAAACAGGGGATGGTTCACTATATATTTATCTTTGGAATTAAAAGTGCATGTCCACTCACTAATACTGAAGTGTTATAAAGACAACAGATAACACTCCTTTCTTCCCCACGTGAGTCTGGAACCAAGTATGAGAGATAGAGAATCAAAATATTAGCTTTAGTGCTGTCATAAGTGCTGCTAGGTTAGAGGCTATAGTTTAGATGTGCAACCATAGTGGACCTGGTACCAAATTAGAATGCAGACCCTCTCAAAGAGAAAAGAAGGAATAAAGGAAGGAGAGAGAGAGAAGGAAGACAAGTTTAATAAAGTGGGGTAGGGAGAATGGTGCAAAGGTTGCAAAACAAGGTGAATGTACTCAATACTGCTGGATTGTAAGTTTCAAAATGGTTAAAATTGTAAATTTTGTTAATGTATATTTTATTACAATTTAAAGGAAAAAAGAAAAAAAGGGAGTAGGTTTCACTTTTCCTGAGAAACCTTTCTGAGTGATGAAAACTCACAAACATATCTCAAACTCAGCCCTCTTCCATCTGAGTGATCCTATAATAACATTTTACTGTAAGTCCTTTGTGTTTATGGACCATAAAAGCAAATCCACCTACTGAAAAGGAAGCCCCAACAGGTCTTCGGACCCACTTGGGTGGCTTCTTTAGAGGCAACACTATACGATGCTGAGCAGTCTGCTGAGGAATTTGTAACGGGGGAAGGGGCTGTCCTGTGCCAAATGGATCAAGATTCCCAAAAGATGATGAAAGCTAAAAAATAAAATAAAGTGAGATTTTTGAAACTTATGCAAGACTATATTACATGTTTTCAAGTCATATCCAAGAAATTTTTTATCACAATTATCCAATTAATCAGTATCATTGACCAGTAAAGTTATTTTCAAAATAATTACACAGTAAGATGATTTTTTTCAGGTGTTATAATAAAAAACCTAACACTTCCTAGTACCTTGTCAACTTGTTTCTGCCTTAAACCATCTGCACTCCCTCCCATGATAGAATAAATACTGATACGCCCATCGAAGGAAGCAGCTGATAAGACAGCAGGATTTCTGGGACACCACTGAATATCAAAGCACCACTGTGTGTTGGTGGGAAGTTCATATAACACCTAGACCGCAAAAAAAAAAAAAAAAAAAAAAAGTCAGAAAAAAGTATAGCCACTTTATAGCCAAAACACCTGAATTAATAGATCAACAAGTACAACTTTATTAAACATTTACTTTTACAAAGAATCCAGCCAGGAAAAACAATTGTAAAAATTTCTTTAAAGTACAAGAAAAGTTCATTATGATAAAAAAAGAAATGCTGCTCAAAATTTTGACCAGATTTGGAATAAGTGCATCTTAAAAAATGAGGTTATCCTGTTTTTATTGAAATGGTACTAGAGGATGCACCTGAAAGACCAGAATACCCTATTAGGGTCAACTTGCTGAACTCTAAAAGATGGATGGAGTCCTAGCCAACCGACTTTGCCTGCCAAGATCCAAAGAACCACGTTTAGATTATTTGAAGATCAAATTTCAAAAAAAATTCTTGAGAAGGAAGAGTTCACTGAGAAGTTTGGCTTCTTGTCAAGTGAGAAAACATGTACACATCATTCTTATTACTGCAGAATCAAAAGAGAATTTGACTATCAGTTTTCTTTAGAAGGAAAAGAATACAGAAAAACTATTAAAAATGGCTGATATAAATAATGTGAAAATTGTTTACTAACTTTACAATGTAATAATGTAATAATTGTTGCTGAGTGTGATGGTAACTGATGCTCTTAGGAGCACAGGGTTTATGGCTTTAAGAAATAAATCAAATTTACTTAACTTTGGCTTCCTTGACATTTAAAATAATGTTTTATTTTATAATAAAACAAAATTAAGTGAAAAGGCATTTAACCTGCTCCTCTTTGATGCTTAAACTGATTTATAAAACTATTAGCTTCTTGATATCTGAATCACTTGTCTACCCCTAATTTGCATTTGAATAAAAATCTACTACAATTTTTAGTTGCAGCATGCACTAAAAGTTTATTCCTTCAAAGTCCAAGCACACACAACTAAGCATATGCAAAAAATCATTTTATCAAATTACATACTTGAAAAAGAACAGTAATTTCCATGAATTTTGAACTCACTTGGGAAAGCACAGTGTAAAATAAAACACTTTTATTATTTGGTCTACAAATCTTATGAAGCAAAAATTATTTTTTCTCTTGTCTCCTCTAATATTAATGTTTCTATATTCTTACAGACATCACTGCATCTGAAAACTTTAAACCACAAATCAAATAACAAAAGTGCTTGCTTTAATTTTCATATTACAGACTAAAACCTATTGAAGAGGGCTTCCCTGGTGGCGCAGTGGTTAAGAATCCGCCTACCAATGCAGGAGACACGGGTTCCAGCCCTGGTCCAGGAAGATCCCACATAGCGTGGAGCAACTAAGCCCGTGCACCACAACTACTGAGCCTGAGGTCTAAAGCCCACGAGCCACAACTACTGATCCCATGTGCCTAGAGCCCGTGCTCCTCAACAAGAGAAGCTACAGCAATGAGAAGCCTGCACACCACATCGAAGAGTAGCCCCACTTGCCACAACTAGAGAAAAGCCTGCATGCAGCAACAAAGACCCAATGCAGCCAAAAATAAATAAATACATAATTAATTAAAAACAAAAAAAAAACATCGAAGATACTTATTTTTACTAGCATACCATCAGGGCAACTAGGAAGGCACTTGCAATAAAAGTTTAAAAGCTGTAATTAGAATCTATGGTCTCTTGCCCACTAGTGAAAGAGAGGGAAACCATTCAACCATTAAGAAGAAGAAAAATAATAGGTAAAAGAGATTTTTAGCCCACAACCCAAAGCAAATGAAATTATATTTATATAATATTTATATTTAATAAGGTAAAATTCCCCATCTAAGTTTTCATGGGTAGAACATATGACAAATATTTTATTATAAAGTATTATATTCTTGCTGTACAGTTCAGAAGAGAGATTAAAAACCTACGCCCACTGATTTCCAAAAATCAAAGAGGATCTTCAAGAAAGGTAAAGCAAGAAAAAGACCCAAACCTTGAACACTCCTACTTTGAGGATACTTATTTCCAGAAAACACATTAAATAAATCAAACCAAGTATTTCTGAGTCTAGTTAAACACCTTTCATTGGAAATTGCAGGTGGGGGGTGATTACTAGGTTCAAAGACACTATTTCAACAATTGATATTCCCAGATGAAACAGCTGAGCTTAGATAATGCTCATGATAAAATCTCTGCTAGAGTTACATTTCACATACACCTCCGTCTACTTTCACGTTCTTAATTTTAATCATGTACTAAAGAATTCATATGGAAATTTTCTTATTCAAACAGAGATAAAATATTATAATAGCTGTAAGTTTGAGAAACATTTCCTCCCCATACCTCTCCTGTGTTTGGGTTGGAACAGAGAATCTTAGCATCTTTTCCACAGCTCAGCAACAATTCAGGATCTGCCATGCTCCAAGCAATTGCCAAAATCCCCCTATAAGAAACCCAAAGAGATGAAGAATTTGTTAATCTTGAGAAAACCAAATTATTTCTCTCTAGGTTTCAGAGACACAAACTGCTAAGAGAAGTGTAATTTCATGTAATCTTTCTGGAAAGCAACTTAGCAATGTGTATGCTCTTTGATCATTACAAAGATACTCAATACAGTATGCAGTGTATGACAGCAAAAAATGAAAACAAATGCCCAACAACACGGACAGCGTAATAATAAATTGCAGATCATCTTTTGAGGAGAAAATACGTAGTTAAAAATTATGCTGTAACCTACTAGAGAATGGACTTGAGGATATGGGGAGGGGGAAGGGTAAGCTGGGACAAAGTGAGAGAGTGGCATGGACATATATACACTACCAAATGTAAAATAGATAGCTAGTGGGAAGCCGCCGCATAGCACAGGGAGATCAGCTCGGTGCTTTGTGACCACCTAGAGGGGTGGGACAGGGAGGGTAGGAGGGAGGGAGATGCAAGAGGGAAGAAATATGGGAACACATGACATATGTATATGTATAACTGATTCACTTTGTTATAAAGCAGAAACTAACACACCATTGTAAAGTAATTATACTCCAATAAAGATGTTAAAAAAAATTATGCTGTAGAAATCTGTTTCTTATTATTATACAGTGTTCACCAATGAAAAAAGGTTAACTCTGAACTTAAATTTGTATAAAACATATAATTACATTAAATACTTGCATAAATGGGGTTACGTATATATAAGGATATGTACAATAAAAGTTTTACCTATGGATGGGTAGGAAATCTATTTCATGTTTTCTACTCTTTGCTTACTAACTTTCTACTTTTCGTTACTGGAATAGTTCTATTACGTGAGTTTTTTTTTAACTAAAAGGAAACATTTTAAATTTGTCTCACAAAGAAATATTACAGATCTAAATACTAAAGATTTGATTTTATAATTCTTTTTGTGTTTTAATATCCTTTGAATTTTTTATACTAAGTAGAAACAGAGTAGTATTTTCGGTAGATATTTTGAAAATTCAGATTAGCATCCCCTGTAAAAAAAAAAAACCCTCTATCCCACCATCCAGAAAAAAGTGCTATATAATAGTTTATTTTTTCTACATTCATGCCTCTGCTGTTTAGAGATGAAAGAAGGAAAGTTAACATTACCAGAGCATGAAGAAAAATACTGGAAACTAAAATTTAAATACCGGATACTAGAAAATAGTAGAAAGACAGCTAGTAGATAACAGGGACTAGAAAAACACTAGAAACTAGAATTACGTTTGTGTATTTCTTAAAACAAAAACATACAAATTAATAATCTTAAATTCTCCTGAAAACATTACAGTAATTCTAAGATACAGTTTGTTTTTCAATTTCCAAACTACAGATAAACTTTATCATCAAAGCATATATTGTTTTTCTTTTCCCCAAAAGTTGTTTTTAATTTGATGATACTTCTTACAATCTAAGTCCTCTCAGAATCAGGAAAATACGCTATAGGAAAAGGACCCAAATTATTTAAGAATGCCTTTTGTTCCCAACATTTTATTTATTTATTATTTTTTTGTGGTATGCGGGCCTCTCACTGCTGTGGCCTCTCCCGTTGCGGAGCACAGGCTCCGGACGCACAGGCTCAGCAACCATGGCCCACAGGCCCAGCCGCTCCACGGCATGTGGGATCTTCCCAGACTGGGGCACGAACCCATGTCCCCTGCATCGGGAGGCGGATTCTCAACCACTGCGCCACCAGGGAAGCCCAGCATTTTATTTTTTAAGCATTAAAATCTTTGTAAAAATTATAAGGATAGTGTGTATACACCCTTATACTCCTCACCTAGATTCACTGATTTGGCCACATTTACTTTGTCTTTCTCTTTCTCTCTCTACATATATATATTGAGCATTTGAGAGTTAAATGCAGCTATTATGACAGGTCACTTCTACACTTAGTTCTGGGGATAAAAACATTCTCCTATATAATCACAATACAATTACATACTGAAAATATTTTATCATTTATATGCAATACTTTAGAGTCCATATTCAACTTTCCCCAGTTGTAGCAATAATGAACTTTTATTGCCTCCGCTCTTTAGAATCTAATCATGCATGTCAAAAATTTCAAGGTATGTCAAGGATGCCTTTTAAAGAAATCAATATCATATTTAATATCACATGTTAAGGAATATTTAGGTTCTTACTAAGTATTAAAAAAAAATCACTGAATTGTAGAACTGGAAGGGACCTTAAGGATCATATTATAATCATAATATACTCCAACTCTTGCATATAATGGAGGGAGAAAATTGAGAACTAGTGAGGTTGGTTTGCTCCTGGCACCCAGTATAGTATTCTGTCTTGCTAAATTATGACCACTCCTAAAATTGGCAGCATAATGTAATGTTAAGACCATAGATACTAGGATCAGTATGTTTGGGTTGGAAGTCAGCACTTGACTAGTTTTGAGACCTAAGCCAAGCTCATTAGCCTTGCCAAGCTTCAATTTCCAACGTGTAAAATGGGATAATAGTATTTACACCATAGGTTTGTTATGAGCCTAAATTAAGCTAACATTTGCGAGTTTGGGATTAACATACACACACTGCTATATTTAAAACAGATTCCCCACAAGGACCTACTGTATAGCACAGGGAACTCTGCTCAATACTCTGTAATAAAAGGGCAGGGATTTTTGTCTGTTATGTTACTGAATCCTAGCACAGTGCTTGGTACAGAGTACGTGTTCAATAAGCAAGTGTTGAATGAATAAATAAAACCTTACCCAACGTGAGAAAAATATTAAAACGTCTCAGAATCATCCCTTCTTTACAAAAAGCTTATTGAAGCATAATATCTAAGCAGGATTACATTCTGACCAGACTCTTTTCTCCTTTATAAGAAGCTCAAGGAGAGGTCACAAACCTTAAGACTTCTCAAAGAGTGTAATTCCACTATAATGGGGGGAAAAAAAGGATTTAAATTTTAGCTTACGTGTCCCTAAATAGGAAAGAAGAAAAAAGCCCAAAGTACTTAGAAAGTACTATAACATTAAAAGGGATTTGTTTCTTGTTTAAAAACATTGAACAAATGTGCATAAACTCCCTGGGTACCTGAATATTAATGATAGGAAATGTGTGTAATTACAAACTAAATTTTTTTTTTTTTGGCCATGCCACGAGGATTGCAGGATCTTAGTTCCCCAACCAGGGATGGAACCCATGTCCCCTGCAGTGAAAGCACAGACCCCTAACCATTGGATCAGCAGCGAGTTCCCACAAACTAAATTTAATGCTACTAAAACTAACACAGGACAATTCTCATACCTGTTTTACAGCATCCACACATTTATTAAAATTAAAGGCAGAATGAACCACCTAATTTCTCAAAAATGTTTGCTTTTTAAATTAAGATAAACATTCTGGGAAGAGATATAGGAACATATGTATATGTATAACTGATTCACTTCGTTATAAAGCAGAAACTAACACACCATTATAAAGCAATTATACTCCAATAAAGATTTTTTTAAAAAAGAAAAAAGATAAACACTCGGAAATAAAACAAACTTTTCAATTGTTGCTTGACATTTAATGTTATGGAAGCCTCTTGATAAGTATGATGAACCAAATAAAGATCAAACTATAAGGTCATGAGTTATCCCAAAATGTTGTGATATACTAGAATTTTGATATATTAACTGTTACTTGAAAGAAGAAGTGGAAAATCCATTAACACATTTTCATGTTTTTGTGATATGATTTGGTTACCATTTTTTGGTATAGAAAATCAGATGACTATTGCTTAAAATAAAAATAAACCATTTACATTAACTTTTATTACAAGACAGACACAAAGTAGATTCCCTAATTTAAAAAAATTATCTGGGACTTCCCTGGTGGCGCAGTGGTTAAGAATCCACCTGCCAATGCAGGGGACACGGGTTCAAGCCCTGGTCCGGGAAGATCCCACACACCACGGAACAACTAAGCCCGTGAGTCACAACTACTGAGTCTGCGCTCTAGAGCCCGCGAGCCACAACTACTGAGCCTGCGTGCCACAACTACTGAAGCCCGCGCACCTAGAGCCTGCGCTCCACAACAAAAGAAGCCACCGCAATGAGAAGCCCACGCACCACAACGAAGAGTAGCCCCTGCTCGCCACAACTAGAGAGAAAGCCCGTGCATAGCAACAAAAAACCAATGCAGCCAAAAATAACTAAATAAATAAATAAGTAAATTTTTAAAAATTATCTGATAATTCAAAGTAGTAAGTAAATACATTTTTTAAAATACACAAATCAAGTTTTTTTTGAAGAGTGGCAAGATACCTGGCATGGTTTTCCAGGACACGGAGTGGAGAGGAGGCAAAGCGAAGATCCCACATCTGGATCACTGGTAACCTGTCATCCTCAGAGGCGAGGACCATCTGAGTAGCAACATCAGGATGCCATGCCAACCCAGAGCAATGCATCTGTACATAGTTAAGGCTCACATTTTATCAGTCATACTATTTTATGAAAAGCCAAAATGAACATGAGGAATATGCCTTTGTTAAAGCAAAGAGTACCAAACATCAGCTCAGGCTTATTAAAAAAAAAATCTTATTTATTTATTCATTATTTTAATCTATTTTTATTTATTTAAAATTTCAGTTTATTAAAAAAAACCCATACAACTATTAAATTCTATTAAACGCTCATAAACAGTAGTATTAAACATAAAACGTTTAAAGGTTTTCAATTCAGCCAACCCTTTGATACACAAAATCATTCTGGGCCAGAATAATTCTATACCAAAAATGAGTTCTCCTGTCAAAATTGTAACTCATGGAAAAGTTTTATATAAATTTAAAATTTAATACTTTCAGAAAAATTAAAATAAAGAGATAAGATTTTAATGACAAAAAATTCATATCTTTCCTCTATTTCATCAGAAAAATCAAGATAAAGTGTCTAAAGCAACAACTACGATTTCAATTTTCACATGGGATAAATTAACATTATTACTGAGAACTACCTGGAAGTTCAGATCCTATTAAGTATTCCAAAAGATGACTGAAATGTTTATTGTATACTTTATTCCACTGAAACTTGTTTTAAAACTTTTGACTCACTGAAAAATAATACCCTGAAGAAACATTCTTGTAAATAATGGTTTTTTGTTGTTATTTTTGTTGTTTTAAAATTATACATGTATTCTCTGATTTAGGCAAACTCGTTTTTTTTTTAAATGTCCAACTAAACAATGTAATTAAAAACAAATTAATAAGATAAGGCCTAAGCTGTGTCTAAATTACTTTATAGCTCATGATGACATAAATTAATGAATCTATAAAGCTGAAAATGTAATGTGTCATACAAAGCATATACTGTGTTAAGTGGGAGAACATCAGCTCACTTTAGCAGTGCCTAATCAGAAAAGATGAAGCCAGGAGTCTGGAAACTACAACTTCATAGTCATAAAATTACTAGCAGGGAAAATTTTTACATTCTTGAGAAAGCTAAAGATGAATTAAAAAGTTGCTATAATGCTTTGGAACAGCTAGCAAAGCAAAACAACCAGTATATCATGGAATAACCCCCTTGATTAACCAATCTTTTTCTTCATCATTAATATATCCAGTGTGGTTTAGTAGGAATTTTATTATTTTCCCCAAAGGAAAAAAAAAAACCCTCTCATTCCAACATGATTGGTCCATAAAAAGACAGGATTTGACTTTATAGAAATTTGATTTGTTGCCTACTCTGACAAACTATATAGGAATAGCTACAGCAAGAATAAAACATGTTTGTCACAAACTTACCCTGTTACTATGATCACTGACTTTGATGATGGGTTCATTTTTTCTAAGATCCCACACAGTGGCCCGGCCACTGGGATTGGCTGATGCCAAAATATGCTGAACTTGTCTGTTCCATGCAATGCAGCTGATATCTTCTGGGGGCTATAAGGAATAAACTACTAAAAGCCATTTCTCAATAATAATCAAATTTAACTACAAATTCTAATTCTTTTTTAAAACTGCATTACTTAAAAATCGGATCTATTCATTCCAAAAATATTTTTTTATATTTTTAAGTTCTCAACATCATGCAATAGAGTTTAAAGATCAGGTATATGTCAATTCAAGTATTTTACCTTGTTTATCACCAGGCATTTATTAAGCTCCTGTTACAAACCAAGCACTGTTTCTTTACTTTGCAACTGCTCCAAGGTAGATAACAGACCACAAAGTAGATGCTGGTCAATATGACAGACATCTAGTCAGAGCAAAAGTTACAACCTAGACCTAGAAAACTATCTTTAATAAATGGTAGGCCACACACTATCATTATGCTACCTTTCAGATTGCCAAAATGTTAGGGTTCGTTATAATGGCCACTCAAATGGAGTAGTCCATAGCAGGGGTCCCCAACCCCCAGACCAGTACTGGTCCATGGCCTGTTAGGAACCAGGCTGCACAGCAGGAGGTGAGCAGTGGGTGAATGGGCGAAGCTTCACCTGATCTGTATTTACAGCTGCTCCCCATTGCTACCACCTGAGCTCCACCTTCTGTCAGCATTATGGTGAGTTGTATAATTATTTCATTATATATTACAATGTAATAATAATAGAAATAAAATGCACAATAAATATAAGGAACTTCAATCATCCCGAAACCATCCCCCCACCCCAGTCCACGGAAAAATTGTCTTCTGTGAAACCAGTCCCTGGTGCCCAAAAGGTTGGGGACCACTGGTCTGTACAACATAAAGAAACTCAAGGAGGCAGGGGGAGGACTGTTCTTTCTCAACTTATTAGAATTACATAAGAAACAGGTTGAGTGTTTTTTTAAAAAATAAGTTTCCTCTCTAGTCTGATTTTTATTATAAGGTTGGATATTGTTAAAATACCATATTATATAAAATACTATACTATATAAAATATTATATCTAAGAAAATTATTAAAGACTTGTCTATTTTATTTACTACCATAAGTCTAGTATATCAAACAGTGTCTGGCAGATGGTTAAGTGCTAAATAAATATTTACTGTTGAAGGACTCACTGATGCTCTAAAGAAACATATTTACTAATACTTTACTATGTTGAAGGAAAATCAGTGACATTTAAAAACTGATTTTAAACAAATATATTTTGTGTGAAAAAAACAAAGTGTAGAAAAACTGATTTTGGTTCTTTTGATTACATTGAAATCAATGTAATACCTGCGTTTTGGCTCCTGGTGTCATTGGAGTTGCAAAATTGTTTAAATCCCAAATGTAGATTTCAGATTCATTAGCACCAGAGGCCACCAGATTAGTCTGTGAATAAGAAACAATTAACAACTAAACAGCACTTACAAATAATTAAGAGAACTCAGAATAATCCAATTCAGGGCTGGAAAGACCTGTCTGTTTTAAAGCATATAATTTTTCTAATTAAAAAAGTAAAATGCATGAATTCCTAAAAACTATGCATAACAATCTGAAATGTATACAGTTTTTTAAAGAAACATTATAAAATTCTATTAAACTAAAAAGACAATACATCTACTGACATTTTAACACAAGACATTAAAAAGTAGTTGTATGGGCTTCCCTGGTGGCACAGTGGTTGGGGGTGCCTGCCGATGCAGGGCAACGGGTTCGTGCCTTGGTCTGGGAGGATCCCACATGCCGCAGAGCGGCTGGGCCCATGAGCCATGGCCGCTGAGCCTGCGCGTCTGGAGCCTGTACTCCGCAACGGGAGAGGCCACAACAGTGAGAGGCCCGTGTACCGCAAAAAAAAAAAAAAAAAGTAATTGTATGGATAAATTCTTAATCATGCAACTATATGGGGACTGCTGCTTGTGGTTTGCATCTCTGGAAGGGGACCTGATTGTGGGAGACAAAAATAAGTCACCGATTATTGCTTCAGACAAATAGCCAAATCCTAAAATAATGGCATCTAACTCAGGATACCTCAAAGCCAGCCTCTGGAGCTGGACCAAGATAGGGTTAGTAAAATCTCTTGTCTTAAATCCTCACATTTTATTTATTAAAAAATTTCTTTTATTGAAGTATAGTTGATTTACTTCAATTAAAAAAATATAGTTGTTTTAGTTTCTGGTGTACAGCAAAGTGATTCAGTTATACATATATTGTTTTTCATATTCTTTTCCATTACGGTTTATTACAGGATATTGAATATAGTTCCCTGTGCTATATAGTAGGACCTTATTGTTTATCTATTTTATATATAGTAGTTTGTATCTGCTAATCCCAAACTCCTAATTTAGCCCTCCCCTAGCCCTTTCCCCTTCGGTAACCATAAATTTGTTTTCTATGTTTGTCCTCACGTATGTACATTTCATTTATGCTCAATCTTGTTACATTTCATTTATGTTCAATCAGGTTCCTGGTGGCACAATTTTAAGGTCAAAAAGACCCTAAAATTGTGATATGAAGTACAGGAAGATAATGAGGTTCATATACTGACCTTCATCCTTTACTGTTCACTCTCATTAATACTTCTATAAACAACTGACATATAACTATGAAAATAGAGGAATTCTGGTAGTAGCCACCTATGATACAAGACACTAACCAAAAATCAGCAGCTGTTTAATCCAATTAACAAAGGAATTAGCTATCTAATCTAAAGAGTAGACGCAGAAACTAAGAAGTTAGGGTTTCTGTATTACTATACCCAAAGTATCTATTTATAATACAAGAAAAATAACTATTTTAAACTTTCTTAAAATAATATTCATTTTCTGGTTATACTCAAGTATACTAATAATTCAATATCTTTAATTAATTAATTAATTAATTAATTAAATTATGGCCGTGTTGGGTCTTCGTTTCTGTGCGAGGGCTTTCTCTAGTTGCGGCGAGCGGAGCCACTCTTCATCGCGGTGCGCGGGCCTCCACTATCGCGGCCTCTCTTGTTTCCGAGCACAGGCTCCAGATGCACAGGCTCAGTAGTTGTGGCTCACGGGCCCAGTTGCTCCATGGCATGTGGGATCTTCCCAGACCAGGGCTCGAACCCGTGTCCCCTGCATCAGCAGGCAGATTCTCAACCACGGCGCCACCAGGGAAGCCCCTATTTATTTTTAAAATTTACTTATTTATTTATTTTTGGCCATGTTGGGTCTTCGTTGCTGTGCACTGGCTTTCTCTAGTTGCAGGGAGTGGGGGCTGCTCTTCGTTGTGGTGCACGGGCTTCTCACTGCAGTTGCTTCTCTCTGTTGCAGAGCACGGGATCTAGGCACATGGGCTCAGTAGTTGTGGCGCACGGGCTGAGCTGCTCCGCGGTATGTAGCATCTTCCCGGACCAGGGATCGAACCCGTGTCCCCTGCATTGGCAGGAGGATGTTCAACCGCTGCACTACGAGGGAAGCCCCTGAACCCTCCATTCTTCAAACAAATACACTCACTCATCAATCTACACAGGCACAGTTTTAGCTTTCAATTCCAAGACTGAGGCACAGCAGATTCATATACTTATATAAAATAAGCAGCACATTATCTCAAGAATTAAGAATAAATGTCAAAAGTCTAACCTGGAAAATGTTCACATCCAAGGCTCTCACTGGGCCAGTATGTTTGTCATTCTGGGCAATCACAACTTCCTTATCACCAGCTATAATTTTAGAAGGATCATAAAGAATAATATTTCCATTTTCACCACCTGCAATCAGAACTCCAGAGACATCTTTGGAATCCATCTTATGAGGCCCCCAAATCAACTTGTGGTACCTTTAAGAGAAAATGAGCAAAACAACTCTTTTTTGAAGTCAAATAAATGTAGAAAAGAATCTGAAATTATACCTTTAATTGTTTTAATAAATACTTCAAAAACACTGCTTCTCTATTTCTGGTAACTGCATAACTTGGTGAAATGGCATTTTAGTTTTTATTTATACTCATACATACATGTTTCATTTTGTAATCTTAAAGGGTATAAAAACCCTTTTGTAGAGCTAATATGACAAAGTACACTTGATTTGTGTGTCAAAAGATATGAGCTTAAGAATGGTTTTACCATTTAGAATCTGTGAGACCCTAAGCCAGTTACTTTGGTTCATTTATAAAATAGAGCTAATCAACCACCTCCCTGATTTTACTTGGCTACAGAAGTACTCACTAACAAATTACCTGTTAAATAGTAAAGGAGTTAAGGGAGTCATCTGAAATTTTCTAAGAAAAATAATGTATTCTGAGAGTAGAAAAGTGACATCAAAATTATGTCTATTACGACAAGTACCCCATTGGTGGAGAATAAAAGATTATGGTTTGGCATGGTGGCAGTGTGGAGATATATAAGCAAATGGTGGTGAGGAGAAAAACTGCTAGACGAAAGATATCTGGGGTTCCCATCACAGTGCGAGGGCTTGGAATACTATGGGAGGTTCCATGAGACTCCATCATTTGAATTGTATTGTTAGCTAAGGTAAAACTCTTCATCAAAATTTGCCAAGCTATTAAGGCAATAAAGCATATTTTACTACTCAAAGGAAAGTGTCCTTCTCTGCACTATAATACAGCTTAAGTACTTGGAAAGGTGATCTAAACACCTATTGTATGAGAAATCATGTCAATAAAATTCTCTGTGAAATGTATTTTTAAATATAGATAAGTACAAGGGGAAAAAAAAAACAACCTCCATTCAGAGAAAATCACTATAAACATCTTAATATTCATCCAACTACTCCTTCTTCTAGTCATACCTACTTTTTTTTGTAAACAGGTGAGATAAAGGAGATAAAAGAAAGTAACTCTACTATATCATAAGAAAAAAATACTAGAAACTAGAGCCTCTCCTTCCTATCCTACACATAACAGTCAGTAGTAAAAAATTCAATAAAACAGATAGACACTTCTTTTACTTCCGTAGAATGCACTCATATATTTTTTCACAAAATATTTCATGTCATTGATAGTATTCCTTACAGTTTCTAATAATGGAACATTTGTAGACACACTAGGCATCAACCACAACATATAATTGAATAATCATGTGAATTTAAGGTTGAATCTCATACCTGTGAGAAGAAGAGAAAGTGGCACAAGATTTCATATCCAAGGATGGATCAGAAAGGTCTAATTCAAATATCTCAAGAGAAGCACTGGTACTAAATGTTGCATCCAATTGTTGAGCAGATGTTCCTACAGAAAATACATTCATGGTAACTACACATGCAGAAATAAAAGACTCAGAGAAAACCATACAAAATAATGCACACTTTTCAATTCTCTCATTCATGAATGCTGCACTAGTGGCTGAAATCTCAGCACATACACCACTGAGCAGATGTTTAAATTACTATAGCAATAAGATTCTGATGCAAGGCTCAGATATGATGTTTGTACGAGTAGTGAAGATAGTTTTTTACTTCTATAGATATTTTAAAACCTCTCTGTAAAAACAGTCCCATGCTTATAGTCTCAAATGATATAACTCCAACTCTTTTTATATAAAAATGCTAGCACCAAAACTGTTCTTCATTCATTCAAACTGATATTTATTAACTTTTTTACATGTTATCTATTATGCTTAATACTGGAGGAATAAAGATAAAACACAATTCTATGAAGTGGGGAAGACACTCTAAATGTAACAGACCATGATTAATGCTATGATGTACAAGCACAGAGCTAAGCTGATCCGAAGGTTGGACATTATCTCGCCAGGGAAGGAGAGACTTCCTAGAGGAGATGAAGCTTGAACTGAATTTTAAAGGACAAGTGTAAATAAGTCAGATGTGGAAGTGAAGAAATTAGGTGACTCATACTATCTTCTCTCTGTTGAACTTACCTGTAGCTAGGTAAATGGGATGATTCTGGGCAGGGCTCCAGGCCTGCATGGCTGTACGATCTATTTCCTTTAACTTCATCCTGCTAAAGAGAATATTTCACACAGAAATACAATAAACATGTAATATAGAACAAAGAAACATTTTTTTACATAGAAATATACTAGACAAACCAATACATCATTAGTAGTGCTGGAATGCCAATATGTCAAATTGGTCTAGGTATCATTTGTTGGGAAATGTTCAATATTAGAAAGAAGAGAAACTTGTTAAATTATTTTGAGACAAATATAGGGCTATTCTAACTGTTTACAGATTATAATTCTTCAGTTGAAAAATCAGTCTGGAAAGAAACTTGCAAAAACAGGAACAGTATTTGGTTAATTAATCTTGGTACACAATATGTTTCTCAGACAAGACAACATGAGTGGCAGGCAGTATATCAGGGGTAAGAGAAGGCATATAATAAACAAAGTGCATCTTCCTGGAGCAGGATTACTCAACGATAAGAGCAGTTTGAAAAATTAATTTAGATTAAAACAGACTAACACAGAGTAGAATAAAGCAAACCCACAGATTTGATAAGGATAAAGCAGAAAAAATTTTTTGAATGGTCACTCCAAGCTATAGTCCCACATGCCATTATTTTATATATTCTCTGTTAAAGTTACTCTGGTAGAAAAATTCAGGAGGTACTGTGCTATAGCATTAAAAAAATTTGTTATTTTACATAAATGCATTCACATGGCATAGTATTCCACTGTAAGATGTACCATAATTTAATTACTTAGTCTGCTACTGATAAACACCTTAGCTGTTTCTAATCTTTCGCTATTTTTACAAACAGTGCTGAAATAAATGGCCATATATACATGTTATTTCACTCATGGGCAAGGAAAGCTGTAGATTTCCAGAGGTAAAACTGATGAGTTAAAGGATAAAAGTAATTTTAATTTTGATGGATATTGCCAAGTTGCCCTCCATGGCAACTGTACCTTTTCATACTCCCAAGAGTAATCCATAAGTAGCTGCTGCCCTACAGACCTTCCAGGGTAACCAGCATGATAGGTGAAAAATGTTAGCTATGGATAGTTATAATTTGCATTTCTCATGCTATAAATAACGTTGAACATCTTTTTTTTATATGGTTATGGGTCATCCATATTTCCTTCTCTGTCACCTTTTCTGTCTATTCTTGTCTATATCATTTGCCCATTTTTCTATTAGGCTGTCAGACTTTATCTTTTGATTTTGCTTATTTTTTTTTTACCTTTCACAAAATTTCCATTTTAAAAAAATAGATTTTATTTATTAGAGCAGTTTCAGGTTCACAGAAAATTTGAATGAGAAGTATAGAGAGTTCCCACATACCTCCCTCCCTTGCCCTCTTGCCTCCCAAATGCAGCCTCCCCACTCATCAACATCTTGTACAGCGCAGTGGTATATTTGTTACAATCAATGAATCAACACTGACACATCATTATCAACCAATGTCCATTGCTTCCACTAGGATTCACTCTTTGTGTTGTACATTCTATGGGTTTTGACAAATGTATAATCCACCGTTTTAGTATCCACCGTTTCAGTATCATTCAGAAGCTTCCCTGCCCTAAAAACTCTCTGTGTTCCACCTATTCATCCCTCTCTTCCTCTGTCCCTCCTCTTCCCTCCCTCCCTGGTAACCACTGATCTTTTTTACTGTCTCCATAGTTTTGCCTTTTCCGGAACATCATTTAGTTATAATCATAAAACACGTAGCCTTTTCAGATTGGTTTCTTTCACTTAGCAATAGGCATTTAAGGTTCCTCAACGTCTTTCTGTGACTTGATAGCTCATTTCTTTTTAGCACTGAAAAATATTCCACTGTATGAATGTACCATAATTTTTATTGTTTTACAGTCAAATTTATCACTTTAAAAAAACTGGTTTCTGAATTTTGATTAGTTAGAAAAGGCTTTCTGCATGCTAAAGTTATGAAGACGTTCATCAATAGTTTTCTTCTAGCAAATTCATTTATGGCTTATTCTGTTTTTTTTTTTTTTTTGGCGGTACGCAGGCCTCTCACTGTTGTGGCCTCTCCCGTTGCGGAGAACAGGCTCCGGACGCGCAGGCTCAGCGGCCATGACTCACGGGCCTAGTCGCTCCGCGGCATGCGGGATCCTCCCGGACCGGGCACGAACCCGTGTCCCCTGCATCGGCAGGCGGACTCTCAACAACTGCGCCACCAGGGAAGCCCTAGGGCTTATTCTTTACATTTAATTTTGACTCACTTGAAATGTATCCTAATATACAATGTATATACAAGGTTTATCTTTTTTTTTATTACTCCAAAATCATTTACTGAAAGTTGTTTTTTCTTACTAATTTTAGGTATTACGTTTATCATGTACTAACTTCCATATTTAGGTTTATTTCTAGATTTCATATTTAGGTTTATACTCCTATACATAGTAGGATGTAGGTTAGGATTTACATTCCAGTATTTATTTAGGTTTATTTTGGGATTACCATTCCTTATGTCCATTTGTTTATTTACATGCTAGGCATGCCACTGTTTTAAATACTGAGGCTTTATATGAGCATGATTTCAATAACCCCTATGCACTGCTTCCCCAGCACACACCCCCACCCCATTTTCCTTGCTATTACTTTTTTTTTTTTAACTAAACTTCAGAATAGTTTTTGTCTAATTCCAGAAAAAAAAAAGAACGTTAGTAGTTTTTATTGAACCTGTACCCAAATTAGTAAATTAATTTATGGAGAACTGACACAATGTTGAACCTTCCTATCAAGAACTTGGTGTCTTTTGATTTAAGCCTTCTTTTTTATCTTTCAGTATTGTTTGACATTTTTTTTGATATATTGGGTTTGCTTACTCCTAAGTATTTTCTTTTGGTTTGTTTGTAAATGTGGCTTTTTTTCCTTCCATTATAATGTCTATGTTCTTACTGTTATATGAAGGCTAATGATTTCTTTACATTCATTTTTAATTCTGCTATTTTACTGAATTCTCTTCTTGAAGTAGTGCTTCAGTAGATTCTGTCGGGTTTTCCACATATACACTCATACCATGTGCCAACAGTGACAGTTACTTCCTCATTTCAAATCGTCATTCCTCTGATATCTTTCTCTTGTGTGAGCTAGCTAGTACTAATAGTACCATATTCAACAGTAGTGATAACAGCGATATTTCTTGTCTTGTTTTGTTCTTCAGTGAGAAAGCCTACTGTATCACCATTGAGCACGGTTTTGGAATTTGAGATATACATACATATATTTTTGTGTGTACATATACATATATACACACATTTATATCTGTACAATATACATATATATATGGAAATGGCCAATGATTATTGTTTTACTGAATGCTATTCATAAAGACTTGGTGTTAAATTTTGTCAAATGCTTTTTCATTAGGTAATTGGAGATGACCATATGATTTTTCTCACTAGGTCTACCAATAAAACAAATTACATTAACAGATTTCCTAATATTGAACCATCTTTTCATATGCTGAATAAACTTCTCTTGACCATGATGTATTATTCTACTACTGTGCTGCTAGATTTTGTTTGTTTAAAAGTTTCACTCCTAGAGCCTTAAGTGAGATTCAATCGATAGTTTTCTTCTTTTGTACAGTCTTTGTCAGGTTTTGGTACAATGTTATACTTGCTTCATAACAAATGTGGGAGTTTTTCTTCTTTTTCTATGTTCTGGAACACTTTCAATAACAGCATTGGAATTACTGGGTCTTTAAAGATTTAACAGAATTCTCCTGTGAAACATTTGGGTCTGGTGCTTTTTTGGGGAAAGTACTCCTTTGGTAATTATATTGATATATTTGAAATTTTTAAAAATTAATTAATTAAGCTGCATTGGGTCTTCGTTGCTGCGTGCAGGCTTTCTCTAGTTGTGGCGAGTGGGGGGTACTCTTTGTTGCGGTGCGCAAGCTTCTCACTGCAGTGGCTTCCCCTGTTGCAGAGAACGGGCTCTAGGCACACGGGCTTCAGTAGCTGTGGCACGCAGGCTCAGTAGTAGTGGCACACAGGCTTAGCTGCTCCGTGGTATGTGGGATCTTCCCGGACCAGGGCTCAAACCTGTGTCCCCTGCATTGGCAGGCAGATTCTTAACCACAACGCCACCAGGGAAGTCCTGAATTCTCTTTATTCAAGGTCATTTTTTGTAAATTACATTTTCCTATGATATTCCTTTATTTTTTTTTTTACATTTTCTAATTTATTTGTTTAGACTCAAACACAGATTTATGATTCTTTTATTCAATTTTATTATTTTTTAATATTTATTTATTTATTTGGCTGTGCCAGGTCTTAGTTGCAGGATGTGGGATCTTTGTTGCAGCATGGGGGATCTGTAGTTGCGGCATGCAGAATCTCTTTTTAGTTGCGACATGTGGGATCTAGTTCCCTGACCAGGGTTGAAACCCGGGCCCCCTGCATTGGGAGCTCAGAGTCTTAACTGCTGGACCACCAGAGAAGTCCCCCATAATTCTTTTAATTTGTGCTGTGTATGGTGATTAGTCCTTGTTTATTAAGAATATTTGTGTTTTGTTTTCCCCTACCCTCCTTTTAAAAATTAACTTAGCTACTGACTTGCTTACTGAGTATTTACGAACAGCCAAATTTTGGATTTATTTATTCCATTTTCTTGTTTTTGAATTCATTAATTTCTGCATTTATTTTAATTAATTCCTTCCTTGTACCTTCTTTTGGTTTACTTTGTTCCTTTTCTAACTTTTTAGTTAAATGCTTCACTTACCCATTTTTATTATTTCTTTAGGCTTTGAATTTTCTCTGCGAACTGCTTTAACTGGATCCTACATCACTATGATCACCCATTTTACAATTTCCATTTGTACTCTCCATTGATCCAACAGTCTGAATTTAATATCCAAGTGGAGAGGCCTTTATTTTTACTGCATTGTGATTTTTCTGTACTATTTCTTCTTTATGAAATTTATGTAAGTTTTCTTTGGGGCCTATGCAAGTTTTTGTGAACGTTCCAGGAGACCTAAAATGAAGGGGTGCTCTGTTTTCAGAGTTCAATATATGTTAATCAAGTCTACCCTACTGACTTAATTGTTTAAGTCTTCTATATCCTTATTATTATTATTTTCCCCATTTGATCTGTCCTGAAGCAAGAACGGCAAATTAGAAGTATCCTGCTACTAGTGCATTTGTGCCTATTGCTCCTGCTATCTCCTAAAACTTGCTTTATGAAAGTTACTTTGTTATTCAGTACATAGTTACATATTTATATATTGAATACATAGGTAGACAGATATTCACAATGCTGAATGTTCACTGTCTAATACATATTTTAGCTTTATAGGATATTTTTCATCTTAAATAATGCCTTTGGGCCTGAATTTCACTTTGTCTCATATTGAGATCAATAGCCTAGCTTTCTTTTTATTTGCCTTTATGTATGCTCTTTGGCCTTTTCACCTTCTGAACCATTTTGTTTTCCCTGGCTATGTTGAATACAGTGAAAAAAATCAGGTTTTGCTTAGTGATCCAATTTGAAAAATTTTTAATAGATTAGCTAATAAATGTATTTAAAATTTACTGATATGACAGAAATGGTTACTCTCATTTCTATCATAGTCGGCTATGTTTGGTTTTATAATGTTAAAAAATGTCTTTCACTGTTATCTACTTTTGTGTGTGTATTTTTAATTTTTTTGATAGAGTGATTTGTATTTTTGTTCTAGTATATGTTTCTGGTTCCATCTTTGTAACTATAATTTTAAATAATTTTACTTAGTACTATTAATCCTCTATTTCTTTACACAGTTAACTACTATGAGCACTAACAAAATTAGCTTATATAATCTTACTGCCTCTCTTGCATTACACAGTTGTAATCACAGTATTACCTTTCTCAGTGTTTACCTTTGTACTGTTAAATATGCTTATACTTCTACTAACTGATTTGTCAGCTTTAAATGTTCTTTGACTCCTAGCCATTATAGATTAGGCAATCCACAAACTTATTGTACCTCCAATTTTCTTCTTACTTCCCAGTTATCTTAATTTTTTACTTTTATGAACAATTCCTACATCATCAGATATTTAACATGTACAGTTTATTCTTTCTTCCTTATTCCGACTTTTGTTTTAGCCTCAGGTCTATTGTAGTTTTAAATATACTCAATGTTCTCCAACAGTACTCTTGCCAGTTTTCTTACTCATCTCTGGAGGATGAAGTTCATTCTCTGACAGTTTCCTTAAGAGGGCCTTAGACTAAAAACATGCCCTGAGTCTTACATGTCCAAATTGTTTATACTTGATGAATATTTTACAGATAATAAAATGAAGGCACAGAAAGATTAAATAATTTGAACACACTAGCAAGGGGCAGAGCCAAGATTTGAACTCAGAAGTTTAGCTCCAGAGTTCAAGCTCTTACTTGTTATTACAACAAGCTCAAGTATTCAATTTTAATCATAGAAGAAATATTAACATTTAGGAGAAATAATGAATGGCAAAGAAACTACAATGCATGATGAAATTAAGGGAAGAAGACATGTATTTTAGAAACAGCCTAGTAGGCAAAAGTGGATTAGAAGGTTGAAACACACAGCTTAGAGGCAGGGCCTCTGGAGTTAATCCTCAACTTGAATACTGGCTCTGCTACTTTTGACACCTTTGACACAATATTTAACTTCTCTGAACCCCAATTCCTACCTACATTTGTAAAATGGGGTTAAGAGTGATTACCTCAGGGGATATTGTGAGGTTAGAATGAGATAATGTATTTTACAGAGGTCCAAACACAATGCCGAGCACATAAATTAAAATGTGTTTTAATATGCTAATTACTTTAAAGATTATTACTATCATGAGATTAACCAAGAAAACTGCACATCTAGTTTCCTAAGATTATTGTGAAGAAAAAAAGGAAAAAAAAACCACCCAATTTTCTAAGAAGTGAAAAAGAGGCCTATTTTCTTTGTATGAAATGCCCTCTTTTTCCTCTCAGCCAATTGTCTTTAATAAGTTCAAATCCCAGGTCCTTATGAAATCTGCCCTACTGGTCCAATCCACACTGATCTAAATAGTCTCTTAACTCTTTACATTAGTCTGTACCACACTTCAAGCATTTTACAATAAAGTGTCTTATTTATCTTAATAAAATTTTATATTGTTTACACATTTTCCCATTGCCTGTTTTACCAACTGTTTTATATATCATCTTGTCTCACCAAATCGATAAATACTGTCTTTTTTTCAATCAAGTGTTACAGCTTTTACCCTTTTTGGACTCAGAATTGCTTAGCACAGAGTGAGATACACAGACAGTTTTGCTTGATTGATTTTAAATGTCTGTATTTATGGGAATACAAAAAGACTGATGAGCTAGAAAGATCAATTTCAAGTAAAATATTTAATTTTAAAATTCTTCACTATTTAAAACTTAACTTATTTAAAAAATAGGGGAAAGTACTAAAATGCCTTTAGAATAATTTCTAAAAGTGAAAACAAAATAGCTACATATATATATATTTAAAAACCCAATTGAATATAACTACAGTATCTTTAGGAGTAAAGGTACAACAAGGGCTACTGAATTCATGAACACTTAGTTAATGTGTAACATCTACTGAAAGAGAGAGAGACAAATTCACAAGAACATAAAATGGTGAAGTGGGAATTCAAACCAGTCTATTTCTTGGCCTTAGTACTCAGTGTTCCAACAGAAGCAGTTCCACTTATGAACCTGTACTGAACATAAGGCTTAAATACTGTTGTTTAAAAAAACATCAAATCACTCTACTACAAATGGCCTAGAACTACATTACGCGGTCTGAATCTAATTAGACAAGAATACCATAAACTACATATTACAACCATTCTCAAAACTATTAAGAATACTATGGAAATACAACTTCATCTAGATACATGTGTATTTCCTTTTCTTAAAAATGACCATTTAGTTGTAACTAGTTCTCTTGAAAATATGAAGATAGAAGTCTTAGATTAAAACGTGTATTTCCCAAGTGAGACTTGCTTTAAAAACTTTGTGTAATTTTTTTCAATATTGTATGTGATTAGAATTCACACTATGTAGATTTGTTTCATTCAAGACTATTTTACACAGAACATAGTTGTGAAAATATTAAAAGAAAATTGTGAGAACAGTGATTTGTTTACATATACCCCCATGAGACAGTATCTATAGCAAAGCAGTTAAAAGTATGGAGACTGGGCTTCCCTGGTGGCGCAGGGGTTGAGAATCCGCCTGCCGATGCAGGAGACACGGGTTCGTGCCCTGGTCCGGGAAGATCCCACATGCCGCGGAGCGGCTGGGCCCGTGAGCCATGGCCGCTGAGCCTGCGCGTCCGGAGCCTGTGCTCCGCAACGGGAGAGGCCACAACAGTGAGAGGCCCGCATACCGCAAAAAAAAAAAAAAAAAAAAAAGTATGGAGACTGGAGCCCACATCCTTGGTTTAAATCCCAGCTTCACCATGTCCAAGCTCTGACTTTAAGCATGTAACTTTATCTATGTGTGTCTTGGCTAACCATTGGGTAAAATAACTGTAATAAAAGTACGCCATAGGTTTGTTGTGAGAATTCACAGAGAACAGTTCCTGGCACCTGGTCGATCAATGCTTGTAAATGGCAGCTAATACAAAAGTCACAATTTAAAATGTTTACCCCAGTGAATCTTCAAAACAATACATCTACTGAAGAAAATATATGATCCGGAAAACTTTTATTTATTCATCCAAGTTTCCCTCCACAGCAATTGTGTGCAGTTAAGTGAAAACTTTTTTTCTTTCTGCATTTTCTAAATGCTAATTTTGTGAAGCAACACTAAAACCCAACAGTACTATTCTCTAAAAAAACACCAACCTTACAAAGCTACATATAGAGCTGACCTAAACCAGAAAGTAAAAAGTGAAAGAGGTAACAGAACTGGAAACTTTGACTCCCAAACCAGGAACACAATCCCTAGCTGCCACTGTCTTTAGTAAAAATCCATCTTGTGTGGGCAAAATACCTCATTATGGATGGGCACATTTGTTCTAGAGAATTTGTTTAATGTTATTGATGTTCTAGGCTTGTCTCACTCAACAAAAACCAAGTCAAAGAAGCAACTGTGCATTGGTGAACTAAATGGTGTCACACTTACCTGCAGTCTTAATAAACAAAACTGAACTAAATGGTGTCACGCTTATCTGCAGTCTTAATAAACAAAACTTTCTGAGCTGAAATTAACTTATTTAAGAATGACAACACTTCTAAAAACAATTGAAAAATCAATTTAATAATATCAACTTACAAGAATCTTTAATTTGGGATTTGTAAACCTCATGAAAATATACAGAAAATCCTATCCGTGTGTATATGTGCATTTTTCTAGGAAGATGATCCAATGGTTTCATCAGATCCTTAAAAGAGTGGAATCCCAAAAGGTTGAAAATCATTGCTCTTTACAGTCTACAAAAATTTCTTTCCGTTCTTATGCTATTAGTTTCAGAAAAGAACTTGCTTATATACAATTAAGGAATATAATTGTAAATCCATTCAAAATCTCACATTTCCTAAGTAAACTTAGATGTGTGTAACAGAAATTCACAACAACAAAAACACTTCAACTATCCAAAAGTTCTTAGAGTCTACGGAACTTGCCCAGAGCTGTAATTAAGGGACAATGAGAAACCAGGAGCACAGAAGAACCACTAAGAAAAGGTAAGTAAACTTTAGCCAACTCTAGAACAATCGTTATGTACAGAAAACTTAAGACAGCATGAAACAAGGACGAGGCTCATAATTATTAAATAGAGTTACAGTTGCCCACAAAGACAATCAAATTTCAGTTTTCTGTGGTTAGAAAGACAGTTTAGGAGGAAGGATTTGTCACAGACCATCAATGCAACTTCTGAATGACCTAGGTAAAATTAAAATTAGTTCCTTGCCCTCACGGAAAAGTTTATAATGCTCATAAGCCCAGGCAATGTTTTGATTTATTTTACACCTGCCCCGTAATTTAACCTCGTATAATAGTAACTTAGTAGCAAAAACATACAACACTAAATGATACTTCCTTCGAGGTACAGGCTGCGACCGGCGACTACTGCCCTTAAAATAATCCAATCCTGGTTAAATGACAATAGCCTATAGTTAAAACCTACGAACCTTTAAATCTGGCAACAGTTCAAATAGCAACAAAAAATCCCAGCCAAACTAACGTCAGCCAAAGTAATCCTGAGGTTTGTTTCCTTCCCTCGCCCTTGGGGACCGCACCTCTTTGTGCACAAGGATCTGAAGGTCTCCTAACCTCAGACGCCAGCTACGGGCGCTGGCAGGACACCCTGTCGCAAGCCGCAGGGGCGCCTCTGCTCAGCAGTGGTGGATGCCGGTCGGTGGATGCCGACCGGGCGATCCCCGAAGAAGCAGTGACGCCAGGCGTTGACCCGCCGAGACCGAAACGAAGACCAGGGCGCGCCTCCACCAGAGACCGGGCCGCAGGCTGGCGGCGACCAGCAGAGACCGAGGCCGGGATACCAGCGTTGGCCCGGGCTCTCCCTGAAGGGCCCAGGGCCCTCAAAGAGGAAAGAAGGGGACAGGCGGACACACCTGGCGTGGACCCCCGGCGACCGGCTCCTACGGCAGCGCCGCGCTCGTCGGACTCTCCCAGCATTCGCCGCCGCCCCTCCTCCTGCCCAGGGCCACCTCCACGTTCCGCTCCAACGTGGCAGCCGCAACCCCGCCCAGCCGGCTGTCCGACGCTTCCGGGAACGACGCCTCGCCCCGCCCGCCCCGGCGCGCGGCCGGCCACGGCACTTCCGGGAGCAGTGGCGGAGGAGGGGGCTCGCTCCCGCGGCGCGCGCGCTCCCGTGAGGTTAAGGATCGGTTCTCGGCGGTGGCGTGCCGTGGCGGCCAGGACTACGCGAAAAGGAAAATCCTGCTGGGCGTCGCTGCCTAGCGGAAGAAGAGCCGCGGCCCGCAGGAACGCCACGTAGCACCGGTCCTGTGAAACGTCAGCAGCCCCCGCAACACTGCCAACGCGACCAGCCACCGAAAATCGGGCTGCAAGGGCCTTATTGCAGCAACTGTAACTGTGAATGGGCTCTTAAAATTGTTTACTTGGTTCTACGGTATTGCTTATTGAGACTTCTTTAAAACCAAACGGATCTGTTTATACCCAAAGGCTGTTGTGGACGTACTTGATTTGTTACTCTAAAGAGGCATATTGGGGTAAATAAGGTATTCCAGTTAGTATGCTGCGCAACTATTTGAGATCTGTTAGCATGTGCCTTCAGTCACTTTAACTATACTGGTTTCACCAGAGCCTGGCATCTAATTAGGTGTTGCCTGGATGTTGTTTCTAGTTTACGGAGGAATTATTTCACAGCGAACAAAGTAAAGCCAGAGGAAAATCACTTGCTAAAGTACAGAACCTGTATAGTTCTCTTCCCATTACACCAGTCAAGGGTCTTTTCTAAACACCTTCACTGGAAGTAGTTTCTCTTTTGCACACACAAAGCAAAATACAGCAAACTCTTATTTAAGACAGTAGGCACATTTTTTACTCATTGTACTCCTAAAAGGGTGTACTAAAACACCCTTTTAGCGTTTTATACTTCTGGTTCCGTTTAAAAAGCAAATTTATTTCTGTAGGGCTGAAGTAGACCTGCTCAAGAGTCTTTAGGATACAGTTGCTAATTTCTAGAATTCTAAAAAGCCTTCCATTTTTACCTACCGCTGCAAGGACTAGTTTACCTAAAAAGGTGTCAATACAAATCCCTGACTTAGAAGTGGGAACATCATTTGAGTCAAGTGAAAAGAAACATTGAATTTCCTACTGCCCCATTCCCCAAAGATCCCCCCGCCCTACTACCTGGAAGTGTACAATGGTATGGAAAAGTATTCATAAGAACAACTTTCTCAAAACTCAATGATGCAAGCAGTGGTTACATTCTTTGGTATACAATCATACAGTTCAATTACATGTCCCTATTGCATAAATCAAACTGCAAACCTCTCAACCCCGGAACCCCCTTTTGTAGGCCCTGTGAGCTAAGAATGGCAAAAGAAAAATGTTTCATGAGAAAATTACATGAAATTCAAATTTTTGTATCCACAAAGTTTTATTAGAACAGAGACATGCTAAATGGTTTATGTTATTGTCTATGGCTGTTTTTGGTGCTACAAGGGCAAACTTGAGTATTTGCTAGAGACAATATGGCCTGCAAAGCCTAAAATATTTACTATATGGCCCTTTACAGTAAAGTTTGCCAACCCCTATTCTATTAGACAGGATTTTGCCTACAAATGGATTAATGCTCAAAGTCCAAATGAGACATTTAGTATTATAAATTTTTATTTCAAAGCCTTGATGTAGTAGCATACAAAGACAATGTGAAAAATGTCAATTATAATATATATGGTTATAAGGCTAAAATATAGTGGTTTCTAAACTTGATGTATTTATATCTGGTTGAATACAAAGACTTCTTAGCTTGTTTTTAAATGCAGGCAGTTCTGGCTTTGACTATGCAAGCTGAAACTGCAAAGTCTTAATCTATGGGATTAACAATCTATGATTATTCTGTAACCTTAAAATTTGCCAAAACATTAAAAACCCTCTTGGTGTTGGTTATAAATGTAATATAGTAAAATTAATATTTAAAACGAAACATTGGGAATTCCCTGGCGGTCCAGTGGTTAGGACTTGGCGCTTTCACTGCTGGAGCTCGGATTGAATCCCTGGTAGGGGAACTAAGGTCCAACAAGCCACGCAGCGCAGCAAAAAAACCCCAAAAACCAAACAACCCACCCCAAGCAAACAAAACCCCAAAACAAACCACTAGAAACACTGAAAATTATAATGGTTTATTTCTTTATAAAAAATGTATCAAGTAGTTTGAAAATGCTTGCTTTCTTCACATTATATGACTTATAACATGGAGTGAGATCTTATCTCTGCCTTGGCAAACTGTCACACTCCTAAGTTTGAATCAGCTTCCAAAATTTTATCCTTTGTGCTGTCAATGTCATGAAACATCTCTGAAAGTTCCTTCAATGTGAAGTTTTTCAACAGCTTGACTTCTGAGACACGTTCATCCTTTACAACTGCTTTACTCATGTAAAACTTTATATTCGCCTTCACTACGTTCTGCCTCCTGCGTATCTAGAACTATTTCCTGAATGGCACCAGTGTCCACATTCCCAGGATCATCTTTATCTTCTAACTTCATTTATATCCCATCCAAATCCTGCAGTTTTTTGCGTAGTACAGTCTCTCACTACTGTGCAAAGCAAGGACTGCCTGTAATTCTTGGAATCTTGAGTGCCAGTTTCACAGTAGCATCCTTATCTGAGCTTGTAGCTTCACCAGGTAGCTTAACATTAATCAATTCATGTTGACTTCTGAAACAAGGAAACCAGCCTTTACTGGCAGTAAATAGATGTCCTTGTAATTACCATTTTCCTTCAATGCAGCATCTAACTTTAATGCCAAACTGACTGGGATTTGTTTTTGATTACAGTCCTCAATCCAAAGAAGTAAATGCTCCATTTCAACCATCCGTGGCTTTCTGTTCCTAGTACAATTTAAACGAAAAGATGCTGAAGCAACTTTACGTTGTTTTTGTATTCATCAGACTTTTAAAATGTGGCTTGTACTGTAGCTTCATGTAGGCCTAGAGGACTCATCCTATCTTTGCTTTGCTGTGGCCATTTTCAAATCTAACCACATCTGATTTCACTTCCAGCATTATCACTTTTCATTTCTTTGCTATTCTGTCATATTTGTTGACCAATTCCCTCTTCTGATTTTATATTTTTGTAAACTCTCACATGGGTTTATCCCTAGGAGACAAGGAGGCAACACAACTATATGCTTTACTATCTGTGTGTAACTAACAGATGTTCAGTGACCAATCACCAAGACTTTGAAAGAAGTGATGTAACTGTTACTGTTCATGATGCACATCTTTTCTTTGCATAATGATTTTGCAATAAAGAGCCAGTAGCAAAGTTTATGCAATAATTCAGTTAATACTGTGACAACTAAAAGTTCAGCTGTGTTGTTGTGGGACAGGTGTTGTTTAACTACATTGTGAAAACTGATATTCACTCATGGTGAAATGGTGCAAAGTAAGGACTACCTGTATCTAAAAAGAAAACCTTGTATTGGTAGTTAACAAAACAGTCAACTTTTAACCCAATTTAGTTAACTACTAGCCAAGCCAAATCCTAGATCAAATAAAAACTTCAGGGCTTCTCTGGTGGCGCAGTGGTTGAGAACCTGCCTGCCGATGCAGGAGACACGGGTTCGTGACCCGGTCCGGGAAGATCCCACGTGCTGCGGAGCGGCTGGGCCCGTGCGTCTGGAGCCTGTGCTCCGCAACAGGAGAGGCCACAGCAGTGAGAAAAAAGAAAAAAAACAACACTTCAGTTTTTCTCAAAAGAATGTTAATTCCAAGACTCTGAATTACTCACTGGAGCTAGAAGAATGTTTGGAGGTAATGTAATATAGAATTCTTCAAATAAGGATTTGCAGACAGTCCAAAGACATCCTTTTGTGAATTTAGGCCCCCTTCCCTCATTTCAATAATCTTTTTAGGTCTGCAAAAGAGTAAAGTTCTGGACAACCATACTGCTGTCCAGATTGTAAAACTTTAGAATCATCACAAGGCACAAGACTGTATGTATATAAAGTTTACTGGATAGCAGCCAGTACTATGTTTACTTCTGCAAAACAGTAGCATCCACCCCGTTAAATGTTTAAATTTTGTTTTCAAATGCATTTATTTTGTAACTCTTTTCATTAAGGGCAATAAACAAAGTTTATATCAACTTTAAGAAATAGAAATTAACTTAAATCAACATCGAGTATTCACAAAAATTTTTCCGCTTTATATTCCTACAATTTGAAAAACACCCCAAGATTACATACCTGATTAATGACAGATTAATCTGGTATTAGATTTGAGATTGTTAGCTTCTGACCACCGGCCTATCTGCTATTCTTGAACAAAGCTCAAGTTATACGATGGTCATCCACTGGCACACCAAACAATGATTTACAGAATATCTAATAATTCAGCAAATTTAAATCCCAGAACATATGATCTCTAATTCAGGGCCTGAAAGAATTGTATTATTTTTAAGAAAAGATGACTGTCAGCGTTAAAAGTCCTACCACCCACCCACCCAACTGCCTATGCTGAATCAAGTCTATTGATTTGGAAAATTATATTATTTTTGAAATAGTAATTGTTATCTTTGAAAGCTGAAAAAATAAGGAAAATTTTTAATTGAATATGATATCCACATTATGCTCAATATATAATGAAAACAATATCCAATTTTTTGCTCAGATTTGATTTTTTGTCTTTCGTCAAAACTGAAAAGTTTATAAACCTCTTACCTTATATAAATCTTCGAATTCCTGATAACTCTGACAAATGGTGTTCTCTAAGAAAAACACCCTTCAATTTTATTTCTAAAATGAAAAACATTTATAGGCAAGTCAATGTTCAAAATCCACATTTTATCTATAAGCCTCATGATTTTTTCTCATTATGTCCTCATCCACATACATTAATCACAACAAATCATGATGTGAACAGCAGTGGAAAAGTTTAATCATTGGACATTTATACGTTCTTATTTTCAACTTAAGCTCTAGTCTTAAAGTTTTTATTGCTTAGTTCCTTTTAAAAAATACGTAATAAATGCACATTTCTATAGTTTTCAATTCTCTCACATAGAACAGATAAGACCTCCAATTTTACTATGATTGGAAAAAACCCATAACAAAGATAATTTCAAGCATATCATTTACTACTTTGCACAGGTCACCTTACGCTAACTTGGAGGTGTCGTCTTCTCAACATCAAGCCTGATATGGGAAGGGTAACCATACCTCAATATATTCCCAAACTGGTTATGCCTTGCTTTATATGTAATGTTTTTGTTATCAGGCAAGGTTTCCAATGATCAGAAGCACTAAAGCTTTAAAGGAAAAGGGGAAAAGTCGTCTCTGCTAACAAAGAATTTTTAAGCAGTAATAATGGGAAAAGACTCAAAAGATTACAAATCTCAGGAACTAATTAGAATTCAATTTGGAACATTGAACATTTGTTCAATGCCAATTTGGAACATTCTGACTTCTTGACGAGGTCTATGTTTTGCTCATTAAGAGGGACAAAGCCCATGGTTGGGGGGAAAGTAGCAGAAAGAAAAGAAGTATACTCACCCTATTGGATAAAAATCAAGCTTTGGGGGAAAAGGGCAAACTGCTCTAAGTCTGCTGCTGCATATTTGTATTTTACTCCAACCTATGTCAAATATTTGTGTAATTGCCTATAAGTAACTGGACTACATTCCTTGGAAAACTCTAAACAGAAATTTCAACTCTTCCAAGTCAATCTGAACACCAAGCAAGATAATAGAGGAAGGGGACACACAATTTCTATCTATAGTGTAGTGCCACCAGCTTCTCTAACCGCCTCCACCTAGGAGGAATTGGGAGAGGGGAAATGGGTCTGAGAAAAACAATATTTAATTAAGGCAGAAGATTCTGACTATAAACTGAACTTTCTTATAAACACCTTTGAAACTTTCCAAAATGAACATAGCACCACTTAAGTAGTTTATATATACATAGGCGAGAAAGAAACCATGCACCGTAGCAAAGAGAGCACTTATTTGGATCATGTGCTCTCATACTTCTAATTATCTGACTTGAGGGTCAAATATTAAATCTCTTGATTTAATAAACTGAAAGTTTTTTTAAAAAAGTATTTAATTAAAGTGTGGTTGTCAACCTCCAAGATGGTCTCCAATGATCCTCTACCCCTTGGTAGTCACACCTTTGTATACTGCCCACCTATACCATACCAGGACCGACAGAATAGGGTCCTGTTGGTGTTTTGTCACTTTGAAGACTATTAAAAGACAACCTTCTATCTTGGCTTTTCTCTCTTGGAACAGTGTACGAAAGCCAGCTATCATGCGGTAGGGACACCCAGGCAGCCCATGGAGAGGTTCAAATGGTGAAGAACTGAAGCCTTTAGCCAACAGCCATCAGGGAACACAGGCTTGCCAACTGAAGACAGTTTGGAAGCTGCTGTCTCTCTTCTACCTCCTCTCCCCAATGTTCCGTAAGTGTTTATTGTTTTAAACTGCCAAATATTGAGTAATTTGTTACACAGCAATAAACAACTAACACAGAAGGTCACAATCCATATCCAAAAACTAAAACGCACAACTTATAAATTAGCTGAAAAGGTCTAAAATTCTTGGGAAAGGACCAGGTTCAGAACTGCCTTTATATTTAATCACCAATAATTTCAAGACCCCAAGGCTTTCTGAAGCAGAAGAACCCCCAGAGAACTAAAAGGATGAAAAATTCAGCAAGAATATGTCAGTCACTAGAAATACATTTTATTATATCAGGATGACAAATAAATGTAAAACTAGCTAAAAATCTGACAAAAAGGTAGGTATTCAATAAGGATGATACCAGTCCTAGAAGGCAAAAAGCCTATTTACTTCCATAGGGTTGTTGAGAGAAATAAGTGTTTAAAACAAAAACAAAAAACTGTGTGTACGTGTGTATAATACACTTAGTACAATGTATTACATGTAACCACACAATAAGCATTAGCTGTTACTATTTTTTCCCCCAAGTAACCAATTAATGAGATTCTATACCATAAAACAGAAAATTATATCTCACTCAAGTCTTTATAAATCCATTTTTTACTTGGACAATCCTCCCCTTCCAATTCACTGCTTTCGTTCCAGAAATACTTAATACATTAAAAAAAGAAAGATATACTACCTCCCCTGCATATTTCTAGTAATTATCTTCCAAGACCCAGGAATCTTTTTCCAACATCTCCAAGAATATAATTCCTGAAAAGAGATATTTTATTTTAAATTATTTTCTCCACTGGTCAATGCTTTTGACAAATAACATCTTTAATACAGTTGACATATCCTCATTTACATATGCAGTAATCACAACAGTTCATTATGTGAACAGCAGTGAAAAGGTTTAATCATTGGATATGAAGCTATCAAAGGAAGCAAAGATGTAATCAAATGATTAAATTGAGAACTTCAATGTCACCAGTAAAACAATAAAAAATAGCAACAAAAAGCATGCAAAACTTATAAGCAAATGTAAAAATATATAAATACAACTCAAAATCAATGATTCCATTTATAAGGGACTGCATACTTCCCTATCCAAAAGTACACTAAGATGGGCTTCCCTGGTGGCGCAGTGGTTGAGAGTCTGCCTGCCGATGCAGGGGACACGGGTTCGTGCCCCGGTCCGGAAAGATCCCACGTGCCGTGGAGCAACTGGGCCCGTGAGCCATGGCCGCTGAGCCTGCGCGTCCGGAGCCTGTGCTCCGCAACGGGAGGGGCCACAACAGTAAGGGGCCCGCGTACCACAAAAAAAACAAAACAAAAACACTAAGAATGCCAAGAGCAGCGACCCCTTGTGGCTTCTGTAAAGTAAGTGGGTTATTTTCATTTAGCAGGTCTACATTTAAGTAAATCAGTTCTGCAACATAGCAGTTTTCTGTAATTCATCTGTAATTAATAATTAGAAGAATATTGTCAGAATAATGTGGGAGCCACATTATCAGGAAACAATGCAGCAGAAACACATGTATCTATTTGTGCGCCAGGGATTGAAAACAAATTCACCTTAGACATTGTCTCTGCACTCAAGGAGCATCCTCTAGCAAGTTTCTTACAAACCTTGAGTCCTTAAAAAAGGGCAACCACCACAATGATACCACTTCACACCAATGAGAATGTGGAGAAACTGGAACCCTCGCCCATCACTCGTGGGAATGTAAAATGGTACAGCCACTCTGAAAAAAGTCTGGCTTTGGAAAAAGTCTGGCATTTCCTCAAAAGGTTAAATATAAGAGTTAGCACATGACCCAGCAATTCCACCCTTAGGCATATACTCAAGAGGAATGAAAACACATGCCCCGACACAAACTCGTACACTACTGTTCATGGCAGCATTATTTGTAACAGCCCCCAAAGGGAAACAACCTGAAGGGACACATAAAATGTGGTATATATTCATACAATGGTATTATTTTTTGGCAATAAAAAGAAATGAAGTACTGGTACTACAACATAAATAAACCTTAAAAATATTCCAAGTGAAAGAAGCCAGTCACAAAAGACTAATTTCTGATTCCATTTATATGAAATATCCAGAATAGGTAAATCTACACAGACGAAGATGAGTGGTTTCCAGGGACTGGTGGAGGGAAAATGTAAGCAGTGACTGCTAATGAAAAGGAAGTCTCTTTCTGTGGTGATGAAAATGTTCTAAAATTGATTGTGGTGATGGTGGCACAACTCACGATACACTAAAACCCATCAAATTGTGCACTTTAAATGGGTTAATTGTATGGCATATGCATTATATCTCAATAAAACTCTTGCCAAAAAAAATAAGGCAACCAATTTTTAATTGAAAACTTATTTATTTCTATTTACCCTTATTCAGGTCTTAATTGGTTGAATGCTAGAAAAGCTTCTAGTAGTCTAACCAACTGACAGTGATTTAAATCTAGGTCCTACCCTTTGCACATCTTACAGCCAAGTTAAGTACATCCCCCATGGACCAATTTCCCCCAATTCATGTACTATCCTTAGACCTTGTGATTTTTTTTTGTATGTGTGTGGTACGCGGGCCTCTCACCGCTGTGGCCCCTCTCGTTGCGGAGCACAGGCTCCGGACGCGCAGGCCCAGCGCAATGGCTCACGGGCCTGGCCACTGCGCAGCATGCGGGATCCTCCCGGACTGGGGCACGAACCCGTGTCCCCTGCATCGGCAGGCGGACTCCCAACCACTGCGCCACCAAGGATGCCCTAGACCTTGTGATTTTTAACAAAACTACTATAAGCATATTATAATGGAAAGCAATCGTGAATAAGTAATACCTTGAGATGAATCTTTTTGGCTAGAGTCTGGATAAAGTAAACAAAAAGGGAAAAAGAACAATCTTGCTTGGAAATGTTGGACTCATTCTTGACAGCTGGAGATAGAAATAAAAAAGTTAGGAACATTTCTGTTTCCTAAAATAAGCTTCCACAGTTAAGCAGGTAAGATGCCACATAATATACTAAGGACTTCTTCAAAGATACAAAATAAAAACTATGTCCTACCTTGGCCCCATTTTGTTTCCTCCATGAAAACTTAAATCTCATACTGTAAACATAAGGAGCTTAACGAAGACATCGTTCTAAGATCTTCTCACCCTGAAAGCTATCCAGGATGCCCCACACCCCAACCAAAACCATTTCATTGGCCCTCTCTCCTGCCCCTCCTAGCACTGCTATTGATGAGTCCGAACTAGACTGTGCGCTCCCTGAGGACCTTCTTATCTTATTCCCTTCTTAATTCCCCCATTGCGGCAAAGGATCTTGCAGTAAAGAATCAGTTGAATTGAAAGTCGACTTATCTTGGTATTACATTCTCATTCAAGCTCTTCTGAGGTCACATACCTACAGTCAACCATACCAATAGCTCCTACATTATCTCCGCATCAGAGAACTACAAAATAAAATGGAAGGGGCTTCCCTGGTGACAGTGGTTAAGAATCCACCTGCCAATACAGGAGACATGGGTTTGAGCGCTGGTCCGGGAAGATCCCACATGCCCTGGAGCAGCTAAGCACTTGCGCCACAGCTACTGAAGCCCACGCACCTAGAGCCCGCGCTCTGCAACGAAGAGTAGCCCCCCACCCTCTGCAACTAGAGAAAGCCTGCGCGCAGCAACGAAGACCCACTGCAGCCAAAAATAAATAAATAAATTTATAAAAAAATAAAATGCAAGGAAATGACATGCCTCTCAGTAAATCATTTATTTGCGGTCCAATTTTGTCTTCAATACTTCTAGGGCGCTGCGTTTACCCCTCTCCCTCCTATCCCTCCCGTCACATCCTCCCGTCACTTTCAGAGCTCGCACCTGGAGACCCATCGGCATGCCACTGGATTCGCCTCAACTTTGGTCCTGCCTCTCCCGTTCGCATTCTCTCGCTGGGACTCACAAAAAGCGCGATGGCACTGGATTTAACCAGAGCGCACGGACGAAAAGGAGCCCACGCCAGCTAAATCCACTAACCACCCTCCCATAAGCGGGGAGGGGCGGCCCAATGCGCGTCTTAATGCCCCTGGCCTTTCCGATTGGCTGCTGCGACACGGCGTGGTCTGTGATTGGCCACGGCGACTGCCGCAGGGCCCCGGAGAGAAAGGGTAGGAGCCCTGCGCCTTAAGAGCCCGCTTTTCTCGACAAATAAAGGTCGTAGCCGCAGTGTCTGCGGGCGGAGCTAACTTTATCGGGATTCATGCTGTCGCGGGAACACCGACGGTGGAGCCCCACGTAGTAAGAAGATGACCCGAAGTTGCTCGGCAGTGGGCTGCAGCACCCGGGATACCGTGCTGAGCCGGGAGCGCGGCCTCTCCTTCCACCAGTGCGTGAGAGCAGCCTCCGCGCTAATTCCCAGCACTGCCAGGCGGGAGGCAGGGCAGGGTGGGGCGGGGCGGGCGGGGCGCCATGCCATCGGCGTGGCGTGGCGTGACGTGCGTAGCGTGGGGGCGGGGGAGGGAATTGGGCAACGTTTGAGAGCTAATGCTCTCCTCGTCTTCCCGCTCAGTGTTTGCTTCCGAAGTGCTTTCTCCATTAGCCTTTAGCAGGGGTTACTCGAAAGGAGTCTTGCTTCCTTTCGGGAGACCGGAAGAGAAGGCAGTTTAGAAGAACTGTTGAAGGCGTGCGCTTTCGTTAGAGTGTGTGGCTTGCTCAGGAGCATGAGTACAGATCAGTTTGTTATGGAACTGAACTGGAGTCCGCTTTCCCACCGCGCAGGAAAGCCACTTTACTGACTCCAGGTTGTAGTGAAGGAAAGTCCAGTGGTGATTGCAGGGTGCCAAGCAAGGAGAATGGGCAGCCGGTGCTGAAAAGTCCTGAATTCCCTGATGGCTTTTAGGACTATTTGGGGTGAGGGCTGCAGGGATTTGGGGTGAGGGCTGCAGGGTGCATGACATTATTCTAATTGAATGAGGGGTGAGGTAACAGTCTGGTGTTTAGAGAATGTGAATCGTCGGCCTTATGGTTCCATCCAGTCTGAGGTCTGAGTACTTGTGGTCAGCAGGTAGTCACCATCCTCCACCAGGGTGAGGGGTTAGTTTTTGCAGAACTACCCAAATATACCATCAGATTGTTTTGTATATCCCTTGAGGAGGAACTAGGACTCTATTTATCACTGAACTATTGTTCAGGCTATCTGGCTTAACTGCTTCCCCCCTACCCGCCACCCATTCCCTAACTCCCCTAACTTCCCTAATTAGTCATCGCTTGGGTCTGCTCTTTGGAACTCAGGGAAGGCCTAGGAGACTGAATTTTTTTGTTTTTTGTTTGTTTTTTTGACACGAAATGGGAGACACAGAGGGCTTTTGTACCCAGGAGGGCCCTGAAGGGACCTGCTCGGTTTCAGATTTTCACCAGTACTGTCATTACCAGATGTTCAGTATCATTAGCCCAGCTCTGCAAGCCTGGTCCGACTCTGGCTGTAACTGGTAATGCAAGGAAATTATATTTGGAACAAGAATGGGACTTATTTTCAGACTGATCTAATTTGAACCCACATCTGTGGTCCAGTCTAGTAAAGGTCACTGAGATCAATGAGAAGTGGGAAAGTGCGTAGAATAGATACTCACAGACAAAAAGAAATGTACAGTGTTTTTTTAAAGTGGTAGCCTATTAAGGCAATATGAGGGGTAAAGAGTTAAACCCCTGACAAAGGACTTTTATGAAAAAGCCAAAAAGAGCTGTGTGGGACAAGTGGTATTTGAGTTGGACCTTGAACCTTACCTAGATTGGAGAGTGGGGTGGAAGAAAGATAGCATTTAAATAGGAATAACATGGAAAAATATAAAGGGATGGAAAGTGAAGATGTAATGTAGTAGAGTGGGAAAAGTAGCTTGGAGACAAATTATTTTAAAAAAATTAACATGTCAAGTTAAGGAGTTTCAACCATATATGGTAGGCCTTTTGTAGTATTGCTTAGTTTAAGTAGGGCTGCTTCCTCCACCTAAGCTGTTATAATTGTATCCTTTCTTCTCTGGATTTGTTTCCATCAATTAGTTCCTGTCCTCTTTTTATTGTAAATTGCTCTACTGGTTACTTGCCTAAAAACACTGAACATGTTTACATTACTTCCACTTTTAAATACAGACACACACTCTTGAACCTTTGTGCACCTCTACACTACCCTCCCCTTCCATTTATAACCAAGTTCCTCAAAACAGAAGCATACACCTATTTCCCTAAGTCCTGTTGCCTTTTCACCCTACTGTAGCCAGATGTCTGTCACCACTATAATGAAACAGCACTAACTGAGGGTCATTGGTAATCTTGCCAAATCTAAATAAGCGCTTGTAAATCTTTCTCTTGACCTCTTTTAACTTTCAGTCATATCGACCACTTCTTGAAACTCTCATCTCCCATAGCTGTACTGACACTCTCTCCCTCGTTCTCTCCCTTTTCTTTAATTTCTTTCTCAACTTTTTGCTGCCCTGTTTTTCCTGTGCCTTTTTCCTAGTTTCTTTAAATAGGGAAGAACTGGCTTATTGCTTTTATTTGTTTTATATGTTGAGAACCACAGTAAGACCTGCTTAATTTTTTTAAAAAAGCTATGCATTTATTACAGTAGTCTGCTATGATTCTTCCAGCCTGATTTCTTCCCCATTCATTCCATTTTCTAGATTTCTGGAAATGATTTTCCTAAAAATGCAAATTTTATCATGCTGGTTCCCTGAAGGAAGGATTTTAATCCCTTGGGCTCTTCAGTGCCTACAAGGTAGAGTCCAAGCTCCTCTGTGAATCCTTTCCTCATACACCTCTCTTCCAATCTGAAATATATTTCTATTATTTTATAATACATATATGCGGAATTAAACACACAGAATCATCTGTCTTCCTGACACCTAGGAAGTTGTAAGGAAGGCAGGAAAGAATAGAGACAGGAAAAGGAGTTAGAATACTATGGTGTTAGTCCTGGTGACAAGGTGATATTGATCTGAAGTAAGGGCTCAGCAAAAAGGTGATCTGGGAAGGAGAGAATTAGTCAACTTGCTGTTGAAGTCTCCATCTTCAAGCTATGTGATCCTGGAGCTCTTTCCATAAAAAACAAACAAAAAAACCTGAATACATGCCTCTGATACATGGATAGTGATTTATAATAATTTATAAATTTATATATGAAGTGATATACTAATATATATTATGAAACACAAAAATTAGAAGATGGGGCAAAGAGTTATAAAAATGAATTCTAATAATTTCTTCAACTCTCAATAGATGAGTGTAGACTTCTGTGGTGGCCATTGACCTGAAGGATGGATCCAAAGCTTATAATAAGGCATACAAGACCTTTTGTGATCTGACCTCTAGCTACCTCCCATCTATAACGGCTCCCAGCTACCTCTGTACTCTCCTTTCAAGCCTCCAAATTAACTTACTTTTCCAAGCTTTATCAGCCAGAAAGTTCCAAGTAATCATTTTATATCTCTGTGTCTTTTGCATCTGCTTGGAGTGGCCACTCTGCATGGCAAACTGCTATTGACACTTCAGCTCTAGCTCAGATATTATGTCCTCTGAAGCCTTTCCCAGCATCACCAGCACCATCACCAGAGTCGTGAAAGAGGTGGTAAGGACATAAGCAAGGCGCTGTGGTTGAAAAGCCTGAATCAAAATGACTCACAGGTGTGGAAACTGTTACTATGAGAATATTGGTGCTCTGTCAAACACATAAATGGTTAAATACAAAGTGGGACTGGCAAGTTAAAATTTAAATTGACCCTTTGATTCATTCCCTTTTTGTAGGTGTAAAGAGATTAAGAAATTCCATTTATTTCATTACCAAGGAATTTATGCATGATCATTTGGAAGAGTTTTTGCCTTAATTGTTGTAATGAATTCTATTTTTAAACTTTTATTTATACGTAACAAACACATATTACCCATCACTGGGAATAAGCAGATGTTAACATGTTTGCTTTTGTTCTGTTTAGAAGAGACTTAAGTTGTAGGTATAGTTGAAGCCTTGCCCCTCAATCATTTCTCTCCCTCCCTAGATGTAACCACAGTAGAATTGGTTTTGTTAGCCACTTTTCTGGAGAATATTTGATGTGCAGGAAACAAGAAGTAAATCTCTGCTAATAGTATAAAAAAGACATAGTAGGGCTTCCCTGGTGGCGCAGTGGTTGAGAATCCGCCTGCCGATGCAGGGGACACGGGTTCGTGACCCGGTCCGGGAAGATCCCACATGCCGCGGAGCGGCTGGGCCCGTGAGCCATGGCCGCTGAGCCTGCGCGTCCGGAGCCTGTGCTCTGCAACGGGAGAGGCCACAACAGTGAGAGGCCCGCATACCGCAAAAAAAAAAAAAAAAAAAAAAAAAAAAGACATAGTCGACAGGAGGAAGAAAATGGATTCTGTATTACAGTGTAAGCCATTTCATTACTGTGTATATGAGATGGTGATTGGTTTGGGATTTTTCTTCTGCCAGAGGTGGCTTTAGACTAGGGAAACATGAATTCCAATTTTAACTGATTATTTACTGGTGGCTAAACTTGGCTGCTCCAGTCTTGGTTTCATCTTCTGTAAAAGGATAAAAACCTGTCTTGCAGAGTTATTTAAGACCAAAACTAAGTCTTTAAAATATATATATAGCACAAGGTAAATGCTTTAAAAGTGGTATCAATTGTTAATACCAATTTAATTTTGTCCAGAACTCAAATTAGTCAGTCATGCTGGTTAGACTGCAGTATTTACCAACCCTTTTCATGTTTTTTTGCAGATTGGCAATATTTGTTTAATACTTTGGGGCACACCTACGAAGCAGTTTGGGACTAGCTTGATGTAACTACATCAAGGGCTCCAGGTGGCCCAGGCCCACCCCATGGGCTAAGGGGATTGATAACTGTACTCAGCAGGCATGCCAGTTGGGAAGCTTTGCATCAGAGAATCAGGCTGGTAATGTAACTTGGTGGACTAGCCAACTTTTGATGGTCCCTTGCATGGTTAGAGACTACACCCAATCTAGAAATGTGGCCTCACAAACACGTGCCACCAGTTAAGGAAAGAGCCCAGTGAAAAGAGAAAGGTGTGCCTCATCTTTATTGGAAAAATAATTCCCTGTACATTCTCTCTTGATCAAGTAGCATCATCTTCCTGGAGCAATAAAATAAAAAGTCCCGAAAGTGGAATTAGTTGTTCCTAAGAAAGAACAAACCTTGGATAGTACTTTACCATTTAAAAAGTGCTTTTGAACGCATCTGTATCCTCAGGTACTCTTACTATAGCCCTGGAGGAGGCTGACAGATTGAGAGATGTATCTAATACTACATGGCTAGTAAAAGGGAATTGAGACTTAGAGGTTTACCAATTCAGTGTTCTTTCTCAAGGTGATTGAGAGTATCTCAGAATTAAGTTTTATCATACTGTCATATCATTTCCCTAACAAGTCGCTAAGAAAATTAAAATTTTCCACCAGTTTCAGTTCTAACAACTATGTATGTTTTAAAGTCTGAGTTAAAATATATAAAAGTCATAGGCTACCTATAGATCTATCTCCAAAGTAAATCAAAGAAGAGGGTGCAGGGAATTCCTGGTGGTCCAGTGGTTAGGACTCTGTGCTTTCACTGCTGAGGGCCTGGGTTCAGTCCCCGGTTGGGGAACTAACATCCCACAAGCCACGCAGCGTGGGCAAAAAACAGGAAGGAGAAGGGGGGACAGAAAAAGTAGTTCTGTGATTTTCATTATATTACTTTCACAAGTTTTTTTCCTCACCCATTGCTGAATATAATCATTTGGCTGGGACTGACAAGTAGAGAAATACAAGATAATTTTTATGTTCAAGGCTAGGAAAAGTGATCCTTTTGAAACAAAATAGGAAAATTGAGTATAGGAGATGTACTTGTTTCCTACTGCTTAGTAACAAATTTCCTCAAAATTCAGTGGAAGCATCTATTTTCTTACATAATTTCTGAGGGTCAGGAATTGAGGAGTGGATAAGGTGGGTGTTACGGAGTATCTCATAAGATTGCAGTCATTTGAAGCCTTGACGGAGGCTGAAGGATCTACTTTCAGAAAGGCTCCCTCACAAGGCCTTTGGCTGGAGAACTCAAGTTTCTTGCCAAGCAGACTCTCCATAGGGCTCCTTATGACATGGCAGGTAACTTCCCCCAGAGAAGAACCATTCAACAGAGAGAGCAAGGACAGATCCTCAGTGCTTTTTATGATCTTGTTTAATGCCCACTATCACGTATGCTTTTTTATATTCCTTAGAAGCAAATTACTAACCCCAGCCCACACTCAAGGGGAGGGGAATTAGGCTCCACCCCTTGAAAGGACGAGTACTGAAGAATTTGTGGACATCGTTTAAAATTGACACAGGGTTTCCCTGGTGGCGCAGTGGCTAAGAATCCACCTGCCAGTGCAGGGGACATGGGTTTGAGCCCTGGGCCGGGAAGATCCCACATGCCACGGAACAACTAAGCCTGTGTGCCACAACTTCTGAGCCTGCGCTCTAGAGCCTGCGAGCCACAACTACTGAAGCCCGCGCGCCTAGAGCCTGTGCTCCACAACAAGAGAAGCCACCACAGTGAGAAGTCCGTACACTCACCGCAACTAGAGAAAGCCCGCATGCCGAAACAAAGACCCCATGCAGCCAAAAATAAATAAATTTTAAAAAATTGACACAGGAAAGGAAAGACATATTAAATTTGAGCAGATTCTGTTAAGGGTAGGCTATGAAGATAGAATGTGCAGGTGTTTAATAGGAGAATTGTCCACATACAAATTGAAACAGATGAGATCACTTAGATATTGAGCTTTGGGATTTAAATTTATTTTATTTCAGTAATTTTAAAAAGCACGCGGGCTTTCTCTAGTTGCGGCGAGCGGGTCTACTTTTCGTTGCAGTGCGCGGACTCCTCGCTGCGGGGGCCCCTCGCTGCAGGGGCTCCTCGCTGCGGAGCACGGGCTCTAGGCGTGCGCGCGCTCAGTAGTTGTGGATCGCGGGCTTAGTTGCTCCATGGCATGTGGGGTCTTCCTGGACCAGGGCTTGAAACTGTGTATTCTGCATTGGCAGGCAGATTCTTAACCACTGTGCCACCAGGAAAGCCCAAGCTTTTGGATTTAAAAAGCCAAAGAACTTTGAAAAATGAAATCAGATCAAGTGAATTAAAATTTAATTAACTGGACTTAATGTTTATGTAAAGCAGTTAAATAATCGGTTTATATAATAAATACTACTGTAGTATTACTATATTTTCATGTTAATGGAATTTTAATATGATTGCTGTAGATTTCCAACTGATACCATTCAGCGCTCAAAATGGATCAGGGCTGTTAATCGTATGGACCCCAGAAGCAAAAAGATTTGGATTCCAGGACCAGGTGCTATGCTATGTTCCAAACACTTTCAAGAAAGTGACTTTGAGTCATATGGCATAAGAAGAAAGCTGAAAAAAGGAGCTGTGCCTTCTGTTTCTCTATACAAGGTATTTAAATCTAGGTGTAAACAAAATTAAATTTTACAGAGCCTTTAAAAATCAAGACAGCTCACATTATAGCTAGATTTTACAGAGAGAAACACAAAACCAAAAACCTAGGTCTTAAAATAAATTCTATAATACACTTTAAATGCCTAGAAAATTAGTTTTTGGTTTTTTAAAAAATATATATGTAATATTAGTAATTGTGCTTTGGAGCTTTTTAAGAAATAAAAATAAAGTGTTTATGGGACTTCCCTGTCTGTCCAGTTGTTAAGACTCTGCACTTCCAGTGCAGTGGGCATGGGTTCCATCCCTGGTCGGGGAACTAAGATTCTGCATGCCATGTGGTGCAGCCAAAAAAATAAATAAATAAAATGTATAAATGCAAACCATATGTCTAGATATACATAAAGGTTACTAAACTGATCACAAAAATCAACTAGTAAATATAAACAGCTTTAGAATGCAGGCTTTTGTTTAAGTATGAGACAGTTTTCACAATACTTTGAAATTATCTACCCCCTCCATTTTTTTGGCTCTCCCCAAAATGTTATTGATCTTGACCAAAAACATACCTAATTATTAGCATTGAGGTAGAAAGAGGTATATGGAAAATGGAAGACCTTCTATGAGTCAGTCACCAGTATTGGTGTTACATTCTTATGGTTTTTTGATTATTTTTATTTTATCCTTTTACCCCTTAGCCACATGCTCATATATGACTCAACCACTGTCTGCAGTCTGCAAATAGTCATCCAACTGTTCTATCCTTACTCTACCCTCACCTTCCTCTTATTCATTGGAGTCTCCTTCTTTCTGTATTGTTTTATCTTATTCCCTCTTTCAGAAGAATATAGTTGGTGTCAAATCCAAACTCATAAGTTTGAAGAGCTTTCTATTAATTGATTTGTGCATCTCTAACTGCCTTGAATTCTCTTTTTGAACCACATGTACTTACCCACTGTATATATGATAAATTGACTTGCTTTTATGCTTTCGTTTAAAATCAATAATAGTTACAATTTATTGGGACCTACAGTCATCCAGGCATTGCACTAGGCGATTTACATAAAGTATCTTATTGTATCCTTAAAACAACTCTGTATTATTATCCACATTTTATAAGTGAGAAGATAAAAGGATTTATAGACGTTAAGTCACCGCTAACAAGTGAGGGGAGCCAGGAGTCTTAATTCCAAAGCCCATGCTCTGTCCTTTGCCTTCCTGTTTGTGCAAATAACTTCCCTGTCCCCTCCATTAAACCATGTTATTACTCCTTCAAAGAACAACTCAAAACTCCTGTGAAACCTTTCCAAATTACCACCACCTTTCTCTAGTTACTTTAATCATTTCAGAAACTTTCAGCATCATGTTACTACTTCTGTATAGAAGCCAAAAAAACAAAAACAAAAAACCCTAAAACTTGTTTACATTATCCCAGAGATTATATATTGTAAAAAGTCAGAGATTATGACCTTTTCTTTTATAACTAACTCTCCACAGCAACCAGGTGAGTGTTTTGTATTCAGTGGTATTTTTATAGATAATCATTGTGTGATAATTTCTAAAATAAACTTCACTTTCTATTTGTGTCATAGGTTCTCCAAGGTGTACACCTTAAAGGTAAAGCAAGACAAAAAATCCTAAAACAGCCACTTCCTGATAATTCTCAAGAGGTTGCTACTGAGGACCATAACTACAGTCTAAAGAGACCTCTCACAATAGGAGCAGAGAAACTGGCTGAGGTGCAACAGATGCTACAAGTGTCCAAAAAAAGACTTGCTTCTGCAAAAAACTACAGGATGATCAAGAAGAGAAAGGGCTTACGATTAATTGATGCACTTGTAGAAGAGAAGCTACTTTCAGAGGAAACAGAGTGTCTGCTACGAGCACAATTTTCCGGTATCTTCCCTAATGACCTGTAATACTTACAGTGTAGCTCTTAATTTTTCTGAAATATCATTACATATTTATTTTGTATTGCCAGTGTAAATATGCTTTTAGCTGAGAAGTGAAAAGTCTCTAGCATAAGCAAGAAGAATGAAAAATAATCACCAAAATCCTTTTATGATTTTACAATTTTAAAAGTAATATGTTTATTACAGGAGAAGCAAAGAAATGTATAAATAATAAAAAATAACACATAATCCTACTACCCAGAAATGAGATCATATGGTTTATACCATATATTGTACTTTTCACTTTTTAAAAAAAAATTTTTTAATTTTTAAAAAATTTATTTTTTAATTATTTATTTATTTTGACTGCTTTGGGTCTTAGTTGCGGCACATGGGCTCTTCATTGCGGCACTCAGGCTTCTCTAGTTGTGGCATGTGGGATCTCTAATTGTGGTGCATGGGCTTAGTTGCCCTGTGGCATGTGGGATCTTAGTTCCCCAACCAGGGATCAAACCGGCATCCCCTGCATTGAACGATGGATTCTTAACTACTTGACCACCAGGGAAGTCCCTACTTTTCACTTTTTATAATCACACATTTGTCACTGCAAATTCTTTGTAAACAATTTTAATTGCTAGATAATTTATCACTAAAGTCTTTTTTTGCAGTGAGTTGAACTAGATAATTTGCAAAATCCCTTTGAGTTTGAAAATTGTGTTAAGTCTCCAAATTTTTTTCTAAAATACTATAGAGTATATATATGTTCATTGAAAGACTACCTAGTCTTCTTTGTGAACCAGGATATTTGAAGAGGGGCAAAGTAAGAATTGCCAACTTACTCTTTGATGAAAGCAGCAGAGATTTTGGATTTGTATTCGGGTAAAAGAAGCATGTCCTTTTCTAGACAAGAGTAGGTATCTCCAATGGAAGAGAGTATTTTGTGTTTTCCAAGAGGGGTATATAGGTTATAAATAGGGGTCTGCACCAGGAACAGAGGATTTTTTTTTCTCTCAATGGTAGGGAAGATTGTTCATTCTGAATAGTTCCCTATCCCCCCAAATATTTCTTGTGTCTAATTTTCACTCTCAGATAATTGATAACCAGGGAACAAACTAAAACTAATAAATGTCCTCATAATCCAGAGACTTAATTTATCCATTTATTTCATTTTCTTCCCTGTTCCTGTAAAAATCTCCACTCAGGCTGCCAGTGAATAGTAAAATATAACGACTCAAGTTGACACACTTTTCGTCCCTCTTTCTAGTGAAATGATCCAAGATGAACAGGATAAATTGGTTAACAGTCTCTAAGATTGGATAGTAACCTCTGAACAAACTCAGTTAAAATGTAACTATTTGAATTTTGGTGCCTATCATATTTTATATCCAAATGCTATGATCTATGCCTGAAAATGTTACTGTACACATTTTTCATCACAAAGAATAAATTTATTTTAACAGATTTTAAATGGGAGTTGTATAACTGGAGAGAAACAGCTGAGTACTCCACAGAAATGAAGCAATTTGCGTGTACACTCTACTTGTGCAGTAGCAAAGTCTATGATTATGTAAGAAAGATTCTTAAACTGCCTCATTCTTCTATCCTCAGAACGTAAGTGAATTACTTTTTAGATATTAAATAAAATAAACATTTTGTTCTTTCACTGCAGTTTATACATTAATGCTATTAGTATTCATACTCTCCTTTTGTGTACTTTCTCTTTTTAAAAACTTCTAGGTGGTATTTACATATTATCACAGTCGATATTTCACCCACAGAATGAAGACATATAGGCTGACAAATTTTTTTGCATCTTTCAGATGGTAGAGACACTCTGGATGGTAAAATCTAAATCTTGAAATATTGGAATGTCTCAGACACTTCAGTAGTTTTGATATGTGACTAGTCTAGAAAATCGAAATTGATTGGTATCTAGATTGATACCATTGGTTTGAGGCAAAGATCAAAAATCTGAATTTTTCGTAAGCACTGCAGTTGGTGCCAATGCAGGCTGTCCAGAGACCAGATTATGAAAAATAATTTTTTAGAATTTGTGGTCAAAATACATAGCTATATTTATATATATATAAATAAGCAAATAACAGTGACTTTATAGTAATGCCTTATAAATTTAATACTCAATTTTTACTGTTTTTTCATCACGGGTTTTACAGATTCTTTTATTTTTATTTATTTACTTATTTGACTTAAATGACAGAAATGTATTGCCTCACAGTTCTGGAAGTTAGAAGTTAGAAGTCCAAAATCAAGGTGCTGGCAGGGTTAGTTCCTTCTGAGGGCTGTGAAGTAAGGGTCTGTTCCATGCCTCTCTCCTTGGCTTGTAGATGGTGGTCTTCTCCCTGTGTTTCTTCACATCGTCTTCCATTATCCATGTATGTTTCTGTGTCCAAGTTTCCTCTTTTTATGAGGACACAAGTCATGTTGGATTAGGGTGTGCCCTAATGACCTCATTTTAACTTGATTACCTCTGTAAAGACCCTATCTCCAAATAAGATCACACTCTGAGGTACTGGAGATTAGGACTATGATATATCTTTTTTGAGGGACCCAAGTCAACCCATACCAGTCACTTTCCTGCTGCCCAAGCCTCCCATTAGCCGTAGACTTCTTCCTGTGGCTCACTGAGCTTCTGTGATGTGATGTGGCTCCTGCTGAATTCTGTGGCTCACCTCCTGCCTCTCTCCCTGCCCTCTTAGGTTCCATGTTCCTATTGCAAGGCATTTCTTGCTGCTTCCTTACCTTGGAGACTCACTAGTCCGTCTGCCTGAAATGCCCATTCTCCCTGTTAGTCCTGGAGATTGGTCCTCACCCTTCAGGCTCAGATTAGATATCACATCCTTTGTGAAGCCTGGCCTGCCATTCTTCCGATTCTGGACTAGGTACCCTCTTGCGCACACAATGTGGAACTGAATCTTAGTATTCAACCCTGTCTTCCCCCCTAGACTGTGAGCTGCCCAAGTATGAGATCTGTGTCTGGTTCTTTGTTAGACCTCCTGCCCTGGAGGGGTGCCTGGAACACAATGGTCTCTTGATAAATATTTGTGGAATGAAAGAATGCCTGGATGGTTGTTTAGGATTTTGAACAGATGTAAGGAAGAATTGCAGTGGACCTCAAATCGCTGTCTGAAGAGCAGCACTTCATTTAATCCACTGCTATTGGGGCAGAGGCCGCCCAGGAACGGCAGGAGCCTTCTTTCCTGGAAGGTGCTTCTTGGTTTCTTATTGCTTCAACTTTAAAACAGACTCATAGGGGCTCTGAGCTGGAGAAACTCCTAGAGATCATGTAGTCCAACCCCCTCATTTTAAAGAAGGGGGAAACTGAGGCTTGGTGGGAGGAAGGACCTTGATTATTATGAGGGGTTTTTTTTCCACACTTGGGGGGAAACTTTTTTTTTGCGGTACGCGGGCCTCTCACTGTTGTGGCCTCTCCCGTTGCGGAGCACAGGCTCCGGACTCGCAGGCTCAGCGGCCATGGCTCACGGGCCCAGCCGCTCCGCGGCATGTGGGATCTTCCCGGACCGGGGCACGAACCCGCATCCCCTGCATCGGCAGGCGGACTCTCAACCACCGCGCCACCAGGGAAGCCCTCTTCTTTTAAATTGAGATGTAATTGACACATAACATTATGTTAGTTTCAGGTATACAATGTAATTATGTGTTTGATATTTGCATTCGATATTTGTATATATTGCAAAATGACCACCAAGATGTCTAGTTAATATCCATCACACACATAGTTACAAATTTTTTGTGTCTGTGATGAGAACTTTTAAGATCTACTCTCAGCAACTTTCAGATATAGGTACAGTATTATCAACTATAGTCACCATGATGTACATCACATCCCCTTTAAAAAATAAAACATGAATGAGAATTTTCCTCCATACATACTATTAACATAATACTACTACTAACAAATTTAGAAATGAGAGAAAAAGGAGGAAAATTCATTAACTGTTCCTCTAGGTTATATTTAAACAATTGCTATTAACATAGGGAATTTACTTCCAGTCTTTTTTCTGTGCTTAGATTTACTAGTTTTTTACAAAGTTATGATCTTGAATAGCTGCAGAATATCAGGCAGTGGTACCCTACTTAACTTTGGCATTCTCCAACTATTGGACGTTTATATCGTTTTTATTTTTTGGTTGTAACTGCTGTTTTGTATATTGATATGAACATTTGTGTATAGGTTATTCCCTCTCTTCCATATGTGATTTTACCATTTAGGCCAGATATTACACTTATTTATAAATGACTACTTTCTGGTAGGCAAGAGACATTTTTATAGATACTATGGTGCTATCTCTTCCACACGGTTTTTAGTCAAGTCCTCTCCTTTGCACTGGTTTTAAAACATTAGTTACTGATTTTACACTATGGTTTATGTGAGACATTCCATATGACTTCTCATCTCCCTCCCCCACCGCCCCCCATGGTTTTCTTTATTTCTATAGTTCTGCATCAACTCCTGAATTAAGTTTTCTCTGGTAATTCCAGCTCACACTGATCTTTTTTCTCTTCATGTCATTTTTCATTTTGTAACCTTTGCTGTGTCATTATTTCGATTTACAATTTTAGTACTCAAAGGGTTGCTTACTTCTTTGGATGCTTTGTCTGAAACTAAGTTACCTTGTTTAATATGATAGTAATACATGCTTAGTATAAAACATTGAAACAGTATGTAAGTATATAAATACCAGAAAGTGAAAAATATTTATAATACTTCCATTCCCCTAATCCCACAAAGTAACCACTGTTAGCAGTTTGGTATGTATTCTCCCAGACTTAAAAAAAAAACTATACATCACCCAAATTTTGTTTTAATGGCCATCTTTCATTCCAACATATTGGAAATACCTAGATTTTATACTGAGAAATCTGAATGGTCAAAAATTTTTATTTGATTACATTTCCCTTCATTTCCCCCGTTTATATCTATTTTCAACACATCTGTGCTTAAGTATTAGATCTCTAATCATATTGAATATTCATTTATTCAATAAACATTTATTGATCAGGAGCAGCCAGTGAGACAGGAGGAAAACCAGGAGATTGTGATGGCCTAGAAGCCAAGTGTAGAAAGTATTTCAAGGAGATAGTATTGCACTGTGTCACATGCTGCTGGAGATCAAGTAAGATGAGGACAGTCAATTGACCATTGGACTTTGCAAGATGGAGACATCAGTGATGACCCTGATAAAAGCAGTTGCAGTGCAGTGATGGAGAGATAAGCCTGGCTGAAGTGGAATCAAGAGATACTGGAAGGCAAACAAGCAGAGACAGTGATTATGGACTCTCTCAAGGAGTTTTGCTATGAAAGGAGAAGAGAAATGTGTCCGTAAGTGGAAGGAACATAAATGGAGGGGAGGATATTTGATGAGATAGCAGATGCTACACCTTGTTTGCCTGCTCATGGGAGTGATCTAGTGCAGATAAGAAAATCAGTGATACACAACAGAAAGGATAACTGCAGGAGGGCAACATCCAACACTGCTGTGGAGGGAGGTCTGGCCTTAATTAGGAGCAGGGACAAATATGTGTCGAAACAGGAAAAAGAGAGAGATACAGATGCAACAGGTTAACAGATTTGGTGGTAAGAAAATGAGTTTTTATCAAATTGCTTCTGTTTTCTCAGTGACATAAAGTTAATAGCTAAGAGTTGGGGAAGGAAGCATTAGAAGTTTGGGAGAAAGGAGAAAATATGAATAGTTGTTTTTTCCCCCCATGATAATGGAGAAACAATTGTATGGATGACAGACCAAGCCAGACTTACATTTTAAAAAACCCTTGATTCAGTTAGAGAGGTACCTCACTCACTCATTTCTAACTGGTATTTCTTCAATTCTTATCTTAGCTGCTATCAGTCACCTCTCTAATTTTCTCTGTACTGATGTTGGATCCTTTTTCAATTCTCCCTTGAATTCTTTATGTCCAGAACCTTCCCACAGCTGTGCTTCTTATAATTCCAGAGCTTTGGGTCTTTAAGGTAGTTTGTTTTCACAACTCCTTTGAAATAATGTCATAGCACCCTCAGCTTTCCTAATTATAATAGTGATACATTTAGTATGATCTTAGTAGACTTTTTCTGTTTCTAATTTAATTTTCTATTTTGGCATTCATTGCAGTTTAGTAAGTTAGCTCCCTGTATAGGTGAGTTGATGTGCGAGCTTCAGAAATAACCAAGACAGTGGGAGGAGCTAATGGTCTTAAAGAAGAACACCCAGCTCAGCATTATGGCTCTTTAGCACAATATTTTTCCTAAGCAGAGCTTTAAGCTACCCAAGTGGCTCCCTATAATTATTCCATAAACTAAGCTAATGTGTAATTTAAAACATGTTGATGAGTATGTCAATTATAATTGGTATAAACTTTCTGAAGGACCATTTGGGAATGTGAATTATATTTAAATTGACTCACTCAATTATGTGCACCTGCGGCCCAAAACTTCTTTAAAAGTTGAGTTCATTCATTCTAATACATGCATAAGTAAATTTAGCTCTGCATCCTACTCGTAGGAATTGCATAAATGACATAGATATGTATAAGTGTATGTGTGCCCACAAACACACATTGTGGTGCTCTTTGTATTGTTTAAAAATTAGAAACAACCTAAGTGTCCTTCAATACAGGTTGGTTCAATTATTTATGAACCAAACTAAAGAGTTTTACTGTGTGTACACTTAAAATATTGCTGTAGGTCAGTAGTTAAGAACATGCAAAAGTATGTCTATAACATTACTATAGTAAAGAAACATAGGTTCAGTATAATTTTTGAAAATTATATCTAGTTATGTATACATAAATAGATCTAGTTATGTATACATAAAGAGATCTGGAAGAATGTCCCTGAAATATTAAGTGATTTTTAAAAAATATCTATTTATTTATTTTTATTGGAGTGTAGTTGATTTACAATGCTATATTGTTTCAGGTGTACAGGAAGGTGATTTAGGTATACCTATATATATTCTTTTGGGGATTCTTTTCCATTATCGGTTATTACAAGATACTGAATATAGTTTCCTGTGCTATACAATAGGCCCTTGTTGTTTCTCTATTTTATATATAGTGGTGTGTATCTGCTAATCCCAAATTCCCAATTTATCCCTCCAGGCTCCCCCCTGTGCCACCCCTTTGGTAACCATGCGTTTGTTTTCTATGTCTATGAGTCTGTTTTTGTTTTGTAAATAAGTTCATGTATTAACAGTGATTTTTACTTTTTTGCACTTTTCTATATTCTTTCAGTTTTAAAAAAAATGGATGTGTCATTTTATACAATCAGGAAAAGTTTTTTTTCATTTTGAGCTGGGGAAAAAAGTTGGTTTGAGAGAGAAATCAGTCACTTCCCTACAACACTAAAAACTTGGTTTGAGTGTTTCTACTCTCAGTTTTAAAAACTTAAAAAAAAAAAAATCAACAAGTCCACATATTTTTCTGCCTGAGAAACATCATTCTAGTAGTTGTGGACATTAAGATACCATTTAGTTTTCATTTAAAAAGCAAGCTCACCAGAACATAAGCTTTTTTAACCTATTTAAACTAGAACTTTTACCTAGAAGCATTAAGTAGTTTCATTAGATACTGCACATGTAACACAATTAGCATCGTCAGTGTTCATTTGAGAATCCTACTACAAAAGAATAAATTTTAAACAACTGATTACATTTTGGTGACACACTTGAAAAGGCTTTTCAACATACTAGTGGGCTGTAGCACCCTGGTGGAGAGCCACTATTCTGTTTTCTCATTGTCTTATTATTTTGCCCTGTTTTTAAATATAAACAACTGATTAATACTTTTGTCTCCTAAATAGTCAGAGTATGTCTTTTGCATTCTGTAACTGTGTTTTTCAAATCTGTTAGTGCATATTGAAATCAATTTAGTGGGTCATAAGTGGCATTAAATTTTGTATATACATTTATATACAAATATACACGTATATTTGTACCTGGCATATAGTAAGGGTAAATTCTGTTCATGAAACTTCTTGGTTACAGCAAAATATTTGGAAAGTCCTGTCCTGAAATACTTCTGGAAGTACATTAAAATTTCAATTAAATAGAGATGGCTGTCCAGGAAGAAACCTTGGCAGCCTGGAATATAGCCCCCAAATCAGAAATTCAACCTAAAAAAAAAAGTCATTTGAGTTATAAGAGTAAACTTCAGTGAAGATGAACAATTCAGTCTACCTCACAATCCATTTAGTCTTATTTTAGACAATTAATAAACTTGGCTACTTCCTTTCCTGATCTATAACAAATTAGAAAGTGTAAATTAGAACTGAGTGAAAAGAATTCTGTCTGTTAGTGACAGACACTAACAGAAATAGAAAAGAATAATCAGCAGCTTGGGAAGGTCAAAGAAATACTATGAAAGAACTCTTTTTAAAAAATTATTATTTTTTTAAAAAATTATTTTTTTAACATCTTTATTGGAGTATAACTGTTTTACAATGGTGTGTTAGTTTCTGCTTTACAACAAAGTGAATCAGTTATACATATACGTATGTTCCCATATCTCCTCCCTCTTGCGTCACCCTCCCTATCCCACCCCTCTAGGTGGTCACAAAGCACCGAGCTGATCTCCCTTTGCCATGTGGCTGCTTCCCACTAGCTATCTACTTTTACATTTGGTAGTGTATGTATGTCCATGCCACTCTCTCACTTTGTCCCAGTTTACCCTTCCCCCTCCCCATATCCTCAAGTCCATGCTCTAGTAGGTCTGTGTTTTATTCCCATCCTACCCCTAGTCTCTTCATGACATTTTTTTTTCTTAGATTCCATATATATGTGTTAGCATACGGTATTTGTTTTTCTCCTTCTGACTTACTTCACTCTGTATGACAGACTCCAGGTCTATCCACCTCATTACAAATAACTCAGTTTCATTTCTTTTTATGGCTGAGTAATATTCCATTGTATATATGTGCCACATCTTCTTTATCCATTCATCTGTTGATGGACTTCCATGTCCTGGCTATTGTAAATTCTGCTGCAATGAACATTTTGGTACATGCCTCTTTTTGAATTATGGTTTTCCCTGGGTATATGCCCAGTAGTGGGAAAGAACTCTTAAGATAAAGATAATAGTGTAGGTACTTTGGATAGGAGCAAACAGATGCAGACACTCTGTTGCCCCAAAGGGCATAATTCGAAGAGCAGTGAGAAAAAGCACTGAACAACGGCCTCAGGAAAGCTGGTTTTCACATTTGTGCATGACTAGCAGCACAATATGGGCCAGGCAACTTAACCTCTACCTCTTCCTCTACCTCTACCTCTATAAAATGGGGTAGATGTACTAGCTGTTCTCAGTTTCCTTCCCCCTCAACAGGTTTCTCATCTCAGTGAATGTACAGGTAGGACTGGTTTATGATCTAAATTACAAACACATCAATGAGAACAAACTGGGTAATTGATTTTTATTAAGAAGTGAGTAAGAAGTTAAACATTTTGTGGTATGTTTGCATCTTCAATTGCTATTCTGTGTTTCTAAGTTTCTCTATTATCTTACTATTTTATCATAACCATGAATATATGCTTGAAATGTTGGTAGAATTTGGCTACTATACTTGGCTTTGTTTCAACAGGGATTTGAGGCTACTTTAGTAGAAAATGCCATTTAAGGCATTTTCCCTTTTTAAATTTCTTCATTTGTGTTTTATGTTTTTCATTTTTTACATTTTCTAGATGGCTGTCCAAATGCAAACCCGGTCCAGGTTTCAGCAGCAACGTTTTTTCTTTTCTTCAACAAAAAGTAGAGAATGGAGACCAGCTATATCAATATTGTTCACTGATAATAAAAGGTATCTCTCTCAAGCAGCAACTTCAGTGGGACCCCAGCAGTCACCATTTGCTAGGGTTTATGGACTTTGGTCTTGGCAAACTTGATGCTGATGAAACGCCACTTGCCTCAGAAACTATTTTGCTCATGGCAGTGGGTATTTCTGGTCACTGGAGGACACCTCTTGGTTATTTTTTTGTAAACAGGGCGTCTGGATATTTGCAAGCTCAGCTGCTTCGTCTGACGATTGGCAAACTGAGTGACATAGGGGTCACAGTTCTAGCCGTCACGTCTGATGCCACAGCTCACAGTGTTCAGATGGCAAAAGCGTTGGGGATACATCTTGATGGCGACAACATGAAGTGTACATTTCAGCATCCTTCATCTTCTAGTCAACAGATTGCATACTTCTTTGATTCTTGCCACTTGCTTAGATTAATAAGAAATGCATTTCAGAATTTTCAAAGCATTCAGTTTATTAATGGCACAGCACACTGGCAGCACCTTGTGGAGTTAGTAGCACTAGAGGAACAGGAATTATCAAGTATGGAGAGAATCCCAAGAAAACTGGCAAATTTGAAGAACCACATACTGAAAATGAATTGTGCTGCCCAACTCTTCAGTGAGAGCGTGGCCAGCGCATTAGAATGTTTGCTGTCATTAGGCCTGCCTTCTTTTCAAAACTGTATTGGTACCATCCAGTTCTTACGCTTAATTAACAATCTGTTTGACATTTTTAATAGTAGGAACTATTATGGAAAGGGACTTAAAGGACCTCTCTTACCCGAAACTTTTAATAAAATCAACCATGTGTTAATTGAAGCCAAGACTATTTTTGTTACATTATCTGACATTAGCAATAATCAAATAATTAAAGGTAAGCGAAAACTGGGATTCCTGGGATTTTTGCTTAATGCTGAGAGCTTAAAATGGCTCTACCAAAATTATGTTTCCCCAAAAGTCATGCCTTTTCCGTATCTTCTGACTTACAAATTCAGTCAAGATCATCTGGAATTATTTCTAAAGATGCTTAGACAGGTATTGGTAACCAGTTCTAACCCTACCTGCATGGCATTCCAGAAAGCTTACCATAATTTGGAGACCAGATGCAGATTACAAGATGAGGTTTTTCTAAGTGAAGTAAGCATCCTTGACATTTCAGTTGCTCGAAGGACGGACTTGGCCCTTTGGACAGTTCAGCGTCAGTATGGTATCAGCGTTATAAAGACTCTCTTTTGCAAAGAGGATATTTGCCAAGACTGGTCTGACTGTTCGCTAAGTGAGGCATTGCTAGACCTGTCAGATCATAGGCAAACTCTTACCTGTTGTGCTGGTTATATTGCAAATAAATTATCAGCTCTTTTAACATGTGAGGACTGCATCAGTGCACTATATGCATCAGATCTCAAATCCTCTAAAATTGGATCACTGTTATGTGTTAAAAAGGAAAATGGCTTGCATCTCCCTTCAGAAAGTTTGTGCCGAGTCATAGATATTTGTGAGCGAGTTGTAAGAACCCATTCAAGAATGGCAGTTTATGAACTACTACTTCCTAAACAGATGGAATTTTATCTTCAGCAAAAAATATTACATGAGCTTTCCGGGCATAGTTATCTTTTTGTAGATTTAGATAAGCATCTCTTTGATGGAGAAGTGTGTGCCATCAATCACTTTGTAAAGTTACTAAAGGACATAATAATCTGTTTCTTAAAGATCAGAGCTAAAGGTGTAACTCAGTACCCTTTAAAACACCATTCAGAAAGAACTGAAATGAAAACTTTGTCAAGGAAACACTGGTCATCTTTACAGAATTACAAATGTTCAAGTTTTGCTAATACCAATAAATACAGGCACTTGCTAAGGAATGATGGCTATCCGTTCAAATGAAGGACCTAACATATATTAAAATTTTTATTAAAAATAATTGATCAACATTTACTTTAAAATTCAACTTACTACATTTTACAAATTGACCATTCTGCAGAGTGGACAAGTTTGTGGTTCTGACTTAGGAATTTCTATCATGCATATTATCAAATCTGCTCGGACTTCGGTGGGGCTTGCAAGCATTTCAGAGTTACACAAAATGTAGAAAGCAGTAAGTAAGTCAGTAGGAACAGACTAGCCAACAGGTGCTGTCTTTGAATTTACTGTTATACGACTGAGTAATTTGACCGGACGTACTTCGAAAACAAGGGAGAATAATGACGAGGAGTCACCAAAACATTGACCCTTTTTATAAAGACTACCTTCCCTAAAAGAGCTTTGGTTTTCAGCTCTTAAGAATGTTAACACTTAAAAAAAAAAAAAAAAGAAAAAAAGAAAAGTTAATAGAATGCCTATCAAACCTTGAATATAATCTTTACTTACACATGAAAATTAAGATATGATTTGAAAATTAGGCTAAAGTAAACATCAAACACCACAAAAATCCTTTTGCTGGGGTACCCTAAAATAGAAATAAGTATGCTTTATCAGGCAGAAGGTAAACACGAGCCATGAGATGATTCCTTGTGCTGCAACCAAGCTGGTTTGAAATGTTGTCTGGGGCATACATAGGAGATGTAATTTTCTCAGTCCATTGTCTCTGGACCTCAAAATACTACTTTCGAGTAATAAAATAGAGTGGATACTTACTTGACTCCTGTTGGAGGAGCTCGGTGCTCATCAGAGAATGAAAAGAAGCCCTTATTTCAACTTCTCTTTCTGAAGAGGAAAATAATGAAACATGTTTTCAGTGTTGAATACGGCATTTCATAGCATGTGATTAATAAATTGGAAAAAGATGGTCAGCTGAGTCAATGAGAGTGAAAAAATTTGTCTTAATTACAAAATGAGTTTTTTTCAGAAATTTAGCTTAAATAATCTGAAGATGGAAACATACTAAGAACAATATTCTCCATTCTCTCATACCCAGATCTGAAAAGATAAATAGAAAAACATTTGTTTCACCAATGGGAGTATTTTAATGGAAAAAGAAGAAACAAGCACATTATTCACCTGTGTATGTAAAATATCTACTCTTGTCATTGAGTGACTGTTCACAAAGTACAGTTAATATGAAAACTTAAACTTGTAAAAGATTAATGAGTAGGTGAAAGTTGAGTTTTATTAGTTGAAATTCCCCTTAGTGTATTTTGACATATTTCTGCTGGTTCTACCTCAAACAAAGGCTTCAATTCTGAAATGTAACCAGAGTTTTACTGTACTACATCTTATAAGGGGCTATTGAGAAGTCTAACTATTGTGGTTTTTGTTTTGTTTGCAGTAGAATGAGTTTAGATGCACTGGGATAAATCTTATTTAAAGGAAGCCTGTTTATAGAACACTACCTTTATCTTATTGCTTATATAAATCCAAGTTTTGTACTTGATCTTTACTTAAAATTAGGTTCATATCTGTAGCATCTTATGTTCTTTGCTGTTACATTTCACTCATGTCCTATATATTCTGTAATTTCTTAAAATAGTGTTTTGCGCTATTTAAGTGCTGGATAAATTGGACGAACCTCGAAGACAAGAATCTTTCCATCGCTGCCATTAGCACAGTTAATTGCTCTTGCCCTGGTGAAGTGGTCCAGGTCTGATGTCAGATTTACTTGATATGATATGCTTGACAGTGAAATTTTTAAAATAAATTATTTGTTCATATTTGATTAGGGTAATTTAGTTTACAATTTCTACTCAGCACCCTTGTGTTTTTTGTTTTTGTTTTTTTTCCCTACGGAGAAAACAAGCATTCCTTTCAGAAATTTATTCTTCTTACTTTCAATAGTGCTGGATATGCACATGCAAAGATGTTAACTCTAAATGGAACAAAGACCCAAATGTAAGAGGTAAAACTGTAAAACTCTTAGAATAAAATAGAGTATATCTTGGAGACTTGGCTTAGGCAATAGTTTCTTAGATATGACACCAAAAGCACAAGCAAAACAAATTGTACTGCAGCAAAATTAAAAACTTGTGCTTCAAAGGACACCATCAAGAAAGTGAAAGACAACACAGAACATTTTTGCAAATCATGTATCTGATAAAGGACTTGTATCTAGAGTATACAAAGAACTGAATAATAAAGGACAAATAACCCTGTTTTTTAAATGGGTAAAAAATATGAAGTTATTCTTCAAAGGAGATACACAAATGGCCTGTAGTACATGAATATGTGCTCAACAAAATCAGCTGCCTGGGAAATGGAAAACAAAACCACAGTGAGATGTCACGTCACACCCACTAGGATGGCTATAATAAAAACGACAGGTAACAAGTGTTGGCAAGAATGTCGATAAACTGGAACCCTCATACAATGTTGGTGGGAATGCACACTTTGGAAAACAGCCTGGCAGTTCTTCAAAAGGTTAGTTAAATGTAGAACTGCCATGTGACCCAGCAGTTCTACCAATGGGCATATACCCGAGAAGTGTACAAATTTCATAGCAGCATTATAATAGCTAAAAAATGTCCAACTGATGAATGGGTAAATAAAAAATGTGTTGTACCCATACAGTGGGTCACATGGTAAGTGTTTTACTTCATAACACACTGCCTGAACTGTTTTTTTGCAAAGTGATGTACCATGCAGTACTTCAACCAGTTATGTATGAAAAGTTCTAGTTCTTCTGCTTCCTCCCTAGCTCTTGGTATTGTCAGGGTTTTGTTTTGAATTAGCCATTCTAATGGGTGTGCAGTGATATGTCATTGTGGCTTTCCTTTCCATTTTTCTAATGACTAATGATGCTGAACATCTTTTCATAGGCTTATGTGCCATTCACAATCTTCTTAGGTGAAATGTCTGTTCAAGTCTTTTCCCCATATTTTAAGGAAGATTGGTTGTTTTCTTATTGAATGTTAGTTATATATTCTGGATACAAGTGCATTATCAAATGAGTCCTGCAAATAGCTTCTCCCAGTCTGTGGCTTTTTAAATTTTTTAACTGAGGTGTAGTTGATGTACAGTATTAGTTTCAGGTGTACAACATAGTGGTTCACAATTTTTAAAGGCTATAATGTGGCTTTTACTTTTTCAGTGTTTTGAAGAACAGACATTAATTTTGATAAGTCTAATTTATTGACTTTTTCTCTTTTAGGGATCATACTTCTTAGTGTCATATCTAAGAAACCTTTGTCTAAACCAAGGTCACAGATTTTTCTTCCTATGTTTTCTTGTAGATATTTTGCAGTTTTAGGTTTTGCATTTAGGTTATGATCTATTTTCAGTTGGTTTTGGTGTGTGGTATAAGTTCATATTTTCACATATTGATGGTATCCCAGCACCATTTGTTAAAGGGCTATTCTTTTCCAGTGAATTACCTTTGATCCCTTGTCAAAAATTGACCACATAAATATGAATCTATTTCTGGGCTCTCTGTTCTGTTCCCTTGATCTATGGATCTTTCATCAATACTACATTATCTTGATTAGCCTTATATAAGTCTTGAAGTCAGGTAGGAATCCTCCAACTTTGTTCTTTTTAAAAAAATGTTTGGCTATTCTAGTACCTTTCCATATAAAGTTTATAATCAGCTTGTTTTTACAAAAATTCCTGCTGGGATTTTGACTGGAGTTATGTTGAATCTATAGATTAATTTGGGGAGAAATGATATCTTAATAACATTTAATGTTCCAATCCATGAATATGATAATATGTATATATTTTTGAAGGTCTTTGATTTTTTTAAATCAATGTTTTTCTACATGTCACATACAGATCTTATACATATTTTTGTACATTTCATGTTTTGTGGTACTACTATAAAAGCTAATTTTAGAATTTCAGTTTCCAAGTGTTCATTGCTACTACATAGAAATACACTTTTGCATACTAATGTTGCTAAACTCACTTATTAGTTCTGGTACCTTTTTATTAAGATCCTTTGACTTTCCTATATAGGCAATCACATCACACCATCCACAAATAGTCATATTTATTCATTCCCAATCTATAGTTTTTGTTTAAAAAAAAATTTATTGTACAGTGACCTCAGACACAACGTTTTAGAGGAGGGTTTTGTTCCCAATCTTAGGGGGAAGCATTCAGTCTTCACTATTCATATGATGTTAGCTATAGGCTTTTTTGGTTGAGGATCCCTTCTATTCCTAATTTGCTGAAGAGTTTTTTTTTTTCTAATCATAAATGGGTGTTGAATTTTGTCAGATGATTTTCTGCACCTTTTTGGAAAAAAAACTTTTTGAGATATAATTTACATACCACAGTATTCACCCTTTTAAAGCATATAATCTAGTAGTAGTTGGTATATTCAAAAGGTGGTTTTCTGCAATTTTTGAGATGGTCATGTAATTTTTGTTTTGTATGCTGACACACTGAACTACATGGATTTCTTTGAATGTTGGGACAACCTTTTATTTCTGGGATAAACCCAACCTAGTCATGATGTATTTTTTTTTAAACATATTGCCAGATTTCATTTACTAATATAATAAACTACAGAGTTACATTAAAGTCTGTGGCTTTAAACATTACCCTGCATATACCCTATGGCTTTTGAATAAATCAATAATGCCTTAAATGCTTTCATAAAACAATTTTTAAACAAAATTTTAATTAAAGCCTGTATATCTTAACATTTTATAAAATCACCTGGATTATAAAAAGCTCACAGTTGAAAATAAAAAGGCTTACACTTGGTCTATAGATAAGGACAAAATGTGCATTAAAGAAGCCCTAACAAGGAGAAAAAAAGTCCTAAGTTATTTACATAATGAAAATAACTACAATAGTAAAGGCTTTCTAGCTGGTTGGCTTCCCTCTCCTTTGGGCTGCTGTTCCAGAATTCCTTTATAAAACACATAAGGGATGTAATATGATCACAGGGCTGGAGGTCCTGGTTTGAAGAAGCATTCATTTTCTTAGCTATTTGTGTTATAAAACAATAAAAATAGAAAACTTTTCTAAAGGTATTTTTATTCACATTTTACATAAGACTGAGAAAATGTCAGTTGTCCATATCAAAGAATGGGGAAGCCAAAACAGTAGTCTCTCCCCCAAGGTCACTGCTCCGCTTGTTTTTTTTACCTGTAACATTAAGTTTCTGTTTCCCATAATAGTCCAGAGGAAAGACCTACAGGTTGCTTTTAGTTCTTGAGAGAAAAGGAAATTAAGAAAGGTGCTCATCATAAGAACATCAAACATTAAAAGAAAAGAGTTTCTGCCCTTAAAAGAAACAGTGGAAAAAAGACAAGACATACTCTCATTTCAAAGCAATTTATGTTAATGATAACTGGGCAACATGATAGATTTAATTTTTAGTTGTGTGCTTTTAGAAGTAATGTCAAATTTACTTAATATCAGATATTCTAAAAGGTTTCTTGCATCTTAAATGGTTAAAAGTGGTGTTATTAAAGAAAAAATGCAAACCCTTTTTTTACAGAATAGTATAAATGTTTATTTTCTGTATGATTTACTTTGCTGTCCTGTTTTTACAATATAGAAAAGTGTATTCTTTGAATAGCTCTAGTAAATATAAATTTAATCTTTCTACTTTGGGATGTAAATAGAGCTAAAAAATTATATACCCAACCCTCCCCAAATAGTCTTTTAAAATTGTTGAATTAATGTGGATATTAATCTTGTTCAGCAATTTGATGCAAATGCCTAAATACAAAAAGTTGTTTAGTAAGTACTACACAGGAAGGAAAAGTCTTAATACTTTAGATAGCTTCCTGAAAATCAGAAAAACTAGTAGCATTTGATTGCACCTTCAAATTTTTACAAGCAAAACATTCTCAAGCAATGCTGTCATACATAATCTACAACTGTAATCCAAATTTCACAAACATTTTATGCACACTGTATATAAATACACATCACAAAGGTGCAATTAGAATTAAACACAGAATATATACAGAATGAACAAAGTTTAGGTTTAGACAAAAAAGGTAATCTTTTGAAAAATAACTTGATTAGATATTATTTTATCCTCTTACACTAGTTTACATTTTTACAAATTTTAATTAAACATACTAGATTGAGGTGCTAAGAATGTTTGCACTATCTACATTTAAAGTTACTGCACTATAATTTTATAAATCCAAATTTTAAAAGGAAGATGCTTAATGAATAACGGAATCTTTTGGATTACTTAATTTCTATTGCCTATATCTTGCATGTTCATATGAACATATATACACACTTAATACATACAACTATAGATTCCTTGTAGGAAATGTAATAATCATATACTACTAATTACTGAGGATTAAGGTACCTAGCAAAATGCCTGAATTCCAACATGGTTTTTTCTCATCATAAAATCCAGAGTCCTATTATAACAGGCTCTTAAATTCATAAAGCTTTTGAATTCTGAATTACTGAAAATGATTTAGGTTATCTTAGTAATTATATGAAAACACTCATACCTTTAGCTAACCAAATCACTGGCTAAAAATAATGCCATAATAAGCTTCCCTTATAAAAAGAAATCCCACTACAATTTTGAAAGCTTTGTTAGGAGGCCCCTTTCAGTAAATCAAGTAAGAGTCATAGATTGGTTTGAAACCTCTTAGTTCAAAAGTCTATAAAAAGAACTGTTTGTATAGATGAAAAATCCTTCTCTAAATTCATCTCTTAGAGCTTCAATATTCTTTATTTCTCCATCCAAGCCAAATTTGTTAACTGGTAATTATGTAAGGTTCTATTTTATCACTACATAATCATAACATTTACTTCTATTCATATGCACCACTCATTTTAATAGTACCCCTTAATCACTGACAATTTATTATTTCAAATACATACCGCCTCCTTGAAAGAAAATGGAAACATCCCAGAGCATTTCTTAGTCACTCCTTATTATAGAAACAAATTGTCTGTCCTTTGAGAATTATTTTCTGTCCGTTAACACTTTATATGTTTTTAAAAAAAAACAAAATAACTTTTTTAAAGTGTGCCTACGGAGTACTTCCCCTTGTGACAATTCCCAAAGTGACAACAGGATATATTCCAGAATCCACCCTAAAAAGTTGATTTTTCTTAAAAAGATAGTGCTTTTTCTAAACACAAAATGTCATTTGAATATGTTTCATAAGACTTTGTTTATGTAGACATTCTTCTATCTGCTTATATTCTAGATCTAGTACCAAAGAATGACCGGGTAATACTAGTGCCTCTTTGGCTTTTTCTACTGGAACAAAGTCATACAACGCCATACATTATAAATTATATAATAGTAATTTATAAATGTTCTTTGTCAATAGAATCAAAAGGACAGAACATCTAGTTCTTAAGAAACCCAAGCAAATTAAAAATCTATATAATACAATAAAGAAAAATTCAATTTAGAAGGGGCATAAGCAGATTTAACTAAGATTTAAAATGTAATTTCCTCATTTAAAATTTCTCCTCTCTCAATATTACAATTTCAGGTCTCACAAGACTGAATTAACAATCCAATAATTGTTAAACTATCTTCCAGAAAATCAGGTGTCCCTGCACCTTCAATTTTCTGTACAGTTCGATTTATCAGTCTTTTGTGCAAGAGTTAGCAATTCATGGCACAAGGGTCACTTTTTGCTTTTCCTGCAGAGTTGATGACGCTCATCAAACATCGTCCGAATTCCTCAAGTATCATCCGTTCAGCTGCTGCCTTTGATTTCCCCTTCTTGTCTGCCTGCTCTGCCTGGGCAAGAAGGCAATTACACGTGGCTTCAGCTACTTCCTTAGTGACAAACGTAAATGGCAATCTGAAATGATTTTTAAGAAAGAGAGAGATGATGATGGTGTTGAATAACAGCCAGAGTGGCTGACATTCTTTCACCTAGAAATCTCTGTTGACATTTTCATGATTCAGCAAGCACACTGAACATCACAGTTTGTGCGATGAACAAAAGCACATCCCAGAGAACTTGTAAAAAGTTATACCTGGTTTTTTTGTTTGTTTGTTTGTTTTTTTGTGGTAGGCGGGCCTCTCACTGTTGTGGCCTCTCCCTTTGCGGAGCACAGTCTCCGGACGCGCAGGCTCAGCAGCCGTGGCTCACGGGCCCAGCCGCTCCGAGGCATGTGGGATCTTCCCGGACCGGGGCACGAACCCGTGTCCCCTGCATCGGCAGGTGGATTCTCAACCACTGCGCCACCAGGGAAGCCCGCATACCTGGTTTTATTATTGAACGTTTTAAAAACATAACGTTTTACGTAAAATACATATAACCTAGACAAGGTTACCTGGTTAACTGAAACGTAACTCTACATGTTGACTGGATACTGCTATAACAAAAGTCCTCCTGATTCATGTATGTAAGCTCTGAGTGCAGTTTTTGTTTTATATACTGTTGTTTCTGCACTGCCTAGAACAGTACCTGACACAGAAACACTCCATGAATATTTGCTGAATGAATGAATAATATGGGAAATTGAAAGCACTATCTCCTGGACAACATGGAAAATAAAGCACTTTCCCATAGTCCCATATAATGTTTGTAAAAAACAAAGCGCACCAAAATTTTGCATTATTCCATGATATCAAAAACGAAAAAACAGGGACACCAGATGCTGTTCTGTACATGGAGTTTCATTCATAAAGACCTGAACTATTGAGTATTAAAGCAGAGGAATCCATCCCGAGGCTAGCTATATGTAGCCAAGTCGTAAAGCCTAAGAGACAAAATCGGGTAACCTAATCTAACCAGTAACTCAACAACCTGTAAGTAAGTAGTCACTGATAGAAGGAAACTGCAAAACAAAATGAATGAAGTCTGGGACTTCCCTGGTGGTGCAGGGGTTAAGAATCTGCCTGCCAATGCAGGAGACAAGGGTTCGATCCCTGGTCCGGGAAGATCCCACATGCCGCGGAGCAGCTAAGCCCAAGAGCCACAACTACTGAGCCCACGTGCCTAGAGCCCGTGCTCTGCAACAAAGAGAAGCCACCACAATGAGAAGCCCACGACACAACGAAGAGTAGCCCCGCTCGCCGCAACTAGAGAAAGCCCGTGTGCAGCAACAAAGACCCAGAGCAGCCAAAATTAAAAAAATAAATAAATTTTAAAACAACAACAAAATGAATGAAGGCCTGAACTTAAGGCCCACTATGACAAGATAGGGTGACAGGATTTAGGCTGCTATACATTTGTATAGAAATCTTTAAAATACAAAAAGCATTTTAAATTAGAAAATATTATAATATTAAAATATTACAATAAAGTTAACATTACAATATTATTGAATAAGTAATAGTGTATAACAGTAGCACTCATTATATGGTATTTGGAAACTATAGGAAAGAAAATGGAAAAAAAATTCAAATTTTTGCCACTCAAAGGCAAAACCTTGTTAATATGCTAGTAGGACTTCTTTAATACAGTTTTTTTATGCTTGGTTTTGATAACAGTGCATAATTTTGTGTTTTTTCACACTTCATAATAACAGATATCTTCCCAAGTTGAAAAATTAATTGTAAATATTTTAGTGTAGCAATATCTTTAATCTCCTCATAGAGATTAGACTTAATAATCTAAGGTTTACTGAAAGCAGATGACCAGAAAGGACCCCTTGTGATACCCCTCATTAAGGTGTCTGCCCATTTCTACTTCATTCAGTCAAGAACTTTTTGCTGATTATACTCCAGTTACAAGAGTTCTTTAGAACTAATATCTGAAATATTTTGTAAAAAGCCTTACTTTAATAAGTTTTATAAGTTGGATCTTATTCCAACTTCGGCATTTTAAATGAAATACCATTTTCAAGGCTCATTCCATTTAATAATTCCTCAGATTCACCTCTAACGAACTCTCTACTACAAATTCAAGTCAGCATGCTATGTTGCATTGGGCTGTGCTTTACTAAAGCTGTGCTTTACTCCTCAGAGCCACGTGAAAAGGGTGATGTGAAGGATAAGAAAACCGAGGTAAGGCTCAGAGAGGTGAAGTGCTTGTCAAAGTCACAAATTACAACAGAGCACAGATAGGATTTAAACTCAGGTCGGCCTGCCTGTAAAGCTCCAGCTTTCCTACTCCAGAGCTCAGCAGTCTAGGGAAATGAGGTACAATAACACAGTGTGTGATTGGCTCTCCAACAGGGTGGGGAAAGTGCCACAAGGGCACGGGAAGGTAAGAAGGTAAGAATGTGAAAAAATATGAATAACAACACAACCAGTAAGAGGTATAAAAATTTTGGTTTTCTTCAGGGTTTGTCAAATTATGTAAATACCTCATCTTAGTAAGCAGAAATCCAATTAAATTAAGCACAGTGACCTAATACACTACTGTGCATTTTATTTTATTTTTTTTTAATTTTTATTTTTTTGCGGTATGCGGGCCTCTCACTGTTGTGGCCTCTCCCGTTGCGGAGCACAGGCTCCGGACACGCAGGCCTAGCGGCCATGGCTCACGGGCTTAGTTGCTCCGCGGCATGTGGGATCTTCCCGGACCAGGGCACGAACCCGTGTCTCCTGCATCGGCAGGCGGATTCTCAACCACTGCGCCACCAGGGAAGCCCCACTGTGCATTTTAGAACTGTACAATATATCTGACAGTGATTTTTCTGTTACTTTTAAATTCCTTTACAAGTAATTAAAAATAGAAAATGCAAAAGTCAGATGTGCAACAACCAAAAGTATGAGCCCAATTTTGCCCCAAAAAAGAAACTTCACCAAAAATGAATACATCATACTATAAAAAGATATGCAAATATTGACTTACTTTCCTCCTCCGCTATTCAAAGCTGGTGCTGGCCTAGTAAGCAAGTCCGAAATCTGAGAGGATAACTTAGTCTTTGCTGCTGTTTGTTGCTGTACCCTTACTTCGGCTGCATCTGCCAAGTGCATCAATGTCTTTCTTTCTGGGCTTTCTTCAAAATTCTTACAGCCAATACATTTGCATATTGAGGAACACATTATTTTTGCCTAAAAGATTTACAAAAGAAAAGCTTCCAAATCAAAACCAAAAGACATCACTATAGTAGACTCCACGATCAAGTCAACAGGTGACAGAGTTAGCTGGTCGACTGACACAGATAAAATGGAAACATCTCTTGCTGACAGACACCAAAGGGGCCAGCTATGCATGTGCATAGGTCCAGTATTCTTGGCCACTCTGAAAGTGGCTATACTATGTTTGTTTGAGGCCTTCCACGCCAATTTTCCCCCACTATAGATTTTCCTCCTGATATGAATAACATATGTTCTTTTATTAAAAGATAAGTGATACATTACAATATTAAAAAATAAGGGTCATCCAGAATCCAGCCACCTCTATCAAATCACTATTAACATGTTGGTGACCTCCCACTTATGCAAACACACACACAGTATCATATCAAAGGGATTTCACAGACGCTATTTTTATTATGAATACCCCCCCCTCCCTAAATCCCCTGTCCAGAGTCCCCAAACCCTTCAACAGTCCATATTAAACCAGTGTGTCCTTTCATGTAAAGATATATAAACTATATGTATATTTATGAAAAACACAGCCTTTAGGTACATATATTAACTTACCAATACAGAAGTCTTCTTTTTTTTTGTTTGCTTTACATAATCATATACCCACTTTTCTGCATCTTCCTTTTCTCACACTATACTTCATGAAATCCCTCCCTCCAAGTCATCTGGCATAGGCTGAATTCATCCTGTTTAATGACTGGCTATTAATCCCTGGTATGGATGTGCCACATTTTATTTGGGCATTCACTCCTCTACTGATGGCCATTTATTTTGTTTCCAGTTCCTGAGTTCCACAAACAATGCATAAAAACATTTTTTTGTATATATTACGCTTTTATTTCTATAAGCTAGGTTTCTAGAATTGGGCTCACTGGTCAAAGGGTACATGTAATTTAATTTTAATAGATGTGGCCAGATTGTTTTTTCAAAAGGCTATATAACACCTCACATCTCATTAGCAATGGATAAAGGAAGCCTTTCCCACATTCCCCTCCAACAATGTATACTATAGCTCTTTTTAATAAAGTGAGATCCCGTTCTTTAATTTACATTTCCCAGACTCCTAGTAAATTTTAGTATCTTTTGTTGGCTACTTTTTCTTGCACAAACCCACATCAATTTAAATAAATAAACAAGCCTACTGTCCTTCCTCTCTACAGTAAGATAAATGGATCATATTATGAACACATCTACCCTGCTCCTTTTTTACAATACGCTAATAAATTCCATTTACCAAAGGAAAAAAGAAATGGATATACCTTTTGAGTTAACCGGCTTATTTACTAGGAGCCAGTCTGGGATCCAACTGAAGCAATACTTAATAAGTATCTAATGGTGAAGAGATAAAATTCCTAACTTCCGGGGGAAGAAGACATACTGATAATGGTAATTTGGATTAAGTTTTAAGAATTATAAGAAAGGTACTAATAATGTCTAATAGGAACTCAGGAGGGAGAAATTAGAAATACAAGTCATCCATTTAGCATTGCTAATTCAACTTCTCTTGTGGCCAAAAAAAAAAAAGAAAAGAGGGAGGGGGGGAAAAGAGGTCACAAGAAAAGTCACAGTCACTTAAATAATGTGGACAGTCACTCATTCAATGAACAAGCCCTGAAAGGTGTGTGAAAGGGACATGAATGTCTTATCCAGATGCAGACCAACTGGACCAAAAAAGCCAAGTCAATTCAAAAGATGAACAACACCAACTGTCAGACAACATCATAACTAATTCACAGTGAGCCAACTGGCCTCTGCTGGTCAGAGTTCACTGTATTCCAACTTTTTCCATTGCTTGGTCTTTTAGAACAACATATTAGTTATTAGACATTGTTTATGTCCTGAATGTCAAGGATTTTATCATAATAGATAGAGCAGCTTTCTCTCTTCTAACATATTTCAACCAGTCCACTGCCTTTTCTACTTCTATTAGTTCACAGAATTGTCAACCAGTTCAATTATTTAGTTCATGTATGTCTGAATTTCATATGCTTAGCATGTATTGATTGTTCAATGCCGTATGCAAGAAAGGCTTTCTTTGCCCTTCTGACCCAGCTTTATATCAGTTTCCATTTTCTCTTTTTTGTGTGTAGAATTGGTTTTATAGCTTACATGCTTACATATTCATGACAATTTTTGTATGATATGGTCTGTGAACAGAAGCCACCTATTTCGTCGGGTGTGCAAACAAGTCAGTCTTTCCCAACGTGAATGAAAAACTGGCTTGCCAGACTCTGCGACGCTGTTTAAGACTTTCAAAAATAATCTTGATTATGTGCAATTTTCACTCCTACTGACTTTAGGACTAACAAAATGTTACTTTACTGTACTTCTTGAGAGGAGTATTTGACCTCTGAAATATGTAAATTAAGAATTCAATACAGAGAGAATACAGTACACAAAATCTTTACTACGACACACCTGGTATGGGGGTGGGGCACTGGGCTGCACGTACACGCTCCTAGAGCAGAGCACACCTGGCCAAGGGAGAGTGCAGTGCTTGCTGGTATTACTTTACCAGGCCAGGCCTTCGGCCAAAACTAAAATAAGGTTTCCCTCTGCATATGAAATCTGAACGAATGAAAATATAACAGATGAGAAGAGCCAACCGCCATAGGAACGACTCAACCCAAAAGATTATCAGTAAAGAGTTTCGGGCGCACCAAGAAACCAATTGTAGTAACCTTGGTTTAATCTTGGGCATGACTAGATTGCTTTATTTAAGCTTTGAAAATAAAAGTAACAAACTATATAGTACTTTGTCTGAAACAAGTGGATCATTTACACGGCATCTATCAAAGCAGAGTTTCAATATACATTTTCCAGAAAAGATGCTGCCTGACCCATAAATAAAAACAGCCAGTTGAGTGGGATGGTTAGATGGTAAAATGAATGCAGTCACCTCACAATAGCCAATAACCTCATCCAGCAATTACATATTCCTCCTTACCTATTTTTATGCTCACAAGGCAAACCTTCTAACATAATTTAATTTTCCACAGAGCAGTGTTCTTCAACAGGGCACTACTGGCATTTGCAACAAGATAAGACTATACTCTCAAGACTGCACCCTAAAATGCAGGCTATTATCGGTATATATTTCCGAAAAGTGTGTAGGGGAGAAACTGGGTAGTAATACCCCTCAGTGGAGAACCACTACTACAGAGTTTCCAGTCCACTTTGATGTTATTTTTATTGAAAATCAATAAACTGGTGCTGTGGTTCGCATACTTTCAGGTACAATGACCACGAAGTTATGAGCTGATAACTCTGCTGATGAGACCCCAAGCTGTAATGACAAAACAAAGGTATTGTTCCTCTGAAGCCCTGCTTGGGAGGCGAGAAGGTAGGTCTTCCTCACATTAGGGCCCTTGGGCTGACTTTTCAAACTGCAATATTTTCAAACTGCAATAGCAAAGTAATTTCCCAGTTTTACAAGTAAATTTTTTTTGTATGCACTTTCTAAAGTTATTTTCAAAAGATGGTTAGATTATTTTTCCCAACCTCAACTCACCTCATAGCATTCACAGTAGTTTTTAAGACATCCTGATCGTTTGCAATTACATCCTTTGCTGTGACGTCGATCTGATTCTCCCTCCTTTCCTTTCCCTATCTTGGGCTTAAAAGCTTCTGGATTTCTGTCAAGGCATGCCTATCAAAACAGATCAAATATCAAGTGATGTTAAATCACGTAGATTAAACTTAAATTCTGCAAAGGGAATTAATTTTCTTCATAAAATACTTGAGCTCAACAAAAAAAACAGGTGAAATTGTAAACTTTTGTCAGTTAAATGAAATAAGAAATAATCACCTTTATTGCTTTTTGCCTCTCATTTTCATGTTCCAGGTTATTATAACAATTAGTACAATTGCAATTGTTGCAAAATTCACCATTTGCAAAGCAATCACAGTATCTGGAATATAAAAATCATTGTAAGTCATATAAAAAAGTCATTGTTAAGAGAAACAAAACTAGAAATTATCTTATTTAATAGCATTATATATGCAGTAAAAAGCATTTTAGAAATGTACTCAGAGCCACCGACTCAGAGTTAACAACATGTACTGACAAGGCTCAAAGGTAAAGTCACCAGCTCCTAGAATTTTGGTTTAGAAACTTAGTTCCAGTAGTAACAGCTGTCAACACAAGAGCTATGTGATTTTTATGCACCCCAAAAGTAAGTTATTTCAAAATCACAAAAAGGAAAGACATGGGCTATATTCTACTATATTAGTGGAACCTGCTCACGTCATGTTTCTTGGGATTCTAAACCCCCATAAGACCACTGCTTTTTATTTAACTGTTTCATGTCCAATCTCTTCAGTACTAACAAGCAAATTAATCAACAAGTTAAAAAAACTACTCAGTATCATCTAAGAGACCAAATATAAAGGTCATAAATAAGATCAAATTTATTAGTAAGGACAGAGATCATGTCTGTCTCATGCAGCTGGATCCCTAACCCCTTACTCCAGTGCCTCATCTGTGGTAAAGACTCTAAACTTATTTCTTTCTGAATGAATGAAAGAGTCTTTTTACCCTGTCATATGTGTTCATTCACTTGTATGTTTAATTACTTAGACTTATGAAATTGGTCTGTTAAGAATTTTTAGTTAACTCCACTTCTTTTTTTTTTTGCGGTATGCGGGCCTCTCACTGTTGTGGCTTCTCCCATTGCGGAGCACAGGCTCCGGACGTGCAGGCTCAGCAGCCATGGCTCACGGGCCCAGCCGCTCTGCGGCATGTGGGATCCTCTCGGACCGGGGCACGAACCCGCGTCCCCTGCATCGGCAGGCGGACTCCCAACCACTGTGCCACCAGGGAAGCACCAACTCCACTTATTTTTAAAAGCATTTTCAGTTATATCAAATGAGGAAACAGCAGCAAAAAGACTTACAATTTCAAACACAGAGATTTTGTACAATTACAAGGCTTTCTGGGCCGACTGGCAGACTCTGATGGCATTATGCTACACAGACACAAACAAAAAGATATACATTTTAATCAATTAAAGGTAAATATTTAAACTGAGAGAAGTCTCTAATCTGTAAATTCCTCCTAAAATAAAGCTTTAACAAATGTACCCATCTCTAATAAAAGTTTGTTATGTTGTTCCATTTACATTAAGTTGAAAAGCAAATTGTACCATGAAAAGAAAGGTAGAGAGCCAAGATATGGATTTTAAAAAAAAGAAAAGGAAGTTATCAATAGTTTCTGAAGACCATTCCACAAAATATACTCTTTCTTCTAAGAGAACTAAAGTTGAAATCTCCTAAACTCTTTTGGGATTCAATTACAAAAGGTAGTCAGTAGAAAAGGGTGCATGAAGTTGGAATTTAGGAGGGGAGAGGAGAGGTAGACTGGTTCCATGTAATTAACTAAAGCACTGCTTCTCAACCAATACTGCAAAGGCAGCAATTAACAGATTAAAAAACAAATAAACAAAAGAAAAAGCAAAGACCTAAATAACAATTTTAAAACTAGTTAATATCATTTTAAAAACATATTCAGGAGGAGATAGAGAAAGAGAGAGAAAATAACAAATCACCTGTGCCAGAACTGGTGAATCGGAGTAAAAGATAATTTGGGAGTTCTCTGACTATTCCTGCAACTTTTCTGTTTAAAGTATTTCAAAATAAAAAGTACCGCAGAGGCACACTCACATGGCTTTGAGGGGAAAAAAATTAAATACATGTATTTTGAAATATATATGTATATTTGATGTTGCATTTAACCTGATCCAACAACTTAACTTAGATATATTCAAATAACTCACTCACCCATTGAACGGAAGCCTTGCCTGGGTCTGGATACCAGGTGTTCCGGTAAAGTTAGAGTTGCTTGCTATAGACACATAGGAAGACTGCTGTAGCTACATATAAAGAAAGGTAATTTCAGACCATATTTACAAAAATGGACAATACTCCTAAATATAATGATCGGTAAGAAGCACAAATTCATCTATTAAAATAGGAAAAACAGAATGGAGAATTTCATACAAACATACTCACTACCTCATTGAGCTCTTCTAAAGACCCAAAACTAATACCAGAGGTTAAAAACAATGTGGACATTTTAAAGTACTACATGCTATAAATATAAGAAATTCTTTCACAGAGGAATAAGGATATCAGAATTAGGAAATTCCAGATGAATGTCCTGAAAGTACTGTAGTAAAACTTGTATTGGCTAGAAAAATGCAATGTGTCTACTTGTAAATAAAATAAATAAAATGTGATCATTTATCACAAGTTATAGAGAATGAGAAGTTACATACATAATAATTAAGTTTCTATTTTACACTGATTTCTAAACATAAGAAAAGAGATGCTAATGATAAAAATACTGAACACTAATTTTTTCAATCAGTAGCCACATAACATACTCCAAAGTACACTTCTTTAAAGTACACAGGTTTCTGTCTCTCTTATAATCTTGAGTAGATCAACTCAACAGCTTAGAATATGGTGCTAATTAATTTGCTTGATTCTTACATGAAAAAGGAAATAACTTCTATCTTTTTCCTAGAAAGCAGCAATCCTAACCCAAGCCAGCCAATTGGATAATATGTGGCTTTGATTCCAAAGATAACCAAATGTCATCTAAAGATGACCAGATCTGGACAGATCACTACCAATATATCACCTGGAAGTGCATCTCACAGTCTATTTTCCAAGAACAGGTGAGCGGCATCATATTCATTATGTGAGGAGGAGCTTCATTACAGTCACAGTGCTTTCTAAACGCACTGGGACTCTGCTGATTTTCACTCAACGTATTTTCTCTTATATCTACATGATCTTGCCCTCCTACCAAACTGTCCTCAGCTCCAAATTGCCTGACTTGTATACTTGACTTGTGCTATATATTTCTGAATACTAAAGATATATAAAAATAAACTCAGAAGTTTTCATTAACAATTCAAGGTTTTGGAAACAGTCTAAACACTGAGTTAGATGTTTCTGAGTAGTTTTAGAATGTGATAATGCTAGACATCTTAGACCCAATTAACCTTTTTGAAATGCAATGACTTAATTTTTTGTCCATACCTGAGTCACATACTGAGCAGGAAGCACCGCATAGCCTACATTCCCTGTTCCCGGAGCTGGTGCCAGCACAGTGCCTGGTGGCAGGTTCGTGAGGTTTGGCTGGATTTGTGGCAGTGGGGTGGCAGGCATGATGAGCCGCTGCTGTGGCTGGCTGGTGGTCACTATTTGGGAAGTTGGATTGATTGGTTTCGGAACAACCTAAAAAGAAAGGAAGTATGTCAATGACCACGAAAATAAATTTCACAGTTTCTCAATTCAGTATACATCTCTTAAACTTAGGGGATTAAGAGGTCCAAACTATTATGTATAAATAAGCTACAAAGATATACTGTACAACACAGGGAATATAGCCAATATTTTACAGTAGTTAAAAATGGAATGTAAACTTTAAAAATTGTGAATCACTATATTGTACACCTGTAACTTCTATAATATTGTCCATCAACTATACTTCAATAAAAATAAATAAATAAATAAATCTCTTAAACGTAAATCTTAACTTTCAATTTTAAAAGTAAATTGTCTGTTTGGGAGAGACTGAGACAAGAAGTGATGTGATACTCACTTGTTTGACAGTCTGCGCTGAGACAAGTGGCACTGACATCCGCACTGGGGTGGTATTAACGACCACTGGCTTTGCTTTGTAAAAAGGAGGGAGGAAAAGGACCGTTTGTTTACAGAAAATACTATTTAAAACATTTAAGATACTTAGTTCCCTCATGACATCCTCATGAGAGAGCTTAAAGAATTCCACTGGTTTCCTATTTGGAGGAATCTTTAATCAAGACAGTTACTTTCAAAATTCTTTAACCCATCTAAACTAGAGAACTTATATCTAAGGTAGCTATAGTCTATCCACTTTATGAGACAATGTCTGTCGTTTAAGATATTCTACTGAAAATACTTCAATCTGTATTCAGATGCTTTATATATTCACTACTAAATCCAGTGAGATGAAATGATGCATAAATTTAAAACTGCCATTCAGGAACTTGGGTAACAATGCTGTTCTATACTATTTCTAATTCTGTGTACAATTCATTATTTACAGAGTACTACTAAAAGGCAGCATAGCAGCAAGGTTAAGAATATAGTCTCCTTAATTCAACTATACTTCAATAAAAAAATAAATTAAAAAAAAAAAGAATGTAGTCTCCTAAGTCATAAGACTTAGGAGACTAAGTCTTATGACTTAGTCTTATGTAGTCTTACTAGTCTTAGTCTTATGTAGACTCCTAAGTCAAATCCCAATTCTGCTGCTTTCTAACTACTTAAATTCTCTTTGCCTGTATCCCCATCTGCAATCTAGGGATAGTATCTCCCTTACAGGGTAAGAGAAATAAATATGTTAATTCATGAAAATTTACTACAACAGTGCTCAACAGATAATAAGTGCTCAGTAAATGTTAGTTCCCATTATTGTTATTGTTCTTGTTGTTATTACAAGCATTACTGCTACATAAATGTCACTGTAGACAGTGTTCCAGGGAAACTATAGTACAAGACACCTGCTCAAAGAGATTACATTCAAGTAGAGCAGATTAGACGAGTACCCAAATAAAATAAATATTGTTAAAAAAAAAAAAAAGAGAAAGCACTGTGGGAGACCCAAGGAGACAGAACATACATCTGACTGGCAGGGGCTGGGAACGGGGAAAGCTGCATAGAGGACAGTGTCTGAGACAGTCCTGACCAATGGTCAGGCTGCAGAGCGGGCATACAGACTGGAGGAGGGCAGTCCACACAGAGGCAGGGCAAGAGAAGTGGAGGCTTGATGCTGGGCACTTCACAAAGTGCTACGGGACAGACCGGTTTGGCTGGAACCTAGGGTTAAAGTAGGCAAGCACTGGCAAAAAAAAAAGGCAGACTGCGGCTGTTTTGTTGAAGGCCTTGAATGTAAGGGTAGAGATCTGTATATTTAATCTGTATTATTAATTCAGCAGGCAATGAGAAGTTTCTGAGGACTGTGATGTTCGGAAACATTATTGGAATGGCACAAAAAGAAACTGTACGTGGCAGCGGTGTGTAAAATAGAACAGAGCTGCAAGAAAGAAAGTTAGAAGAGTACAAAACATGAGAGTCTAATCTGGGGTGATGGCACTGGGAATGGAAAGGAGAGAACAGCTGCAAGAGACAGGGTGGAGGTGAAAGGATGGCAGGAACTGTTAGGTACAAGGGGAAAAAAAAGGTTATCATGGAGCTTTCAAGTGAATGGGAAAATGACAGCTATTAGAATTAAAAATTCAAGGATGAGCTGATCTAAAGGGAAGAAGAAACCTGACATGGAGAAATACAGTGATGAAGTTCCAGGAAAAAGGTTGGTACTAGACCTGTATGTTTGGATCAAAAGAAGTACCATTTCTAATACTGCCTACTGCCACTTCCTCAGTCTAAAGGAGGGATTTAAGAAGACTGAAAGGACATCTCTTCAGGTCTTATTTATGCAAAAGGCCTAGAGCCTGCTATGAAAGAGAGAGGTTGAGATAACGGGATCTAAACTGCTGTGAACACTGAATCAAACAAACTTCTGAACAATAAAAGAAAAAGAACAGACTTCCTTGGATAGAAAGGCTGTTAACAATGTTAACAAATTTTTTTTTACTTTTGGTGGGGATGGAAGGGTTGATGGCTGAAGACGAGAAGTTGACAGCCCTGGAAGAACATTGGAGAGAGAGTACTCTGATCTAAAAGGGAGCAGGCCCCTGCAGCAAGGTGACAAACTAGGGAGAAGGGGGAAGGTGGGAAGGTCGGAGACCTCCAGAAGGAGCAAATGATCAGTGGTGGTGATCGCGTATCTCTGAATATACTAGAAACTACTAAACTGTACTGTATTTAACAAGGGTGAATTTTATGGTAGATGAGAACTGTATCTCAAAAAAGTTGCTATACAAAAAGAGTGTATGACCATGAGTTACAGGAGCAGTGCCATCTGATACACGATTTGAAATTGTTTCCTCTTCTGGTTTTTTTTTTTTTTTTTTTTTTTTTTGTGGTTTTTGTGGTATGCGGGCCTCTCACTGCCGTGGCCTCTCCCGCCGCGGAGCACAGGCTCCGGATGCGCAGGCCCAGCGGCCATGGCTCACGGGCCCAGCCGCTCCGCGGCACGTGGGATCCTCCCGGACCGGGGCACGAACCCGTATCCCCTGCATCGTCAGGCGGACTCTCAACCACTGTGCCACCAGGGAAGCCCCTCCTCTTCTGTTTTGATTATAATAACCACTGTAGCAATACTATAAGGAATTAAAAGGCAAATTAAAAGGAATTAAAAGCCTGAATTCATGCTTGGGACACTGAAGAGAGGACACCCAACACCACTTGTTCCTTGAAAAGGTGATGATGGTCATTGGTTCATGAGCACACAAGCAGCAATTCTGAGGTAACTGCACAGCTAGAGAAATGTAGGAACTTCCTGGTGGTCTGTGAAATGACGGGGAAGGACCCTTATTCACATCCCATGGGAGACTTGGATGATTCTCATAAGGATAAGGACAGGGAAGTGTCCCCACGCATGCACACACACACACGGAGCTAGAAAACTTGGGAATTCTGGGTTTACATTAGCTTGGCATATGCATGCTGCGTTTTAACTGAAATCTGGGGAATGAAGAAAACAGAAAATGTAGTGGTCAGAAAAAAGAACATTATAAAATACACATGGGAAAGGGGTCATACTTATATAACTAAGTCAACAGTCTGGATTTCTCCTCCTCAACTTTTTTTTTAACTGGAGCACAGTTGCTTCCTCCTCAACTTTTGAGCATGGTCCCACATCACCACTACTGCAGTTTTCATAGATGCTGGCATAATCTTTAATTTTTTTGGTCTTTAATAGCAATTCTGAACAATCCTTTTAGAACAGTCTCCTTTAAAACTTTAGAAACCATACCTGCAAGTGTTTGAGGGTAAATCAATTTCTTAAATTGATTTCCTCCCTAATCAAGATTGTAGATTACATTCTAAAGAGATTAACCAAGCAATCTTCTGGGTCCTTCTGCTGTGCTACCTGCCATCCAGCCAGCAATTAATATGGTGGAACGTTTGCTGGTGTTTGTATGGCTTTGATGGGAAAATGTACAAGATGAGCCCAATTCCCTTTGGCATTTAAGTAAATCCTTCATAGGGAATTAAGCCTTTAGAAAAACACATCAATACATTTTATGAACTACAGCAACTATTTAGTGTATCTCTAATGAAAAATGTAAATTTAACTCGTTATTCCTATGAAATAATATATTTTACATATACCCACATCTTTTATGGGATAGGAGAGTAAGACAAAAAGAGGGAAATATGGGCGGATATGAGGGAAATAGCATGGGTGGTATACGTATGTGAGTAGGTGGGAAGAGGAGATATACAGAGAGATGTGAAGAAGCCAGAGAGACAGATGGGAGAACGGAGAGGGAAAGTGAAGGAAAGCAAAAAAGGAAGCAGCAGGGAAGCAGGAGGCGGGTGAGGGATTGCTAGGAGGCAAAGAGACCAGCGAGGTAGAGAGAAGCAGAAAGACAGACATAAGGTTGGAAAAGAAAGAAATGGTAAACACACTAGAATTATGAAATGTCCAACCCATTCCTCCACTCTTCCTGGATCTTCAGCGTCCTCTTCTACTTGTACTGAACGCTTATTCTTGATAATAAGTAAATCAGTGCTAACGTTACACTGGAAATGGATACTCAGCATATGTGTATACACACAAACATAAAATATAACCAACTATATCTAATGACTGCTTTATATCATTATGATATATAAGAAAATTGGACTTGTAGCACTTAGTAGCACTTGCTAAGTAATGAGAGAATATACACTTGACTTCCTTAGTCAGTAGTACATGCAAATTTCATTTTTCCTCTCATTAAGAACACTGTAATAAAAGATTTCCTTTCAAAATCAGTTTAAAGAGGGAATAGAAAATATAATTACTTGAGATGTCTAATTTTAATAGAATACACACCAAAATACTGTTTGCCTCATGCACCCTCCATTTTCTCCCATCAGTAATTTAAAATCCAAGATTTTTCTTCCACTTTCCCTTAGATGAACTAGCTATCAGCAATGAACAGCTCCATCCCTCTGATCCCTTAATAAAACTGAAGGTGCAAACAAATGGTCTTTAATTCATCTATTTACACCCAGCAAACAATAGATCATTCACTTGCCATGTCATTTTGACACTGACAGAATATGCAGTAGTCTTCCAAGGAAAAAAATTAGGCCCCAAATATAAACTGTCCTCATCCTTTCACAGTTTCAATTTTTTAACAAGTAGATAAATATGGAGAAAGGTTATGTGTGTGAGTCTGTGTATGTATATCAGGTGGCTGGAAGGATTAAATACAAACAAAGTAGGACTACAAACAGGAATACTTTTCAGGAAAAATACCAATGAGTAAAATAACATTTTAACTGATTTTCATTAGCAATTACAGATTCAAAATAAGTAAAGGATGAAAGTTCATACTTATCATTTATACCTTTCCTACTGGTCATTTCAACTGACCCCCAAACCCTGTGTAGTTTAGACAGCTTTCTAGTTTAGAAAATAAGATAAATAATTTGGTTCCATTTAAACTATCCCACTGGCATAATGGTAGGCTTTTAAACCAGCAATAAAATGGCTACCCACAAACTGATGACTAAGTAAGATTATCTGGTATTACAGCACACTGTGTATCAGTTTCTAGCAGAGCAAAATACTATAGTTATATACAACTGGGATTCTATTTCACTGCCTTCTGCAACAGCTGCTATTCATACTCAGCTGAAATGCCATACTTAATCAGGATTTCAGCAAGAAAAGGACCAATTTCTAAAATAATGTTCAAAGCATTGATTATTGTTTTTAAAAAAATGGTTACTAACCTTGCTGAAGAGGCTGAGTGTTTGTACTGGGATTCTGACTAACTGGCTGGGTTGAGCTACTGGCTGTTGTGGCAGTAACAAGTCGGACATAATGAAACTTGCTTCCAGGCACTTGAATCTGCTGGACATTGGGAGCAGTTGCCAGAGGAATAATTGTCTTAAATTGTGATGTGCTCACTCCTCCAACAGTGATGGTCTGCACAGCTGATTTCACTGCCTAGTGAACAATACAACATGGCTCTCATTAATCTGTGATCTTATTTTCCTACTTCGTTTTTACTCATGACAACTGCTCAAGGAAAAAAGTATGTTCCTGAATTTCATCAAAAGCTGTTGAAAGGAACAACCTGTTCAAAGAGAAATGAATAGTAATAAATACAGGAGTGAAACCAAAATTAATGAGTTCTACCATCCCTAGTAGTTAACTTCCTTGACAGTCCAGGTCAGATGACTTGCTATGAAGAAACTATTACTTAAATTGCAAGAACTCACACAGTTTTGTTAACATCAGTTAAAATTTCTAAGAAAAAGGTTATTTAAAAACTTTCAGTATTAAACCTCATATTCAGAAAGAAAGGACACAGATATTTGTTTTTACTGCTATCTGCCAAATTAACTATGGCAAATTTCATTCTCACATGTCCTAAAAGAGAGAGAAACCCCAAAGAAAAGCCCTCATTAAGTCTAGCCAACTCTGAAAGGCTTATAATATTCCACAGATACAAATGTACCCACTAACCTATGGGTAGAAGGCCAAATTCAATCCAAAATTACCACTATTTTGGTTGTCTAGGGAAACTAATTTTGGATGATTCAGATCTGACTCAATATAATCATTTTAATCATTTTTAATCCTTTCCTTCAGTCCAACAAAAATGTGACTTCCCAAAAAGCTAAATGAAGCCTCAAAAGCAGAACAAAACAAAAGCCTTTTAAGATGTCTCCGATTGATGTTTAACCAATGTATGACAGACTGTCATACAAAGCAAAGATCCAGACAAGATTCTCTAATTAGTTCTATGGTATTATTTTATAAATAATTACACCACTACCTATTCTTCAAAAAGCCCTCATGCCAAAGACAGGTGACATGACTGAGGAAATCTATATTCATTATATGGATGATAATTTATAAAAGAATAATTCTGAAGAATTTGAACATTTTCATAAAAGTTCAGGGGAAAAAAGGAACAATGTCATTAGTTTGGAAACTCTACAGATAATACTCAAAGTAGATTACTTCAGCATAAAATAATTCACACATTATCAGTAAGCAGAGGCACCACAGAGTAGATTTAAAATAAAGATAAGAGATAACAGCTGTGATGGTGAGTTAAATGAAAACATAAAACTTAAGAAAAGGGATAAAATGTGTACATATGGAAGCTACTGAAAAATCAAGCAAGCTGTGAGTCAGATGCATACAATGGTACAAGAGACATTGTCTTTGGTCTATCGACTCAAAATGAAAAAAGAATACTATTTTAAGAAACAAGGTAGGGGAAGGGGGGTGGATAAACTAGGAGTTTGGGATTAACAGATACACACTACTATATATAAAATAAACAACAAAGACCTACTGTATAGCACAGGGAACTATATTCAATATCTTATAATAACCTATAATGGAAAAGGATCTGAAAAAGAATATATATATGTATAACCGACTCACTTTGCTGTACACTTGAAACTAACAACATTATAAATCAACTATAGTTCAGTTGAAAATTTTCTTTAATTAAAAAAAAAGAAAAAGAAATTATGTTTAAAAAAAAAGAAACAAGATGCCTCAGACGTTAACAGTTAAATTTACTGGGTACCTAACACATACAGAGGACATTGCTTTTGAAAACTCTAAGATTATCTGATTTGAATCTAGCAACCACATTATGAGCTAGGTATAGCATGGCACAAGTACCAGGGCTGGTTTAGTTAAGTTTGCACAGTATACCCTTTTTCCAACTCTACATTCAACTTTTCTTTTTTGTCTTTTTTTTTTGGGGGGGGGGGGCTATGCTGCGAGGCTTGCGGGATCTTAGTTCCGCAACCAGGGATCCAACCCAAGCCACGGCAGTGAAAGAGCAGAGCCCTAACCACTGGACCACCAGGGAATTCCCTCAACTTTTCTGTATGCTAAACTTCAAGCTACAACTCTTACAAGCTGTATATAACTGGCTCTTTTAAAGATTTTTTTTCTGATGTGAACCTTTTTTTTTTTAAGTCTTTATTGAATTTGTTACAATATTGCTTCTGTTTTATGTTTTGGTTTTTTGGCTGCCAGGCATGTGGGATCTTAGCTCTCCAACCAGGGAGCGAACCCACACTCCCTGCATTGGAAGGCGAAGTCTTAACCACTGGACCGCCAGGGCTCTTTTAGAACAAAACCAGATCTGACTATATTTTTTATCAGTATACCTCTATTTACATCTAACATAGTTAATTAACTATTTGGATTTAAATCTACCATTGTACTGTTTCCTATGTGAACCACCTGTCCTCTTCTGTTCCTTTTTCTCTCCTTTTTTGCCTGCTTTAGTGTTAAATGTTTCATTATTTCATTTTCCCCGTGGTAGCTTGTTATTTATACATTATGTTACTATTCTTACAGTAGCTGCCCTAGAGATTACAATGTCCAATGTAGGAATTAAATTAGTACTTTAACATCACCAAGACAATAAAAGAACCATAGAACGTTAACATCATTTATTCTTGCCCCATCTTTGTGCTACCATTAAGGATTCTTTAATTCTCCATATAATTTAAACTCTATAAGACATTCATTTAGATATACCCACAAATTTCCCTTTCTGTCCTTTCTATACCCTTTCTGTGCTTCCATTTGGGATCATTTTCCTTCTGCCTAAAGAACTCACTTTAGGATTTCCTTAAGTGCAGGTCCGCTAATGAGAAATTCTCTACACTTTGCTTCTCAAAAAATGTCTAATCCTTTTTTATAATCTCTCTTTTGCTTAATAAAGTCATCTACTGAATTTTTTTTTTTTTTTTTTCCGGTACGCAGGCCTCTTACTGTTGTGGCCTCTCCCGTTGCGGAGCACAGGCTCCGGACGCGCAGGCTCAGTGGCCATGGCTCACGGGCCCAGCCGCTCCGCGGCATGTGGGATCTTCCCGGACCGGGGCACGAACCCGTGTCCCCTGCATCGGCAGGCAGACTCTCAACCACTGTGCCACCAGGGAAGCCCTCTACTGAATTCTTAATCTCAGTTTTCAGTTTGAAAATATTCATCTGATTCCTTTTTATAGTTTCTAATTCTCTGCTGAAGTTCTTCATCTTGTTAAATAAATTTCTGAATATATTAATCTTAGTTATTTAAAAAGCAAATCTGATAACTCCACTACCTATACCTCTCTGTTCTGAATACTTTGGTCTGGATGCCTGATACGCCTAATGACTTTTGACTAAGTGCCAGACTTCATTTGTGGAAAATTAAGTAAGTAATTTGAGACTTAGAATGATTTTATATTTCTACAGAAAGCATTAACTTCGGCTTCTGGCAGGCAGTTAAGAGTAGGGGCAGATTACCCTAAACCAATAAAAAGTTGAGCTGATTAGAAGCTGAGTTTCAATCCTTGGGAGGCCTTGTCCATTTCTGGTTCGCTCCTCCCTCAACCAGGACTCCAGTATCTACCAGGATTCCTCCTCTTTGTTGGCACCTGAGCCCAAAGTTTTCTCTACAAGGTCTATAAGACTAACAGGTATGCTCAGCTCCTCAACTTTCTGGGACCACTTTCTGCTCATCTGCTCAAGTCTCTCAGCCACAACTTACAAATCAGCAAATGCCCTAAGGGGAAGGGTCACACTGAACACCAGGCAACTTCTCTAGGCTTCCCATGACTTCAGGATGGTGGCCTATAATGTCCTGGCTCCCCTGGTAGGTCTCAAAAACCTTCAAACAAATTTTTAAAATACATTTTATTTTTCTTTTTAGTTGTTCTTGGTGGGACAGTTGGTTGTCAACAAGTTAGTTCTGTATAGCAAAAACAGAAAATCCAGCTAAGTTTTAATCTAAGTTCCAGAATTTCCCAGTTGAGTGACCTTGTGCAAGTAACTTAGCTTCTCTGTGCCTAAGTTTCCTCATTTGAAAATGTTAAAATGGCACCTTTCTCATAGGATTGTTATAAGGATTAAATGAGTTAAATTACATAAGGTGCAAATAACAACTCATCACATATTATAATGCTCAATAAGTGTGTATCATTATCATTATGCCCATTATAGATAGAGAAACTGAAGCTCAGAGAGATTTAGTAACTTCCCCAAGTTCACACAGCTAAAAGTAGCAGAGCCTGGATTTGAACCAGAGCCAATTCCAAAGTCCATTTTCTTAAGATACTGTAATGCCTCCTACTGTAGACAGTTAATGAACAGTTACTAAATGACTGAATAAAAGTAAATAGCATTTAGTCCTCAAGAACTCTGTTAAAAACTAAAGTTGCACATCCGGCTCTAAGAAACATGAAAGTATTTTTTTAATCGGTTAGTATAGTGAATAGAAGTATAAATAGCATTTTTTAAAAACTTTTTGATTTTAAAATAAATTTAGATTTCACAAGAAGTTGCAAAACTAATACACTGTTCCCATGTACACTTTCCTCAAAAGAAAAACATCTCACATAACCACAGGACATTATCAAAAACAGTAAATTGACACTTGTTATAATACTATTAACTAAACCACACAACAGACCTTATTCAGATTTTACCAGTTTTTATACAGACTTTTTTTGGATGTACACTAAAGACTATAAATTCATGTAACCTACATCACCATCAAGATACAAAATTGTTCCAACACCACAAAGAAATCTCTTGCACGTCCTTGGCTACCACTGATTATAATGCATTTTTTTAACATCTAAAATACTAAGTAACATATAAAGGCTACCAACTTTGTAAAAGACAAAAACATTTGAATACTACACTTAACTGCTTTGAGAATTCACAAGTTGGTACCTTACTTGAACTAGAGTAGCCTGAGAAACTCCATGTAAATGCCTCTCTGAACATACCACATTACCAGAAAAACCGTTCATGTACATTCAAGAGAAATCTTCAATATTGCTATTTCCTGATTTACACCCTTGACAGCTGGGTTAAAAAGCAAATATCTTAATTTAAACTCAAAATAGCTACATTTAACATGTATTGGTAATTGTCCAGAAAAACGTGGACTTGATTTTTAAAAAAATCTGTACTATTTCCTAAGCCATTTCTATTTACATTTATGTCATAATTATAAACAGGAATAAATTTCTTTATTATTTTCCAATTAGCAAATGCCAGAAGTCCTTGCTTAATTGAAGATGTACCTAAAAAAATTTTTTTTATTAAATTTTTTTTTTTTAAAGGGAAAAATAAAACACTCTTCCTGTTCTGTAAATGCGGATTCCTATTTGGTGAAGTTGGAGATTGACAGCTCAACCAATATCCAAACCCTGAATTTGTGCGATTCCATATAAATATGTTTGCTTTTTTTGGGGGGGGCAGGGAGTACACTTTGAAATTTGGTTCTGTTTGTAAACACAGCCTAGACATCATTGTTTAGACATATGAGCTTTGGTTCCAGTTTGTCGCAATCTTGTGTGTATTCTGGTGAGCAACCTAACACTTCTTTATATTTTGTCTCTAGTTGTATGGAGAGAATATTACCACTAAATGAAATTCACATACTGCTTTAGGACACCTGCACAAATTTTGCTGTTCTGAACAGACATGAAGTTGTTATTTGTTTAATCTACTACAAAATCATATGCTGGTTGGGTAGCATTTACTATAGTGCGTTTGTTTCATTAAACATAAGCTCTTCAAGATCAGATATTACATGAAACAACCTACTTCTGTCACATTAATTATGAAACCCTTAGGTAAACAAAGTTAGACAAAGTCTTAGAGTCTTTAATATGCTAATGAGCATGGCAAAACTCCTAGATGGGTATGGTATAGGGTGTTTCCCAAACTTACTTAACAATAGCTTTTTGGGGAGAGAGCGATTCTCTCTCTCTTTTTTTTAATGTGAATGTAATATATTGGTGCAAGAGAAAGTATCATGTAATGACACCGGACAGGAAAGAGTTTTTCACAGAAGTTGTGCTAAAGAATGGTAGAAGAGATACAATGAATCCTAAGTACCCTCCCTGCACCTTGAAAGTCCTATTGGTGAAATCTCTTAAAGTTGCAATTCATATGCATTTCTACATAGAATATGACTTAAGACTAGGTTTTAGAGCTAAGTAACTGCTCACTCATTTTTGCATAATTTCGTGAGGATCTGATTTTTTTAATTGAAATATAGTTGACATATAACATTGTATTAGCTTTAGGTGTACAACATTATGACCTGATATATGTATATATTGCAAACTGATTACCACAATAAGTTTAGTTAACATCCATCACTGTACATAATTTTAAATTTTTTTCTTGTGATGAGAACTTTTAAGATCTACTCTCTTAGCAACTTCCAAATATATAATACAACCTTATCTATAGTCACCATGCTGTACATTACATCCCCAGAACTTATTTATCTTATGACTGGAAGTTTGTACCTTTTGACCACCTTCACTCTTTTCAACCACACACCCTGCCTCTGGCAACCACCAATCTGTTCTCTGTATCTATGAGTTCTTTCTTTCTTTTTTTTTTTTGGATTCCATATATAAATGAGATCACACAGTATTTGTCTCTTTCTCTGTCTGACTTATTCACTTAGCATAATGCCCTCGAGGTTCATCCATGTTGTCACAAATGTCAGGACTTCATTCTTTTTTATGGCTGAATAATATTCCACTGTATATATGTTTGTCTGTGTGTTGTGTGTATCACACTTTCTTTATCCATTCATCTGTCGATAGACACTTAGGTTGTTTCCATGTCTTGACTACTGTCTTTGAACACTGGGGTGCATGTATCTTTTCAAATTAGTGTTTTCATTTTTTCTGGATAGATATCCAGGAGTGAAATTGCTGGGTGACATGATAGTTCTATTCTTAGTTTTTTTTAAGAAACTTTACACTGTTTTCCATAGTGGCTGCACCAATTAACATTCCCACCAACAGTGCACCAGGGTTCCCTTTTCTCCACATCCTTGCCGACACTTGCTATTTCTTCCTCTTTTTGGTAATAGTCATTCTAACTGGTGTGAGATGATATCTCATTGTGGTTTTGACTTGCATTTTCCTGATGGTTAGTGATGTTCAGCACTTTTTCATGTGCCTGTTGGCCATTTGTATGTCTTCTTTGGAAAAATGTCTATTCAGTTCCTCTGCCCATTTTTAGATCACATTGTTTTTTAATTGAGTCGTATATGTTCTTTATATGTTTTGAATTTTAACCCCTTATAAGATATATGATTTGCAATTAATTTCTCCCATTCTGTAGGCTGCCTTTTCATTTTGCTGATGGTTTCCTTCACTGTAGAGACATTTTTTAGTTTGATGTAGTGCCACCTGTTTATTTTTGCTTTTGTTGCCTTTGCTTTTGGTGTCAAATCAAAAAAGTCACTACCAAAACCAATGTCAAGGAGCTTACCTCCTACGTTTTCTTCTAGGAGTTTTATAGTTTCAGGTCTTACATTCAAGTCTTTAATCCATTTTGAGTTAATTTTTGTGAATGGTATAAGATAGTGGTTCAGTTTCATTATTTGCATGCAGCTGTCCGGTCTTCCCAACACCCACTGTATATTATTCTTGGCTGCTCTGTCGCAAATTAATTGATCACATACGTGTGGGTTTATCTCTGGGCTCTCTATTCTGTTAAACTGATCAATTTATCTTTGTTTATACCAATACCACACTGTTTTGATTACTATAGTTTTGCAATATAGTTTGAAATCAGGAATTTATAGGGTTCCATCTTAATATGCTTTAAAAAAAATTGTGACAGAATGTTTATAGACCTTAACTTCATAGAAAAACTATGTTTATATTATCCTAATTCCCAAACTTTAGGTTAGTAAAATAAATAAACCTACCAAGAATCAAATTAGAAAGTTTTAAAATGCTTTCAAGCTAAAAGAGACAAATGAGAAAATGAGAAAAGATAAATATATGTGACTAAAGACAGAGTCAAACCTTGAGATGGGTACCAGAACTTTCAACACTGATTTACTGACTGGTGAAATAATATGAAATAGGTTAAGGTATTCATTTGCAAATTTTTCATGGATATTAACTTAACTTATGTTTTATTCAGTCATGAGTTATAGTGACAAAGATAAGTAATTTTAAAGTGATGTGTAGTATCTATGGAAGAATTCAAGGAAAGGGTCAAATGACCATATCAGGCAAGTTTAGACAATGTGCTCTATAAGGCATCAGCCTTACAAAAGTCAGAAACCAGGGAATTCCCTGGTGGTCCAGTGTTAGGACTCCACACTTACACTGCAGGGGGCATGGGTTCAATCTGTGGTGGGGGAACTAAGATCCTGCAAGCCGTGCAGCATGGCCAAAACAAACAAACAAACAAAAATCAAATCAAAAACCAGCCCTACTAAGGACTAATATGTACTATCAAGATACGGTAAATAAAAAAATATGGGATTAGCCTAGGAACAGAGTGCTAAAGATCAAAGGAATAGATAAAGGACCCATATATTAGAAAAGCTCATGATGAAATCTGGCATCAATGGAGAATAAGAGTTATTTAATAAATGGTATGGATTAGCCATTTAGTCTGAAGAAAAAAAAGCTGGATCCCTGTAACTCATTCCTTGTAACCAACTCCAAATAGATCAAAGATTTAACCTAAAAAATAAGGCCAATACTGGCATAAAGCCAGACATATAAACCAATAAAACAGAATAGAGTCCAGAAATAAACCTGTGCATACCTGGTCAAATGATTTTCAACAAGGGTGCCAAGACCATTCAATGTGGAAAAGACAGTCTTCTTAACAAATGGTGCTGGGAAAACTGGATAACGACATGCAAAAGAATGATGCTGGAGCCTTTCCCAACATCATATACAAAAAACAACTCAAAAGGGATCCATAACCTAAACGTAAGACCTAAAACTAGAAAACTCTTAGAAGACAACATAGGGCAGAAGCTTCACAATATTGGATTTGGCAATGACTTATTAGATGACGCCAAACACACAGGCAAGAAAAGAAAACACAGACAATCCGGACTTCCTAAAAATTTTTAAATTTTGGGTCTCAAAAGATACTGTCAACAGAGTAAAATGGTAACTCACAGAATAGGAGAAATTTGCAAATCATATATCTGATGAGGGATTAAGATCCAGAATATATAGGGAACTTCTAGAACTCAAACAAATCAATTCAAAAATGGGCCAAGAATTTGAATAGACATCTCTCCAAAGAAGATACACAATGACCAATAAATACATGAAAAGATACTCAAACATCACTAATCATTAGTGAAATGCAAATGAAAACTCCAGTGATATACCACCTCACATCCATTAGTTTGGCTACTATCAGAAAAACAGTGTTGTATCCTTTTTTAAAAAAAATTGAAGTACAGTTGATTTGAAATGTGTTGGTTTCAGGTGTACAGCCAAGTAATTCAGTTATAATATAATATGAATCGATTCTTCTTCAGATTCTTTTCCATTATAGATTATTACAAGATACTGAATATAGTTCCCTGTGCAGTACAGTAGGACCTTGTTGTTTATCTATTTTATATATAGTAGTGTGTAGCTGTTAATTCCAAACTCCTACTTTATCCCTCCCTCTCCTTTCCCCTTTGGTAACCATATGTTTGTTTTCTGTCTGTGAGTCTATTTCTAATTTGTAAATAAGTTCATTTGCACCTTTTTTTTTAGATTCCACACATAAGTGATATCACATGGTATTTGTCTTTCTCTGTCTGACTTGCAGTTAATGTGATAGTCTCTAGGTCCATGCAAGTTGCTGCAAGTGGCATTGTTTCGTTCCTTTTTATGGCTGAGTGGTATTCCACTATATATATATGCCACATCTTTTTAATCCATTCATCTGTTGATGGACACTTAGGTTGCTTCTCTGTCTTGGCTATTGTAAATAGTGCTGCTATGAACATTGGGGTGCAGAGAGACATTTATCTCGGAGCTTGGTTCACAATTTAAACTCCTGACCTTCAGCTTTGATGGGGGGCAGAATGTTTCAGTTCTCCTGATTAGGGAGAAGAAAGCAACACCAGGACTGAAGCATCCAAACCCGAGCACAGTGAGAGGGCGGGGTGGGGGAGTGCTCCATGGGTGATGTTTGTGCCATCAGTTTGGAGAATCTCAACACCCTCATTTTCCAGTGGAGGAAACTGAGGCTCAGAGGTTAGGCCATCACATCAACTTTGCACAGCTAGAGAGGGATGGACTTCGACATGAACCCAGTCTTAGATTGGATTCCAGAGTCCTTGCAGAGGGCGCTGTGACCTTGCTCAGCTGGAGAAGGGCTCCATAAAGGAAGGAGGCCTTGCCTTTGACCGGAGCCTGAGATCAATCATGCTGGACACTTTTCCCTTCATAACATGGTCCCTGGTGACCCTGAGCTCCAGCTGATGGACACCTCTGGCCACCTTTCTCTCTGCAGGGCTTCGGGCTGGGACTCCAGCTGAAAGTGAAGGTTGAAGGACACGTGTCCTACCCTGAATGTCACCACATGCTGACCCCTGGGGGAGGAATAAGGAGTAACTTGCCAAGGTCATGTGTGGGCAGTGGCTGAACTTAAGTCCAACTGAGGACTTTGTGAATCCATGTCCTCCCCTTGAGGTTGGCAACAGCTGGTTTCTCCTTCCTCAGACCCACACATCCGTGCAAATACCAGACTCTTCTAATAGGTAAGGGAGAACCAGGAGCCAGGGCATCACAGCTGCAGGAACCAAAAGGATGCACATCCACTGACCTCCTCGTGTCCAGCTGAGCACACATTCAGAGACGGAGCACCCTGCTGGTTACACGGGCAGAACCAGAATCGGAACCCAGACTGCCTGCCTCCCAGCCTGAGGCCTTTGGGCCACATGGCCTTTGGGGTTATCCTTGAAGAAGCTGGCTTTTCTTTCTCTTTCCTGCAAGAAGCCGGCAGGAATCTTTCAAGCCAGCAATCCTGAGTCTTCATTTGATCGCTCTGCCCACAGAGGTATTTTGGTCAGATCAATTTAAATGGCTTGAAATTCAATGGCATGGGAGTGAATTGCACAAAAAGAGAAACACTTTAGGCACTTGGATAACTTTTAAGAATGGAAAAGATTAAAAAGCTTTAGAACTACGTGTTCTAACCAAAAGAACAGGTCTTTTGAGATAGATATCTAGAATGGCCAAACTGCAGCCCAATGTATAAATACAATAATAGAGTAATACAGTAATAGTAATCATATAGTAGTAATACTGTAGTAACAATGATAGGTAATAAGAGTAATACTAATAATAGTAAGATAGTAGTTTGAGGATTTACCATGTACCAGGTGCCCTGCTACATGGGTGCCCTGCAGGCACAGGGTCTCATTTAATTCTTGCCCCGGCTGTACCATCTGGGCATGGTCATTATTCCCATTTTAGGAGTGGAGGGAACTGAGGTTCAGAGAGGTGGATTCCTTGTCCAAGGTCACAGAGCGAAGTGAAGAGCTAAGATTGTAATTCAGGGACACCTGCCTCCGAGACAACCTGAGACGATTTTGCAAAGGTCACTGGACTCAGGGCAATGCTCCCTCCAGCGCCCCCAAAGCAAAACACGACCTCAGGATTTGGAAGAGGTGGGGTCTCTTCCCCCAGTGCGCAGGGAAAACCTCCCTCCGGCCCCGCCCACCAGACCCAGTGCCGCGGAGCCTCCCTCCACTGGGAAGGTGGCTGGGCTCGGAGTCTCCGGGTTGGGCTCCCTCCATCCTTATACAGCGCCCCCTGTCGGCCTTTTGGAGCGTCTCCAGGGTCCGCACAGGCCGGACTGTGCGTGGGCACGCCCTCCAGCGTCGGCGGGCGGGAATGCACCTCATGGCGCCAGGACCTGCAGGTGGGCGCGCACCTGGGGCCGCAGCATCTGGATGCGAATTCCCTAACCTAACCTCACAGCGCTGCCTTCTCCCACCATGTATGCGCCTCTTTCCCTCCTGTTCTGCCCTTTCCCACAACTTCCCATAATCTAATTAAATCAATGTAAGTTTCTCCAGGAAAAGGCACAAAAAGCATATAGAATTCAGCCTGCAATTTCAGGATTTCATAGGCCCCTCTTTATCTCATCTGTAAATGTTCTCACTGAGTATCTTAGCAGAGCTTCTTGGATGTAAGAAAAGAACCAGGGCATTATTTTAAATACTGCTATTCCCCCCCCCAAAGTCCAGTTTCAATAAATAAATGGAGAATAGACAAAAAGAAAAAGAAAAACAAAAACAGTGTTGGCAAGAATATGAAGAAATTAGAACCCTATTGATGGGAATGTAAAACAGTATAGCCATTGTGGAAAACAGTATGGTGGTTCTTCAAAAAATTAAATATTATAGCATTACCATATGATCCAGAAATTCAGCTTCTGGGTATACATTCAAAAGAATTGAAAGTAGGTTCTCCAAGAGGTATTTGTACACCCATGTTCATAGCAACATTACTCACACAAGCTAAAATATGGAAATAATCCAAGTGTCCATCCACAAATGAATAGACATACATACAATGGAATATTATTCAGCCTTAAAAAGGCAGGAAATCCTGACTGGTGAACTTTGAGGACATTATGCTAAGTAAAATAAGCCAATCACAAATAAAGGACAAATAATGTATGATCCCAGTTTTATGAAGTAGAGTAGCCAAAATCACAGAGACAGAAAGTAGAATAGAGACTGCCAAGGGCTAGGGAGAGCGAAGAATGGGTTTAGAGTTGCAGTTTTCCAAGATGGAAAGAGCTCTGGAGATGGACTGTAGAGATGACTGCACAACGATACGAATGCACTTAATACCACTGAACTGAACACTGAAAAATGTACATAAAGATGGTAAATTTTATGTTGCATTATTTTACCACAATACAAAAATTAGATACCCACCTTGCAAGATGGGTTATAAAAATCAGTCAGGATCAAACTGATACAGAGGCTAATATTAATTGAACCATTCCATGAAGTTCAAAAAACAAGAATAAGTCTATCTGTTCTTGTACTTAATTTGTAACAAAAGAATATTATACATAAAATAATTACATAAAATAAAACCAAATAATGATTTTTTAATGGATAAATATTTTAAAATATTGGAGTAAGGAAGACTTATCTAAGCATAGCTCAAAAACTCAAAATTCATACTTGAAGACACTATTTTGACAAATTTAATGTGCAGAATGTCTGCAAGAAAAAAAAGACAAAGCCAACTGGGAAAAATGTTTGTAACCACATTGATAACAAAGGAGTACTTTCCTTAATATGCCAAGCAAGCAAAGAAAAAGACAAACCACCCAAAGGGCATCAGAGTTCAGAAGAGGAGTCCAGAAGACAAAAAATATGAACAATTTTAAAAAGTACAAATCTATGTGAGATCTTTTAATCAGCTTGGCAAAGACTAAAAATGACTGATAAACAGGAGAGCACAGAAGTAGCACAGATACAGTCAACTCATCTCTAAGGAGCAAAGGCAATTCTATGGAGAAAGGATAGTCTTTTCAACAAATGGTGCTGGAACAACAGGACATCCACATGCAAAAAAGTGAATTTCAACACAAATCTTAACATCTGTCACATATGGATCATGGTCCTAAAACTATAAAACTAAACTATAAAGCTCCTGTACGATAAGAGGAGAAAAATTAGGTTACCTTGGGTTTGGTGATGGCTTTTTAGATACAATACCAAAAGTACAGTCCATGAAAGAGGAAGTTGATAAGGCAAACTTCATTAAAATTAAAAATTTCTGTTTTGTAAAAGGCACTGTTAAAAGAATAAAAAGACAAGCCAAAGACTGGGAGAAAATACCTGCAAAACACATGCTAAGGTCTAAAGATGTAGGAGCCATCTGAGTTCTATTCCAAAAATTCTCAAAACTAAACAGCACCATAGGGATGCAACCAGCAAACTCCAGGCTATGAAAAACTACAGGATATAAACAACCTGATGTTTTTTTTAAAGGCAAGAGGGAAAAAGGAAGATGAAGAAAGTAAGAGAAATATCAATCATTCACAAACTTATCTGAATCCCAAATTCAAACACACTGTAAATATTTAAGATGACTGGGGAAATGTGAATTAACTAGGTATTTAATGGCATTAAAGGAATGTGGGTAAGTTAAAAAAAAAGTGTCCTTATCTTTTATATACATAAAGAAATATCTACAGATAAAATGACATGATTTACTTAAAAAAAAAAGTGGGAAGAGAGTTATAGATGATAACAAGATTAAGTGGATAATTCCAAAGTTGGATGAAGGGTACATGGGAGTTAATTTTACTATTCTAACTTTAAAAATATTTTTTAAATTTCTATGGTAAAAAAGCTGTTAATAATACGGCAACAGGACCCCACAGGTATTCAAACAATATAATTATAAAAGCATAAAAACAAAACCAATATAATAACATAGAAAAGAAGTAAATTCTCAGTAATTTACTCCTTCTACTCCTTTATCCTGGCTAATGGGTGCTGACATGAGAAGCTACATACGTACAAAATAATTCAGGCGACAGAATCAATGGGACCTACAACATGCAGTCACCTCAACTCTAACTCGTACCAATCTTACAACAACCTGTGTTAAAGTTTATCAGGAAAACAGATTCCCTTCGCTTCAAACTGTACTCACTGGACCATCCCCTAACTCAAACATTTAAGAGCTTCACAGCAAAAGCAGAAGCTATCAACTTCTGAAACCTCTGTCCCAAAACTGTTCTAACTCTCAACTTTCCAATACTGTCATGGCTCGTATCATTTCTTGCCTGTATATTTGCAAAACAAATTCAAAATCAGCTTTATGATTCGTCTCTACCTGCCTTGAATCTACCACACAAACACTGCCTAAGTAATTTTTTTTGCAGACTTCACTTTCATACTTTTATTATATCTCTTGTTGCCTTAGAAACATTTCATGAGTCTCCATTTAATGACAAAATTAAGTCTAAATTTGCTTGCTTTTGAAAATTATCCATAATCTAACCATATCTTTTTATGTTCTCCATTCCCTGCAAAGGATTACTAATTCTAATCAGAGTAGTTGTCTTAGTACTCTAAATGTATGTACTCTCATACGTATACATATGTGTTCATCATATGTATTATTACCTCTAGTCCTTCACTTTTGTGGCTGACATCCACTCTAATTCTACCCATAAAAAACCCTTAGCCCAGGGATGCCTTCTCTAATCATCCCAACTGTGGTTGAATCCCCTTATATAGGATCTCATGCCATCACATGTCTTTTGTAATTTTATATTTTTGTATGTCATTTAATTCATTTCTGTCACATTCCCTTCCACACCTCCGTAGACCTTAGGTTCCACATGTCTATTTTTGCTCTCTTCAATTTCTCCAAAGAATACAGTCCCTAACACAGAGCAGGCATTGCTGAGTGGTGAATGAAGGAACGTCAGGACTTCTCTTCTTCTTTTCTCTTTAGTTTCATACCACCTTGTCTATACTACACAACTTAGCACCTATTTCATTGTTCATTATTGTTTTACATGCATTGAATTTTGTCTGCCCAACCACTGTAAGCTCTTCCATAGTTCCCACAGCCTCAGCACATAGCACACAGGGATCTCAATAATTATTGACAGCCACTCAAAAACAGAGAATGGAAGAGTGACTCTTTATAACAGGAAATCTTCATTATTGTTCAGGCTTCCAGTTCCTGCCTAATGTCAACTACCTTTGTTAATATAGCACTACTACGCTATATATGGATGATTACACTACAGACTGCTTACTGCTAACCAAAATCCATATTCTCTTCTGCTTCCTAGGCATATAGCCAGATTATATTTCCTAGGCTCCCTTGTAGTAAGGTAAGCCTACAAAACTGAGCTTTAGCTAGTGAAGTGAATGATGCAACATCCATCTGGTCTGGTCCATAAAAGCCTCCCAACATGTGCTTTTCCATGTGTTTTCCCTTCCAGTTGGCTGGAGCAGAGATAACCTTCAGGGAGACTGAGAACATCATTCAGTTTACTGTAATTTCTAGCCCATTATAAATATTAGCATTTAAAAAATAAAACTGTCACATTACTTTTTAAAATGCATTCAATGGAATCAAATCAACAGTGATTTGATACTCACGAGTATCTATTATATTTTTTAAAATATAAACAAAGAACTCTTTAGCAGTCAGAAATTTACATTATTCCTTTTCCTCTGTGAACTTGTGTTTGAATCCCATATCCTCTAAAAATTTTATTCTAGTGTAACATTTTTATCCTTGAAATTCTTTTATCATAATTCTCTGAAACAAAGATGTATTTATGTAAAGCTCTATGTGTTAAATAATTTTGCCTTGAATTCATAATACAATTATTGTATACACTTATAACAACAAATATATTACAAATTGTGATTATTACAATATAAAAAGACTTTATTGAAATGCATCTTTCAATAAGATATCAGACTCATTTTAAAAGATTACTTCCTGTATCCATAAATAATATTTCATATCACTAGAGAGGTTCAGCATCAATTCTATTCCTGTGTTTTTATAAATACTGAAAAACATTATTTTCACAAATAAGTTTATATGAACAGAAGGATATTTATTGTAATAATATATATCAATACCTGGAATTCCTTCTGAGTTTTACACAAAAATCACATTGTATTCTACCATCAAAAATTATTTTTAATGATCTGTGAACTTACTTACATCCTCCTTCAATTTATTAGGGAAAAAAAATTGGAAACTCTGAACTACAAGCAAAAGAATTAATAATCTGCAGTTGTTTGTTTCCCAGTTTCTAGGAAATCGGTCATAAAGGCTTTTTACCAAAACCTATCAAATGACAGGTACACTGTTTACCCTAATATATTCAGAAATAGGAAACAAATTTTTTTTTTCTTTTTTTTGTGATACACGGGCCTCTCACTGCCGTGGCCTCTCCCATTGCGGAGCACAGGCTCCGGATGCACAGGCTCAGCGGCCATGGCTCACGGGCCCAGCCGCTGCGCGGCACGTGGGATCTTCCCGGACCAGGGCATGAACCCGTGTCCCCCGCACATCGGCAGGGAGACTCTCAACCACTGTGCCACCAGGGAAGCCCACAAATTTTTTTAATTGTCAACTTCTTGAGGTGATAATAATATTCTTTATCTTAACAGAGGTTTTTTGTTGTTGTTGTTGTTACATAGATGTATGCATTTTAGCTGAAAACATCCAAATGTTTAAGATTTGCATATTTCAGTATATGTAAATTTTACCTCAACAGGAAAAAGAAAACCCTCTAAACAAGTAGTGAATTCTAGTTAATGGTATGCTTGATGGAATATTTGGAGAAACTAAACATGTGCAACTTACTCTGAAATGCATTTTAAAAATAAGATGGATAGAGGGATGGGTAAATAAATGATGAAGCAACTACAGTAAAATATTGAATCTAGAATTTAATTATAGAAACTTTATAGAATTCTACCCAAGCTAAAAGACCTACAAGTAGAAAGAGTTCAATAAGTTATACTGGTCATAGATTTCAGAGAAGTAAGAAACTTTTCTTAAACCATTTGTACATAGCTTATGCTCTGAAATTCCTCCCCTGGGAGTTAAGTACATTCTGCATCCTAAATGGCTATGTGATGATTCAATTACTTACCATAGGAAGGGCAAACAGGAAAGATCTGTTTGCCAAATAAGGCCAAAAAAGAAGAGCACTCCCCTGGGTAGAAGAGAAAAACTAACAAAAAGTATGTATAAGGTGTATTCAAGGATGTCCAGGATAATTTGCATAGACTCTTAAAAGAGTAGTATATTTTGAAGACTTACTCATGTTCATTATAAAGATAGTCAGGAAAAAAAAAAAGAACCCCTCAACATTACATAAAGTGTGACAGGCCTGACATTTTAGAAATATTTACTTACTCTAACACCAAATTAGTGAGAAAGAAAGGGTTTTGAGGTTTCTAACCCTCAATTCTTTAATCCAATTTTCCAGGACCCAAGCTCTGCAAACTTTCACCATTTTTGAACTTCAGTTATCCAAAAGTTTAACTATCCTGGAGTCTTTCTGATCAGATTTGATATGAATCAACAGCCCAGCTTCACTCCCTGTGCTAAGTTATCTACCTTTCATAGAATATAGTTTCCCCACCCTAGATGTATAAGCTTAAAAAAAAAAAAAATAGCCCAGATGGCCATTCTAAAATGAAAGCCAGACTTAAAGATAACCTAGATGTTGCAACCATCAGATAAGGACTTTAAGATAACTACGATTAATATGTTAACAGACCTAGTGGGAAACGAAGACAACGTGCAATGAACAGAGGGGAACCGTAGCAGAGAAATGTAAACTATAAAAAAGAGCCAAATGGAAATGCTAGAAATAGAATAAACACAATGATCAGAGATGAAGAAGTCCTTCAATGGGCCCTTTAGTAGATGCCACGCAACTGAGGAAAGAATCAATTAATTTGAAGATAGGTCAATAGAAATTATCCAAGCTGAAACACAAAGAAAAAGGAGTTGCCAGGGGAGCAGAACAGAGCATCTAAGAGCTACGGAACTATCTCAGTCTAACATTTTTGAAACTGGAGTTCTAGAATGAAAAGAGAAAAAGAATGAGGCAGAAGAAGATTTGAAGAGATATAGTCAAAAGTTTTCCAAAAATAAAAGACAATAAATCACAGGTCTGAGAAGCTTTAAAATCAAGACAAATATATATTTTAAAAAGAAAAGAACAGGGCTTCCCTGGTGGTGCAGTGGTTGCGAGTCCGCCTGCCGATGCAGGGGACACGGGTTCGTGGCCCGGTCCGGGAGGATCCCACATGCCGCGGAGCAACTAGGCCCGTGAGCCATGGCCGCTGAGCCTGCGCATCCGGAGCCTGTGCTCCACAACTGGAGAGGCCACAACAGTGAGAGGCCTGCATACCGCAAAAAAAAAAAAAAAAAAGAAAAGAACAACAACAAAACAGACATCTGGACACCTAATAGTCAAATGACAGAAATCCAAATATAAAGAGAAAATCTTGACGGCAGCTAGGAAAAGGAAGAAGAAGACATTATATACAGGAAGAAAACAGACAAAAATTACAACATTATTTCTCAACAGAAATTATGCAATCTAGAAGACAATGAAGTGACATTTTTAAAGTATGGGGAAAACTGACAACCAAAAATCTCTTACCCAGCAGAAATATCTTTCAAAAATAATGGCAAAGTGGAGTGGCTAGGCCCGTGAGCCATGGCCGCTGAGCCTGCACGTCCGGAGCCTGTGCTCCACAGCGGGAAGATTTGTGTAAAGCAAAAACAGTAAAATCTATTATGGAGTTTATAACATGTAAAAGTAAAATGTTTAACAATGAAAGCTCAAAGGATGGGAGGGAGGAATTGGGAGCACTCTATATAAGGTTCTTACCCTACACGAAGGGATATAAATTTGAAGGTAGACTGTGATAAGTCAAAAATTTATATTTGACTTGAGAGCAACCAAAAAAAAAAATTAAAGTATAACATGCCAATAGTGCAGGTAAAATAGAATAATAAACAATACTCAATTCGCCCCCCAAAAAAGGCAGAAAAAGTGTTAAAGAAAAAGAGGCACCTCCCTACTGGTCCAGTGGGTAGGACTCCCCGCTCCCAATGCAGGGGGCCCAGGTTCCATCCGAGGTTGGGGAACTAGATCCCGCATGCTGCAACTAAGAAGCCCAAATATCGCAACTAAAAAGTCCTGTACTGCAACTAAAGATCCCGCATGCTGCAACTAAGACCCAGCACAGCCAAAATAAATTAAAAAATAATAAACTTTAAATAAACAAATATTTAAAAAAAGAAAGAAAAAGAACAAATGTGAAAAAGAAAAAGTAACTAGTAAGATGGAAGATTTAAAATCAATCATAACGAAACTTTATTAAGTGTAAAAGTCTAGAAATATTGGTTTTTTTATACTGACCACATATCTAATCATCTTTTCTATTGACCACATACATAACCATCAATTAAATTTATACATTAATTCTAATAGTTCAATAGCAGATTCTTATATTTTACACATATATTATAATGTAATATGTAAATTATGACAAATCTTTACTTTCCTTTGAAGCTCTACGCCATTTATTTCTTTTTCTTGCCTTACTGCATTAACTCAGAACTGCAGTAGAACTGAAGAAGTGTTGAAAGTGGGTATCTTTGTTCAACATTCACCATTATATGAAGTTTGATGTATTCATCCTCATTTTCAAGTTACAAAAGTATTTATTTTTACTGTTTCAAGTAGTTTTAACCAGAATGAAGGCTGGCTATTTTCAGAATTTTTCTGCATGTATTGAGACTGTCATATAAGTATTTTTTTCCTATTAATGTTGTGAATTAAATGGATAGATTTTTTTAAATGTCAAACTATTGTACTTCTGAAATAAACTAAAATATGCCATGAAAAAAAAATACTAAAAGGCAAGAATAAGATTACAGGACAAAAGACACATTAAATGTCCGAAACTAGAAGATAACAGTATTACTAAAATCTAAAGGAAAAAGAAAGCAAACCTTGCAGAATCATGCTTTCATTAGTTTAATGCTTATTTGCATGTCTAATAAATACTTAAGAAAGCTGAGGATTACTTTAGAAAATAAATATAATGGAAGAAATCTGCCCCAAAAGACAACTACAATATCAAGTAAACTGAGAAAACATTAGACGCGCCCGACTTTCCACAAGGAACCTGGCAACATTAGTTTCAAAGATGGAGAAGAGAGTGAGCATAGTCTGCAAACTGTAATGAGAACAAGCAAGGAAGACACTTATTCCCTAGGCCCCCCTTCCAGGCTCGATGGTATAAAGGGCTGAAGGAGAGTCATCACTTAAAAGGTCTGCAGGGGAAGCAGTACCACTGGGAAGAGTCAGGTATCCGTTAGAGTAAGAAAATAAAAGGAATATTCAGCAAAGAGGTTGAGGACTGGGGGATTATTTTGCTTATGAACTCCAAACAGGGCACAGTGGAAGGATTTTAAGAGTTGGGGATGGGTGGTGGGTAACAAGACAGAAGATACTGACAACTTTAAGGAGATTAGATGTGGGAAATGGAAGGTAATCTAGGAGTCTGGGCCTTTTGATGGTACCCTGTATAAACAGGAACAAATAATGACAGAAGTCCCAGCAGATTCAAGGCAGATGGTGGTCAGACTGTGAGTACTGGCAGGGAAGGAAGAATGGGTGCTTGAGGTTTCCTTTCGACCACTTTTGATTAATGGGAGCAAGGACATCTCCAGCAAATCCTTACTTTTTAGTCTTTTTCTTAATTGACATTTCTATGACATTTGAAATTGTTGACCGGCATCATTCTTGAAATCATCCTCCCTTCTCATTTTTTTAAGTTTCTCATACTTCCTCTCTTATCATTCCTTCTCTTCCATTGGCTCTTTTCTTCTGCTAACTCTTAATATTCTGTGGTTCAGTCCTTCTTTTCTTTTCACTCTACAAACAACTCTACACACAATGCTCCCTGGTTAACTTCATCTATATGCATAGTTTTAGCCACTGCCTATATTCAGCTTCCTAATGGACATCCTCCTCTAGACAAGCAGTGGGTACTTCCACGACAAACATCTCCAAGAACTAAACAATATCTCTTTGCCTAAACCAGCCATTCCTTCTGCATTTCCTCTCTAGTATAAAAGGATAATGGGATGTTTTCTCCGATCTTAAAATTTGGCTCTAGTGAAACCCCCAAAGCTGAGAACTACAAATGATAAACTCCCCTACACTCTAAAAAGAACAAAACATCCATGCCAGAGTTGCTAAAAGACAGCATCTCTATCATCCACCTCCCGCCTATAGAACATGAAACAAAACAAAACAAGATTAGAAACAGAAGTGAATTCATAAACACAGAGAATATGCTAGGGTGTTACAACCTTAGTGAGAACAAAAGCAGGGATTCTCCAAGAAAATCTCTGGGACAGACGGGGGTGATAACTACAAGAAGGTAAACTGACATCTGAATCTTTGGCTGGCAACATACTGAGATACAGAAACTCTTAAAAGCCCAGAAGAACCTGACGTATCCCCAGGAGTTTAGGCCATATGGGAACACAGAAACTGGTCCCAGCCTGGAGAATTCTGAAAGCAAGAGGTTGGATGGAGCTTCAAAACAGCAGAGCAAGGACTCAGAGGACAGCAGTTAGACGAGCTACATTTCTACCACTGGGTTCTATAGTTTTCCCATTAACCAAATACAACAGACGCTGCAGAAGGGCCAAAGCATCTCGGTAGGCCAAAGACATGTGCCTTCTTGAGGAAGAAGACTCAGCAGTGACAGGCCGTAGGTAGACTACAGGAGGGAAGAGATAGTTAGAAGCCTGCCAATGGTAGCTGGAGTGTGCACCATAAAAGGGACCTGGGCAATGTGGGCATACCACAGGGGCCTCCAAAAACCATCCTAAATGCACAACTCTAAAAGGCCACACTTGGACACCTGCCACACAGAGGACATTGGCAGTTGCATTACAATAGTCCCAGTCACATAAAACTTTGTCCTTTCTCTTCTAATTTTCCTTCCAATCAGAAGCCAAAAGCAGAAAGAGGGAAGAAGTAGAAGAGTGAAGAAACAGATAATACTCCTCTACTGCATGGTCCCTGAGTCATGATTAGGTCTGAGTTACATCCATTCAACTAGATGTAAGGTTTGGAGTAGACTTTTCATACCTTTGAATTTAATCATCAAAATAAGGCTTGTTCTTATAGTAAAAACGACGTCTTGTCAAGAGCCAGGGAAGGAAGATTCAACATGACATGGCTAAAGTCAAGGATAAAAGAAAAATAAAGCTAGTTCTTATTTGTATGCCATCAGATATAGCCCACATATCAGTCCACAGTGCCACCACCTACTGTGTTCTTCAGGTTAAGAATCTAGGAGTCATCCCTTAGGTTCTCCCCCTCCCTAATAACCTGACATCTAGTCATTACGTCTTAAACCTCTTTCAACACATCTCTTCTTCCTAGCCCCTTAGCTACTAGTCTAGCTCAAATGTGAAGTACTAAAATACCCTAATTTAGTGATTCTCTACCCTGGCCTACACTTTAAAATTTTTAAATATTAAATCTAATACTTAGTCCCCAGCCTAGAGACTGATTTAAGTGCGATCAGGTGGAGGTCAGCCATGAGTTTTTTCGAGAGGTTTCCAGGTGCTTCCAAAGTTGAGAATAACTAACCTAACTGGTCTCTTCTAGAATCCAGGCTTACCTTCCTCCAAACTATCTTTCATTATGCTACACAGTCATCTTTTTTGAAATGCAAATCTCATATTGTCCTAGAGCAGTTGTTTTTAATCTAGGCTACTCATTAGAATCACTTAGCGTTAAAAAAAAAATCCTGATACCAGGCCAAACTCCAGACCAATTAAAACAGAGTCTTTGGGGATAAGAACCAGGCACTGGTATTTATTAGAGCTCCCCAGGTGATTCCAATGTGCAGACAAGGTTGAGAACCACTGTCCTAGAAGCAACGGGAAGTCACAGAAAGTCTTTAAGAACAATAAAATCCAAACTCCCCTGAGGGTAAGGAAACCTTCCATTTAACTTTAGCACCCTCGGCTCTCACACTACCAAAGCAATGTAGCTCCCTACACTACCCTTTTATACGGAGCCACACTTTTTCACTTTTGTATAAAGTATTATCTCAATTTGGAAAGCTCCTATGCTCACGCATAGCTAAGGCCCAAACCACCTTTAAGGTTAAGACCTTTCAGGAACGGCATTCTTTGTATAAACCTCCTCTGACAGACAAAACAGGGACTCTTCAATCCACCTGTGACCGTTATGATTCTGTAGGGCGATTCTTAATGTTTAACTCTAATTTCCCTACTGAACTACCTGAAATTTAAAACTTATCTTATTCATGCTTTTATCCCCAGTGACTATCACTATGCAGAACACATAGTGAGCACTCAAATATCTGCTGAATTCATTCCATTTAAGTAGATAATTATCTGTATTATCATGCAGGTAGAATCCCATTTTAATAAACTGTAACAGACATCATATTTATACACTAGTCAAGTCTCATTAAAACAGAAACCAACAGTTAGACTTTTTAAAAATGTAAGGCAAACGTTTAATGTTTGCTCTACTCATGAATAGTAGCAAATTAAGGAAAAAGGCAGGTACAAAGGGCAGTGTGTTTCCAGAATCACAAGGGTGGCACCTTACAGAATAATGATGCTTGGCTTTCCACCTGAATATGTCCTTTAAAACATACTTGTTCCAAAATGTTATACTGGTATAATGACATCTGTATGTTTTAGGAAAGTGAGCTAAGACTACTTAACTTGACCTAAAATGATAGGTACTTTGCCCCCTTAAAAAGAAAATAAATTATGACAAGCTTTCAGATGCTCTGAATGAGTTGTGTTAAGCCTAAAAAACCTGAATATGATCACCAGCATTTGATGGCAATTTCTAGTACTCTAGGTACTCTGTTACTCAGCAAAAGCTCAGCTCTCTATAAAATCAAGGACAGCTTAAGCAGAAGACACCAAATATTTTATTTTTTAAAAAGTTACATTTAACATTTTATATTTATAGAGACTGACCCAAAGACAATAATTTTGCACAAGTATTACCTGAAGAGGAACCAAACACCTACATAATGCACCTCGTTCAGAAGATTTATGTTGTACCCACATTCACAAGGGCCATTAAAATAATCTTAGCATGCAAAATGATAACTGTGTAACTATGCGTTCAGGGTAAGTTTTTTATCTGTCGTACATCCTTGATTACTAAATTAATCCGATATTCACCAAATACCTATTAACTGTTTGGGAATATATTAAAACTGAACTATATGAAGTGACTAGTAAGAAAATAAAGTCATTAACCACAATACTTGGCATTTGTGGCTAATTTTTTTTTTTTTTACCTTATTTGGCGATTTCAAAGGTGAGATGGCTATTTTATTTGGTGTCTGTGTTGTAGAATTTAAAGTTGATCCAATAACACCACTTTCAGATATTGTTATGGTCTTGGATGGAGTCCCAGGAGTAGACTGTGAAAGAACCCTACCTGCAAATGAGAGGCAGCACATCAGTTTGACTCTTTTCAATAATCATATAAAAATGTATTTGATGATGATTTATACCCACAAGGACTGTAGTATATATGTTTAATATTTCATACACAGCCACTTATGAACTGAAACAATTAAGTAGGTCTAATGAACTATGGTGAACCTAGGCAGAAGGAAACAAAACAATGCTTCTTAGTAACACGTAGTATCTTAATACCACCTTATGAAAGTCCACAAAAACACTTCTGCTCACATTCTCATCAATACTGCTTTGCGTTTTGGTTTTTTTTTTTTTTGGCCACACTGCTCGGCTTGTGGGATCTTAGTTTCCCAACCAGGGACTGAACCCGAGCCCTCAGCAGTGAAAGCGCCGAGTCCTAACCATTGGACTGCCAGGGAATTCCCTCATCTATACTGTTAGGTTATATCTATAAGAAAATAGGCTCAGGACAACTAAGGAACAAGTCCTGTGTAACACAGCTCCTCGAAGTTAGGACTTGAATCCAAGTCTTAAAACTTCAGTCTCTGTTCTCTACTATACCTCAGCTTCTTCTCTTTGAACTGAAACCATTCAGGATACAATTTAAGTCCACATCTATAAAACAGATAGTCACTGAACTAACTTGAACACTGGTTTAATACTGTCCCATTTTAGTCTGCCAAAAGGGAAAAAAAAAATTCTTCTAGCTGTCCTGGCCAGAACACAGAATGCTGTGTTCCCTTCTGGAAATATCCTTCAGGGACAACACAGAAAAACTGTAGTGTGTCTGGATGGCTTACGGAATTGGAAATCATATCACAAGGAGTTGAAATATTAGGAATTTTTGTCCTAGGCGAGAGAGGAATACAAAGACATGACATAGCTCCAAATACCTGAAAGACTGTGTGATACTGCCATTCACCATTCTGGCGCCAACCTGCTCCCCCTTCCATTCTGGGCACACGGTAGGACTGCCCTTCCTACCCATCCCTGCTGCTCCCTGTGGTTAGATTAGGGCCATATGACTAGTTCTGACCAACAAATTATGAGTAGAAGTGATGTGTGTCATTTCTGGGTCAGAACATTTACTGCCTATGCAAGACCTTCCAAAGCTCTCTCTTCCTCACCACGTCTGAGATGGTGGCTCCTCCATCAGCCGGGGTCCTTGAGGGACCATGATGAGAAGAGCCCCCTTTCTAACCCACAGTAGACATGCAGATAACCATGAAGTATGAATACAAAATAAAATTTGTGTATTTTTAAACTTCTGAGATTTAAAGCCTGTTTTTATGGCAGAGAACCAAGACTGTCCTGATTGATCCATGCTGTCAAGTTGAAGGATTAGAACCACTCTGTATCCATCAGATGCACACACTAATATACAGAAACAGAAAATTTTCAGTTAAGCAGTAAGAAAGAACTTCTAACAAAAATTTCCAATTGAAACGACTGTTTCTATATGAGTGAGTTTCTACTCACTGAAGGTGTTCAAAACAGATGCTGGATAATCAAATCCACTGGCTGAAGAGGAACTCCAAGCACTCAAGAAATAGAGAAGGTAGATAACTAAATTATCTCTAAAATCCCTTTAGATGCTATGATTTAACTTACAGATACAGTTAGAGATGAAAGAGAGAGGGAGAGAGGAAGAGAAAAAAGGAAAAAGAAAAAAAGAAGCGTCTTACCCTTCAAACAAAAATAAAGAACTAGCATGTAAGTTTCAGGGCTGTTGTTTTTTTCTAATAACAATGTGACAGTATACTTTTTTTTTTAAAGATGAATCAAGTTTTGTCTGACACATGAATTTTTAAAATATTTTAAATATATTTTTTAAATTTCTTTTAGTACATGATTACATTTATATTACTGACATATTCCTTAGTGAATTTCAGTTGAGAGTTTTGCTAGGGTTTTTTAAGGCTGAATTACATCATAACTAAATAAGTCATTTCTATATAAACTAAATGAATCTATATCAAATATTTTTAGAAGGGCACCCTCAAATGTGGAGCCTGCCTGAAGTAGCATGTTTGTCTGTTCTGGTTTCCAAAACTAATACCTCTGGGATAAGCCTAAAGCCCCCAAAATCATTATTTTAAGAAAAGAAACTACCAATAAAGATACATTTTCATAAAATGATCATCATTTACAGTTATTACTATAATTTCTTATTTGTTAAGCATTACATACATTTCAGAAAACATACATATAAAAATCCTCTATTCCTGAGGATAACTGATACCAGAAAAAGGCCACTTAAAATGAATTACATTTAAAACAAGGACAAAAACTTCACTGTAAATAACAACAAAAACCCCTAAAACTATTTTTGCTTATATTTAACAAAAATTCAGTTTATAATTACAACTATGCTATCTCTTAGAATGAACTGTTTAATTTGAGGGGGAAAGGATTCTTCTGAAAATTAGTAATGACAGCATAATGACAGACTCTGTTTGATGGGCATAACGGGATGATACAGAAGATTATTTCTGCCAAAATATTTTAGGATTTCATCAATTTTCCCAAGAACCCTCTATATCCTTTAAAATTCAAATTATTCTTTTTTGAAGGGCCACTTGTTTTTCATCCAGATAGCATTTCTCCTAATTAATCTCCAAATCCCTGTTTATCCTTGGCTCTGCAGACAGATTCAAGAAAGTATACAAGTTATGCAATTTCACCTTGAAATCCATTTGCAAAGCATTTTACACTCTACTGTCAGGTATTCTTCAAGAATCAAAAGAGACATAACCAAAAAGCTACAGATGGGACAGGCTGGGAGCAGAGAGCTAGCTTATCTGAGCCAGGACTAATTCTATAAGAGATTAATTCATTAGTGAATATTTTCACATTGATGGAGTTTTCTCTACTATAGCAGCAACCTTGTACCTTGGGAGCTCTGATAATGAGGACCTCTGTACCTCATTTAACCATCTCAAAAGTCATGTGAAGTGGTTGGTATCAACATTTTACAGAAAGGAGTAAGATGAACAGAAAATATATTTACCCAAGATCACAGAGAAAATGAACAGAAGACCCATAACTAAAACTCAAGTCTCCTAATAGCTCCTCCCATACACCACACTGCCTCCATGTTATACATATTCACTCAACAATACACATTCACTGAACCACATCTATGTGCTAGAAACTGTGCTAGGTATTGGAGAGTCATAAAAAACCAGTCATAAAAGGACAAATACTGTACGATTCCACTTATACAAGATACATGGAAAAGTCAAATTGATAGAGACAGTCTCTGCTAGGGGCTGGGGGAAGGAAGGAATTGGGAAGTTATTGTTTAATGCGTACAAAGATTTAGTTTTGCAATGTGAAAAAAGTCCTAGAGACGGACAGTGGTGATGGTTGCACAACAACGTGAATGTACTTAATGCCACCAGTGGTTAAAATGGTCAACTTTATGTTATGTGTATTTATCATAATGTTTTAAAAAATAATTAATCTTTAAAAGCTAGATGGCAAACAAAATCCAAAATTACCATTAAGAAAAATCTTAAGTGTAATAGGGGAGACAGACAAGGAAACCAAGTATTACAATATACCATGACTAATGGAAACATTAAAAGCCAGTGTGAAATTTAACAGAAGTCTGATTAAAGTTAAGTATTTGGTAGGTATAACCAAGTTTTATGGAAATATATAGGAGATGGTCAGAGAAAAGAGAACCTAGCCAAACCTAGGGATCAAAAACTTCCAAGACAGGTGGAGATAATCCAAAGATAAAATGGATGAGTCAGCCACAAGGAAAGCAAAAAAAGTCATTTCAGGTAAAAGCAACAGTGCCAAGGGCCTAAGTTCTGAGAGAATATGGGCCATTTGGTGACCTCTTGAAATAAGTTACATCAGGTCTGGAGTTAATACGAGGTGAAAATGAAAAAGGTATATGTTACATAATAAATGACTTTAATGCTACGAAAGCTCTGGCATTTGAACTTATTCCTGAACGATTAAGGCCAAGAAATGGATATGGCCAAGAAAATTTAAGGAAGGGTGTGACAAGATCATATTTGCATTTTAGAAAAATTGATTTTATACAAACACTAAGTTCACCTTGATTAAAAGACAGAAAAAGATACCCATCTTCCATGAAAAGCCCAAAGGTCATTAATTAGCAGTCTAAATGCAATTTGAAAGATCTTTAGCTATAATATAAAGATAATGGAACCTCCTTGTGATAAGACAATTCAGCAAGAGCTACTTTGGTGGTTTAAAATGTGGCTTACATGAATTTAAAAAGCTATAAACTACTAGTTAACAGTAGAAATTATCCCTCCAAACTGAACTTAATGCCAACAATTCTGGTGAAATTTAATAGAAGACTATCTCTATGCATTTTGGGAGGGCTAATAAGTCTGTCTGTAATTAAAAGGTGAAGCTATGATTAGTGTGCAACACACGGTAAATCACCCAAAGACCCAGCAATGACATCCATTACAGTCAAATGTAAGAGAGGTGAAATCTTGACATTACCAAATATTCACTCAGACACTTCTGCAAAACCACAATTCTTTAGCATACAGCTCCCCTTCGCCACTACATAATTAAAAGTTTTATGGGACTCTCTCAAACTCAAAAGCAGTAGAGAACATGGCACTGAGACACCCCTCCACGTTAACCACCTCTACTCACCCAACCTCCTAAGGGTCTGGTGGTCCCTTTATCATCAACATATCCAAGCCTTCCTCACTTTCAGCCAACTAAAGCCCACTTCCTGAAGCAGCTCGAAATCCAAACCCTTTCCAGTTTTTCCTGTGGGGCCATACCTATCTCCCATGACAGCTCTCTAGATAACGAGCATCCTATACCATCCCAAATCTCTACTAAAGGCCAAAAGAAAAAGAGAACATTCACTCACCCAACACTGCCCTCAAACTACAATCTCCCCATGCCTTCTCTCACTTGCTAAACAGAGAAGCCTCCCTATATATTATAATTCAAAGCCTAGGAAAATGATCATTTCACTGCCACTGACTTCAGAGTTGCCTACTGCTATACTGTCTGTAAATTTATCAAAGACAGTAGGAAGTGGTTTTAATACATATCCCAAGGATGGTTAACTAACATTTGAAGTACCTTCATCAAGAATACACATTCTAGACATCGGTAATTAGCATTTCAAAGTCTCTAGTCAAAGTCTACCACCCAGAGGTGCTTCCATAAGCTATTAGAACAATGGAAATTAAAAATGAGCTCCTAAATGGTGAAAGGAGTAATGTTAGTATAGCTCTGAATTAAAGACCAGTCACCACAGCTGTGTGATTTTCTCCAAAAGTACTGAGGTGCTTGCCAGGCAAGAAGAAATAAGAGAGCTGGGCTTAACCAAGACATTATAGAAAGAGAGAGTGAAAAGAGAATCAATGGTGTTTTCAGGCAGCAATAATGATGGGTCATAAATTCCATGCTAAGTAAGGAAGACTTTGAGGACTGGAAAGGGATTATTAATGAGAAAGTGGAACAGTTAATGGATCAGAGATCTCAAAGTGAAAGAATTACTAGATTGGAAGTACAAAGGCAGAAAAACTAGAATAATAAAGAGTGAAATACTCCAAGTCAAGATTTCTGAGGTGTTATTGGTGATGACATATCTTAAAAGTATATAATAACAGAGAACTGGGCCACACTGAGGAATTTGCTGGTAAAAGTAATATAACTAAAATTCTGTTCTCACTTAAGTAATTATTATCATTGTGATAATTTTGTTTCATAGAGAACTGCATACAGAGAATATTAAAATACGGAAACCAAAAATTCAAACAGAAACCATAAAATACTATACTCTCACATATATTACTTTAAACCTAATAGACTTATTAGCATGTGGTCTACAGACAAATTGCCTGGATTCAAATCCCAACTTGGCCATTTACTAGCTGAGTGCCTCTGTTTCCACACTGGCAAAATGGGGATGTTATTAGTACCTACCCCATAGGATTGCCAGAGGATTATATATGTCACTCTATGTAAAGAGCTAAGAATAGCGTGGAGGCCATAGCAAACACTATGTAAATGTTAGCTAGGATTATCAGAGTCTGAGACTTCACTACTTTCAAGGTAAACCAAAAACGAAAGAGGCTAAAGTAATGGACTGATTTTGAGATAAGGCATTTTGCTTGAAGGACACATTTAATAGGTGTAACATTTCTTACTAACCAGTTTGATTTACAGTAATAAGCACTAAAACATTTCAAGGTAGTAGAACAGCCTTTTTTAGACCTAAAAGGAAGGTAAATATTTAGCTAAACAAACTATAAAGAAATATAACCTGCAATGACTGGTGGTGATACTTGAGTTGTCTGTCCTGTAACTGCTTTACTATTAATTGGTTTTGCAAAGATCAGCTTCGTGATTACTGGACCAGAGGTTGGTGTTCGAGGCTTCTTCGCAATCTGAAATATATAAGTAACTATAAAGACCATTGTTTCTATAAAACACCTATTCAATCAAAATTAGATAAGACTGATATACAGAAGTACATGAGAAACCAGCTCATTTAACAAAACATATCTAAATACTGACATTAAAAACATTTAAAATGCAGCCATTCATCAAAATACTAATATGATCACATCCTTAAGCCATTATACAATAATACCTTTGGATTTTATTGCAAATCCTTATTTTAGTCTCTGGGACATATGCATATAATGAAAAACAAATTAATTTTTAAAAATAATGTTTAATGTTCAATAATAATGTTAAAAATAACCATTTAATAATAATAATGAAACACAAATATGGCACAGCAATATCCTTTTCCAAATAACTAATTATTCAATAATATAAAGACAGAGTAGAGTATGTTAAGAAAGCATAGTGCAAATGATAAATATAACTTCATTGGCCCCTGTAAGCAAAATATAAATACACATAAAAGATAGGCTCATGATTATATCTTCAACTTTAGATCTATATATCAGGGGCAGATAAATAAGGAACTGCACAAGTTAACACACTGGGATACAAAGAGACATGTTTGGCAAAACAAAGACTATTCCAAAGGTGAAGCCTCTGAAATATTATTTACTAAAATACAGTTTACTAGACTATAAATTGTTTGAAGGGAGCGTCTATGTTTTATTCATCTCTGCTTTTACGTTACACATGGTACACTGTTGCCCTAAACTAAAGTTCTCCACAAGTCAAGGAAGGTAGAGTTACCAATGTTCTTATACTGAAATTGCAATGTATGCAAGGCACAGCTTTTTCTAAAAGTCAGAAGCAGAAATTTAGCAATGATAAAAAATCATAGCCTTTATCCATAATAAAAATCATAGACTTTTTTTATCAGTCTATGATAAAAATCATAGACTTTCAGAGCAGGAAGGACATTAAATACTAATTTTATCTTTGTCAGATTGAAAATTGAGGCCCTGAAAGTAGTATTATTGGACATAATAACTCAAAATGAACAAACATGACCACTTAAATGACAAAACATACCAGAAGCTGTAACTGATTACAGAACTAAGTAAATATAAGCTTTGTGCTCAAACTATAAATTAAACTTAATAACATATTTTCTTACACTTAAAATATTAGAATATATTACTTTCTTACACTCAGAACATATTACTGACAAAACAAAATGTAAAGGAAACACAAATCACCTTTTAAAAAAAAGAAGCAAAGAGATTCCCTACTATACTAAAAAATATCCAGCTTGCAAAACTCTGATATACCCAAATAAATCCATAACTGTACTTTTAAAAACTGATGCAATTTGGGAGACACACAAATATTTCCCAAGTGTATTTACAGGCCTAAAACTCTAAAATAAGTTAGAATATGTTGTCCATTGACTGACTTAGTATTAAGAATCTCAAGAGGTAGAGGTATTGATATTCTTGGAAATCTGTGTCTCGAAATAGGTAATCTTAGTTATAGAGTTTGGGAACTTAAAGTATTTCCCCATTTTTAACTGATTTTCACAATCATAAAACTATATGAATACTTACCAACCAGGAAAAAAATGTAAACAATACGACCAAAAGCACATTAATTATTCAAATGAACAATCTCAACTTGTCCTTGTGGTTTTGTTTCTTTAGTGTAGCATTGCTGAAAATAAGGATTTCCAGTTCTGTCAAGGAACCAGGTTTTTTGCATTATGAATTCTAAACTACCCTAGAACAAATTTACTTTATTAAATAAAACAGAGCATAAAGGAACATTTTTTAACAAATGTATCTAACTAGCAGATTAAGACAAAAATGAATCAAAGAAGGAAATTTACAAATATGACTGCCAAAGATGTGATCAAATAATACATGCAAGTAATTTTGGGCACTGTGTTATACAGTTTCAGGAACTAATAAGGAGTTATGTTGTTCCAGACGGCTAATTATATATTATTCTTATATACTATGCACAAGAAACACAAGAAAGTTTATGTATCTGTAATTAAGTGTAACTATACCTCTTTGTTACTGCCTCTGGCCTCAGCAGGCACATTTGGAGATGGGTCTCCTTCTTCCACCCTTTCCTACTGTCCATACCCTAATAAGTTTCAATACTCTGATTAAAATTAAGACAATGCTGAGAACCATCTGGGAAAAAAATCAGGGGATCATACACACCATGTAGAAGTAAACCAAATATTCTGTTGCCTAAAATGGATACAGATAGATGTGTAGCTTTTTGTTTGTTTTTTTCTGTGCTTCAGTGCTTCAGAGCTTTATAGGCTACTCTTGAGTTGAAAAGATTTGAGTTGCCTAAAAATATCTGGACAAGTAGAACAATATTCTAAATGGGGTTTCTTTTGTTTTTGTTTTTAAATAGAAGTTCTTTTTAAATAAATAGAATCAGATTTTATAAAAGTAAGGACAAGAAGAGAAGTTATAAGAATTAGAACCCAGTCTTTGTTTTTATTGTTGGTACTTAGGGGATTATAGTAGAAAACTAGTGGGTACAAGTAAACTGGTCTTACAAACAGTATATATACATTGCTCTTGTAAATGAAAAAAAAAATGACATTCTGATTTACATTTTTAGTATCTTGCGAACATGGTTATGATCCATATCCCCAAAGCCAGATAAACTCTGGTAAACCAATAAAAACAAGTTTTAAAACTGATTAAAAACAAGCTGAGGACAAGGTGGTTGATGGTGATAGGATATCTCATTCAAGAGATCCTCACCAAAAAAAGTAAAAGGAAGTCAGAATTAAGTGAGAGATGATAATGAACAAGAAAGAACACTAAATGTTTAATAGTGGCAGAAGAGACATGGACAAATTATAAAGTTTGAGAAATCTTATGAAGTTCTTAAATAAAAAGCCTGTGAAAAATAAGTTTCTAACAATTTTGCCATCATAATAACCAAAACATTATTTCTAATATCAGCTGAGAGTGGACAGTTCCCCAAACCTCCCTCCTTCCTTATACACCTGCTTTATTTCTCTAACTCATGCCTTCTTTCTAAAAGCCATCTCTTTCAAACAGGAAATGCATTTGTGTTCCCTGGTCTTAAGTGGATCATTGTTATTTCTAAGAGTAGTGGTGACCTAAAAAGGCCTACTGGGCATGAAAAATGGGGAACCACTTAACATATGTTCTGATAACCTTCTATCTTAGGATCCTATTCATACTAACAATGGGTACCATTTTGAAGGATTCTCAATGTTTTGAGAACCATACCAAAGAGTTATCTTTTCTTATGTGTTTCATCACGATCAAATAGCCATCTTACAGCTAAAATCAAAAACTCAGAGAAAATAAGTAGCCTATCCAAAGTTCCACACTGGGAGGGCAGCAGAGAAGAGACTGAAATCCAATTGGTCCAATTCTAAACCTTTCATCACATGGCACTGCCTTTCTACATTGCAAACATGAGCAATGCAGTGGACAGTAAATTCCAAAGAAGAGGCACACACTGGCTGGTATGCACTACTGCTGGCTTGAAGGGTTTCTCAGAGCAGCAAGTTTTCCTAGACTTTGGCCATCTGTTTGCTGAAAATATCATGCCTGAATGATTTTTTTGACAGCCTGACATCAACTCTGGCATCTTTATACCAGCAGAACATCCTTGTACTCAAACTACTACTGAGAATAAAATTGTTTTAAAATGAGTAAAAAGCTATAAATACACTAAATTGGAATTTAACCAAAATTAAGTTCTAAGTTCTCTGGCAGAAATTTTCAAAAGCATTAGACATATCAAACTTTACCAAAAAACCCACACAATTACTAAAAGGAACATTCAAAAGAATTCAGTAACAACTATGCATTTAATCACCCTACACACGCAACTATGAATCAATTTAATATTTAACATGCATTTTAATTAGTAAGCGCCCTTTTTTTTTTTTTTTTTTTTTTTTTTTTTTTTTTACCTGTACTGTTTTTAACTGTTGGGTCTGTAACACAGAGGGCTGAGTTGTAGTATTAATCAGTTGACTTCCTGGGGTCAATGCTGAGACACCAATGACAGGTTTCACCTCTGGCCTCCCTCCAATGGTAACTACTTTAATTTGCTGCGGTGGTAACTTAGCATCTCCTGACTGGGCCTGAGTTGTAACTTTCTGAGCCTGGGGTTGGCTATGGGGTAGTGCTAAAACAATTGGTGAACCAGACTTGCCCAAAGTTGTTAAAATTAACTTCTGTCCATCTGGCTTAAGGGTCTGATTGCCAAGTTTAAGATCAGATGTCTGTGATACTTTGTTTAAAATAATCTGATTGGCTGATATAGTCACAGGAGTCTGAGCACCAAGTTTTTGAAGGCCACTTGGAAAAGCTGGTTTCACTGTGGTATTACAATCTGCTTTAGTAATTGTGGTATTCACTGCAACTTGGTTAGTGTGGTTACTGTACACTGTTATTGGTTCCGTGGAAATGGGCGTGGCTGTAGAGTCACCAGTAGAATTTATGTTGACAATTTCTTCCAGTTCTGTCTCCATGGGAATTGGGGATGAAACAATAACAGCCTCAATACTATCATCATCCACTAAAGTTATACCAGTGTCCATTATCTCCTCTGGAAGCAAACTATTCACCTCAGCTGGCACCACCTCCATGATCGTTCTCCTGCTAGAAAGTTGATCAGGCACTGCAATAAAATTTGAAAAATGAATAAATTACTAGGTTTCAAAATAGATTTAAGAGAAGAAAAAAATTATTCAAGAAAAATGCAAATGACAAAACAAAAATTTTTAGTGATGTATAACTGAATGAAGGACATTCCTGATGCATACTTGGGTTAAACCATTTTAACAATCCTCAACATTCAAGACTCTGAAATATAAGTCATATGGTACACAAAACTAGAAGCAAACATTCTCATTTGCCATGTCTCAACCCCAAAGTATACTGCATTCAGGCAACACTAAGTCACATAATTACAGGAAACTCCTTTCCAGTTCCTGCTCATAAATAAAACCTTTTAATCTTTGACATGTCTGATCATCTTACTTCTTCCCAGTTATGGGTTGTTTTTTTTTTTTCCTACTGACAGACTTGAAAACTGCTGATTTGCACAAGGAAATAAAGATTTAAATATACACAGATCTTAGAAAATATATTCAAATCTTCAGTGAGTGAGGTCCTAAAATGAGGTTACTATACCATTTATAAAAATCCATTAAGGACTCAAATTAATGTTAAAGGAATCCATCTCAGCAACTGTAGGTCAAATGGCTTATCTGGACCAAATCTGATCAATGAGCTTCATACTAAAGAAAGCTTTATTTGGAAAGAAGGTTCTCAAATCCTCCTCAGCCATTCAAAAATGTCACAAAGAGAACCATTTAAGAGATATACAGCTAGTCCCCATAAAGAAAAAAAAATGGTAATAATAATAAAGCAGATTATAAACAAATCAGAACTGCGATGCTTTCAGCCAAAGGTCATGCAGAACTTCCAATAAAGGAGTCAGTACCATTATCTTCACATATTAAAGAGTTCATCATATTTATGAGTGACTAAATAAGTTATCTGCCCAGAGAACATCTAAGATCCATAGGAATCTAATCAGTAATTCTTTCTTTTCCCTTTTTTAAAAAAATATAAACATGCAATACCCATTCCAAGATTGAGTAACAGACATGAACAGCAAATTATAATTATTAGCATTGACAAATACTAATACTGCCAAAATTAATCTTCATTATTGAGCACTTACTATCTACAAGTGATGGCATAATTTAATCTATCCTGAAAACTCTAATATGGTATCATTATCACCCCCATTTTACAGATGAGGAAACTTAGAAAGGTTAAACTATTTGCCCAAGGTCACACAGCTAGCCAGTAAATGGTAGAGCCAGAACTCAAACTCAGGATATGTTTTATGATACAAAGTTCATAATTTTAATCACAAAATGTACTGCCTTAAATTTTTACCACTGGTATTTTTAAATGGAGAAAAAAAAATAAGTCTTCTCCTTTACAGTCAACCTCCTACCCCAAAATCCTACTCTACACAACCACTGGTCTGTTCTATCATTTCACTAGATTAGTGTTGACTTTTTGCCAATTCTAGAACTTCATATAAATGGAATCATATATTACATACTCATGACATAAAGGAATATACAGTATAAGCCTTTTCCCTCAGTATGTTTTTTAAGATTTATCTTTATTCTTACACTTATTAACAGCTCAGTTCCTTTTCATTGCTGAGTAACATTCCATTGGATGAATCTACCACAAGTTGTTTATCCATTCATCTGTGGGTGGACATTTGGACTGTTTCCACTTTGGGACTATTATGAATAATACTGCTATGAACATTCAAGTTTTTTATGGATAGATATTTTCATTTCTTTTGAATAAATACCTAGAAGTGGACTTGCTAGGTCATAAGGTAAGTTTATTTTTAACTTTGCATGAAACTGCCAAACTACTTCCCAACTCAGTTGTACCATTCTGTACACCCACCAGCAATGCATGAGGCTCCCAGCTGCTCCACATCCCCACCAACAATTGGTTTTGTTGGTCTTTTTAACTTTAGCCATTCTAGTGGGTGTGAAGTGGTATCTCATTGTGGTTTTAATTTGCAATTCCCAGAAGACTAAAGACATTGAGCATCTTTTCATATGAACGTTATCTATTTGTATATCTTCTTTTAAAAAGTGCCTGTGTTAAAGCCTTTTGCCAAATTTTTAAAATATTGGGTTTTTTACCTTCTTATTGAGTTGGATGAGTTCTTTATATACATTGCAAAATCATCAGTCACAGTAACTTGTAGCTCAGAGGAATCACTAGGGTTTCCAAAGTATGAGCACTTCCCTAGCACTTCTTCCTAATCAGGAGAATCCCCTCTGGCACTTACAGAACAGGGCATTTACAGACAGGCTCCTTAAAACATCAACACCAATTATACCTTCAGCAATGGAAGCCACAATAACAGTACACAACAATAAACGGCCCCACCCACAGTGCCACATTAACTTCCCTTCCCTACCGCAGACCTTGCCCAAGCCCCATCAGTTGTCTCTGAACGTTCCATCCCCCATAGAACAAGGCAGGATGATGACTTGGGTGTCAGTATCCAACACAACCATAAAAGTTTGACTCCCTCTTCTCCCTGAAGTTCCCCCAGCATGTTTAGACAGATGGGTGTGGCCTCTGGTCTCCATTAAGGATAGGGAGACCTCAGCCCAACCCTTATTCATCTTTCTCCTTAAAACACCTGAAGTCAAGGTGTAAAAGGAGAGGTCACCCCACGGAAGGAGACAGTGGTCAGACGGTGCATTTACTTTCAGTTTCAAGCCCCCACACTTGCAGCTCAACCAAACAAACTTCTAATGTTTTCGATCCATCCAGATCCTCATTTCTAACATCATTTTCTCAGCTTTGGGGACTCCTTGACTCAGCAGCTACAGCCCCGCCGCCCTTCTGCTAGGGCCGTGGAGTTGAGTATACAACAACCAAGGTAACCATTCAGGCTACCTCTCAGCTCAGCCCCTAAATATTCATTAAGAGGTAGAACACTGAAGGGCTCCTACTTCCCTTGCCTCTGCCACCCCTGCCCACCAGCTGGGTGAGAGCATTCGCTGCCAAATGCCAGTCTTCGATATCCCCTAGCCCAGCCCTCAAGGCCCTCATCCTTTCTCTTTCAAAAAGCCTTGTCTCTGTCAGCACTCCATTCTTATGGCTAAAACTGTCAAGTACTGGGAGGGGGCTGAGATTTTAGACTCTCCTTGCAAGCAAACAAAGTAGCCTGTCACTGTTTCTTGGATACTGGCAGACGACACAGTAGACCTAGGTCAGAGACACAGGACTTAAATACTCCAAGCACAGCAAAGAACCTAAGTATCATGTGTGTATCAGTTCCCCTGTTGCCCCCAAGTCCTACAGGGCAGATGTGGAGAGGAGCCCAGGTAGACACTGTGCAGGCAGCAGGTTTGCATCACAACTGAGGGACCCTGAGCTTAAAGAACCTGAATCATTTATAACCTGAAGCACACCTGCCCTTTGTCCAAAGGGAGATATTATCTTTACTATACTGGACAATAAGCAAACCTGCCCTTTGCAACAGCACGAGTCACTATCATCCAAGGCTTTATGCTATACAAACATCCTGGAAAAAATTATTTAAAAGGGCTGTCACACTACTGAGCCTGCGCTCTAGAGCCCGCACGCCACAACTACTGAAGCCCGTGCGCCTAGAGCCTGTGCTTCCGCAACAAGCCACCGCAACGAAGAGTAGCCCCCACTCGCCGCAACTAGAGAAAGCCCGCGCACAGCAACGAAGACCCAACGCAGCCAAAAATAAATAAATAAATAAAATTTTAAAATAAAAACAAAGTAAATAAAAGGGCTGTCACCGCCTCACTTGTAAGAAATACAGAAACGCAAAGACCCAGGGAGAACTGTTTCACAAAAGTATCTCTCTCTACTTATTTATTTTAGCAATGTTTTTTGTACTTCAAGTGTTTAGGTCTTCTTTCTATATATATTTTGGTAAATTTATCCCTAAGTGTTTCACGTTTTTTGATGCATTGTAAGTGGTCTTTTTTTTTTCCATTTTCCAACTGTTTGTTGCTAGTATACAGAGATTCAACTGATTATTTTATATTGTCCATGTATCTAACAACTTAGCTAAACTCACTAAATCTTGATGTAGAGCCCTTAGGATTTTTTAGAAAGATAATCCATGGTGTCTGAGAATAAGATCTGTATTTCTTCCTTTCCAATCTGCATGTCTTTTGTTTCTTGTCCTTACCTTACCGCACTGGCTAGGACCTGCAGTAAAATGTTGAATGAAAGTGGTAAGAACAGACATCTTTACCTTGTTCCCAAACTTACCCTTAGCTGTAGGTTTTTCATAAATTGCCTCTATTGGGTTGAGGAAGCTAATTTATAGTACCAGTTTGTAGTTGTTTCTTTTTTCAATCATAATCATATATGGATATCTAATCGTATGTTTTTTTCTACAACTAGTGAGATAATCATATGGCTTTCCTCTTTTAGTCTGGGGGTTATATTGATTTTTTATTAAGCCAATTCTGCATTCCTGAAATAAACTCCACTCAAAATTATATAAAATTGTATAAAATCATACTTTGTACATATTGCCAAATTCTACTGGCTAATATTTTGTTAAGCAATTTTGTCTATACTCATGAGGGCTACTGGTCTGTAGTTTTTTTGTAGTGGCTCTCTGGGGATAATGCTAGTCTAATAAAATGAGTTGGGAGGTCTTCACTCCTCTTCAATTTTCAGGAAGAGTCTGCATGGAATTGTTACAATTTCTTCCTGAAATGTTTTTTAGAATTCACCAGTAAAGCCATCTAGACATAAAGCTTTCTTGTGAGGTTTTTAACTATAAATTCAATTTCTTGACTATGTGTAGGGTTATTCAGGTTATCTCTTTCTCTCTTTCTTTTCTGAGTGACCTTTGATATTTGATAGTTTGTATCTTTTAAGGAATTTGTCTATCCCTCTAAGTTGCCAAATTTATTAGCATAAAGTTATACAAAACATTCTTTTATTTTAATGTCTGTAGAGATGACAACTCTTCCATCCTCATTTTGGTAGTTTCTGCCTTTTCTCCTTTTTTTCTCTGATCAGTCTAGATGGAGATTTTTCAATTTTATTGATCTTTTCAAGAACGATTTTGGTTCCATTGATTTTTCCCAACAGTTTGTCCATTTTTTATTTAACTATTACCTTTATCTCCTTCCTTCTGCTTACTTTAGATTTAATTTGTTTTTTTCTAGAAACTTCAGATGGAAGCACAGATCAGGATTCGACAAACCATAGCCTACAGACCAAATTAAGCTCATGGTCTGTTTATGTATTTCTCTGCAGCTAAGAATGATTTTTACATTTGTAAATAGTTGGGCAAGAGTGAGTATATGTATGTGTGTATATATATAAATACATACACATACATATATATACACACACACACACGTATTTATATATATATATATATATATATATATATATATATACACACACACACACTACCCTACAAAGCCTAAAATATTTGCCATCTGGCCCTTTATAGAAAAAATTTGTCAACACTTGGTTTAGATAATTGATTTTAAACCTTTGATATTTGATAGTTTGTATCTTTTAAGATATTTATCTATTCCTCTCAGTTGCCAAATTTATTACCATAAAGATTTTAAACCTTCTTTTCTAAAATAAACATTTAATGTTAAAAACTCCCCCAATGCTGCTTTAACTGCATTCTACTAATCTCAATGTTTTTATTATCATTTGCTTCAAATGTTTTCTAATAGTCCTTGTGATTTCATCTTTGATATATGGAAAATAAAGAAGTGTGCTATTTAATTCCCAAATATTTGGGGATTTTCTACCTTTTATTATTGATTTCTAATTTGCTCCTATTATTGTCAGAGACTGTAATTACCATTTCCATCATGTGTAGATGGAATTTAGAGACTAGTTTAAGGCTCAGTGTATGGTCCATCTTGGTGAACACTACACATGCACCTGAAGAGAACATGTATTCTGTGGTTGCTGAGGGTAGTAGCACCCTATAAAAGTCAATTAGGTCAAGTTGGTTGATAGTGTTTTTCAGATCTTCCATACTCTTTCTTTTTCCTTTTCTATCAATTACTGAGAAAGGCTGTTAAAATTCCCAAATACGATTGTGGCTTTGTCATTTTCTCCTCTTCTATGCATTTTTGCTTCTTCATGTATTTTAAAGCTCTGTTATCAGGCAGAACATGTCTTCCTATTTGTCCTATTACAAGAGACTAGGAGCTATAGAACTAGGAGTCTCCCTTGGAAGCAGAAGTAAAGTTCAAACTTCTAACAAGAAAAGGTCTAATTCATTTGGCCAGTCTCTAAGCAGTATGGGCTGTGCAGAGTTCAGGAGCCAGCACACCTCACAGGCCACTGAGCAGACTGTGATAACTGCTTCATGATTAGGCATCCATATCTGTTTCAGTCAGGGTCACATGCAGGGCATGGTGGCCTATACTAAAAGAAACTCTCAAAAGGAGCTTGTGGGCATGGCAGGAAAGGGTTTGGCCATCTAGTTACATGAATCATCACTCTAATTTTATCCCATAGGAATGGAAGATATGTACTAGCACATGCAACCTCATCATCTCTGTGTTGAGGACCACTCTAAGAAAAGAGAGGATCTTCACAAGCCAATGGGACTGAGGAGCTTTAGTTTACCTCATCTGTATGAAAGGTTACCTTTCAAGGTATAGAGAGAAAAGAATATTGAACATACAATGCATTCTCCATGCCTCCAACATTTCTGCTCATAAAATAAAGTTCTAAAAGCCTTAGTTTTTAACTTGTTTATGTTTTTTATCAGCATTTAATTAACATGTATTGCTTCCCAACTTTGTGGAGGGAAATTAACCAAAGCCCTTGCCCAGAAAGACCTCAGAAATCAACAGAAGAGTGGCATGATCACCGCTGTACTTTGGGGGGATTAACTTCATCTCAGTATTTTACTGGACTGGAGGCAGGGAAACCAGTTAGAAGGCTATTACAGTAATTAGTTCACGATAGAGATAAATGGAGGGACGGATTTAGGGCAGTAAAAGAAATGAATTAAATATAATATAAAAAATAATATAAGATAGAAATGATAAATGGTCTATGCTTTCTTTTTTTTTTTTTTTTGGCGGTATGCGGGCCTCTCACTGTTGTGGCCTCTCCCGTTGCGGAGCACATGCGCAGGCTCAGCGGCCATGGCTCACGGGCCCAGCCGCTCCGCGGCATGTGGGATCTTCCCGGACCAGAGCACGAACCCGCGTCCCCTGCATCGGCAGGCGGACTCTCAACCACTGCGCCACCAGGGAAGCCCATATGCTTTCACATTTTAAAATTGTTTCTTAGAGAATATTACCAGTGCTGAAACACTGTTCTTTCCCTTAGTTACAGGTAGAGGACAACCTGGTAAACAACTGTTTTCATTCTTGCACATACTAATATAAAATGGCAACGACCTATCATCATATTGTAGGTGAGTAATTGGCCAGATGTTGGGACAGAAACATTTGAATGTTTAAGAATTACACTTTTATACCTAGAGCTTACCACCAGCACTATCTGGTTAACTATACTACTTGGATTTTAGCTTTCATTTCTAAGATCAAACATCAACAACTCAAAAACTAGGTACAGAACTACATTTCTCAAACTAAGCTGGGAGCAGTAAACTGTAAAACATGAGTCTTGAAGAGATTTTGAGAAGTTCATATTTTCATTTCAATAATATTTATTTTTAAAAGTATATTCTGGATCACCTTGATAACCACCTCATATCTACCATCAATGGTACCAGAATTAGAATGGGCATAGAAAGGTCTTACAAGGTAAATGATATAGTTATGCCAAGTGAAAGCCAAACCACCTAACCAATGATTTAAGGAGGAAAGCTCTGCGGCATTCAAACACAGAAAAGTAGTGTAGGAGTTGAGTTATCACAGGATATACAGCATATAGAAAACTGCACACCTAGCCAAGGCCCACAATAGTATATTCACTATGCAAAGAAAGATTTCATTTCAGGAAAACAACATCATCCATCACCCTGAATTTAATTGGTTTTACTGGCTTTGTAGTTTTGTTTATATTTCATTTATAAATTTACTTTTCTTTAATACTTCCATAAAAGCAATAAGCATAAGGAATTTATATACATCTAAAAATTAAATATTTTAATAAAATAAAACTATTTAGGCCAATACTGAGGATCCACAGTATTTTTTTCCCTTTAAGAGGGATTGTATATTATTCATGCTCAAGATTAACCTGGTGGAAAAAACATGGGGATTCAAATCAGAAAGATCTGCTTCCAAATCTTGACTCTCCTAGTTGCTTATCATGTAACCCTAAGCAATAATCTCTCTAAGCCCTAGTTTACTTGCAGGGTTACTGTGAAGACAGTTATGCGGTACACTAAAGCTCAAATGAAAATTCTTCTCTTCTTTTTCTATCTAAATTAGCTTCTCCTGATATCTCCCTTTTTTCAATATTTTATTTACTTTTATTTATTTATTTATTTATTTATTTATTTATTTATTGGCAGCTCCACATGGCATCTCAGTTCTCTGACCAGGGACTGAACCTGGGCGCTGGACAGTGACAGCATGGAGTCCCAACCACCAGACCGCCAGGGAATTCCCTCTCCATAGAACTTTTAATCTGTCATATATCATGCAGATTACACCTTCACAATGTCTCCTTCCCACTGTAACCAAGAGTTTCCAATCTCCAAAGCTCAGAGCCAACTACCTATTTTTACCTTTATCTCCTCTTACCTGCAATACCTCCTACAGAAAAAGCTACAGGACTTATCTCCCTCAAGTGCATCTCTGAGGCTGTCACTCTCCTACTCAAAAATTTTCTGTAAGTCTCAAAGCCTTCTGTATTAAGGTCCTACCCAACCTATCCTTACAACTTTATCTCCACCAATTCCTAAAGTGAAAGTTTCCTGAGGCAAAGATACTGAGGTATCACCCATCCCTAGCATAGTATGTGACACATAATAGATACCCAATAGTAATATTTGGAAAAAAGTAACAGGAATCTGTAATGCTCCTCTCCACCAAAACAGACGACCGACTACCTCCACTGACATAACTCTTCATTTCTTTCTAACACACTTCTAATTTTAATTGTTTTAACTGCAATAATCTAAAAGCTGGTCTTGAAAGACAATCACAAGGAATCACAAAAAGACAATAGCACTCAGTGATTAAAAAAATAAAAAAGAAAGCCAGTGAAAAAGCATTGAATCTCCCTCTTTATTTTAATTATTTTAAAAATTCTTAGCTTTACTACTAACTTAGCAGCTGGGTTGGCATGGACCAAATAACTGCAACATAAAAGTTATAAGAAACAACAACAAAAACAACCAAATTCCTACTGGATAAAAGGAGAATATCAGGAAAAAAATGATTTAGAAAATTCATTAACTAAAACCTCTGAGTACCTCTCAGTTATTTCCCCTAAAAATTTTTTTTTGGTCTCTTATTCTTCTAGTGAATGAATTTGGACACTCAAATGTCCAAGCTATTCACACAAATATTTCCTCTCTGAATAAAACACTCAATGAATAATATTGCATGACATACTATGACATCATCTCTTTGTAGGAAACTTGGATAAGGATAATCACTGCTATCATAAACATTACCAGGGGACATTTCTTAAACATTCACCTCTCTGTTCATTCATATATTCAACCTTCCAGTGACCCAACCTTCCACTACAAAAGCTGGAAAAAAACAGAGGGCCCCAAATTAATGTATAAAAATTTGATTCACATGTAACTTTTCAGTAACACTACTGTTGGGGATCTGCAGCACAATCTAAAACATACATGAATCTTTAGGTAACCTAACAAAATTAGACAATGGCTGTCACAGAGTCAATCAACCCAACTCTCCAGCTCTTTAAACAAAGGGCTAACAAGTCCAGTATGTAAAATAAAAGAGGTCTCAATTCATCTTTAAGCAACTTAAAATTTGACTCGTATCAAATGCGAGCATCAAGCCATCACAACTTCCTTCTTAACAATGAAGGTAAAACTTGTGAACCAAAATAGAACGCCCAGAGCTGCACTTCACTTGGATCATAAAATCTACTGTGAAATTTTCCATAACTTTACTCTCTGAATTCACGAAATGGATGAGAGGTAGGGAAAAACATGGATATTAAATATGACTGACAGTATCTCAATTGTTATTTGCCAAATGGCAGGGCCCAAGGGGTCCTCTATAGATGACAGAGCCATAAAAGAAAACGACAACAGTTTTAATGATTACAAAACTGGTCCATATGCTCAAAAAATGTGAACATCCACACCCCAACAAGTCACAGACTATGATCTAAGACACAGAGCTTAAATGCAGAATAAAATGTCAATGCTCTGCCTCCCTAAAGAAACATACAACCCCATAAACTGCTGAACATCATCAAACCAACACCCGCCAGAGTGGATATTTTAAATATTAAATCAGGTAATCATGATAACTGCTAGCGGTTCATCTAGGCCTCAGCAGCAGCCTTAGGTGTAAGAGCAAACTCAAGCCCTCTTAACACTCAAAGAATAATGTTGATGTCATTATGAGGCTACTGGTTCTTTGCACTCTGAACTAGTCATTCCCTGACCCACAACGCAATTCTTCTCCCACCCACCCCCTCCCCCAAATAAAGAGAGCTCAAAACAGAGCAGCCCTCGGGTATCCCCTTCTCCTCTACCTCCGGCGGCTGCCGCTGTCTCCTCCCTCCGGCTCCGATGTGGGGACTCCAGAAGGTCCCGGGCAATTCCGAGCCCGGGCGGTGCTTGTTTTGCCTGTGCACGGTAGCTCCGGCCAGCCGCTTCCTTCCCCAGTCTGCCCGAACTGGAGCGCTACAGGGATCCCGGGGGCCGAGAAGGGAGCCCGGGTGGCGACGCCGCCGCGGCCGCCGCCTCTGGTATGTCAGGGGCTGGGATTGTATTTCGAAAGATCCGCCATTTTCACCTCGTCATCACCATCACAGCTCAGCAGCTTCCCCGACAGCCGGAGCCCGGGCCGCCGCCGCCGCCGCCGCCAGTAACCTCCCCCTTCCTCCTCCTCCCCTCCCCGGCCCTCCCCTCCGGAGAGGCGCACACCCACATATCCGGGGAAACCTCCCGCCGGCCCCGCCAACCTTCAAATGCTCAGGGAGATACTAATGCACACACAGCCCACGCTGAGACCTTTCACCCTGCCACGAAAGATGGTGCTCCGGCGGGCCCGGTAGCAACGCGAAAGCAAGTCGCGCTACCTGCGGAGCCCCAAGTCCGGCACATTTTTGTTTTGAAGAGCAAAAAACATGCGGAAGGGAGCAGAAGAACAATAAAAAGCCCAAACTCTTTCATTTTCAGGAAAGCAACTTGAGAGAGATGACGGAATGCCTTTTATTCACTGTGTCCCTCTCAGACACTAAAAACAGGATCAAGACTTTAATGTCATTCACCAGCTCTGACATTTTCCTCCACCGTCAGCACTACTTTTGACAGAATGGGCTACTTCCAACTGCACGTCCGACCTCTTTGATACATTTGTAAATTACAGGCATTGAGTCTCATGCAGATACTGTGATCAAAAGGTCTAGTTTTCAAAATAAATTTCTGAACTATTTTCCACTTAATTTCGTCTGATCGTTTCTGTCCATAAACACTGTGACTTCCAGTTCGTTTGTCATTGGTTTAAGACGTCAAAGTGCCACTAAGTTTAAAATGTACTGAACCTATTCATGAGTGAACAATTTCTAAAATACAGAAAATATACCTCTAAGTTAAAATTCTTTGCCAAAGCTTTTAGAATCTAAGTCACCAAATTAAAAAAAAAAATCTGCCGCTGATATGTTTATTTGATACTGTGAAAATAAGGAGCTTGCTTCAGAGCAAGACCTTGAGTTACCCACCCAGCTCCACCAGCTCCTCTCATCATGCAGTTTAATAAATAACTAAAAGAGAATATATGCATATTTTAATCATCAAAGAAATATCAGGAAAACATAAGCTGCAAGGCTTCTGACGGGAACAGAATATTTTTAAAAAACTAAGTTGACTACCTTTGTTAATTTCAGATTTGATAACCACCCATTGAAAAGCTGAATTCTATACCTACCATTCAACTACAGCATAAGCTCTAAAAAACCTGTCTGAAATGAGCAAATTGAATTTCAAGGTTTCGAACAGAGCCACTCTACCGCCTTTTTAAAAAGTTAGTTTAAGAAGAGAAAGGCAGAAGTTGAAAAAAGACATTTAATTTCCTTACCTTGCTTGAATGACAACTCCATATAAAAGTCGGTAGCTTCAGGCTTAAACAAGTGCTATCTATCACCCAGCCCAGTCGCCGTTTCTATATGCAGCCTGCTAGACTCTGAGAGTATCAAGCCTTCCCAATTTCTTTATCTTTAAACTTTATTTCCCCACCGCCAGCCCTGTTCACCCCGACTCTGCTTGGTGTTTACCGTTGGTTGGCCAAGCTAAGTCCTGGCCCGCTCCCTTCCCCCGTGCACCTCGGGAACATTGTGACATTTGACTGGTGGGCTTCGCGAGGAAAACGGACATACACGAAGAAGACACCATACAAAGGGGCATAGGAAGAAAGGGGTGGCGGGCAGTAGGGAAAGGAGGAGCTGGTACAAAATGACACAGCAGCAAAACCGGTTCCCAGAAACCCAGGACCGACACGGGGACTCCTCGGGCCGCGCAGTGTGCGTGTCAACAGCCGCGGGAGCCCTTCCTCCAGACCGCCGGGAAGGGCGGGCTGCCGGCCGAGCGCCGGCCCCGCTGGGTGACAGCCGCCCTCCCGAGCGCCGGCGGGAAGGGGCCGAGCCCGGAGGATCCTCTCTCCCCCTGCGGCCCAGGGATGCGGCGCGGCGGCCCCCAGACGGCAGGTTCCCGCTCTCCGCCACGACCCACTAGCCCGGGCTCCCGGAGGGGGCGGTCCGGCGCCCTCCGTCCGCGCCACCACCCGCAGCGCCCCCTTTCCCGCCCGCCCGCCCAGAGGCCCCCACCCCGGGGGCTGACACTCACCAAAGCCGGCGGCGCCGCCGCCTCCTTCTCACGCCGCGCTCCCTGGGCTTCCCGCAGCCGCGGCGGCGGCGGCGCCTCCGAGACACAGACCCGGGTTTGTTCAAAATCACGCGCCCAGCGCCATTCCACCGCCGCATCCCATAATACGCTGGGCCCTCCCCTCCCGCTTGCCCCTCTCCGCCCGCCCCTCCACTCTGCCCGCCCCGCCTCCACGGCTTCCTTCGCCCCGCCCTTTCCGCGGCGCCTTGCCCCGCCCCTTGGCAACCCTAGCTAGCGTCATCCCGCAAGGCGGCCGCGAGTACGCTCCTGCTCCACGTGACTCCGAGTGTGCGCTCTGTCAAAGCTTTCGCATGGAATGTTCCATCCAGCTGAAGCTGGGAGGGGGAAGGCGGGGTCGCGCCCGAGCTTGGGAGGGAGTGTGTTATCTTCTAGCTTTCCTTGTTCGGAAGTCTGTGCTGTAGGTGCGATTTCCAGCATCTTGCCGTTGTTTGATGTTCTTGGGTGGGGAAGTGATCAGTAATTACAAATGCCAAATCTGTTTGTTTTTTAGGCACTGATTTTGCTGGGGTCGCTAAAAAGCCCCTGGAAGACCACGCAGAGTTAAACTTATTTTGAAAGGGACTTTTTTGACGGTATACAGTCAAGACTAACACAATCAAAATTCTTTGTATTTGCTAACCTTTTACTTTTATTTTTCCCGGTATTCTTTTTATAAGGTAAGAAAAGATACCCAAATTTGGAGTCGGATAAGCAGGCAGAGATTCAGTAAATAACTGCCCTGTGTGAGAAGACTACAAAGGAAACAATAGAAAATACAAAAGAGTATATACGTAGTATAAAATGGTGTGGTATAGTTTGTAATTGCTAGTGGAGCACGGAGGACGTGCAGGTCAACGTGAGAGACTGTAACCTGGGAACACAAAGAAGGAGGTGAGACATGCTGTAGTGGAAGCAACAATCATTTTGGAGTTAAGCAGTCCTAGTTTTAAATTCTGGCACCTCCACTAAAGTGTATAACATTTATCAAGTTTCTTTTCCCATCTACAAAAGGAAAATAACAGCTTCCCAAGATCCTGAGGATCATATAAACTGAGAGGTGTCAAGCAGCTACACACAGTCTCTGCCTCAAATGTTAGTTCTATTTTACCATAATCAACAGCACCCCATACCTTCCACCTCAAATTCTATGGTTAGGATTTAGCAAAGAAAGTGGCATGAAATTAGCAAAGGCTTGGTAGCTGGAAGGTCTGGAGCCTGTGCAAGGAATGTGAGAAACCTGAATGATACACAGGCTTTATTGAGGATCAGTAGGTGAGTCCAGTTTATGAGGAGCTTTGAGAGCTGGTGTAAGAAAACATCCTGGTGGTGGGAATTCCCTGGTGGTCCAGTGGTTAGGCCTCTGCGCTTGCACCCCACGGGGGCCTGGGTTCCATCCCTACTTGGGGAACTAGGATCCCACAAGCCACCCGGCCAAAAATTAAAGGAAGAAAGAAAGAAAGGAAAAGGGCCTGGGCAGTTAAAAAAAAATCCTAGTGGTTAAATGATGAGTGGTACTTGTGGGGCACCTCTGGAAGGAAGAAGAGAGTGAGATGGGGTACCCAAATCCGGCTGGAATCTAGGGAAACAAAGAATTACCCTCAGAAGGAGAAAATTTCTCAATTTATTCCACAAGGCTAGCATAAAAGGGTTACCAAAACCCAAGGCAAAGAGCACCAAAAAAAAAAAAAAAGGAAAATTCTTCTATTCTCACTATGACTTTGTTAAAAAGACAAAATTGAGTATTAAGACATAAAATCCAGTAACGTGGTAGTAAAAAGAATTCACACCATAACAAAGAATGGTGATTTAACATTAAGAAATCTACTCATGACTTTTATTAAAGGAGAAAAGCCAAATGATATTCTCTAGAGATGTACCATATAACATTCAACAGCCATTTCTGAATTTTAAAAATTTCTTAGTAAACTAGAAATAAAAGAACAGTTCCTTAATTGGATCAAGATAATCATCAAAAAAACAACAGTAATATCATACATTAGAGTAAAATGGCAGAAGTACTCATATTAAAATCACAGATCCAGGGACTAACCTGGTGGTTCCGCGGTAAAGACTCTGCCCTCCCAATGCAGGGGGACCGGGTTCGATCACTGGTCAGGGAACTAGATCCCGCATGCCCCCGAGTGTTGCATAAGACCCAGTGCGGCCAAATAAATAAATAAATGAATATTCTTTTTTAAAAAAATCAGGGACCCACAAGGATGCAGGGCTATAGTAGCTATTTAACATTTTTCAGGGTGTCCTAGCTAAACGCAATTAAATACGAACATTAAAAAAACAAAGGTTGAAATAGTGGAAAGAAGAGACAAAATTGTCCTTATTAAAAATAATCACAAAGAGCTCAGTGTTGTGGTTAATTGCTTGGCCTCTGGAGCCAGACTGCCTGGGTCCAAATTCTGGCCCTGCCACTTAATAGCTGTGTGAACCTAAGCAAGTTACTTTCCTCTTGCACCTCAGTTTCCTCATGTGTAAATTGGGAATAAAGTATTATCATAAGGTTGTTGTGAAGATTAATGAGGCTCTATGTGTAAAGCACTTTGAATAGTGCCTGGTATATGGTAAGAGCTCATGACTGAAAACTAATAATAATCTAAGCTACAATACAGTCTAAAATATAATGTAATTTTTTTCTTTTTCAAGGAGAGCATTTTTAGCCCCTAAGAACAACTGCTGTTCAAACAAAACAGAATCTCTGTTTATATTTGCATGACAGCTTTCCTAGATGAACTAAAAGCATTTATTCAGCAAGTATTTGTTGATCATCTACCAAATCCTAAGCACTGACAAGACACTGGGAATAAAGTGGTAAACAAGACAGAGCAGCGCTATCCAATGGAATGTTCCACCATGGTAGAACTGTTCTATACACACAGTGTCTGATACAGTAGCTGCTAGTCCCCTGTGCCCGTCAAGCAACTGAAATGTGGCTAATGTGGATAAGAAACGAAATTTTCATTTCATTTAATCGTCATTAAATTTAAATAGCCACATGTCGGGGCTTCCCTAGTGGCACAGCACAGTGGTTAAGACTCCGCCTGCCAATGTAAGGGACACAGGTTGGAGCCCTGGTCCGGGAAGATCCCACATGCCGCAGAGCAACAAAGCCCATGCGCCACAGCTACTGAGACTGCATTCTAGAGCCCGCTAGCCACAACTACTGAAGCCTGTGCTCTGGAGCCTGCAAGCCACAACTACTGAGCCCGTGTGCCACAACTGCTGAAGCCCGTGCACCTAGAGCCCATGCTCCGCAACAAGAGAAGCTAACGCAATGAGAAGCCCACGTACCACAACAAAGAGCAGCCCCCGCTCGCTGCAACTAGAGAAAGCCCGTGCAGCAATGAAGACCCAATGCAGCCAAAAATAAAATAAAATTAATTAATTAAAAATAAATAAATAGCCACATGTCGCCAATGACTACAGCATTGGACAGCACAGCTCTATAGAAAGTGACAAAAACTAGTAGGAAAAAATTAGAGATTTTAAATAAATAAAGGGAGTTTCTGAAGAAGATATCAATACAAAAAATAAAAAGATTGTATAGAGGTATGAGTTGCATAGAAGAAAAAACAAAATGTACTATGGGGCACCTATTATGTGCCAGATATACTGCTAGATACAAAGTACACACTAGTTAATAAAATTTTCTTAAAATATATTCGCTTCCAAAAGATTATTTAGACGTTCCTTTGCTCTTTAGTGCATTTGTCATAAATCCAGGATGTCTCTGTAAAGCAACTATCATGTATAAATCTATACAAGTGTAATTATCACCTTTATTTCTTTTTCATCATCACATAACTCTTTTTGTAACAAATCCACAACCCCTTATCAACAATTTTAAAATAAAAAATGTTTTTAAAACTGAAAAGTTTCTGGAAGCTTATGACAAACTCATTCAGTAGGAAAACCAATATGACATAAGGTATTAATAGTCTCTAGAACATTTAGTGTAAATATCTATATATGTCAGTGCAGAAACATGAGTGTGTTTTCACTATGGAGCTTGATAAAGGCTAAAGGGGTTGGAAGGAGCTTTCCAAGGTGATGGGAATTTTTTTTTTTGCAAGTTAAACATTTTTATTTTGTTAAAGGTTACACATCAATATGGCAAAACAAACAAACAAAGTACCATACATAGCCAAAGTAATCTCCCACTCAGACTTGCTCCCCAACAGGTACCCTTCTCAGAATGTGTATGTATTTAATTTAACATTATTTACACACATTCTTTTGATTCTATCTTTCGTGATGGGAATGTTTTTGACCTTGATTGTGGTATTGGTTACGTAAGGGTATATACATTAAAAAAATTAATTAAAAAGAAAACTATTCCATCCTGAAAAAAAAATAAGGGCATATACAATGGCCTAAACTCATTGGGTACACTTAAAATGGATGTGTTTTATTGTATGTAAATTCTACGCCATTAAAGTTTTTGTTTTTGTTTTTGTTTTTTTGGCTGTGTTGGGTCTTTGTTGCTGCGCACAGGCTTTCTCTAGTTGCAGCGAACGGGGGCTACTCTTCGTTGTGGTGCATGGCCTTCTCATTGCGGTGGCTTCTCTTGTTGCAAATCAGGGGCTCTAGGCGCATGGGCTTCAGTAGTTGTGGCACACGGGCTCAGTAGTAGCAGCTTGCGGGCTCTAGAGAGCAGGCTCAGTAGTTGTGGCACAGGGGCTTAGTTGCTCTGCAGCATGCAGGATCTTCCCAGATCAGGGATTGAACCCGTGTCGCCTGCATTGGCAGGCAGATTCCTAACCACTGAGACAACAGGGAGGTCCCTAAAGTTGGTTTTAAAAGAAAAAAAAAAGACAATTCTTAAAATCTGTGCATGTGCCATCTAAAATCCAAAATATCCTCAATTCCAAAACACATTGGTACCCAAGGGTTTAGAATAAGGAAATGTAGATCAGTATCACTTTGAACACACTCCAAGTTTTTTCACTTATGGTGCAGGATGTGATTAATAATGTCAAACCACCTAAAAACAATAAAAATCATCTGTTGGTGTCAGGCAGCGTTCATTTACTTTTCCTCTGGCTTTATGATTTCTTGGCCTCCTTAATAGTTGTTTTTGTCTTTCTAATTAAAAGGATAGAAATAGAGGCTCCTTTGTAACGTTCTGATGTACTTGTCCTGCTAGGGGTATAACCATCCCTGTGGTTAGGAGCGGGGTTTTCCCTTGGAGGAAGTAGATATTGCCAGTATCAGTCATCCTAGGAAGCACATCTTGAGACAGGATATGGGAATTTGCAAGAAGGGCTCACACGGAGCGAGGGAGATGCTTCCTTTCTCTCAGCTTTGCTTATTTGGACTTGGACACAAAAAGTTTAATGTGTGTGAAGGAATGTGCCCACATTTCCACCTAGTCAGGGAAAGAAAAGTCTGCCTCCAGAGGGACTAAAAACTAGGTAGAGTTTTTTCGTTGATGTTCTGTTTTTTGTTTTAATTATAAAACATCTTAAAATTCTTCATAGCTTATAACCACAAGCATTTATTTTTCTCATGAATTGTATGAATTGATCTAGGCTGGGCTCAGGTAGGCCAGGTTGTAACCCAGGCTTTTGGTTGGGTTCCCATCTGTTCCATATATCTTAATTCTGGGCCCAAGCTGATTCGGCATTAGCTACCTAGGGCATGCTCTTCTAGTGGATCAGAGGAACACAACAAAAAGTGAGTGGAAACATGATATCCTTCTTAAAGCTACCCCTCCCCCTCACCCAACTGGCACACTGTCACTTCTGCTTATGTTTCATTGGCCAAAACAAGTCTTACTGCCAAGCCCAACATCAATGAGATGGAGGATATGTATTCCTTTGTACTCTAGTGAGAGGTACTGCAAAGGTACATGGCACAGGGTGTAGATGTATTACAAATTCTAGTACAAAGAGGGAATAAAGAATTGGGAGTATTGATCCAAACCAGCACAAGAGGTAAATGTGAAGACACCTTGCACATCAGCCTAAACAGGTGTAGCATGGGAGGAGATCAGAACGCCTTAATACTTTACAATCTCCATGAAAACACCCCTTTTAAAAACAAATACAAATGACTCTTTTGTAAATTGCTATGCCTATACAGCATTAACCTCCTTATTCCAGTTATTCTTTTTTCTTCCAATGTAAAAATTCTAGAGCTGGCCCTGGCCTGGGACCTGCGAACTCACAAAGCTACCCACACAGCTATCTGCTACATAGTTGTAACTTACTAGCTACAGTAACTAGGCTGCTTTCAGCTGCAAGTAAAAGTAGCTTATATATTTCATAACTGTCTGCACAGCTCATAAAATAAATAGTATAGAAATAGGCTTTCCCAGGATAATTCAGCAGAGAAAAGATATTATCAAAGATCCTGGCTCATTCCTCCTTTCCACACCACCAGTCTCAGGGTGTTGTCTTAGTTCATAGACTTGCCTTCCAGTGACTGTCACTTAGTACCATACATAGACATAATACATACCACACACAAATATCAGCCACAGAGGAAGGGTATTTCTTCCCATGCACCACTTTTTATCTGCAAGGTTAAACCTGCCCCCTAGAAGACTTCCCATCATGATGCACTGGTCAGACCTGGACCATATATGTCTTCTTAAGCCATTCACTAGCAAAAGGAAATAGAATTACCATAAATGGCCTAGAGTATGGGTCAGCAAATTAAGACTCACAGGCTGAATGCAGCCCATGGCCTGTTTCTGTTAGGCCTACAAGCTAAGAATGTTTTTGTGTCTTTTACATTTTTAAATGCAAAAAGAAGGAGAGGGAAAAGGAGAAGAAGAAGGAGAAGAAGAAGCAAAGAGAACATATGTGGCCCACAATACCTAAAATACTATTTGGCTCTTAACAGAAAATGTTTGCAGACTCCTGCCTAGATCAACCATGTTATACCTTGGGGGATGAAGAAAGGCCTACCTTCCCTGAGCACCATACCAGTGTTAGGTCCACCATATCACATATGTGTAATTTCCTTCTGCTTTCCCCAAGCCTTGAGTAAGATCTTATTATCCATTACTGAATAGTTCCACTATTCACCACTCCTGAGGTAAATTAAAGGAAAAGTCTTTGTCCACATGGGTGTCAGAATGTTATGGGGGAGCAGTGGCTTTTCATTTCTCTTTTATGGGAATGATAGTGTTTAGTGAATTACCCCCAAAGGGAAGGTACACCTCAAGGGAAAACCATTAAAATATAAAGTCCAGACACCGTATGTTGCCAATACGTCACTCCATTGTCTTCTGAATCACATAATTTGTGACTATAAGTCTGTTTTAATTCCTCTGCATGTAATGTGCCCCCCCCCAAACAGATACCTTTAAGATTTTTCTCTTTATTTTTGGCTTTCAGCAGTTTGAATATTGTATGTCTAGGAGTGTGTGTGTGTGTGTGTGTGTGTGTGTGTGTGTGTGTGTGTGTGAGTGTTTCATCCTTTGGGGAGTTCTCTGAGATTCTCTGGATGTATGGTTTGATATGTTTGATATCTTTCATAGTTTTGGGAAAATTCTCAGCTGTTATCTCTTCAAACTTTTCTTCTGCCTTATCCTTTCTCTCTTCTGCTTCTTGGATTTCAGTTATACATATGTTGGATCCCTTTGTTCCACAGCCCTTGGATAGTCTACCCACCCCACACTCTTCCACCTACACATTCTTTTTTTTTTTTTTTTTTTTTTTTTTTTTTTTTTTTTTTTTGCGGTATGCGGGCCTCTCACTGTTGTGGCCTCTCTCGTTGCGGAGCACAGGCTCCAGACACGCAGGGTCAGTGGCCATGGCTCACGGGCCCAGCCGCTCCGCGGCATGTGGGATCTTCCCGGACTGGGGCACGAACCCGTGTCCCCTGCATCGGCAGGCGGACTCTCAACCACTGCGCCACCAGGGAAGCCCTACACATTCTTTTTATTCTTTGATTCTTAATTTGGGTTCTTTCTATTGACCTGTCTTCAAGTTCCCTGATTCTTTTTTTTTTTTTTTTTTTTTTTTTTGCACAGGCCCAGCGGCCATGGCCCATGGGCCATGGGCCCAGCAGCTCCGCGGCACATGGGATCCTCCTGGACCGGGGCATGAACCCACGTCCCCCGCATCAGCAGGAGGACTCCCAACCACTGTGCTACCAGGGAAGCCCCAAGTTCCCTGATTCTTCCCTTGGGCTGTGTTGGGTCTATTCACGAGCTCATTAAAGGCATTCTTCATCTTTGTTGACATGTCTTTTTATTTCTAGCATTTCCTTTTTATATTTTCTTTTACTTTCCACCTCTCTGTTTTAACTCTTCATCTGTTCATTCATGTTACCTACATTTTATATTAGAGACTTTAACATATTGATCATAATTATTTTAAACTCCCTGTCAGATAGTTTCAACATCTCCAGATTGCTTTGTCTCTTGAAAGTGGTGTGTGTGTGTGTGTGTGTGTGTGTGTGTGTTTCTCATAATTACTGATTGGATGCTGGACCTTGTGTGCAGACAGGAGAGATGGAGATAAATATTATTTATGCTTGAAAATGGGTATGCATCTTTTTCTGCGAGGCTATTAGTGTAACAGGTTTAGTTATTCTAGTCAGGAGCTGAGCTGGGCTTGGGTTTTATTGTTGCTATGGTTACCTTCAGTGCATCATCATTTTCAAATTCCTCTAAAGTTATTTTGTGCTTAGAGTTGGGGCTGGTTTGCTAAAGTTTTTTCTCAGTGCTGCTGTTCTACTTTCAGCTTTAGACCTTCTATGCTCTTACCATTCAGAGGGGGTCACTCTAAGCTCATGCCTTTCTCCCAGCAGTAACCTGCTTGTTACTTGGTGCTTACTAGAATGGTTGTAGTGATTGGGAAGAAGGAAGACAGTGTCTCTGTGGTCCTGTTCCAACTTCATTCTTAGGCAGGCTCTGTGTCCCTGGGTCTGGGTAATCCAGACCCTCTCAGAGCATTATGACCTCTAAGAGTAAACAGTTTCCAGTATCTTCCCCGGGATTAGAGGTTTCGGTTTTTTTTTTTTTCATTTTTCCTATTCTTCCAGCTGCAATGGGTCTTTACTGGTCCCTTGGGGAACAACAGGGCTTGCTGCCTTCTCCCATCAATTTAAGTCTTTTGTTCCTTGGGGGAGAAGTGTCTGGGTTTCTTCCTGCCTTTCCTGCAATGGCAGCCATTCCTCTCCTGTAGGCTTGAAGGACCCAGGAGTCTTTTCCTTACCTACCACCCTGCCCCCAATCTTTGTCCTGGCTGCCCAGTGGTGGTCTCTGGAGAAGAGCCTGTGAATAGATGTGAGCTCCTTTTATGACTGTGGCTTCCATGGTGTTCTACAAGCATGCCAGCCCACACTCAGTCTTTAGCAAATTATTTAAAACTTTAGCAGAATTCTTCCTTCCTGTTTGTATGGCTGCCCCATCTTCCTTCCCGTGCTCTGCCATAGATGACACAGTGCCTGCATATCATCTGTGTTTAGAAACACCTGTCTTTCCTTAGATTTCAAGTTAGTGGGTTGCCCTATGACCTCAGATCTTTGATTGGCTTAATAAAAAATTATGATTTTATAGATTACCTAGATTATTGTTGTGTGGAGGGAGCAATGCTTTTTTGCAGTTCCCTCCAGCTAGGCAGAAGCTGGAAGTCCTCCAGGTGTTATTTTACTAAGAGAGTCAGAGGGTCTCTATTGTTGGACCACAGTGCTTATCACAGGTTTTACCCAGGATAGTCTTTCTACTTACTCTCTCTCTTTTTTTTTTTTTTTGCAGTACATGGGCCTCTTCCGTTGCGGAGCACAGGCTCCGGACGCGCAGACTCAGCGGCCATGGCTCACGGGCTTAGTTGCTCCACAGCATGTGGGATCTTCCCAGACCGGGGCACGAACCCGTGTCCTCTGCATTGGCAGGCAGACTCTCAACCACTGCACCACCAGGGAAGCTCTCTACTTACTCTCTTAACCCACCCCTTCCTATTTGTCTTACTAGCTCTCAGAACTCTTGCTTTATGACTCGAGTTTAATATCTGCTTCTGGTTGTTGCCACAGTTGGTGGCAGATTTAGATCATCTTCTCCACCTTACCCACATTAGTTCCTACTCAGCCTTTGGATTTATATACTCCTTGATTTTAGCGCTACCCCAGAGAAGGGAGAATTAGATGGATACACCAGCACATTCAATGATGCTGGGATTTTCTAGGTCTTCTGTTTATCCTACTATGTTCTTTACTCAATTTAACAAGTATTTTTTGAGTGATTACTTAATACAAAGAACATAGTTCTGGGTACTGGGTGGTTTATAAAAATCAATCAAGCTAGCACATCTCTTTCACTCACTTTCAACTATATGACCCCACTTGAAACATGAACACAAGGGAACAAGCAGACAGACATGGTGGGTACTAGATAGCACAAATGAAGCCTCAGGTTACAGGGAATCTAGAGATAGCAAGGTAAGAGGATCAGAACACACTAGATAGTGAAGAGAGTGTAGCCTTGAAGATCCATGGACCTCCAAGTGGACGGATAAGGCCTGCCCTGGCACTATTATTAAGAGGATCTGTTGGTCATTTTGATACCAGAGGAGCTTTGGGGAAGCATAACAGTTGTGTTCGAGCATCTCTTCCTCTAAGGCTGGAAGAGCACTAGCCTTTGAAACTAGTAGAAAAGACAGAAGACACGTTAACTGTAAATAGATATAAAAAATACATAAATAAAAGCATTCAAGAAGACTAAATTCAAAACATACACACAAGACTATGGAACAAAAAGCATGATTTTGTTCCCTTTTTAAATTAAGGTTTTACACTCAGTGAAATGCACAGATCTTAAATGTATAGTTTGATAAACTTTGATAAATCCATACACCCCACGTAACCCACACGCCTACCAACATACGGCATATTTCCGTCACCTCCACTTCCTGCTACTTCCCAGTAAATTCCTACCTTTCTCCATTTCCTCCTCCTCAAGCACTTTCTGATTTTCTATCATCACAGATTAGTTTTTTCTAATTCATAACTTCATGAGATGGAACCTTATTACATGTATTTTTTTAACATCTGGTTTCTTTCAACTTATTATTTTTGAGATTCATTCATGTTGTTGCACGTATCTGTAGTTTTTCTTTTTGATGCTGAGTAGTGTTCTATTGAATGAATATATCACACTTTGTTTACCCACTTTCCTGACAACTTTTTTTGTTTTCACTTGGGGATTATAAATAAAGCAGCTATAACATTTTTACACAAGTAGACATATGAAAATCATGATTTTTAAAATACAACATTGAAGATACATTAAATGAGAACTGAATCTTGCTAAGTGGCCTGAAAAGTGGAAAAGATATCTCAAAACAGAGCAAAAATATAAAGAGAGAAATTATGATGAAAAAGGCAAGTCACTTTGAAGATAAACCCAAGAGACCTGATATATGACTAGTTGGAGTTCCAGAAGGAAACAAAGTAAACGATAAAAGAAAGATAATATTAAACAAATAATACTAGAAAATTTCCCTGACCTGAAGATAGACTTGCATTTGCAGATAAAAGGGGTCACTGAATTTCAGATAAGATCAATGAAAAAAGACACACCTAGGCCCATTTGAGGGAAATTCCTGTATAGAAAAGATCTTAAAAACTTCCAGGTGGAAAGAACAAGTTTCCTACGAAAAGAATAGGAAAAACAAGAAGAACAATGAGGAGGACAGGCAGGTGGGGGAGGGGAAGAAGAGGGAGAGGAGGGGCAGGGGAGAAAAAAGAGGAAGAAAGTTGGAAATAGACAGGAAGACGAACCAAATGACAAGAAGTAAAAGCTATTTATTCAGAACTTTCTATAGCAAGGGATTTGGTCACCATCACTTGTGTTTGACAGTGAGTCAGAGGCAGGCAGAGAAAGCTTTATAGTGGAAAAAAAGGAATGTAAATGTTCCCTGATTGGAGGCTGTGGACTTGAGGAGGTTGTCAACAGCCTAACTTGAAGTGAGGTATCCCATGTGATTGGTTAAGGGGGCATATTTGTCCTCCTCTGGTTAGTCATAAATTAGAAGTGGGGACAAAAACTCGGGAATCTGGTAGTTATTGATCAGGTAGTGGCTGTTTTGGGCTAATGGCTACAGGAGTTGTTGTTTGGATCCTAGAAGGGTTGCTGCAGATAGTGAGTTGATTTTTTGGACCGGTTGCTACAGATTGTGGGTCAGAGTTTTATTTTCATATATGGTCTTGCTATTGCCTGTTTGCATATTTAGTCTCTCAAAGAGAAGAAAGAAAGAGAGAGAAAGGGAAAAACAGGGAGAGAGAGAACGGAGGAGGGAGGGAGGGAAGGAGGGAGGGAGAAAGGACGGAAGAAAGAGGAAGGGGAAGAGAGAGGGGGAGAGAGAGAAATCACTGGCACTGAACTTATCTGAAATCCTGGAAGCCAGAAAACTGTGGAAGAACATTTGCAGGTCACTGAGGGGAAAGGACGGCAGCTCAGACAAAATCCCATTTAACTGTCAGGATGACAGAAAGATATTGGTCAATGTGCACAGATTCACAGGTTTGTTACCCATGCACAGCATCTGCGTGACCACTTAAGAGTAAATATGATCAGGAAATTCCCTGGCGGTCCAATGGTTAGGACTCCGTGCTTTCGCTGCCCAGGAGAGTGCGCGGGTTCAATCCCTGGTCAGGGAATTAAGATCCCACAAGCCGCGCAGGTGCAAAAAAAAAAAAAAAAAAAAAAGAAGAAGAAAGAGTAAATACTACCAAACAATAAAACAATCTGAACAGAGACCTCATATCAAGACAGGGAAGATGAAGAGAAAGGAAATTTGTGGTGAGTAATTCACCTTGTATTTATTATATAGTAATGTAAGTGAATAATGACAATGTGGGAATTATAACACAAGTGGTAAATTAAGGATTCCTAAAGTAGAAGAGACATATTGCAAAGGAAAACAAAAAACTTGGTGAAATGGAACGAAATACCAACTTTTCTCAGCGAAACCTAGGAATTAAGTGGAGGTAGAAGGGGCAGAAGTAAGTACTATAGGTTCTGAAAGTCTCCACTAGGAGTGAAGGGTATAGAAGAGAAAATATGCTAAAAGTCTCATTTATTGAGGTATAATAAAGAGGTAATGGGGGACTAAATTGTCTAGAAGGAAGGAAATGGCTGAAAACTTGTTCTCATATATTATTAAAGAAGAAGTGTTTGACAGTGAATGTCAGAAAAGGGAAGATAATCACTAAATAGAAAAGAAGATGATATAGGACAGGACAGGATACCATAATAAAATCAGAAATACCCAGAATGAGCGGTGGAACTCAGGAAAGATTTAGAAGTAAAAATATCATTTTCAAAATGAAAACTAGACTAGAAGGAAACCAGGAGTAAATAAAAAGGAAAAATAATGCCTTAAGAGTAATAGAGAATGAAAAGGAGGACATTTTAAAAAATAAAAATGATGTGAAAAAGGAATAAAAAGATTTTGAGGAAGTGTGACTAATACTAAAGATAGGTAGATCTTCTGTTTTAACATATAGATGATAGTAGTTTCTGAAGAAAGAAACCAAAGGAATAGAACAGGTACAAGAGATTATAATGAAAGATGATGTTGTTGAATAAAATTAAAACTACATATCAAAAGAGCACACTGTGTACCTGAGAATATTGACCCAGAATGACCAATACCAACACATAGTGTAGTAAACTTACTCGGTGTTAGAGAAAAATAAATTTGGAGCATCTAGGCAAAAAGAGTAGGTCATTTATAAGAAAAGAAAATTAGACTCTCATGAGATATTTTTCAGCAATGCTTTATGCCCCAAGAAAATAGAGTACCACATTTAAGATTCTCAAGAGAAGTGAGCCAAGGTTGATTATATCTAACAAAACTGACTTTCAAACATAAAAGGCAAAAGATGTTACCGAGAATATGCCTTCTATGAGTCCTTCCTGAGAAACCTGTTGAAGAACTACCTTCAGACAACCAAAAGGACTAGAGAGATATCAATATAAGAGCTGACAGTGAGCATTAAATATGTATTATTTATAGAGCTAAGACTAAATAAGGATTAAAAGGAAGAAAGTACTATTTGTACTGGCTATATTTGCTCATAATATAGACACAGTACAATTATGAAAAAATGAAAGGAAATAGGAGAGGATTAGCAGGAGAAGATTGAACTCTTCTCAACCTCAATCATATTGAGGGTGTTCGTTTTAGTATTGTTTTTCTGAGACTGTTGTGTGTATAATGTGGGATGAATTAAATGAATAATTATGGAATTTTCTGATTCTGTAATCCTCTATGTACTTGTGAACCAGGACTTTGGATGCAGAATTAAGGAGATACAGATGTAATACAGAAGAGGTTAAGTAAAATCACCTAAATTGGAATTGGAAGTATCACTATGAACTCATGAGTTATTTTATATTTAATTATGTGTGTGTGTATGTGTGTGTGTGTGTGTGTGTATATATATATATATATATATATATATATATATATATATATATCTCCTAGATCCATCCTATGAAAAGGTTCCCAATGACCAACGTAGTAGCAGTAAGCATCCCTAGCACTCAGATTGTTATCTGTAACTATCATTCCTAAAAGGAACTAAAGGAACAAGGGCTTCTTGGAAAAATGGCTGATTCAGGGACTAGGCTGGGAAACACACAAGATGATTATAGAACAATTTTGATAACAGCACTAACAACATATGGAACAAATTCAGAGAAGCAATTCGTGCTCAGAAAACAGCACTACATACACTCAACTATACGTTTTTTTCTATTACTTCTATAGCAAGGCATATTTGAGCTGGGCACATGGGATGCAGAGTGGAAGACGTGCTAGGAAAAGATGCTAGGATGGCTCCCTTTGCATATTTGTAGGGAAATTGTGAGGGGGTAGTGATCATCTAGTTGATTATGTGAAAATAGGAGACCACTGGCCAGAGAAATGGCCTTATTAAATAAGCGTTTAATGAGAAGAGCTCATATACCAGCGGTGACATCAGGTAGAGCATTGCTACTCAAACTTTAATGTGCAAGAATTACTAGAGGTATTTTGTTAACATGACAATTTTGACTCTGTATGTTGGGGCTAGGACCCAAGTTTTTACCTAGTAAAAAAGAACTAGCATCCATGCACTTCCCTTAATTTGGATGTGCCTAGCTAGTTTCCTGCTAAGCAACTGAAGAGAGGGAGAGAATAAGCTTCCAGTGCCATCCAGGTTTGTTTTTCTCAATGCTGTGAGCAAAACCTAAAAATAGGTAGTATTGTCTTAGAAGTTGGGCAGGGGTAATAAAGAGTTTGGAAGGGGGAGGCCTTGTCATGTCAAAAAATTTTAGTAAAATTGCTGCCTACAATAACGAGAAAGGCAGACAACCTTCCTCCCTAGCTTGTAGCTCTAGTGGAGATATCTGGAAAGAGCCAATTTGTGTGTGTGGCTGCTTCTTTTTGTCTTTTAGCAAGGTATTACAAGTAAAGTTTGAAGTCAGGGTAAAAAGGGAACAGAATGTCCAGAAATTCTGGAGCTTCACTAAGTTGAAAAAGCCAACTGCTTGTGTAAACCTAAATAACAGAAGAGGGATTTCCCTGGTGGTGCAGTGGTTAAGAATCCACCTGCCAATGCAGGGGACACAGGTTTGAGCCCTCGTCTGGGAAGATCCCACGTGCCGCAGATCAACTAAGCACGTGCACCACAACTACTGAGGCTGCGTGCCACAGGTAGTGAAGCCCACGCGCCTAGAGCCCGTGCTCCACAACAAGAGAAGCCACCGCAATGAGAAGCCCGCGTACCACAACAAAGAGTAGCCCCTGCTCACGGAAACTAGAGAAAGCCCGCGCGCAGCAACAGACACCCAACGCAGCCAAAAATAAATAAGTAAATAAATAAATAAACAATAAATTTAAATAACAGAAGAGAAGACTTGGCTTAGAGATTTCTCAGAACCCATTATGACTTTTTGGCAAATGCAAATAAATTTTAAAAATCAGAAAAGAAAGATAAGCAAAAATCAAACTAATAGAGTCCTCTTTTCACCTAAGCTTATTGTTTCAGGTGATTTCAAGGATGCCATGATTAAGATGTTAAGAATGGGCTGCATGTGGAAGTCAGGAAGTAGTGCATATTTAACAACTACTTCTAGAAAAAACTTTGGGTGTGGTTATTGGCCCCTGAAACTGTCTGTAAGCGAACAGAGTTTACTGACTATTCAGTGAAATTATGTTAAAAAAAACCCAACATTGATAAACCTGGCCTACAAATTCCCTCAATTGTTCAAGCTCTAAAACATTTCCCTAAAGAGGGACTACTCTCCAACATCCAGTTAACTTGTATTCAGAGGGCAAAGCTCAGGCTCACAGAATACAATGAACAATGCAATGATCCTCTCAAAATACACTACTAGGGTCTAACGAGGGTAGTGGGTGTTCATAATTCCTGCCCAGGATTCTACCATTGCTGTGGACAAGTAACTGCTGTGTTTCCCACTCTTACTTTTTCTGGGCTGTAACTGTGGTTATCCTGTTCCTCCTGTTCTTGCTCCACTATTGTTTTGTATTACATGTTTGTGCATGAGGTAGATAATATGTTTTATAGTGTATATGTGTTGGTGCCATGAAAAGTTTCATCCCAACCTGATGGAGAGGGTTGTGCATCATCAGACATCCTGGATTTTAAGCTGCTATGGAAACTGAATTGGGAAATTGAACACTCTTCTTTAGAGATGAGTGTTCTATTACAAGAAGGATACACACAGATATTATGGTCAGAGGGACAGATGGCAGTAAAGACTGACGACTGTCCCTCCAAAACCATCCTTTCCTTTTTCCCGGGAAAAAGGAAACTAAGTTTCCAGTCTCATTGTTGCCAGGCATGGTGATTTGACTAAGTTCTTAACAATGGAGTGAGATCTGAATTGATGTGGGTAATCACCACATTACTTTCTCAAAGAATTTCCTTGTTCTGGTCTTCTTTTCTTTCCCCTTCCCAAAAGAGGGAACATGCTTCTTTTCACATGTAAAGTGGCAAAAATTCAAAAGTTTAACATCCTTTGTAGGCAAGGCTATAGAAATTTGCACTCCTATGTATTGCTGCTTGTAATGGTCCCATTCCTATAAAGTGCAATTTGGTAATATCTTTCAAAATTGTAAGTACATCTACCCTTTGACTCTCTTCTTGAATGTATTCTTCCTGTACACATATAAAATGATGTACATACAAGCTTATTCATTGAAGCATTTGTTGATTGATTAAAAACAACTTAAGTGTCTAGCTATACGGATTAAATGAACCATGGCATCCCTTCATTATATGTAATGCTCTCCAGCTCTAAAAAATGAGGAAGCTCTCTGGACTTACATGGTAAAATCTTCAAGAAGAGAAAAAAATCAAGAGCACAATGTGCTATCTTTTGCGAAAGCTAGAAAGGACAGAAAAAAATTGCAGACAAATTCTATAAGGATACATAAGTAATGAATATAATTACATATCAAGGTAAGGTGATCATATAATTTGTCATCCAAATGGAACAGTTGGTAGAGTGAAAGGGCATGTTATTAATAATTACTCCAGGACAACAGATGGAAAATGGCACTGTCCTGGACAAACTGGGAGGTAAGATCAACCTATATAAAGGGGGCAGAGTGGGAAGGGGAATGGGGACCTTTTTTATTGTACTTTACAAAAAGTACCGGTCTGTGGTGAATTATAACCAAAACCAACTCGTTCTTTACCACGGGTAGTTAACGGCTGCCTTAAAGAACAAGGAACGGTAAACCACCGACGTGAGACTCGGAACTTGATGAAAATCCGGTAGTTTTGCGTATCGGGCACTTATTGGGGTTGCACAAGTGACACAGCTTCTTGGAGTTCATCCGCCAATCCGAAGTGGGAGCGTGCGAGCCTGAGCCTGTGAGAGAAGCCCGGGCCGGCCTCGGACTTGAGGAGTGGAGCTTCGCGTCACTCAACCCTGGGGGCGGGCCTAACGCAGGCTCCCACTCTCGGCGGTCTGGCCCACACAGGCGCTACTCTGTGGCATCTCGGGTTCCCTCTAGCCGCACTCTGGAGGACTACACTCGTTTTCTTTTGGCAGTGAGAAGCCCCGCAACCTTCGCTGAGCTGGGAGAAAGATGGCGGCAGCCGTGCGACAGGATTTGGCCCAGCTCATGAATTCGAGCGGCTCTCATAAAGATCTGGCGGGCAAGTGAGTATTTCCCAGCGGCCTGGGTGGAGAGTAATCCAGAGACTTGTTCTCCTTGGATTGACGGCGGCTTTCGGATGTGAGGCTAGGAGCGGGCCTGATGACCAAGGGGGCGGGCCTGAGGTCGGTTGTGTAGGCAGATGTTGGAAGCAGCAGAAAACTGGAAGGGACCTTGTGTAAAGAGCCCTCAGGACCGTAGATCTGGGGTGACTGTCAACGTTTGCAGTCCCTGATGGCATCCTTTCTGGTATCTTAAGATTCTAGAAGCGCGGTCTGTGGGACGACTGCTTCCATGGCCTTCTAAGCCTTACCTGGTTCCCGTTCCCATCGCCGGCCGGCCTCTCACACTGAATCCTGGCCTCTCTTTGCCTCTGCTCCCCCCTTTTTTCTTTTTGATTGAAGGGAAATTTATATTCTGGGACCTTGGTGTAGAGTTTTCCGGGGAGCTGGCTTCTTGAGGCTGAGGGGGCTGAGGAGGTATGGCCGCTATCTTGTCGTTCAGAGCCACTTGAACCATCTTCTGTGGGTTGTGTTTTGGGTACTCTCTCTCCGCCACCAACTCTGAAGAAGGGCACGTAGGCGGCATGTCACCATAACATGGGTCGGGATGTCTAGAGTAGTGATGTTTGCAGGGATCTGGATTGTTTAGGAATTTGGTCGGAATTTGCGTGGAAGGCTTAGGTGCACTCCAACTTAAAATTTGTGATATGTGCCTGCCCTGCAAGCAGTGTTAGTTACAGACAGACAGATAGATGTCAGTTTTCTCTTTGTAGATTTCACAGCACTGGTTTGTTTTTTGTTTTGTAATGAACATGCATTCTGTTTAAAGTGTGCTTCTCAAGTTGACCCAATTTACATCCCGACGGCTGAGATCACTTTGATCCATTCAATAGTATATGACTGCTCTAACCTGGCCGCTGAAACCTTGACTTTGTTTTATGTAGGCTGTAATGCTTTTTGTCTGGTGGTAAAGGTAATCTACTTTATCAGTGGGAAATTTAGCTGTGTATCTTGGGCTTAACTACTTTGTGGGGCAATTTCCCTCTCAGGAAAATGGGATGATTATATATATCCTGTCTGAGGACAAAATGAGTATGTGTGTGTATATGCACTTAAATCACACTTACATCACTTAGAGCAGTACCTGACACTTAGAAACAGCCATAGGATTGTCGTTGTTACTATTATTATTATTAAGCAGTTAGTAAATACGTATTGACGTAATAATCCCTGGGTTGGAAATAAACTGAATATGTCTCATAGCTCAATCCGTTTTGCATGTAATTTTAATAGATTTGGATGAAAGTAAAACTAGCTTATATTTTTTTTCCATGCCTGCTCTCCTTTTTGTTTTGGTGAAAAAAATAAGTGCATTAGTCTGGGCTTCCCTGGTGGCGCAATGGTTGAGAGTCCGCCTGCCAATGCAGGGAACACAGGTTCGTGCCCCGGTTCGCGAAGATCCCACATGCCGCTGAGCGGCTGGGCCCATGAGCCATGGCCGCTGAGGCTGTGCGTCCGGAGCCTGTGCTCCGCAACGGGAGAGGCCACAACAGTGAGAGGCCCGCGTACCGCAAAAAAAAAAAAAAAAAAAAAAAAGCTATCAGAAGAGATAAAGTTTTCATGTATTTGCAGGATTCTGAAACTTAAGCTAAGCATTTACTTCCTCTGCTTTGAATTGCAGATAAACAATAGTATCCACCTTATTGGGTGCTTTAGTTATTTACTGCTTTGTAAACAAATCAGAAACTTAGTGGTGTAAAACAACTATAATTTCTCAAGATGCTTTGGGTCTACTGAGCTATTTTGCTGGTCTTGTCTGGGCCCACTCATACAAGTGCAGTCAACTGGCAGCTCAGCTGGAGTTGGTGGGGCTAAAATGGACTCACATACACATCTAGCTGTTGGCTGGGTCTCTCTCCACACTGCCTCTCATTCAGTAGTTTAGATGAGGATTCCTTACAGGGCCTTGGGAGTGTTCCAAGAGGGTGAGAGTGGAAGCTGCAAGGTCTCTTAAAGTTACCCTTGGAAGTCTCACAACATCAGTTCTCAAATACTGGTTAAAGTAAGTCACATAACCAGGCCAGATTCAAGGGGCAGGGAAATGGAGTCTACCTCTTTATGGGAAGAGTGGCCAAGTTACACTGGATGCCATTACTGTAACAATCTAGTACACAGGATTATTATGAAGATTAAATAAAATAATGTGCTTGATAACTGATAGCCAGTGCTTCCTGAGGAAAGTCTTGGCCTTGCCTATGGGTACATATCTGGTCCTATCTGGGCAAGAACGTGTCATATTTATTTTAGTAAGAAAACAGTTCTGCCAGCTACATGCTTTATGAGAGAAATACTCTTGAAATATATCAGTTGTTTTAGGCTTTATGTTAGGAGCTGAGTAACAAAGGATTCCATATTAAGAAGGAATGGAGTAAATTCCTTTTTAAAATACTGATACTGTGTGTTACCAGCAATTTGCAGAATATCTATAACAGTAGTTATTCAATAAATATTGGTTGACTCAATGAATAGCTGGAAAGGTGCAGAGCATATATTTGAAACCAGGTTTGTCTACTCTAAAAAGCTCATTTTTAACCCACCAGACTACACTGCTTTTCTTGTCAAAACTTCCATTAGAAATGCTTTCCCATAACTATGAAATAACACAACAGTCTGAAATTGATGTAAGAAATTGTCACATGAGAAGCAGTTTTTGCAAATTATATAGACTGTTTTTGTACATATTATGCATTGTGTTCGTTATCTCATATAAAGTTTTAGAAGAAGCGAAAAGCCTTGAGAGAGGGAGCATTTGTTGTGATAGCTTATCTTATTCACTTGGCTAAAACCTGTGTGGTTCTTCAAAATTCAGTTCAGATGTTATTTCTTCCAAAAAACCTTCTCTGAACAACCATCAACACATGGAGGACCTGGTTAGTTGCTCTTCCCATGCCCAGTGGCATCCTATGTTTACCTCTATGATAGCACTTAATTGTTTTGTCTTTTTATTTCTTGCTTTTCCAACTAGAATGTTATCTCTGAGGGCAGGTTTGAGGTCATGGATTACATGTCTTTGTTGAGTCAATCCTATATAAATATGACCCTTTTTTTTTTCCTTCCCAGTTCTGTGGTATGGAGGGTACTCAGAGGAAAATATCAGGCCTTTGAAATCTAAATGCTTCATTTTACAAAAAGCTGTCAATCTGGAGAAAGGCAAGAAAGGGAGACCTTTTAGCTGCCCTTGACTATTAAAAAAGCTGTTTTGGGGCTTCCAAGGTAGCGCAGTGGTTGAGAGTCCGCCTTCTGATGCAGGGGACACGGGTTCATGCCCTGGTCCGGGAAGATCCCACATGCCGCGTGGCGGCTGGGCCCGTGAGCCATGACCTCTGAGCCTGTGCGTCCGGGGCCTGTGCTCCGCAACGGGAGAGGCCACAACGGTGAGAGGCCCGCGTACTGCAAAAAAAAAAAAAAAAATCTGTTTTGCAGAAAAGAAAATGGACTTTTCTACCTCACAGAGGTAGACTTTGGATCACAGCTTTCTAGTAATACAGTGGAATAGAATTGTCAAAAAATAGAGGATACACACACACAACAGAGGTCAGACCTCAAAGGCCCCTTCTTACACAGGTTCTCTGGTTCTCTCTTATTCCCACACACAAGTTTCAGCGGTTCCCATCTGAAGAGTGGAGTTCCCTAAAATCTAGTGTTTACCATATGCCAAGCACAACTTTACTTACATTTAAAAATCTTAAACAGTAGGTGATAGTATTTACATTACATGTGAGAAAACAGTAGGTGTTAGTATTTACATTACATGTGAGAAAACAGAGGTGAAAAGAAACCCTTTGCTCTGGGGTCACATAGCTAGTGACAAAGGCAGAATACAGTCTGTCTGCTTGGCTCAGAGCCCTTAACTCGAAACACCTACCTTTTGGTTTGATGTTACTTTCAGCAAACTGGACTGCATTTCAGACTAATTTTTTTTGCCTAGAATTTCTGTCTTCTACTCTTTCCCATTTAGCACTAAATCCAAATATTTAGACAGCTTAAAGATCAACCTCATTGGTGGATGAACCTGGAGTCTGTCATACAGAATGAAGCAAGTCAGAAAGAGAAAAACAAATACCATATGCTAACGCATATATATGGAATCTAAAAAAAAATGGTTCTCATGAACCTAGCGGCAGGACAGAAATAAAGACACAGGCATAGAGAATGGACTTCAGGAGACGGGGAGGGGGAAGGGTAAGCTGGGATGAAGTGAGAGAGTAACATTGACATATATATGCTACGAAATGTAAAATAGATAGCTAGTGGGAAGCAGCTGCATAGCACAGGGAGATCAGCTCGGTGCTTTGTGACCACCTAGAGGGGTGGGATAGGGAGGGTGGAAGTGAGATGCAAGAGGTAGGGATATGGGGATATATGTATGCATATAACTGGTTCACTTTGTTATACAGCAGAAACTAACACAACATTGTAAAGCAATTATACTCCAATAAAGATGTTAAAAAAAAATCAACCTCATTAGGAAATTATTTCTGTCTTCTAAAAAATTATATTAGCACTTAGCTGTAAGATTTTGTCTTTAATATTCTACAACTTCATTATGATGTGTCTGTGGATTTGATTTTACTTATCTATGTCAATTAGCTTTTGCTGTGAAATAAACCACCCCAGAACTGCATGGCTTAAAACAACAATCATTTATTTAGCTCATAGTTCTGTTGTTTGGTACTTTGGGCTGGGACCAGCTGGTTTGATTCTTCCCTATTCCACGTGGTCTTGGTTCCACAGGGACTCCAGGTGCACTTGTAGTCAACTACATGTAGGCAGTCAGGTCAGGTAGGCAGCTCTGCTTCTCTGTTGGCTGGGGCGGTGGCAGGTGACTGGGCTACATATCTCATCATCCAATAGGTCGGCCTGGACTCATTCATGTGGCAAAGCCGCGTTCCAGCAGGTCAAGACAAATTCTTTTAAACTCCAGGCTTGGAACGGCACTTTACTTCTATTTCTGTTGCCTTCTATTGGTCAAAACAAGCCCAGATGAAAGGGTAGGGAGATAAACTCTACCTCTTGATGTGAAGAGTTACGAAGTCACATTGCAAAGAGGCATAGATACAGAGAGTAAAAGAATTGTGGGCAATTTTTGTAAATCCTCTACTGCAGGGGTCCCCAGCCCCCGGGCGGTGGACCGCTAAGGGTCCGAGGCCTGTTAGGAACCGGACCGCAGAGGAGAGCAGGAGGTGAGCGGCGGGCGAAGCTTCATCTGCCGCCCCCCATCGCCCCTTGTTGCTCACGTTACCGCCTAAACCACTGCCACTCCCCAGAACACCCCTTCCATGGAAAAATTGTCTTCCATGAAACCCACCCCTGGTGCCAAAAAGGTTGGGGACCACTGCTCTACCGCATTATCCTGGTTAAGCTTCATTGTGTTTCTTGAATCAATGGATTGGATCATTGTCCTGAGAGGTTTTTAGCTCTCTCTCTTTAAATGTTGCCTCTGTTCCATTCTATTTTCTCCTCTAGGACCCGGGTGAAACCCTTGTTAGCCCTTGTTACTGTGACCTCTGTGCCCCTTACTCTGTCTTCTGTACTTTCCATTTCAAGGCTTTATTCTGGATAAGTTCTCCTACTTTCTAGTTTGTCAGTTCGTCAATGTGTCTAGTCTGCTGTTAAGAACTACACCGAATTTCAAAATTCTTTTTTCAAATGACACTTTTTATGGTTCCTAGTTTCTTGCTGAAACTTTTTAAAAGCTTGTGTTTGTCTCTATAAACTTGATAAACATAAGTGTATTTCAGTCTTTTTGGTAACTACAGTATCTGGAGTCCCTGTTTGTTGCTATTGTCTGTTGTTTTTGTTGATTCCAGCTAATATTGTCCTATGCATTGTAACGTTTGTTTTGGGGCAAATTATTTTTAAATGTATTTTTAGAAACAACTGGAGGTCTATGATGTTACCTTTCAGGGAGGATTTTCATTTCCTTCTGCTGGACACCTGACAGGGTTAGGAGTCTAGGACCAAGGCTTCCAAATTTATTGGTCTTACTAGATGATTCTTGGAATAGAATTTGTAACCGTGCTTCCAAAGTGCTAGTGTTTCCTCCTTTGGCAGGTAAAAAACCTTAGATCCCTGTTCTAGTTTTATCAGTCAGCCGGAAATTGCAACTTGCCTTTCAGCGTTTCCAGCAGATGGCAGAACACCCCAGAGCCGAGCCCACTTCTCCCCAGCAGAAGTGCCTCTCTGCCTCTCAGCTATCTTTCCACAGTCAGCAAATGCTTTCAGGCAGAAGCTATGGTTCATGTCTTTGCGCTCTTAGTCTCTTCTCTTTACTCTTTCTCTTTAGGATTTTATGGTATTAAAATTTGTTTTTCATTTCTTTCAACTTTTTATGTTGTTTTGGAGGCAGGATTGGTCCAATATCTATTTCACCATTACTGTAAATGAAAGATCTGTGAATACATACCTGTTACACTCATTTTGAGCATAGATAGTGACTGTGGTACATTTTCATGTGTATATGTTTTATTTACCTCCAGATTCCTTTCAAGTACCAAGAAATCAGAAATTGACATACTGAACTTTAGTTCATATACATAATAGATGCTCGATAAACATTTGTTGATGATGATGAATGGATTGGACAGATGCAAGGTGCCTTAATTAAGTTTCTTTTCCTCCGTAATATTTTTTAATGAAAAAATATTTGGTACTTGTCATGTTCTCCACATCAGTCACTTTTCCATCTTTTCCATTGATTTAGATTTTTTTTGGTGTTCTCAATACAGATTAGTTGATAAGTTATGAAACTATATATTAAAACTTAAATTATTAGCAAATTTTTATAAGTGAGACATTGTCATCTTTGAATACAATATTATTAGTATAAAATAACTGGGATTTAAGAGTAAGAGGGTTTAGCCATAGTCTTCATTTAATTGATTATGAAAAATAAGCCAATCTAAAAAAGAACTAATAAACCATTGAGTGCATTAACTAGAACCATGCCCAGGGCAATAAAGTAAATGTATAAGTATAGATATGGAAAATGTATGTGTATATGTGTGTGTATATATGTAGAGAGAGAGAATGAGGGGGTTTTTTTTGTTTTTTTTGGCCACGCTGCACAGTTTGTGGGATCTCAGTTCCCCGACCAGGGATTGAACCTGGGCCACGGCAGTGAAAGCGCCGAATCCTAACCACTAGGCCACCGGGGAACTCCCAATGAGATAGTCAATGTAAATAAATTTTTAGATAACTGTATTTCATCCCTCAAATGTAGCAGTTTTTAAAATGACAATTTTTTATTTTAAAGCTTGATGATATTTCCTTGCTTTCTTGGAATTGTTTGTCTCTTCTTTTGGAGTTAGCTGTCTTTTCTGTCAGTATACCTTTCTTACAAAGCCAGTTTGATTCACTGCAGTTTTGAGAAATCCTAGAACCAAGGCTGTGAGAATATTGTATGAGTTGAGAATCAGTAAGTGCTGAATTGTAGCTTGAGGGTGTGCCCTACAAATACAAGTCATAAGTTTGAATGTGTTTGGGCCCTATTTGTATATTTTTATTTCTTGACTATATTCTGGATAATGTTCTGAATAATTGCAATTAGGTTATAAAATGCATTAACTAATGCTTTTAATAAATATTATGATTGAGACAAACAAAAGGGATAAAGAATAGTATAATACCAATGTACCAACCACTCAATTTAAGAAATAAAATGTTACTAATACTGCTGTATCTTTGAGTCCTTATGATGTGCCAAGTACTCTTCTAGGCATTGTATATATAGCAGTAAACAAAACAAAAATCCCTGTCCTCATGGAGCTTACAGTTTAGGAAGGAACTTACCATTGCCTAATAATTGTTAGTGTTCTTGTTTTTAACATTTCCCCATCATTTGTAGAACGCTGATTTGAATTTTGTGTGATCATGAATATTAGGCAGAATAGTTATTGGAACTGAATGCAAATAAAGAACTAATAGACACTGAAGGATGTTCTGTCAGGACATTTGGCTTGGTGGAATGTATTTTGTACACACTAAGACATTTAATCTCTAATATTTGGCTTCATTGCATAGTCAACATTATCCTACTGTTGGTAACCCTAGATTCATTAGGTCCATAAGGAAAAGGTTCTGGGCCACCTCAAGTAATGTTCTTGTGTGTACTTTAGTGAAGGAAATATAGCTTATCTTTTGAGGCACTTGAAAGAAAATTGAAGTTTTAAATTCAAAACTAAAACTTGAAAGAAAAAATTGCACCTTAGATCCATTAACCTAGATTTACTCTTTTTGTGATAGACATGAAAACTTTAAAAATGGTGATATACTGTAAAGAAAACTACAAGAAGTAGCACTTTGAATTACAGATTTAGTGTTTCTTGTGATGGACTGGAAACTTAAAAAAAAAAAATCTGTAGTGTACTATAAAGAAAACCACAAACTAGAGCACTATGAAAGAAACCAGGGTAAATAGAAATGAACAAACATCAAAGTTAGCATTAGACTATATAGTGCCTTCTAAACACTTTTTCTTTTTGGTATTGTTTTAGGTATCGTCAGATCCTGGAAAAAGCCATTCAGTTATCTGGGGCAGAACAACTAGAAGCTTTGAAAGCTTTTGTGGAAGCAAGTAAGTGGAATGAAAATTCCGTGTTTGCCTTGTATTACTGACTTAAAAGTTTGCTCAAGCCTTGTTTTATAACAAATTGTCAATATAATTTACATTGAGATTAAATTAAATATGCATTGAGCTTGATTGATTTTAGAATTTAAACTACTTACAACTTGATATTTAATTGTTTTTCAATGTGAAGCCCTTGTTACGTTTACAATTAAGGTTTTGTATAGTTATTGATAAAGCAACTGATGGAGAGACAATATAGCAAATGATAAAAAAGAATAGTCTGGATTCAAATCCTGGTCTGCTATTTTATTAGCTATGTGATCTTGGGTAGGTTATATAACCTCTTTGTGCCTCCTTTTCCTTGTCTATAAAATGGGGATATGATACCTACCCTGTAGAATTGTTGGGAGATTAAATGAGTTAATATCCATAATGGAGTGCTTAGAATAGTACCTGGCACATGATAAGTACTAGATAAGTGTTAGCTGTTGTTAATGTTAAGAACATTTCTTTTGAATGGGAACTAGAAACTTCCCTTCTTTAAGACACTCTTCCCCACTCCCTGACTTCAAACATATCCGGTTATCTGGAAAATTACTCAAAATTCAGGCTGGAATTTATCCTGAGTTCACAATATTAATGATACTTGATAGTGCTTTACAGTTTACAGTGTGCTTTCATACACATTATCCAGCACACAGGCTCCTTTTCATAACCTTGTGACTAACAATGCAGGTATAGATAGCCCTATATAATATATTATAAAATGAGTCTCAGGATTAGGTGACTTTTCCCCCCAAGGACATTCAGTTAGTCAGTGGCAGAGCCCAGACTAGAAACTAGGTTTTCTTACTTATAGTTCTTATTTACTTATATTTCCCTGAGAAGTGCTAGTTTGTATAGTAATTTCTAACAGTTATAGGTACCTAATGGCACTTGTAATGCAACTGTTCTCAGGCACATCCAGTATCATCCAATTCCAATTAATATACTATAAACTGATTGGTTCCAAGGCCTGTCAGTTACTGCCTAAAAAAATTGGGGCCTGCAATGTGAGACAAACTGGCAATGGTTTCAGAAAAACTCTTTGAGTGGCTTTTTTTTTAAGACCCGTTGCACTTAGTAGCAAAAGAGTAGTGCTTTTTATAAACTTTGATCTTTATATAAACTTTGAATCCAGTGAACCACCATAAAAAGCAGTCAGTCTACTGTTAAAATCATTTGAGTCAACTGAATAGTTTTGAACTGTCATTAATTTCCCCAGTAACTACTGATTTAAACTTAATTTATCTAAGGAGTGGTTCACAAGCATGATGCATCTTTTTAAAATGTAATAATAGTGATAATAATAACTCACATTTGCTGAGTGCTGTGTGCCAGGTATTGTTTAAAGCACTTTATGTGTATTGCATTTAAGCTTCACAGCAAGCTTATCCACATTTTACAGAAGAGGAAAAAGAAGCACGGAGACATTAAGTCTCTTGCCTGAGGGCATGTAATCAGGAGGATTTGGAAGCAGTGTGGCTCCAGAGTTTTCATCCTTAATCATATATAATAATACCTCATAAATGTTTATAAACAGTGTCATAAAATATGTCTATGCATCTAATGCTGACCTAAGTTCTTATTTGTTGTTTTTATCAGGAAAGTACAAGTGGCAGTAACTGTCACTCCTCGCTTTATTTAAACTTCATGAAAATTATTTCACTGTTTCTTCTTTAACTCTTTTTTTGTAGCTAGGTGGAATATAAGAACATTAATAAAAATATAAGTGCTTTCAATTTGTAGAAAAATAAAGAAGAGAAAAGAATGACGTAAAATTCTTAACTGTTAAAACTTTTTCCCAGCCATTTCTGTTTCTTAGAAAAGTGGTATTTTTACTGTTTTGGTGTAGTTGTTAAGTGATCAGATAATTCAGCATAAGGAAAACTGGTTCTATAATATAAGGTCACAGGGGTGTGGAGATCCCTAAATAATGCTTTGAAGAGTACACTGGTATATATTATTTTTAGTATTAATTTTAGGTGAAAATTGATTGCTTAATGAAAACATAAATTACTCATGTTTTCTTATCCCTTACTTTTTTTAACAAGTGGTAAATGAGAATGTCAGCCTCGTGATCTCTCGCCAGTTGCTGACTGATTTCTGCACACATCTCCCTAACCTTCCTGATAGCACAGCCAAAGAAATCTATCATTTCACCTTGGAAAAGATCCAGCCTAGAGTCATTTCATTTGAGGAGCAGGTAAAAACCTAGAGCAGTGGTTTTTGTTTTGTTTTTAGGACTCTGTTTATTATGTGTTTCTTTTTTTTTTAATTGAGATATAATTGAAGTACAATATTATTATAAGTTGCAGGTGTATAACATAGTGATTCACAATTTTTAAAGGTTCTATTCCATTTATAGTTATTATAAAATATTGGCTATTAGAGTGGCGACCTTTAAACTGAGATAGCAGCAATTATTTTGAGAGATACTATTAAATTTTTAAAGGAGGTAATCATTCAACTTCATTTTTACAAAACAGTGTGCCAAACAGCATTTTACAATGTAAGATCAAATAAATATCATGATGTTTTAAGTCCAGCTGACATTTGCTCATGTACTGTAATTTGGTTTTATGAACCAAATATTACTCTTTAGATATATATTTTTAAAATTTTATGTATTTATTTATTTTATTTTTGGCTGCGTTGGGTCTTCGTTGCTGCACACGGGCTTTCTCTAGTTGCGGCAAGCAGGGCCTACTTTTCGTTGTGGTGCACGGGCTTCTCATTTTGGTGGCTTCTTTTGTTGCGGAGCACGGGCTCTAGGCGCGTGGGCTTCAGTAGTTGTGGCACACGGGCTTAGTTGCTCCGCGGCATGTGGGATCTTCCCGGGCCAGGGCTCAAACCCGTGTCCCCTGCATTGGCAGGCGGATTCTTAACCACTGTGCCACCAGGGAAGTCCCTAGATAATTTTTTTAAATCAGTAAAATTGTTGATTAGGCTGAGAACATAGTAGAACTCCAGCATTATATATGCAGTGACACAAAAGCAAAACTTAATATTTAAACTAAATTATTGCCATAATCCACATTGCAGAATGTGTTAGGTCACTCTTTTGATATTCTGTGAATGCAAAATTCATTAAAAATTTGGGTAGTCTTTTACTATTTACTTTTATTATTCACTATTTACTTTTACTATTTACTTGCCTGCATAATATGTTGAATGAGAGCATTGTCACAATAGATTATCATCTATTTATTTTAACTAGTTTACTAATATCAGTGGAAATAATTTAACATGTATACCTCCTATTCCAGGTTGCTTCAATAAGACAGCATCTTGCATCCATATATGAAAAAGAAGAAGATTGGAGAAATGCAGCCCAAGTGTTGGTGGGAATTCCTTTGGAAACAGGACAAAAGTATAGTAAATAGTGGATATAAAACATGTATAATTGTTCACTTACTTTTTTGTTTTACATTCTGGTACAGGAAACAGATAATGAACAATTTAATAAATAAATAAGTAAAATTTGTACTATTTTAGAAGGTGATAAGTGCTATGGGGAAAAGGGGCAAAGTGGGGAACAGGATGTATTATTAAATAGGGTGATTAGAGTGGTAGGGTGGTCCTGATATCACCTTTTCAAACACTTGAAGGAGGTAACAGAGTAGCTATGAGCTGCCTGAGGGAAGAGTCTCAGTAGATCCTCTCAGAGAGGATGGCTAGTGCAAAGGCCCTAAGACTGGAACATGCTTGGAGTGTTTTAAGAAGAGCAGGGAGACCACTGTGGGTGGAGTGAGCAAAGGGGAGTGTGATCGAGGGTGAGATCAGAGAGTATTGGGTACCAGATTACATGGGGTCCTGTAAGCCATCATAAGGCCTTTGGCTTTTTTTCTAAGTAAAACAATGGGGAGCCATTGGAGGATTTTGTACAGAGGACTGACATGATCTGATCATGTTAGATCATTCTAACTACTGGGTTGAGAATAAAGTGTAGGCATGTAATGATAGAAGTAGGGACATTAGTTAAGAGGCTTATGGGCTACTGCAGGTGAGATGGAGATTGTGAGAAATGTTGGACCCTGGATGTGTTTTTAAGGTAAAGCTAAGGGTTTCTCGACAACTTGGATATGGAGTACAAGAAAAAGAGCCAAGATAAGTCCTGAGTTTTGGTCTGAATAACTGGAAAAATAAAGTTGCCATCTACTGAGTGGTAAAGAATAGGTTTTGAGAGAAGATCAAGAGTTCTGTTTTGGACATGTGATAACCAAGTGGAAATATCTAGTAGGGAGTTGAATATATTAGTCTGGAGTTTAGGAGAGAGGTCTGGACTAGAGATGTACATTTGGGAGTCATTGATATATAAATGGAATTTAAAGCCTTTAGACTGGACGAGATCTCCAAGGGAGGGCATATAGGTAGAGAAGAGCACTGAGTACTGAGCACTCTGACATTAAGAGGTCAGGGGCAGGAGGAAGATACAGCAAGTGAGGATTGTCCATTGAGGTAAGAGGAAAACCAGAAGAATGTGGAGTGTGATATCTCAGAAGCCAAATGAGGAAAATGTATCAGGAAGGAGCAAGTGATCAACATGGTGTTGATGGTCAAGTAAGACGAGGAGTTGAAGGTGAACCGTAAAGGGTAGTAACGTGGAGGTCATTGGTGACCTTGACAAAAGATGCTTTGCTGAAATGGTGAGAGTGAAAGCCTGATTGGAGCTGTTTAAAAGAGAATGGGAAGAGAAGAATTGGAGACGGTGAGCATGGGCAGCTCTTTGGGGAAGTTTTCATAAAAGGGAGCAGAGAAGTAGGGTAGAAGATGACAGCAGAGGTTAGGCTGAGATTATTTTTTCTTTTATGACTCAGTGGAAAGCAAAAATTTGACATAGGGGAGTAGTGGAGAGGATTCTTGCAGGAGTAGACTAGAGGGGAAGGAATCCAGTGGAGGGATAGGTTTCAGATAGGAGCATGGACAGTTCATTTGTGGCAGAGTTTCTCAGCCTGGGCACTCTTGGCATTTTAGATCAGATAATTCTTTGTCCTGGAGGCTGTCCTGTGTATTGCAGATGTTTAGCAGCATCAGTGGCCTCTACTCACTAGATGCCAGTGACACCACTATGCCTAGTTGTGACAATCAAAAATGTCTGTAGGGCTTCCTTGGTGGCGCAGTGGTTGAGAGAGTCCACCTGCCGATGCAGGGGACATGGGTTCGTGCCCCGGTCTGGGAAGATCCCACATGCCGCGGAGCGGCTGGGCCCGTGAGCCATGGCCGCTGAGCCTGAGCGTCTGGAGCCTGTGCTCCGCGACAGGAGAGGCCACAACAGTGAGAGGCCCACATACCGCCAAAAAAAAAAAAAAAATGTCTGTAGACATTGCAGATTGTTCCCTGGTGGGCAGAATAGTCCCAGTGATCTATGGTAACAGCCAGGAACACGGAGTTTATGGGTGCAGATATTAGTAATGTGGTGATGGAGTTTGTGCAAGTACTCTTTTCTTTGATTGTTTCAATGCTCTTAGTGAAGTTGGAATCAGAGTCATCAGCTGAAGTGTGGATGGGGGTGAGAGTTATGAGGTTGAGGAGATATAAGAATATCAAAAAAAATTCTCTGGGAGAGTGGGACGGTGTACAGCATTAAGGCTCATTTAAAGGTCGTAGTCACTAAAATGAGATCAGTCAGATTGGTTGCGTGTTTTTCTTCATCAGAGTTCAGCTACGTGGTTGCAGGAAAGGAGTAGATGAACTATTAGGTTTAACCAGCATTATGATTTCGCCGAACAAGTATGACAGCATGAGAGGGTCAAGGGAGATGAGCGCGCATGCAATTCAGTGATGGAAATGATTGACCATAGGAATTAAGCCAGGTAAGGAGGAAGTGAGGCCTTTAAGGGGAAAAATACAATAACAATGTAGTAGGATCAGTGGTTTGGAGTCACAATGGGTTCAATGGATTGTTAGGTTTGAGATACTAGAGAAAATGAGGTGGAAAAACAATTAGAAAAAATTAAGATGATAGTTTGTAACTCTTATCCAGCCAGTCTTACCTTTGATATGTATTTTTTGTTTGTTTGTTTTGTTTTTTGGGGGTTTTTTTTGGTGGTACGCGGGCCTCTCACTGCTGGGGCCTCTCCCTTTGTGGAGCACAGGCTCCGGAAGCGCAGGCTCAGTGGCCATGGCTCACAGGCCCAGCCGCTCCGTGGCATGTGGGATCTTCCCGGACCGGGGCACGAACCCGTGTCCCCTGCATCCGCAGGTGGATTCTCAACCACTGCGCCACCAAGGAAGCCCTGATATGTATTTTTAAAAATATTTATAGTTCTTTATGAAACATTCCTCCAAAGTATATTGTATAGAAGGATGAAAGGTGTGAAACTCTTGGTTGTATTATTAAACACACTTCCTCTTTCAGTTGGCAAGTATAAAAATACCAACTGAATGACAAAAAATATTTTCAGTTACTTCTCTACTCTTTTACCAGGTGAATAAAGGATTCTTTTTTGTCTTCATTAATATTTGTGATCATAAGTCAAACACTACTTCAGGCATCTTGCCTTTTGTGCATTTATGAAATTGTTAGACAGTGATGCCCCTTGAAAAAACAACCAGTATATGAAAAAGCCTTCATTCATACGCAGATGTTGAATTTTGTTTTCTAAGGCCTCTTGGTAATTTGGGTTTTTTCTTGGATAGTTTGAAAAGGCCGGAGGCTTTCTTAATTGCTTTGGTCTTATTCTGTCTGGAACAGTTTCTCCCTAGCACAGAGCAAATGATTTATTTTCATTGGTAGTTGATATAAATATAAAATAGATATTGTTCTTTGCAGTGGTAGTAATTATCATTTTGAGAATACTGTAACATTATCTGTGAGGATACCAAGAACTGAAAATTCAGTGGTTTTTCTAAACAAGTTAAAGTGATTTGGGTAAATTATTGAGAGCCTGTTTCTTTAAAAAATGATTCATTCTGATTATGAAAGTAATGGACATAATAGATATCTTGGCATAAAATATGAAAATGGAAAAAACATGGTACTGTTTATAGCAGTTTATGTAAATATGAGTTGTGAATGGAAATAATATAATAAAAAAATAATATATGACTTATGGAAAATTTGGATTGATATAAAAATTTTTGAAGAATTAATTTCAAAGCTGGGCCAAGTCAGTTGTAAACTCTGTTCTTGCCAAATGGTGGCTCCACTTTTGCTGGTAAATAGAATTAATTTTTCTGTGAGGATTAATCTTGTATTATGTGAGTTTTGAATTATGTTGAGTCTTCAGTTATGCATTTCTTGCATAAAATGTGACTATTGGGATAAAGAAGAAAAATGAAAACCACCTGTATTCTCAGAGATAATTGCTATTACTATCTTGATATACATGTATAGAAATACATTTGGATGGTGTTTTATCCAATTTTTTCACTTAGCAAAAACTTATATGACTATTATCAGAAGTGATTATTATAATAACTGTATAGCATCTACCATCTTTATGTACCACAACTTAATTGATTACCACAAATATGATTATGGGTGATTTCCATTTTTTTATTATGGATATTTATGAATAACTTTATAAATGAATATTCTGTACATATATATGTATGTACAACCATGATTTATTTTTAAGGATTTAGTTTTTAGAGGTAAAATACAGTAGGTAAAGAGGATATGCATTTTTAAAGATTCAAAGGATGGTTGGAGAGCATACTGCCAAATTGTTTTCCAGGATGGTTGTACATGTTCATAGTTCCCTGGTAGTATATGATATGTCCCTGAACTGAGCTTTTTTTTTTTTTTTTTTTTTTAAGATCTTTGATTTGTGAGATTATCTGAGGATTAGAAGAAGCTAAAATAAAATATGAACAGTGATAAAAATAATAAAAATTCAATAAATCTTATTCTGGAAATATGTTTTAGCTTGTCTATGTAATATACTGCAATAAAATGTATGATTCCCTTATATTAACAGAATATATATAAGGAAAAAATAATGTATTTCCTACCACTCCCAAAATTTTCTTGTTGAAATATTTAGTCACTCTGTGTCTTTCTGTTATACCCTAGACAGTACAATGTAGACTATAAACTGGAGACATACCTGAAGATTGCTAGGCTATATCTGGAGGATGATGATCCAGTCCAGGCAGAAGCTTACATAAATCGGGCATCATTGCTTCAGAATGAATCAACCAATGAACAGTTACAGATACATTATAAGGTAACAGATGAGCTAATTTGGAAATTTAATTTTGTATTGGAGAATCCTTCAGTAATAAGGTGCTCCAGAATATCTGATAAATGCTGTTATATAATAGAAATTTTCTTTTACTTTTTATTTTTAATTTTTCTCCCTAATTGAAACATTTTCCCTCTTATAGGTATGCTATGCACGTGTTCTTGATTATAGAAGAAAATTCATTGAAGCTGCACAAAGGTACAATGAGCTCTCTTACAAGACAATAGTGCACGAAAGTGAAAGACTAGAGGCCTTAAAGCATGCTCTGCACTGTACCATCTTAGCATCAGCAGGTAAATACATCATTTATGCTTTAATGAACAGTAAGTTATCTTTGCTTAATAATTTCAGGTTCATTACTATTTGAGGATTTAGCAAGGAGTTATTCTTTAAGAGAATGTCTTATTAATAAAATTATGATACATTTAAACAGTTAAAAACAGCACATTGCTAACTTAAGACATTTTAAAATATGCATTTATCAGCCTATCACCCACAGGTATTAGGAATAGTTAAGAGGTAATCTGAAGTTTAGTTCTTCTAAAATATCACTGAAAAAATGGATATTAAGTGAGAATTAGACAAAGGGAAATGAAAATTAAAATCTAGAAATGAGTGCTGCGATAATGTACTGATTTGGGGTTGTTTTTTTTTTTTATCTTCAAGCCTCAGTTTTAGACCTGGTGCTTATCTTTTTCTTCCATAAATATAAATAATAAACTATTCTGTATTCATTTTTACTAAACTGTAGCATGTAAATCATTCAACTTATAAAGCAGGAAAGGGCATTGAGAGGAAATGCTGATAATTCTAAACCATGGCTTTTCTAAATCATTTTAGAATGTCTGTTTTTGAACTGTGTTTAGTTGAGAGCCTAATGACATGTTCAGACTACACATTTCATTCTCTTTGAAGCAGTCATCTTATTTATTTTATTTTTGTTACTGAAAAGGCAGTACATAAAATGGACTGCTTTGTACTCTGAAGAACTATTACTGATTCTTTTATTTCCTTCAATATAAAAGTGTGTATCTTTTTTATACATAAATGATAGCATGATAGATACACTTTTGCAACTTTCTTTTTTTATGTGGCTATTCATCACAGTGGTCTTTATATGTCATTACATAAAGCTCATTCTTTTTGATTTTCTGTTGTTTGGCTTTATCATAATTAGTCAATTATAAACAATGCTGTAGTGATTATACACATATATGAATATATGTATAGGTTAAATTCTTGAATCTAAGGGTACATACATTTAAAATTTTGATAGAAATTATAAGTTGCCCTTTAATGTTAGACCTTCTAAACAACAATATCGTTGTGAACCTGATTACTCACACACACATTACCAAATTTTTTTATCCTTGCTAACCTGGTAGAAGAAAAATAGTATTTCATTCTAGTTTTAATTTGCATTTCATTTATCATGAATACTCTTGGACGTCTTTTCATGTGTTTAAAAAAATCATTGAAAAACCCATTTTTTTGAGTGAATTATCTGTTTATGTCCATTAGCCATTTTTTTGTGTTTTTATCTTTTTTTTTTAATAAAAGCTCTTCATGTATATAAGAAATTAACAATTTTTTTCTCCCAATTTATTGTCCCCTTTTTGGCTTTGTTTATGAAATTTTTGCCATGCAGAAACTTTAAATTTTTTTATAGTTAAATATTTTCATCTTTTATGGCTTCTGGGTTTTGTTGACTTGCTTAGAAAGGTCTTCTCTATTGTGAAATTACATATTTTAAATTCTTTCATGTTTTCTTCCAGTACTTTAAGTTTTCAAATCCTCTGGTCTCAGGACCCCCTTAGACTCTGAATAATTGAGAACCCTAGAGAGCTTTTGTTTATGTAAGGTATATCTGTTGATTATTGAATTAGAAATCACAGTGAGAAATTTTAAAATATTTATTAATTCATTTAAAAGTAACAATAATAGATCTATTAGGTATAAACGTAAATGACATTTTAATTTAATTTTGTTGTTTGGTTGTACCACACGGCTTGTAGGATCTTAGTTCTCCAACCAGGGATCGAACCCGGGCCCTGGGCAGGGGGAACGCACAGCCCTAACCACTGGACTGCCAGGGAATGCCCGACATTTTTATGAAATAGCTGTTTTTTCTAAAACAAAAAAAGTTAGAGAATTGGATTTGTTTTACTTTTGACTTTACAAGTCTTTTCATTGTCTAGCTTAATAGACAGAAATTGAATTCTTAAATGTACTTCTGTTCTTAGCCTGTTTTGATATGTTTTGATGGGAGTATATGAAGAAAACCCAGCCTCACACAGATATGTAGTTGGAAAAAGGAGGCGTGTTTAGTGACTTTTTTTGGATAATCGTGGGTATTCGTCTTTGATACTATAACTTGACAAGTAGTGTAGTTTCTTATGGGTTAATTGGATTGTGGCATCTGAAACCGTATCAGTGAACATTTTGCACTCTATAATGTTAAAATCTTGCTCTGTCTTCAACGTTGATGGATCTTTTACCCATGTAAGATTTTGTACCATCATGTATTGGTTGTTTGGAAAATGTTGGTTTGCTGATTTATGCAGAGCTTCCAAATATTGATGTACTTTATTATACAATATCCAATATCCAATGTATTACCACTGATCTCATCAGAAAAACCTTTAAGTATTGGAAGGTTGCCAGCCTCATAGTGGCAGATACAAGTTTTCAGAGATTTTAATTTTTTTCTTTAAAACTCAAATTTTATCAAGGGCAGCAAGTGCTGTTCATTGGTGGTAACAGGCTCACTGCTCATTTTTAAGAAAATGTCTGCCAGATACCTAAGTCTGGAAACCATAATTTGTCAGTTGTTATTTTAAGTGAACGTGTTCCATGAATAAGAGACTAGTTCAGCTTGCACTGTTTCCTTGGGACAACCATTATACTTTGGTTTATAGCAAAAGTGCTGTAAGTACATTTCCCATTTCGTCACACAAAATATGAAAAAGGTATGTTCTCAAGTGTCAAGATTTAATGAAAATAATTTTTTACTGCTGCTAGGACATTCTTAAGTGAAACTATCTCTTTTGACTGTTGAGTGTGTGGCATAATATAGTTTGTTGCCAGTGCCACTGCCTTGATTTGTGCTGTGGTGCCAGTAATCTTTGCCACCATTGCTTTTGCACCAGCAGTGCAAATGTCAACTCAGAGAAGAAGGCAAAGGATGTCTTTGTTATTCTAAATTTAGTGTCAACCACTGATCCCTTGAAAAGGTCATGGGGACCACCTTTGAGAATCGCTGCTTTAGGGTTTCATTTTTTACCTTCATGCTTCCTCCTAGTCACGATCTCTAACCCCTGCCCCCCAAGAGTAATCACTAGTATAGATTAGTTTTGCCTACTTAAATTTACCTATAAATCCTAATCCAGTTGGATTTATTTTAGTGTAAGAAATGAGATAGGAAATTAATGTTTGTTTGTTTGTTTTTCTAAATGGCTAGTTATTTGACCTGGCATTCTTTATTGAATAATCCATCTTTTTTCCCCCTGTTGATTTGAAGCACACTGTAGTAGACTTCTGGACATAGTATTCTGTTGCGTTAATTAGCCTGTCTATTTATGAATATACTTGTACTATGCTCTTCAAATTATTATAGCTTTATAGTGTTTTATTATCTTGCAGATCTACTTCCCCTTCATTACTCTTTTTCTAAATTTTCCTGGCTTTTTGTCATATTTGCTTTCTCTCTCTCTCTCATATGCACACACACATTTTTTGATGTATCATTTTAAAGTAAGTTGTAGGCCATCATGACACTCCCTCTTTATATATCATCATGTATCTCTGTAGAACAGGAACATTTTTCTGCATTACTGCAATACCATCATTATCCCTAAAAAAATTAGCAGTGATTCCACTGTAGAATTTAGCAGCCTGTCCATATTATCACTGCCCCAGTTAGCTCAAGAATATCTTTTATACCTTCCTTTTTCCCCTTGAATAAGGAGCAACTTCATGTGTGGCATTTGGTGATTATGGCTCTTTAGTCTTTAGACTCTTTTAGTCTAGAGTAGTTTCCTTATTTTTCCTGCCAATACAACACTGTATAGTTGCCTCACTTAAAAAAAGAAAAATTACTGACTTTGAAGTTGTTAGGTAAAAATGTCCTTCATCCTAGAGTTTTTGATATATATATATATATATATATATATATATATATATATATTTTATTCCTTAATCCCCTATATTTCCTGTAAAATGGAAGTTAGCCAGAGGTGAGATTAGATTCAGGTTATTTTTTTCTAGCAAGAATACCTTATAATGATGCTGTGTACTTGCTTTTGAATCACGTCAGAGAGCACACACTGTCAGGTTGGTTCCACTGTTAGTGATGCTGAGTTTGTTCATTTGATTAAGGTAGAAATTCCATTGTAAAGGTACATTGTCCTCCTTGTATTTTGTAAATAACTCATGGGGTACTGCTTTGACACTACAAAAATCCTGTTCCCCAAATTCCTTTCCATAATTTAATATCTATTAATAATCCTTGCCTGGATCACTCATTATATGTGTAATATAAAATGAAAATGAAAAATGTTGATTTACTAATTCTTTTCTTCTGCATTTATTAGATAGTATTCTTCAGTAGCTTTCCTTTTTTCTCCTTTTGTTTTTTTTTTCCAAATATCACTGTGGATTTTTTCTTAGCTTATTTTTCTGCATGTATAATATACACACAGAAAACTGTACATATCAAAAGTGTACAATTTGGTGAATTGTCACAAATGAACACCATCACGTAATCAACGTGCAGAACAAGAAACAAAATATTACCAGCCCCCTGAAATATTCTGTCCTGCTTTCTCCTAACCACTGGCCCCAACCCCTATCCCCCAAGAGCAATTGTTAATACATATTAGTTTTGCCTGCTTCTTATATTTATATAAATGAAATCATATAGTATATATACTCTTGTCTTGCCTCTTTTGCTCAACTTTATGAAATTTATCCACATTGTTACATTCAGTTTCTTCATTTTCATTGTTATGTGGTATCCCATTATGTGAATATACCACAATTTGTTTATCCTATTGCCTTCTTATTAGCTATTAGTAATAGTACTGCTGTGAACATTAGTGTATATTTGACTCTTTTTTATTTATTCAGTGTGTCACAATAAATTATAGTTGTTATTCTTTTTGATGCTCAAATTGTCCCAAATATGATCAAATTATATCTTTTTGACACAGCCCCATTAGTCTTTGAGTACTTGCCTGAAATGTAACAATAGCATAAAAAGATGCTTCAGGCTCCTTTTGTATTTTCCCTGTTCCAGACATGAAATCAGCTATTTTTTGAGGATCTCTAGTTCCTTTTAATGAGGATAGTGAGATCAGGTTACTAGATATGCTCATTGATGCTGGGTATCTGTCATTAGGCTCTTTCAGTATATAGAGCTAAAAATAAATTTAAAAAGAAAAAGTTTGCTCATAATATTTTTTCCATTAGTTCAGTTTTTAATGTCATCAGTTGTCATGTATTTTTTCACCATTTAAGGGTCCTTGAAGGTATAAATTAAAACTATGAAAATCAAGTTTCCCATCTGAGAAATGTTTGTTCATCTTCTATAAATTTTTTATTATTAGGGGAAGAATGCATGTTTATTGTAGAAGTACAGATAAGCAAGAAGAATAACAACTATAACTGGAACCATGTGTAACATTTTGGCATATAGTTGGCTCTCCATATCCAAGGGTTCCTCATCCGCAGATTCAAACAACTGTGGATTGAAAATATTTGGGGAAAAAAATTCTAGGAAGTTCCAAAAGGAAAACTTGAATTTGCCATGTGCCAGCAACAATTTACATAGCATTTACATAGATAGATCATCTCTCGGTATTATACATAATCTAGAGATGATCTAAAGTATAGGGGAGGATGTATGAAGGTAATGCAAATATATCATTTTACATAAGTGACTTTTGTGCCTGCAGATTTTGGTATTTATTTGGGGGGTGGTCTTGGAACCAATCCCCATTGGATTGGATACTGAGGGAATGATTGTATATCATAGTCTTCACAAATGAATATACAGTTGATCCTCATTATTCACCGATTCCATATTAGTGACTTTGCCTACTTCCTAAAATTTGTCACCCCCAAATCAGTACTCAAAGTACAATGCTTTCACAGTCATTTGCAGACATGTGCAGAGCAGCAAAAAAATTGAGTCCCCCTGTTTATGTTTCTAGCTGGGATCGAACAAGGCGATGCTCTCCCTTGTTTCAGCTCTCATACTATAAACAAGTGTCCTTTTTGTGGTCTATTTAATACCACATTCTCCACATTTTCATGCATTTTGTTGGTGGTTTTGCTGTCTAAAATGGCCCCTAGCATAGTGCTGAAGTACTATCTTGTGTACGTAAGTGTGGCAAGTCTATGATGTGCCTTTTGGAGAAACTACGTGTGTTAAGTTAGGTAAGCTTAATTCAGGCATGAGTTATAGTGTAAGCCAGGAATTCAATGTTACTGAATCAACAATATGTATTGAATGTGGTGCCTTTAAACAGAAATACACAAAACAAGGTTACATATTGACCAGCTGACAAAAATGTTGTGACCAGAGGCTCATGGAACCTAACCCCATATATCCCCTAGGAGCAGGAGTTGAGTATTCACTAATACAGTGTTGGCAGCAAATTTATAGAACATAACTATGAGAAATAACGAGAATCAACCTGCATATTTTAGTAGGCAAAAAGGGGTCATAAAAAATATTGTTTTTCATTGAAAAAACAGATTGTGAGAATATGTGATACTCATTTGTTCCCCTTAGGACAGCAGCGTTCTCGGATGCTTGCTACTCTTTTTAAGGATGAAAGGTGCCAGCAACTTGCTGCTTATGGAATCCTTGAGAAAATGTACCTAGATAGGATCATCAGAGGAAATCAACTTCAAGAATTTGCTGCCATGCTGATGCCTCACCAGAAAGCAACCACAGCTGATGGTAATGATTACTTCTTATAAGTATGTGGTAGTAAATATTGAGGTTACACTAGTAGAACGTATGTTAGATTTGAAGCATCTTGATATCTTTCTGTAGTATTTTTATGTAACACTTGATAAAAGAAGGAATATTGACTGAAGATGAGTATTATACACAGATATGAGTTTGAAGTATAAAGTAGCTCTATTGGAAAGCATTTCGTGGAATAAAGCATTTTTTGGAAACTGTAAGAGCAGAAGAATTATAGGTTAGGCTTATAGCGCCTGGTTTTTTAAAGACTCAAACCATTTGATAAGTACCTTAATTAATCTTAAACATCAGTTTGTAACAGAGCATAATTATCCAGTCCTATTTTAGACAGAGCAAATTTGGCACAATAGCTGGCCCAAGGTTACTGAGGGGAAAGTGTTTCCAATAAGAATAGAACTTGGTGTCATGTTTCCTAGTATTTGCTTAAGTCAGACTGCCTTTGCTGGGAAAGAATTTTGTAATAGATGCTTGTTCATAACATCAATTATTTTATGTATGTTTATCTATAGAGGTTTTAAAGTAGCTTACAACAGTAACACACATGATAATAAAAATGTAGATGTAGGCCACCAGAAACATGGAAAAGGTCGACAAACATGCAGATCTGTCAGACTCATCGCCTTGGATTCATTGTCATCCCATATTGAAGAGAATCTAGCTATAAAGAATTATTTATGTAAGATTTGGCTGAAAGGTATATACCTCACCAGTCTTACTGCCCTGAGTTAAACCAGATCATTGAAGCAATTATATTGACCTGTAGAATTTCTTTTATTTAATTGTACTTTAAAAAACAAATCAATTGATTTGTTTTTTAAAGTACAATTTATTATTGTACAAACAAATCAATTTATTATTGTACAAACAAATCAATCTTTCTGTCTAAAGGAGATATTTATTCTATAGGATATTCTTTATGCAGATCCTCAGAAAATTCCTTTTCACTATTAGGATTAGTTGTGATTCTCCAGAGCAATTGATTTCTATCTTATTTAAACACCGTGAGTTGATAAACTGGTTGGTTTTCTTAATTTTTTAAAAAAAATTATTTATTTTAATTTTCTGCTGTGTTGTGTCTTCATTGCTGCGCATGGGCTTTTCTCTAGTTGCAGTGAGCGGGGGCTACTCTTCGTTGCGGTGCGTGGGCTTCTCATTGCGGTGGCTTCTCTTGTTGCGGAGCATGGGCTCTAGGCACACAGGCTTCAGTATTTGTGGCATGTGGGCTCAGTAGTTGTGGCTTGTGGGCTCTAGAGCGTAGGCTCAGTAGTTGTGGCTCGCAGGCTCTAGAGCACAGGCTCAGTAGTTGTGGCACACAGGCTTAGTTGCTCCGTGGCATGTGGGATCTTCCCGGACCAGGGCTCGAACCCATGTCCCCTGCATTGGCAGGTGGATTCTTAACCACTGCGCCACCAGGGAAGTCTTGGCTTTCTTAATTTTATGGGCTGCTAGAAAGTTTAAAAAATTAAACTTGTAGCCCACTTGTAATGTGTGTGTTTTGATTGTTGTTATTCTTTTTCTTTTTAACTTATAAATTTTCTTGTCTTCTGTGTATTCTGAGCAGCTTTAAATAAATTCTTTTGCAAGAAGATGTCTGACAAACAAAAGCTAGGTAAATAAGAAAGAGTTTCCAGAATTGATGTAGTTGAGCTTCACATTTGACTTTGAACTTTCTGGCCATGAAAAAACAAAAAAAGATAACATCAGGGCTTCCCTGGTGGCGCAGTGGTTGAGAATCCGCCTGCCGATGCAGAGGACACGGGTTCGTGCCCCGGTCCGGGAAGATCCCACATGCCGTGGAGCGGCTCAGCCCGTGAGCCATGGCCGCTGAGCCTGCGCGTCTGGAGCCTGTGCTCCGCAAAGGGAGAGGCCACAGCAGTGAGAGGCCCGCATACCACCAAAAAAAAAAAAAAAAAAAAAGATAACATCAGATAATTCTTTTCTCAAATGAGGGCTACTCACTAGGATCTCAGAGACTGCAAATGATTTTCAAATTTCTCATAGGAGACTATGTATCAATATATAGGACAGGCATTTTGTCTTCTTCCTCTTCCATTTTAGACTTTATTGCCTTCCTTATTTATCTTTCTTGGACATCTTTGTTTATTGTCCTTACAACCCTAGGCTAGCAATCTTGAGACATAGTTTTGTTGTTGTTGTTATTACAATTCAGTGGTTTCAGTATATTCTCAGAGTTTTACAATGTAACTACTAGTCTACTTTCTGCTCTATAGATTTGCCTGTTCTGGACATTTCATATAAATGGAATCATACAATATATGATCTTTTGTGACTGGCCTCTTTCACTTAACGTGATGTTTTCAAGGCTCATCCGTGTTGTAGTGTACATCAGTACTTCATTCACTTTTATTGCCAAATAGCATTCTGTTAACCACATTTTATTTCTTCATCAGTTAGTGGACATTTAGGTTATTTTCACTATTTGGCTATTAATACTGCTGTGAACATTCATGTAAAAGTTTTTGTGTGGACATAAGCTTTTAATTCTCTTGGATGTATATCTAGGAGTGGAAGTACTGGGTCATATGGTAACTCTATATTTAGTCTTTGGAGGAGCTGCCAGACTATTTTCCAAAGTGGCTGCACCATTTTACATTCCTGCCAGCTGTGTGTGAGGGTTCCGTTTTCTCCATATTTTCTCCCACACTTGTTATATTATCTGTCTTTTTGATTTAGTCATCCTAGTGGGTATAAAGTGTGGTATCTTATTGTGGTTTTGATTTGTATTTCCCTGGAGGCTAATGGTGTTAAGCACCTTTTCATATGCTTATTGGCCACTTTTAAATTGGGTTATTTGTGCTTTTATTGTTGAATTGTAAATTCTTTATATATTCTAGATCTTATTATCAGATAAATGATTTGCAAATATTTTCTCCCATTCTGTGTGCTGCTTCTTCACTTTGTTGATGGTATCTTTTGAAACACAAAAGTTATTAATTTTGATGAAGTCCAATTTATGTTTTTTCTTTTGTGGCTTGTGCTTACAGTGTTGTATCTAAGAAACCATTGCCTAATCCAAGGTTATGAAAAGTTCTGTTTTCTTCTGTAAGTTTTATAATTGTAGCTCTTACATTTAGGTCTTTGATTCATTTTGAGTTAATTTTTGTATATGGTGTAAAGTAGGGGTCCAACTTTATTATTTTGCATGTGAATATTCAGTTGTCCCAGAACCATTTGTTGGAAAGGCTCTTATTTTCCCACTGAATTGCCTTGGCATCTTTGTTGACAATCAGTTGACTGTAAATTTGAGTTTATTTCTGGACTCTAAATTCTATTCCATTATTCTGTTTGCCTGTCCTCATGCCAGTACCACACTGTCTTGCTTGCTGTATCTTTGTAGTAATTTTTTTTAAAAATTTTAAAGTTTTGGCTGCATTGGGTCTTTGTTGCTGCACGCGGCCTTTCTCTTGTTGTGGTGAGCGGGGGCTACTCTTCATTGTGGCACGCGGGCTTCTCAATGCAGTGGCTTCTCTTGTTGCAGAGCACAGGCTCGAGGTGCACAGGCTTCAGTAGTTGCAGCACGCAGGCTTCAGTAATTGTGGCATGTGGGCTCAGTAGTTGTGGTTTGCAGGCTTTAGAGCGCAGGCTCAGTAGTTGTGGCACACGGGTTTAGTTGCTCTGCGGCATGTGGGATCTTCCTGGCCCAGGGATCGAACCCACGTCCTCTGCATTGGCAGGCAGATTCTTAACCACTGTGCCACCAGAGAAGTCCCTTGTAGTAAGTTTTGAAATCAGAAAATTTGAGTCTTCCAACTTTGTTCTTTTTCAAAATTGTTTTGGCTTCTATGTGTCCTTTGAATTTCCGTATGGATTTTAAGATCAGCTTGTCAATTTCTGCAAAGAAGCCAGCTGGGATTGCACTGAATTTGTAGATCAATTCGGGGAGTACTGCCATCTTAGCAATATTATGTCTTCCATATTTTCCTGTTTATTTAGGTCTTTATATTGGAAAGTTGCTTAAAAAGTAGATATTAAAAGTTGTCATGAGAAAAAAAATTATAACTGTGTGAGGTGATGATGTTAATAACTAAACTTATAGTGGTAATCATTTCACAATATATACATATATCAACTCACTATGTTGTACACCTTAAATGAATACAATGTTATATGATAAAACTGGAAAGGAAAAAGAAAGAAGTGGGTGAGCCACACCTTCAGGATGGGGCCTGAGGTCCATAACTTTGTCAGGCCCTGTATTATCTTACTTAAGGGAGGATCCTATGCCTGATATCTCATGAAGGGATCCTGTTTTCCAAACATTTCTCACGTTTGCCTCAGCATAAAGTGCTTGTGAAGTGCCCAGGGGAATAGAGATATTTCCATTGAGCAGTATTTTTTGACTTATCAAGCTTACAAACAGCATGATTGTTTGCATGATTGTTTTGCTGCTGCTTGCTAATAAAAATACATGCTTATAGCAAGAAAAGAAAAGTTAGTGAAGTTGATAGCTAGTCCAAGGAAGCAAAACCCCAAACCCAGAGGATTAAATCTGTTCAGCTAGTTAATAACTACTTGCCAATCATTTTCTAAATGTTATTTGTATTTAACTGCATGTTATTCAAAATGTATCAAGGGATTTTGGTTACTTTTAAAATTTTGATAGGAATAAAGGCAATGATTATGAGTTAGTACATGCCTAGAAAATTTTTAACAAGATGCATCTTTTAAGAGTGTAAAACTAGTTTCAAAATTATAACATTCTTATTTATATTTAAGGTTCTAGCATCTTGGACAGAGCTGTTATTGAACACAATTTATTGTCTGCAAGCAAATTATATAATAATATTACCTTTGAGGAACTTGGAGCCCTTTTAGAGATTCCTGCAGCTAAGGTATTTTCTTATTTCCAATACATAAAAGGAAGTTAAGAGACTAAATTATTGACATAAAGAGAAAATAAAATATATACAGTTGGACCTCCATATCTGCGGATACAAAACTTGTGGATATTTTGGAGGAATATTTTGGAGGGCCAACTGTATTCATTGTACTACTACATTTTATATAAGGGTCTTGAGCATCCGTGGATTTTGGTATTCATGGGGGCTACTGGAACCAATCCCCCATGGATACTGAGAGACGATTGTAATTGATAAATATTGGCAGTTGCAACAAAAATATACATTAAAAGCCTAAGGTAATGGAAAATTATTTGAATGTCAAAGTAGTACTGTAATGGAATTGTCTTTGATTTGGTTTTTTTTTTAAGTTGTATTTTATGGTAAAGTGACCTAGAATGCAAATCTTAAAGGGGTTCCAGGTTATGATACCCATTTTATAAGAATATCTTTGTTTAGTATCTGTTTAAATCCACTTCATAGTGGTTTCTGATTTTTAACTAACATTTGATCTATGCCTTAATTCTTTTTTCTGCCCTAGATTGACCCAAAGTTTTAAAAGTTCATCTCTTTGAGAGAATGACTATGGTAATACTCTAGGCTATTCAGTTGTAACTTCTGTGCTTGCTTTAACTTAAGAAGTTGACTGAGTTATTAGGGAGTTAATTTTATTCTTAGTCATGATAACGTTTGGTTAGCTATGTATAAATTCCAAAAAAGTACCGGTCGTATTTAGAGGGTATTTCAGGTAACATCTACAAAACATTCTCTTAATTTTAAATAACAGTAAAAGCAAGCAATCAACCTTACTTTTACCTAACTTGTAGAACTTTTTTTTTAACATCTTTATTGAAGTATAATTCCTTTATATTGTTGTGTTAGATTCTGCTGTATAATAAAGTGAATCAGCTATATGTATACATATATCCCCATATCCCCTCCCTATCTCACCCTCTGGGTGGTCACAAAGCACCGAGCTGATCTACCTGAGCTGATCTCCCTGTGCTATGCGGCTGCTTCCCACTAGCTTATCTATTTTACATTTGGTAGTGCCTATATGTCAGTGCCACTCTCTCACTTCATCCCAGCTTACCCTTCCCCCTCCCTGTGTCCTCAAGTCCCTTCTCTCCATTTGCGTCATTATTCCTGTCCTGCCCCTAGGTTCTTCAGAACAATTTTTTTTTAGATTTCATATACATGTGTTAGCATACGGTATTTGTTTTTTTCTTTCTGACTTACTTCACTCTGTATGACAGACTCTAGGTGCATCCACCTCACTACAAAACTTGTAGAGCTTAGAGTCATGTAGTTATGGTCACATCCCCTTTTATCTGTTGGTGAAATTTTAATTTAGTATTTTCTAATACAGTTCCTTTACGTGTACACATTCAACACACAGTAAAGGAAGTGGAACAATTTTGGAACCAAGGCTTCAGTTACCATTAAAAGCTGCTTTCTTCTTAGGCTTTGAGGTATGATCCCTTGCTGAGACTAAGGGAAGTGAATATATTTTTAACAACAAATGCTAGTCACAGTCTGTTCAAGAGTGATTTAGGGTTGATTGTGAAGATGGTCAGAGTTACTAAAATGACTGTCACAACTCAGTTTGCTAAACAGACAGTAAACATGAAGTATTTCTTTAGGAATTAGGTAGAGGACCTTTTGCTCCCCTTTAATGGTCTTTTAAATCCTGTCGTTTCCCTTTTAAATTTGAACATTATTCCTCCTTTCCATTTTTTCTTCAAAAATATTACTGTCTTAGAGAGTTTTTGGGGTGATAAATACTGTGAAAATTGAAATGAAATAAAATAAGAAAAGCTAGGGATTTTTTTGAGATGCGGATCCCAGTGAGAGGAAAAATTGTTAGTTTGATTTTGAGCAGAGAGAAAAGTTGGTTAGAAGGCTAGATTCTTGCTTAAAATCTTACAGCAAGAAAAACAGATCCCAATTAACTTAAAATAATGGATTGTACCCAGAAAGAATTGTGGGGATATAACAGGCAGATTTACAAGATTTACTCTTGTAATGAATGGCAGTGAACACATACGTAAAGCTTAGTGGTGGGTAGCTAAACCAAGAGCTTTCAGTTCTCTTGGTGAGAATATGTGAATAACTAGAAATGATAATTAAAGTGTCTAAGAATTTATTGGGTTTTTTTCAACAGGCAGAAAAGATAGCATCGCAAATGATAACAGAAGGACGTATGAATGGATTTATTGATCAGATTGATGGAATAGTTCATTTTGAAAGTAAGAAGTTTTGCTTGTTTATATCATAATGAAATGGCAGTGAAGTGTGATATATTTGTGATTAAAACATGTTGAGCAATTTCCTTTGACCCAGAATCTTACTACTGGAATGAGCTTATTTCCCAAAGAAATAATTTAAAATAATTTTTATGAACTTACATTCATGAATCTAATTAATGCAGCATTTTCTATGCGGTGGAAAAATTTGAAACTGGAATTATTACATTAGTTCACTTATTTACTCACCAAACATTTATTGACCACATACCGTGTATTGGGCATGTAGAAATGACAGTTGCATTCCTGTTCAGCAGCTCACTAAACTGATGAAGGCAGACAGGTAAGTAGATCTTTTGTCTTTCTCATTGTCTAATTCCTCCTCAGCCCTTCTTCCCACCTCATTTATGCCCTGGACCTTACCCAGAACCATTCCACTTGTACAGTTTTAATTTGAAGTATCCCACTCTGACCATGACCATTTCCCAGCCTTTCTAGTGGTCTTTCTCAGGTACTTCTACCTCACCTCTTCCTTGACTGTATTGGAGCCTCTGGTCTATTGACTTTCACTTTCTTTCAGTCAGCTCAGCCCTTTTTTAACCTTTACTGTTCTTCCTATCCAGCTTAGATTTCATGATTCATCGTGAATTATGAAATGAGGATTTCAATCATTTTCATGATTCAGTTACTTCTTTTACAGATGCCCCAGAACACTTGCCTGCGAACTTTTTGTTCCTGCTGTCCAGCAAAAACTTCACCTTGAATGAACCCATTCTCCATCTTTTCCATGCCTGTACTTGAGTAACTAACTAACGTTGCTGGAGAAGAGTCAGAGCACCAGACAGATTGATACCACTGCAAAATTCAAGGTCCTGAATTCTCGATGCTGCCTGGGATTCTGATACATTTCTTAAGTCTACTTTTTCCCTACTCTGCAGTGACTATTTCAGATTTCATTTTCCTAAACCTCTGACTTTTCTCCTCCTTCACTATCTGTTCAATATAGATCTAATTCTGTCTTTTTCTTCTTTCGTGTTATATGGGAGATGGTTTCCATCTCTCTCTCCAGTTCTTCCTCTTGCACTTTGGATCCCTTCTCTGAACTCTGTCACTCCCTGCTCCAAAAAAGAAATCTTTTTTAGAAACCTGAGCTTAGGGCTTCCCTGGTGGCGCAGTGGTTGAGAATCCGCCTGCCAATGCAGGAGACACGGGTTCGTGCCCTGGTCCGGGAAGATCCCACATGCCGCGGAGCAACTAAGCCCGTGAGCCATGGCCGCTGGGCCTGCGCGTCCGGAGCCTGTGCTCCGCAACGGGAGAGGCCACAACAGTGAGAGGCCCGCATACCGCAAAAAAAAAAAAAAAAAAAAAAAAAAAAAAAAAAAAAAAAAGAAACCTGAGCTTAGCAATTATTTTGTCTATTTTCATTTTTTCTCTGTTGGCTTCTTTTTAATCAATATTCAAACATGGTCAGGTCTCTTCCATTTTAACAAAAATCCTTTTATCTTTCAGGCTTCATCCTGACTTTTCCGCATATTGAATAGGGTTGATCACTCACTCCTTTTTGAGTGCCCCCGCCCCTTCTTGACTTCTGTCATCTCCCTCACCCTATTCTCCTGTTTTCCCTCCTATTTCTCCAGGTATTCTTCCCAGTTGTCTTTTTAGATTCTATAGTGCTTTAAATTTAAATATTGGGGTTGCTTAGGACATACTCCTCAGCCTTTTTCTCCTCACTCCACTGTTACCTTAGGTAATCTCACCTATTCCCATTGATTCAGTTACCATTTCTATGCAGACAGTGCTTAGATTTCTAGTGTAAATCTCCCTTCTGAGTCCCAGATTCAGCAGCTCTAATTGACTAATAGGTGTTTCCCACCTGATTGCTTCGTGGGCTTCTCAGAATGAATATACCCAAAACTGAATTCACTATCTCCTCCACTGCCTGCCTCCCAAAATAGCCAGCCAGCCAGCCAGAAACTACACTGTTCACCTTCTCCAGCATTCCTTATCCTTGACCCCTTCTCTTCTTCACTGCCCAGAATCCTTCGAATTTGACCTCGTAGTGTATCTGGAATTCATGTACTTTTCTTCATTTCTTACTGTCACCAGCCTGTTCTGAACCCCCGAAACCCCTTCTGGGCTTAAGAAATAGCCTTTTAGCTTTTTTTCTCACATCTGCAATAGCTCCTTTCTAGTCCAGTTGCCCTAGTAGAGCCAGAGGGATTGTGATCTTTTAAAGATGCAAACAAACAGAAAAAAGAAATAAAAACCAAATTATTAAATGTTACTCTCTTCCTTGACATGCTGCTGAATGGCTTCCCCATTGCTTGTAGAGTAAGATTCTACAAAGTCTCCAAAAGGTCCTGCATGATCCTTTATGGTTTTCTCTTTCCAATCCAGCTCACAGGACTTTTTGTTTTTTCCAGCATTGTAAATTCTTTCCCACTTTAAACATTCCAAAATAGTCATCCCTCTCCACAAGCAGCCTCTCCAGCCATCTTCTATTTGTCCCCATGTCTTAGTTTGAACAATGTTAATCAATAATGATATTCCTGACTTCCCAGGTTAGGTATGGCTTTAAGTTACATGTTCTTGTCACCCTGAATTTGTCTAAATGTCTGTTTCTGTTAACCAAGCTCAGCTTCCCAGTGATAGATATTAAGTGTCTCTTGTTCTCCATGGTATATCCAACATCTTTTCCAGTGCCCTGTACATTGTAAGTGGGAAATAAATAATTATTGAATGAGCACAGTGTATGATGAAGAGTATAGCAGAGGCGTCACCAAGTAAACACAATTTAAATTAACGTATACCAACTTGATAGAATGTGGGATATTTTACTTTCTAATTTTCTTAGATTTAAAAACTACAATGGTAAATCTGCTCATAATAAGAAGTAAAACATTACAAGGATGAATAAAGGAAGAGTCTGTAATGTCTTTCCACTTTCGCCTGCATTCCTCTGATCCCAGCTGCCTGGCATTACTAATGTCAGTCTAAAGTCTCGTGTGCCTTTCTACATGCTTATATAGATAAGTAAAAACATGTAGAGATTTTTTAAAGTGGCATTATACTTTAAAGTACATAGTGTTCTATGAAGTATTGTTTGTTTGTTGTTGTTGTTGTTTTTCTACTGCTTGGCACGTGGAACTTCCCCGACCAGGGATCTAGCCCATGCCCCCTGCAGTGGAAGGCTCAGAGTCTTAGCCACTGGACCACCAGGGAAGTCCCAAAGTGCTGTTTTTTAATTTATCTTTTTCGGTTAATGTACCGTGAATATATTTGCAAGTCACTAGATATAAATCTAATTTATTTGTTTTAATAGCTGCATAATATTTCGTGGAGTTCAACTGTTCACCTGTTGATGGACATTCAGGTGGTTTCCTTGTGCATATCTTTATATACTGGAACACTTAGTTCTACAGAACAGAGTCTCAGAAGTTGCATACTTTGCATCAGAGGATATACATGTTTTGATTCTTAATAGCTACTGCCAGTTTGCTTTCCAGAAAGGTGTAGCCATATACACTTCCACCAATATGAGAGAATGAATCTTTAAGAGCTGGATATTCTTCTTTTTATCTTTTGCCAATTGTTGGGGGGAAAATACTATGTTATTGTTTTATTGTGCATTTCCTTGGCACTAGTGAAGTTTAATATCTTTCCATGTATTGGCCATTAGTATTTCCTTTTCTGTGAATTCATGTTAGTTTTTCTTGTCTATTTCCTTCCTTCCCCCTCCACACCTTTCCTATCTGTGTTACAGATATTTTTCTCCTTCTGTCAGTTGTGTTTCTGTAACACGATGCATACCATAAACACATTTAAAAGCTCTTTTGCAGCCAAATATGTCCATTTTTAATTTTATGGCTTTTGTGTTTTCTGTATTGATTAAGAAAGTCTCCGTCCCACCTAGAGGGGTGGGATAGGGTGGGTGGGAGGGAGACGCAAGAGGGAGGGGATATGGGGATATATGTATATGTATAGCTATTCACTTTGTTATAAAGCAGAAACTAACACACCATTGTAAAGCAATTATACTCCAATAAAGATGTTTAAAAAAAAAGAAAGTCTCCCTCATTTGGGGATAAAATTAATATTTTCCTAAAATTTCTTCTAATATTTTATTTATTGTTTTATATTTAGAAATTTAATCTGTCTGCAGTTCATTTTTGTGTATAATTTTAAGGCATGGTCTAGTTGTTTTTTTTAAAGATGGATTGCCAATTATGCAAATATCATTTATTAAATAAAACATCCTTTCTGATCTTTGGCATATATTGGGTTCCACATATATGTTCGGATCTATTTCTGTACTCTATTTGGTTCCATTGATCTGTAACAATATTAGGTAATAAATTTATAGTAAATTTTACTGTTAGTAAAGCAATCCCTATTCCTCCACTACTATTTTTTAATTGAGTTGAAATTCACATAACATGAAATTAATCATTTAAAAGTGAAAAATTCAGTAACATTTAGTGTGTTTACAGTGTTATGCAACCATCATCTCTACCTAGTTCCAGAACATTTTCATCTTCCCAAAAGGAAATCCCATGCCCTTTAAGCAATTACTCCTCATACCTCTCTCCCCAATCCCTGGCAACCAGTTTCTATTCTGTCTCTATGAATTTACCTGTTCTGGATATTTGATATGAATGAAACCATACAATATGTGACCTTTTAGCTTCTTTCACTGAACATAGTGTTTTCAAGTTTCACTTTCCCCAGTCGGTGGCAGTGTCTTATGAAGCAGTAGACATTGGTGAGGGAACAGGTGGCCTCAGTGAAGTCTGTCTGACTGTTGCAGTTGAGGTGGTTTGGTTTTATTTTGTGTTTTTTTGTTTTGTTTTGTTTATACTTTGTGCCAGTGATTGGGGTACTTTTCTTAACTGTTTCTTAATTAGCTTAATTTCATTAACTAAGATTCTTGGAGTAAACTTTAAAAAATCAATGTTACTGTATTTATCTTCTAACTCAACATTCACTGTGGTTGCAAAGGAGTAATTTCAACTTTGTACATTATTCCTTTTTTCTTTAGCACGAGAAGCCCTGCCGACATGGGACAAACAGATCCAATCGCTTTGTTTCCAAGTGAATAACCTTTTGGAGAAAATCAGTCAGACAGCACCAGAATGGACAGCACAAGCCATGGAAGCCCAGATGGCTCAGTGAATCCTTGCAGACCTTCTGTGCACATTACATCTTTTTCCATGTTGTACAGATTAATTTCACTATCTCTCAAAAACATTTGCATTGTGACCTTACATATTTCAATCCCTTTTATGCTGGATTCAATTTAAAGAAGACATTATTAGAGCAGGAAGTACAAGCATTTAAAAATATGTAGTTCCCATTTATTCAGGGTCTCTGTATCAGGCTAACTCAGATGTTTTGAAAGCTTTTTCTTTAAACAGAGTAAGTGAAGTATCTGTGGCTAAAAAGTTTGGGATTTGTGATAACTTTGTAGTTATGTAAAACTTAAGTACTTTGTGCCTCTCCACATGTGGTTATTCTAATAAATGGAGAAGTGAGCCAAATAAAAGTAGTACTTTGTTTTTAATTAGTGAACAGTGTTTTGTTCCTTTTTCCTTTCAATGCAATTATTTACACCATATGTAAGAAATGCAAAGATAAGCCAAAAAGCCTGTTCTCCAGGCATTCACAGAGTCACAGAGCTAAGAGTCAATATATGAAATACTTGTAGTTGTACCAAGTACTAGAGTACACAGGCAGGAGCTTTTCATTTAGCAGAGAGAGACCAGGGAAGACTCCTCAGAGAGGATTATTTCAGCCTTGCTTTATAGCGAAAACAGGGAAGAACTTTTAAAAAAGAGTTTGTAGGCAATTACCAGTTTCAGCTCCAGCATATAAGGAGCTGAAGTCATCACTCCATCCTCACAGCAAGACACATCAAGACAGCATGCAAGGACAGGTGGATAATATAAGCAGACAGATTGAAATTTCAGAACTATAAAATTTTAAAAAGTATAGTTGATATGCTAAGAGAGGATGGAGAAGATGGAATCATAAGAAAAAGACTGAACAGGCAGAAAAATCAATGCCTTTTCTTAGATCCAAAGGAGAATTGAGGTCATAGGGCAAACCACCACTCCCAAACTGGAGAAACAGCCAGATAGAATCACATTAGAGATCAGCTTACCAGGAGCAGACCTGCTTGGGCCAGTAACTGATATGAACAGTGAAATGGTAACTTTGACAAATTACTGGATGCTAACTGGCTTGACAGTTAAAAAAACTCCACTCTTAGGAGAACCTCCACACTTTATAGGATTTATCCCCAGGAACCCTACCAAGTTCTCATGATTAAGATCAGGGATCCCCTTGTGTTTCAGGGGAGGAGAAGGTAACTATTTTGAAATACACCCAGATCATTTTCCATGACAAAGTTCTGCCCTCTGAAGGAAATTACTCTACCAGAGCCTTATCTCACTGGGGGAAAAGCAAGTTAGACAATTTCAGCCCCCTTTAGCCTTCTTATATCATGGGAGAAGAGAAAAAAATGTCTAAGAAATACTTCTGAAGGTCACAGCCCAGGGACCTAGGCCAAATAAAAGACAGAGATATAGGATTATTGAATGCTTCCCAAATACCCTTCCACCATGACAACAGAGTTCCAGTGCAGTATCTGTGGAGTATGACTGAGAGCTCCAAGACAGACTCTTTAAGAAAAAATTCTTAGGGGAAAAAGACAACAGGGAAGAAGACAAAACAACAAGGAAAATAGAGGAAACAAGCCTCTGCCACTTAGAGCTACAGAAAACGTTAAGTACTGCCTAGTTCCTATCTAGATTAACATAAAACATTATACTAAAAGCCTAATTGCCTCAGTTCTTATTTCCTGATACGTCATGTCTGGCCTCCAACCAAAAAATTACGAAGGATGATAAAAGGCAAGAAAAAGCACAATTTGAAGAGAGAAATGAAGCATGAGAACCAGACTCAGATATGGCAGGAATGTTGAAATTCTCAGAACAGAACAGAAATTTAGAACAGCTATGTTTAATTTGCTAAGGGCTCTCATGGAAAAAGACAACCTGCAAGGACAGATGGGTAATGTAAGCAGACAGATTGAAGTTTCGGAACTGTAAAATTTTTTAAAATATACTTGATAGCTAAGAGGATGGAGAAAACAGAATCATAAACTGCTCAGTTCAGATCAGAGCATCAACAATAGAGTGTCAAAATACATGTGGCAAAAACTGATAGAACTGCAAGGAGAAGTAGACGAGTCCACTACTATATTTGGAGACTTCAATACCCGTCTATCAGCAATGGACAGGTTCAACAGGCAGAAAAGTAGTAAGGACATAGTTGAACTCAACAGCACCATCAATCAATTGGATCTAATTGTTATTTCTAAACCACTTCATCCAACAACAGCAGAGTACACTCAAGCTCACAGAACATTCACCAAGGTAGACCACATCCTGGGCCATAAAACACACCTTAACAAGTTAAAAAGAATAGATATCCTAAAATGTATGCTTTCAGACCACAATGAAATGAAACTGAAAATCAATAACAGAAAGATACCTGGAAATTCCCTCAAAACTTGGAGATTAAACAACGTACTTTGGGACTTCCCTGGTGGTCCAGTGGTAAAGAATCTGCCTTCCAATGCAGGGGATGTGGGTTTGATCCCTGGTCGGGGAACTAAGATCCCACATGCTGTGGGGCAGCTAAGCCCATGTGCCTCAACTAGAGCATCCGCATGCCACACACTACAGAGCCCACAAGCCCTGCAGCCTGTGTGCCACAACTTGAGAGATGCCTGTGAGCCACAGTGAAGAGCCCTCGTGCCACAACGAAAGATCCTCCATACTGCAAAGAAGATCCCACATGCTGCAACTAAGACCTGATGCAGCCAATAAATAAATAAATAAAAAATAAACAACATACTTCTAAATAACATATGGATTAAAGAAGAAATCTCAAGAGAAATTTAAAAATATTTCAAACTAAATGAAAATGAAAATACAACTTATCAAAGTTTATGGGTTGCAGTGAAAGCAGTGCATATCTTAGGAAAGAATAAAGATCTAAGATCAATAATTTAAGCTTCCACATTAGGAAACAAAAAAAGCAAATGAAATCCAAAGTAAGCAGAAGGGAAGAAATAATAAAAATTATAAAAGAGTGTAAATCAGTGAAACTTGAAAACAGGAAGTTGATAAAGAAAATCAATGAAACCAAAGTCTGGTTCTTTGACAAGATCAATAGAATTGGCAACTCTAGGCAGACTAAGATAAAAAGAGAAGGCAAATTACTAATATCAGGAATGAAGGGGGCCATCACTACAGATCCTATGAAGAATAGAAGGATAATTAAGGAATAATATGAACAACTCTGTGCTGACAGATTTGATAACCTAGATGAAATGGACCAATTTCTTTGAGAGACATAATCTACCAAAAGTCTCACAAGAAGAAATAATATAAATAGGCCTATATCTATTAAAAATTTTTAATCAATAATTAATAACCTTCCATGACAGAAAGCACCAGGCCCAGATGGGTTTACTGGTGAATTCTATCAAACATATAAGGAAGAAATCACACCAACTCTCTATAATCTCTTTCAGAAAATAGAAGCAGAGAACACTTTTTAATCCATTCTATGAGGCAAGCATCACCCTTCCACCAAAAGCAGACAAAGACATTACAAGAAAGGAAAACTGCAGTCCCATATCTATCATGAACAGAGATGCAAAAATTCTTAACAAAAGATTAGCGAATCAAATCCAGCAGTACAGAAAAAGAATTATACACCATGACCAAGTGGGATTTATTCCAGGTGTGTAAATTGGCTCAACATTCAAAAATCAGTTAATGTAATCCATCACATCTACAAGCTAAAGAAGAAAAATCATTTGATCACATCAATAGGTACAGAAAAAGCATTTTACAGAATCCAACACCTACTCATGATAAAAACTTTCAGCAAACTAGGAATACAGGGGTCACTTCCTCAATTTAATAAGGAACATGTACAAAAAAACTATAGCTAACATCATAATGGTGAGAAACTAGATTGCTAGATTCTTTCACCCTAAGATCAGGAACAAGGTGAAGTTGTTTGCTCTCACCACACTTTCTTTTTTTTTGGCTGTGCCTCATGGCTTTCCGGATCTTAATTCCCCGACCCACACCCTTGGCAGTGAAAGTGTGGAGTCCTAACCACTGAGAATTCCCTCACCACGCCTATTAAACTTTGTACTGGAAGTCCTAGGTAATGCAATAACTCCAGAAAAGGAAATTAAACTTTAAATACAGACTGGGAAGGAAGAAATAAAACTATATTCAAAGTTGACATGATTATGTAGAAAATCCCAAGGAATCACACACAAAAAATTTCCAGCAACTAATAAGCAGATATAGCAAAGTTGCTGGATACAAGGTTAATATACAAAAGTCAGTTTCTTTCCTATATATATAACAATGAAGAGCTGGAATTTGAAATTTGCAAAAAGTATGTGTGTTGAAAGTAGGGAAAATAGGGAATTTGTAGAATGAAAAAATAGTGGGAGAACAGGCTAACGAGGTAGATTGAGGTTATATTGTAAAGCACCAGGGAAATTTTTTTAGGATGTTTACAGTTTACTCATGGCAAGCTGTGTATAGGATGGATTGGAGAGAAGGCAATGGGAGCTGGAGTTATTAGAGGCAGAGAAACTAGTTCAGGAGTTATGAATGTGAGTCTCCAAAGACATAATTAGGGCTTGGACTACATCCATGGCAGTACAGACAAAGACGAGAGGACAGATTAATTCATTCAATAAGTGACTGCAGTATGTATCTACTAGGTGTCAGGCATTGTTCTAGGCACCACAGATAGAGCAACAAACAAAATAGATCATCCACTGGGGGTATTAAGTGGAGTTTAAGTGACAGAAGTTGGTGTCGGATTAGATGTGAGGAGAAGGGAGAATGGTATGCTGAGACAGTTTAGGTTTCACTGATATCTAGATTTCTCATCTTAAACAACTGAGTGGTAATATCTTTTGACCTGTTGTGTAGAGAAGGGGTAGGGCACATCCAGATGGACTTGTTTAGTGGGCAGCTGAAGAGACATTCTGAAGATCAATAGTAAGGGAGAAACTAGGAATACAGTCCTCCTTGGTGTATAGGAGGCGTTTGAAGACACGGGAGTAGAGGACTCTAAGAAGAACATGAGCTGTAAAAGGAGTGGGCCAAGGAAAGAACCTTGCAAAGCACCTACATCTATAAGGCAAGTAAAGAAGGGCAAAACACTCAAGTTTGTTGAATGCCTCTTAAGTTCCAGGTGCTTTTACATTTTATCTCACTGACATTTCACAATATACTTATAGTGAAATATCTACTTATAGTAGATAGTTTTGCCTCCCCCAACCCCCCACCCCAACAAATGAAATGGACTCAGAAGTGTAGGAGGAGAACAAAAGGAAATTAGGAAGTGAGATTTTCATCAGGGTACAATGTTGCAGGGATCAAACAGGTTGAGAAATGTGAAAAAAATAGTTTCTTCACACATTTATCCATCAATATTTAACCAAAATTGAATCATATTGAATTGATAATTGAATTTTCATTACTTGCTCTGATACTTCATATCCAAAAGAGAAAGAAAATCAATAACACAACAATGAAACCATCAGGTATGCAGTTGGGAAGCAGAGCATAGTGCATTGTTGCTTTGTCACCATTGATAATGCTTCTAGATAACGTGAAAAGGAGCAAAAGTGTTGGCTAAAGGTACCATAAGTGTCTTAGAATAGTTGTCTGTAGATGTTTTCTCTATCTCTTAAACTTCTTAGAGGAAAGACAGCTGAGTAGCTGTGGACCGAAATCTCCTGTTAGGAAATCAAACTACGAGAACCAAATTATGAGATTGACCCTTGAAATTGACTAATGACATAAGGACGTTTTATTGAGAGCAAAGAAGCATAAAGAATCATATTAGTACAATCTTTTATTTGGTTTATATTTTAAATGTAATACAAAATTTATAAGCCAGAAAATTAAATAGCAAGGAGAAACTAAGTTGGACCATTTAGCAAAACTAAGGGACAACATTCCTTTAAAATAAATCAAAGTTCAATTTTTTTTACCCCATTGATTGTGATTAAACATACCAATCATATTTCAGTTGTAAAAAGTGGAGAAGCACTCAAGCTGAAGAGATGTGGAGCTGATTTTAGTTGCTTCAATAAGAGCTCTTCACGAGGTCAGGAGAGAGACCACAGAAGAAAGGAAAGAAAAGAAAGCTCTTCACCTATGAGGGACAGAAAAAAAATAGGGTTAAATTTTCTCAATCTACTTTTTTATTTTTAATAAATGTTTAATTTTAGAATCACTTTAGATTTACAGAAAAGTTGCAAAGATAGTACAGAGAGTTCCCATATACCTTTCAAGTTCCCTTATTGGTTAACATCTTACTGTAGTAGGTTTGTGACCACGAACCAATGTTGATAGATTATTAATCAAAGCCTATCCTTTATTTAGATTCCTCAGTTTTTACCTAACGTTCCTTTGCTGTTCCAGGATCCCATCTAGATGGTGTATTACCTTTAGTCATCATGTTTCCTTAGGCTCCTCTAAACTGCAATAGTTTCGCAAACATTTCTTGTTTTTGATGATCTTGACAGTTTTTAGGAGAATCTGCCTCGATTTTTGTATTTTGTACAATGGGCCTCAATTTTTGTTTGTCTAATGTTTTTCTCATGGTTAGACTGGAGTTGTGGGGTTTTGAGAGGAAAACCCTAGAGGTAAGGTGCCAATCTCATCACATCATTTTAGAGGTACATGCTATCAACAGGACACCACTGATGATGTTAACTTTGATATTAACTGGCTGAGGTAGTTTTGTCAGGTTTTTCCACTGTGAAGTTAGTTTTTTCCCTACTTTTCATACTATACATTTTGAAAGAAAGTTGCTATGCAAACCCACACTTAAGGGGTAGGGAATTATGCTCTATCTCCTTGGGGGAGGTATACCTACATAAATTATTTAAAATTCTGTATTTCTGGGAGATTTGTCTATTCTCCCTTCCTTGTTTGTTTTTAACATTTTTATTGGTTTACATTGCTTTACAATGTTGTGTTAGTTTCTGCTGTATAACAAAGTAAATCAGTTATATGTATATATATATCCCCATATCCCCTCCCTCTTGAGCCTCCCTCCCACCCTCCCTATCACACCCCTCTAGGTGGTCACAAAGCACCAAGCTGATCTCCCTGTGCTATGCAGCTGCTTCCCACTAGCTATCTATTTTACATTTGGTAATGTATATATGTCAGTGCTACTCTCTCATTTCGTCCCAGCTTCCCTTTCCCATTCCCCGTCCTCAAGTATATTCTCTACCTCTGCATCTTTATTCCTGTCCTGTACCTAGGTTCATCAGAACCTTTATTTTTCTTTCAGATTTCATATATGTGTGTTAGCATATGGCATTTGTTTTTCTTTTTCTGACTTACTTCACTGTGTGTGACAAACTCTAGGTCCATCCACCTCACTACAAATAACTCAAGTTTGTTTCTTTTTATGGCCAAGTAATATCCCATTGTATACATGTGCCACATCTTCTTTATACATTCATCTCTTGATGGACATTTAGGTTGTTTCCATGTCCTGGCTATTATAGTGTTGCAGTGAACACTGTGGTACATGACTCTTTTTTAAAAATTAATTTATTTATAGGCTGCGTTGGGTCTTCGCTGCTGTGCGTGGGCTCTCACTAGGTGTGGTGAGTGGAGGCTACTCTTCATTGCAGTGTGCAGGCTTCTCACTGTGGTGGCTCCTCTTGTTGTGGAGCACGGGCTCTAGGTGCACAGGCTTCAGTCGTTGTGGCTCAAGGGCTCTAGAGTGCAGGCTCAGTAGTTGTGGCTCGTGGGCTTTGCTGCTCTGAGGCATGTGGGATCTTCCCAGACCAAGGCTCAAACCCGTGTCTCCTGCATTGGCAGGTGGATTCTTAACCACTGTGCCACCAGGGAAGTCCCATGCCTCTTTTTGAATTATGGTTTTCTCAGGGTATATGTGCAGTAGTGGGATTGCTGGGTCGTATGGTAGTTCTATTTTTAGTTTTTTGAGGAACCTCCATACTGTTCTCCATAGTGGCTGTATCAATTTACATTCCCACCAACAGTGCAAGAGGGTTCCCGTTTCTCCACACCCTCACCAACATTTATTGTTTGTAGATTTTCTGTGTGTGTGTGTGTGGTATGCAGGCCTCTCACTGTTGTGGCCTCTCCCGTTGGGGAGCATAGGCTCTGGACGCGCAGGTTCAGTGGTCACGGCTCACAGGCCCAGCCGCTCTGCGGCATGTGGAATCCTCCCATACCAGGGCACGAACCTGTGTCCCCTGCATCGGCAGGCAGACTCTCAACCACTGCGCCACCAGGGAAGCCCCGTTTGTAGATTTTTTGATGATGGCCATTCTGACCAGTGTGAGGTGATACCTCATTGTGGTTTTGATTTGCATTTCTCTAATGATTAGTGATATTGAGCATCCTTTCATGTGTTTGTTCACAATCTGTATATCTTCTTTGGAGAAATGTCTATTTAAGCCTTCTGCCCATCTTTGGATTGGGTAATTTGTTATTTTGATATTGAGCTGCATGAGCGGCTTGTATATTTTGGAGATTAATCATTTGTCAGTTGCTTCATTTGCAAATATTTCCTCCCATTCTGAATGCTGTCTTTTCGTCTTGTTTATGGTTTCCTTTGCTGTGCAAAAGCTTTTAAGTTTCATTAGGTCCCATTTGTTTATTTTTGTTTTTATTTCCATTTCTCTAGGAGGTGGGTCCAAAAGGATCTTGCTATGATTTATGTCATAGAGGGTTCTGCCTATGTTTTCCTCTAAGAGTTTAATAGTGTCTGGCCTTACATTTAGGTCTTTAATCCATTTTGAGTTTATTTTTGTATACGGTGTTAGGGAGTGTTCTAATTTCATTCTTTTTTTTTTTTTTTTTTTTTTTTTTTTTTTTTTTTTGGTTTTTGTGGTACGCGGGCCTCTCACTGTTGTGGCCTCTCCCTTTGCGGAACACAGGCTCCGGACGCGCAGGCTCAGCGGCCATGGCTTACGGGCCCAGCCACTCCGCGGCATGTGGGATCTTCCCGGACCGGGGCACGAACCCGTGTCCCCTGCATTGGCAGGCGGATTCTCAACCACTGCGCCACCAGGGAAGCCCTAATTTCATTCTTTTACATGTAGCTATCCAGTTTTCCCAGAACCACTTATTGAAGAAGCTGTCTTGTTCTCCATTGTATATTCTTGCCTCCTTTGTCTAAGATAAGGTTACCATATGTGTGTGGATTTATCCATGCACTTTCTATTCTGTTCCATTGATCTATATTTCTGTTTTTGTGCCAGTACCATACTGTCTTGATTACTGTAGCTTTGCAGTATAGTCTGAAGTCAGGGAGCCTGATTCCTCCAGCTCTGTTTTTATTTCTCAAGATTGCTTTGGCTGTTCAGGGTCTTCTGTGTTTCCAAGCAAATTGTAAAAATTTTTGTTCTAGTTCTGTGAAAAATGCCATTGGTAGCTTGATAGGGATTGTACTGAATCTGTAGGTTGCTTTGGGTAGTATAGTCATTTTCACAATGTTGATTCTTCCCCTCCAAGTACATGGTATATCTCTCCATCTGTTTGTATCATCTTTAATTTTTTCATCAGTGTCTTATAGTTTTCTGCATATGGGTCTTTTGTGTCCTTGGGAAGGTTTATTCCTAGGTATTTTATTCTTTTTGTTGCAGTGATAAATGGGATTCTTTCCTTAATTTCTCTTTCAGTTTTTTCATCATTAATATATAGAAATGCAAGAGATTTCTGTACATTAATTTTGTAACCTGCTACTTTACCAAATTCATTGTTAATTCTAGTAGTTTTCTGGTAGCATTTTTAGGATTCTCTATGTATAGTAAGTATCATGTCATCTGCAAACAGTGACACTTTCACTTCTTCTTTTCTGATTTGTATTTCTTTTATTTCTTTTTCTTCTCTGATTGCTGTGGCTAAAACTTCCAAAACTATGTTGAATGACAGCGGTGAGCATGGACAACCTTGTCTTGTTCCTGATCTTACAGGAAATGGTTTCAGTTTTTCACTATTGAGACTGATGTTGGCTGTGGGTTTGTCATATATGGCTTTTATTATGTTGAGGTAGGTTCCCTCTATGCCCACTTACTGGAGAGTTTTTATCATAAGTGGGTGTTGAATTTTGTCAAAAGCTTTCTCTGCATCTGTTGAGATTATCATATGGTTTTTATCCTTAAATTTGTTAATATGGTGTATCACATTGATTGAGTTGCATATAGTGAAGAATCCTTGCATTCCTGGGATAAACCCCACTTGATCATGGTGTATGATCCTTTTAATGTGCTGTTGGATTCTGTTTGCTAGTATTTTGTTGAGGATTTTTGCATCTATGTTCATCAGTGATATTGGTCTGTAGTTTTCTTTTTTTGTGTGACATCTTTGTCTGGTTTTGGTATCAGAGTGATGGTGGCCTTGTAGAACGCGATTGGGAGTGTTCCTTCCTCTGCTATATTTTGGAAGAATTTGAGAAGGATGGGTGTCAGCTCTCCTCTAAATGTCTGATAGAATTCACCTGTGAAGCCATCTGGTCCTGGGCTTTTGTTTGTTGCAAGATTTTTGATCACAGTTTCAATTTCACTGCTTGTGATTGGTCTGTTCATATTTTCTATTTCTTCTTGGTTTGGTCTTGGAAGGTTGTACTTTTCAAAGGATTGTCCGTTTCTTCCAGGTTGTCCATTTTACTGGCATATAGTTGCTTGTAGTAGTCTCTCATGGTCCTTTGTATTTCTGCAGTGTCAGTTGTTACTTCTCATTTTTCATTTCTAATTCTATTGATTTGAGTCTTCTCCCTTTTTTTCTTGATGAGACTGGCTAATGGTTTATCAATTTTGTTTATCTTCTCAAAGAACAAGCTTTTAGTTTTATTGATCTTTGCTATCTTTTCCTTCATTTCTTTTTCAATTATTTCTGATCTGATCTTTATGATTTCTTTCCTTCTGCTAACTTTGGGGTGTTTTTGTTCTTCTTTCTCTAATTGCTTTAGGTGTAAGGTTAGGTTGTTTATTTGAGATTTTTCTTGTTTTTTGCGGTAGGATTGTATTGCTATAAACTTCCTTCTTAGAACTGCTTTTGCTGCTTCCCATAGGTTTTGCGTTATCGTGTTTTCATTGTCATTTGTTTCTAGGTAGTTTTTGATTTCTTCAGTGATCTCTTGGTTATTTTGTAGTGTATTGTTGAGCCTCCATGTGTTTGTAGTTTTTACAGATTTTTTCCTCTAATTGATGTCTAGTCTCATAATGTTGTGGTCGTAAAAGATACTTGATACGATTTCAATTTTCTTAAACTTACCAAGGCTTTATCTGTGACCCAAGATATGATCAATCCTGGAGAATGTTCCATGAACACTTGAGAAGAAAGTGTATTCTGTTGTTTTTGCATGGAATGTCCTATAAATATCAATTAAGTATATTTGGTCTAATGTGTCTTTTAAAGCTTGTGTTTATTTATTTTCATTTTGGATTATCTGTCCATTGGTGAAAGTGGGGTGTTAAAGTCCCCTACTATGATTGTGTTACCATCGATTTCCCCTTTTATGGCTGTTAGCACTTGTCTTATGTATTGAGGTGCTCCTATGTTGGGTGCATAAATATTTACAATTGTTATATCTTCTTCTTGGATTGATCCCTTGATCATTATGTAGTGTCCTTCTTTGTCTCTTGTAATAGTCTTTGTTTTAAAGTCTATTTTGTCTGATATGAGAATTGCTACTCCAGCTTTCTTCTGATTTCCATTTGCATGGAATATATTTTTCCATCCCCTCACTTTCAGTCTGTATGTGTCCCTAGGTCTGAAGTGGTCTCTTGTAGACAGCATATATATGGGTCTTGTTTTTGTGTCCATTCATCCAGTCTGTGTCTTTTGCTTGGAGCATTTAATCCATTTACATCGATATGTATGTTCCTATTACCATTTTCTTAATTGTTTGGGGTTTGTTATTATAAGTCTTTTCCTTCTCTTGTGTTTCCTGCCTAGAGAAGTTCCTTTAGCATTTGTTGTAAAGCTGGTTTGGTGGTGCTGTATTCTCTTAACTTTTGCTTGTCTGTAAATTTTGATTTCTCCGTTGAATCTGAATGAGATCCTTGCTGGGTAGAGTAATCTTGGTTGTAGGTGTTTCCCTTTCATCACTTTAAATATGTCCTGCCACTCCCTTCTGGCTTGCAGAGTTTCTGCTGAAAGATCAGCTGTTAACCTTATGGAGATTCCCTTGTGTGTTATTTGTTGTTTTCCCCTTGCTGCTTTTAATATTTTTCCTTTGTATTTAATTTTTGATAGTTTGAATAATATGTGTCTTGGTGTGTTTCTCCTTGGATTTATCCTGTATGGGACTCTCTGCGCTTCCTGGGCTTGATTGACTATTTCTTTTCCCATGTTAGGGAAGTTTTCAACTATAATGTCTTCAAATATTTTCTCAGCCCCTTTCTTTTTCTCTTCGTCTTCTGGGACCCCTATAATTTGAATGTTGCTGCGTTTAATGTTGTCCCAGAGGTCTCTGAGACTGTCCTCAATGATTTTCATTCTTTTTTCTTTATTTTGCTCTGTAGCAGTTATTTCCACTATTTTATCTTCCAGGTCACTTATCCGTTCTTCTGCCTCAGTTATTCTGCTATTCATTCCTTCTAGAGTATTTTTAATTTCATTTATTGTGTTGTTCATCATTGTTTGTTTGCTCTTTAGTTCCTCTAGGTCCTTGTTAAACATTTCTTTGATTTTCTCCATTCTATTTCCAAGATTTTGGATCAATCTTGACTATCATTACTCTGAATTCTTTTTCAGGTAGACTGCCTATTTCCTCTTCATTTGTTTGGTCTAGTGGGTTTTTACCTTGCTCCTTCATCTGCTGCATATTTCTCTGTTTTCCTATTTGTTTAACCTACTGTGTTTGTGGTCTCCTTTTCACAGACTGCAGGTTCGTAGTTCCCGTTGTTTTTGGTGTCTGCTCCCAGTGGGTTAGGGTTGTTCAGTGGCTTGTTTAGGCTTCCTGGTGGAGGGGACTGGTATCTGTGTTCCGGTGGGTGGGGCTGTATCTTGTCCTTTTGGCAGGCAGGGCCACGTCTGGTGGTGTGTTTTGGAGTGTCTGTGAAATTAGTATGACTTTAGGCAGCCTCTCTGTTGATGGGTAGGGTTGTGTTCCTGTCTTGCTAGTTGTTTGGCATGGTGTGTTCAGCACTGAAGCTTGCTGGCCATTGGGTGGAGCTGTGTCTTAGTGTTCAGATGAAGATCTCTGGGAGAGCTCTCACCAATTGATATTATGTGGGGCTGGGAGGTCTCTGGTGGTCCAATGTCCTGGACTTGGCCCTCCCACCTCGGAGGCTCAGGCCCGAGACCCAGATGGAGCACCAAGACCCTGCCAGCCATACAGCTCAGAAGAAATGGAAGAGAGAAAAAAACAAAAACAAAAAACGAACAGACAGAGCCCTAGGACAAATGGTAAAAGCAAACTTATACAGACAAAATCACACAAAGAGGCATCACATACACACTCACAAAAAAGAGAAAAGGGGAAAATATATATATATATATATATATATATATATATATATATATATATATATATATATATATATATAAAAGGAAGAGAGCAACCAAACCCCAATAAACAAATCCACCAATGATAATAAGCACTAAATACTAAACTAAGATAAACATAAAACCAGAAAAAAATTAGATGTAGAAAGCAAACCCCAAGTGTACAGTTGCTCCCAAAGTCCACCGCCTCAATTTTGGGAACATTCGTTGTCCATTTAGGTATTCTTCAGATGCAGGGTTTATCAGGTTCATTGTGGGAATTTAATCTGCTTCTCCTGAGGCTGCACAGAGAAATTTCCCTTTCTCTTATTCTTTCACACAGCTTCTGGGGTTCAGCTTTGGTTTTGGCCCCAACTCTGTGAGTAGGCCACCCTCAGGAGTCTGTTCCCCGCCCAGAGAGCTGGGGGTTAAAGCAGCGGCTGATTAGGGCTCTCTTGCTCTCTAAGGCCAGGGGGAGGGAGGGGTACGGTAGTCATAACTGGGATGTGGGGAGAGCCTGAGGTGGCAGACAGAGGTCAGTGTGACATTGTACCAGCCTGAGGCACACTGTGCATTCTCCTGGAGAAGTTGTCCCTGGATCAAGGGACCCTGGCAGTGGCAGGCTGCACAAGCTCCCAGGGAGGGTGTGGAGAGTGACCCGTGCAGGCACACAGGATGCTTGGTGTCAGCGGCAGCAGTGTTAGCAGTTCAGGCCCGTTCTGTGGTCCGAGCTGATAGCCGTGGCTCATGCCCATCTCTGGAGCTCGCTTAAGCAGTGTTCTGCCTTCTGTGGGCACACTGGGAAGGAATCCCCGCTCCTCGTGCACCCCAAAACAAAGGTTTCTTGCCTCTCTGGCAGGTCCAGACATTTTCCCGGACTCCCTTCCGGCTAGCCGTGGCGCACTAACCCCTTCAGGCTGTGTTCACGCCGCCAACCCCAGTCCTCTCCCTGCGATCCAATCTCCGAAGCCCGAGCCTCAGCTCCCAGTCCCCGCCTGCCCCGGCGGATGAGCAGACAAGCCTCTCGGGCTGGTGAGTGCTGGTTGGCACCAGTCCTCTGTGCGGGAATCTCTCCACTTTGCCCTCTGCTGCTGTGCTCTCCTCCGTGGCTCTGAAGCTTCCCTCCAACTACCCCCCAACCCCGTCTCCACAAGTGAAGGGGCTTCCTAGTGTGTGGAAACCTTTCCTCCTTCACAGCTCCTTCCCAGAGGTGCAGGTCCCGTCCCTATTCTTTTGTCTCTGTTTTTTCTTTTTTCTTTTGCCCTACCCAGGTACGTGGGGAGTGTCTTGCCTTTTGGGAAGTCTGAGGTCTTCTGCCAGCATTCAGTAGGTGTTCTATAGGAGTTGTTCCATGTGTAGATGTATTTTTGATGTATCTGTGGGGAGGAAGGTGATCTCCACATCTTACTCCTCCTCCATCTTGAAGGTCTCCTGCACTGATCTGTTTGTTTGTTTAGCACTGCACAGCATGTGGGATCTTAGTTCCCCAACCAGCAATTGAACCTGCGCCCCCTGCATTGGAAGCGCAGAGTCCTAATCACTGAACCACCAGGGAAGTCCCTGCATTAGTGTAGTTCTGAAGAAAACTAATTCTTACATATAGGTTGGTCACAATAATGAATAATATTGCCATTACATACATATCAGTATGGACTGATACTCAGATATTTATTTTCTACTTTGGGTTATAATCCAATAATACCTTATTTTGTTGCTCAAATTGTTCCAGTTTTGGCTACTGGGAACTTTTTCAGTTCGTTCTTGTACCCCTTTGTCTCAATCTGTTTTTAACGTAAATCACATTATTCTTTTATCTTTATCTCTTTATTCTCCCATTTCAGATATTTGTATATCTAAAGTTTTATTGTCAATGAATAATGTAGGGTCCAAGTTGATGAGCAGGAGTCAGGACCACCAAGATATTTTATGTCAAACCAGCTCAACATTTCAGTGAGATAATTTCCTTGAGGTTAAATTAAAAAGCTCAAATGCCAGGGTTTATTATTATATATGTGTGGGTAGATATTTTATCCAAACTGTCTCATGTGCTTATTTAGATAAACAGTGTTGAAATGGTGTAAGGCCAAATCTTTGCTTCTGACCTCATCTTGTCCAGTCTGTGCCACATGCCATTACCAGGTTAATTTTTCTAAAGTATAAGTCTACATATGTTACTTCTTTATAGCCTACAATAAATCCCTAGTGCTTACCAAATAAAAGACCAAATCATCAGCCCAGTATTCACTACATTGCATGCCAAGGCCCCAAATCAGTTTTTTTTTTTTTTTTTTTTTTTTTTTTTTTTTTTTTTTATCCTGTATGCGGGCCTCTCACTGCTGTGGCCTCTCCCTCTGCGGAGCGCAGGCTCCAGACGTGCAGGCCCAGCGGCCATGGCTCACGGGCCCAGCCGCTCCGCGGCATGTGGGATCCTCCCAGACCGGGGCACGAACCCGTGTCCCCTGCATCGGCAGGCGGACTCCCAACCACTGCGCCACCAGGGAAGCCCCGCCAAATCAGTTTTTTAAATCTTTCATTTCTCATTATTTTCCTACTTATAACATATGTCCCTGCCACGTTGAACCTAAGCTCATAAAGATGTTTTTTCCTTTTTTTTGCCTCTATAGTTTCACTAATGTTGCTGATGAGAAGCAACACCCATTTCTATTCACCTTGCAACAGAAATATTCCGTTTTCCCCATCTAATCCATTTCTACCATTGTCTGTCCTGCCCTGTGGTCTGGGAGGCTGACATGTGGTTCCCAGCAATACTGTCTTTCTCTCTGCCTTCCTGGTGTGTTCAACCAATGGGAAGCCCAGAAGGACATCAGAAAATGAGGTCAGGGTAGTTTTCCCCTTGTTTCCTTCCTGAGGATTTACCCCAGGCTTCTCAGGTCCTCTCAGGGCAGCCGTCACACAGCTTTCTCCTTTGGGATGCAGGTAACTGCTCCCTCCCCTCCTCCCAAGGCCTAGGGATGATAACGTGCAGCTGTTGTTGCACAATCCCCTGTCATTTCCCTGTACCTCCCACCCACACCTTTGTAAATGGTCTTCATTAAATCCTTGTATTATCACAGTTTGAGTGCCATCTATTTCCTCTTGTGACCCTGATGCTCACTTCCTCTTTAGAATTAAAACCACTTCTTTCAAGAAACTTTCACTTACACTTCTCACAGGATATCATCTTTCCTTCTCCTGAGCATAAAATAGCACTTCATCTAAAGGCATTAGTCAAAGTTTGCATTTTCTTTGAGGGCTTTTCTAATGCCTTCTTTTTGAGTGCTAAGGGGAAGAGGACCAGCTTATTACCCTTCGTTCCTCATAGTCCCTAACAGTGTCCTGCGTGGTACTAGGTACTTGAGACATTATTTGCTAAATACATGAATATTTGAAAACATATCTTCCAAGAGTTATGTTTGTTAACTTATACAGAGTTCTCATTCACTTGAGAAAGGAAGTGGGATTTTTGCAAAGAATGGGAAAATTAATGTTTTATTCCCATACTCAAGATGCATTCTATAGAAGACTGACAAAATCATGTTGATTTCTACTTTACTATATTCCCAATAGCTAATTCTGAGAATCTTGGAAAAATGAGTTGGAAATGACTTGATTGAATTTCAGATGATGACATTCTACAGAACATTTCCAAATATTCTGTATTCCATTCCACCTCTTTCAAAGTTCACCTTCTCTTTCCTGTTTAACCTCACCTCATTATTGATAGATGCATTGTGCCACAATTAATCCAAATATTACATAACGTAATTTTCATTTGCTCTACTACTTTATAATTATTTACCAGTTTCTTATCAATTTGTTTGTATTAGCAGGGAAAGTGCTTTCCACTTCTTTTGTATCTCACCACACTCTTGTATTTTACAAGTGGTGCTTCATTAATAGACCATCAGAATTCTGAGAAGTCTAGAGAAGTCACCATCCCTTTATTTGCTAAAATATAGTTTCAAAATATAGAGCTATTTTTGTGAACTGAATGTTTGTGTCCCCCTGACCACAAAACTCATATGTTGAAACCCTAACCCCCAGTGTGATGGTATTAGGAGGTGAAGCCTTTGGGAAGTAATTAGGTTTAGATGAGATCATGAAGGTGAGGGCCCCATGATGGGAATACTGTCCTCATAAGGAGAAAGGCCAAAATTCTCTCTCTTTCTCCAATATTTGAGGACACAGCACAAAGGTGGCCAACTGCAAGCTAGGAAGAGCATCCTCACCAAGAAACTGAACTGACTCATACTTGATCTTGGACTTCCCAGCATTCAGAACTATGAGAAATAAATTCCTGTTGTTTAACCTGTTTAAGCTATGTTATTTTGTTATGGCAGCCCAAACAAGCTTTCTTCATTTGAAGAAACCAAAGTCAATTTTTATATTAAGATAACATTTGAGAGACTTAAATAACTGTTATTCTTGAATTATTATTCAAAATAATGCTTAGTTTACAAAGCCCTTGATTATATTTCTCAACATTCACAGATACTGGGACTTACCATTGTTTTTTTTAGAAAGTATGCATGGCTCTCCTTCTGTTGATGTCTCTCTTGATTTGGCAAAGAGAACACAGAGGACAGCAAAGGGTCACTATATAGTCATCACAAATGGATCCCTGTTTGAAAATATAAAAGAAACAGAAATGTAAAATCCACCTATCTGGGAATTAAGACTTTTGGATTTTCAAGACATTTTGAAGAGAAGCAGCAGGCATTGATCCTTTGAATTTGGAGTCGGGATGGTTACATTCAGGAGAATGTTAGTTGATTTCTCTATATAGCTTCTGTCTCTTTTTATGACATCAAATGTTTTTCTATACTTTGTGACATTGAAAATAGAAGATACCTCACCAAACTATCAATATGAGGGTAAAATAAGGAGTTTCAGGAAGTAAAATCTCTTTTCTCCTCTACCAGCTCCCTTTCTCAGGAAGCTACTAGAGGATGCCTTCACCAAAGCGAAGGAGCAAACCAAGAAAGGTATAAGAAACCAGAGACTAACATGGGGGAGCGGTTAATGGAATCTCCAGTCATGGTGAAGGATATCTCAGGGCAAAAGCAGAGCACCAGGAGTGAAAAGCATCTAGTTCAAAGGGTAGCAGGTCGGGGAGTGATTTCATCAAGGAGAGGAAAATGATAGAAGGTCTGATGTATTGAATGTTTGGGGAAGAGATTTAGAAAACCGGGAAAGAGTTTGGGACTGCACTACTCTTAAGTAAATGAAAAACTCCTAATGAAAAGGCCAAGCATTATTAACAGTAGGAAAAACAAAGTTTAGTAGAAGAGGCAATCATAGTTCACTACATGATTCAACTCAACTCTGAAGAGCAAGCAGAGCTCTCATAATATAAATACTAACTATGGATTTAGCCAACATTATATATAACTATATTGGAAGGAGTGGGGTAGGGGTAGGGTGCATGTCCATGGTGAGAAAGGGGGAGAAAACAGAACTAAATTCTCATCTTCCACAGTAGGAAGTCCAGAGACAATGCCCCAAACTGCAAAGTCAAAAAGTAGCGATACAAGTCTACCATTTGGAGATATGGAGGTAAACACCCAAAGATCAGCCTTGGGAAAGAGGAAGGGAGAAAAGTTTGGGGACTACTATTTTCCTTAACAAACCTTATAAATTAGATAATTTTAAAAACTATGTGCTTGCCGAGCTTTGTTAACTAAAACGAAAGCTGTACTAGAAAACAGGGCTGGGGGGATTTAGTGAGCCAGAAATCATCAGCAATTTTTGGAAAAAAAAATGAAGCAGATGGGATTACATTGATGGAGAAAGTAAAACAGAGCTAAGGAACATGAAACCTAACATAGTCAGAGGCATGGTATTAGATAAACCCCAAACCAAAAACTCTCAGTTCAGAAAGGAGGAAGAACCGGCTGGAGAATGAAAGATGAGTGGTTAACTGATGCCAGCTTGAGCAGCTGGGCCAGCCTAGAGGTGCCAGCTGTGGCCTTTCCTGGAACACAGCCTGCAGAGCAGTTTAACAGATGAACCTAATGTGGGCTTTGGGGCCCCAGAGGAGAAGAGGGGTGAGATAAGTGGGGCAGCTATTCACCTATCGCGTAAGAGGTCAGACTCTCAAAGACCACAAACACACTAAAAGAAATAATAAAAGGTAAAGACATTTTAGCACGGCTGAGAAATCTAAATCACTCCCACCCATGAGATAGCCAAATTATTTTACGTTTGGTATTCATAGAATAGTATTTTTTCCTTCTTTTCTTTTTTTGGCTGAATAGACCTTTCCTGGTTCCTTTTGTTCCCTTTAGTAGTTCTAGATGTTCCACAACTAATTTTTATTAGCAATGACCCTTACATTTTTACCCACAACTTAACATTATATATTAAAAAAAATTTTTTAACATCTTTATTGGAGTATAATTGCTTTACAATGGTGTGTTAGTTTCTGCTTTATAACAAAGTGAATCAGCTCTACATATACATATATCCCCATATCTCCTCCCTCTTGCGTCTCTCTCCCACCCTCCCTATCCCAACCCTCTAGGTGGTCGCAAAGCACCCAGCTGATCTCCCTGTGCTCTGCGGCTGCTTCCCACTAGCTATTTTACATTTGGTAGTATATATAAGTCCATGCCACTCTCTCACTTTGTCCCAGCTTACCCTTCCGCCTCCCCGTGTCAAGTCCATTCTCTACATCTGTATCTTTATCCCTGTTCTGCCCCTAGGTTCTTCAGAACCATTTCTTTTCTTTTTTTAAAGATTCCATATATATATATGTTAGCATACAGTATTTGTTTTTCTCTTTCTGACTTACTTCACTCTGTATGACAGACTCTAGGTCCATCCATCTCACTTCAAATAACTCAATTTTGCTTCTTTTTAATGGCTGAGTAATATTCCATTGTATATATGTGTCACATCTTCTTTATCCATTCATCTGTTGATGGACACTTAGGTTGCTTCCATGTCCTGGCTATTAACATTATATTTATCTTGAGATTCATCTACATTGTTGTGGGTATCAATAGTTCATTCCTTTTTATTGCTGAGTAGTATTCTATTATATGGATAGATCACAATTTGTTTATCCATTCACCTGCTGGGGGACATTTGGGTGGTTTTTAGTTTGGAGCTATTACAAGCAAAACTGCTCTGAACATTTGTGTACAAGTCTTGGTATGGATATATATTTTTGCAGGGTAAGTATCTAGGAGCAGAATGGCTGGGCCAAAAAGTAGGTGTATATTTAACTTTTTAAGAAACTGTATTTTACAATTCAATCAGCAGTGCATGAGAGTTTCAGTTCCTCCATATCCGCTCACACTTGGTGTGGTTTATGCTGATTAATTTCAGCTATCCCAATAGGTGTGTAGTGGTATCTCATTGTGGTTTTAATTTGCATTTCTCTAATGACTGATGATGTTGAACATCTTCTTATGTGCTTATTTGCCATTCAAATTTTTTCTTTTTTTTTTCTAATTTTATTGTTTGGGTTAAAAATATATACTTAACATGAGATCTACCCTCTTAACACATTTAAGTTTACACAACACAACGATTTGAAGAATCCCCAAATAATTATACTGAGTGAAAGAAGCTACACACTGTATAGTTCTATTATATAAAATGGTAGAAAATGAAAACTAATCTATAGTGAGAGAAAGCATATTGGTGGTTACTTGGGGAAGAGGGGAGGGGAAAGAAGGAAAGATTACAAAGGGATGTGAGTAAATTTTGGGGGTGATGGATATGTTCACTATTTTGACTGTGAGGTTTCACAGGTATATACATATGTCTAAACTTATCAAATTGTACATTTTAAATATATGCAGTTTATTGAAAGTCAGCTATACCTTAGTAATGTTCTTTTTATTAAAAAATGTGTATTTATCTATCAATGACAGACAAAGCCTTTAGAATATCTTTGTTTCTTCCTCTTCCTTCCAATCTTCCAAATTTTGTCAAAACCAATTGAAGTTTTAGTTTCAGACTGTTATTAATTTTTCAAACTCCTAATGAGCATTTAAAAAATTGATTATGTACTAAGCCTTTAAAAATGTTGATAACTTTCATGTTAAATAGTCATAGTGTAATAAATAAAGAGCTCCTACAAATCAATTAGAAAAGACAAACAACTCAATAAAAAATGAACAAAGTATATGTACAGATAATTTATAGAAGAAATGAAAAAGGACAATAAATTTTCAAAAAGTTGCTTGATCTATCTAATAAAAATTTAACTAAGACAACAAGGAAATATCATTTTTGCCTCTCTGACAGGCAACATGAAAAAATATTATATTGGCACACATATAATATTAATAAATTATAAATTGACATAATCTTTTTGAAGGGATACTTGACAGTATTTTTCAAATTTTGAATGTGCATATCCTGTGATCTGTCAATCTAATCTAGTACACCATCCTACAAAAATACCAGTGCATGTACAAAATCATATATGTACAACTATTTAAACTGCAATATCACTTAACCTTTCATCAATAACGAAGTGATTAAGTATATTATCTCTATGATGGAATACTATGCAGACATTAAAAAGAATCTGTATTACAGACATAAAGGGGGTCTACCATATATTAAGTGGAAAACACAGGTTACAATATAGTATGAACTCATTAAAAAAAAAAAAAGCGATAAAAGAGCCCTGCAAATCCCAAACCCCATATGTCTAGAGCTATAGCTATAGCTACATCTAATCTATATGTATATGCCTTATAGGCATAGGAAAAAAAAACCTGAGGAAGGAGACCATCAAGTTACTAATAGAATTTATCACTGAGTAGAGATTTTCACTTTTTATTGTACATACCTCTGTGTTTGAATTTGTCATAAAATTACCTATATATGTATTATTTTGTATAATTAAAAAAGTAAGAAATATTTTCAAATGAAAAAATAAAATAATTTCAATGGAATAAAATAAGTTCCTAAAATATTCTGCCTATTTATTGATATTTGTTTCCTGTGATGGTTAATTTTATGTCAACTTGGCCAGGTCATAGTACCCAGATATTAGATCAAACACTATTCTAGATGTTTCTGTGAAGATAATATTTCAGATTAGATTAACATTTAAATCAGTAGACTTAGAGTAACCCTCCATAATGTGGGTGGGCCTTATCTAATTAGTTGAAGGCCTTAATAGAGAAAGAACGACTTCCCCTGAGTAAGAAGGAATTCTGCCTGGTGGGCCTACTTACTTTACAGGGATGGTGTAAGGATTAAATGATGTAACATATGTAATATACCTGGGGCATAGTAGGCTCTGAACAATCCTCTTCCACTGTATGACATACATTGCAAATACAAGAGTTGTTTATTTTCTAAGGTTTTCACAGAAACGTAGAAGGAGGCCCCATAACCAGAGGATCTATTGCTACAGTAATGGAATACAAGGTTGCAGATGCTAAGAAACTCCTACTAATCAAATTCAGATGATGGGTACCATCAAATTTTCTCCACGTTTATAACAATTATTTTGAACGTGGGCGCATACTTGAGTGATACAGTATCATAAGAGACTCACCGGGATGCCGTATCGAGTCCTGTAGAGGGTCCTCATCGCAACACTTGTTCCACAAAGACAGCATTCATTCATATCAGATGCAACTTGACATGCAAGACACGTGAAGCAAAATATGCCACAGAGACCTGGACACATGAAATCAGAGGTACAAATTACTCCACTCTGCCCCCACCACAGTTGAAAGTTAGTGTGCGTTCATGAATGGTGGTCCAAATCCTGGGGCCTTTGTCACACATCCTGCTGCCAAGTCCATCTTCACTGCTTTTGCTCAGCATCGCATCAGCTTCTCCCTTCTCCCCACCCAATCATTTCTGGAATAACTACACCTGTAGTTATTCTGTGTTAGTCTGTATTCTTTTTGTAGTACTGCCTTCATCCATGTATTGAATGATTCACTGAAACCTAGCCATGTTCCAGAGGTAATCCTCAGTACTGACAATGCCTCTGTCTTAAGTCTAGAAGGGAAGTTAGATAATATGAAAAGTTCTCTAACAGAAACCTACTCAGGATGCCAAGGAGTCACTCACACAAATTGGGCCTCCAGTGCGCTGGGAAGGAAATGTTGCTTGATCTGAATATTGAAGGATGATTAGGAATTTTATAGGTAGAGGAAAGGGAAAAGAGCCTCTTTAGATAACATGGTATGTCTCGGCAATGGCTGGTTTTCATTCAGCATGGCTGGAGCCAGGGATGGGACGGGAATGAAGCTGGACCCACGGCGGGTTGGAGACTGGATAACGAGGAAGTACGAGTGCTAAGAATGGGTCATGGAAGTCATGAGGAACCTCTGAAATATTTTAAGAAGGGAGAATGATTTGGTCAGATCTACAATTAAGAAATTCTGTATGAAGATATTAAGCTCATATTAAGACTTGTAATTCACTTATCCGAGTAACAATACTAGGGGTTAAGGGATTAGAATGTTCATCTTTAGAAGGTTTTATTATTGTGGTTTCATTATCACTATGATATGCAGATGTGGAACTAATGTCCTGAGAAGTGTAAGTCATCACCCCAGGTCATCCAGTAGGGCAATGAGAGCAAATCAGTAAACCCAACTGTTCCATTTCCTAGGTAATTCTTTCCCTCTGTGCTTTTAAAAAAATATTATTTTTAATATCTAATATTACTTTAAATATTATTTTTTTTTATTTTTTACAATCTACTTTAAAAAATTTTTATTTATTTATCTTTAGGTTTGGCTGCGTTTGGTCTGCGTTGCTGCGCTCGGGCTTTCTCTACTTGAAGAAGGCGGTGGCTACTCTACGTTATGGTGCGCGGGCTTCTCATTGCGGTGGCTTCTCTTGTTGTGGAGCACAGGCTCTAGGCGCACAGGTTTCAGCAGTTGTGGCTTGCAGGCTCTAGAGCGCAGCCTCAGTAGTTGTGGCGCACGGGCTTAGTTGCTCTGCAGCATGTGGGATCTTCCCAGACCAGGGTTTGAACCCGTGTTCCTTGCATTGGCAGGCCGTCCTTAACCACTGCGTCACCAGGGAAGCCCCCCTTTATGCTTTTCTATGTAATTATTAAGTCGATTTCAAATTGCAATTCTACTGATAAATTAAAGGTTAACAAGGTTTCCTTTCCGGTCTCAGAACACTGTGTAGACTTCAAAGAGGCCGGAAAACAAAGACAAAAAGGAAAACCTCAGAGCAAAACTTGTTATATAGGCAGGTTCGTTTATTTCCTGCTTGGTGTTAAGAACTAAGCATTTGACCTCTCTGACACACCCATCTTCTCTCAAACTTCCTCTCTCCCAAGTTTACTTAGAGAGCTCTCATAAAAGAAACAAAACAAAAAACAAGGAGAGTCAGAGATATTTTACCCAATGAGAAGTTAATTGCCTTTAGAATTCTTTGTTCTTAGGTGTGTAACAAAGCTAAATGTACAAATAAAATAATTCTTCTCTGAGCTCATGCTGAAACCATGGATGAAAATTATCCCTTGTTTACTGGGCACAGTGTAACTATAAAATAATGAGTTTAATTTATGTGTAACAAGAGCAGTCTTTTTTTTCTTTAATCAAGTAAAACTTGAAATGTCTCTTTTAGGATGTATGGTCTATTTATAGTCATTAGACCAAGTCTGTTCATTATTAGTCATCAGCTTTTTTCCTGTTATCTTAACTCCAGAACTTATTTTGGGAGTAAAACTTTTCTTCGAAGGGTGGAGAATAAGTAATTTACAATCCGTACAGGCTTTTTCTGTTAACAAAGCATTGCCTGACACACAGGGCACTTTGGCATCAGTGGGGAACGTTTACTCCACAATAAGGGAGGAATGAAGGAAGGATTGGGTCTTTGGTAATTCACCTCCGCATCAGTTACGGGGGCACTTTCCCCAGCACTTACAGACGCCGCAATCGCTGAAGCAGTCACACATGCCCGTCTGCCAGTTAGAGGTTTGAGGAACCGGACCATTTCCAGGCTGAGTTACAATGACCACCGGAGATGGAGCTTGCATTTTCGATGCAGGGTCTTAGTGGCTGTGGTCTGAAAAGGAAAAACTTGGTGTAAGTAGCCTGGAGGTTGCTCTTGGAAGCCTGTTTTGAGGGACTCGCGGGCAGGTGAGGCAATTTAGACCAAGTGACTTGTTGATCTTTGAAGAACAGAATTTCTGCAGAGGCCCCTGGGGGAAGGGATTCACTGAACTGGTAAAACGTGACAGATTCTTCTCTTGGCGTTAGGGAACATAACAGGGTTGTTAAGAACTGTTTTAAACAGGTGCCTGGTCTCCACACAAGACAGGGAAACAAATGAGGAAACCTGTGATAATGACCATGCCGACTAAAAATTGTTGCGCGCTGTTTGGTTCTACAAGAACCAAGTCACCAGCCACAGCAGTCGCTGACCTTCAACACACCCTGAAAGGAGTTCAGGGCGGTGATCAGGAATGCGGGGCACTGTGTGCTCTGGGAAACACTGTTAGGACAGGCCTTCAGAGAGTTAGATGTGTTTTTTTTTTTTCCGCGGTATGCGGAAAAAGGCCACTGCTGTGGCCTCTCCCGTTGTGGAGCACAGGCTCCGGACGCGCAGGCCCAGCGGCCACGGCTCACGGGCCCAGCCGCTCCGCGGCATGTGGGATCTTCCCGGGCCGGGGCACGAACCCGTGTCCCCTGCATCGGCAGGCGGACTCTCAACCACTGCGCCACCAGGGAAGCCCGAGTTAGATGTTTTTTAGGAGAAGATTTTATGAGCCCCATTTCTTACATCTTCTCATTATCTAGAAAACCACTAAAATCATTAACGGAGGCGTCTGCCCCTTGTGACCAGCAGCAACCTTCTGCCAAAATGTGTGCTTGATGGCACGTGCTCCCTTCACTAAAACCATGTAGTAGTGACCTCCCCTCCGACCCCTTCGCATTAGTTCCTCAGAGCTATCTGAGAGAGGCTGTTCTCCCAGGCTATAATCCTCATTTGGCTCCAAATAAAACTTAACTCACAACGCTCACGTTGTGCATTTTTTTTCTGTTGACAAAAGGAGTAGCAAATTACGGAAACAGACTTCTGTAAAACTGCACCATCCTAAGCTTTTGTGTACTTGCAACCTTTCTCCTCTTGCCCCTCTTTTATGTTCCCTTTTGTTGTGGACTTGTTTCTGATGAGCAGTTGTAAAGGAAAAACTCCCCTGTTTTCTGTCTACTCACAGAACACTGTCACCTGTGATCACCAAATGTGTGGTAGCTTTTTTCCACACCAAGCAATTCTGCAACACCAGCTGGGGGTCCATTGGGTTGCACCCTGCAGGCCTGCAAGCCCTGTACTTGTCCAGAGACCGAAGAAAGAGCCCAGAGTCAGTGAGAGAAACATCAATGGTTTAATGGATAAGGGGATCTTACATTTCTGAAGCAAGGTCCTGGAGTGACAGCCCACCAGTCTTCTCTCCCAGGGCAGGGGATGGCGGGAGGGGGAGGTTACCAGTTTTAGGGGGGATTGACATCAGGTTGGCTCACTGGTTACCAGGGAAACCAGCAGAGGAGCACAGCCTCTCACCACCCCTTTGATAAGCTATCACAGGAAGATATTCTGATCTAAAGCTTAGAACAATCACTAGCTGGGGCCAGGGGCAAGTACGTAGGTATTTGCTGATTAGGGAAGGTCAGTCATCTGAATAGAATGTAGGTGAAGCAGGGACTGGTGGAGCAGAGAATGTACAGAGAACAAGAGAACAGACATCTTGGGGAGCCTGCCCATACAGTGTCCTACAATTTAGTTCAATTCTGACACTGTCTACAGGAGACAGTGTCAGATTCCACGTGTTAAGGGCTCAGTCCCACAAGACTGCCCTCCCTCCCCTACTTCTGATGTCAATTGTAAGACTAGGTTGTCACCTGTGCTTCTGACCAAATAGATCAGAGGTTCCCATGACCCCTTCCTCAGGTTTGATAAATTTGCTGGAGTGGCTCACAGAACTCAGGAAAATAGATTACTTACTAGATTATTGATATTTACTAAGGCTATTAAAGGATACGAATGAACAACCAGATGAAAAGATACATAGGGTGAGGTTCAGAACCTGTGAAGTTTGGGGTGAGCCACCCTCCCAGCACACCAACCCCAAAGCTCTCTGAACCCTGTCCTTTTGGGTTCGTATGGAGCCTTGATTACATAGGCATGATTGATTAAATCATTGGCCATTGGTGATTGAACTCAGTCTCCAAACCCCTCTCCCCTCCCCTGGAAGTCTGAGAGCTGGGGCTAAAAGTTCCAACCCTCTAAACAAAGATTGGTTTCCCTGGCAACCAGCACCCTCAAGGGCTTTCCAAAAAGTCACTTCATTAGCATAAACTCCTCTGTAGTTGAGAGGGGCCTGTTATGAATAACAAGACACCATTATCGCTCTTACCACGTAAGACATTCCAAAGATTTTAGGAGCTCTGTGCCATGAACAGGAAAGAAGACCAAATATGTATTTCTTATTAAAAACCACAATATCACAGTAGTCCTCTCCAATCTTCCTGCATCCAAGTTTGTCCTTCACTTCAAATTTACCTGGAGCCTGTATCCCTCTGACAGTGCTGTCAGTGTTGACAGACCCTTGGTACGTGTTAGGGGCAAGCCCTGATGGTGTGCCTCAGCAAAGTTTATTATGAAGTACATTTTGTTAGGTTAGTCCTAATCTCTCTCCATCATGAGAGGCAGTGTGGGGTCATGCAACATTGATTTGATTTGAAGTGAGAATATCTTTGCTCAAATTCTGGTTTCCTACACCGTGTGATCTTGGACTAGTCATTGATCAGCCTAGTTATTTAACTAGTCATTTAAATTTCCTCCTACTAATCTGTAAAAATGGAAGTGGTTTCTGACCTATCCACCTTCTGTGCTTATTGAGAGTACTTTCTTTTGTCTGGTATTCTGAAGTGGAAATGTATTACATCTCAGTGTCTAGCACACTGCGAGTGAATCAAGCATATAAGAAGTACTTAATTCAAGAAGACAAGGAAAAGTACCTTCTATGAGTACCTTCTATGAGATAAAGTCTAGGGATGAATTTAATGAACAATAAAAAAAATCAGGGAGAATGGCTAAAATGTACAAAAATGCAGCACGGAAATTTCTTTTGATGATTTCCACAAATATCTACTGGCAATAATATCAGCTAATATTCATTGAGATTCTACCCTATATCAGGCACTGTGCTAGACTCACACTGTCCACTTAATGTTACAACAGCCCTGCTAAGTAGGAATTATTATCTTTATTGAGTTGATGAGGAAATGGAGGCTCAGAGAGTTTAAGTAAATTATGAAATTCAAATCCTTCTCTGGCTCACTCCACAGTCCCTGTCTCTCCCTTTGCGCCTTAGCTTTAAAGCCCTGCTCCATCACAGCACTTATTACAGGGTGGCATTTTCATTGGTTTGTTGTGATCGCCTTGAGAACTGGAACTCTCTTTTCATATTTATTCCTTTAGCACCAACTTTAATGTAGTCTAATAGAAGGTACTTTTCCTTGTCTTCTTGAATTAAGTACTTATTATATGTTTGATTCACTCACAGTGTGCTAGACACTGAGATGTAATACATTTCCACTTCAAAATTCAGGACAAAAGAAAAACACTAAAATTTAAAATACAGTGTTTTGAGATACTCAGGCAATGTGATTATACTAATGCTTTCTTGTATTATTTCCCTCATTGGGCAGGGTCAAAAACCAGCAAATTACCTCCATTGTTCCATATTACTTTACACTTTTTCTATTTCTTGAATTAACTGAGTTTCTTTCTAGATTGCATTGCTCAGTAATGCCTGGCTAGTTTGGTAGTTCCCGTGGACAAAAAGAGAGAGCAGTATATGAAACAAGGCAACATCTTGAATGTTTTTCCACACAATTGAAAGCGTATCAACAATGGTTCAAACATGTCTAAATCTGCCCAGGCTTCATCATAGCTAATTGTAAATTAACCAGGTCTATCATTATAAATGGTCCCCTGAGTCCTAGCAAACAGCCTCATGTGAAGGACACAATGTTTTTGGATGACTATTAAACGAGTTTATTTTTATTTTTTTTAGAAAGAAGGAAGAAGCTTTAAAACGTTTTTTTAAAGGCTTCTGTCCGTTGAACTTTATCACCATCAGAAAACAGCTCTAGGTATTTCCCTTCCCATTAGTGAGTGTGGTCTGCAAACATATATTTTTCTAAGTTTTAATAAAATGATTATAGGTACACAAAGAGAGGACAAAATCTGACATTAAGTATTAAAAAAAATCTTTAAAATGAGAGAAATTTAAAAGCCCCAAGGTTGACAAAATGACAAGGTAGGAACAGATAATTCACAAAAGAAGACATGAAAATGACCTTAAGTATATTAAAAAAGATGTTCAAACTCACTCAATATTAAAGAAATGCAAATTAAACACTTGTCAGGTGGCAAAAATTAGAGTATGCAACACATTCTTTTGGCAAGGCTGTGGAGGAGCAGGTACTCATATATTTCCAGTGAGAATGCAAACTGGTGCAACCATTCTGGAAGGAACTTTGGCAATACTTAACAAAACTACACTTAGGCTTACCATTTGCCCAAGTAATCCCATATCTAGAAATTCATCCTGAAGATATACCTCCAAAAATGCAAAAACACATATGCATGAGGTTATTCCTAGCAGCATTGTTTGTTTTTGCAAAATAATTGTAAGCACCATATGGGAGACAGGTTGAATAAACTATGGTATACCCACACAGCAGGTGTGTTATGCAGCTATCAAAAAAAGAATGAGGATGAGCTCTATAAACTGACATGAAGTAACTTCCAAGATATATATAAGTGGGGAAAAAATGTACAAAAGAATGTTTTTGGTATGATACCCTTCATGTAAGAAATAAAGGGAAATAAGAAATCACACATGTATCTGTTCAATTGTGCAATAAGAAATACAGGAAGAAAAAACCAGACACAAATGAAACTTGTTATGTTCAGGGTAAATGAGGTGGAAAGAATGAGAGAGTGGAAATGGAGTAGCAGGGCTGGGGGCAACACTTCTCTAAGTGTATCTTTTCATATGGCTTTGACTCTTCCAACCATGCTAATATTTCACATATCAAGTCAATGCATAAATGGATAGTCAAAATCAACCAGAATGTGGCAGGATCCCAAAATGCAATATAAACAGTAACAAATAGACCTGACTGTATTACAATTAATATTATAACCACACTGAGGAAGAAAAAGGTAACCTAAATAACCTTGGAAAGTATTTTGACTATATAACATAAAGCTATAAAAAAATAACTGACATAAATATTATACTCTAGTTAGTAAACTTGTTTTTCACAGGGGTATGAATTAGCAATTCTGAAATCTATCTGTCTATCTATCTATCTATGGCTTGAATAATAAACTGTGGATAACGGGATTGAGATTTTTCCCTGTCAGAGAAAGAAATTACAAATAAGGAAAGGAGGACAGCTAGTATGAGTCCTGTTGGATTGGAATCAGTGGTATGAACTCATGGTTATTTACACACACACACAGTTGTAAATGAGGGAGTAAGACTCCTTTGTGGGGTCTTTAAGGGTCACTCCAACACAGCTATGGAAACCCCATTCAGAAAAGCATATGAAATTAAAGAATTTATTCTACTCACAGGTCCTAAAGGGGGAGGCATGACATGCCCAGAGGGCCATGCAAAGTCCCTTAAAAGCCTGAAGTTTGGTAACAGCAGGCATCGAGAGAGCAGAGCCAGGACTCATGGGTGAATGCCTTTATTGAGGGTCATCAGTGGGGTCGCTTGTGGCATGCAGGAAGCATTCTCACTGGGTAATTTAAATGTAACTGGGTCAAGGTGGAAAGTAGGAAAAGGGTAAGATGGGGAAGTCATTATAAGGCTTATGAACACATGTACTGGGGATGGGTACTTAGAAGTGGGCAATAACTTGGTAAAAGTTCAAAACAAGCACTTAGAAAGCCACTGAGGCAACAAACAACAACTTTACAGTACACACACACACACACATACACCCATACACACAGAGAGATACAGAAATGTGTATACATGTATGAATACATAAATATTTCCTAGCCCTCTCCATTGAGAGGACCTAGAAGCAACAACAACCCACTATCAATGAACACACCTTGTGCCCAAATCTTGGTTTCTAAATACCATATTCCAATTAAAAAAAGAGCCTGAGTTCATTAGAGAAATGGATGATTCCAGGGCTGGGAAAGGGAAGTACAAGATAAGCCTGGAACATCTTGTGTACCAAAAAGTAAAAAAGGGTGCAAATATGGATTAGAGATAGGACCTCAGAGCCAACTTGATGGCTCTTCCAATGGCTAAATCTGGGACAATTTGTGTAACCAAACAATGTTAATATCCGATTATAATTCATAGACTAAACTATCCCTAACTCTCTACTGATATAAATAAAAGAGTAAATTTTATTTACTCTGAGGGAGAAGGGGGGAATTCCCTGGTGGTCCCCAGAGGTTAAGACTCCACGTTTCCACTGCAGGAGGCAAGGTTCGATCCCTGCTCAGGGAACTAAGATCTTGCAGGCTACACGGCATGGCCAAAATAATAATAATAATAATAAATAAAATGAGGGAGAATTCCCATTAATGAATATAGAGTGAGTGACAGAAATACAAGATCACCATTTGGCAAACACTACAGTAATAATGGTTATAGGCAAGACTCACAGATGGATGCTAAAATTAGACTTTGAAAGTATGATGAGAAACAACATGTTTACACATCTTAAAGTATCTCCCCACAGGCTACTTATTAATTACAAAGAGAAAAACAGCAACTTTCTACTGGATAAATCTGGCAGACACTATCTTAGTCAAGTGACCACAGTTGATATTATCAGTAATGGGACATACTGATGTGCTCCAGAAAGTGGAGACAATGTTATGACTGGGTATATTAATAAATCTTATCTATGGGAGTGAAGTTGACTAGAGCAAGCCTAATCCTGCAACAGGTAAAGAAACAGCAATCACTCATATTAGTCAGGAAAGGGAAATGTTTGGTATTTTGTGGCTTGGATAATGTTTAAAGTTCATCTGTGTTCAAATATGATTACGGAGCATTAGTGTTTTTATTTGATCCATCATGGTCTTATCTGATGTTGATGTTCTGTGAAATTGTTCATGTGCTAGAGGGGAACATCAAGACCCAGTGGGAAGGACAATATGGATGGACCTTAAAGGCATTATGCGAAGTGAAATAAGTCAGACACAGAAAGATAAATACGATATGATCTCACTTATATGTGGAATCTAAAACAAGCAAACAAACCAAACTCATGGATACAGAGAACAGATTGGTGGTTGTTAGAGGTGAGGGGTAGGGTGTGGGAGAAATGGTTGAAGGTGGTCTAAAGGTACAAACTTGCAGTTGTAAAATAAATAAGTCCTGGGGCTGTAATGTACAGCATGGTGACTATAGTTAATAACACTGTGTTGTATATTTAAAAGTTGCTAAGAGAATAAATCTCAAAAGTTCTCATTTCAGGAAAAAATTTTGTACCTGTGTGTGATGCATGTTAACTAGATTTACTGTGGTGATCATTTCACAGTATATACAAATATCAAATCATTATGTTGTACACCTGAAACTAATATAATGTTATATGTCAATTATATCTCAAAAAAAAAAAAAAAAAAAGACCTGGTCTGAGGGCCAGGCCAGCTTGCTGCAACACCAAAGCGCCTAGCTCACAGCACTGGGCCAGCTCCACGATGGCAAGAGCTGCTTTTCTCTTTCTTAGGACAATAGTGGGACAATTGGTAACATTTGGATAAGATCTGTAGATTAATTAGGTGATAGCAGTTTGCCAATATTAATTTCCTGGTTTCAGTATTTGTACTATTGTTATGTAAAACATTAACCAGGAAAGCCAGTGAGGGGTGTATGGGGACTCTGCGTATTACTTTTTTATTTTTCTATTTTTTAGGCTGTGCCGTGTGCATGTGGGATCTTAGTTCCCCGACCAGGGATTGAACCTGCACCCTCTGCAATGGAAACGTGGAGTCCTAACCACTGGACTGTCAGGAAAGTCCCTGTTATTTTAAAAAATATCTTATTGAGAAATATTTTACATACTATAAAATTCAATCATTTAAAATGGATACAGTTCAGTGATTTTAGTATATTCATACTTGCATAACCACCACCATAATCTAATTTTGAAATATTTTAGCACACATCCTTTAAAGAAAACCCATATCCATTAACAGTCACTCCCCACTTCCTCTAGCCTCCCCTACGTCCAAACAATCTCTAATCTGCTTTTTTTGTAACTGACTTCGTTTAGTTCGCATAATGTTTTCAAGGTTCATCCTTACCACAAGCATGCATTAGTACTTTTTTTTTTTGCGGTATGCGGGCCTCTCACTGTTGTGGCCTGTCCCGTTGCGGAGCACAGGCTCCGGACGCGCAGGCTCAGAGCGGCCATGGCTCACGGGCCCAGCCGCTCCGCGGCATGTGGGATCTTCCCGGACCGGGGCACAAACCCGTGTCCCCTGCATCGGCAGGCGGACTCTCAACCACTGCGCCACCAGGGAAGCCTTTTTTTTTTTTTTTACTTCTGAATAATATTCCATTGTGTGGATATGTGGATATGTCATTTAGATTGCTTCTACTTTTTTGTTATTATGAATAACGCTCCTATTACTGTCTGCGCACCACACAGGTTTTTGTGCGGACATTTGTTTTCATTCCTCTTGGGTGTCTATCTAGAAGTGGAATTGCTGGGTCAAAATAACTAACTTTATGTTTTGCATTTTGGAAGGCAGCTATGCTCACCACTATACCACCAAGGCCATGTTTAGCATTTCGCACTGCTTCACATTGTTTTCCAAAACTGCTGCATTTTGTTTGCGGGTTCCATCATCGTGGCCAACATTTGTTATTGTTTGTCTTTTTGTGTGTTATTGTTCCAACATTTTTCATAAATCTGAAATTATTTCTAAAAAATAAGAAAACAAAACATAAGAGAATATGGGAAGAGGAGAGCCCCCATAGGACTTAGAGTGAAAAATACAAAAGCAATCTGTTACAAAAGCTGCAAAACGTACAGTCCCAAATCCAAGTAGTATATAATGTAAACATAGCCATAAGATTTTTAAACTACGGTTGCGTTTTCCCCTTATAATTCTTAGGAACCATCCTAAAGAATTTCTCTTTTTCGTATAAAACACCATAAAATGCATTCAGAATAGCTGAAGCTTATTTAAAATGTATTAGGTTTGTCCTTTTATATGCATTAAAGTGGTTTTTTATTTTGGTTTTGGCTTTATTTTTTAATGCGCCATAATGGCTTTTTACTGCTTTTCCAATAAAAAAGAGAGGCTAACCACTGTGGATCTCACAGAAAACACTGCGAAAGAAGGTTTAGTAAGTGAACAAAAATGGGGGGGAGGAGGGAAGGTGGCGGCGGGCGATCATTCAGGGCCTGCGTTATCTATGGGTGTCTTTGTAGGCAGGAGTCTATCTTGAAGGGTAGGATCATCAGGTGATGGAACGAAGCGAACTTGCCTCTGGCTGTGCTCTGGCTCCCTTGCAGGGAGAAGGGACAAGGGCAGGACAGTCCGCCGGCGGCGGGGCGCGCCGGTGTCAGGCTGAACCAAGTTATCAAACCATCCGGGCCCATCAGCAGCCTCCGCTTTTCCCTTTGGAGCGGAGAACCCACTCGCTCCCCGTCTCCGGCGCACGCGGGAGGTGTGGCCTCGGCAAGAGCAGGGCCGGGGGTTTCAGCGGGGAGGGGCGGAGGGTGGGGTGGGCTTCTCACCGCCGTGACCTCTCGCCCCTCAGGATGGTGACTGCGCGCAGCGTGGCGGCGCAGAAGGTGTTCTCCGCCAGGCACCCACGTTCCGCCTCCCAGTACGTGAGTTGTGTACCCGGCCGTCTCCTCTGCTGGGATCCGACTTTTTGCCCCCGAATCCCTCCGGACAGGGGGGGCGGAGCCCGCGGGCAGGGTCGGTCAGCTCCAGGCGGCTGCGTCTCGCGGACGCGGGGAGGGTCCGCGAGGCTGGGACCCGGGCTGGTCCCTGTCGCCGTAGGCGGCTGGACCTGCCGGACTTGGTGGGAGCCGAGATTGGCCGGGCAGGCGCGAGGGAGCCCGGGGTCTGAGACAGGGTCGGGGCGCCGCTGCCCGGCACCCTGCCGCTCCGCCAGCCGCGGCCGCTCCGTCTCACCAGGCATTTGTAATACATTTTTTAAAGTTTTCATCAGATGAGTGGGCTGATCAGCTCACTTTTGATCAGGAAGTAAGACAGAAAGAAACTGTCATCGCCAACCCCCTGCCCCTGGCCCCAGTGATTTTAACACCTCTTAGGTGGTCCCCAGATTCTACTTCTAGTGCACATGCCTGGTTTTCATTTTAGTAAGAAGCAGCCACAGCTTTCTAAACAAACTCGTTCTGTGGATTCATGAAAAAGGAGATAAATTGCAATTGTGCCATTTCTGTTGCTCACCGTTTTTACAATAATCACCTTGGTTTGGGGAAAAGGAAGCTCCCAGTCCTGAACGTAAGCTCTACAGGGGCAGGGAATTTTTGTGGGCTGTGTTCTCTGAGGTAACGCAGAAGCTGAGCGCAGGGCCTGGCACACAGTAGGTGCGCATTAACACGCCCGCCACCGCGGCCTTAGTGCGTGATGCCCGCTGGAGCCGGTGCACATCAGACACAGGCTAGTGCTGAGCCCTGAAAACCACTTAAGCAGTGGCAGTTCTCCCTAGAACTCCTTTAGACCGCCAGACAGCCTATGTCCCAAACCCCAGTACTCACATGACAGAAACCATAGTTTTGGGTGATAGCTTCCCATATTTGGGGCCTGGGAAGAAGAGGCGTTGCAGGAAATGCTTTACAAAAAGGAAATTCAAACTTTCTTTTGTATTCCTTTTTAATAATCAAATATCAGAAGAAAACAGGAAAGGCTATACAAAATGTTCGGTGGTTATCACTAGGTGATTGGCTGGTAGATATTTTTAACTTTTATCTTTATAATTTTGTGCATTGTCTGAAAAAATTTTTTTACAATTAGCATTTATTCCTCTTATAATCAACACAAGGAATACCCATGTTGTAAGCAAAAAGCAAATGCAGTGACAAAAAAAAAAAAAAAAAAGAAAAGATAGTAAAGGGTTGTGCTGATTATCCTATAGCTGTCTGAATTTTTTTCTCCTTAGCCCCTGGCCAGTGCCTGGCACAAGCTGGCATTCAGTAACTACTTACTGAATGAATGAACTTATACCCTTCCCATGATCTCTCTCAGGAAAAACATGTTCATTTAACTTGCTTATTTTTTTTTAAGAAGTCTATGCTGTGATTTTGAATAGAATGATCTGAAGATTTCAAAATAAAAACTTGCCTGCAATTATCTGACCATCCTTTCCTTTTCCTAACTGTCCTCACTCAGTACATACTTTATATATCTGTGTATTCAGATCGGCTGCTGATAGCCCTTAAAGCAGAGACTGGAGCATTCTCTGAGTGCCTTTGAAGTTCAGTCAATGGTAAATCTGCACATTATGTAGCCAGCAGCTTCGTGGGAAATATCCATGTGCCGACTGCCAGTTAGTCTGTACCACAGTTTACTTTCTCAGTGTAGGTGGCCTCAACAGTCTTTAGCCTCAAAGTCAAAAGCTCTCGGTTTCTGTTTCTTTCGGCTGCCTTTTTTGAATATGGAAAAACTGGGGCACTCCAGGTGTTTCTGTGGACTTCAGCATCTAGAACTGAGCAGAGATTGGGGACCCCGGGAGGTTTCAAGGTTCACCTCTAGTGAAGGTTACCTACAGCAGCGGGGAAGCCTACTCCATCCGGCCCAGCCCAGAACAACAGCACTAGGAACCAGCGCCCCAGACTTCTTTTTGACCAATGTGGCTTATTCTGAAAGAGGTCTTGTAACTCCTCACATGAGATTTCTTACTCCCGAAAGAGCTTCCTGATAGCTATCAAACAGAAGAGAAAACAAGCACGCTTATTCCTGTGCAGCTCTGTGGTTTAAATATCATTTCACAATTCTAGGGATCCTTTAGGTTGCAATAAAATAAAATAAAAACGAACTCAAAATATCCTAAACGGTTCCAAATCTCTTTGCTTCAGCCATTAAATATACCCAGTAGTCTTTAGCCTTAACCATTCAAGGTAAAGATCGAAAGCAGGAGTTAAGGGGAAGATAACGAAAGATAACTTCCCTGAAATCATTTTAGTGCCCAGTAGTGTTTCCAAGAATTTCTGGGACCTTGTCTACAAGCTTGTCTCCTCCGTTCAGTGGTCTTCAATGCTTACTGTGCATAAAAGCCACATAGAGAGTTTGTTTACGATGTAGATTCCTGGGCACTATCCTCCGAGATTGTGATTTAGGTGGGATGGGCTGGGGTCCAGGAATCTGTACCGAGCACCCTCAGGGCTGCTGCCCCTATGGCATAGGGTGCTGTCATGTAGTGAAATGTGGCCCTCTGCATAGACACAGCTTGGTGAGAATTAGAAAAATACCATCCCCTTCTCCAAGCAGCTGTAGCCATGCCAGGGCCTCCAGCTTTCCCGAGGAGCGTAGGCTGAATTAGCCCCACTCACACCTGGGCTGCCTGCCCATGCAGAGGCCTGGCATCTCAGGAGATTCCAGCATCAGTGCTCTTACAGAGGACACTTTGTAACCCACTGCCCGGGGCATTTTTATTTCTCTTCTGTTAAGAATAACTGCAGATCCAACCCACGTTAGCAAACATTACTGGGCACCCAACGTGTGTAGCGCTTGTGTTAGATATGGTAGGGGTTCAGGAGAGTCTGTAGTTTCCTCTCCACAGCCGGTAGCTCTACCCATCACTGAGGGACTACACAGCTGTTTTGTTTCATGTTGTCTTTGATGCCACAGAGCAGACAGGTGATGAAAAAAGTTGGTGGGGGCCCACTCCGGAAAACAGAAAAATGGAGGCAGGAGGAACTGAAATGGGAATCTTGGTGGACAAGCTTTGAAGAGAGACTGAAACCCCTTTCTTTAGAAGACCCCTTTCATGGAATGACCTCAATGCCCAGAAACCTTGCAGGATTTGGCCCACATTTTAAACACCCTAATTTCATCCGTTAGTTTTAGTTACAACTAACCGTATACGTGTCTCCCCTGCCCTGGAAAACCTCACTTTTGAGAAGGACAGCCCCTATCTTATTAATATTAATTAGCATTAATCTACTACATTAATTACATTAATATTAATATATCACTTAGATTTTCCTCTTCTTTCTAGTGTTTATCAGTGTTAAATTTTATTTTTTTTTGCTTTGTTTGAAGCATTTCCATTTCCTAATTTCTTGTCTCAGAAGTTAACAAATGTGAGGTGAGAAGGGTCTCTTTCTTTATACATATAAATAAAGCACCAGAATTTAAGTTTGAAGCCTTCTAGTCTGTTTTTCTTACTGTCATACCAAAAATTCAAGGATTCCCATGATTCATTAGCTAAATCTATAAAATCCCATCTTCTTTTTCTAATGGAAAAAAAATCAAGCAAAATAGTTTCAAAAGACAAAGAAATTAGATTAGCACAAGTAAACATGCCTATGTATGAAAGAAAGAGTGAAATTAATGATCAAGTTATAAACACAATGCCTAATATATGTATCCTGCTGAAAGCAGTAGTTGATGAGGATTCAAGACTACCTTATGAAACGCATGACATCTCACACATGCCTGGCACATGTTGAATTTGACTAAATTTAAAGCAGTTAGATAAGAGAACATTGGTCTTTCAGCTGAACCTCAAAATATTGCATGTTAGAAATAATAGCAAGAAAATCAAATACTTTTTAAAAAACTCCCCCCCCGACCCCCCCACCCCCCCACCGCCCGCCGCCAGGGTTAAGATAAGCTTTTAAAGAAGTGCTTCATTTCAAAGTACTTACAGTTAAGAAATAGGTTCTGGGCAGGCTGTATCTTGTGGCTTGAGAGAGAATCTCACTAGAAGTGAAAGATACAGGAAAGAGAGAAGTGTGTTTCCATCGCAGTATGCAGTACAAAGAACATAATCAGTGGTTTTTCATTGGCCAGTGCAATCTGGGCAGAGGAGTGTTCAAGGTATGTTTCTGTTCTTTTGAAAATGAAAGCATTTCTTGCCCCCCAAATTGTGTTCCTTCTCCTACATTGTGTTAAGTACACTCATGTATCTTTTTTTTGGAGGGGGGGGAAGATTTGATTCATTATATAATTTGACTGGTTTTACATGTCTGGCAGAGCTTACCAATTTTTAAATTTTACTTTTTCCCTTTAATACAATAAATAAGATTTAGTGTGTATTTATTGCCATTTTTAAATTGGGGAGCTTGTAGGTAGGGTTAAGGAGAAAACAGGCTATCTGGAATTCCGTACCTAATCAGACACTTTTCTTTTTTACTTCTGCCTCTTTGGACTCCTTTGTTCTCCCTGGCATTGGTTAAGTAAATGCCTACTAAGTGTTAGGCACTGTACTAAATGCTTTTCATGTATTAATTTATTGAATTCTCCTCACAAGTCTGTGAGGTAGGTATGATTATCATACCCATTTAACTGGCAAGGAAACTGAGTCACAGCAATGCTAAGTGGCTAGAAGTTGGCAGCTGGGAACTGGCTGAAAAGGGACTCTAATCTGTGTCTGTGGCGGTCTGTACCACATCCTGCCTGGCGTTCTCATCCTACAGTCTGATGCTAGCCTCGCTCGAGTGGGAAACATCTGTTCCTCACTCCCTCAGAGAGAATGAGAAGGCTGGCCACTTTCATTTCTGAAAGGCTCAAATTACAGAATCATAAATCAAATTGTTATGAACAGGTATTTCGAAAGGAAGAAATTCAAATGTAAAAGAAATGGTATAGGGCTTCCCTGGTGGCGCAGTGGTTGAGAGTCCGCCGGCCGATGCAGGGGACACACGGGTTCGTGCCCCGGTCCGGGAGGATCACACATGCCGCGGAGCGGCTGGGCCCGTGAGCCATGGCCGCTGAGCCTGCGCGTCCGGAGCCTGTGCTCCGCAACGGGAGAGGCCACGACAGTGAGAGGCCCGCGTACCACAAAAAAAAAAAAAAAAAAAAAAAAAAAAAAAAAAAAAAAGAAACGGTATAAAGAGATTGGGCGTGATGTAGTAAAAAGTGCCATAGTTTGTAGCTGAGCTGACAGGGGATAAAATCCTCGTTGTTCAACCTCTTAGCTGTGTGGACTTGGAGAGTCAACTAAAAAGTCTAAACTTTGGTTTCCTTACCTCTAAAATTAGAAAAGGAAGGTTTACCTACCAAAGTCATTGGGTGTCATTGATAAGGCTTAGTCTGTTTTATTTTATTATTATTTTTAAATTTAAAAAAATTTTTTTGGTCACGCCACACGGCACGTGGGATCTTATTCCCTGACCAGAGATAGAACCCGAGCCCCCTGCAGTGGAAGCGTGGAGCCTTAGCCACTGGACCGCCAGGGAAGTCAGGCTTAGTTCTTTTTAATGTTCGATGTATGTTAGCTGATATCACTGAAAGACTGTTGAGATACCAACTATAATCTGAAACAATGATCCCCTCGCACACCTCCCACCCAGGTGACATCCAGTATTGACAAAGTTTTGCGAAATGGATGATAGACTCATTGATTTTTGGTGGCATTATACATTGGTACTCTCTTTTTGTCAGGCAGTATTGGCTATACACACATAGCAGAATCAAAAAATAGACTTATCCTTTGGCCCAGCAATTTCGCTAAGAGTGAGTGTCTTCTTAAATTCTGTGCCCATAGGCATTTTGTTTATCTCACCCTGGTCCCAGGCCTGAAAGAATACAGGAAAGAAAGGGTTAAATCATGTCAAGTCTGTGTTTAGCCTGCTATGCTACCCAGAGTGAGGGATAAAAGTGCTTAACTACACAGTCTGTCCCTTTGAGCTACGCTGGGGGCAACGAGAGAAGAACACTCAAAGACAGTGAATTCTATGTGAAGTAAACCTTTTTTAAAATTTTGAAACAATTTTTGACTTAACAGAAAAGTTGCAGAAATAGAAGAATTCTCATATGCCCTTCACCTAGCTTCCTTTAAAATTAACATCTCATATAGCCATAGTAAGATGATCAAAAATTGAAAATTAACATTGGTACAAGAACATTAACTCAACCACCGACAAAACTATTTGAATCTTAATAGTTTTTCCATTCTCTGTTCAAGGATCTAATCCAGGATTCCACCCTGCATTTAGTTGTCATCTCTCTCTTTAGTCTCCTCCGATCTGGAGAAGTGCCCCAGGTTTTTCTTGCTTTTCATGACTTTGACATGTTTTTTTTTTTTTTTTTTTTGCGGCACGCGGGCCTCTCACTGTTGTGGCCTCTCCCGTTGCGGAGCACAGGCTCCGGACGCGCAGGCCCAGCGGCCATGGCTCACGGGCTTAGTTGCTCCGTGGCATGTGGGATCTTCCCGGACCAGGGCACGAACCCGTGTCTCCTGCATCGGCAGGCGGATTCTCAACCACTGTGCCACCAGGGAAGCCCGACTTTGACATGTTTGAAGAGTACCTATGTGGAATTAACCTCTTCTCCAAGGAGCCCTGTGTCTTTTCATTGAAGAACGGCATTTAGAAAAGATCTGGGTGCTAGGTGGGCTCACTGCTGTTGGATTCTGATTGCTTTTAGGCTCCTTCAGTAAAGAGAGGTGATATATGTATATTTACTTATACACATGAATGAATGTGTATACATGTACGTATATGGATATGCGTACATATGCCCATCATTATCAATCAAAACTATGACTTCACACTGATACCTCTAATTCTAATCCAATTCCACGAGGTTTAATTCTAACTTTCCTCCTTGCCTTATTTTAAGTTCTTTTTCAGACAGTGAAAAACTTAGCTTTCATTATCTACAATATATTTACTTATTTGTTCAGTCCAACCCTTTTATGTACACATGCTGCTTTCAGAATTGCTAACTGACTCCTCTGTGAGAAACCAATTTACCAACTAGACTACAGTGTTGTGTACAGTTCTTTTTGCTTTTTTAGCTTTACAGGACAAGTCAAAACACTGTTTTCCAAAGTTACTTAGGTTACTTATTTTCTTTCCTGTCCCCTTTGGTGTGGTAATGTAAGATCTATTCAGAAAAAGGTCACTCCCTCTTCATCTCTGCTGTCCTGTTACCATCCCCTCACCCCCCTTTCCTATCCGTCCTGTCTCTTTAGTTTCTGGTTTATCTTCGTTTATCTATTTTGTACTTATGTGGAGAGGAACTGAGACCCAACCCACAGCCCCAGCTTTGCACAACTTTGTGAATATACCAAAACCCACTGAATTGTGCTTTAAAAGGGTGAATTTTATGGTATGTGCATCATATGTCAAATTTTTAAAAGCCATGAGTTAGAAATCCTTTTTATTCTTAAAAAGGAAACAGCTGGAGATAAGCTCTGTGTTCAATGCCATTCTCTAATCAGCATCTGGAATAACTGGAGCTATCATTCATATCAGATAGATGGCCAGTTTCTTGTGAAAGTATAATTAGTATTCTTCTAGCCAGAAAACTGGCCATGATATAAAAATTTTCATAGAAAAATTGAGCATTTCCAGATGCACATGAGGGCAAAACATTTCTATTTTTCAGGCTTTTATCAGGTCATGTGTAAATGAATCTTGATTTCCTTTGCTTGTCCTCTGGGCCCATTGTTATAAACGTTGTTAGAAATCTTGGCAGCTCTGCAGAAGAAGTCATATCCTGTCCGAAAAAGGATGGATGCCAAAGATCATTTTGGTTGATGAGCTCTTGTTTTTTAGTTAACGTATGCAAGTCATTAACCTTCCTGTGGAGAGAAGACTAAGAGTCTGTTACCTCTAAATGGGGAGGAGCTGGCTCATGCAGTAAGTGCAGCACAGAGAAGGGGTCCAGCTCCCGTAGTTATTTCTCTAACCAAACATTCTCTCCTGGGGAAGGAAAATGAACCAATAAAGACCAGATGATTTACAACACGTTTGGTAAAGGAGAAGATCAATATTACAAAACCAATTTCTGTGGAAATCCACTTCTGTGCTTAGATGCTCATTCACCCCCAGCTCATGCCAGCAACTTGTCAGTTTATATCTGGTGGAAATACATTTCCAGAAGGTTGCAACTGAGAACACAGTTTTATGATAATGAGGAGGTGCTATGGAAGAAGTTGTGACATTTGTTTCCCTATATCTTATTGTGGGAATCCTAACTGCAGATTAAATTCCTGTCCTTCTGCAGCTAGATGGAAGATTCTCCATTTCTTGGAGGGACCCTGTCTGCATACTCAGTGGCTACAGACTTGTAGACAGGCCCAGCTTTCTTCATGAAATGTAGTAACTTCCATTAGGGAGAGGCTGTGTATAGGCTGCAAGTAACAGAACCCACTTACCTGCCCCTTTTTCCCAAACAAAACATAAAAATAAGAAGCAAGAGCCTGAGGGCAGGGATATAAACAGCCCTTCAAAATGACTGGAACCAGGGACTTGAAAAGGGTTGCCATCTCTTTCTGTCTCATCTTTGTTCTTTTTTATTGCAGACTGCCCTTGTCTGAAATAGGGAGTTGGGTGCAAGCCTCAGGATAGACAAAATCATATAAAATGATGGGACTCATCTTGACAGACTGGAGCAAAGAATTCAACCTTGTGGTAGCACAGTGTTAACGAAAATAATCAATGAACAATCTCTGATAACAAAAGAGTTTTATTTGAGCCAAACTAAGGATTAGCCTGGAAGCCAGCTTCCCAGTTTACTCTGAGAAGCTGCTCTGGAGAAGCATGATTTCCAGCACAGTTTTATTTCTTGTCAGAACAAAGAACATTAAACAAGTTAGGTATATATATCTTCAAGGTTTCAAAAACAAACAAAAGAAACCACACATAGATCAGCACATATTAAAGAAAACAAAACACATAGATCAGCACAAGTCAGCATGGCCTTGGCACCTGGGAAGGGAGTCTTATCATCAAAGGAGTACCAGGGTTAGTGTCCCAGGAAGAGAGGCATTTAATCTTTTTTTTTTCCACTTGGACATTCTTTACTACTGGTCAGTGTGCCCTTTTCTATAATAATTAAAGCAGATGTACAGTGTATGTTTGATAGGCCACAAACAGACTATTTTAGTTAGCATAAAATTCAAGTTAACTCATGCATAAGCCAGAATGACTTCCCTATATCTCAATATGTGAAAATTTCTTTTATCACAGGCTTGCCTGGCACTTGGGAGAAGCATGCTGAAGAAGAGGGCACAATTGACCCAGTGTGTCCCTTGGTGCCTGTGTGACGGCTCAGTAGGAACCCAGGAACTGAGCTGTGTGTCTCTGGTTTCACTGCACTCAGATGACCTCTCTGTTTTTACCTTTGTGTTTTTGAAATTGATAAAACTCACATCCTGTTCTGTACCCATAATTAAGAAACATGTACATTGCCCAATCGTTGAATCTAATTAGTTTTTTTTTTTTTTTTTTTTTTTTTTTTTTTGCGGTACGCGGGCCTCTCACTGCTGTGGCCTCTCCCGTTGCGGAGCACAGGCTCCGGACGTGCAGGCTCAGCGGCCATGGCTCACGGGTCCACCCGCTCCGCGGCACGTGGGATCTTCCCGGACCGGGGCACGAACCCGTGTCCCCTGCATCGGCAGGTGGACTCTCAACCACTGCGCCACCAGGGAAGCCCTCTAATTAGTTTTTTTAAAAATCAATATGAGTATTATTGTGACTCTGTGACTATTTTTAAAGGCAGAGCCAAACTTCATTTTTCTTTATCCATTTAATACACCCTTACTAGTTGCTGGGCACTTTTCTAATCACTCTGCAATTATTAGCTTAGTCCTTATGATAGCCCTATGAGGAATGACTCTTATTAACCTTATTTTATGAGTGATGAAACTGCCAGGCAGAAAAGCAACAAGCAGAAGGTCACAGAGTTAGTTAACTGAAGAGTCAGGATTTTGTTTTATTCTCTGAAGTTTCTATTCACTTATTACGTGCTTTAATCATCTTCTCGATGCCAGTTTCAAATCTTGGGAATTCTGTTTTCCCTGGATTGCGCCTTCTTAAAAACCTCTATCTTCTTTTTTTTGGGGGGGGGTACGCGGGCCTCTCACTGCTGTGGCCTCTCCCATTGTGGGGCACAGGCTCCAGACGTGCAGGCTCAGTGGCCACGGCTCACGGGCCCAGCCGCTCCGCGGCATGTGGGATCCTCCCGGACCGGGGCACGAACCCGCGTCCCCTGCACTGGCAGGCGGACTCTCAACCACTGCGCCACCAGGGAAGCCCAAAAACCTCTATCTTCTTGCCCAGTTTGGGCTAGTTGTTCTCTAAACCTGCTGGGTTTTTATCCACCCGAATCTCTTCTTTATTTCTCCCCAGGATTTTTCAGATTCTAAGTCATCCTTTTTCATGGTTCACTCTCTCATTTAGCTCACTTGCATTGAATGTGACTTACTAAGACAGGAAGTATGGGAAGTGCTTTTTTTTTTTTTTTTTTTTTTTTTTTGGCGGTACGCGAGCATCTCACTGCTGTGGCCTCTCCCGTTGCGGAGCACAGGCTCTGGACGCGCAGGCCCAGCGGCCATGGCTCACGGGCCCAGCCGCTCAGCGGCATGTGGGATCTTCCCGGACCAGAGCACGAACCCGCATCCCCTGCATCGGCAGGCGGACTCTCAACCACTGCGCCACCAGGGAAGCCCGGGAAGTGCATTTTTTGAGTCTTTCCATGTCTGAAAATTTTTTTTATTCTTCCCTCACACTTCATAGTTCAACTAGACTTATAATTCTATGTTTAAAATAAATTCCCCTATGGGAAGGAGGAATGAGGTGGAAGGGGAGACTCAAGCCAAAAGAAGGCAAGAAAGAAGAGGGAAAAGAGAGAGCTAGAAAAAGAGAAATAGAAAGCAGAAAAAAAGATGGCAGATTTTCCCCCCCAGACGTAGTACTCACTTTAAATACCTCAGTTAAAACACAAAGTTCTCAGATCAGATTTTTAAAATAAAGAAATAGATCTAGCCACACATTCTAATCAAGATTTGCCGGAACATAATATACAGAAACTTTAAAAGTCAAGGGGTAGATAATAGTCTACCAGGCAACTAGCCAAAAGCAAGCTAGTGTCACTGTATTACTATGAGACAAATAATATTATAATGCAGTGAAAGTACGTGAACCTCAGTGGTCTCTACCCACATGGGTGAGCTCAAAAACGGATGGAAAAAAGCAAGTCAGAAGAATACACATGGTAGGAAGATATATAGAGAAATTTCACATAATGAATATATGTTTTACAATACATATTTCCAAACCAAAATTATATTGGTCATCAAGACATGCATATGTGGTGAAACTATAATGGAAATCAAGGTGGGGAAAGAGGGAGTAGGATCAGGGTGTGGACCTCAAGTATATCACAGGTACTGGTGATATTAAGTACCTTCAGTGGAGTGGAGGGTTCATGGGTGTTCATTTATTATTATTTTGGAGCTGTTTTTGTAATGTGCACTCTTGTCTACAAATTTCCTTTGGAATTTTGAAGGCATTGCTCCATGGTCTTCTACTATCTGATGTGACTGAGGAGAAGTCAATCTAATTCTTACTCCTCTGTAAGCAATATGTTTTTGGAAGCTTTTAGAATTTTCTTTTTTATGCTTGTGTTTCTGAAATTTTACAATAAGATATCTAGTTGTAGATTGTCCCCTTTTCATTGTGCTGGCTCCTTTGTGGGTCCTTTCACTGCAAAAACTCATATCCTTCAGTGCTAGGAAAATCTCATGTTATTTCATTCAGCTTTTTGCTTCTGATGCCAGTTCATGTCTTATTACATCTTTCATTGTTTTCAGTATTTCTGAAACAGTCTCCAGGATTTTATAGCAAAGAGCATCTCCCACTACTTTTTAGCCTCCTCTATAAGTATTCTAGAATATAACTGCCTCTAGTTTTTCTTCAACTACCATTTCTCCACCTAGTTTACATCTAGAAATTCACTGAACTCTCTCCTTTCTGCTGATGACCTTCTTCCCAGTCTCTTGGTTTTATTTTTTATTTTTTTAAGTTAATTAATGTTTCTTTTTTCCTTTTTAAAAATATTTATTTTGTTGCACCAGGTCTTAGTTGTGGCATGTGAACTCTTAGTTGCGGCATGCATGTGGGATCTAGTTCCCTGACCAGGGATTGAAACCGGGCTCCCTGCATTGGGAGCGCAGAGTCTTATCCCCTGCTTCACCAGGGAAGTCCCTAGTCTCTTGGTTTTAACTGTAAGTCTCCAGGGATATTATTTAAATGCTTGTTTGTTGGCTCTTTAGCACAAAGCTTCTCCATCGGTTTTTCTGAGGTGCAGAGCGAATACCAATGGCAGAGGATTGAGTAGAGCCAAGGGAATTGGAGCCAGAGCCTGGACGAAACCATACCTGCATACCTGAATGAGCACCCCAAAATACCCTGTACTCACTAACTGTGTAATCTTGGACAGACAAGGGGATTCTCTTATCTGTGCTTTAGTTTCTAATGGAGGTAATAATACTAGATATACCAGTGAACAAATAGAGGAAATCCCAGGCTCCATGCAATTTATATCAAATGTCTTCCCCCTGATACACAGACTGGCACTAAACCTCCCCACCACGGTTTAGCTCTCTGGAGGAGGGTTTCTCTTGGAGAGGGAGGGTTGAACATCTTGACTGCTAAATCAGGGTAAACTGGTGGCAGTGGGTAGCCACGTGTGTGGGCACTTGGGGTGAATTGAGTCTGTGCTCTACCCCTCACAGTGCCTTTGCACCTGCTCTTTTCACTCACTGCCTGCACTGCCCTTCCTGTCCCTCTTGGCTAGTTGATTCCTAATCATCTTCTACATCTCAATTGTCAGTTTCCTTGAGAAGCTTTCCCAGACCTTGATCATACCAGTTAGGTCTCTGTACTTTGTATTCCTTTCTGTTAATACATCCCCCCACTAGACCACCTCCCTCATGTGGTTTCATTGTATGACCTCTGCACAGATTCCTCCTAAATTCCCTGCCCCTGACCCCAGGCCTTCCATCTTGCCTCTCATCTGAAGAAAGTGAAACTGTCCAGTATTGCCCCTGCGTCTTGTTGACCCAGGCACTGTTTTCTCGCTGACAAAGCCTTGTTTGTTTGGTTCTACTAATTAAATGAATTCTATCTCTCTTCTACTATTTTTTTTTTTTTTTTTTTTTTTTTTTTTTTTTTTTGTGGTACGTGGGCCTCTCACTGTTGTGGCCTCTCCCGTTGCGGGGCACAGGCTCTGGACGCGCAGGCTCAGCGGCCATGGCTCACGGGCCCAGCCGCTCCGCGGTATGTGGGATCTTCCCGGACCGGGGCACGAACCCGTATCCCCTGCATCGGCAGGCGGATTCTCAACCACTGCGCCACCAGGGAAGCCCTCTTCTACTATTATTTATTGACCACTTTCATTATTTTTCTTTCTAAATATCGTGTCATTTACTTGGAAAGGATAATATAGGTAAGTGGTACAAAACTCAAAACTATAAAAGAGTGCATCGTGAAAAGTAAGTCTTCTTTCCTCTCTGGTCCCCCAGTTACACTGTCCCCTTGTATGAAGATGTTCACTGATGCCAGTTTCTTTTGTATCCTACAGGGATAGTAGATGTACTACAAGGATGTCCATCTAGATATTGTTTTTTTCTTGTATACAACAACTGTACGCTCCTCTTGGCCTTGTTTTTTGTTCTATCAATTTATCTTGAAGACTTTTGTTTCCAACAAAATCTAACATACAAAGTAAACCCAAATATGCACAACCTATACTTTTTATTTCAAAGTATTTTATATGCTTTGTTTTATAGGTTTTATATACACGTTTTAATCATTTCTTTTTTTCTTCTTGTCCATTGTAATTCCCTGTAGTAGCTACCGATGTTTTAGAAAAGCATAATACACCCATAACGCTATGTCTGTGATGGTAGAAGAGAATAAAGGGATGGAGCAGTATCGAGAACGGCATCCCCTCCACAGGATCTGTGGGGATGGACAGGTGTGGAGGTAACTGCACCATGGTGAAGAGTCCACAGCAGAAAAAGAGTCGCAGGTGGAATTTTGCAAGCTTTTTCCTTTTTAAAAAAAATTTATTTATTTATTTTTGGCTGCATTGGGTCTTCGTTGCTACGCTTAGGCTTTCTCTAGAGCAGCAAGCACGGGCTACACCTCGTTGCGGTGTGTGGGCTTCTCATTGCGGTGGCTTCTCTTGTTGAGGAGCGCGGGCTCTAGGCGCACGGGCTTCAGTAGTTGTGGCACGTGGGCTCAGTAGTTGTGGCTCGCGGGCTCTAGAGCACAGGCTCAGTAGTTGTGGTGCACGGGCTTAGTTGCTCCGCGGCATGTGGGATCTTCCCGGAACAGGGCTTGAACCCGTGTCCCCTGCATTGGCAGGTGGACTCTCAACTACTGCGCCACCAGGGGAGTCCCTCTTGCAAGCTCTTGAGCCCTGAAAAGTTCATGGTTTCCCTGTCCTATCATTTCTAGTTCAAAATAAATGTTTACTTTTTGAAATGACATATCATTTATATCTGCTGAATTTCAAATGCATTTTTTATTAAAAATTTTTAATTTTAATTGACAAAAAATAATTTAATCTTAGATAAATGATTAGAAGCATCTTGTTCTTTCTCTTGTCTCTCGCTCTGTGTCCCTGTTTCGCTGGGTCCCTGGGCATGTGCTTGGTCAGCTTCTTGGGTCCCCCAGCACTGGTGGGGATGATAAGCAAAAGGCACATAGCTGGGCACCACAGAGCACTGAGAACCCAGAAGTGAACAAGACACAATCCCTGACTATAGGGCTTCCCTGGTGGCGCAGTGGTTGAGAGTCCACCTGCCAGTGCAGGGGACACGGGTTCGTGCCCCGGTCCGGGAGGATCCCACATGCCGTGGAGCGGCTGGGCCTGTGAGCCATGGCCGCTGAGCCTGCACGTCCAGAGCCTGTGCTCCGCAACGGAAGAGGCCACAGCAGAGAGAGGCCCACGTACCGCAAAAAAAAAACCCCCAAACCAAAACAATCCCTGACTATAGGTCAGTCTCTCAGGGGAGACAGATAGCAGGGCAATTTCAGTTCCATGTGGTAAGGGCAAATATGCTCTGATATCACCCTGGAAGCATCTTAACCTAGGTGGGATCTAAGTTAGTCTCAGCCATATATTTCTAAATCACTAACCTCATTAATTATGTGTCATGTTCAAGGATAAGTTTATCAACATGTGCTGGGAGTATCTTATCACAAGTTCCCATTACCAATTACACGCAATATAGCAGATTGCGTTTTTCAAAGATGGCCCTCCTCATGCTTATCCCACCCCACACACTCTTCTTACAGAATGACTGTGTGACTGATATTCTCACGTGTAGGGGTGTGTGTTCCCTCTCTTTGAATCTGAGTGGAAGCCTGTGACTGCCGACCAACGGAGCAGCAATGGAAGTGATGCCGTGTGACTTCTTAGCTCAGTCATACAAAGGATCTCCCTACCCTCCATGCTTGTCCTTGGAACCCACCACCATATTTTGATGAAGACCTAGCTATATGGAGAGGCCACATGTGGATGCTCTGGCCAACAGTCCCAGCAAGGCCCTCAGCCAATAAGGTAGCATCAACCACCAGACATGTGAAGGAATGGACTTCAGATGGTCCCAAATCCTGGCCTTTGAGGCTCTGAACTGAGGATTAGGTATGATGGAGCAAAGACAAGCTGTTCCCATTCATTTTGCCTGAATTCCTGACTCGTAGAAAGCACAAGGTACAATACATGATCATTGTTGTTTTAAGCCATGAAGTATAGGGAAATTTGTTATGTATGAACAGGTAACTAATACAATGCACAAAGCTATTTATGAGGATTTTTTTTTCTTTTTGTAGAAAGATATGATAAATTGGAATGATGGTGAACATATTCATCTTTATCATTTGCAAAAAAATTAAAGCACAGTACCTTTATTTGGATGTTGATGGATGAAGTGACATTTAAAAACTATCATCTAGTAAGATGCTTTGAAAAGCCAAAAGCAGAGTAGTTGGTATAAACATAAGTAGCACTCATGTACTTCATACAAGGCTTGAGAACTCAGAAATTGGAGTAAACCCAAGCTGTTAAAGCCTACAGGTAGGGCTTCCCTGGTGGCGCAGTGGTTGAGAATCCGTCTGCTGATGCAGGGGACACGCGTCCGTGCCCCGGTCCGGGAAGATCCCACATGCCGCTGAGCGGCTGGGCCCGTGAGCCATGGCCGCTGAGCCTGCCCGTCCGGAGCCTGTGCTCCGCAACGGGAGAGGCCACAACGGTGAGAGGCCCGCGTACCGCGAAAAAAAAAAAAAAAAAAAAAGCCTACAGGTAATATGAGCCACAGGTAAGCAGAGTCCAGCTTCCACTAAACCCAATAAGCACAATATTCAAACTTTAATGTGTCTTGGAGTCACCGGAAATTGTGTTAGAAGTTCAGATTCCTTCCCACCCACTCCCTCCTCCTCCCCCGCCCCTCCCTGCCCAGGCCACCTCCCCTCCCCCGAGTATTTTCATGCAGGGTGGGGTTTGGGAATCAGTCTTTCTGCAGTCTTCATGCAAGTTGAGTACAGACAACACCACTTCATCCTATATTAGAAAACCTGTGAATTCTGGCAGTGCAGGCAGCTTAGCCAAGGCAGGGATGACCAGGCTGGGCTCCCCTCGGAGCTCTTGAGAGCGGATGCCACGCCCCGGTGTCCATCCTCGTGTCCAGGGCCGGGCTGTGCACAGAGCACACTCAGGGGACATTGACTGAGCCGAGGCCATCACTGTGGGTGCACCTAGAGCTGGGCGCGTCCTCCAGTTTCATAGTGTGGCTGGCCCTTGCCCAAGCTCCCCAAGCAAACGCTTCCACTCCAAGGAAATCACTCACGCAAGAGTCTCATAAGAAGTTTCTGCTTCTTTGATTTTGTTTTGTTTTTAATTAGTAGAGATCCGGGAGGGAGTAGAGAGATCTAGAGAAAGTACAAAGGGAAACATTCCTTTACAGAAATTGTTGGTAAATGTTATTTATTCATTCTACAACAGCTTTTGAATTTAAGCTCCTTGAAAGAGTCTTTTTTTTTTTTTTTTTTTTTGCGGTACGCGGGCCTCTCACTGTTGTGGCCTCTCCCATTGCAGAGCACAGGCTCCGGACGCGCAGGCTCAGCGGCCATGGCTCACGGGCCCAGCCGCTCCGCGGCATGTGGGATCTTCCCGGACCGGGGCACGAACCCGCGTCCCCTGCATCGGCAGGCGGATTCTCAACCACTGCGCCACCAGGGAAGCCCCTTTTTTTTTTTTTTTTTAAACTGCTTTGTCCCCAGAGCTTCACATAATGCTTGGCAAATGACAAGAATGATAACAAAGGTAATTTACTTTTCTTGGGCGCTTACTGTGTGTTAGGTACTCTTCTAAACACTTTATATATATTATTCATTGTATCTTTACATCAGCCCTGTGAGGTAGGTTCTAATATTATCCCCATTTAACAAGTTCATAAACTGAGGCATAGAGAGGCACATAGTAGACACTCAGTAATTACTTATCGAATGAACTATTTGTGGAGTGCTTCCTATGTGCAAAGCACGAGGCAACAGTTTAACTTGCCGAAGATAGTTACCCTTTCATAGCCATCCACAGGAGAAATCATTTGCTGTCCTTCCCCACAGCCCTGCAAATGAGAGACCCTCTCCAAAAAATCTCCTATTCCATTTGAGTGGCCCAATTCAAGTGTCTGCATATTATTTGGTCTCTCACTTTTGAAACACTCTCCTCTTCTATATTCCTTGCTTTCACTCTCCCTTCACACAAACTGCTCCTTCTGAGTTTTGCTAACCTTCCCTTTTTCTAACTGATGTCCAAATCTGAGAGTTCTTCAGCCCTGGCCCTCAACCCTTTTCTTCTCTCCCTGCTCTTCCTTGCTCGTCTCATTCATTGCCATGGATTCAAGCACCAGTTTAGTGCCATCGAATCTAAAATTTGTATTTCTACCCTGGGTCTCTCCTTTGACTGAAACTCTTGACATCGTTGTCTTGACTCATTCCCTTGGATGCCTTATACCCCTCAAACTTAACGAGTCCCCAAAGAGCTTTCAATGTTCTCGAAACCTCTTTTCCCATCCCACTCCAGTCTTCCCCATTTTGCTTAGTGACTCTCTCCACCTGGCTGCTCAAACTGGAAAACAAATTATCCTGAATTTCTTCCCTTTCTTCGTATCCTTCAGTTAAATTCATTGGTGTTCAGCTTTTTTTTTTTTTTTTTTTGACAATTTGAAGACATGGAGACGTTTTATTGCTTATATTTTAAATTGCTAAATTTAAAGAAAAATCTCTCTGACCTATGACCCATGGTCAAGTCTGTGCAGGCTGTGCTTTGGTCTGTCCTCATGGGCAAGTCCCATAGCCTCCCATTCCCTCTCAGGGAGTATCTTCTTATGAAGTGAATATGAAAGTGAACTTTTGTCTTGCATTTTAATTTGTGGGTACATTAACTTACAGAAGAAATAGGAAAAAACCCTTAGATCACATTGCCTTGAGTTTATATGACATATTTAAAGGCTTTTCATTGACCTAATCCTTAATCTTTACAGTATCACTTTGAGGTAGATAGAAGATCTGTAGTTTTACCCCCATTCTGTAAAAACAAAATTAAAATTAAAACAAGAATAAAATGGTATACACACAAAGTCTAGAGTAGGATGATTTGCCTTAGCTGTCCTGATTAAATCAGGGGTAACAAAACTAAGCTAATTCCGTACATTGTGATTGATGAAAATGTTTAAAGTTGTCCAAACTACAAGCAGGTTCAATTTGGCCAAATGAAACCAAATTTCAAACTTAATCTGCTGAGTGCAAAGCTATAAAGATTATGCTCTGGTTAATCTTTTAGTTCTATTACTCTTTATCTGACCATTATCCTTTGTGATGGAGATTAGCCCATAATTGCTATTGTCTGTTGACATCATCATTTTTGCTGCTAAACTTTGGCTGAAAGAGTGTCTGTCCCACAGGTGAATTGCAGTCAAGAGCTTCAGGGCAGAGCCTTGCTTTCCATTTGGTCTCCACAACAGCAATCCTAAGGGTACTTCATGGATCTTAGGATCCCAGGTCTCTTTGTGACACCATAAAGTTAGTAGCCAGTAAAGTGTGGCGTGATGCAGCAGGCACTGAGGAGAGAGAAATGGGCAGGAGGAGACACATTTCTTGCCTTTGGGGCACTTAACGTGGCTCACAAAATTGTTCCTTCTTTTTAAAACTTGCATTTCTTTGGCTTGTCTGTCTTCTAGTGAATATTATTTTTCTGGTATATATTTCCTTACACTATTGCGTCATTTGCTATTACTCTTTTAAATATTGAACTAAATAAACCCTAGAGTATTGCAAATCTGTATTTTCCTCAGAAAACAATGTGCTCATTACCCAATGATGTAATATTCCACTGGCCTTCACAACAGAGCAAGCAAAACTTTCTACAGTAAATTTGTTTTTCCAAGGCATTTAAAGTAAATCATGTGGTTTATAGCCCAACATGAAGCAAAATCTTCCCCAGAAATACAGCATTATTGGCAAAATCCTCAACAATCACTGAGCCTCAGGGCCAAACGTGACAATAGGGGAAGAGCAGGACTCTGAGTAGTAAATGTGACTGAAATACGAATAACAAAACGTGTGGTATTCCAGACTCACAGAATGTTGGAAGACAAAACTGTGAGTACATTATAATATGCAAGAGAAGGGCCAAAATTTTGTTGCCACTAAATTATGTGTTTTTCTGTAGCCACGCAGCTATCCTGGCACTTCGCTCCTTGTTTTTCAGATTTTCATTCTTTTTTTTTTTTTTTTTTTTTTTTTTTTTTGGGGTACGCGGGCCTCACTGTTGTGGCCTCTCCCTTGCGGAGCACAGGCTCCGGGCGCGCAGGCTCAGCGGCCATGGCTCACGGGCCCAGCCGCTCCGCGGCATGTGGGATCTTCCCAGACCGGGGCACGAACCCGTGTCCCCTGCATCGGCAGGCGGATTCTCAACCACTGCGCCACCAGGGAAGCCCAGATTTTCATTCTTTATTGTCTGTAATTTGGCCTGAACTGTGAGTCTCTGGTGCTCCTCCAACATGTTACTGCAAAACTGCTGCAGCTCTAAGATTCGTAAATCTGTACTTATGGTTCTCCCTATTACGTATAACAGAGTAACCAATGATTGTGTTCCATACCTTTCACTCACAGCTTGCCAATTGTTGATTAAAAAGTCCTTTGCGGGCTTCCCTGGTGGCGCAGTGGTTGAGAGTCCGCCTGACAATGCAGGGGACTCCGGTTCGTGCCCCGGTCCGGGAAGATCCCACGTGCCGCGGAGCGGCTGGGCCCATGAGCCGTGGCCGCTGAGCCTGCGCGTCCGGAGCCTGTGCTCCGCAAAGGGAGAGGCCACAACAGTGAGAGGCCCGCGTACCGCAAAAAAAAAAAAAAAAAAAAAAAAAAAAAAGCCCTTTGCAACGTATCGGCCAACTTCAGAGGCTGCCACAGCTTCGATTATATTTGTTTCATTAAAAGTGAATGGAGGGCTTCCCTGGTGGCGCAGTGGTTGAGAATCCGCCTGCCGATGCAGGAGACACGGGTTCATGTCCCGGTCCGGGAAGATCCCACATGCCGCGGAGCAACTGAGCCCGTGAGCCATGGCCGCTGAGCCTGCGCGTCCGGAGCCTGTGCTCCGCAACGGGAGAGGCCACAACAGTGAGAGGCCCGCATACCGCAAAAAAAAAAAAAAATAAAAATAAAAAAAAATAAAAAAAAATAAAAAAATAAAAAAAGTGAATGGAGATGTAGTGATGGCATACTCCATATATCTGTTAAGTATCCATGGATCTTTACTGCAGCTCATTGCATAAGCAAGTTAAATCCTTTCTTCTTCCTTTGTCTTATTATTGTAGATATTTAACAAAAAATCCCATTCTTTATCATTTCCCGAGGCAATGCCATAACATAAAATCACATTTTTAATCGGATAAGGTATTTCATTCTCCGGATGGTTCATCCAGTTTCTGAAGAGGTCTCTTGACAGCTGAAGACAGTCCTCCAGACCCAACCAACACGCAGTTCCAAAAAGTTTTTCCAGTGATATTAGAGCTAAATAGTCATCCTGCAGTGTTGCCACATTTTCACGAATTATAGTTGAGTAAGTATTCCCTATTGAGATAAGTCTCTTTAACAGATACTTCTTTAATAGTGGATATATATCATGGTTGTTCACATCAGAAACAAGATCCCTGGTCACCAGGTTCACCAAAACTGCATGCCACACTATGATTTCGTCTTCTTCAGCAAGGTACTTGGTTAAATCAAGTGCTGTTTCAATCTCTATATAACTGTTTTTAGACAAGGAAAAGGCATCATCAACCAACTGAAGTCTGTGAATAACAGGAATAGCCTTAGGATTTTTTTCAAGCTGTTGATTTAATTTCTTCCAACCAAATTTATCATAGTTAACTCTATAATATCCAGTCATATTCAAATTTAAAATCACCCAGTCATGATCAGAATCTGAAACTTGCATTTCAGGGAATACTTTGCTGCTTTTATCTAGCCAGACTAAAGACTGTGTAGTTCCATTTTTTATCCAAAGAATAGGTACAATCCATGTGTCATTGTGGGTTAGAAGAGTCTGATTTTTAACCTTTCCAAGATAAAATGGCTCCTGTTTCATGATGCCAGTAGATACATTTAAGGTGATAACTGGAAAACCACTCTGGTGTGTCCAACTGTCCATGATGCTTTTTACTGTTGCTGGCAAAAGAATTTTACTCTGGTCATCTATGGCCATTTGCAAATATGCCTCCATAGATCATCTTGCTCAGCATTTGAGTAAGAAAATGTCTCCAAATACGACTTAAGTGCGCTGATAAATATTTTCTCATTCAAGAAGCTAGAAAGCATCCGGGCCAGAGACGCTCGCTAAGACATGAGAATCTGTCCATTACTTAAACAAAATTCGGTATCTAAATATTGATGCATTCCAGTCTGATAAGCAAGATTCTGGGCTGTGCTCCTGATTGCATTGTGAACTTTAGTTGAATGTCTGGGTTATCCCCAAATGTGCTAATAAAATAGGAGACTATCACTAATTAATAGGTAAAAGATGAGAAAATGTCCTACATATAAAGAGTTCAGGGCGCAGAAAAGTTTTTAAACTGAGATACTCATACGGCAAGTGTAAAGAAAAAAATGTTGCCTGCCATTACAGTTCTACAAGGATCAACCATTAGCCACTGCAGATGCCCACTGATCAGCTTTTCTTGATTGTGCCTCTCAAAGTTTAGACCTACATGCTTTTGAAAGCTGGAAACCTTAAAAAGTGGCTATCTTTTAGCTGCCAGAAATTTGTATCGTTGCTCTCAGTGAAAATTGCAAATTCGTGGGGAAGAGTCTTCTTTTGTTCTGGGAGAAATAACTTTGTTTTCAGTTTTAGGGGGAAAAAAGTAGTTCCTTCGTGTGAACGAATCATCAGATGTTTTAAAAAGTGTATCTTCAGGGACTTCCCTAGTGGTCCAGTGGTTAAGAATCCATGCTCCCAATGCAGGGGGCCCAGATTCAATCCCTGGTCGGGGAACTAGATCCCGCACACCGCAGCTAAGGCCCAGCGTAGCCAAATAAATAAATAAATGTTCAAAAAAAAAGTATATCTTTATCAGTCAGGTCTAGAGGGATGAGAAGCAGAAAACTGCAGCAACTCATCAATCTGCTGCAATCCTCCAAGAGGAGCTTTATTAAGAACAGATGGACTACAGCTCTGACCCCCACAAGACAAAACACAGAGTGTCTCACGGCCTCTGTGGCAGATTCTATTTTCCAAAGATGGCTGCAACAATAGCCCTTGTCTCTTATATTCTTCAAGCATCTTGCTACACTCCACTGAGTCAATGTCTATGTCCCCTCCCTCTTGAAACTGGGTGGACCTTTGCCCCTGCCTCAACCAAGAGAGTTTGGAAGAAATGAAGCTATATGACTTCTGAAGCTAGATCATAAAAATGTTACTCACTTCCATATCATTCTCTTGAGATGCTTGCCCTGGACTCCCAGCAACCATACTGTGAGGCAGTCCAAGCAGCCTGTGGTGTGGCTAATGTAGAGAGGAGCCCAGGCCCTTAGGCTCAAGCCCTGGCTGAACCCATGGTCAAGAGGCACCTCCAACCATCTTCCAGCCCAGGGTGAGCTCTCCCAGTTCACACTGCATGAGCAGAGACAGAGTATCCTGCCTGAATTGTAGACTCTTGAGTAGAAAAAAATGGCTGTTGTCGTTTAAGCCACTAAGCAGCAGCAGCTAAGTCTGATATAGCATCCATGGCAGGAAGAATGTACAGATAATTATTACATACCCTGGAAAAGTGAGATGAATTCTTTTGTGCTGTCTTTTGCTTTGTCAATTTGTAAATCTCCTACATGTCTCCTCCCCCAGCCCCAACCTCAACGTCCTCTGAGGTTGCTTCTTGGCTCTAGCAATTCACTTCTAGCATGCAGTAGCATTTAAAGAGGTTTTGATTTAATTAAGGGAAGTGGCCTGGTATGAGGGAGCCTTAGGCATTTGGAAGGTACGGGATAAAGCATAATATCAAGAGTGGGAGAATGAGGCTAATGAGAACTGTTCTCATCCTTATCAAAGATTTTTTAAAAACCTTTTTATTTATCATAACTTTTAAGTAACTTTAAAGTAAGCTACATGGAGAACACATTATTTTGCTTAATAGCAGAATTCCATGCCCATCCTGCATCTTTAGGGCTATGGTTCCTAGGACTAGAAGGCTGAGATAGAACTAAATTGCTCTTCATAAGAAAGGTATGTGGGCTGCATCCCCCTGTTCATTGTAGCATTATTTACAATTGCCAAGACATGGAAACAACCTAAGTGTTCCCTGACAGATGAATGGGTAAAGAAAATGTGATATATATTGGAATATTGTTCGGTCATAAAAAGAAGGAAGTCCTGCCATTTGCAACAACATGGATGGAACTTGAAGGCATTATGCTTTAGTGAAACAAGTCAGACAGAAAGACAAATACCATGTGATCTCACTTATATGTGGAATCTAAAAAACCAAAATAAAACAAAACAAAACCAAAAACACCCAAACTCATAGATACAGAGAACAGATTTGGTGGTTGCCAGCAGTGGGAGGTGGGCAAAAATGAAGGTGGTCATAAGGTACAAGCTTCTAGTGACTAAGTCATGGGGATATAACATACAGCATGGTGACTATAGTTAATAGCACTGTAGTGCATATTTTTTGATATTTATTAATATGGGAAGTCATTCATAATTTGTGGCTAAGCCATAAAACAAGCAATTTAGACAATAGTATGCACAACATCATCACGTATTTTCATAAGGAAAATGACTAGAAAAAATACCTCCAAATAGTTTCATTTTGCACAAATGTCTTACCTGATTACTATTCTTGCCACCTTTTATACCTTTGAAATTGACCTCTTGACCACAATATTTTCCATGTGCTGGGGGAATAAAAAGGAAATTAGAACAAATATGATCTCTCCCTGCTTTCATGATGCTTATCAATTACCATCGATGCAGGTGTTAAACAAACCAAAAAAAATGAAGACTGCTAGGAAGGCAAAAGACAGGATATTCTGTAAATTTTTAATAGCAATCCTTGGAATCCTAAATCCTAGGGTTAATTTTTATAAGACAATAAATAAATAAAAAACTTCTGTGTACTGTCATGAACAATGAAATAGACCTGCTTTCTAGACTCAGCACTGCCATTCTGTATACACTGGTGACCTTGTAATGCCATTTAAGTTTTCTGTCTTGCACATTTGAAAGTTGCCAAGAGAGTAAATCTTAAAAGTCCTCATGACAAGAAGAAAAACTCTTGTAACTGTGCGGTGATGGATGCGAACTAGAATTATTGTGGTGGTCATTTTGCAATAATACATATATCAAATCATTATGTTGTACACCTAAAACGAGTGCAATGTCATACGTCAATTATATCTCAATTTAAAAAAATGAAATAAAATGCCAAGTTAACCTAGAAAAAAAGGAAAAATAAAGGTATGTGGCGTCCCTATGGCTGGCTTGCTGCAGGGGATGACTTTGGGGAGGACAGAGATAGGTGATGGGAATGTTAATTAGGTGGTTTGCTCCCTGGCTTATGACAGAAATCCTCCCTTTGTGTATAAAATCTACAGTAAACTCTGCATTGCTAGGCAATTAACTCCTGGAGTAGATTTACTTTATGGGGCTGTGAAGACGTGCCAAAAGACATTCAGGCTCCCTGAGGGAGGAAACCGCACTTTCCTGGGGTGAAGGGCCGTGCAGGGTAACACCTGGTCTCCCAGTGCAGGGAAAATCCAAAATAACAGAAGCCTTTTACTTGACAACATTTTAAAAACTTCTTATTCTGGACAATTTCAAACTGACATAAAGATAGAAAAGTAGAATGAAGAATCTCTAGGAACCCATCATTCAACTTTGACATTTTGACAAGCTTGGGCTCATTTTTAAAAGAAGCATATTGTAATTTTCCATGAAGCAGTATTTAAAGACACAAGAATCGTTGAGGAAATTAATTTTTTAATGGCATTCATCTTAGAGAACAGCAGTGGAAATATATTTCTTTCAAAGTAAACCAAAAATTAAAAATGTTTTGAAGCCATTTGAAGCCATATGATTAGCTGAATTAATTTCTTAAGACTTGAGGTGAGATAGCACTGAATAGATGCAGTATTTCATTCCAGCATTTTCTTTCACTACTATGTGAATTTGACCTGTAGAAATCAGAAAAAGAAAAGGAAAGAAAGACTAAATCAATGAATGAATTAGGACTTACCGATTCCATCTTTACATTATCTTGTTCCAAGTATCAAAACTTTCATTCCACTGCTACCCTACTGCCAAATTGCTGCATATTTAAAATCTATATCAAATAATGACCCCTGGTTCAGTACAACCTATTTGGAAGAGTCACAAGCACTACTTAAGATTCAGATGAGTCTTTTAGGTTAGAGCCTCATTATGCTTCCTTGCTTGAAAGTTGCATTTATTTATTCATCCACATTAGTTATTAAGTGCCTTATTCATCAGGCACCATTGCTATGTGGTTGGGTAAACGAACAGAATGCTCTGTAGATTGCCAGAGCTAACCTCTCTTATCAAATGGCAATGACTCATCAAACATGCTAAGGTAAGAGACACCTAAAGGCAGAGACCCCAAAACAATTTCTTTCATTAACTGGATGACTAGACCAGTAAACTGCCACATTTTAAGTAGGGGACTAGAGCTACTTTGGCAAAAATCTGAGCCACATTGGTAACAAAGGGCTTTAAAGAAACATCAATGCTAGGGAAGAGAAACAACAGCCAATTCTCAGGAGGCAGGGTACAAGGAGGAAAAAGAAGAAGAAAATTCACCATCTTGACTCTGCTTGTAAATGAGTAAAGCACATCAGTCATTGAAGAAAGCAATCAGAAGACAAATACTAGGATACTAAAATGGTACTAGGGGCTTCCCTGGTGGCGCAGTGGTTGAGAATCCACCTGCCAATTCAGGGGACACGGGCTCTATCCCTGGTCCTGGACGATCCCACATGCCATGGAGCAACTAAGCCCGTGAACCACAACTACTGAGTCCGTGTGCCACAACTACTGAAGCCTGCATGCCTAGAGCCCGTGCACCGCAATGAGAAGCCCATGCACCACAACGAAGAGTAGCCCCCGCTCACCGCAACTAGAGAAAAGCCCGCGTGCAGCAGCGAAGACCCAACATGGCCAAAAATAAATATATAAAATACATAAATTTATAAAAAATAATAATAACAAAATGGTACTAAAATACAACATGAAATGAGCTAAGATGTTCATGAAGACGACATCATTTGGTGCTGCATTTGGGCAAAATAAGTAAGAGGCAGACAGACTGTGCCAGTGCCAGCCAGTCATACTCATGAAGGCACCATCCTGACCAAACACTTTTGAAGACTTTTTGGGAGATAAGACTTTGTAGACAATAGCATTTCCAGGTGAAAATAAAACTTTGATAACAAATTCAATGGGATTGGCAGTAAGTGATGGAAAAGCAGGACTGGGTAAGCCATTGCCCTCTGGCCTGAGAAAAATAGGAAGAACTGAGAGGATTAAAAATGTGACCAGGAGAGCTTAGGAAACTAGGTAAATGAGTAGCTGCCCAACTTTGACCATACTGCCGCCAAAAAGTCAGTACTCTTCTTCCTAAACGGGAGCTTTGGGCATTTTGGATAACTGGGTGAATTGTCCACACTTAATTTATAGAGACTAAGATAGCTTTCTACCACTTTGGAGAATGAAATTATTATTTCAATATTGTGGAGTTGACAAGAACATATAACTAGATATATTACACAGTCACACTTAGTGTAACATCTCAATGGGTTACCGTTGGCAGCCGTGAACCTGTGATCTAGGCTTAGGGAAATGAATGTTCTGTCGTACAGGTATCTCTACTACCTTAAATCATGATGTAGTTAAGATAGGTATGGGGCTTCCCTGGTGGCGCAGTGGTTGAGAGTCCGCCTGCCGTTGCAGGGGACACGGGAAGATCCCACATGCCGCGGAGCGGCTGGGCCCGTGAGCCATGGCCGCTGTGCCTGAGCGTCTGGAGCCTGTGCTCCGTGACGGGAGAGGCCACAACAGTGAGAGGCCCGCATACCGCAAAAAAAAAAAAAAAAAAAAAAAAAAAAAAAAAGATAGGTATGGATGAGATGTGGTATGTTTATTTGGTACATCACACGGCCACTTCCCCTGTGGCAGACATCCTAACAAATCACAGAATTCTTTCCCATCCAATCAGTGTTAGGCCTCTCTACCCAGGCTCTGGGAAGCTGACTCCCAACCGATTGGTGTAGGCTGGCCATTGAAAGTCATTTACCCCCCATTTGGTAAGGGATATCTCATGTATCTGTGAGACAGAGTACCAAAGATATCAAAGATGTTTTTGAGACTTTGTTTTGATACTCACCAATCAAAGAATTCCCACCAACTTACCAAGCATCTTTTACAAAGCATTCATTGCTTTTCTTTTTTCAATATCTCGCTTGAGTTGACAAAGGATGCAAAGAGGGAAGTATGCCAGACATAGGAAATCATTACAAATAGACCCCTGTTAAAAAACAAACGGATCAACATGTAGCCTATAAATACAGTCATACAATTCCTTGCATTTGTTTAACTTTTCATACCTTTTTAAAACATACATTTTATGTCACTTGTTTATCATGAGAATTCTGTGACGTTATCCCTATTTTTCTGATGACCAAGTGAAGTTAACTGACTTGCTAAGACCACATAAATTGGTGGCAGTGATTGGTCTTTCTCTTCTCGAGCCAGTGCCCTTTTCATAATATACCATTTCAAATGATCTGCAGGTTACAATTATAGTCCCAGTTCTCTATCATCTGTTGTCTCTTTTTTTCCTTTTTAGGAAACTTTTGGTTTATTATTTTTATTAACGTGGAATGGTTCCCTTTAAAGCTAGTTGTGTAATGCACCAATTTTTCCAATTGGTTGTGAGTATAGTGCCAGATGAGGCCTCACCTTGTATCCCTCTAGTCATTTCCATTGACATCCCTCATTTTATTCTGCAAGGGAGGAAGTCCATAGTGAGGGAGGGATATATAAATTATGGGGAAAAGAAGAAAGAAGAGAATGAATAGTGTCTGGAAAAGCCACTATTCATTCGTAGAATGGGCTGCTTTGCAAAGTTTCTTTTTTTAATAAATTTATTTATTTATTGTATTTATTTTTGGCTGTGTTGGGTCTTTGTTGCTGCGTGCGGGCTTTCTCTAGATGAGGCGAGTGGGGGCTACTTTTCGTTGCGGTGCATGGGCTTCTCACTGCGGTAGCTTCTCTTGTTGCGGAGCACGGGCTCTAGGTGCGCGGGCTTCAGTAGATGTGGCTCACGGGCTCTAGAGCACAGGCTCAGTAGCTGTGGCGCACAGGCTTAGTTGCTCCACGGCATGTGGGATCTTCCCGGACCAGGGCTCAAACGCATATCCCCTGCATTGGCAGGTGGATTCTTAACCACTGCGCCACCAGGGAAGCCCTTTGCAAGGTTTTGAGGGCCCTCTCCATGGTAGGTCTAGTTGGGTCTTAATGACCCTTGGGTAGAGATGCCTTTGAAGGGACTCCTGCCCTGTGTAGTTGGCACCGAGTGATCTGAGGGTTCTAGTCTGACAACCAGATTCTATGACTGTGTGTCTTGACTGATTGAAATAATTTTGAACTCCATTTTTGGATAGCACTTATTCTTTAAAATGTTGAATTTAATACAACTCCCAATTTACAGTGTGAGCAGAGACAGAGAGAGAGAGAGAGCAGGAAAGAGAGAGAGAGAGATCTGTAGTAGATTTAGTTTATAAGGGTTGGGAGCTCCTAAATGGTGAGATTATAAGTGATTTATTTTTCATAAAATTTTTCTTTGCTACAGTGATTTTGATTTTCCTCTAACAGAGAGAGCATGTGGGACAAAGAGTGGACAACTAGACAACAATGTTAGAAATCTTCTAATGTTGTGACCCTCATGAGATGGAGGAATGGATATTCAGCTTGAAGACAATTCAGTCTCTTGGCCTTCTCTTTTTCCCTGGTAAAGCATCCAGATCCTCTAACGCTTCCTCAAAGTACTTGTTTTTTTCATTATTTAGTTCATTTACTTTTATTCTTTGTATCTTTTAAACCTTCATTAAACCAACACTTACTGAATACATATTATATGCTACAAAGAAGAAAATATTCTACAAGGATGTAACCACTTTTCTGTTCCAGAATGTCTGTGCCTGTCTTTTACCTCAGGAAGTTTTTAGGGGGAAAAAGTCGCACTATTATTTGCTGAGAGACCTAGGGAAACTTTTAGAAAACACACCCTAATTCTAAGTCTGTTTCATAATACAGATACAGAGAATATAGAAAAGAAAACACATTCCTTTTTCAAATGAGAGGAAGTGAACTGCAGGTTTACACCATGCTGAAGTTAATAAGGGACATAAACGCCTTGACCAGAGCAGCTTCTTGGGAAATGGGTGCCTGAAACAAAGATTTTGCATTCATCACTCTGTTTGGGAAAGGGGACTGCTGCTTCACTTTTTTAGGAAGCTGTTAAAAAAAGAAGTCTTGTTATGAGCACTATTTACAGAATCGTTGAGCAAATAAATGAATGAATTGTGGTACATGGCTGAATACACTTCGATTTGGGAAGACAAGATGGTCAAGTGGGAAAAACAAGACCTCACTCCAAGTCAGAATAAACTTGAGCCGGAATTTCAGCATTTACATGTTCTGTGACCTTAAGCCTCTCTCATTCCTGGTTTTCATGTCTATAAAGGGGAGATAACAATCCCTGCACCATAAAGAGTTTGTAAGTAGTAAATGAGCACATATATGTTAAGGTAGTATCCCAGCACCTAGGCGTTCAATCAGTGGCCAGGCCCTGTGCTAAGTCCTTTCCATGCATGATCTCATGTGACTCTTAACTATGCCACCTTGGGGGAGGTATCATTCTTACCATTTTATCACTGAGGGAGCCAAAGCTTAGTAAGATGAATAACTTGTTCTCGGTCACAATGAGCGGGCCAGAGGCTAAGTTTTCAGGAACACAGATCCGTCCTGTCACTTCTTTGTTTAAAAGCATTTTAATGGCTTTCCAGCTCACTTAGAATAAAAGCTAAAGTTCTTATAATGGTCTGCAAGGCCCTAGAAGGTCTAACTCTTGCTAATGCTCTGATGTCATCTTCTTGTATTATCTCTCCACGCTCCTGCCTCCCTCCCCCACCCCACCCCCCCAAACTATTTCTGCCTCTCTGGCTGCTTGCTGTGTCTGGAACATTCAAGATAAGCTCTACTTCAGGACCTTGGCTCTAGCTATTTCCTCTGCCTGGACTTTCCCCAGATGAGTCGTCCTCTCATCCTTTTAGGTCTTTACTTTCTTACTGAGATCTTTCCTGATAACTCTATTCAAAATTAGGACCTTTCAACACTCTGTTCCTCTTCCTTGCTTTATTTTTCTCTGCTGCTCTTATCGCCATCCTATAGATTATACTCTTACTTAGTTTTATTGCAGCTATCTTCTTCCATTAGTGTCTGAGCTCTACCATTGATAACCACCATTGTAGTAATTGATGCAGGCAAGAATCTTCCAAGGGTGAAGGTTTGATGAGGAACAGGGTATTTACATCTCTCTACAAAGTCCTTATCCATTATAAAGGGGAAAATAGCAACTTTGTGGTGGAGAATCTTGACAGATGCTATCTTAACCAAGGAATCAAAGTTAACATCATGCATAATGAGATAAATTGATGTCACGTGCTTCCTGCTGTGATGCAAAGCAAACCTAGCATCTCTTCTGCGGAGTTTCTGCCAAAAGTGTGTAACCTACGTCTAATCATAAGGAAACATTTGACAAGCCAAACTGAGCGATAGTCTACAAAATAACTGATCTGTATTTATTAAAAAACTGAATACAATGTTTGCTTCCAGACTGATTTTTTTTTTCATCTAAAGAAAATTATTGGGATAATTGGTAAAGCTTAAATAATATCCATATAGATTACCTAATAGTACTGTATCAATGTTAAATTCCTGGTTTTGATAATGTAAGAGGATGTCCTTGTTTTTCAGAAATACACACTGAAATAGAGATAACAGGGTATCACGTTTATAACTTGCTCTCAAATAATTCAGAAAAAAATAGAATAGATACATAGATAGATAAAGAGAAAAAATAAAGCAAATGTGGCAAATTTTTAATATTTGGGGAATCTGGGTGAAACATATTCAGGAAGTCTTTGTACCATCTTTGCAACTTTAAGTCTGAAATTATGTTAAATAAAAATCTCAAAAAAAAAAAAGAATGTAAGCTCCATGAAGACAGCTATTTTGATTTCCTTTATTCACTGATGTGTCTTTAACACCTGTAATAGTACTTTGCATGTTCTATGTACTCAACAAATCCCTGTTGAATGAGTGAATTTCAGCTTATGACCTAACAACGTTCTAGATGCTCAATGATCCCTTTTGAATGAATGAACACGGATATAAGAGTTACCAGTGAGGTAACTGTCTCACCAATGTGCCAGCTCTGAGGGGAGCTATCATACACCCTTTTTTTACCCAAGGCTTTTTAAGCACCTGTCACCCACCCTGCAGGGTCCTCTGTCTGACTCTGAGTAAAGCCAGGAGAGATTAAGGACTCTGTGCTGACCTCCGTCCCTCACCTGCTCACCACCAGCAACTTTTTCAGAGTCATATCTATTGTATCAATAAAAGATTTTATTATGAATATATTCCAAAGGATAGATAGCCACATGGTCTCTGTAAATCACTTAAAAAATTTAGGATGGTAGTGGAGAAAAGACTAGGGTCAAGTCATGATGGTGAGGAGGGCAATCATGGAGATCCAGTCAGACTGAAGGAAGGCCCTCGGGCTGTCCTGTCGGGGGTCACTATTTCACAGTGGACATGGATGACTCACCGGGATGCCGTATCGGGTCCGATACATGGTCCTCATGGCGACACTTGCTCCACACAGGCAGCATTCGTTCATGTCAGAGGCAATCTCACACGAAAGGCACAGGGGACAGAAAGTCCCACAGAGGCCTGAGGGCGGGGTGAAATCACACAGAGGAATCAGTCAGGGTCATCATGAGTTTGACTTAATCACACTGCTTTCAAAAAGATGCTCACTCAGGAAATGGCCATAATGGACATTCAGAGAAAACACTGGGGTCCCCTGGCTCTTTACGTCTTGCTTCTGGACCCTACACTCCTGGAGGTGGGGACAATTGACTTGTCATATGCCAGGTCAGATTTAATTGCAAAATCTCCTGCCTTGCCGGTCTGAGCACGTACAAATTATTTCTTCCCTACCCTTGTTTACATTTGGATCATCCTTGAATAGGAAGTTTGTGGCGTCAGGGGTTCTGAGAAACCCTCTGAAAACTGTGGGAGGGTGTTTAGGGTCAGAAAACATTGAGCAAAGAAATAATTGGAAAAAATGAGAAAAGCAGTAGGAAACAGATTCTAGATGGTTGTTCTGGCAAAGAGTAGAGGCCTATTATTGTTGTGAAGCAATACAAGTTAATACTTGCTATTGAAGCAAGTACAAGTTAAGGGGTATTGGCATCAAAAGCTTAAAAAGCATACTGAAATTTCACTTTAAAGAGTCTGTATAAGCCAAAAAAGGGCCTAAGGAAATAACAACAAACAGGAAACTGTTTGCAAACATGCTGAGTACAGGTCTATTTTGAAAAGTTCTAGGGTAGAGTTTTGATATGGCTGTACCCTACATGAGATAAGAAAGCTCTTGGGATTTTTTTGGTTTTTTTTTTTTTTTTGCGGCACGCGGGCCTCTCACTGTTGTGGCCTCTCCCGTTGCGGAGCACAGGCTCAGCAGCCATGGCTCACGGGCCTAGCCGCTCCGCGGCATGTGGGATCTTCCCGGACTGGGGCACGAACCCGTGTCCCCTCCATCGGCAGGCGGACTCTCAACCACTGCGCCACCAGGGAAACCCAGCTCTTGTTTTTTGATTGATAGTTTTAAGCCAAAGGCTATCTCCACTGAACTTGGAACTTTCATCATATTAAAAAAAAAAGCGGCTGTTTTTCAAGACAGTGGAAATACCAACCACACAGAGAATGTCTGCAACTCTTTCGGCAATAGACTCTGAAACAAGGAAATTATCTTACACAAAAGTGTGTTGGGTAGTGTGAAGGAATAAACGTCAGGAAAGCTAAAAACCTGAAAGCTTCCTGAAATCGAACAGCCACAAGAGTCACAAGAATACTGAAAACCAGAAACACAGACTCTGTAGGGAAAGGAAGAGGTAAAGAGAAGACTGGACAAACACATCAAGAACACAGGGATACTAAAGAGGTGAAAAATATAAAAAGAGGTGATTGATCTGGACAAGAATCACAAACTCAAGGACAGGCAAGTAAAAATGAATGAGTGAAATAGTTGGAAAAAACCCACAAAATAGCCAGTAGTGGATGATGGATATAAATATGGCAAATTGTAGAGTGATGGTCCCTTTGAATGGGTTTAGCTAATGCTCGGTAGCAACTGACTTCTGCCAGTTGAGAATGAGGAATCCTCTTTACAGATTTTCCAAATTTTTAAGAGAAGCTGGAAATCTAGATTGGAAAGTTAGATTTTTATGTGGGCTCTGATTTTTACGTGGTCCCTACTATTTTAAAATTAATACAGCAAGAGGGGTCATTATATACAGGACAAAGAAAACACATCCTGTGGCAAAATCTGCCCAGTGGTTCCACCTTGTGACCTCTGAGTTCTAGACTAAAACATGGATCCCTTGAGAGGATAAGCAAACAATTTTTGTTATGTCAGCAACTGTAGCCCAGGAGAAAGCAACAACCATGTGTACTTACAAATCCTCAGGTCATCAAAGCAGTCAAACATTCCGGTTTGCCAGTCACTAACCGTCACACCTCCTGCGCCATATCTTGGCTGCAAAACAACTGGATTCATTTTTAAGACTAAGTTCAAAAAGCTTCTGCCTGTGAAAACCAAAACAAAACAGTATTCAACACCTAACTGTATTGGATATAATGTAGATACCAATTCCGAAGACATTTCATTGCACCCCTCCTGCTTAGGGTCAGTCACATTCAGCTAACTTAGCATAACATTTCCAGACTATTGCCAATATTTGAGAATTAAAAACATAAAGGAAAGAAAAACAACATAAAGGAGAAGGGATGAGGATTCCATTCTCAGGTTGTCTGGTTGTGTGTTTTGTTTTGTTTTTTTCCTTTTTCTCCTTTCACCAATCTCTCTTTTCATCAGCAATTTTCAAGACAACCATCCTGAACAATGTCTATTTTGCATTTGAAGTGTTTAATAGCAATTATAATCAATTTTTACAAAGCTATTCCACAGACAGTATCTTAGTTGCTCTGTAAGAGAACTCTGTGAGATAAAGTTCTTTACTTCTGCATAAAATTATTATTAAAACAGATGCTTCTAGCTAATGTCAGCATTAACTGCTTAATTATTAGTGGTGTCCTGATAGCTAAAGTTTACTTGGAAAAAGATTAATTTCCCTTTGTGAAGGTATCTCTGAAAAAAGAGGCTTCAAGTCCCACAGAAAAACCCATTGGTTGCAAAACCAGTAGGAAATAAGTGTCCCTCAAACAAACTGGTGCCTGTACTTCTCATACTTCATCCAGCGATCAAGTTCAGTCTTGTGAGCTGCTACCCCGTCAGAACTCTCAAGAGAGAAAATGTCTTCACTAAAATGATTTCACTAGTGACTTCACTAAAATGATTCACTAAAATGATTTCACTAATGACTGATGTTAAAAATTTCTCCTTTCTTATTTCGAATCTAACCATAATGCTGTGCTCTGTAGTCTTGGTCCCTGGTCACTTTCAACACTTCCCTTGACGAGTTACAGGGCATCCCCCCACCCCGATTATCTCTCTGGTTTTGCTCCTTCAATATTCCTCCACTATGTTGTCAGGAAAGGCCCCAGTCAAAGGTTCTACCACAAGGCTTCCCAATCCCTAGTGCCTGGTTAAAAAAACAGATACTTGATTCTGATTCAGCAGCCTGGGGTGGACCCTGGGTGTGTAAAAATTTTAAGAGGTGATTCTGATACAGCCAGTTCTGGAAACCACTGTGTATATGTCATATCATTCTTCCTCAGTCCTTCCTAATCAGTCTTGTAAGCTCTTCACCTTGCTCTGCATTTCTTCCTGACTCGTCTACTCTGAGATCCCTGACTGTTGTCAGTTGATTCCCACCAAGGGCCAACTCTCCACGAAGTCGAAGTTTGTGGAATAACAAGTGCCAAAGCACTTTGAACTGCCTTAGAAAGGTGCCTCAAATATTTATTATCAAGAACTTGCTTTATGACACCACCCAGATTGAGAAGGCTATACAATTATGGTCAAATCACACCAAGAATCATGTTTGAAACTGCAAGGTGTAGATAAATATTTAACTAGAATTAGAAGGTCTTTCTCCTTTCTGACTACCTGGGAGGGCAATGATGTCTTTGCTGATAATGCAGGAAAATATATTGCTGTGTGGTGGTGCAGACTAGTAACTGACAAGCTAAAGTAATAAAGGGCTGACCAGGGAGTCTTACAGCAGTGCCTGGCACACAGCAGATATTCAGTAGAATATTGTTGAAAGAATGAATTAGCAGAGAGGTGGTGGCTAATAGTCAGCAGAATGGATAGTATTCCCTTGTCTAATAGAGTGAATGTAAATTTGTGCTGGGGTAAGACACAAACTTTTCAGTGTTTGTATAGACGTGTTTTGTATTTCTCATTTTAACGGAGTCTTTATGAATTAAACTATTCTACATAGCAGTTATTGTCCACTGGTTTGTTTATAGATATTCTGTCTTAGAAAACCAATCTCATATTGTTAGCTAACATTTGTGATATAACGTATTTAAATACAATAGAAAACTTGCTTATAACTGACAAATTTTCCTTTTATTGTTTTAAACTTTAGTGTAAGAATCACTTGAGGGGGTTTTTAAGAATGATACATCCCTAGAAATTTGGATTTAATCTAATAGGTCTGGAAAGGGATTGAGGACTCTGTATGTTTAATAAGTACCCAAGTGCTCCTTAAGGGAGAGGGGTTAATAAAAAGTAAGAGTGGTGGTGAAGGGGACCAGCTGTGTTATTGCCCAATCTGACTGCTTTAACTCTATTTTTTTTTTTTTTTTTTTTTTTTTTGTGGTACGCGGGCCTCTCACTGTTGTGGCCTCTCCCGTTGCGGAGCACAGGCTCCGGACGCACAGGCTCAGCGGCCATGGCTCACGGGCCCAGCCGCTCCGCGGCACGTGGGATCCTCCCGGACCGGGGCACGAACCCGTATCCCCTGCATCGGCAGGCGGATTCTCAACCACTGCGCCACCAGGGAAGCCCTGCTTTAACTCTAAATCATATTTGTTTGACTCCTTTCCCAGACAATGATTCCTCTGAGAACCAAATCAAAAGGGGACTAGAAGAGAAAAGGATAATTCATTCAAAGTCTTTTTATCCAGCAAGCCTGGCTTCATTTTGGTATTGGGTATAGTTACAAAACCAGAAGGGGGGTATCAGAACTTTGAATAAGGAGGAGAAACTAAGAAGAGAATTCATGAGGTGGGAATCTCTAGTAGTGAAATTAAAGACCTAAAACTGCAGAGACACTTGCATAGCACCAGACTGACAAGTATAATTCAAAGAGGAAGTGGTGGTATTTAATTTCAATCAAAACAAGTCTGTTCTGTGAATCTCTTTGACCCCGTGGGAGGTGTGAGAAGCATCCGACTCAGGGCCCTGAGCTGGAGAAGTCCAAACATGTGATCTGGGAACAAGTTTTGTGTTTTTTGTTTTTTTCCAAAGTAACAGAAGTATAATTATCATTCATTCTGGTGAAGTTGGAGAAGGCTGATTGGAGGGCATGGCATTCTTGTCTAGGCATAGGCAGTAGACATTCTAGGCAGGGGAAATAATGTGAGGAAATGCACAGGGGAAAGAAAGAGGGTGGAATGCATGAAGAACAGTAAAGACATTAGCTTTGGGGAGCAGGAAGCAGGGTCGGAGTGTAGGGATAGAAATGCACGGCTGTACCTCAAGGTCTCCTTCCCACACCTGCAGCAGACGTTTTCCACCCTCTGTGTGTCCTTGGACAAATAAACTAACTTCTCTGAGCCTCAGTTTTAAAATCTTTAAAACGAGTATAATGTGACTTTCTTCTTTGAGTTGTCGTATTAATGGGATCAGACTATGTCTATTAAACACCGTGTTTCCTGTGTGTCAATGACCTGACATATGCACCACTGTGTCTGTTTTAAACTAAATGTTGCCAAGTAGCAGGGTCTATGCCTGATTTAATGGTACGGAAAAGCACCTGAGAGCCCAGCACCCCGAGGCTAATGACACTGTTGTGATAGGTAGATCAGTGCGTTAGGAATCAGAAGGCTTGAACTGTAGTCACCGCTAGTATTGGGGAGGCTCAAATAAGGTCATGTATGTGAAGACATTTTGAAATCTGCAAATCACCATATACATGGGAGACAGGTGCCAGTGAAAGCTGATGGAAAAAATCTGCACGTGATGTGTTGCCAATATCACAATGGCTTACACTCGTATAGAGTGCTATGCTTTTCATGTTTGATCTCTACTTAACATTGGTCTCTGTTTAATATTCACAGCAGGCCAGAGCACTCGGGGAATTAAGGGTGATAAGACCCTTTTTAATGCAGACAAGAAAACTGAGGCAAAGTGGTCAAGTGCCAAGGCCTAGGAAAGATCATAATTGCCAGGCCAACCTCTTTGTAGATGAGAAAATGAGGCTTGTCTCAAAGACTTAGTGTTGGTTCCACATCCTCTTCTTAGTCTCTCCAGGGAAAAGATATGGCGAGCACCTCGCAGGAGATGTTACAGGAACCAGAAGATGAGAAAGTGGACCGAGCAGCACGGTCAAGTGGTGAGGTCATGGACTTGTGGCCCTAGGCTCCAGCTCTCCCAGTGACTAGCTACATGGCCTTGGGCAAGTTACTTCACCTCTCTGTGCCTCAGTTTCCTCATCTGTGAAATGGGATATTAACAGTATCCAACTTACAAAGTTGTCATGAGGATTAAATGAGTTAATATTTGAAAAGTCCTTCGAGTGATTCTTGGCAGAGGGTAAGTACTTCATGAATGTTAGTTAAATAAAAGAGAGTAGTACTTGGCTCTGGAGGGAAACACAATACTCCTCCCACCCCATACCTCCTTTACACCCCTAGGAATTGTAAGATGTGGGTAGTTCTCCCACAAGGCTACAGAAGAAAGGGAAAGAAACAGAAAATAGCCACATGTTCAGAGTGACAAAGTGGCAGGGATGGGATTTGAATTCAGTTCTTTTTTTTTTTCGGGACATGGGCCTCTCACTGTTATGGCCTCTCCCGTCGCGGAGCACAGGCTCCGGACGCGCAGGCTCAGCGGCCATGGCTCACGGGCCCAGCCGCTCCGCGGCATGTGGGATCTTCCCGGACCGGGGCACGAACCCGCGTTCCCTGCATCGGCAGGCGGACTCCCAACCACTGCGCCACCAGGGAAGCCAAGCCCCAAAGCCTTTATTCTTCTTTCCATTGAACTCTACCAATCAGGGACTATACATCTTGGCCAGCAGAAATGAGCAAGCCTTGTTCAGGAAAAAAGGTAAGCATTCTCCTAGAATGTCCCTTCTCATGCAAATTTTTGGGACTACCAGAAGCTAGACAGCTTGTGACTATCGGCTTTCTTTTTATGTCCATCCGTACGTATGTATGTGTGTATATATTTTTAATATCTTGAAAGCAGTCAATAAAAGCTTGCCCAAGGGTTCACAATACATGTGTAGAGAACTGGTTCTCAACCAGAGATTACTTCAACTACCAGGGGCCATTTGGCAATGACGGAAGACATTTCGGGTTCTTACAACTGGGGGTGAGGACTACTTAGTGGGTAGAGGCCAAGGATATTTCTAAACATCCCGAAAAGCACAGGTTTTTTTTTTTTTTTTTTAGAAAAGAATTTTCCATCACCAACTATGAACTGGGCTGAGGTGAGAACATTAACAACATCATGAAACAGGAGGATCGGGAGGGATTCTGAAGGCTGTCTAGTGTAGTTTCCTAGCAGATACAGATGTCATGTCTGCAGTAGGCCCGACCAGCTGTCCTGGTGAGGAATGAAACTTTACACTTCGCTTTTGAGTTCAAAAAATGTTCAAAGTGCAAGTGCTGGAACTCAGAGATCAGGACAGGAACCCCGTGCCCCCATAGATTTGTTCACTTCCTGTCTGCAATGCCTCTTCTGTGTGGCAAGTCCTGCCGGGTACCCCACTGCCCCCAAACTTGCCTCTTCTCTCTTCCTTCTACTTATTGTTCCTATGTTGACAGTTTCATCTCCTCAGTTCTACTGTTCTTTTCTTCTTTAAATAAACTTTTAATTGAAATGCACTATATATACAGTATAGAAACTGTAAACATGATTGATGAATTTTCACCAAGCGAACAATTCTTGTAACCACAACCTGATTCAAGAACTAGAAACTTACAGAACCCCAGAAGCCCTCCTTACTCTCAAAGGGAGTCTAACCCTCCACCCAGAGGCAACCTCTACCCTGTCTTCTAACACCAGAGGATCATTTTGCCTGTGTTTGAGACATATTTATTGAATTATATACATTATTTATTCTTCTATTCCTGGCATCTTTTGCTCAAAATTATGATTATGAGATTCAACCACGTTGTGTGCTGCAAAAATTCATTCATTCTCATTGCTGTATAATATTCCATTGTATAGATATACCACAATTTATTTATCTGTGCTACCATTGTATTATTTCCAGTCTGGACTATTATCAATAGTACAGTGCTGCTATAACATTCTTGTACATAACTTTAGGTGAACTATGTATGTATCTCTGTTGTGTCGATATCTAGGAGTGGAATTGCTGGGTCCTAGGGTTCATAGATAGTGCCAGACAGTATTCCAAAGTGGTGGTACCAATTTACACTCCCATCAGTAATGTATGAGAGTTCCAGTTGCTCCACATCCTAGCCAATACCTGCTAATGCCACTATCTTTTTTACTCATAGATTGCTAAAGAATCTGGGAGGCAGGCACCTAGGTTTAAAATTGAGAAAAACAGAAATTATGGTTAAATGATTAAATAGAGTTGCTGCATTTAGGGAAGAAATACAGGATATTCAGTTAAATTTGAATAATTATGTCCCAAGCATTATTTGAGATATACTAAAAAATTATTCGTTCTTTATTTGAAATTCAAATTTAACTGGGCATCCTGTATTTTATCTGGAGCATTGGGGGAATGATTTTGGTATGAGGTAATACCAGTGTGGGGCAGTTACGGTTCCCTGCGTTTCCAGGAATGGGAAGAGGGGGAGGAGGTGAAAACAGCGGGCTTTCCAAAGTTGCCCTTCTCTCCAGCCCCTCCCCCATAGGGTCCCAAAGCACACTAATGGCAGCAGTGATTTATTTGATATCTATCTAAATTCTTTTAAGGGCAGTTCCTTTGGGAAAACACAATTGTTTATTCATCGATGGAGGAAGGAAAGCTGAAATTTCTTGAGCAGTTGCTATTGCCAATTTCCATGTTTGGCAATCTTAAAGCTGTTGGATTCTAGCCTTATAACCATCTTGCCTTCTATTTTGAAATCTGATACCAGGAGAACTTAAGCAACTCAGGCTGGTTCAAAGCCAGACGAGCTAAAGCCAAAGTCAGAGCTCTTCCCTTCTACCAAGCCTTCTGTCTTGTGGAAGGAGTTTCATTGACTAGCCGGGGTCCTGCGTGGGCTCTATTTCTCTCAGCCGGTCTGAGTGATCCTGATGGCACCGGGCAAGACCACTGCCTATCACTCACTTAGGCTTCCCAGGGCTCTTCATTCCCTCGATTTCCATCCCCTCCTTTCTCCTCTGTCCACCTCCTTCTGGCTTTCAGCTTCCTACCAGATAATTCCATGGGTTATATGCAACCCACTTCTGGAACAAGAAAGTAAAATGAAGTCAACTGAGAAAGGCTTGCTTTTGATCATTTTGAGCTTCTGCAGCATCTACATGCCACAGCAAAGCTTGTCTTCTAGTCCCAGGTCTGAGTCTGCATCTGGAGCAGGGAATGGCCCACTCCATTCCTCCAGCTCCTGTGTGTCTCAAGCAGAATTCTGCAGCCTCTGCGTCACACTAGACCCGTTATGTTGTAAACCAGAAAATGCCAAATGCAAATATGCCTCGTTAGGATAACGGTTATTTTGAGCTGATTATTTTGAGAAATAGCAGACACAGGAGAAGACTGGAAAACAGAGCAGAAGTCACCCTTTAAGGGAGATTTATACTTATAAAGGAAATGTCCATTTGTAAGGGTGTCTTCCTCTCCTACCAAGACAAGGATGACTCTAAATCACAACAAACTCTTCAGTGGAGTTATTGTCTGCGTAACAAACCTTACCCTTGTCTACCTAGGCACCTCCCCATAAATGGCTTATCCCCACCTTCTCTCTTTTGCCTTTAGCTGAAGATGGTATTTAAGCCTGAATTCTTATTGATTGATTGATTGATTGATTGATTGATTTTGGCTGCCCCTGCTCTTCATTGTGGCCTATGGGATCTAGTTCCCCAACCCAGGGATCTAAGCTGGGTCCCCTGCATTGGGAGCTTGGCCTCCTCCCCACTGGACCACCAGGGAAGTCCCTAAGCCGGAATTCTAAGACACCTCTGAGAGTAACAGTTTTCCCTGGATATCTCCCATGTATATGAGATACACGTGTTAATAAACTTCTGCTTTTCTCTTCTTTATCTTTTGTTACAGGGGCCGAGGACATAGAAGGGTAGAGGGAAAGTTATTTTTCTTCCCCTACAATGTCATTTCTGAAATTTTAGCCAAAACAATACAAACTTTCAGTTATCAGGAAATTAAAAGATGATTTCGTAGAGTTGAAGGTATGGCATTTCCTAATTTAAACTAAATTATTTCTATAAACAAAAAGCCTCTGGTCACTAACTGGGGGTTGGGAGGAGGGCTTCCTGCCCAACCTAGGAAAGCCCCCACGTAGGCCACAGCTGAGGAAACAGTCCCTTCTTTTCTACAGACTGGGAGTAAAGAAAGAAGATTAGTCACTCATCTGTATCTGGCTTCCATCCCCCTGCAGCCTTGTCCCCCAGAAACATGCAGATCCTGCACCCATCAAGGAATCTCCTTTCTTGATCTTCTCCAGCACCCAGACACTCCACAGCAGGCCTGCCTTTGAGTCCCTGGGTCTGAGTCTGCACCTGGAGCCAATTATCTGGATCTCATACAGAATTCGGTATTGTCTGTATGCCAATAGGATTCTGCCTAATGTACCACTGATTATATCATTTCTGAAATTTTCATCGAAACAATGAAAACTCTCATTTATAAGGACATTTTAAAAGATTATGCATAATCGAAGGTAGGGCATTGTCTAATGGAAACTAAATTACTTTTACTTTTTTTTTTTTTTTTTTTTTTGTGGTACGCGGGCCTCTCACTGTTGTGGCCTCTCCCGTTGCGGAGCACAGGCTCTGGACGCGCAGGCCTAGCGGCCATGGCTCACGGGCCCAGCCGCTCCGCGGCATGTGGGATCTTCCCGGACCAGGGCACGAACCCGTGTCTCCTGCATCGGCAGGCGGATTCTCAACCACTGCGCCACCAGGGAAGCCCTACTTTTACTTTTAAAATGCCATTATTATCAGGCATGATAATGCCTGATAATGCTTAAACTAGGAGCCCTCTTGTATTTTTTTTTTTTTTTTGCGGTACGCGGGCCTCTCACTGTTGCGGCCCCTCCCGTTGCGGAGCACAGGCTGCGGACGCGCAGGCTCAGCGGCCATGGCTCACGGGCCCAGCCGCTCCGCGGGATGCGGGATCTTCCCGGACCGGGACATGAACCCGCGTCCCCTGCATCGGCAGGCGGGCTCCCACCACTGCGCCACCAGGGAAGCCCAACCTCTTGTATTTTTGGTAGTGCAAGACTGAGAACTTTTCGGACACCAGGAGAGTCCAGTCACGCTCCTTTCCTCAAGAAAGTGAAGGGGACCTGGCTCACCAAAGTGCGTAATTTGGGGAGAGGGTAGGGGATGAGCAGCACGTGACACATGTGCTCGCATTATCATTCTACCATCACTAATCTCTCTGGGGACCTAATTCATTAAGCTTCTTCTCTGCTTTGATCTTACAATTTGTTAAGGGGTGTCGGGCACACACGGTTCTAGGGAAAGACTGCCTTTGCACACCCGAACCCCGTAAGCCTGCCCTCAGAAGCTCTTCACAACTTGACCGACCCTGTTTTCCCAGTCCTTCCCTGACCATGTCCTTCCCATATCCAGTCAGATTCCTCACTGCTCTGCAAACTTTCCATCTATACTGTTCCTGCTGTGAATTCTTGACTCCATGTTCCCCACTGACCTGTCAACATCTCATCTCAAATGCCACCTCCTCCATGAAGCCATTCCAAATCCTCCAAGTTGGCTTTGCCTCTCTCCCTCCTTTGAACTTGCTTAACACTTCGGTGGTGTGGTGAAGAGCCCACTGGACTTGGGTCAGGATACTGGGCTCTAACCATAGCACCAATGCTTGGCTATCTCCGTGCCTTTTCTGTAAATGACAATGGCAGCATCTTTACTTCCTCTTTCCCACAGTTATTAAGAAAGCTACAGGAAGTTATAGTAACTTTGGATATGAGATATCTGTAATTATGTGCATTCTGAGAACTTAAGTTTTCTTTCCCTTTTTTTTTTTGGTTTTTCTGAGGGTGATCACTGGGCTTCAGTGATCTTCGTTTTTCCCAAAGACAGTGGCCTCCACAAAGCCTAGAAACTACTAAGTGCTTGATGGGGTTCAGGACCAGGAACCCTAAAAGGTGGCATCTTGGCATATTGAATCTCTTAAGCTGAAGGAGTTTGAGAAAATGGCAAAAGCAGGAAGGTCTCTCCCTTTACCTGTCTTCCCTGAAAGCAGGAGATAAGTCTCTCATGTGAAAGGTACCCTCCCTGTACCAGAAGGAAGGCAGACACCCTTATCACCAGATATGGAATTTAGGGCCAAGAATAAACAAACCTTGGGACTTCCCTGGTGGTCCAGGGAATGCAGGGGTTGCAGGTTCCATCCCTGGTCAGGGAACTAGGATCCCACATGCCGCGGGGCAACCAAGCCTGCGCGCCACAACTGCTGAGCCCAGACGCCCTGGAACCTGTACGCCACAACTAGAGAGAAGCCCACACACCACAACGAAAGATCCCGTGTGCTTCGATGAAGTTCCCGCTTGCCGAAACTAAGACCCAACGCAGACAAAAATAAATAAATAAATCTTAAAAGAAAAAAGAGTAAACAAATCTTGTTACTTTTTCACCATTTAGTACCCCTAGAACAAACCCCCTTGTCTTGTCAATTCTTCACGAGTTTACTGTTTCTTTGTCTAAAAGTATGAAAGTTTCCCCTCCGGTCACTTCTTTGGGTCTTTAATTCTCTTACGGAAGTCCCCATGTACATATGTAAAAATTTAATAAAATTAGTATGCATTTCTCCTGTCAAACTGTCTTAGTTTAATTTTCAGACCCAGCCAGGGATCCTAAGAGGGTCGAGGAAAACTTTTCTTCCTCTACATGTTCAATATCAGATTATTTATTCATTTAAACCAATGAGTTTCAATCAGGGGTGATTTTGCCCACAGGGGACATTTGGTAATGTCTGGTGACATTTTGGTTGTCACAACTCGGGGTGGGGGGACAACTGCTATTGGCACCTAGTAGGTAGAGGCCAAGGATGCCTCCCCTCCCTCCTCCTTCCCCCTGCCCCCCATTCCCAACAACAAGGAACTATTTGGTCTAATCCAAATAGTACTGAAGCAGTGGAGCTTAATCCTTTTTTCTTCTTTTTAATAAATTTATTTATTTATTTATTATTTATTTTTGGCTGCATTGGGTCTATGTTGCTGTGCGTGGGCTTTCTCTAGTTGAAGCAAGCGGGGGTCACTCTTCATCGTGGTGTGTGGGCCTCTCGCTATCGTGGCCTCTCTTGTTGCGGAGCACAGGCTCCAGATGCGCAGGCTCAGTAGCTCTCACTGCCGTGGCCTCTCCCGTTGCGGAGCACAGGCTCCGGACGCGCAGGCTCAGCGGCCATGGCTCACGGGCCCAGCCGCTCAGCGGCATGTGGGATCCTCCCGGACCGGGCCACGAACCCGTGTCTCCTGCATCGGCAGGCGGACTCTCAACCACTGCGCCACCAGGGAAGCCCGGAGCTTAAGTCTTTTACACAAAAATAAAACACACATTTCCCCTCTAATTTAAAATTTCCCCTCCCATTTAATTTTCACCCCAAATGTGTATAATTTTAAAAACTTAGCTCAGCTAATATGATCAATGAAGACATGTCTAAAAATCACAAAAGTGTCAAAAGAAAAAATTTCTATTAAATCCAGCATACAAAGTTAACCACTATTGACATCTGTGATTATATCCTTCCATTTAATCTAACAAAATTTTTTTGTGTGTGCAGGAACACATTTTAATGAACATACCCAAATGTGGCAATAAAACCATTTATTACAGTGACGAGAAGGCTGCTTCCCTTTCTGTTATAAACGGGGAGCAAGCATTTATCTCTTTTAGAAGTGGGATCCAATCATTGTGCTTTAGCTCAGAATTATTATCTAATTAGTTAAGACCTCTACCATGACTCTTGAGTTGGTATAAAGGAGCAGAAAGAGTCTTTCGAAGAAAGAGTTTAATTTGAGTTCTTCCAGCTCATCCCACAGTTTATTTCTGTTTGTAGAATTAAAGGTTGAAATATTATTGGTTGAGTGAATGAATCTTGGAGTTACCTTTGAAGTCTCAATTCATATGCAGCTATGAAACTCTCAACTAAAATCATATTCCTCACGTAGGCAATTATTTATCTCCCCAGACTCTTGCCTTTATCTTGCCTTTATTCTGTTTCTCTCTTCACATCTTTCTTAGATAGGAGCTCAGCAGAGGGCAATCCCCAAAAGAGAAGAGGGTATCACCAGCTCCTGAACTTGCAGAGGGCTTGGCTCTACCCATGCCTGGCATATCTAGTATCTGGTCATAGCAGTATAGCAATCCTGCAACTGTCTCAGATTTAATATCTTTGCTAAAAACACTAGAAGACCTATGATGTACAGGACTGTATTTTAAATCTTGCTGCAACTCAGTTTTTAATTGGAATCATCTGTCCTTTGATTCATGTGGGTTGAAGATCACTTACCTGGTAAAAGACAGCTTAGCTGCATCCACTTCAGCACAAACATCTTAAAGGGACTTAGTTGATTTTTTTAGAAAACTTTTTTGGTAAACAGTCAACTTTGTTAAATAATTTTAGATTTTGTACTATTTGTGAGGGATGGGGGGGAAGAGCCCCCCATCCCACCCAATGCCAACAACTTGTACTGGTGATGGAAGTAAAGAGGGTTAAGATAGTGCTGGTCCTTAGCCATAAAAGCAAAGGTCAAAAGTTACAGAATGGTGAATTTGGGTGGTGTCTGTAATCCGTAACTTGAGCCAGTCCCATCCAATACTTTCTAAGAAGATAACAAAACCATTTGTGAGTGCTCTAATCAGTATAAATGGATCTCAAAACTTCAGTGAAAATACAATTACCTGGTGGCCATGAAACGCTTAAATGCTGACAAATTTAATTCAGGAAAAAAGCAGCAGCCTATACAAACACTTAATTATAAAATATTTTTTTTCTCCCCAGAGCCTCCAGATGTATTTTTCCAGAGCATGATCTATGAGCTAAGAGGGGCAGCCATTAAAAGCACACACATTTATCTCCGTTTTCATCCCCCCTCCCCCGCCCATCCCCATAAAACCCAGATGAGTTTGAAAGTAGTATTAAGTGCTAATTTCTCAATAAAACTGATGGCTAACCAATGGTGATTGCTCAGTCCTCCTGGATTCCTCTGCACTTTGCTAATGCATTCAAGTGCATTGGGGTTGTTCTTAGGGTTGATTGCTTTGCAAGAGGTAAACTAAGCACATCCTTAAGGCACCAATAAAGTTGGGGCAATAAAATGAAATAAAATAGTGAAAACTTTGAGGGAAATAATCACAATTACATCAGACTTCTTTACTTATGGAGGAGTGTGGATGGGTAGCACACCACACATTTTCAGTGTGTTTAAGGCCTCTCAAGATGCCTGTCTGGGGCTTCCCAGGGACCCTGCCAGGGTCCGCCTGCCGATGCAGGGGATGCGGGTTCGTGTCCCGGTCTGGGAGGATCCCATGTGCCGCGGAGCCTGCGCGTCCGGAGCTTGTGCTCCGCAATAAGGGAGGCAACAGCAGTGAGAGGTCCGCGTCCCGCAAAAAAAAAAAAAAAAAAGCCTGTCTGGTCATATTTTCTTTCTTTTTTTTTTTTTTTTTTTTTTTTTTGCAGGACGCGGGCCTCTCACTGCCGTGGCCTCTCCCGTTGCGGAGCACAGGATCCGGACGCGCGGGCTCAGCGGCCATGGCTCACGGGCTCAGCGGCCATGGCTCACGGGCCCAGCCGCTCCGCGGCATGTGGGATCTTCCCGGGCCGGGGCACGAACCCGCGTCCCCTGCATCGGCAGGCGGACTCTCAACCACTGCACCACCAGGGAAGCCCCGGTCCTGGTTATATTTTAAGGTCAGTTGTTTTCAGGTCCCTCACCTCTACTGGAGTCTGAGCAGGGTCCTAGCCACTCTTTTTATCCTAACACAGTGCCTGAAGCAAAGGTTCAATAATGAGTGTTTAAAAAAAATAAATGAATGAGCAAATGTATGAATACAGAAACTGTTATGTCCCATACACACAATTTCAAAATCTCTAGACTATACATCTATCAAGATGTCAGCAATAAAACCTCCCAAACTGCACATGCCTTTTATCTACCATCTTTAAGAAATGTGTTTGCCTTAGGGACCTGGAAGTAAGAGGGAGAAAAAACCTTCTTTTTTCTCCTTTCTTTAAATCATACAAGCAAGAAAAGCTAATCATTCCCTCAACAGTGAAAATACTGAGATCTGCCTTGGTAATACTGCCCATAATAACAACGATACAAATCAGGACAGGAAACAAGTGGCCAGATTGTGATAATCTCAGAAAATTGTTTTTGTTATATAAAAACAGAGACAGAATTAACTTCGGACAATAAAATAATAATAAACCTCAAAATGACTGAAGCACACATCATGTACCCCTGCCCCACACTAGCAAAAGTAATTCCAACAGCAAATCTTGAAACCAGCTACAAACTAAACAAGTTTCTAGAAGGAATTTTAGAATATTCTGCTTAAACAGAATATTAAGACACCAGTCTTAATGATGATACGATAATTTCTTCTTTCATGTCTAAGAACATTTTTTTCTCTTAAGAAATGTAACTTCGTTTTTAAGAAACTGTCATGATATACACAGGCTCTTAAGAATCACCACTGTCAAATTTAATTTAAAAGACAATTACATGTTGCAGACGTGGGTTTTAACAAAAATTCACTGAAGCAAATAAGTGATTAATACCTATTATTCAATTCTGCCTTGTGTTAGTTACGCGGTAAGATTTTACTGGCTCCAGAATTTGCTACTTTTAGAATAATTTGTTTTTCTTTTGAAAGAGGATGAAAGAGAAAGACAAGAGGTTTGCAGCACTGACATTATTGCAAAAATACTTACCACACGCAAGTTAACTGCAGAGAACAGCAGCTCAGATCAGCCAGGAGAAACTTCTGGGAACATCGTTTTGTTGCTGCAGCTAGGGCTGTAATCAGCAAGGGTGGGGTTCGAGTGTGGAAAGTTAAGAGGTGGGATTGGAGGAAAGAAACCATGACCTGGCTGTCGTTACTGCCTGGTGCGGGTCACTGTTTCTCCCTTTCAGAAAGCGGACACTCCATTTTTACCTTATTCCGTTTATTTTATGTGACATTTGCCTGACAACACTGCTCCCTTAGAGAGCAAGATTTATTTATGATTGGGCAACAACACATTTTATGAGGGTCCGAGGCTTGTTTATTTATTTAGGATTTCTATAATACATCTACTTCCTAAGGCACTTAAGGGTCTTGAAACACGTTTAAAAGTAAGCATTGGGCAGCTGGTCTTAAGACTCAAAAAATGCTAAAGACATAACTGACCTTCCTTTTTTTTAAAAAGCATTTCTTAATTTTTAAAAAAGAATTTATTTATTTTTGGTTGCACTGGGTCTTCGTTGCTGTGCGCGGGTTTTCTCTAGTTGCGGCGAGCGGTGTGCGGGCGTCTCATTATGGTGGCTTCTCTTGTTGCAGAGCATGGACTCTAGGCACGTGGGCTTCAGTAGTTATGGCTCGTGGGCTCTAGAGCGCGGGCTCTAGATCACAGGCTCAGTAGTTGTGGCGCACGGGCTTAGTTGCTCCGTGGCATGTGGGATCTTCCCAGAGCAGGGCTCTAGCCCGTGTCCCCAGCATTGGCGGGTGGATTCTTAACCACTGCGCCACCAGGGAAGCCTCTTGATGTTCCTTTTTGTCAGGTTGTTGAGACTTGTGTTCTATGCTAAAGCGCTGTATGGCAGGGGGAAGACAAAGGAAGGTATTGAATGTTAGGGGGGCAGAGTGGCACATGGTCAGTGGCATTTTGGAGCCGCCTGTCTGGTGCCAGTGTGGAGCCTGGATTCTAGAAGGCTAGACTGTCGTCAGGGAGACCACTGCAGGGACAATTTCATAGAGAGACAAGGATGCAGAGGGCCTGAGCAGGGATGGAAAGCAAAAGCATGGCTTTAACAGAAAATCATAACATAAATGGGCAGTTCTTAGGGACTGGGCATATAGGGATGGGAGGGGGAATTAATCACTTCATAAATCAGAAGATAGGTACACAGATACACAATACTGTATATAAAAACCTCAACCATTTCCAGGTTGCTGACTAAAAATTTGTTAGTTTATCAGAGGTTAAAATGTCCTTCATCCTTCTTGGTGTGGCTCTGATAAGTTTTATTTTCTTTCACAATGTTTGTGCATAAAACATGAATGAGTCACATCACTGAAACTGTTTTATGTTCTCCTTGGTTAGATGTGTGTACAGAGGGAGTTGTTCTTTGAGGTGGAGGATAAGGGGGACAGGGGTACCAGGGTGCTCACCTATTTCAGAGGACCATTTGCCTAGTCTATTAATATTCACACATACCACTGAGTAGAAAACCCAATTATCAGCATAATCCATGCTATCTTATTGCAGGAGACTGGAGTGTGAGTTATAACCACTGCATATATAGGCCACTAAACCAAAAAAGAGGTAAAGAGGTGATACCATCCCTGTCCTGGAAGAGCTCATGACCTGGGAAATGAGACAAACCATATGGCCTGTTGAGAAAATATCCTTAGGATCTTACAAATCAAGAGGTCATCAAGTTCCAGGCCACTTATTATGTGACTCTTGGGCAAATCTCCTAATAAAAAAGGTTGTAATGTATTGAGTATCTAACATGTGCTGAGCACAAAATCACTTCAACGAATGTGTCATATATCTTCATCATTAGATATTCATAACAACTGTAGTTGTTACTAGCCTCATAATAAAAATAAGGAAGCTGAGCCCAGAGAAGTTAAGTAGTTTGCCCCAGGGCCCTACAGCAGCTAATTTGGGAAGGGGGAAATGTGCACCCAGGCTAATCTGACAGAAAAGCCCATATTTTTCCACTACAACTCTCAACTATAAAATGGTGGTGAAAACATCCACATCACAGGACCATGGTGAGGATTAAACGAGATAATATGGGAGAGCCCAGATACACGGAGGATACGCAATAGTGTCATGTTTCACCTCACCTGTCACCCCTGCTCTTCCTCACGATGAGGCTCTGTTTTTTAGGTTCTTCCAGAGCCTGCTGGGTACCCCTCTCCTCCACAGTAGGGTATCTCACCTGCCTCATTCCCCAGCTGGACGCTGAGCCCTTTGAAGGACAGGTGGGGGCCTCTGTCATTACCATGACTTTAAAGCTGAGGCCAAGCCAGACACAGGCATGAGAAAAATTCAGGGACCGGTGGTATCACATTAAAATGTCTTTATAGAGTTATGGTCTAAGCCAGCTACATAAGAATAGGAAAAGAATCATTTTGGGATCAGTGGAATTCTATCAAAAGGAGAAGGATCCAGGGTTTGGGGACTTTACCCATTCTGCCCATTTATACCAATCAAGTGTTTTAAAAGGGTCCCACCAGGTCATCTGTGATTGGAGTGAAATCAGACCCCCCAGGTCCTATGTTCTAGTCTCTGGTTCTTTTATTCATTCACTCAACAAACATATATATATATATATATAGAGAGAGAGAGAGAGAGAGAGAGAGAGACAGAGAGAGACAGAGAGAGAGAGAGAGAGACAGAGAGAGACAGAGAGAGACAGAGAGAGACAGAGAGAGAGAGAGACAGAGAGAGAGAGAGAGAGAGAGAAACAGAGAGAGACAGAGAGAGAGAGACAGAGAGACAGAGACAGAGTACTTGCTATACATCAGGCCTATGCGAGATACTAGGGATACAACGGCAACAAACAGGTTTCCTGCTCTCAGGAGGCCTGTTCGGTTTCATTCTAATAAAGGAGAAAGATGAGGAAAGCACATGCAAACACAAACAAACCCCATGTCAACATACAAGTGAATAAAATAGTTGCATGTTGTTCTAAGGGTTGGGAAGAGAGTCGTCAAGGGGCTGAGGTTCTGAATAAGGCGGTGGTGGGAAGGCAGGACCTACCTTAGGCAGGGTGGGCAGGAGAGGCCTCCCTGAAGCAGACGTCCAAGGAAGAGCAAGTGCTGGCTCTGTGGAGACAGGTGGGAGGAGAGTCCCAGTCGAGAGCAAAAGTCCCAGTGTGAGCTCAGCAGACTTGAGGAACTGAAAGGAGACATCTGTAAGAGAAGCAATAAGCATTCTAATGTACTATGTGAGGAAACCAGGAATGGTGGTAGAATAAGTTTTATAGGACAATTCAGGAAAGACTCCATGAAGAACTATATTTTTAAGGAGACTGGTGAACTGGTGTGTGTGTGTGTGTGTGTGAATTCCAACTGAGAAAATCACCAGGCCATTTGTTTGTCTTTTTTTTTTTTTCAAAGTCTTTATTGTATTTGTTACAATATTGCTTCTGTTTAATGTTTTGGTTTTCTGGCCATGAGGCATGTGGGATCTTAGCTCCCTGACCAGGGATCAAACCTGCACCCCCTGCATTGGAAGACAAAGTCTTAAACACTGGACTGCCAGGGAAGTCCCTTGTTTGTCTTTTTATGATTGAAAGATGTGGCATGGCCACAACCTGTTGCTCTTTTCTTTGCAAACAGGCTCCACAAGGTTTGGGGCTGAGAATGGGTAGATTTAGTGGTTGATTACCAATTCCCTGAGAAAAGTGATCAGGTTGGGTGTATGTGACTCCTGATATTGACTAGACTGCTTTAGAGAGGATCATTGCCATTTTCAAAAAGGACTAAGTAGCCACTGGCCTGTGTCATGTGGGCACTGCCTGGGGTGGAGTTCTGTAGATACTGCTCCTGGGGTTAGCCATTGAGTAAATGTTTATCAAGACAGTATGGCATAGTGGTGCCAAGTGTGGCCTCTGGAGTGGGAATCACCACCCCTGGCTCATTGTGTGAACTTGGAATAGTTAGTCACCATCTCTGTGCATCAAATTCCTCATAGAGTTACTGTCAGGATTAAAAAGTGAACATGGGGCTTCCCTGGTGGTGCAGTGGTTAAGAATCTACCTGCCAATGCAGGGGACATGGGTATGGGCCCTGGCCCGGGAAGATCCCACATGTCGCAGAGCAACTAAGCCCATGTACCACAACTACTAAGCCTGTGCTCTAGAGCCCATGAGCCACAATTACCGAAGCCCACATGCCTAGAGCCCATACTCTGCAACAAGAGAAGCCACCGCAATGAGAAGCCCGTGCACCGCAGCGAAGAGTAGCCCCCGCTTGCCGCAACTAGAGAAAGCCCATTCGCAGCAACAAAGACCCAGAGCAGCCAAAAATAATAATACATAAATAATAAATAAATTTATTTTTTTAAAAAGTGAACATGACCTAGCAGTCTATAAGTACGTGATAGGTACTCAGCAAATACTGCTTCTTTTTTTTTTTCTCCCTTGAGTTAAGGATGTGGGAAAAAGGAATCATAATGAAAAGAAGTTCAGGAAGTGTTGGATAGAATCTGCAGACTTGCTATATGGAATGTGGACAGTGAGAGGGAAAAATTGAAACGGGTCTCAAGTTTCTAGCTTGGCATACTGCTTGACTGTTGTATCATTTAAGACTCTTTCTGACTCCAGTCACAGAATATTAGGCAAAAAAAGGGATTTATTGCCTCACTTCTGAAAAATCCTGGGTTCAACCAGCTTTGGGACTCAGGCCCAATCCTGTGATCAGGGCCCAGTGATCTTGGCTCTACTTTGCTTCGTGCCGACTTCATTCCTTCTCAGACTTCATGTGCCCTATAGTGGTACAGGGGCTGCCAACAGCTCCAGGCTTGTCCTCCCAGATCCTGTATAATAAATAGGTAAAGAATAACAATAGTTGACACCTACATTTTCTTTTTTTTAATTTTTAGCAAAACTTTTTACTCTCACTTTTTTCTTATGTCATCCATTTTATACACATCAATGTGTACATGTCAATCACAATCTCCCAATTCAGCACACCACCGCCCCGACCACCCCCGCAGCTTTCCCTGCTTGGTGTCCATACGTTTGTTCTCTGCATCTGTGTCTCTGTTTCTGCGCTGCAAACCAGTTCATCTGTACCATTTTTCTAGATTCCACATATATGCATTAATATATGATATTTGTTTTTCTCTTTCTGACTTACTTCACTCTGTATGACAGTCTCTAGATCCATCCATGTCTCCACAAATGACCCAATTTTGTTCCTTTTTATGGCTGAGTAATATTCCATTGTATATATGTACCACATCTTCTTTATCCATTCGTCTGTCGCTGGGCATTTAGGTTGCTTCTGTGACCTGGCTATTGTAAATAGTGCTGCAATGAACATTGGGGTGCATGTGTCTTTTGGAATTATGGTTTTCTCAGGGTATGAGCCCAGTAGTGGGATTGCTGGGCCGTATGGTAGTTCTATTTGTAGTATTTTAAGGAACCTCCATACTGTTCTCCATAGTGGTTGTATCAATTTACATTCCCACCAACAGGGCAAGAGGGTTTCCTTTTCTCCACACCCTCTCCAGCATTTGTTGTTCATAGATTTTCTGATGATGCCCATTCTAACAGAACACCCACATTTTCTTACATAATAGGCAACTGCTCTAACTTTTTACATATACTGACACTTGTAATTTTCACAAGAATGAGGTAGGTAAGAAAACTGAGGCAGATTAAGTACTAGCTCAAAGTTAAAATAAGAGACAGAGCCAGGATCTTAGCCCAGGTGGTCTGGTTTCCAAGTCTGTGCTCTCAAGTGCCTCTTCTGAAAGACAGCCACCATCTTTTTGATTCCAGTTGCAGTGCATTAGTTCTGTTTGGGTACCTAAAACTAGGAGAAGGTGATGTTTAATTGTCTAGCCTGTAGTAACATGCCCATCCTGACGTAGGCATGAGGAAATGCCATTCAGAGCTCCTGGGCTGGAAGCGAGGGAGGGATGGTCCAGCAAAAGGATATCTGGATACTCTCTTCAGAACAAACAGCAGAACAAGAGCTTTCTATCACAACTGAGATAGAAAATAAAGAAGAAGAAAGAGTTTTAGGGGGGAAATGATGAACTCAGTGTTAGAACGCTAAAGTTTGAAGTACTAGAAATATATCAGTGTGAAGATGTGGCTCACTGGACATATTGATTCATACTTGAAACAAGATGATAATAAAAACGTGAAAATAAAATGATAGGCAAAGAAATATTAGACAAGTGAAGAACAAATGAAAGCAGGAGTGGTAACATTAATATCAGATGCGATGGAACTGCAGAGCCTAAAAGCATTTAGAGTATGAAGAACATTCTTATATAGTGATAAAAGACAAACAATAAAGAAGATGTAGTAGTCATAAAGTAGACATCAAATAACTTAGAAGCTAAATACATGTAGGCAAGGAAAACTTGATAAATATGCAATTATAATGAGAGATTTCAAAATACCACTCACAACTAGCCAGAATTAATAGTTAAAAAAAAATTCATTATGCTGTACACCTTAAACTTATACAGTGCTGTTTGTCAGTTTTATCTGCATAAAACTGGAAAGGACTTCCCTGGTGGTCCAGTAGTTAATACTCCGTGCTTCCACTGTAGGGGGTACGGGTTCAATCCCTGGTTGGGGAAGTTCCATATGCTGCGTGGAAAAAAAAAACAAACTGGAAAAAAATCATTCAGACCAACAAAATAATACAATGTTACTTGTCAAAACATTATTCAGATGAGCCTAATAACATAATAAAATAACTTGATATAGTACATATAAGGACTTCTTCCATCCTACAAATAAAGAAAATATTTTCTTCATAAAAATGAAAAGTTATAGATACATGATAAAAGGTGACCTAAAAACTGTAAATAGTTAGAAATTAAGGGAAAAACTCCCTGCTAAGTCTTGGATCAAAGTGGAAATAAAAGGGAAGTCACATCTCTTTGGAAACCTATGAAAAAGAATCCACTTCTATTGAGATTTATAGGACCCTGAAAACAGCACTAAGAGGAGCATTTAGAGCTCTAAAATGCCTTCACAATATAAAAGTAAAACCAAAAAAATAAAGAAACTAAATATTCATCTTAAAAATTTAGAAAAAGAAATCAGGAAATTGAAATTAATAAAGGTAAAAGTTGAAATTAATGTTATATAAAAATAATAGAAAGAATAAAATAGTAAGAAGGATAAATTAGTCAAAATCTACTGGAAATAACTCCAAAAGTTTATTGAATAGATTAATAAACTATATATTTATATAAAACAGACAAACAATGTGCAACGTTGAAGAGAGGAAAGAAAGACAAAAAAATAGAAGAGGTTAGGAAAGAGAAAAGAGTCATAACCACAGGTACCTGAGAAATTTAAAAATTTGAGACTCACTCTAGGCAACTCTACAGCAATGACTACAAAAGCTTACAGGAAATGTATGATTTCCTGGCAAAATACAAACTATTAAAACAGACCCCCAGAAAAGAGGGAAAACATGAATGGACCAACGATAAGGTGCTTGGAGGTCAACAATGAGAAGACTCTAGGACCAGATGGCCTCACAGATGAGTTTTGATTTACCTCTAAAGTCTGATAATTCCAGTGCTAAGTAATTTAGACCCTTGCTACTCAAAGTGTGTCCACGGACTGGTAGTATTAGCATCACCTGGGAGCTGGTTAGAAATGGAGGTTTAGCTACTCCAAGCCATAGAAAAATCTTTTAAATTCATGTTTTGAAGCCAATTTTAATAATTTTAATACCAAAACTTAAGAAATAAAAAAGTATAGATTACTTACAATTATTAATTACAATTATAATTATAGATTAATCTCACTGATGATTTAGAGAGGACAATTATAAACAAAATATTAGATTATAGAAGACTTCTTTACATCAAAAAATAAAAAAACAGGGGCTTCCCTGGTGGCACAGTGGTTGAGAGTCCGCCTGCCGATGCAGGGGACACGGGTTCGTGCCCTGGTCCGGGAGGATCCCACATGCCGCGGAGCGGTTGGGCCCGTGAGCCATGGCCGCTGAGCCTGCGCGTCCAGAGCCTGTGCTCCGCGACGGGAGAGGCCGCGACGGTGAGAGGCCTGCGTACCGCAAAAAAAAATAATAATAAAAAAATAAAAAAACAGTAAATAAGCTAGTTTTATTTCACAACCACATGAGTGGTTCAATATCCAAATCTATCACCATAATCTATTACACTGATAAACTAAAAAAGAGAAAACATCAGTAGATATTCCAACAACACTTGCTAAAATTCATCAACCATTCAATCTGAATAAAAATTTTAAGTAGGTAGGTATAGGAGAAAATTATTTAAATAGGCAAAAGACTATTTACCCCAAACCAATAGCACATATTGTCTTAAGAGAATGTGATAAGGTGGATGGATGCTAGATAAATATACAGGAATAAAAAGGTTTTTTTCTGCTCTAATAAGAGCCAGCAAAAAATAAAAATGGGAACATATTTTTCTGTATATAATAGTGATAAAAACTATAAATTACTTAGGAATAATTCTAATAAGAAAGTAACAGAAAATATAGAGAAAAACACTTACTGTCTTGTTAAAACACAAAAAAGAGCTGAATAGCTGGAAATGTCTTCCATGTTTTTAGATGAGAAATCTTATATCATGAAAAAGTCAATTCTTTTAAAATTGATTTCATGCAGTTTCCATTAGGATAAAGACAACGTTGCTTTTTTTTTTTTCTTGGAATTGGTTAAAATGATCACATAGTTCACTGGGGAAAATAAATATCCAATATTAGGTTAAGGAAACTATGAAAAAGGAAAACAGTACCAGATAATCAGAACCTAAAGCTACCGTAATCAAATCAGTACAGCGTGGACATAGACTCAGATTCCAATGAGTCATTCATATAGGGAAAAGGTGGTAGTCTAATTTGGGGGAAACAGGTAGTTTAATTCTGGGGAAAGAGTTTTATCAAATGGGCCATTTAATAAACAACTGACTTCTTTCTGGAAGAAAATAAAAATGGACTCCACCTTATGCCATATAAGAAAGTAAGATGCAGATGAATTAAAGGCTAAGATACAATCTTAAAAGTCTAGGCAACTACGTGGACAGTAGAAGCCCAGAAGCTATAAAGTTAACCATATTAGATTACATGAAATTTGTAAAAAATTTAAAGCAAAACTTATCATAAGCAAAGTCCACAAGGCCAACAATAGATCTGAAAATATTAATAATGCATACAATAGAAAAGGAATTGATTTGTTTTAATGTACAAAGAGCTCTTATGAATTGATAAGAAAAATGATCAACAACCCGACAGAAAACTTGCAACCGAGATGAATTGGCAAAATGCAGAAGAGCAACTCCAAAGACCCACAAAGATGCTTAAATCCACTAGTTCCAGGGAAATGCAAACTAAAGTAACAGTAAGATATTACCTGACACTCATTAGATTAGCAAAAGTGAAAAGGAGTCATACTGTTACTTGCTAGTGGAATATAGGAAGTGTTTCTTATTGGTGGAAATGGGAAGTGTTAGATCCTTTTTGGAAGGCAACATAGCATTAATAAATGAGTTAATATTCATGAAATGCTTAAAACTGTGTCTTTCACATAATAAATGATATATTTTTTTGTTACCTGAATGAAACGTCTCTGAAAAATAAAATACATGTATCTGTTGACTCAACAATTCCCCTCCCAGGACTCTATCCTATAACAAACATGCAAAGATGTTTTTATAGCATTGCTCATAGTGACTAAGAGCTAGAAACAAAATTAATGTCCACCAAAGGAGAATGAATAAACTGTGACAAATCTGCACTATGGAATATAATGTGACCTTTCAGAAGAATGAAGTAGAAGTTTAACAGATGACTTGCTGGATTTTTGCATTGTACTCTTGAGTGGGAAAAGCCAGATGCAGAAAGTAGATATGGTTTCAGTTTTGTAAAGTCATGACAAAAAGCCATATCCATATTTACATATGAATATGTAAATCTGTAGAGAATTGTGTAAGAGAAAGGTATGGAGAGACACAGGTTGTTAACATGACTTACTTGGGGTGGAGATGGAGGGCAAGATGCCGCTATGATGGGACAAAAGGAGAGATGAGAAAGAAGTATCCACAATAAAAATAATGTGCAAAATGATCCCTTTTATGTAAAATTATACTAGATGTATGAATATATAATGAGATGCATCAAAATATTAATAAGGTTTATCTTGAGGTAAAGAGTTCAGGTGATCTGAAGGTGATGGTGGTGTCGATGAGGAGTGGTATTTTGGGACTGTAGCCAGTTGGGTTCAGTGAACATTTACTCAGGTGGACTGATGGGGTGAACCCACAGAGAACCTATTATCATGAGAATTTAAAGAGCTCCCTGGGCAACAACTCATCCCCAAAGAAAAAAGAATCAAGGATCACATGTTGGGGTTAAGAACAGTTGGTCACTGTGGGAGGGTGGGAAAATTTTGAGTGTATGTATTGCTCTTGTAAACTAGTAGCCAGTCTGGCCTCAATTCATGTTTGTATTCTAGGTGGGGACCTTTGAAAAAGAGCAAAGTGAAGCCAGAGGGCTGTTACAGATGTGCTCACCCATTCATTCCTTCAACGAATATTTCCTAAGGCCCTGCTATGTGCCCAGCAACATTCTAAAGGCTAGGGATATGGCAGTGAACCAAAGCAGACAAAAATCCCTGCCCTCACAGAGCTTACATGCTGGTCTTTCCCTCCCTCCTCAGTTGTAAGTCCTCTCAAGCACAGAAAGCATGTCTTATTCTTTTTATCCCTGTGGCTAGAAAAGCTCTTGACACATGTGAAGTACTTTTTTTTGTTTGTTTAAACTTTTTGGCCACAACTCAAGGCACGTGGGATCTTAGCTTCCCAACCAGGAATCGAAACTGCACCTCCTGCAGTAGAATCACAGAATCAAGAGCTGGACCGCCAGGGAAGTCCCGTGAAGTACTTTTTAAGTATAGCACTTTGGATGTTTGTGATATTCTGATCTCTGGATGTTTGTAGGTGTGTCTTATCTTCTCTTTGGATTGCAAACACCTTGAGGGCAATACAGTGTCTTACTCACAGTAGTCACAACAGACATTTGCTGCCTGATAGGTCTGAAGAAACAGTGACAAAAATAAAGGGAATGGAAATGGAGACAACATCAGAGAAATAGATATACAAGTCTTTGTGAAGCGACCCTCAGTGGATTGGATGACTTACCAAAAGCCAAGGCAAAGAAGAAGAGAATGAATCCAAGATTCTGACACAACAATATTATTAGAACAAATGTAAGAAAGTTTAAAAGCAAAACTGGTTTTTGTAGAAGAATAATAGTTTTCAATATTTCACTTAAGTGACACTTTGGGGATGCTCACATAGACATGTCCAGCTGCTAATGTGAAACATGCATCTGAAGAGAAGGTAGAACCAGAGAAGTGGGTCTGAGAACCTTTTGTTGCAGTCATGTGAGTAAGTCACCAAGGAAAAAAAAAAGGTATTCCCAGGACTTAGGGTTGGAGACCTGGGGTCAGTCCAGTGGTGCTAATTACTGACCACACGATCCTGGGTACACAGTTTAATGGCTCTGAACCTTGTGTCCTCAATTACATGTGTCCTACCTTCCCCTCCACAGAGCATCAGCGTGATGTATGTGTGGTGTGTGGTAGTGGCTGAAAACTGGTGAGCACCATGCAAATCAAGGATGTTGGTGATGATGGAGCTGCCTGAGATTGAACATTGGGGTTATGGCCTCACGGCTTCACCTGGTCCACAGACGCCTACCCGTCCTTCAGATCTCAGCCCCAGTGGCCTTGCCTGATCTCCCCATGGCCCACTGCCCATAATTGCAAGTCCACATTTTTTTCTCTTTTAATTTAATTTAATTTATATTTTTATACAGCACGTTCTTATTAGTCATCAATTTTATGCACATCAGTGTATACATGTCAATTCCAATCGTCCAATTCATCACACACACACCCCCACCACCCCGCCGCTTTCCCCTCTTGGTGTCCATACGTTTGTTCTCTACATCTGTGTCTCAATTTCTGCCCTGGAAACCGGTTCATCTGTACCATTTTTCTAGGTTCCACATATATGCGTTAATATACGATATTTGTTTTTCTTTTTCTGACTTACTTCACTCTGTATGACAGTCTCTAGATCCATCCACCTCTCTACAAATGACCCAGTTTCATTCTTTTTATGGCTGAGTAATATTCCATTGTATATATGTACCACATCTTCTTTATCCATTCGTCTGTCGATGGGCATTTAGGTTGCTTCCATGACCTGGCTATTGTAAATAGTGCTGCAATGAACATTGGGGTGCATTGTCTTTTGGAATTATGGTTTTCTCTGAATATATGCCCAGTAGTGGGATTGCTGGAGCATATGGTAATTCTATTTTTAGTTTTTTAAGGAACCTCCATACTGTTCTCCATAGTGACTGTATCCATTTACATTCCCACCAACAGTGCCAGAGGGTTCCCTTTTCTCCACACCCTCTGCAGCTTTTCTTCTTTGTAGATTTTCTGATGACACCCATTTTAACTGTTGTGAGGTGGTACCTCATTGTAGTTTTGATTTGCATTTCTCTAATAATTAGTGATGTTGAGCAGCTTTTCATGTGCTTCTTGGCCATCTGTATATCTTCTTTGGAGAACTGTCTATTTAGGTCTTCTGCCAATTTTTGGATTGGATTGTTTGTTTTTTTACTATTGAGCTGCATGAGCTGTTTATATATTTTGGAGATTAATCCTTTGTCTGTTGATTAGTTTGCAAATATTTTCTCCCATTCTGAGGGTTGGCTTTTTGTCTTGTTTATGGTTGCCTTTGCTGTGCAAAAGCTTTTAAGTTTCATTAGGTCCCATTTGTTTATTTTTGTTTTTATTTCCATGACTCTAGCAGGTGGATCAAAAAAGATCTTGCTGTGATTTATGTCAAAGAGTGTTCTTGGGCTTCCCTGGTGGCACAGTGGTTGAGAATCCGCCTACCGATGCAGGGGACACGGGTTCGTGCCCCGGTCCAGGAAGATCCCACATGCTGTGGAGCGGCTGGGCCCGTGAGCCCTGGCCACTGAGCCTGCATGTCCGGAGCCTGTGCTCTGCAGCGGGAGAGGCCACAACAGTGAGAGACCCGTGTACCAAAAAAAAAAAAAAAAAAAAAGAAGAGTGTTCTTCCTATGTTTTCCTTTAAGAGTTTTATAGTGTCCAGTCTTACATTTAGGTCTCTAATCCATTTTGAGTTTACTTTTGTGTATGGTGTTAGGGAGTGTTCTAATTTCATTCTTTTACATGTAGCTGTCCAGTTTTCCCAGCACCACTTATTGAAGAGACTGTCTTTTCTCCATTGTATATCCTTGCCTCCTTTGTCATAGATTAGTTGACCATAGGTGCATGGGTTTACCTCTGGGCTTTCTATCTTGTTCCATTGATCTATGTCTCTGTTTTTGTGCCAGTACCATATTGTCTCGATTACTGTAGCTTTGTAGTATAGTCTGAAGTCCAGGAGTCTGATTCCTCCAGCTCCGTTTTTTCCCCTCAAGACTGCTTTCACTAATTGGGGTCTTTTGTGTCTCTGTATAAATTTTAAGATTTTTTTGTTCTAGTTCCATAAAAAATGCCATTGGTAATTTGATAAGGATTGCATTGAATCCATAGATTACTTTGGGTAGTATAGTCATTTTCACAATATTGATTCTTCCAATTCAAGGACATGGTATATCTCTCCATCTGTTGGTATCATCTTTAATTTCTTTCATCAGTGTCTTATGGTTTTCTGCATACAGGTCTTTTGTCTCCTTAGGTAGGTTTATTCCTAGATATTTTATTCTTTGTGTTGCAATGATAAATGGGAGTGTTTCCTTAATTTCTCTTTCAGATTTTTCATCATACTGTATAGCAATGTAAGAGATTTCTGTACATTAATTTTGTATCCTGCAACTTTACCAAATTCATTAATTAGCTCTAGTAGTTTTCTGGTGGCATCTTTAGGATTCTCTATGTATAGTATCATGTCATCTGCAAACAGGGACAGTTTTATTTCTTTTTTTCCAATTTGTGTTCCTTTTATTTCTTTTTCTTCTCTGATTGCCATGGCTAGGACTTCCAAAACTATGTTGAATAATAGTGCTGAGAGTGGACATCCTTGTCTTCTTCTTGATCTTAGAGGAAACGCTTTCAGTTTTTCACCATTGAGAATGATGTTTGCTGTGGGTTTGTCGTATATGGCCTTTATTATGTTGAGGTAGTTTCCCTCTATGCCCACTTTCTGGAGAATTTTTATCATAAATCAGCGTTGAATTTTGTCAAAAGCTTTTTCTGCATCTATGGAGATGATCATATGGTTTTTATTCTTCAGTTTGTTAATATGGTGTATCACATTGATTCATTGGCGTATAATGAAGAAGATTGGCATCCCTGGGATAAATCCCACTTGATCATGGTGTATGATCGTTTTAATGTGTTGTTGGATTGTGTTTGTTACTATTTTGTTGAGGATTTTTGCATCTATATTCATCGGTGATATTGGTCTGTAGTTTCCTTTTTTTGTAGTATCTTTGTCTGGTTTTGGTATCAGGGTGATGGTGGCCTCATAGGATGAGTTTGGGAGTGTTCCTTCCTCTGCAATTTTTTGGAAGAGTTTGAGAAGGATGGGTGTTAGCTCTTCTCTCAATGTTTGATAGAATTCACCTGTGAAGCCATCTGGTCCTGGACTTCTGTTTGTTGGAAGTTTTTTAATCAGAGTTTCAATTTCAGGACTTGTGATTGGTCTGTTCATATTTTCTATTTCTTCCTGGTTCAGTCTTGTAAAGTTATACCTTTCTAAGAATTTGTCCATTTCTTCCAGGTTGTCCATTTTATTGGCATAGAGTTGCTTGTAGTAGTCTCTTAGGATGCTTTGTATTTCTGTATGTCTGTTGTAACTTCTTTTTCATTTCTAAGTTTATTGATTTGATTTCTCTCCCTCTTTTTCTTGATGAGTCTGGCTTATGGTTTATCAATTTTTTTTATCTTCTCAAATAACTAGATTTTAGTTTTATTGATCTTTGTTATTGTTTTCTTTGTTTCTATTTCATTTATTTCTGCTCTGATCTTTATGATTTCTTTCCTTCTGCTAAATTTGGGTTTTGTTTGTTCTTCTTTCTCTAGTTCCTTTAGGTGTAAGGTTAGCCTGTTTATTTGAGATTTTTCTTGTTTCTTGAGGTAGGCTTGTATAGCTATAAACTTCCATCTTAGAACTTCTTTTGCTGCATCCCATAGGTTTTGGATCATCATGTTTTAATTGTCATTTGTCTCTAGGTATTTTCTGATTTCCTCTTTGATTTCTTCAGTGATCTCTTGGTTATTTAGTAACATGTTGTTTAGCCTCCATGTGTTTGTGTTTTTTACATTTTTATCCCTGTAATTGAATTCTAATCTCATAGCGTGTGGTCACAAAAGATGCTTGATATTATTTCAATTATCTTAAATTTACTGAGCCTTGATTTGTGACCCAAGATTTGATCTGTGCACTGGAGAAGAAAGTGTAATCTGCTGTTTTTGCATGGAATGTCCTATAAATATCAGTTAAATCTATCTGGTCTATTGTGGCATTTAAAGCTTCTGTTTCCTTATTTATTTTCATTTTGGATGATCTTTCTATTGGTGTAAGTGAGGTGTTAAAGTCCCCCACTATTATTGTGTTACTGTCGATTTCCTCTTTTATAGCTGTTAGCAGTTGCCTTATGTATTGAGGTGCTCCTATGTTGTGTGCATATATATTTATAATTGTTGTATCTTCTTCTTGGATTCATCCCTTGATCGTTATGTAGTGTCCTTCCTTGTCTCTTGTAACATTCTTTATTGTAAAGTCTATTTTATCTGATATGAGTATTGCTACTCCAGCTTTCTTTTGATTTCCATTTGCATGGAATATTTTTTGCCATCCCCTCACTTTCAGTCTGTATGTGTCCCTAGGTCTGAAGTGGGTCTCTTGTAGACAGCATATATATGGGTCTTGTTTTTGTATCCATTCAGCAAGCCTGTGTCTTTTTTTTTTTTTTTTTTTTTTTTTTTTTTTTTTGCGGTATGCGGGCCTCTCACTGTTGTGGCCTCTCCCGTTGCGGAGCACAGGCTCTGGACGCGCAGGCCTAGCGGCCATGGCTCACGGGCTTAGTTGCTCCGCGGCATGTGGGATCTTCCCGGACCAGGGCACGAACCCGTGTCCCCTGCATCGGCAGGCGGATTCTCAACCACTGCGCCACCAGGGAAGCCCATGCCTGTGTCTTTTGCATGGAGCATTTAATCCATTCACATTTAAGGTAATTATCAATATGTATGTTCCTATGACCATTTTCTTAATTGTTTTGGGGTTGTTTTTGTAGGTCCTTTTCTTCTCTTGTGTTTCCCACTTAGAGAAGTTCCTTTAGCATTTGTTGTAGAGCTGGTTTGGTGATGCTGAATTCTCTTAGCTTTTGCTTGTCTGTAAAGTTTTTGATTTCTCCATGGAATCTGAATGAGATCCTTGCCGGGTAGAGTAATCTTGGTTGTAGGTTCTTCCCTTTCACCACTTTAAGTATATAATGCCACTCCCTTCTGGCTTGTAGAGTTTCTGCTGAGAAATCAGCAGTTAACCTTATGGGAGTTCCCTTGTATGTTATTTGTCGTTTTTCCCTTGTTGCTTTCAATAAATTTTCTTTGTCTTTAATTTTTGCCAATTTGATTACTACGTGTCTCAGAGTGTTTCTCCTTGGGTTTATCCTGAATGGGACTCCCTGTGCTTCCTGGACTTGGGTGGCTATTTCCTTTCCCATGTTAGGGAAGTTTTCGACTATAATATCTTCAAATATTTTCTTGGGTCCTTTCTCTCTGTCTTCTCCTTCTGGTACCCCTATAATGCAAATGTTGTTGCGTTTAATGTTGTCCCAGAGGTCTCTTAGGCTCTCTTCATTTCTTTTCATTCATTTTTCTTTATTATCTTCTGCAGCAGTGAATTCCACCATTCTGTCTTCCAGGTCACTTTTCTGATTCTGCCTCAGTTATTCTGCTATTGATTCCTTCTAGTGTAGTTTTCATTTCAGTTATTGTACTGTTCATCTCTGTTTGTTCTTTAATTCTTCTCGGTCTTTGTTAAACATTTCTTGCATCTTCTCGATCTTTGCCTCCATTCTTTTTCTGAGGTCCTGGTCATCTTCACTATCATTATTCTGAATTCTTTTTCTGGAAGGTTGCCTATCTCCACTTCATTCAGTTGTTTATCTGGGGTTTTATCTTGTTCCTTCATCTGGTACATAGCTCTCTGCCTTTTCATCTTGTCTATCTTTCTGTGAATGTTGTTTTTGTTCCACAGGTGGCAGGTTTCGCAAGTCCACATATTTTACTGTGATGGTTTGATCCACATCTGTCTCTCTGCTCTCATGGGGCACCCCAAAAAAGCGGGCTCCACATCCATAGTGCTCCCTTTGGGGAGCACAGTGCCTGGCTCATTGCAGTCCCTTCAGAAATATTCACTGAGTTGAACAGAGGAGAAAACCAAGTTAGCAAAGGCAGCAGGAAGGATAGAGTCAGAGAAGGAGGAGGAAAAAACAGAAAACCACAGCTGGAGACAAAGCAGTTAAGAACATTTTTGTAAAGAGGCAGGGGCAATGATGCTGAATGCTTTAAGAAACAAAACTAAGTGAGGAATGCAAGAAAGCCCTGGATTAACTGTACTTTGCTGTGATTAGAATGTTGCTGTCATTGAAAAAATTGTTTAAATATGACAAGCAGCAAAGCTGTTGGATGGAAGTTATTTCTACAGATAATTTTCTAAAGAAAATTTCTAAAGGGAAATGTAAATATTGAAACCCTTCCTATTTCTGTTAGGCATTTAGTAACCTTGCCCTGTGAAGCAAGAAGACAAAAGGCATGCAAATTCAGCAGAGTAACTTGAATGGATCTGTAGAACATTAACAGCAAAAAACCAGGGGTGTATATTCTACCCCACAGATCTGTAGTTGTTGCTAGAGAAGCCTAGTTACTAAACTTTTGTTCAAAACCCAAGTACTGCTAATAATACCGTATTATATACTTGAAAGTTGCTAAGAGACTAGATCTTAAATGTTTTCATCACAAAAAAGAAATGCTAATCATGTGACGATGGAAGTGTTAGCTACAGGTGGTAATCTTTTCCAATATGTCAGTGTATTAAATCAACAGGTTGTACACCTTAAACTCACCAAATGTTGTTTTGTTTTGTTTTTTAATATTTATTTATTTATTTTGGCTGCACCGGGTCTTAGTTGTGGCATGCAGGATCTTTTTTGCGGCATGTGGACTCCTTAGTTGTGGCATGCGGGATCTAGTTCCCCGACCAGGGATGGAACCTGGGCCCCCTGAATTGGGAGTGTGGAATCTTACCCACTGGACGACCAGAGAAGTTCCTCACACAATGTTATATGTCAATTATATCTCAATAAAGCTGGGGAAAATACTCTAAAATGTCAGAGTTAATTTGGGTCCATGTTTTTTGTGCATTTAGTAACTTTTATACACTATTTTATAGTGTGGAAACACTTTTCTAAACTCAGTTTTCAGTCTGGGAATATGAAATATTTGGATGATATTCAATATTTTATTCCCATTTGACCCTATAGATTAGTGCTTCTATGTATCAATATCTGTAAGAATTCCAGAGGTGATTAGAACACTTAAGCTTTATATACAATCTGTTATAAAATAAAATACAATATCTTTGTCCCTTGAGGGTCTTACCCTCTTTGTTGCGTGTATGGTGGAGATTTCCAGTGATTACAGTTTGAAATATTGTGATAAAAATACACATAGCATAAAACTTACTGACTCACCTATTTTTATATGCACAGTTCAGTATTATTAAATATATTCACTTTCTGTGCCACCAATCTCCAGAAGTTTTCATCTTGTAAAACTGAAACTCTATACCCACTAAACAACAATGCCCCATTTCCCCCTCCTCCCAAGCCCCAGGCAACCACTCGGATGGTAACTTTTCTTATTGGGCCAGTTTCCTAGAACTTCTGCCTAGATGGATGTCCTTATGACATCCCTGGGAAATCAGAATCTGTAGGTACCCATAGAAATTAGTGTGTTATTTGGCTAATCCAGATGATTTGTGATTAGGTATAATTCTATGTGAAGAGGAAACAAAATTCAGGGGTGGATTCATAAACACTAAAAGCTGGACAGAGTTTGGATATAGGTAAAGAATTTTAATTCCTGGGCATTAGTCACACACCTTGTGCCTGAAGGAACAGGCGGGTTCAACAGCTGGAGGAAGTGTAGAGATCATTTAGATCAGGTAGTCATTCATTCAGTAAACATGTATTGAATGCAGTTAGGCCTGACCCTGACCTAGGACTTGGCACTCAGTGAGCTCCCTGGCTTCAAGGAGCTTGCAGTCAAGTAGTCGGAACAAGAGAAGGCAGATAATAAATGTGTGTTTGTTTGCTGCCACTTCCACAAGTTCCCATATGTGGTGAATATCCTTTTTATCTCAAATAAACTGACTTCGGATGGCAAAGACATAGATGGCCATATCTGCAATTTTTAAGTTACCCATTTTCTACCATCTTTTATAACATCAACACTGAAATGTTCACCACTTAGCTGAATTTGGCTGATGTGCTTTGAATGTCTACTAAGCACTTACAAGTCCATAATCACATTTGCTCCTTGGAGATGCCCCAGAGGAGGATATAATTGTTATCATTCTCATTTTGCAGATGAAGAAATGGAAGCTCAGAAAGCCTGGGTGGGGCTTCCCTGGTGGCGCAGTGGTTGAGAGTCCGCCTGCCGATGCAGGAGACACAGGTTCGTGCCCCGGTCCGGGAAGATCCCACATGCCGCGGAGCGGCTGGGCCCGTGAGCCATGGCCGCTGAGCCTGCGCGTCCGGAGCCTGTGCTCCGCAATGGGAGAGGCCACAACAGTGAGAGGCCCGCGTACCGAAAAAAAAAAAAAGAAAGCCTGGGTGACTTTCCCAGAGTCACAAAGCTAGAAAAGGTAGAGTCAAGATGGGACTCAGGTGCTCTGATTAAATGCGGTGCTGTTTTGACTTCCCCATATGTTAATCACAGCTAGAAGGTTGTCAGTCAGTTGGTCTTTAAATACATAGTTATTGAGCGCTTACTGTGCCAGGCATCCAGGATACTGTAGCGAATGTGATCCAAGTGAGCCAGGCCCCTCCCCAGCTGATGTTGTATGGTGAGAAGACAGATAATTACAGACAATCAACAAATGCTAAGCATTGCAAAGGGGTGCTTTGGGAGAGTAAAACACAGGAACCTCACCCAGGCTGGGGCGGGGTAGGGGGTGGGAGAATCATGGTGGGGAGGGGAGTCACAGACAAGTATTTTCCTTCTGGAAAACAAAGCTTCAGGACCCTGCCCTTAATTGCTGTTGGCTGCAGCCAGACACATTCAAGTTTGTTTTGTTTTGTTTTGTGGGAGGATTCAGTTACTGCACAGGTGGGTGCAACTGAACTGTGGGTAGAAAGTGCAACCCCACCCAGACCAGTGCAGTGAAACCGGTTTCAGTGTTTTTACATCCTGTGCAATACACACTCTGTGGAAAGTTTGTTTAAATACACTAACTTTGGAGCAAAAATTAAATTTAGCCCCTGGGTGAGGAATTAGCACCTTTCTGTTAGTGCTACTTTAAGCAAGGGCAGAACATCTCACCTTAATGGGGAAAAAAGTGCTGTTTGACTTGATGCAAATCTTGAAAAACTGACTTCTGCACTGCTCTCTTCCCGCAAATTGACACAATCATAGAAACAGTTGACAAGAAAGTGATTTCCAGACACAATTGCAAAAGACTGTAACCCTGGTAGGAATTCACTGTGGTTGAAAAAAAGGGGCGGTGCGGGAGGGTGGAGAACATGTTTCTTCAGTTACTTGCATTCTGGTTGAAACTAATGAAGATTCGTTTTAACATACTCTATGAACCACTGTTATTGGATGTTGCCAGGCTCAGAATATGCTAGACTCAACATGCTGAGTGGGTCACTGCACTGGCCCCTGTGTTATAAAGATGCACCAAAAACTTTATTCTTGCCCCTCTTCTACAGATTATCATCTAAGACTACAAGAATCTTGCTTTCTGGACGTTCTGGGACTGTCTCAATTTCAGGTAATTCAGTTCCTGGTCAAACCACAGCTCCTTGGAGACAAGGGACTCCCTTGTCTCATATGTTGCTCTATATCTACCTCAGACAGAGAGCTTGCATGCTGCACGTAATTAATGAGTTATTTGTGTAAGGGAGGAGATATTTTCCTCTACCCTCCTAGGTTCTTTTGGCCCGTTAATTAGATTGACACAAGATAGATTAACAGGAGGAAAACAAATCTAATTATGTTTGTGCAGGAGCCCCACAAAAACAATGAGACCACATATAAGCCACAGGTAATTGTGGCTTATATGTCATCCTGAGCTAAGGAATGGGATGGGGCCTGGGGCTTCAAAGGGGAGGTGGTGATTTATAGAATGATAAGAAAGGCAGATGTTTGGTCATTAGATGTTTGTTCTGCCATGCATTTGGGTCATTCAGATAAAAGTTTTCTCTGGTAAGAGCTCTCTTTCTGGGCAGGTTCCCTAACTAAATTCTTTTAAGCAGTTAAGGGAGAGGTAAAAGTTCTTCTTGAGTCTGCTGGGTCTTGATTGTCTTCAGCTCAAAATAATCCACACGCCAAAGTGGCACATTTTGGGGAGTCTGGCTCTGATCCCCTTTAGTGGCATATCTGACGGTACAGAAATCATAGTCATCACAATTGTGAGAAACATTTCATAAGACCAGAGATGTTAGAGTGTCAGTGGAGAATCACCATTCATTCATTTGCTAACTTATTGATATGTTGAATAAACAGTTACTGAATAACCACTTGATGCCACCCACTATTGTAGGTGTTGGGGATACAGAAGTGGAAAACACAGGAAAAAAATCCTGCCCTCGTAGAGCTTAAGGCCCGGCAGGGAAGACAGATACGTATGAAAACTAAGTTAAATACATGACATATTAGATGGCAGTGGAGGGTATAAAAAAAAATAAAGTAGGAAAGGGGGATATGAAGTATTGGAGTGGGGCTGCTTGCAGTTTTTCAGGGCAGGTACATTTGAGCAGATGTCTGAAGGAGTTCTGGAGTGAGCCTTGCAAACACCTGAAGAAAAGTCTTCGGGGCAGAGACACTGGAAGTTAAAGGCCCTGAGGTGTGGGCTTGCCTGGCTCTTTCTAAGAAGACCAAGAGGTCAGGGTGGTTTGAGTAGTGAGGGAAGCAGTAGCTAATTGGGAACAGATTGTTTAAGGGTTTCGCAGTCATTCTTCTGTGAAGAGTTCAGCTTTTACTCTGGGTCAGAAGGGAAGGTGTAGAGCATTTTGGTTAGAGGATATTTATGCTGTTAATAGTTAACCTTTACATGGCATTTACTAGATGCTGAGCACTGCTCTAAGTACTTTACATATATTAACTCATATATTCCCTATATCATCCCCATGAGATAGGTATTATTCTCATTTATACAGAGGAAACTGTGGCTGTAAAAAATTGAGCAACTTGTCCGTGGTCACACAACTAGTAAGTGATAAAACCATAATTCAAACCCAGGCAGTTTGGCTGTGGCCCATTTCCTTTTCCAGGCCACACAGTGAGACTAAATTTCCCAGCCTCCCTTGCAGTTAGGTTGTGGGCATGTGACTGGGTTGTAGCCAGTGGAATGGGAGCAGAAGGGAAGAGTGCTACTTCCAGCTTCCAAAGGCAAACCTTCATCCCCTTCCCTCATCCTCCAGCTGAATGCAGAGAACTTCAAGGTCCTAGTGGAAGATGGGGCCACAAGATGAAAGGCACCTGGGTTTTAAAATGATCACATGGAAGCCTTCCTGCAGATCAGGAGCTGTCTTTTGGAATTCACAGTAAGCATCCATTATGTTAGCCACTGAGAGTCAGGCTTGTTTCAAAAGTCTTGAATTTAGGGATGAAGGTGGCATCGCTTGCACATAGAAGACTATCCATTCTGTTAGGGAAGACAGACTTATAAATGATGGCAATGCAGTCCTCTAGTACAAGCATTAAGAGAGAAGTCTGCTGCTCACCAAAAGGAGTTCTAAACACCACCTAGGCAAGCGGAGGTCACCTCTACCTGGTGATGTCTAAATAGGGTGATAGAGGGTGCATACGAGTTTAGGGTGAGGAGGTGTGGGGAATAGTGGTGGAGCCATTTCAGTAACAGTTGGTGCAAAGGCATGAAAGGGCAGAGGAGTCTGAGAGGAATGAGATGTTCTGTCATCCAGCTTATCTCATTCTGTGCTAACTCCTGCTTTCCTTCCTCACGTCTGATTCCTCATACCTTAAGCCCTCTGACCTAAGAAGGCACCATCCCCCCCATGGTTAGGGATGTTAAAGAAAAATTTATTCTGATACTTGTTAAAATGGCAAGGAGGACTTTATTCAGGACAATTGTGATAGGTGTCCAGACTATTACAATAGGGAAGAGAGATGGGGCTCAACTCTAACACAGAAAACACAGCTGGGGATATATAGCCAATAAGCAGTCTGAGGAGGTCAGCAGGTAAATGGAAAAATACTAAGAGAAGACATTACAGGTAGGGGGATTCTTGCTAAACTGACTTAACAGGATTCTTGCTGAAGACAGGCCAGGGTGATGAGATATCTGTGGGAGTGAAACAGGAGGGAAGGGGACAGGGCACAACCTTTAAAAGAATGACATAGCCATAGGACATGACAAAGACTGGTTAGAACCAACTGGGCCCAAGATGGCGGAAGATTCAACTTCTAGTAGATACTGAGCCTCATTATATGCTCATTGTAATACATTAGCATGCTAAGTGACACACCCACCGGTACCATGACAGTTCTGAGGATGACCATAAAAAGTCAGAAAGTGGGTGGTGGCCCATTTCCTGGAAATCTCCACCCCATCTCAGATATAGTTGGAATAAACCTCCCACTCATTAGCCTATAAAATTACCCAGCCCATTAAAACTAACCATGCCATATTTCGGGGCTCTCTCACCTTCTGAGATGGCCCACACTCTGTCTGTGGAGTGTGTTTCTCTCTAAATACATCCACTTCTTACCTATCACTTTGCCTCTCACTGAATTCTTTCTGTGATAAGACATCAAGAACCTCAAATTCACTGGCACCAGGGAGATGAGGAATATGATCAGACAGCAAGGGCGATCAGATATCAAGGGTGGGGAATTCTCTCTAAACTGACTTAGCAAGCTTTTTGTTACAACTGGACTCAGCGAGGATAGGGTGGGGACAAGGTGGAGGCCTGGTGGAGAAGAGGGCTCAGAGGAGCCTGACTAAAGTTTGGTTAAAGAGAACTGGGTCTTTATCAGTTACTTGGGCTCTTGAACTGGAATGACTGTATCTGAACTCTCATTCTGTATCATCTTGAACTAGTTGCTCAATCTCTCTGTGCCAGTTATATAGCGATAATAGTAATACCTACCTCATCAGGATACTGTGAGAAATAAGTGATTAAATATACAAAGCACTTAGAACCCGGCACAAGGTAAGTGCTCAATAAATGTTAGCTGCTGATGCTGGTGTGGCTCTTCTTACTACTGTTATTAACTTCTTTGACTGTAGAGCAAACATTCAGAAAGCAGAGAAAGTGAAGTGTTGTCAAAGGCCTTGTTTGAGTATCAGCAGGGCCATGAACTTGGGTTATTCAAGGGAAATTACCTGAACTATATTGAGTCTTTTGTTTCCTCATTTTTAAGTGAGATCAATGACTCATTCCCTCTCCCGGAAAGCTTCCTGTAAGAGTCAATGGAGACAACGTTTGTGAAGTGGTAAAGCTCTATTCAGATGAAGGGATTATAAAACTCACTACTCCTACCCTTGCTTCACTTCCTAGCCCAGTCTACATTTCACAGGCCTCTCAACAATCTCTCACCAGCATCCCCCTTCCTTCAGCCTCTGGATTTTGCTGCAATCTACCTTGATACTCACTTTACTAGGCCTCATTCTACTGTCCCACCCAAACCCTCCTGCTGCCCACATGCCCATCAGCCACAACCCAGTCTAGACATCAGGTTACCCTGATCCCTGTCCTCTTATATTTCCTTAAGTTTTTTAGGAACTCAGACTGAAGGGGCCCCAGTAGCATTGCCGGATAAAATACAGGGTCCCTAGCTGAGTTTGAATTTCAGATAAAAAATGAATACATTTTTTAGTACAAGTATGTCCCAAATATCTCATGAAACATACTTATACTAAAAAAATTATTCATTGTTTATCTAAAATTCTAATTTAACTGTGTGTCCTGTATTTTTATTTGCTAAATCTGGCAACTCTATACCCCTTCAAAAGGGGAACAGGGAAAAATATATAGGAAGAAATGGAACTGGGAGGGCAAGTGAACTCTTTCTTTTACATTGCCCAGAGGGTTCTTTCTAGAACAAAGATTTGATCACTTCCCTGTTTTAATCACTGATTTTGCAGGGCTCTGCAAACTCTGGTACCTAGGCAAAATCCAGCTGCCTTCTTGTTTTTGTAAATTAAACTTTTTTGGAACACAGCCATGTTCATTCATTTTCATTTTGACTGTGTCTGCTTTTGTGCTACAGTGGCAAAGTTGAGTAGCTGCAACAGAGACTGTCTGGCCTGTACAGCCTAAAATATTTACTATCTGGCATTTTATTAAATAAAAAAATTCCCCAAACTTCTTCCTCCTCCTTTTTTCCTAGTGAAATCCTTCCCTAAATGTGAGATGTCTTTCTACTTATACCCTAGAATCCCTGCTTCTTTGTGCTCTCATAATATTTACATATCTGTAGCAGTTCGTTTTTCTTTTAACCTGTTGTAATTACAGGTTTGGTAACTATCTCCCCTACTACGAGTGGTTTTCTTGGATGCCAGGAACCATATCTTGTTTTTCTTTGTAGCTTTCTGAGCTCCTAGTACAGGGAAGCACATATTAGGTATCTGTTGAATAAATAAGAGAGGTAGCTACAATGGGAAGGGTCTGGGTGTTAGATCCAGAAAGACCTATTTTGAGGTCCAGTCTTTTCCTCTTACTAACTGTCTACTTATTCAAGACTGATTGAGCAAATTACTTAAATTTTGTGAGGTTCAGTTCTCTGAGCTATAAAATGGGGATAGTAATACTTAGTGAGAGTTCAATGAGATAATAAATATAAAGCACATGGTGTATTATTCACTCTCTTTCTCCCTTTGAATGAGAGAAGAAAGAGGAAAGAAGAAAGGAGAGCAGTGGACCTACCTCCAAGGAAGAGGTAGGTAGAGGAAGTGATAAAGAGACCAGATGGACAATTTACCACTCAGCATTGGAAACCTCTGAAGAATGTGAGTTGTTTGATGGGCCTCTTTCCAGACCATCTTTCTGCCTGTGGTTGATTCTCTCTGAGCATGTGAACAAGATTAGGTACAGACACAGCTGTGCTGGGCTCTGGGGATAGTCACTGCACCACAAACCAAAATACACACAAAGCCTCAGGTAGACATAATGATCAAGATGCTTAACAAGCTCCATGGTCTCCACAGCTGGTTCTGATGACCCTTCTCCAGACTGTAGGCATCATAATGCTTGAGCCTTCCAAGTCCATGCCATGCATGAGGAGAGCGCTGCCCTGCTTTGCTCCTGATCTATACCTTCATTTAGACAGAAACTTTCTTCTCATAAAACTGGGAGTTTAGCCCTTGAACCAATGGTAAGAGTAAATCACAAGGGAAATTAGGAAATATCTTAAGACAAATGAAAACAAAAGCACAACATACCAAAACTTATGGGATGTAGCAAAACACAACTAAGAGGGAAATGCCTATATTTTAAAAATGAAGAAAGATCTCAAATCAACACCCTAAATTCACACCTCATGGAACCAGAAAAAGAAGAACAAACAAAACCCAAAGTTATCAGAAGGAAGGATTAATAAAGATTAGAGCAAAAGGCTTCCCTGGTGGCGCAGTGGTTGAGTCCGCCTGCTGATGCAGGGGACGCGGGTTCGTGCCCCGGTCCAGGAAGATCCCACATGCCGCGGAGCAGCTGGGCCCATGAGCCATGGTCGCTGAGCCTGCGCGTCCGGAGCCTGTGCTCCGCAACGGGAGAGGCCACAACAGTGAGAGGCCCGTGTACCACACACACACACACAAAAGATTAGAGCAAAAGTAAATGAAATAGAGAAAAGAAAAAAACAATAGAAAAAAATCAACAAAAATGAGGTTCTATTTTTAAGATCTGTAAAATTGTCAAACCATTATTAGACTAAGAGAAAAAAGAGAAGACTCAATGAACAAAAATTAGCAATGAGAGAGGAGACATTACAACTGGTGTCACAGAAATAAAATGGATCATAAGAGACTATTTTCAACAATTATATGCCAACAAATTGGATAACCTAAAAGAAATAGATAAATTTCTAGAAACATACAACCTGGCAAGACTGAATCATGAAGAAATAAAAAACCAAAACAGACCTATAATTAGTAAGAAGATTGAATTAGTAATCAAAAACCTCCCAAACAGGGCTTCCCTAGTGGCGCAGTGGTTGAGGGTCCGCCTGCCAATGCAGGGGACACGGGTTCGTGTCCTGGTCTGGGAAGATCCCACATGCCGCAAAGCGGCTGGGCCCGTGAGCCATGGCTGCTGAGCCTGCGCGTCTGGAGCCTGTGCTCCGCAAAGGGAGAGGCCACAACAGTGAGAGGCCCACCTACCGCGCAAAAAAAAAAAAAAAAAAAAAAAAAAAAAAACAAAAAACACCTCCCAAACAAAGAAAAGCCCAGGACTAAATGGCTTCAGGAGAATTCTACCAAACATTTAAAGAAGAGTTAACACCAATTCTGGTGTTAAGACCAATATCCCTGATGAAGACTGAGGTAAAAATCCTCAACAAAATACTAGCAAACACATTAAAAGGATTATATACCTTGTCCAAGTGGGATTTATCTCTGGAATACAAGGGTAGTTCAACATACAAAAATCAGTCAATGCAATACATTATATTAACAGAATGAAGGAAAAACTCTTAAGATCACCTCAACTGATACAGAAAAAGCATTTGACTAAACTCAATACCCTTTCATTCACTCAAGAAATCAGGATTAGAAGGAAACTACCTGAACATAATAAAGGCCATGTGTGGAAAGCCCATAGCTAACATCATACCTAATGGTGAAAAACTGAAAGTTTTCCCACTAAAATCAGGAACAAGGCAAAAATGCCTACTCTAACCACTTCTATTTAACATAGTACTGGATGTCCTAGTCAGACAATTAAGCAAGATAAAGAAATAAAAGACATTCAAATTGAAAAGGAAGAAATAAAATATTTCTATTCACAGATGACATTATCTTATATGCAAAAAACTTTAAAGACTTCACCAAAAAACTGTTAAGTCTAATAAACAAATTCAACAAATTTGCAGGATACAAAATTAATACAAAAATATCAGTTTCATTTCTATACACTAAGAACGAACAATCTGAAAATGAAATTAAAAATAGAATCCCACTTAAAAAGCATCAAAAATAATAAAATACTTGTAAATAAACTTAACCAAGGAGTCAAAAGGCTTATGCACTGTAAACTACAAAACACTGCTGAAAGATACTTGAAAAGATGTAAGTAAATAAAAAGATATCCCACATTCTAAGAGTGGAAGACTTAACATTGTTAAAATTTAATACTACCCAAAGCAGCCCACAGATTTAATGCAGTCCTCATCAAAATTCCAATGGCATTTTTTGCAGAAATAGAAAAATCCATTCTAAAATTCATATGGAATCTCAAAGCACCCTGAATAGTCAAAACAATCTTGAGAAAGAAAAACAAAGTTGTAGGCCTTATACTTTCTGATTTCAAAGCATATTATAAAGCTACAGTAATCAAAATCATATAGTACTGGCATAAAGGCAGACATATAGACCAATGGAAAAGAAGAGAGAGCCTAGAAATAAACCCCCATATATATGATCAAATTATCTTCAACACCCCAATGGGGACAGGAGAGTCTCTTCAACAAATTGTGCTGAGAAAACTGGTTATCCACATGGAAAAGAATGAAGTTGGACCCTTACCTTTCACTATACACAAAAATTAACTCAAAATGGATTAAAGACCTAAATGTAAGACCTGAAACTATAAATATTCTAGAATAAAACATGTCATACATTATGATATTGTATTTGGGAATGGTTTCTTGATATGATGCCAAAAGCACAGACAACAAAAGTAAAAATAGACAATACGAATACATCAAACTTTAAAATTTTGGTTCAGCAAAGGAAACAATCAACAGAGTAAAAAGGCAGCATACAGAATTGGGAGAAAATATTTGCAAATCGTAAATATCTAATAAGGGATTACTATTCAGAATATATAAAGAACTCCTACAACTCAACAACAAAAACGAAATACTCAATTTGAAAATGGGTAAAGGACTTGAACAGACATTTCTCCAAAGAAGATTTACAGATAGCCAACAAGCATATGAAGAGATAATCAAGATCACTAATCATCCTGGAAATGCAAATATAAACCACAATGAGATATCACCTCACACATTTAGTAGTGAATGGTCGCTACTTAAAAAAAAAAAAAAAAAAAAAAAAAAAAGGACTTCCCTGGTGACTCAGTGGTTAAGAATCTGCCTGCCAATGCAGGGGACATGGGTTCAATCCCTGGTCCTGGAAGATCCCACATACCATGAAGCAACTAAGCCCATGTGCCACAACTACTGAGCCTGCACTCTAGAGCCCACGAGCCACAATTACGGAGCCTGAGCACCACAACAACTGAGCCCGCGTGCCACAACTACTGAAGCCCTGGTGCTCTAGGGCCCTCATACTGCAACTACTGAGCCTGCGTGCTGCAACTACTGAGCCCACGTGCCTAGAGCCCGTGCTCCGCAACAAGAGAAGTCACCACAATGAGAAGCCCGCGCACTGCAACAAAGAGTAGTCCCCGCTTGCCGCACCTAGAGAGAGCCCGCGTGCAGCAACGAAGACCAAAAAATAAATTAAAAATTAAAAAGAAGAAAAGAAAAGAAAAAGAAAGTAACAAGTGCTGGCAAAGATGTGGAGAAATTGAAACCCTTGCACATTGTTGATGGGAATCTAAAATGGTGCAGCCACTATGAAAAACAGTATGCAGATTCCTCGAAAAATTAAAAATAGAATTATTATATGACTCAGCAATTCCACTTCTGGGTATATATCAAAAAAACTGAAAACAGGATCTCAAAGTGATATTTACACATACATGTTCATCGTAGACTATTTACAATAGCCAAGAAGTAGAAGCAGCCTTGATCTCCACTGATGGGTGAATGCATAAAGAAAATATGTCATGTATGTAAAATGAAATATTACTCAGTCTTAAAAAAGAAGGAAATCCTGCTATATGGTACAATGTGTATGAACCTTGAAGATATTATGCTAAGTGAAATAAGCCAGCCACAAAAAGACAAATACTGCGAGATTCTACTTTTATGAGGTATCTAATGTAGTCAACTCCATAAAGACAGAAAGTAAAATGAAGGTTGCTAGGTGCTGGGGGAGAGGGGAATAGGGGGTTATTGTTTAACAGGTACAGAATTTCAGTTTAGGAAGATGAAAAATCTCTAGAGCTGGATGGTGGTGATGGCTGCACAACAATGCGAATATACTTAGTGTCACTGAACTGCACACTTAAAAATGGTGATGATGGTGGATTTTTGTGTTATGTGTATTTCAACACATACGCACACAGAAATATATATTTGAAAAATATACATATCCCTGAATGTCATCCCCAGAAATCCTGGTTCAGTAAATCTGGGGCCCAGGAATACGCATTTTGAACATGCAACTGTGGTGATTTGATAAGTGTAAACAAGCAGTAAGAGACACAGGAAGGTTAACTCTTACTCATAATCTGGGGAACCTGGACTACTCATTTTCCCTATGCTGATAAATTGTGGTTGAACACCACCTGTGTATAAGGTGCTGTGCTAGGATTTGGGTGGTGAATACAAAATGCAGTTTTAATCTCCGGGGAGACCGTCAAACACAAGGAAGAACAAAGAACTATAGAAACCAAAAGCTCAAATGGATTGTTGGTAACTTGCAGCACTTTGACTCTTCTTTCCTCTTCTGGGCAGTGGGGCAATGTTGCCCAGCTCACCGGGTTGTTCTGGAAACAAAATGAAATAAAAGGTGTGCAAATATTTTTAATTTTTGTAACCAATTATTCAGTGTTTACTTTTAGGGTGAGTGCTTGAATCTTGGCTCCATAAAGTTCCAGAGCAGAAGTTCTTAATCTTGGGCCCACATTACCATTACCTGGGGAATTTTTTTAAAACATCCTATTGACTTCCTCTCCACCCAGGTTCTCATTCAGTTGGTCTGGGGAGTGGCCTGAGCGTGGGCATTTGTCCAAAAGTTCTCAGGTTTTTCAGCTGGCAGCCAGGCTTGAGAGCCATTGTGCTATGAAATGCACAGGAGGGAATGGTGAGTTCAAACTGGTATAGGGTGGGAGTGGCTCACAGAGCTGCTCATGTTGTGCTGGACCTTCGAAGGCTGCGTGAGATTGGGGGATAATATCTTTGGACTAGGTAATGTGTACATACAATATAAAATTCAAAAAGTCTGAAAGGATCTATCTTGACAGGCTTATCTTCCTTTCTCTCCTGGGCCCCTCTCCTGTCTTCCTCTCTGGGACAAGTACTCTTAGCAGTTCCTGTTTATACCACCAGAGATATTCTTTACAGTTGCACTGAGGAACTTGTCAGTTTGGTAAGGGGAAAGGAGAAGAGAGGCACAGGTGTCCTTTTCTGTGGCATGACCTTCCACTTGACACAGAATAGCATCTATATGGGTGTAGCTTGACTGAGGAAGTTCGTCTAACAAAATAACAAAAAGGTGATTTCTCAGAATGGTTTTTTTTTTGTTTGTTTTGGAGGTGCGGAGGTTCTTCTTTCTTACTTCCCGTCACGGTGCATTCTGAGTAGCTCCATTTTTTAAATTACACTTTTTACTTTGAGATAATTGTCGATTCACATCAGTTGTAAGAAATAATACAGAGAGATCCCATGTACCCTTAGCCTGAGTGGCTTAATTTTAATTCCAGTGTTTATCAATATATTTCAAATTAAATTCTCTGGTATGGTTTTGAAAAACTGTGCCTGGGAAATGAGAGTGAGGTTGCAGAGAAGGGGTGGGGAGTAGAGAGGAACAAGGTATTTTCGGTTTCCCCTCATGATTGCTGGGAAATCACACCTAACACCTAATGTGCTTACTTCTCTGTGGTGACAGATGCCCCTTCTTTGTAACTTGATCTGCGTGCCTGCTGGTGAGTCAGGGCCACACCAGGTGAGAAACACTAGCCGGGACTGAGGCTTCTTTAGTGAGGTCCAGCAATTTTTACCTGCATCCAGGTCCCAGATCAGAATGTGTAAGAGTGCTGGGCCTGCCTCTTTCAAATCCTATCTTCCTGGTTTTCGTATTCCCAGGAACGAACAAGTGTAGGGAGCAAGCCATTCCTGACTCTCTCGGGTTTCCAATTCCCTCTGTTAAAAGAATTTCACAAACAGATTACATGATAATGGGGTAGCTGCGATCCCTTCCCTGCCTCTTCCGTTCTGAACCGCAATGGCTGGGGAGACCAGCTAGTTGGAAAGAGCGATCTTCCCTCAATTCTCCTTCCACTATTTACCCGTGTCCTGCATAGCCGATGTTCTACTGATTGAAAATGCAAATCATTAGGCTTGAGATTCTGTCAGTGAGAAGCTTCTGAGTTATGCATTCCCTCCCAATGGACAATTTTCGCCTAGCATCTGGTTCCTATGCTGATGTCAGTTGTATTCATACTTCTGGGTACAATAATACCTAGTATTTTACGTGGGCCTTTTTGGTGCAGAAGGAGGTACAGACATTGGGCTTCATCATATATGTTTCTTAAGATATTTAAAGTATACAACAGGGGGAAAGAGTGGAACACAACCATCAGTAAACAGGACCTTGGGCTTTGTAATTATGTGAAATAGAAAACTATGCATATGTGTGAGATTCAGATGCATTCTTTTCTATACTGATACTAGCTATCATTTATTGGGTGCTTAAGATACTCAAGCAGAATGTTGATATTTTATATGCACGATCTAATTTAATCTCTACATCACATCTGTGATACATACTATTATTATCTTTATCTTATTGTTGGAGCAACCAGTGCTTGCAAAGTTGAAGCGATTGCTGAAGGTCCGAATGGCTGGTAGATGAGGAAGTGTTTGAACCCTTATCTGTCTGGCACTAGAGCAGGGTCTCAACTTATATATGCTATGTATAGCTGGAGAAGTCTTTGGACCCTTTCTTAGAATGGGTCTTTGCATTAATCATTTCTTAGCATTAATGATTTAAATGCAGAAAAAAAAGTACATTGAATTACAAGGAAATGCAATTGTGTTGAAATATAGTTATCAATTATGGTAGGTAGCTTTGAGGACGACCCCTAATGATCCTGCCCTTGGTATTCATGCCGCCTCCCCTTGGATTTGGGGTGGACCTAGTGACTCACTTCTAATGATTAGAATATGGCAGAAATTATGGGATGTCACTTCTGAGATTAGGTTATAAAAAGACTGTGGCTTCCTGGGGCTTCCTCACCCTCTCTCTTGGATGACTTACACTGTAGGGAACCAGCTGCCCTGTCCTGTGGTAACTCTGTGAAGAGACCCATGTGGCAAGGAACTGAGGCCTGCCCATAACCATGTGTGATCTCAGAAGCAGATCCTTCCCCACCCAGCCTCAACAGCACTGAAGCCTAGGCTGACCTCTGACCCAGAAACTTCTCGCTAAGCTGCACCAGAATTCCTGGCCAGAGACACTGTGAAATACTAAGTGTTTGTTGTTTTCAGTCACTAGTTTTGGGTTATGAGCAATAAATAACTAACACATCAAGGTAAAACAAATTTTGGGTAATATGTGTGGTACTTAGCAGCGAGAAAGTATGTTTAAAATTTAGGCAAATTAAAGTAATAACCACATTGTCTAGTTTCTGTATTTGACACTTGACATCTTGAGGCTTTGCTGATCCTGGAGAGGCTGCCCCTCCCAGGGCTACCCAGTTCCTAGAAATGGTATGTGACATGCCTTTCATATGCAAACCATTCTGTCCATAGCCCATATCCTCTGTCTGGCTCCATACTTTAGGCCACTGTCCACCTGATCTAATCACCCCAGGGCCAGGTACCAGACAACTGGGGATGGCCCCTATGCCTCACAGCCCACTGAATTTACTCATACTAGCCAATCCTAAGACTTCAACCTGCCTCACCTGTTCCTTCCCATGGAAACCACAAAAGGCTCTTGTCCATGTTTTCCCCTCAATCACTCTGCCTCCTGATCGACTCCAGAGCTTCCCTTTGACCCTAACCCCCCACCCCATGGTGTGACTTTCCTCTTCTGTGAGCATAACTGTTATGGACCGAATGTTTATGTCCCCCCAAATTCATATGTTGAAACCCTAACCACCAGTGTGGCTGTATTTGAAGATGAGGCCTCTAAGAAAGTAAGTAAGGTTAAATGAGGTCATAAGGGACTTCCCTGGTGGTCCAGTGGTTAAGACTCCATGCTTCCAATGCAGGGGATATGGGTTCGATCTCTGGTCGGGGAACTAAGATCCCACACACCGCGTGGTGTGGCCAAAAAATTAAAGTACAAACAAACAATGAGGTCATAAGAGTGGGGCCCTGATCGGATAGGATTAGTATCCTTATAAGAAGAGGCATCAGAGAACTCTCTCTCTCTCTCTCTCTCTCTCTCTCTCTCTCTCTCTCTCTCTCTCTCTCTCTCCTTGTGTGCACACAGTAAGGTGACTGTCTACACCCCAAGGGGAGAACTCTCATCAGACACTAACCCTGCTGTCCCCTTGATCATGGACTTTCAGCCCTCCAGGACTGTGAGAAATAAATTTTCTGTTGCTTAAACCACCCAGTCTGCGGTATTTTGTTATAGCAGCTGAACAGATGAATACAATAACCAACTATCTTGTCAATGGCAGTCTTCTCCTGATCCATTGGCCTTGCAATACCTGAATAATAATAAAATACACATTTTAAAACAACAAGGCAATATGCATGTCATAATAGACATTCAGTCCATTTTGACATCTTGTTTTAATAATTATAAACATTAAGAAGACTGTTCCACAAAAATATATTGTTGCAAATGAAATGACAGCTCCCATATCTCATTTAACAAAGCAAAACACCAGAGCCTTCTTGCAAGAAACACCAGAATCACCCGACTTTTAAAGTACAACTCTATTTTGTTGTTGGTGGTTTTTTTTTGAGCCACACCACACGACATGTGGGATCTTCCCCGACCAGGGATCCAACCTGTGCCCCCTGCACTGGAAGCATGGCATGGAGTCTTAACCACTGGACCGCCAGGGAAGCCCCAAAGTACAACTCTATTTGAAATAAGTATTTTGCCCAAGATCAATAGATCAACACCTTCAATATAACTTAAAAGAAAACGATCATAAATTCATGGTCAACTTTGATGACATTATGATAGAAATAAGTTTTGAAAGAGTTCTAAATGTTTCCAGATGTTCTCAGCTTTCTCTTTTCAAAGAAACAGACAAAGAATTTTGTCGATATGAAATAGCAGAAAAGCAATGGATATCTTTGGACAACCAATGTAGAATATGGAACGTCTAGGCTCATAGTTGCTTAAGAGCAGCTACACACAAGAAGACTGCAACCACAGGTGATCTATTGGAAGCCAAAAACCTTAGTAATTTTGAAGTAGTGATGAGTGATGTAATATTTCAAGATATTTCAAACAACTGAATTGGATATGAAAATGTCTGTGATTTCTCCTGGTAGAAATGCCATGGGTTCTTTAAAACTACTGGAGTTTGTTGCCTACATTCATTTTCTTTTTTCTTTTTCTCTTTGGCCACACTGCACAGCTTGCAGGATCCCCGACCAGGTACTAAACCTGGGCCATCGTCAGTGAAAGTGCGAAGTCCTAACCATTGGACCTCCAGGGAATTACGGTGCCTAGATTCATAATCGAGGGAAATGCTAAATTTTATTTTAAGGTTAGTGAAAATAAAAGTGTGTTTTTTCCTCATCCAAATTCCTAGATCCCAGTTTAGAACCTTGTCCTGAGCTGTGCTCTCAGCCACTATCCATACTCCCTTTCCCATGGGTAGGAACTAAGGTGAACAGTGATCTTAGTTCTCAGAGTTAGGAGTACCTAACCATTGTAGCATCAAAGGTAATAGACCACAAGTATATTTCCAAGGAAGGATTACAATGAAGGGAAATGTAGATATGCCCCCAAATTTGTGATTTTTCTAATAGTTCCAGAGAACACAGGAGAGTGATCACACCAGAGTTAACCTGAGCTGTGACCAGCAAGGGAAGGATGCTTGGTGTGTTATAGGGCATGAACGACAAGAAACCTATTAAGACCAGCAGAGACCTTGAGCATTGAAGAGATGATTTCTCCTTTATTCCCCTTCTATGTAATAAAAATTTAAAAATAATACCAAATCATAAAATAAGTATTAGGTGGTCGAACAAAGTTCTGATTTTTCCTACAGTGACAAATTTGATGCTTTGGGGGAAATATCTAATTATCTTACCAAAACTATTTTTTGAATGCCTCTGCTTTAGTAGTAGTCAAAATGCATACTTTGTCTATTGGGTAACTCAGCACCAGTTAGGATATTGCAAGTGAGGGAAATCCATCTTCATCTTGGAACCCAATCAAGCTCCCCGCCTAAAGGAGCAGAGGGTCCCAGTGACAGCACCTGGCTGTAATGTGTCCTCTCCCTGGAACTGTGGTCTGCTGGGTTGCCAGGACGGGGAGGGCTCATATTACTGTGAGGTGCCATTCCTGGCATAACAAGGACAATAGGACTGGCATTTTCCAGACATTATTGAAGGGCACCAGCTTTGTAGAAGTCAACAGATAAATGGTACTTAAGTCACACATTGAACAATCACATTAAAAAAGACCAAGAAATTCTGCAGATAATAATAACTATGAATGAAGGAAGTCTACTCCAGTGCATTTGACATGAACCTGGAATAGCTTGACAAACTCCCCCCTCAAAATTGGGGGGTGGTGGTCAGCAGAACTGGAATAACTTACATGAGAGCACGAGTGATTCCTTTAGACACTCTAGAAGGGAAGAAGAAAGGTTCCCACAAGTACTCCATGGACAAATACAGATATGTGCTCTAAAGCCTATACTTCTCAAACTTTTCCACTGGTGTACCATTAAGGATAGAGAAGTAGAAAGGCACCTCTAGGAGGTTAAAGGAAATAAACCAAAGCAGCCTATTTGAACTTGAACTCCCTAAGTTCAAGATTTCTTTGCAGTTGCATGCTTGATTTAAAAAATATGTGTGGATTTCCTATTTTACTCCACTAATACATCTATAGTTGCTTCATATAAAAATGTTTTCATATTGCAGACCACCATGTAAAGTCATTCCTGGAAGATCTGACCTTTCCTGTCTACTTTGCCTACCTTAGCCTTCTACTGTATATCCCTGGGGAAATAGTTACCCTAATCCATATCTACAAAATAAAGTAAATACATTAATGTTTTCAGGATCATGATTTTCAGTGTAAGAGAAAACAAATATAAACATGAAATAAAATCAGTTAAGGGGACTTCCCTGGTGACACAGTTGTTAGGAATCCACCTGCCAATGCAGGGGACACAGTTTCGAGCCCTGGTCTGGGAAGATCCCACATGCCATGGAACAACTAAGCCCATGAGCCACAACTACTGAGCCTGTGCTCTAGAGCCCGTGAGCCACAACTACTGAGCCCATGTGCCACAACTACTGAAGCTGGCGCACCTAGAGCCAGTGCTCCACAACAAGAAAAGCCACCACAGTGAGAGGTCCATGTGCCACAAAGAAAGGTAACCCCTGCTCGCTGCAACTAGAGAAAGCCTGCATGGAGCAACGAAGGCCCAATGCAACCAAAATACATTTTTTTAAAAAAGAAAAAAATTCTTTAAATTTAAATTTGAATTGAAAATATCACTACATACTTACTAATTAAAAAATATATTCCCTACCTCTGTCCACTGAAAGAGTCTAGATACAATGACACTCCAGCAACAATATGTTTAGCTAACACCCAGATCTTGGTTTCTAAGAAACACTCCTCAGTAAAAAGAAGCAGGCCTGCTTTGAGAAATGGTTGATTCCATGTCTGGGACAAAGAAAGAACAAAGCGAACCTGGAACACTTTGTGCACTGGAAAGTAAGAAAGTGTTAAAAACAAATGATGAAAACTTCAAAAGGACACAAAAGTCACCTTGAAGGGGTTTCCCTTGGCCAAATTTTGGACAATTTAAGCATTAGCAAAAAATAGTGAATAAATGAATTATAACACATTGAACAAGTAACAACCTATGAATCTATAGTGCCACATTAAAAAAAAAAGAGGAAAAAAGAAAAGAAAAAGGATGGTAAGAAAAGAGAAAAAGTAAAAAGAGAAAAAGAAGAGGGTGGTAAGAATGCCAGTTAATACTGTAGAAAGAATTATAGAATTGAAAAACTGTTCTGTACTCCACTGTAATAAGAGATTTAGGCCATGACCGTCAATGAATTAGGTGAAAGTCTCTTCGGGAATATCCCCATGGTGTCAGAGAATCACCCCACAAATTGTTTACTGATTGCAAAGGGGGAAATTACTGTTACCACAGAAAGACCGGACACTCACCACCTTAACCAGTTGACCAAACTTAGCATCATTAGTAATGGGCCAATTTGACCTAAAGCCTCCTGCTGAGGTGCTGTATGAAGCACATGGCCTCACTGACAGAGTATTTCCTCCCAAAATGTTTAACCTGGATCAAATTAAATTAAACCTTAAGACCTAACCTCTAGTTTGAAGTTTATAGAAAATGCAGGGGTAGAGAAATAAGTTAAGGGACCATGAGGAGAAAAATCAGAAAACCCCAGAATCTGAGACATTCTATAAGATCACTGACCTGAATTCTTTAGGGAATCAATATGGGGGAGGGAGGAAGTGGAGGAACTATGGAGACATAGTAACCAAATGCAAATGCAAGAAAGGATGCTGGTTTGAAAAAAAGCAGTTATAAAAGACATTCTTGGCATGTAAGAGACATACAAAAAAAAAAAAAATAGCTGGGTATATACTTAGATCCAGGTGAGTATAGGGTTGAAATAATGGTGTGAATTGTGTCACATTTATATTGTAATTATGTATGCCTAAAAAAAGATGGGAACTTTTATTAGAAATTTTTTAAATCTCCTAACGTGAAAAGTGTAATTAAAAAAATTTTTAATACAAAGAAAAAAAGACATTCTTGGGTGAAATTCAAATATGAACAGTATATTAGGTTAGATTGTGGAATTATTAATAATTTTCTTAAGTATGATAATAGTATTGTGTTTATGTAGGAGCCTGTCTTCATTTCTAGGAAGTGTGTATATTTGAAGGTGAAGTGCTATGATTTTTATCATTCATTTTCAAAAAGCTCAGCCAAACACACACAGAGACAGAAAGAGGGAGAGAGAAAAAAAAACAAATATGGCAAAAAGTGGAGGATATATGGTTTTTATTGTATTGTTGTTTCAAATTTTCTGGATGTTTGAAAACTAGTACAATAAAAAGTTTGGGGCTTCCCTGGTGGCGCAGTGGTTGAGAATCCGCCTGCCAATGCAGGGGACACGGGTTTGTGCCCCGGTCCGGGAAGATCCCACATGCCACGGAGTGGCTGAGCCCGTGAGCCATGGCCTCTGAGCCTGTGCGTCCGGAGCCTGTGTTCTGCAATGGGAGAGGCCACAACAGTGAGAGGCCCGTGTACCACAAAAAAAAAAAAAAAAAAAAAAAAAAAAGTTTGAAGGAAATACTTTTAATATCTGAAAGAGTTTTGTGATCATACCAGAAAAGAAGACTATGGAAAGACTGCAAGATTCTTACCTAGTTCACAGTCTTTGGAGCTAAATAGGAGATACTATAGTTGACCCTTGAACAGCACAGGTTTGAATTGTGAAGGTCCACTTACACACGGATAATTTTCAATAGAAAATACTACAGCACTACACCATCTGAGACTGGTTGAATCGCAGCTGTGGAACTGCATATACGGAGGAACCAGGGATAGGGAGAGCCAGCTATAAATTATACTCAGATTTTCAACTTTGTGGCACCTCTAACCCCTGTGTTGTTCAAAGGTCAACTGTATATTAATCTTAAGAGTGGAAGAAATACAAACTCTGACCAAGCAGTCTGGGTGGGGTGCAGTCCTCCAGAGGGAGGTAAAGATAGATCTAGTCAGGGATGTAGACCATTTGCACTGTAAGGGCTACAGGAACCTCATTCCAGTCTTCATCCTGGCAAGGCACTGTCTTGAAAAGACACTCCATCCCCAAATTGCTTGGGTTGGCACAATTGTTTTTGGTGGATGTTATGGGCTGTATTGTACCCCCTACCACCAAATTCATATGTTGAAGTCCTAACCCCCAGCACAGTTAGTCCCCAGGGACTAATTGGAGAAAGGGTCTTGAAAGAGGTGATTAAGTGGAAGTGAGACCATTTGGGTGGACTCTAATCCAGTATGACTGGTGTCCTTATAAAAGGAAATTTGGGCAAACAGGAAACACCAGGGATGCACACTTACAGGGGAAAGAGCACGTGAAGACACAGAGAGAAGGTGGCAGTCTGCAAACCCAGGAGGGAGGCCTCAGAAGACACCAAACCTTTAGACACCTTGATCTTGGACTTCTAGCCTCTAGAACTGTGAGAAAATAAATTTTTGTTGTTTAAGCCACCCAGTCTGTGTTATTTTGTTATAGCAGCCTGAGCAAATTAATACAATACAAATCATCTTTCAACTCTGGGAAGATTTAGATTTAAAAATTGAAATGTTTAAGAGGCTGACACCTATAATATTAATATTTTTGTGTTAATGTAGAACTTAGTGTTTTAAGTAGTTGTAATGTTTAAGACAATTTGTCTTGTTAGAACAAGTGATCAGTCTTATGATTTCATTTTAAAATGTCAAAGGGAGTAATTGATTTAACATTTTTGATTTTAAGTCAGGTTCTTACTAAATCTCTTAAATTAAAAATCACAGCTTTTATAAGTTGGATTTATTAGATTTGTATGCATTATGTAGATTCCCAGGGAAGTTTTGATATTAAATCAAATAATTATATATTTATGAAGAAAAAATATACTAAATTTATAAATGTAATTTAAAAGATTTTAGGGAGTTTATTTAATAACATTTGTAAATGGCACCAAATAATATTTAAGGCCTTTCGAAGTGGTTTTTAAGCTTTGATATATTTGTAAAAGAACAATAAGAATTGTAAGTTGTACTTAAAATCTTAAGGTAAACTAAGTTTTTAGATGGCAACTTTAGTAAATTAAATATTAATTTTAAAAACAAAAGTAACCTCTGAATAATCTTTTCAAAAACCAGCCTCAAGGGCATCCAAAGACTCACACTGACAATTTATATTTCGACTATGTGACTCCTGGGTATTGGGCACTTCATGTCCTCTGGAAGTAGAAGGACCAGTGTAGTGGGGTTAAATTGCACTCAAAGGTTGAAAAAATGTGGCATTCTTCTTTTCTGTAACTATTCTCTCTTTTTCTGAAAGTTCCATTTCCTCTGACGGAGAGATGGGGTGGTGGAATGAGGGTAGATCACCAAACATCAACTTTCCAATTAAAGGTTACCGGAGACAACTTTTGGGCTAATCCAGTCTCTTTTGGGTAAGTGTTCAGTCTTTCAGGCATTTTCCTCTTTCCCTCTTCCCCAGCCAAGACAATGTCTGGGAGGAGAAATGTATATGCATCCACATAGCACTGAGTGGAGCAGTGACTGGTCCACAGTGAGTTTCTCTTTTGGTCAGTGGGCCCTTACTGGGCTCTGGTTGCAATGTCTTGTCCTACTTAGCCCAGAACATTGGTGTACGCTCTCACTGAATCCTCTTGGCCTCCAGTGGCATTTTTGCATTGACTCTACAGGTCCATGAGGTCTTTCGTACTTTTCCTGACTCATCCAAGGCACAAGGAGGCACCCTATACAAGGATAAATTCCACTGTCTCAGGGAGCCTTTCTAGGCTCTGTCTCTGAACTGCTCTCTCTGTCCTGTTTGTCTTCTACTCAAGATCTTTTCCTTAGGATTAAGTTCTGGTCTCCTTGGACTAGGTCCCTTCTGTCAGACTGAAAGCTGCCTTATGTGGTGGGGAACTTAAGTCTTCCTTTGCTCCCACCCTGTTGTCCTGGGCCAGCCCTTCTCATTCCTAGCTGGATTGGACCCTGAGACCTTGGACTGGATCTGCAGCTGGGCCTCCATTTCTCAAGGAGTTGAAGCAAAAGACATCAAATCTGGGAATGTCCTGGATTGTTTAAGAATTCACAAAACATCATTTGAAAATGATGTGACAAGAATTGTTAGGAAACTAAAAGTTATAAGGTACTAATTTTTTAATAAAAATTAAAAATTTCTTCCTTATAAAATTTTTTCTAAGAAGCATTTAAATTTGAAATAATTTAGAAGAAAATTTAATTATAGATCAGAGCTACTATTAGCCAAATGATACTTTTATGAAAATTAGAGGGACACCCTTTCTTCTGAGGTGGGGTATAGCCCTAAACAGGACTCACAGCTTGGCAAAGGAAACAGAGCACAGACTCAATGCAGTCCCCACTCAGCCCTCAGCTAGTTGCCCTTGGGAAATAAACATCCTGCCCAATAGTCTGCAGAGGCCTGAGAGAGATGCTGTTTCAATACAGAGCTTTATTAACTGCCTGACACTGGGCAAACACCTCAGTTCTTAAAACCTTCACTTGTCTCATGCAGCAAGTGAATAGGTCGTTACTGACCTATAAGGTCCTTTTAATCTAAAAACATCGTGCTCCAGGGGCCACCAATTTTTTTAAGTGGGAGTTTTCTCAGGAAGTAAGTACCAAATGCTGGCCACAAGGAGAAACTGGTCAGAGAAGTGAAAGTGACATGAACTCATGGGAAGAGAATGATCAAGTTATTCTAGAGTTCATGATAGTCAGGGAGAGTTGGACGTGACCAGATGTATATCCTAGACTTTGGTAAGATAGCTCGAAAGTTTTTTGATAAATGATAGGACTCTCTGGATAGAGACCCCCAAAGGGAAGATGCAAGTGTTTGGGAGAAGTCCTTTGAAATGAAATTCTAAATCTTGCAAACATGCATGATCTTGGATAGGAAGAAGAGGGAGAGTTATCTAAAGAGACAAACTTAGCAGCCTAGTAAATTCTCTAGTAAACTCAGATATTAAACGACATGCATGAAAGACAGAAGATTAAATTTCAAGTGTGACCTTGAATTGAAAGGTAATTTTCAGGAAGCTCAATCTTCAGAATGCTATGATACTTGTGAAAATTTTCAAAGGCAATAAAAAGGACTTAAAGGGCTTCCCTGGTGGCGCAGTGGTTGAGAATCCGCCTGCCGATGCAGGGGATACGGGTTCGTGCCCCGGTCCGGGAAGATCCCACATGCCGCGGAGCGGCTGGGCCCGTGAGCCATGGCCACTGAGCCTGCGCGTCCGGAGCCTGCGCTCCACAACGGGAGAGGCCACAACAGTGAGAGGCCCGCGTACAACAACAACAAAAAAAAAAAAAAAAAAAAAAGGACTTAAAAATCAAGTTTATTGAGATATTATTTACATACAATAAAAGGCATACGTTTAATTGGACAGTTTGATGAGCTTCAACAAATGTACACACCTGTCAAGATATAGAACATTTTCAACAACCTCAGAAGCTCCCTTGTGCTCCATTCAATCAGTCATCCCCCAACCTGCCTAAAGTGTCCACTGATCTGATTTCTAGCACCATAGATTCGTTTTGATGATTCTAGAACTTCCTATACATAGAATCAGTCTGCATGCATCCCTATGTTTTCTTAATATTTATTTATTTATTTGGTTGCACTGAGTGTTAGTTGAGGCAGGCAGGCTCCTTAGTTGTGGCTCGTGGGGTCCTCAGTTGTGGCTCACGGTCTCCTTAGTTGCGGCACTCAGGCTCCTTAGTTGTGGCATGCGAACTCTTAGTAGTGGTATGTGTGTGAGATCTAGTTCCCTGACCAGGGATAGAACCCAGTCCCTCTGCATTGGGAGTGCAGAGTCTTATCTGCTGTGCCACCAGGGAAGTCTCCCTGTGTTTTCTTAGAATAATGTAAAAAGAATTAAAAGCAAAGAAAGAGTAAAATTTGTCCCCTGGAGTCAAGGATCCTGAGTTAATCAGTAATGAGTGAACGTGGAATTCCTCTATGCTGGGCTAGAATGCTCTGAGATGAAAGTAGACTCTTGGGACAATGTGTGTAAAGCCCACAGACCTTAAAATCAGCGATCAGTGTGTTCAGACTCATAAAACTTCATCAGTCTATGGCCTCTGCCCCATAAACTTCACAATAAGGGGTAAGAAGGGGGTAGTAAGAGATTATTTTTTAAAAAAACAGTGTGGAACTACTAAAGCTGTCATTTGAGGGTTGGTTTGAGAGCTTTGACTATAGATATCATAGTCATATCATATCAAGAAAGATGGCTGCCTCAAATCCACTAGATTTCAAGAAGACCTGACTTGTTCTGCTCTCATTATTTGTTTACACTATTTGACCAGATCAATTGCAACTTGAAGTGCACACAGTTTGCTATGAGTGGATCCTAAGAAGTTGGAAAGAAACCTTGCATAGTGTCCCCTGCTCTGAGTGTAAGAACACTTAAAGTTGAGAAATCCAACGTACAATTTGCTCTGGTGAGGATGGCTGAGGTAGCAAAGGACCTTGGACCTCCATTAATGGATTTCAAAGATGGTCGATGTGAGATTCAGCAAAAACAACCACTGTTGCCCTGTGTGGTGGAGCAGGGGCCCCCTTGTGACACCTGGCTCTGATCTCAGGACCACAAGCCTCATAAAGGATTTGCCATCAAAAAGTCTAAGTAATCTTCAAGGACAATGTCCAGGAAATTCCAAATATTCTATCCAAGGCATTAGAAAATCACAAGGGAGAACTTTCCTTGGAGGAGAAAAATAAACAGACACCAACCAGGAATTCACAGAAGTGTCACTGCTGTTTTCTTAACTTTCTCAAGTCTGTTTTGAGATTAGGAGACGTGGATTCCTTATCTCACTGTATCCTCTGATTTGAAGAGTGTGGTTAATTAAGGTATCAGTGAGGACATGGTGAACTATCTTGAGTGATTTGAATGTCCTGCCATCATAGGAACTACCTCTGGACTAATTATTGAGAGAAGATTGTGAGAGAACAATGATTGGGAAATAGGAATCTCTAAGGTGTCCTTGGGTAGAAAGAATTTCTCCTCCAATAAGTACTTATATGTGTATGAGTGTGTTTAGCATTGATAATACTATTTTTCTTTCCCCCCAATTCTTTAGTATTGAAGTTTTTCTTAGAAACAAGATGGGGGGTACTTCCCTGGTGGTCCAGCAGATAAGTCTCCGTGCTCCCAATGCAGGGGACCCAGGTTTGATCCCTGGTCAGGGAACTAGATCCTGCATGCCGCAGCTAAGACCCGGTGCAGCAAGATAAATAAATAAATATTTTTTAAAATAAAAGAAACAAGGTGGGGATTTTACTAAATTATGATTTGAGGACTGTCTTATTTTAGGATACTATGAAAGATTGTCCCCTAGTTTGTCTGTTAATTTGCCATTAAGACCTCTATGTCCTATCTCCTTTCCTTGTTCTCCAATAAACATGGAATTTTTGTACCATTAGCTATCTTCCAACACACAAAACTTTAAGAAAAATAGCTTCCTCTTAACCTTCCTCAGAAAAAAAATAAAAAATAAAAGAAAAGAAAATATGGATTATTAGGCACAATGACAGGTAAAATATAAAATATAAACATAGCTGTTGCCCCAGGGAGCTTATAATTAGAATCATAATGCATATTGAAATAGTTTATCAGGCTAAAGACTATATTAATTGGCAAAAACAGAATACTACTTTCTTCCAAAATTATAAGTACTGAAAATATTAACCAATCCCTAGATTCTATTTACTACTCCTAAGAAAGCACTGCCAATCTTTCATTATTTATTCTAATACCAATGTTAAGTATTGGATAAGTTGATTTGGTAATGATCAGAAGAGATTGAGATCAAGCATTTAAATTAGTACCTACACTATTGGAAGTGATGTGAATGTAAAGATCCAATAAGATGAAGGGACTATTTTTAAAATGTACATGCACCTGACACAAACTGAGATTAACCTATGTAACCTACGTCACTACCATCTTTATCTTTCCTCCACTTCCATCTTGGAGAAGGGTGATCATCTAAAATTAAGCTATTTACATACAGTTTTTCTTAGGAATATAATACTAACAGAGGTAATTCTTTTTCTTTAAGTTTTAGAAGAGCAAAATCTGAAGAAGTATGATGAGATAAAGCTAATGCAAACTAGCAACTCTTAGAAAATGTAGGCTTTTGTATTAGGTAGCTTGAGACTGCCCAATCTCATTTTTACAGGTCTACCTCTTAGGGCTGCTCCCAGTACTGATTCTGTAACAGACTGCAGCCGTGAGAGTCTAAGCATAATATGAACAGGGAAAGTTTAATATAAAGAATTATTAGGGCTTCCCTGGTGGTGCAGTGGTTGACAGTCCGCCTGCTGATACAGGGGACGCGGGTTCGTGCCCCGGGCTGGGAGGATCCCACATGCCGCGGAGTGGCTGGGCCCGTGAGCCATGGCTGCTGAGCCTGTGTGTCTGGAGCCTGTGCTCTGCAACGGGAGAGGCCACAACAGTGAGAGGCCCGCCTACCGCAAAAAAAAAGAATTATTAACTATAACAGGGTAATAACTATGAGAGGTTAAGAGAACTCTAAAGAATACCCTAGGTCTGAGAAAAGTACCCAAGGAAGAAACAAACTTGGAATGCCTTCCTGTCCTCAAACTGGGACTCAAACCTGTGGGAGAAGGAGTGGTTGTAGCCCACTGGATGATGGCCAAGCTGCTGGGTGGCCCTCAGCCAGATGGTCTATAGCCACCAGGCAAGCAGGGAACACCCATCTGGGTGGAGGAGGGCTGAACTTGGCTGGGAGGCCATGGTCAGAATTGGCAAGAGGAAACATCCTCTGGGGTACACATGGGCAAGGATGGCAAACGCTCTGGAGTACAGAAGGACAGGGGCTGGCACACGGGCCTGTGCAGGGGTTATGGGCACAAGAACCCATTTTCCAGCTGGTAGTCATGAGGCCTGATGTCAGGAGGGCTGCAGCAAGGTGGTAGCCTAGCTGTGTAGGGACTGAGAGCTTACCTTTATGTGCACAGCTGGTGTGTTAATTTACTAGGGCTGCCATAACAAACTCCTACAGACTGGGTGGCTTCAACAACAGAAAGGCTAGAAGTCCAAGAAAAAATTGTCACCAGGGTTGACTTCTTCTGAGACCTTTCTTCTTGGCTTGTAGATGGCCTTCCTCCAGTGTCTTCACATGGTTTTCCCTCTGTGTGATCTCCGCTTATACGGACACCAGTTATATCAGATTAGGGCCCCTCCTAATGACCGCATTTAACCTTAACTACCTCTTTAAAGGCCGTATCTCCAAATACAGTCACTTTCTAAGGTTCTGGGGATTTAGGACTTCAACATATGAATTTTGGGGGAACTCAATTCAGCTCATAGTAGCTGGCGAGAAGCATTACTGAAATCCTGACCACATGCTGCTGACAGCCACATGTAGAAACAAGAAGCAGATAGAAACGCACCTGAATCCGGAAAGGGAGCCCCTTCTTCCTGCAATGTCCCTCCAGCACCCTCTACTGACAAAGTTTAATATCATGCTCGCTGCCAAGGAAAAATGCTTACAGGGTCCAGCCCCATTATTGTAAAGCAGATAATGTGGGTTGAATTTAGACCTGAGAGGCAATAACTTGATAACTAGCACACCGGTTCTTCATTTCTGTGAGATTTCTGACGTTCTCTCGATAAATTGTCTGCTGAGATTGATCAGTTTGCTACTAAGAATTGACACATTTGTTTCGTTTTGCTTCCCACTTTTTGACAGTACTTGTGCATGACTGTATCTTCCAGTTATCCTTTTGGGATAAATAGAGTAAACTTTCCCCAGTATACTATAATTTTGATAGGTATAAATTAAAATGATCTGAATTCATAATGTGGCATGATAGTGGACTGTGGAAACAAGACCAGAAACCCGGCAATCTCGTTGCTCCTTGTATCTGCTTGATTCATGCTTGTTTCAAGATTGATATTCGTGCTGTTCCCTCTTCCTGGAACAGTCTTGCCACAGCTATTACACAGTCCCTCCATCACATCGTTTAAGCCTCTGTTCAACTGCCACTCAGAATTTCTTCCCTGGTGCTCTATCAAAAATAGTCTCCTTCCTGGGAACTTCCCTGGCAGTCCAGTGGTTAAGATTCCATGTTTCCAATGCAGGGGGTGCAGGTTCAATCTCTGGTCGGGGGACTAAAATCCCACATGCCGTGTTGTGTGGCCAAAAGGAAAAAAAAAATAGTCTCCTTGCCCCATAACTCTCCTTCCCTTTACCATGCTTTATTTTCTTTACAGCTTACCACTATGTCAAATTATATTATTTTAAATAGTATATGTATTTATTTACCTATGCATTTATTCACTTATTTATTTGTTATTAAAATGCAAGCTCTAGGAAGGTAGGGACACATCTTGTTCATTGAGGTATCCTCAGAACATAGAACAGTGCATAGCATATAGTAGGTATTTGATAAATAATGGTTAAATGAATGACTCTAGGTGTTGGAAAAAGGGTGGTTCTTCCGGAGCATAAATCTATATGCGGATGGATAAAATTTTAGCTTCTAGCTTAATTAGCATAACAACACTGTGATTGCATTTTGACTGTTTTCACCTTAACTTGATGAAAAGACTTCCATTCGGTTTTTGTGTGTGAGTGGTATAATTAACATACAGTAAAATTCATCTTTGTGTGTATGTACATTTCTCTGCATTTTGACAAATGTATACAATTGTGTAAAATCATTGCAATCAAGATACAGAACAGTTCCAGCATCCCTCCAAACTCCCTTGTGCCTCTTTATAGTCAACCTCTCCCCTGACTGCTGGTTTCTAGCGACAACTGATCTGTTTTCTATCCCCATAGTTTTACCTTTCCCAGGGTATCATATAAATGGAATCCTACAGTACACTGCTTTTGGAGTCTGGTTTCTTTCACTTGGTATAATGCATTTGAGACCCATGCACGTGGCTGCCTAGATCAGTAATTTGTTCCTTTTCACTGCTGAGTAGTGTTCCATCATATATATGTGCCACAGATTGTTCACCCTTTACCAGTTGAAGGATATTTGGGTTTTTTCCAGTTTGGGGTGATTATGAATTGAGCTACTGTAAATATTCATGTGCAGGTTTTTGCGTGAACCTGCTCCCTTTTCTCTTGGGTAAATGCCTAGGCATGGGATTGCTGGGTCAAGTGGTAAAGGCAGAGTTAACTGTTAAGAAACTGCCACACTGTTTTCAAAAGTGCACCTTCTAGCAGCAGCCTCACCACCACCATGTGTTAAAATGCAGCATGGCTCTGGAAGTAAATAAGAAATCTGACCTTGTTGTTCCTTGAATCTGCTTGGTTTGTCCTTATTTCCAGGCTTCGCACTTGCTGTTCCTTCCTGCTGGAGCACATCCACAGCTGTTATTGTAATTTCATTCACATCTGACTCTGGAGGAGGGCCTACCTGTACACACAATAAACACCAGCCAGGAACAAAACCGAGGCACTCAGAAACCCAAAGGCAGGGATGGGGAGAAATTATGAAACTGCATACCTTTTTCCTACGTTCTTTTGCACATCCTTAGATCTTAACAATTTTCAGTTAGTAATTAATTAATGTGTGTTAAAAACTTTCTTGTTTTCAGGAATTCCCTGGCAATCCAGTGGTTAGGACTCTGTGCTTTCACTGCCGAGGGCCTGGGTTCAATCCCTGGTCAGAGAACTAAGAACAAGCCCCACAGCCAAAAAAAAAAAAAAATTTCTTGTTTTCAAGTGAATTTATTTAAAATATTCATTGAGTATTTATTATGTCTTATATTATGTCAGAGATGTAAACTCATTCTTGATGCTAAAGTGTTAAAGTTGTCCTTATCTCTCTTTAAGGAAACAAAGTAAACTGAAAGTAATTAGTGTTTATGAAGCATTCCTGAAACAAGACCTGAACTGGGATCCCAGTAATTTTCACTGATATAGTGTAAGTATTTCTATTACCTAAGCATAAAGGAAGTAAGAGTCATGATAATTTATTTTTGATACGATGCTCAGTGCTGCCTAAGGAAAAAATTAAATAATAGCTTAAATTTAAATTTAATTTAATTTCGTATTTTATTTTATTTTAAAAATTTAATATACTGTTTTAAAGGTTACTTTCCATCTACAATTATACAACCAATATTTTGTAATAACAAATAATAACTTTAATTTTTAAAAGAAGACTCTTAGAGTTTTAAACTGGTAAGTAAATAAATTGAAATCTAATTAGCATTTGCATAATTACTTTCCATTTCTTTACATTGAATTTGTACTTTATTAGTGGGTAGGATATTTCCTTTAAAATTCATCCATAATTTTAACAAGTTCTCTATTTTCTGTTCCACATTCTCTCACCCCTGAGAAGTTGAAACCGTTGAAGAAACTCAGGCCTAGGAACTGAATATTCAAATCGTTCTCCGAAAATAGAACCTTAAACTTAGCTATCTCTTAAGTGAATAGTTCCTCCTATATGGCTTCTATAAAGAGAGATAGTTTGGAGAGGAAAAAGAAAGCTGAAAATGCCTGCAAACAATCACAATATTTAATAAGCATGTTCTGTGCTATAAAAAGCTTTACATACATCATTCATGCAACAAATATTTATTGAGTGCTTACTCTTTGTTAAGCACTCTTCCAGGCATTGGAGATAAGTACTGGTCAAAATAGGAAACATCCTTGCTCTCATGGAACTTAAATTCTAGATGGTGAGGACAGAAAATAAAGGAAATAAGTATATCAAATTATATCACATTTTACTATGGAGAAAAATAAAGCAGAAAAAGAGAATGGAAGTTTATGTATATTGTGAGTGTGCAGTTTGAGAAAGGGAAGACAAAGATTTAGGTTTCACCGACATGGTGATGTTTGGGCCAAGTTTGAAGGAGGTAATGGAGCAGCCTTCATGGAACCTGGGGGAGGCATTCCAGCAAATACAAGGCAGACTGTAGAGCAGGAGCAGTGTAGCAACGGAGAGAGTGATAGAGAAGTCAGGAGGTAACAGGCAGCCACATCACGCAAGACCTGAGGGCCAAGCTTAGGACATTGGCTTTACGCTGAGATAACTCGGGAGCCCCTGGAAAGTTCTGAAGAGAGACGTGACAGGTGCCAGCTTGTGTTTTTGGTTTTTTTTTTAACATCTTTATTGGAGTATAATTGCTTTACAATGGTGTGTTAGTTTCTGCTTTACAACAAAGTGAGTCAGTTATACATATACATATGTCCCCATATCTCTTCCCTCTTGCATCTCCCTCCCACCCTCCCTATCCCACCCCTCTAGGTGGTCACAAAGCACCAGCTGATCTCCTTGTGCTATGCGGCTGCTTCCCACTAGCTATCCACCCTACGTTTGGTAGTGTATATATGTCCATGCCACTCTCTCACTTCGTCATAGCTTACCCTTCCCCCTCCCCATATCCTCAAGTCCATGTTCTAGTAGGTCTATGTTTTATTCCCATCCTACCCAAATGTAAATAAAAACAAAAATAAACAAATGGGACCTAATGAAACTTAAAAGCTTTTGCACAGCAAAGGATACCATAAACAAGATGAAAAGATAACCCTCAGAATGGGAGAAAATAGTTGCAAATGAAGCAACTGACAAAGGATTAATCTCCAAAATTTATAAGCAACTCATGCAGCTCAATAACAAAAAAACAAACACCCCAATCCAAAAATGGGCAGAAGAACTAAATAGACATTTCTTCAAAGAAGATATACAGATTGCCAACAAACACATGAAAGAATGCTCAACATCATTAATCATTAGAGAAATGCAAATCAAAACTACAATGAAATATCATCTCACATCAGTCAGAATGGCCATCATCAAAAAATCTAGAAACAATAAATGCTGGAGAGGGTGTGGAGAAAAGGGAACACTCTTGCACTGCTGGTGGGAATGTAAATTGATACAGTCACTATGGAGAACAGTATGGAGGTTCCTTAAAAACTACAAATAGAACTACCATACGGCCCAGCAATCCCACTACTGGGCATATACCCTGAGAAAACCATAATTCAAAAAGAGTCATGTACCAAAACGTTCACTGCAGCTCTATTTACGATAGCCAGGACATGGAAGCAACCTAAGTGTCCATCAACAGACAAATGGATAAAGAAGATGTGGCCCATATATACAATGGAATATTACTCAGCCGTAAAAAGAAATGAAACTGAGTTATTTGTAGTGAGGTGGATGGACCTGGAGTCTGTCATACAGAGTGAAGTAAGTCAGAAGGAGAAAAACAAATACCATATGCTAACACATATGTATAGAATCTAAGAAAAAAATGTCATGAAGAGACTAGGGGTAGGACGGGAATAAAACACAGACCTACTAGAGCATGGACTTGAGGATATCGGGAGGGGGAAGGGTAAGCTGTGACGAAGTGAGAGAGTGACATGGACCTATATACACAGCTTTTGTTTTAATAGCATCACCCAGGCTCTTGTGGTGAGAACAGAATGAGAGGGGGCAAGGGAAAAGAAGGGAGACCAGTCAGGAAGTACTAATCCAGGGAAAAAGGATGGTGACTTGGACCAGCGTGGTAGCTGTGGGATTCTGCACATATTTTGAAGGTAGAGCCAAGAGGCTCTTCTAATGTCTTGGATATGAATTTGAGAGAAAGAGATGAATCATGGACAATCCCAGGGTTTTGGTCAGAGCAACAGGAAGAGTGGATGCCATTACTGAGATGGTACAGAGGGTGGGAGGAGAAGATTTGAGGGGGAAGATTGAGAGCTCAGTTTTGAACATGTTAAGTTGGAGGTGCCTATCTGGCTTGCAAGGAGAAATGTCAAGCAGGCAGTTCAGCAGCCAATTCTGTCCAGTTCAAGTTCAAGGGGAAAGTTTAGGCTGCAGGTACACATTTAGGAGTAATCAATACACATATGACATTTAAAGTCAGGAGACCGGATGAGATCATTTTCTTGTGCAATCCTTACACCACCACCATGAAGTAGGTATTATTTTAATCCCCATTTTAGATACAAAGAAACTGAAGCTGGAAAGGTTTAGTTGGCTCTTAGTCAGACTTAACCGTAACCATATGGACTGAAATGCTCATTTTTATCTTAGTTCTCTTCTGGCAATAACTTGTTCTGATTATAGGTAAATTATTTCTCTAGGGCTTAGTTCCCTTTCAAGTAGAATTAGAGGATAAACGGTTTTCAAACTGGATTGTTTGAGAATCCCAAGGCTCCCCAGAAGTCCCGCAGGGGCTCCATTGAACAAGAACGGGAGCTCAGAGGGAGGATTCAGGCACCTTCACAGGTCAAAGGGCTAAGTCTCTGTTTTAATCTATAATTTATATATTAGGGCTTTATGTAAGATTTTATTTGAAGAATGTTTTTCTGTTGTCTATTTAACAAACGTTAGAGAGACTCACTGGACTAGGTGGTATCTATGGCCCTTACCTTTTCCAATATTTCCATTTATTCAACCAACAAGCAATTAGGGTGTGCACATACTGTTCTAGGCACTGTGCACTGCTGTTATGATTCTAGCTCAATGTAAAGAAGGGAAGGAAATCTAGGAAGTTTTTCCCATTTTTCTGATTAAAATGTCAATAGATGAGGAACGTAACTGAATATCTATGTTATCTATTGGCCTGTTTATCTCTCCATCCGTCCATCCATCCATTATTCATCATCTATTTATCATCATCTCTCTCAGCTTATTCATAAAAGAGCATCCAGACAGATGGAAAGATAATACTGTTGGTAGCATGAACTTTAAAAGTGCTGACATATTGATTTGTTTCAATGTTTTTCCTTTTCTATAGCAACTTACCTTTCAAAGCAAGGGAGTAGGGGGAGAAAGGAACTAAGATTCTTTGAGTTTTTATCACGTGCCAGGAAATTTATCAGTTTTGCCTCACATCAACCAAGTGAAGTTAAATTTTATTCCCTATGTTTAGCAGATAAGGAAACTAGAGCTCTGAGTTTATGTAATTTTTAAAGGTCAAATCTTTTGAATACGGATAGTCCCATATAGGGTGTTGCTATATATCAGAAATATAATGTTAGCCACTAATGTAATACAATTTTTTCTAGTAGCCACATTAAAAAAGTAAAAAGAAACAGGTAAAATTAATTGTAATAATATATTGTATTTGAGTCAATATACAAAAATATGATTTCAGCTCAAAATCAATAAATTACTAATGAGATATTTTGCATTTTTCATACTAGGTCTTTGGAATCGGGTGTGTATCTTACACTTACAGGACATCTCAATTCAGACAAGCCACATTTCGAATGCTTAATCACCTCATGTGGCCAGTGGCTACATGTTGGACAGCACAGCTCTATAAAGCATATTGTGAGCTTTTTGACCATAGGAACCAGCTATGTAATCCATTTGTGTGTCTGCAGCAACTAGTCCGTGCCTGGGATATAGAAGATGCTCAATAAATGTTTGATGACTGACTCAATAGTACACAATAATAAGAACAACTACAAATATGTTAAACATATTACCTTCTCCATGGAAGAGATAGGACTGTCTAAAGCATGAAATAAAAAATCCCATAACTATTAACATAATAATGATCTTGTAAAATAAGAACACAGTCTCAGTATGTCAAATATCACATTTTGTGGGTATGATCAACAAGGCAGCATGCATTTCGTGTTTTTCTTTAAATTGAAGTATAGTTGATTTACAGTGTTGTGCCCGTCTCTGCTGTACAGCGAAGTGAGTCAGTTACACACATATAGACATTCTTTTAAAATATTCTTTTCCATTATGGTTTATCACAAGATACTGAATATAGTTCCCTGTGCTATACATTAGGACCTTGTTGTTTATCTATTCTAAATGTAATAGTTTGCATCTACCAACCCCTATCCCTCTCCCTCCCCCTCTCTCCCCCTTGGCAACCACAAGTCTGTTCTCTATGTCTATGAGTCTGTTTCTGTTTCGTAGATAGGTTCATTTGTGCCTTATTTTAGATTCCATATATAAGTGATATCATATGGTATTTGTCTTCCTCTTTCTTACTTCACTTAGTATGATAATCTCTAGTTGCATCCATATTGCTGCATATGGCATTATTTTGTTCTTTTTTATGGCTGAGTAGTATTCCATTGTATATATGTACTACATCTTTTTTGTCCATTCATCTGTCAATGGATATTTAGGTTGTTTCCATGTTTTGGCTATGTGGACAGTGCTGCTATGAACATAGGGGTGCATGTATCTTTTTGAATTATAGTTTTGTCTGGGTATATTTCCAGAAGTGGGATTGCTGGATCATATGGTAATTCTATTTTTATGTTTCTGAGGAACCTTCATACTGTTTTCCATAGTGGCTATACCAACTTACATTCCCACCAACAGTGTAGGAGGGTTCCCTTTCTCCACACCCTCTCCAGCATTTGTTATTTGTATACTTTTTTTTTTTTCTTTATGCGGGCCTCTCACTGTTGTGGCCTCTCCCGTTGCAGAGCACAGGCTCCGGACGCGCAGGCTCAGAGGCCATGGCTCACAGGCCCAGCCGCTCCGCGGCATGTGGGATCTTCCCAGACCGGGGCACGAACCCGTGTCCCCTGCATCGGCAGGCGGACTCTCAACCACTGCGCCACCAGGGAAGCCCCTGTATACTTTTTAATGATGGCCATTCTGACCACTGTGAGGTGGTACCGCATTGTAGTTTTGATTTGCATTTCTCTAATAATTAGTGGCGTTGAGCATCTTTTCATGTGCCTAGTGGCCATCTGTATGTCTTCTTTGCCTGTTAAGGTCTTCTGCTCATGTCTATTAACGTCTTTTGCCCATTTTTCGATTGGGTTTTTTTTTGTTGTTGAGCTGTATGAGCTGTTTATATATTTGGAGATTAAGCCCTTGTCTGTTGCATCTTTGGCAAATATTTTCTCCCATTCCATAGGCTGTCTTTTCTTTTCTTCCTTTTAAAATTTTTTATGGTTTCCTTTGCTGGCAAAAGCTTGTAAGTTCGATTAGGTCCCATTTGTTTATCTTTGCATTTATTTCTATTGCCTTGGGAGATTGACCTAAGAAAACATCGGTACAATTTATGTCAGAGAATGTTTTGCCTATGCTCCCTTCTAGGAGTTTTATGGTGTCATGTCTTATGTTTAAGCCTTTAAGGACAACAGCAGTAACCAAACAGGCAAGACACTCAGGGAATTCACATAGAAGAAATATAAATGTCTTATAAACATTTTGAAAAATATTCAACTACATTAGTTATCACAGAAATGTAGGTGGAACAATGTATTATTCTTGCCTATGTAATTTGCAAGGATGAAAAAAATTGTCTCAGTGTTGGTTAGAGTCTTAGGAAAGAGGCCCTCAATGCACTGCAGGTAAAAATAAAGACCTTTCTGGAGGTAATTAGAGAAAATGTATCCAAAACCTTAAAAATGTGCATACCAGCATGTCTAGCCCTCTACCTTCACCCTATAATCTCTGGAGATGTGCAGAGACATTCTGCCTCAAGTAATTTTCCTACGGAAATCATCAGAGATGTGCCCAAAGATAGGAATCTATTCATAGCACTGGTGTTTGTGAGGGAGGGAAAAAAGTAAAAAATGTACGTATTCAATAATAAGATTAATTAAGTAAGAGTAAACAATGATTTTATAAAACCTATGCAACCAATAAACACTCCTATTTTGAAGGAAGATTCAATGACATGGGAAAATATTAAGTGAAAGTAGATTTTGAAGAAGTACGGTGTGGCTCCAATTTTATTTTATTTATTTACTTTTTAAATTTATTTATTTATTTATTTTTGGCTGCGTTGGGTCTTTGTTGCTGCGTGCGGGCTTCCTCTGGTGGCCGCGAGTGGGGGCTACTCTTCCCTGTGGTGCGCGGGCTTCTCGTTGCGGTGGCTTCTCTTGTTGCAGAGCACTGGCCCTAGGCGCGTGGGCTTCAGTACTTGTGGCACACGGGCTCAGTGGTTGTGGTGCACGGGCTTAGTTGCTCCACGGCATGTGGGATCTTCCCAGACCAGGGCTCGAACCCGTGTCCCCTGCCTTGGCAAGTGGACTCTTAACCCCTACACCACCAGAGAAGTCCCTCCAATTTTATTAAAAATATGCTTATATGCCTATTGAAAGTCTAGAAGACTATCACTCTGCTCATAGTGCATATCTTTAAATAATGACATTAAAAATGAATTTTATTTTTCCCTTTGTGCTTTTTTAAATTTCTACACTTCCTACAATGTACATATGCTACTTTTACATTAGAAAAAGAATGTAGGGACTTCCCTGGCAGTCCCGTGGGTAAGACTCTGCGCTTCCAATGCAGGGGGTGCAGGTTCAATCTCTGGTTGGGGAACTAAGATCCCACATGTCACGTGGTGTGGTCAAAAAAAAAGAAAAAAATATAATGTTGTATGTCAATTTTACCTCAATAAAAAAAAAAAAATCTTAAAAAAAAAGAATGCAGTAAATATTATTTTAAAAAGACAGAAGAAATCTATGGGCAACTTTTAATTTCCTGCTCGTTATCAGTTAGTCCTGGGGACAAGCAAGGTGGCATTACTCTTCCCAGTCTTCTATTTCTGATAATGAGCAAGGGGTGGCAGCTTACTGCCCAACGTTACGAAACCTTTGGACATCATTGGTTAAGAACAATGTTGGTGGAGTCTTCCCTGGTGGCGCAGTGGTTGAGAGTCTGCCTGCTGATGCAGGGGACACAGGTTCGTGCCCCGGTCCGGGAGGATCCCACATGCCGTGCAGCGGCTGGGCCCTTGAGCCATGGCCGCTGAGCCTGCGCGTCCGGAGCTTGTGCTCCGCAACGGGAGAGGCCACAGCAGTGAGAGGTCCGCGAACCGCAAAAAAAAAGACATGGAGGTCTGAGGCTGCAGTTACAGGCCTTCCTTTAGTACCCAATCCTATGCTTTATTTTGGAAAGAACTTATTAAGATAATAATAGCCTTCTTTCTTTTGTTTTTGTAGGGGCTAAATATAGGTGATCTTGAGGTCTATTTTTTAAATGCAGATATTAAAAAGTAAAAATAACATGGGAAGAACTAAAGGTTACATTCATATATTAGTTTGAAATATGAAATTTTTAATAGCACTAAATAAATTTTTAGCACTAAATAAATTTTTAATTTATAATAGCACTAGACAGGACCAGCACCTGTCTAGTGCTATTATAAAGCAGTATTATAATAACCTATTACCCATGACATATTTTTTGTTTCTTTAGTCTTCATTTTATATATATATAGAGATATATATACACACACATATATTTTAATCATGTGTACATGGAAATCTTTATTTTTATTATGGTGCCTCACATTGTGAATTTTTTACTATGTTGCTGATCACCATTCATAATTTCTAATGGTGGCACCTAACCCTGGGTCTGGCAAGTACTCAACTGTCAGCTCACTCACTGATGTATGATGAATTACAAATATTTATTGAATACCTACAGTGTGCTGTATTGGGGCTATTTTAGCAAATAAGGCAAAGTCCCAGTTATTACGAAATCTGCTTTCTAGCAGAGGGAGACAGATAATTTTTAAATCTACCAGAAGGGTACTATTATTAGCCCCATTTGATAAACAGAACCACAGGGAGATCAGGTAACTGGCAGGTGTTAAAAGAGAGATTCAAACCCAGGCAAACTGTCACCTGGACTTGCATTCTTAGCCACTGCTCTACTGGTGCCAATGAGGAGCTCTGGCAGTTCAGAGGACAGCTCAATAGAGCTCAAATAGTTGTATTAGTTTACTTGTTGAAGCTGCAACAAATTACCACACATTTAGTGGCTTAAAACCACACAAATTTATGATCTTGCAATTCTGGAGTTCAGAAGTCAAAACTCAGTCTCACTGGGCTAAAGTCAAGGTGTCAGCAGGGCTGGTTCCCTCTAGGGGCTCAGAGGGGAGAATCTGTGTCCTTGTCTTTTTCAGCTTCTAAAGGCCACCTGCATTTCTTGGCCTGCAAACCCTTTCTTGCCTCACTCTAACCTCTTGCTTCTGTCATCACATCTGCTACTACTGACTTTGACCTTCTTTCCTCCCTCTTGTAAATATCCTTGGGATTACACTTCACCCACCCAGATAAACCAGGATAATCTCCCTATCTCAAGGTCCTTCTCTATTACACCTGCAAAGCCCCTTTACCATATAAGGAAATATATTTGCTGGCTCTGGCATTAGCACATGGACATCTTTGGAAGGTTGTATTCAGCCTACCACTGTTATGAACACTGTAAGGGCTAAAACTTGTGCTTTGAGACAAAAAAGCAGAGTTAGGGTGGAAAAGGGTGCAGCACTTTCTAGTAAACTGCCTTGGTAGAGCATCTTTTCTGTGCAGTTCAATACTACAGTACAGCTTCATATTAAGTTTGCTTGGGCTGCCATAACAAACCACCACAGAGTGGTTAAAAAACACGTTCATATTCTCACAGTTCTGTAGGCCAGAAGTCTCTGAGATCAAGGTGTTGGAAGGGTTGGTTTCTTCTGAAGCCTCTCTCCTTGGCTTGTAGATGGCAATATTCTCCCTGTGCATTCACACAGTCATCTCTCTGTGTACAAGTGTCTCTGTGTGTGTCCAAATTTCCTCTTATAAGGACACATAATGGTTTAGGGCCCACCCTAATGACCTCATTTTAACTTAATAACCTCTTTAAAGAGCTTATCACCAAATATGGTTACATTCTGAGTTACTGGGGGCTAGGACTTCACTATATGAATTTTAGGGCAATACAATTCAGCCCGTCACAGGCTTTTAACATATAACAACTCTGTTTAATGCTCACAACAGTTCAGGCTTGGCAGATGAGGTGGTGGCTGTGAGGGAGGTTCATCACTGGTCTGAGGTCTCCCGCTGGCAAGTATTACAGGGAGAATTCACACACAGGCCTGTTTGCCCCAAAGTCCACGTCCTAAGATGGCAGAAGACGTGCTGACAGTGAAGAGACCAGCCCAAGGGTGAGAGTATATCTTGATTTGGGGAAAATGGTAGGGCCTAACTGTGGAGGCCTTTACAATCTGCAAAAGGTATAAAGCAATTCAGCAAAGTTCAGGAAGCAGGAGAGGCAGCGCTGTGACGCAATTTTCAGACAGCAAGCCAAATTTCCTATAGCTTCCACCCCACCTCCACCCTCACCATAAACTTATGTTAGGTAAGTGTTCAGTTTACAAAGTTCTTTCACATGCTTGCTCTTTACAACCTCACAGTGACTCTACAGCAGAAAACTAGGGCAAGGGCCCTCTCCATTGATCACATTTTCCAAGACAAGACTGGTAGTTTCACTTATCTTAAGTTATAATACCCATCATGGCTACGCAGGACATAGACAACCCTGATACCAAACAGATGACGGATGTACTTCTTTCCAACCCTGAGTTGCTTAAAGTCTATGATTTTAGAAGCAAATAATCTATTTCATGTTTTCCCTCTTAACCGCCCCTTACCCATTTATATTACTTTCTCAGCCTTTCTATCTGGGGGGTGAAATGAAAAGGAACTAAAATAATTCAATTAAGCTTAAGCAGCTTTTTGAGAGCAAGAGAATTTTTTTTTAACATTTTTTTTGGAGTATAATTGCTTTACAGTGCCGTGTTGGTTTCTGCTGTGTTAGGGAAAAACAGATTCCTTTTGGCTCTGCTCCTCTGCCACTTATCCTGGCCAACATTCTTCCAGAGCTTATACCTACAAAAAAGGCATTTAGAGATCAACATTTTTCTGCTATGAGAAGTGGTATATTTTTAAGAGGCATAACCCTTTTCTAAGCTCATTTTTTTTTCCTGGTTCTCACTTCATTCATTGTTGAAGATATCCCCCATCTGTTTAAACTCCCTATTTTTTATTATTACTATATTTTCTAGGAAACTTGTGTAAATTTTGCTAAGTAAATCTTTTCAGGTGGGTGGGGTTGGATGATATTCGTAAGAAAATAGAAAACAAAGATTTAAATTTTATCTATCCTGGTACAGTGTCAGGATTAGATAAAACAGTAACCAACTGTATTTCCCTAAAAATAGGGTACAAAGTTTCTATTTCTTCTCCTCTTCAACTCATTGCTGCTATAGCAGACTACAATTACAGCTGCTACTACTGTCTGAAGTCTAAACACTCACACTCAGTGGTTTAGTATTTGCCGAATAAGCAGTTAAATACATTTTCCTATGCTCATTTACCCGTGCCTGGCATGTGTAAGTGCTCTGTGTCAGCTGCATCACACCATTCTCACTATCATCATTAAGCAATTTTGCATTTACTGCTGCCCCTAACCCATCTCCATTGTGGGCAGCAGTAAATGCACTACACCCCACTGTTCATGACAGCCACTTAAATCAAGTAAAATATATTTTAGGTTGAGAGTGGTAAGTTGGGAAGAGAAAAAAAACCCAATAATATAGGTAGTGTAGGTAGTATCTGTAAGTGAATTTTTAAAAATATATTTTATTTTTGGCTGCGTTGGGTCTTCGTTGCTGCACGCAGGCTTTCTCTAGTTGCAGCGAGCGGGAGCTACTCTCCGTGACAGTCCATGGGCTTCTCACTGCAGGGGCTTCTCTTGTTGCGGAGCACGGGCTCTAGGAGCACGGGCATCAGTAGTTGTGGCTCGTGGGCTCTAGAGCGCAGGCTCAGTAGTTGTGGCTCCCGGGCTCTAGAGCACAGGCTCAATAATTGTGGCTCAGGGGCTCTAGAGCGCAGGCTCAGTAGTTGCGGCACACGGGCTTAGTTGCTCTGCGGCATGTGGGATCTTATTTCCCCAACCAGGGATGGAACCCGTGTCCCTTGCATTGGCAGGTGGATTCTTAACCACTGCACCACCAGGGAAGCCCCTGTAAATGAAATTTTAGAAACAATGGCTAAGAAAGCCTCTTTGAGAAGGTGACATTTAGGAAAAGACCTGTAGTGAAGGACTAAGACATAATTCAAGTAGAGCACTGTAGGCAAAGGAAATTGTACATGTAAAGGCCCTTGGTCGAGTCTGTCCAGCCTGTTGAGGTGCAGTGCGGAGGCCAGCAGGGTTGCAGAGGGGTGTGAGTGGAGGAGCCACAGACAAGGCCAGATCATGGTGGGCCTAGCAGGTGACAAGACTTTTAGTTTGTACTGAGTGACCTGGGAAGATCTGGGAGGGTTCTGAGAAGAAGAATGACATGACCTTATAGAGGTTTTAAGAAAATCATTGTGGATGCTGTGTTAAGAATATTCTGAAGGGGGTAAGGAAAAAAAATAGTTACTACACCTAACCCATATACCACTATCCTATCAATTACAATCACCTGAGATAAAAAATAAATAAATAGAAATTAAAATAATCATTAGTGACTGCCTGCCCATCCTGGTCACTATGGTTATATACAGAGACCTCTCAAATAAATGTCAGGGTTGGTAACAAACAGCAGTATGTACAGGTATAACAGGTAAAAAATTTTATTTACTGATTTAAATACTCCTAAAATATAAAAAACAGAACGGTTTCCTGAATTACAGCTTTTGGCAGTAAGTAAAGGTCAACGCAAAGAACAATAAGCCTCAACTTCCTGTAGCAGGCTTTATTTTGCCCTAAAAAGAGAGTCCATTTTCCTATAGAGACAGTCATTTAGATGAGACACACATCAAGTTTTTTTCTAAAGTGCCAAAACTCATATAATTCCTGTAACTGCAGATGAGAGTTATAACTTAAATACTCCAGGTGATCGCAAATCCTGAAGAGTTCCTGGTTTCCGTGACGGGGAAGAATTTGACTAGTACATAGTTGAACTAAAATCTAGGCAAAAATGCTCTAAAACTTCATCTACTGGTTTGTAATTCATTAACATATTGTAAGACTGTTATTCAAATCTAGTTATGTGGTAATAAGATCTGAGAGTATTTTGTAAAAGTTTGTTTTAAAAATCCCCAGATAAACTTAATTTGCTAATTTTCTATTCTATTATCTATATTTTTCTTTGTTTTATCTGTCTCCTTTTCTTTCCACAAATTCCCAAGGACAATTCCTAAAAAAATTATTAGTCCTATTGTTCGGTTGGAGGTGAATTTATCCCAACAATCCTCAGGTCTGTGGATGTCCAGAGTGTAAATCTATAAGAAAAGAATACACGCCATGTTAGAATTCGGTATGGACTTTTAGGCATCACAAATAAACACATCAATATGAAGAAGATAACAGCACTTTGTTATAGAATTTTAAGCAATGGGAAGCCTTTAATGTACCCCAGATTGTTTTCCAACGTAGAAAATATCTATCATATCTCTCAATGGATATCACCTAAGCTAAAAACTTGCACTTGATGGGTGCAGGAACACTCTGAGAGGCAACACATGCTATTTTTAATTCTATTTAGAAAGTTCTTCCTTAAACTGATTGATCTAAAATCTGCTCTCTACAACTCCTACCCTCCAGTTTAGCTTTATTCTTTGGAGCAATGTTTCTCAACAGAGGAACAAGTTACATTTGGGCAGGACAACTCTCTACTGTGCAGGGCTGTCTACTGCATCAGGAGATATTTAATGTACCTGGCCCTCACTCACTAAATGCCTGTAGTGGTCCCTCCCCAGTTTATTTATGATACCCCAAAATAACCCCATACATGTTAAAATCTCCCTCCCATCCCCACATAGGGAAGGGCACCTAAAATCCTAGATCTGCAGGTAGCGACCAAACATGCTCTCTTTTCTCCACAGTTGTCCTGCAAATATATTGAGAAAGTCTCATGTCCCTATTTTACGCTTCCCTGGACTTAAACATCGGAAGCCCTCAACTATTCTTTATTATGTGACCTGCAGATTTAAAATCATCATGATTTCCTTTCTCCAAATACTAGAAGACTATGTCCATCTTAAAGTATTGTGTCAAGGACTAGGCAGAGGACCACAAAGGCAATTCAGAATATAAAGTGGGTTCCAAGTACTTCCTATAATATTTGTGATTATCCCCATAATTTTTGCCTTCCTCTGCTAATAACCAGGTGCTTACTTATTGCTAAACATCCATTATCCTAACCAGACAATCAACTGATGATAACAACTCCCATGGAGCTGAGTAATGACCAAAAGGAGATGCTGAGAAATTCTGAAGAGGAAAATGGTGAAATGTGGAGAATCACTAATTCATACCTTTTAGCTTTCCTGGTGAGGAAAACAATGAAGGTGATATAGTATGTGGTTTACTTTATGGACATCAGATTTTAGTTTCCTTCATACCATGTTATGCAAGTCCTGCTTACACATGCACCGATCTGTATAAAATAGATCATCTAAATACAGGCTTACTAACATCTTTTTGATTCTGTTCAAAGAAAATAACAGTAATGCTTATGCAAAAATACAGTTCATTTATAAGCAACCTATTTAATTAAATTCTACTTAGTTCATTCATTTCACAGAAGTCAGTGATGTAGACCTGCCATATAAACAAGTGCGGCTGAGGTTCTGGGTGAACATTCTGGTAGTTTCCTACTGTGTAGGCAGAACTCTGACATCTTCGCATTTTATGTCTTATCTTGCCTTGGTCCCTGTGCCAGTGTGACCCAAACATATGAATGATTAGTTTGCCCACATTTAAACAATACAGTTGTGTTGATCAGTTTGCTTTCAGAGTAATTCAACTCAACCCACAACCTTAAGACATTGCTCAAATTTTTCTAGACACACATCAGAAATAATTCTAGGAAAATTAGAAGGAAAAAAAAATCTAGGTTTAGGCGTACATTATTTCTCTAAAATAATATAGCTAGCTTTCTTATATGACATATTGGGGCAGGGAAGGGGCAGTTCAAGGTAGTACAAGCCAAGTAGTTGTTTAAGGAAGTAACTTGCTTGGTAAACACTGAGGGCATTTTGTTTAAATAATTTTTATAATTTACACCAAAGAAAAAAGAGGGAAAGATAAGGAAAAGATCAAACCTGGTGAGCCAAATGGGCTCCTACAGCAGCCAGAGCAGTGTAGTAGGGCACAGTTTGACCGATGTTCACTCCCACCAGGCTCAGTGCCCCCAGCATCACCACAGTGAAGCCACTGAGCCACTGCTTGGTATCGTCACGGAACAGCAGTGCCGTGGACTTAAGACCGATCAGAGCATCATCTCTCTTGTCCTAACATTAGGAAGTAGTAAGAAATTGCCTGGATTTTACTGAGAATTAATTCACATATCATAAAGTTCACCATTTTAAAGTATGTAATTCAGTGGTCTTAGTATATTCACAAGGTTGTGCAACCATCACTACCATCTAATTCCAGGAGAAACTTGTCTTTTAAAGAACATGACAGTAACTCAGAAACAGCTGATCAAAAATGAATGTGCAGGCCAAATCAAAGTTAAATGTTACTGCTAAAATTATCTTCCAGACCTATTTCTACATATCATCGTACTTTTATGACCCTATACTGACTTTCAACTATACTTTTACTAATAAATTAGAAGTCAAACTCAACTCTAATTCTTCACATAGCTCTTCTTTACTTCAGAGTTTTCAAATCTCAATAATTTCCTATACATTTTAGTTTCAATCTTGCTAAAATCACACGTGGAAAAATGCTCACTTGCCACCTAACCACATCCATTCAGATTTCACTTCTGGCTCAGTTTATTCCTTGCCTCTTCCACCAGATCCTTCCTGTTTAAGTAGAGCTAGGTCTTGATGATACACTCACATCTGGCTGACTGGTCCCTCCAGCACCTTTATTTGTAAGCATTTCCATAGAGTGTTGTAATCATGGTCATGTGACATCAAAGGCTGCATGCAAAGTGGGTACAGAGGGAATGTACCTCAACATAATAAAGGCCATATATGACAAACCCAAAGCAAACATACTCAATGGTGAAAAACTGAAAGCTGTCCTTCTAAGATCAGAAACAAGATGAGGATGCCTACTCTTGCCACTTTCATTCAACATAGTATTGGAATTCCCAGCTAGAGCAATTAGGCAAGAAAAAGAAATAAAAGACACCCAAATTGGAAAGGAAGAAGAAAAACAATCACTATTTGCAGGTGACATGGTTTTATATATAGAAAACCCTAAAATTGCCATCAAAAACCTGTTAGAAATTATAAACACATACAGTAAAGCTGTAGGGTACAAGATCAATATACAAAAATCTGTTGTGTTTCTATATACTAACAGTGAGCTCAAAGAGAGAAATTAAGAAAATAATCTCATTTACAATTGCAACAACAACAGCAAAATACCTAGGAATAAATTTAACTATGGAGGTGAAAGACCTGTACTCTGAGACACTGTTAAAAGAAATGAAGACACACAGAAATGGAAAGATATTCTGTGCTCATGGACTTGAAGAATTAAAATTATTAAAATATCCATACTGCCTAAAGCAATCTATAGATTCAATGCAATCCCTATCAAAATACCAACAACATTTTTCACAGGAATAGAATGAAAAATCTTAAAATTTGTATGGAACCACAAAAGACCCTGAAAAGCCAAAGCAATCTTGAGAAAAAACAACAAAGCTGGAGGTATCATACTTCCTGATTTCAAATTATACTACAAAGCTATCATTATCAAAACAGCATGGTACTGGCAGAAAAACAGACACACACAGATCATTGGAAACAGAATTCAGAGCCCAGAAATAAGCCCACCCATATATGAACAATTAATTTACAACAGAGGAGCAAAGAACATAAAATGGAAAAAGGACAGTCTTCAACAAATGGCATTGGGAAAACTGGACAGCCACATGCAAAAAAATGAAACTAGACCGCTATCTTATACCATACATAAAAATTAACTCAAAATGGATTAAAGACTTGAATGTAAGACTTGAAACCACAAAACTCCTAGAAGAAAACAGGCAGTATACTCCCTGACATCAGTCTTAGCAATATCTTTCTGGATATGTCTCTGCTGGTAACGGAAACAAAAGCAGAAATAAATAAATGAGCCTACATCAAACTAAAAAGCTTCTGCACAGCAAAGGAAACCATCAACAAAATGAAAAGACAATCTACCACATGGGAGAAGATATTGGCAAATCATATATCCGGTAAGATGTTAATATCCAAAATATATAAAGAACTCAACAACAAAAAACCAAATAACCCAATTAAAAAATGGGCAGAGGATATGCACAGACATTCCCCTGAAGAAATTTTCTAAGGAAGACATACAGATGGCCAATAGGCATGTGAAAAGATGTTCAGCATCACTAATTAATAGGGAAGTGCGAACCAAAACCACAATGAGATATCACCTCATGCTTGTCAGAATGGCTATCAAAAAGACAGGAAATAACTAGTGTTGACAAGGATGTGGAGAAAGAGGAGCCCTTGTGCACTGTTGGTGGGAATATAAATACGAAAAAACAGTAAGGAGATTCCTCAAAAAGTGAAGAATAGAACAACCATATGATCCAGCTATTCCACTTCTGGATATTTACCTGAAGAAAACAAAGACACTAATTCAAAAAGATATATATGTACCCCAATGTTCATTGCAGTGTTAGTTATAAGCAAAGATATGGAAACAATGTGAGTGCCCATCAACAGATGGATGGATAAACATGTGGTATATACATACAGTGGAATACTACTCAGCCATAAGAAGATAAAATCTTGCCAACTGCAATAACATAGATGGGTCTTGAGGGTATTATGCTAAGTAAAGTAAGTCAGACAGAAAAAGACAAATACCACTATGATTTCACTCATGTGTGAAATATTAAAAGAGAGAAATAAACGAACAAACAAAATAAAACTAATCACATAGATACACAGAATAGATTAGTGGTAACCAGAGGGGAAAGGGGAAGGGGGAGGGCAAAATGGGTAAAGGGGGTCAATGGTATTGTGATGGATGGGAACTAAACTTTTGATGCTGAGTATGCTGTAGTGTATACAGAAGTCAAAATATAATGTTGTACACATGACACATATAATGTTACCTCAATTTTTTGGAAAAGCCTAAAGAATAAAAGCTTTCCCTTTAATTTAGTTCTTATATTAAAGTTCTTAAAAAATGATAACAGTTAAGCCAAAGTTACGAAAAAGAATATTTCTTTACCTGATGAGCGTAGATAGTATCGTATATTAGAGTCCACATAATTCCAGAAAAATAAAGAGGAAGGCAAACCGATGGATCACAGGAACCCTTGACAGCAGACCATCCAAGTAATGCTCCCCAATTAAAAGTCAACCCTATAATTAGTGAAACAGAAAGAGGAGAAAAGTCTAAATGTACTTTAGAATTCCAAAGGAAGGAGAGAGGCATCAGCATGTATTAAATGCTTCTATGTATTAGGCTCTGTGTATGCTGTTTTCTCATATATGTTTCTTCCTTAAATTTTCTCAAGTCTCTCATGTGGTAGTTATTAGCTTCATTTTACAAAAAAAGAAAACAGAACCAGAAAGGTTAATTAACAATTAAAATAACATAGCTAACAGAAAGAATGATATCCCCCTGATAAATAGGAGGTTCATGAGAACAACATTTATCCTACCTAGTATGATGACTGGCACCAATGATAACTAGTATTAGATGCTAGGGTTTGAATTTAGACTATCTGAGTCAAACTCCTGTGTTTTTGCATTATTGTTCTACTTCCCCTTTAAGTTACAGAAACAAGAGTTAGACAGGAACACTTGTTCTTCAAGCCCACCCTCTATGAGGACTGTAAACAAACTCCACATGGTGACAACTCCTAAATATCTACGTGTGAGCCTAATCACTACCCTCAGCTTCAGACTAGATACTGAATTGCCTGCTAGACATCTCCACCTGCAAGTCCCTCAGGTACACTGACATGCATGCTCTGTGGGACCACAGAGGAGAGGTACTTCATCAACTGAGGAGGAGGGATTCTAAGTGGAAATAGGCAATGTGGAGGAGAAAAAGGGTTTCTGAGAAGATGTTTGGGACCCACTGACTTTGAGGTACCTGAGGGAATTGCTCCTTCAAGATGATGAATGTGTTTCAGTCATGTTTATTTTCCTAGTACCTGGTGTGATTCCTGGCACAAAGTAAAACTCAGGGTTTCAATAAATATTTAAAGTAAAAATACTAGTTTTCTTAATACTCTAGACTATTCTAGGAATAGAACAGAAAAGTCTAGGAGTAGATATTTTTGCAATAGGTTTTGACTTACCTACCTATCTTCCTCTATCTGCCAACAAACATTTATTGAATATCTGTGATGTGTCAAGCGCCATGTTAGATGCTGCACCATCCATATATAAAGAATGCTTTATCTTCTAGGTGTTTACAGTTTATTAATGGGAAGAGAGAGTAGGCTCCCAATATCCTCCTGTTGAATTAGTGCTGCTGAAATGAGTGTCACATTAGAGTGCTATGGAAGCCCAGGAGAGACTGGCTAACTTTCTTAAGTCTAAGGAAGGCTTCCCAGAAAGGGAGCTAAGCTGTCACAAACTTCAACTCTTGTTCTCCTGTCTCAGAGTGCTTTCTAGTCCAATCCCCAAAATCTTCAGGGCATCTAGATCAACTACCTAAAGAGAGTGGTAAAGTCAAGTCAAGGCAGCTAATTTTTTTTCTTCATGACATACCTAGATTTTTAAGAGCATTTCAGAAAATAATGATGATAATCAGATGTCCAAGATTTTTTAGCCAATAAAAATGGGTAATTGCCCTCCATTAAAACATGAAAATCTATTCTTGGTTTGGAAAATTTCATGACCGACTTAACATTTTATCTCTGCCACATCACACACACACACACACACACACACACACACACACACACACACACACACACACACACACCACACGCATTGATATTATATATAAAAGTATAGCTTGAGGGTATTGAAGGAAATACTTATAGTTATTTCAAGCTCACCCAAGGCTAATTGAGGCCAGTATGTAATTCTCTTCATTAGCGGGTAGGTGATGACAAGAAGTAGAGATGCTGCTCCAAGAGCTATACTGAAATCAAGAAAAAACATTAAAAAGATTAATATCACCATCTCTTAAAAATCGGCAAATAAGACAACAATAGCAACACTAATGAGGAATTGATTTATCTAAATTGTATTTTTTGTTATGTAAAATTCTCTTCCTAGACCTTGATTCCTGGACTTTAATTAACATAAAGGGTGATTAGAAAATATCTTAAGTGTTACAAACAATGAAACAAAATAAGAATAGCTATGCTTTCATGTATTAGGACTGTTTTAACTGCTTTATATATGTTAACTCATTATAACCTTCACCACAACCTTACGAGGCAGGTAGTTTTATTCTACTTGTTTTTTTGCAGATAAAAAAACTGAAGTCAAAGAGAGAAAGTAATTTGCCATTGTTATACAGCTAGTCAGCAGCAGGGCCAGGATGCAAACCTAAGGCATCTGGCCCCAGTATCCAACATAATACTCCCCATGTGCTACTGACTAAATTTTGCTTTCAAACATTAAGATAGCTAGTAAACTGAGATGTCCTAACAGAATTAGAGTCAAGATATCCCTCCCTATGTGCACAAGGGGTTACTTCTCTAGAAGAGGATAAGGTCACAAAGTACCTATGAAAGGATGACAGTCAGGTAAGATGTTTTTAGGAAGCTCACAGCTCATTTAACACTACCTCTCCAGGAATAACCTTTCAAAGTGTTTTCACTTGACTGAAGCTATCAGAACAAGATACGCAATTAAGTCTAGTCTCTATAAAATATGCTTACTTGCTGAACTCCGCCCATTTTTTATCCTATTGAAGCACTATGTAAGCAGCCATCTGGTGCACAGAAGTCTAATTTTGTCTCTAAGAGGTATAAGAATGAGTTCTTTTTTCTTCTGTCATTGATTAGGAATACGACTCTGGGAAAGACCCAGTTCCTCTTTTTGTAAAGTGAGCATAATCACTTCTGCCTCTAACGCTTCAGAGATACTACCAGGATAAATAAAATTATACAAATGGGTATATACACACACTCCCACGCATGTACCTAGAAAACCTAGGAAAAGTGTCTTGAGTCCTTTAGGGAACACATAGTGCAAGTACTGGAGGTGGTGGAGAAGAAATGAAACGCTGATCTCTTCATTCCTTTGGCTGAAAGCATTCCTGACTTTACAATGTGTGGTGACTTACTTACATTGCTAACTTTACAAATGCTTGATTAGATAATAAACAACTTTGTAATATAGATATTTCTATTTTATTTTATATGTACTTCTATGTCAACGGAAAGATTTTTTACATGATTATGAAAAACACATATACTGTACCTGTAGTAATTCAGACACAGAAGAACAGCTAGTGCCAAGGTCAGCTGTCCCCCAAGAAAAACAAAGGATTGAAAAGTTGAAATGTCTCCAGCAGCTATTGGGCGACTTGCTGTTCTTGTAACCTTAACAACATAAAAACAGATACCTTAGCGTCGGGGAAAAGCTCAATCCTTTACTTAAACATTTACTCAAGAGACTGGCCCATGGTACGTACTAAGGCAGAATATGAATAAAAGGTGAACATTGGAAGTACTACCAAGAATCAAAACTTCTATTTAAAATAGCTTTGAAAAGAACTAAAAATTCCCACCATTCATTCCTCTTTCTTTCCATCTCCCATCCCATCTCCAAAGAAAGAGAACAAAGCAACTTCATAATCTGACTATTTACCTACTCAGCTTAGCAAGTATATGTTCAATTTCCATGGAGCAAAGAGGGACAAGAATAATAAGAATTCTCAGGAGAGAGGAAACTGCAGAACATGTTAGATAAGGCTGATATCATGTAAATGCTTTGAGTATGGAAAGCACTGCAATCAGATATCAGACATGAAGAAAGAAGACACTATCTGAGTTTGAAAGTGGGAGTGCTTTTGCCAGTCTATGTAGGAATGGGGCTGTAATCTTATATTAACCGCACCCATATATAAAGGGCAAACTCACTGTAAGAATATGAACAGGTAGAGTAATTATGTGAACAAATGATATATATTGTTCTTTTCCTTCCAAGAGATCATGAAATGTGATTATTCTAAATTCAACCACAAATAAAGAGCATGACCAAAATTTTCAGCATTGCTGGAAGTTAAGCACTCAGTATCTGGGATTAGAGAGCCTAGCATTTGAATTCAATTCCATCACTTATTGGCTGTGTGAATTCTGGCGAGTTACTTGACCTCCCTCAGGCTTAGGTTATTTACCTATTTAAGGAAAAACAGAAAGAGAGGAAGAGGTAATAATAGCACCTACCTCACAGAGTGAATGCAATGCCTGATGCAATAAATGTTACCTACAATTAATATAACATATTTTTGTATGATTTATGGCAAGGGTTTAGCAAACTATGGCCTGTGAGCCAAATCCAGCTTTCTGTCTGTTTTGTATGGAACCGTGAGCTAACAATGGTTTTTACTTTTTTTGGTAGTTGAAAAAAAAACAAAGAAAGAGTAATGTATTGTGCCACATGAAAATACGAAATTCAAATTTCAGTGTCCACAAATAAAATTTTATTGAAACAGAGACACACCAATTTTTTTACACATTGTATGTGGCTGCTTTCATGCTATTAACAGTGCAGTAGTTGCAACAAAGACTGTGTGGGCCACAAAGCCTAAAATATTTACTATCTGGTCCTTTACAGAAGAAATTTGCTGACCCAATTTATAGCACGCTTCACTGTGCAGTAAAACAGTGTGTCAAAAACTGTAATGACTTATTTTGCTTAGTGCCAGAACTGGATATCTTATCCTTGATTTGGTCCCTGTAGTTTCAAGTGGGAATAATATTTACGTTCTTATATTTGATTTAGGATATTATGATTATTCCTGCCAGTATTTGAATGCTAATAATCTAAGAGCTACATATGCATCACATCATTGAATCCTTGTAACAACTCTTTTAGCCACTCACAAGTTCCTGCCATTTCTAAGTTTTAGGAAACTGAGGCAGAGAGGCTCAGTAACTTTCCAAGGTCACAGATACTAAGGTAGCACAGTCAGTCCAGTCCCACCAACCACAGTACTAACCACAAAATTACACTGCCCCTTCAGTACAATGGTAATTGACTGGCTAAACTCAAGAGGTGAAAATAAACAAGCACTCCATCAAAAGAATAAAAATGATGCAATATGATGATCAAAAAACATATTCTATGTGGTTTTTATGAAACTAGAATGCTCACAGCTTACAAAACCAAATCATTAACACCTGTGCATTGATATTATTTCAATGTTTATTGGACCTAATGTTTATCACATGACTAGCGATTACATACATCATCAACAAAACACATTTAACCCAAATAACCTAATAGTAATTCACTTACCATTTAATGTATTAGCAATTTACTTAGTCATCTAACATATTAAGCAAAACCCTCAGCCATAAACATACTGTCTTTAAGAAAATGTAAGGTAAGCGTTACAATTTGACCATTCTGTAAAAGAGATTCTCATAACATTTTAAAATTCATGTTAGCAAAACCATATCTATAAAATACTCATTTAAGTGCTTTGTTGTATGTCAGCATAGACTCTGGATTCCTCTAATAAGAGAAAAATGGCATGGGGGAGATGTAAGATATCTAATCAGTTCCCTTTTTATCTAGTGAGAATAAAAATCACTTAAGACAAAGCTAAAATGGCTCTATTTCGTTAATTAAAAAAGTAGAAAATGTTGGTTGGTTTGATTATGTTATTTTTTTAATTAAACTTCTTTTGAGATAATTGTAGATTCACATGCAATTAAAAAAAAATCTCTGTATTATAAGAAATATAGAGATCCTATGTATCCTTTATCTAGTTTTCCCCAAGGGTAACATCTTGCAAAACTTTACAGTACAATATCACAACCAGGATTTTGACATGAGGCTGCTCTAAATGTGTTCAATAATTATTTTGAAGTGATACTGGCCAGAAGCCTCATTCATATGGTTATGCAGATGAAAAACCGACCAGGATGTGCAAACCCCCAAAACAAGAAAGTACGCATCTCCTGGCATAGATCAAAGCATCCCAATGGTCAGCAAGACATAGAGATGCCTTTACCATGCATCACCTGCCACTCTGTCACTATCCTACCCTCCAGCCACACACAGACCACACAGTTGCAGCTGTCAAGCATAATATACTTTATCTCACAGCCATGCCTCTGTGTCTGCTGTTCCCTTTGCCTAGAGTGACCTTCACCCTCCTGTCCAGGCTTTTTTTGCCATCTTAGTCTGTCATAGTTCCAAAGTCACCTTACCCCACCTCACCCCATCAAAACTTCTCTCTAACACCCTGCATTACGCTAAGGTAAGGTAGGTGGTCTGCAGTAAGTGCCCCTGTGGACACCATCTCTTGATAGCTACTAAACTGAAGTCAGCAATGTTGTCTTTCATCCACACAATCCTAGAACCTGTCACTGTGTCTCATAGACAGTAGGTATTCAATAAATGTTTTTGAATTTAAAAATTATTAATGTGACACTGTTCTATAAGCTAAAAATCATTATAGGTGTGCTTTGCTTAAGGAAAACTAAGACTTATATGAAAGGCAAACCAGGGAAGATTATTCACTTTATGTGAGTGTCACATGGCTTCACATAATTTACATGGCTTCACATAATTTACTTCACATAATTACATGGCTTCACATAATTTACTTCACATAATTCACCCTGGATTTCTTATAAATTGAAAGTTTATTTGATTATTTACTCAAGCATTTAATGATTTTATACTTGTTATAGTATGGCTGCTGGAATAAAAGGCAAACAAGATGGACCATTCCCTTGAGAAAATAACGGTCTATTGAAGAACAAAGAAATAATTACATGCATGCATTAGAACATGCATAGAAAATAATCTAGAGAAATATAATGTATCAAACTTTAAATGAAGTTTTTTCTGGGGGCTTGGGGGAGGTGATAAGGAAGACTTGCATTTTCTATCCTTTCTACTTTTGTACTGTCTGAATTTTTCAGAATAAACATGTATTATTTTTCTAAGGAGAAAAAAATAAAATTATGTTTTTAACAGAAATAATTATAGCAAATGCTAATAGGGCTGCCTCGATTCATTTAAATTAAGATCTGATTTACATATGAATAGTTATGGCTCCAACATATATCTCAAAGGAAGGGATGACAGTTCTTTTAGACACCCAAAGGTTCAGGATGGAATTTTCACCTTCACTCCCAACATCCTTTCTCTGGCCTTCCAAATTGTAATTCATTTTGTAAAAATGATGTACACACCTTGCCCCCATGGCCGCTCCTCTGTTGAGAAAGGAAGCACACTGAACTTTGCAACACCAGCTATTCAACTGATACTGGCACTTCTTACGCTGGATTTCAGTGAGGACACTAAATGATCCTGTTGCTTTATGTGGCATTCAAAAGTGATGCCACCATCTTACTCTGCAGAATTGAGAGGAGCCTCTCTGTTCCTTTCTGGGACGAATCTACCTTTTTATCGTAGTCCTGGTCCCACATGTCATTAATAGTACAGCCTGCTCCACGCATCAGAACAGCTCCAGTGCCAAAGAGGGATAACATGTACCAATCTGGAAAACAACCTGGTTCAGCTGCCAGACCAATGCTCCAAGCACATGGCAGATACAGTAGCCAGGTTCCTAAGCAAAATAAAAAGACAAAAAAGGTACAAATTAAGTTAGTTGTTTTCATTTGTTTGAAACCCTGTATCCAAAAGAAGTAAGGAACACAAAGTCAAAAACACACGACAAAACTGGGAAAATAAGCTTGCAACTCATATAACAGAGGACTATTCTCCCTAAATATATAGGGCTCCCAGAAACTGAAGACAGATCAAAAGCCTGATCGAAAAACGGACAAAAAACGTAATAGAAAATACAAATGGCTCTTATACCAATGAAAAGATACTCAACTTCGATAAGTACACACACTGAGATAACATTTTCCACCTAGCAGACTGGCACAACCCAAAGGCTGACAACATACTCTGGGCAGCTGGAGAGTCATACATGTCTGATGAGGTTCCAAATGTTCCCGTTCCTGTGGAGGGCAAGCTGAAGAGTTTTCCTATACATGTGTGTGTGTATGTGTATATACGCACATGCATACACATATAGAACAAATACATACATTTGAATTGTATGTTCATAAACTATGTCAGGAAGGAAACATTAGAAACTGACACTGAGAGTTGCCTTTGGGGAAGAAAACTGGTTGGTTGGGAAAAAGGGGTGGAAGACCTAGTTTTCACTCTATACCCTTACACCTTTTTAAATTTTGTATCATCTGCATGTACTACCTGCTCAAAAAACTTTCATAAAACTTTATTGTTGTTAATACAATATAATAAAATGGTTTGGGGGAAAAGAAGGATTAACCTACTTTTAAAGAATATTTTGCTACTACATGCACAAATGGGAATAGTTCTTGGTACTCAGCCCATAAACCAGATGAAATTAAGCTAAAACCAAATAAACTGTAGGTATAGGAGCCTTCACACATGACCTGTAGTAGATATCCTATTTTCAAAAGAAAATCTTTCAACAAATGTTTGGATATTGTACCTATTAGATAAATTCTGAGCTTTTCTTTCCTATTAGTAATATAAGAGTGTATATTAGCAATATAAGAGTGCCATCCCACAAATGTGTCCCTTTGGCATGAGGATTAATTTAGGCCGATTATTTTTAAGAAACAGAAGATTCAAGAACACTTTCAAGAATGTTACCAGAGTAGAGCTATCATCAGATATCTGCCAAAAATATGGGCTAGGTGTGGTGGGGAAACTTGATAGGGCCTAGAGACCAGAGACAACCATTTACCAAACATTTACTTTTCTATCTCCAGTGAATTACCTTCCTCCCCTTTTAAGTCCCAAACCACTATCCCCAATATCCTGCTGTGTCTTTAGCTGAAGATATTTAAGATGAGGGTATTTTGGCCATTTTGGTGAGTTACTCAGTCTTCCTGGGTCTCTCTCACCCACACATGCTATTAAATTTTTGTCTCATGTCAACTTAATTCTTAAACTTAACTTAGAAGGGTAGAGGATAATTTCTTCCTCCTCAAAAAGTGGAATAAATAGGACATGTGGCTAAAGAAAAATCAGATCCTGTACAAAAATGGTCAAATGACAAAGTCCGTATGATCATGTTTAAGCTTCATTAAATTTAAGCTTTATTCATTTGCAAATATTTATAAAGCACATACTTTGTACTAGAGCTGTTCCAGGAACTGGGAATACAATGGTGACTAAGTGAGGTCTGATTTCTGCCTTCACACAGCTTATAAGCAAAAGGAAGAAACACAGTTAAATAAATAACACTGAAATAGATCAATTCAACAACAGGGAAAGTACAGGATGCTATAAAGGCATAAAACAGTGCCACCCAAGTTAATGGGAGATGGAGTAGGAAAAACTCAGGAAGGCTTTTCCAAAAGGGGCTTAAACACACAGAAAAGGCAAGGCAAGGAGAGGCTAAAAATCAGAAATGACCAGTCTAGACCTGAATTCAGGTTGTCCTGGACAGACTCATATTCAGTGTGTCCCATCTAAAACAATAACAACAATGCCATTTTCTAAATGTCTGTGAAATGTCAAGCAGTGTTCTAAATGCTTTATATATACAAACTCATTTAATCCTCAAAGATACCCTTATGAAGTAGGCACTATTATTATTCCTATTTTACAGATGAGGAAACAGATGCACGAAGAGGTTAAAACACAATGGGTTTAACCACTTCCTTTTCTCTGGACCTATCAGTATAGCTCAGAGGGACAGAGGAGTAGCTAGCTGATCCTGCCCTGATAGAAAAAAAAGAACACTACTTCACAGGCATTTTCCTGGTACAAGCAGAAGTGAAGGTTCCATTTAAAAAAGAATTCTAGGGCTTCCCTGGTGGCGCAGTGGTTGAGAATCCGCCTGCCGATGCAGGAGACACGGGTTCGTGCCCTGGTCCGGGAAGATCCCACGTGCCGCGGAGCAACTAAGCCCGTGAGCTATGGCCGCTGAGCCTGTGCGTCCGGAGCCTGTGCTCCGCAACGGGAGAGGCCACAACAGTGAGAGGCCCGCATACCGCAAAAAAAAAAAAAAAAAAAAAAAAAAAAAAGAATTCTAAAGAGAAAGATGTGTAAACGCCTATAGCATTTTGTGTCAGTGTCAAAATTTCCTTGGCTGTAAGTCTGCATTTTAGGTACCGTATTCACTGATAGGAATCTGCAGGGCACCCCTACAGATGAGGAAGGTTCCTGTAGTGAAGGTTCAATGTCTGCTCCTAGTAAGTGACACTAGACACTAAAGTATATTAAACTTGAAGCCTCAGTGCTCCTCATCTACAAAAGAGGGGAAAGAACATCATCTACCTCTTAGAGTTGTTATAAGACAATATTAATAATGATGATAATGAAAACAGTAACAAATTCATAGTGCTTACTCTGTGCCAAGTGCTGTCCTACAATACTTTTGATTCTTACAACAAACCTATGAGATAGGCACAACTTCTATTATACCCATTTAACAAACACAGAAACTGAAGCACAGAGACAGTAATTTGCCCAAGGCCACACAGGCAAAAAAATGGCAGAGCTGGAATTCAAACCCAAGCAGTTTGGCTCCAGGCTATCACTCTGGATACCTAAAGCTCTAAATACCCATGAATTCTTATTCTTTTGCCCTCCTGATTCTCAGCAACATTTTTTGGTCTCCCCTATGACACTTTCATTCTGTTCTCTCCCATGAAGAAAGATGCAGAGGTGGGAGGATGCAATAGGTTTCAGAAAGATATATTTATTATAGAAAAAGTAAAAACTCTCTGGGAGATTATAAAGTGAGTAAGCATTCTAAGAGGTGATGGGTAGACCAAAGAGCTTGTGTAAACGGAGTCTAAGATTCATTCACTAATTACACATTGTCTTCAAGAAAACATAAATGGAGTTTCAGCCATAAACGTGGTAAAACCAGTTATACCACCAATTTAGAGGAAAGAGTGCTACCTGCTGAAACCTCCTGAAATAATGTAGTTTGTGACATGGTTGTAGGAAGTTGTAATCCTTCCTGAAAAACAATGAAACCCACTTTTTAACAAGATCAAAATTCAACAAAATAAAACAATAAACATAAAATTACTCCACAAAAGAATTTAAGTAAAGAAGTATCAAACCTGGAATTCTACTACTGTCAATGTCAATTTATTGTTCCTGGCATACAGTAAGGGCTCAAAAAATGTTTGCTGAATGAATTCTAATAGTACTATTCATAAGTTGTCTGAAAAATCCTACAGTCACCTTATTTAGAACCAAAGCAAGCAGGCTTGTATCTTCTTAACATACGTAATACTATTAACCCAATCTTCTCCAACTCACCCAATACTCTGTCTTTTTAAACTAGACTGGGAGTTCTTTGAAAGTACAAAGTTTCCATAGCTCTTTCTAGCACTAAGGCTACGCAGTGCTGTAGGACTTAATTCATTCAATACTACTGCTAGGCTGTTCTAGACACTAGATATAAAAGTCCCATATAAGTGGACCTTATACTGTATTGGAGAAGTGTATCAACCAATAAATGCATAAGGCTAGTGGCGAATGCTATGAAGAAAAATGGGGGGTAAAGAGAGACTGAGGAGAAAGGTGAATTTAAATAGGAAGTTCAGCAAAATCCTCCCTTAGGAGGCCACTGTAAGCAGATAAGTACTCCATAAATGCTGTACCTGCAGCATCCAAATGAATTAAATCTTTGTGTGACGGATAGTGCAGGGCAAAGAGCTAAAAAAAACTCAGCATCATTTAGTCTGGCTCTGCCAAAGAACCTTAATTTCCTCGGCGTCTTTATCGTCTCAATTATTTGCTCTGGGATTATGAGGATGAAACATAATGAACGTAGAAGTGCTTCCACACTGTAAATCTGCGCAAATGCAAAGATACGGGTACGGAATTTCTGCTCGATTCACTACTTAAACACGGACTGTGGAATGAGCGAATTTTTTGCCCGGCTCACGAGCTCAGGTTTCAGAGAGGCGTGACAGCCGGCCTGTTACTTCGGAGATCGTCCTATTTGGGTGTCTTGACAGTATTCGGCGCTTGGCGGCCGAGCCCCGGCTTTCGGGCTTCACTTCCACTGCGCCCGTAGCCCCCAGACCGCCGCGTCCGTTCACACTCACCTATGGGCTTGTCCAACCGCATGAGGCGCAGGTAGGGCTGCAGAGGGCGGGGCGCCGAGTTCACGATTGTCGCCGCAGGCAGGCTCGGCCGCCGCCCGAGGTGCCCCCGCCCGGCTGAGGGCCGCCAGTCTCCCGCGTGGAGCCCACGTGCCGGCAAGGTGAGGGAGCGGCCGCGCGAGCTCCACAGCCAAACCTGCGTCCCTGTCCGCAGGCCCCGCACGAGACCCGCGCCTGCCGCACCCAGCATGGCGCTCTGGAGAGCGCAGACCCGCAGGGGCCTGACGTCATTGCCGAGCGTCCGGTCACAGGCAGGCATGCGCAGTGACGTCAGTAGGATGACCAGGTGGTCGGAGCTTTTCGAGTAATGTGAAACAGGAAGGATCGCGGTCACCTTGACCTGTAAGGGAGTTCTTCAGGTAAAGGAGTTCCTATTATCAAAATACGTAGCAGTTGTAACAGGAAAAAAGAAACAAACAAAAAAAAAAAACCGAGAAAAACTTACTGAACCCAAAATACTGATTTGCGGTGTTTCCTTTTTAAAGCTAAAAGGGCACCAAGCGGCCAAATCCGAGAATGTACATTAAAATCGTACTCAGAGTTAACAGACATGCATTACACAAGTGAAAACCTTAAACTTGATTATCAATTCAAAGCAGTTCGTATAATCCGGAGGCAGCGAGTGTGTGGGATGCTATGAGCCTGCAGCTAGAATATCTGCTCGAAGGGGTTAATCATAGCCAACTTCTGGATAGCGCTCTGTGCCAGGCACGGTTACAGGCACTTTACATGTATTATCCCATTTAATCACTTACTGACTGACTATGGGCAAGTCTCTCATTTGAATTTTAGTATTCTAGGGAATTGGGTTAGTCTTTCAGCACCTTTCTTTAAAACCTCAACAGCGATTCTGTGATATCTTGTCTCCAGTGGTGGTGGCATTGGGGTGGTCCTTAATAAATTTACAAAAGTAGCTCACAGCCTGTTCAGTTGTAGACAGAGGGATCAAGGCCCTGGGAAATTTCGTTTTATATTTGTAAAGGGAAACACACACTTCCTCCTGTCCGCATTTGCTCTCAGTATTCTACTACAACACTACTTGGCTTGTGACATCAAACGTGTGGATTTTCCACACATCAAGCAACTCTGCAACCCCTGAGTGTCCTATAACTTTACTCAGTTCTGTCACTATCTATCTGGAGTTTGCATCAGAGCCCACAGGTTGCAGGCTCAGTTCTGTAAGGTCGCTGACCCCCACTTAAGAAGCCCATCATAGGTGTAGGTTATCGGGGCTTCCCTGGTGGCGCAGTAGTTAGGAATCTGCCTGCCAATGCAGGGGACACAGGTTTGAGCCCTGGTCCGGGAAGATCCCACGTGCTGTGGAGCAACTAAGCCTGTGTGCCACAACTACAGAGCCTGTGCTCTAGAGCCCGCGAGCCACAACTACTGAGCCTGCATGCTGCAACTACTGAAGCCCACGAGCCTAGAGCCTGTGCTCCGCACAAGAGAAGCCACCGTAATGAGAAACCCACGTACCGCAACAAAGAACAGCCCCTGCTCGCCGCAACTAGAGAAAGCCCGCGCTCAGCAGAGAAGACCCAACGCAGCCAAAAATAAATAAGTAAAAAAAAAAAAAAAGTCCAGGTTGTTACCTGTGCTTCTGACCTACCATTTTGGGGGAGGAAAAAAGTTTTCCTCTACCTTTCTAGGTTCTTCCAGCTGGCCTCAGAATTAATTGACATGAGACAGATTAACAGGAGAAAGTCAAATTTAATTACATATATAATGGGGAATCCTAACAGGAGAGCCTCCAAAGACAGTCAGGTAAAATGAGGTATATATGGTCTCCTGGACTAAGGAGAAGGGGTAAGGGCCTGGGACTTCAAAGGAAAAGAAAGAAATGAAAGAATGAAAAGAGCAAATGTTTGGTAAACAAATGTTTGCTGGACCATACAGAAATAATAGGACTCAGAATTTTAACGAACAGGTTTTGCCAGGTTCCTCCCTGTCTACCACACCTAGCTCACATTATACTGTAGTTATCTATGGTGATAGCTTCCTTCCTGGAACAGATCCTTTCTAAAGTCTTTTAGGCAGTTGTAGAGGGGAGAAGGTAAAGCTCCTCCTGAGCCATTTGTTTCTTAAAAACAACCAGCCTAAAAAAATCTCCATGTCAAAGAGACACATTACGGGGTGACAAACTTTTGCTTCCCTACACTGGCTACAGATCAGAGGTTCCCAAGACCCCTTCCTTGGGTTTGATTAATTTGCCAGTGTGACTCACAGAACTTAGGAAAACGTTTCACTTTCCTAATTATCAGTTTTTTATAAAAGGACATAACCCAGGAACCGCCAGATTGAGCAGATAAATAGGGCAAGGTATGTGGGAAAGAGCACAGAGCTTCCATGCCTTTTCTATACATGCACCACTCTCCCCTCAACTCCACTTATTTCCCAACCCTGAAGCTCTCTGAACTCTGTCCTTCTGGGGTTTTATGGAGGCCTCATTACATAGGCATGATGGATGAAATCACTGGCCATTGGTGACTGAACTCAATCTCTAGTCCTTCTCCCCTCCCTGGAGATCTGAGTGGGGCTAAAAGTTCCAACCCACTAATCAGATGGTTGGTTCCTCTGGCAACCAGCCCCCATCCTTTGGGACTTTACAAAAGTCCTCTCATTAGTATAAACTCTGGTGCGCTCAAAGGAGGCTCCTTATGAATGAGAAAAGACACCACTCAGGAAATTCCAAGGGTTTTAGGAACTTTGTGCCAGGAACTAGAGACAAAAACTAAATATTTTTCTTATATGGCAATATATAAATATACAAATATTCATAAATATATATTCCATATATAAATGTTATATATACATACATATGTATATGTATATAGGAGTCAGAAGGAGACTTAAAGGTATGGCAATTCTAGTCCTAATAGAAATTTTACCTGCATAAACTTCTTCCTTTCTTAAAGTAACAGACAGACCAACAGGCAGATGTTTTCAATCAGGTCCCTAGACTCAGCTCAGGATATTTTATGTGAAAATAAAAGACATGCTCGGGCTTCCCTGGTGGCGCAGTGGTTGAGAATCCGCCTGCCGATGCAGGGGACACGGGTTCGTGCCCCGGTCCGGGAAGATCCCACATACCGCGGAGCAGCTGGGCCCGTGAGCCATGGCCGCTGAGCCTGTGCATCCGGAGCCTGTGCTCCGCAACGGGAGAGGCCACAACAGTAAGAGGCCCGCGTACCACAAAAAAAAAAAAAAAAAAAAAAAAAAAAAAAAAGACATGCTCCAAGGACAAGACAGCAGTAGCATCCTGAAGCTTACTTGTCCCAGCTGACTTTGCAACTTACTCTTTCAGAAGTTGGAAACAGATGAGCTCACTTTTAAGGACATATAACTGGAGGGCAGTGATAAACAGTAACCCAGAGACACCACTCTTCTGCAGCCAAAACAAATAGACTCACATCAGATAAGCACTTCAGTTCAATATTTCTATGCCTGCCTCTGGGGATGAGGAAAGTTCTAAAGTGGCAGCCCTTGCTGATCCAGCCTTCTGGCATGGACTTTTCCTACCTATCCTCCCCCAGTTATAAACATTACAGGATTTTTCTGGTTGGGAGCTGCTACAGAGAGGCAGGAGTTCTTGCAACTCTGATTCAAGGGAGGACTATAAAGAGCTTGTGAGGCTGCATTGGCCCTAGGATAAGAGTACTCTTTGGGGGACTTCCCTTCCCTGGTGGCACAGTGGTTGAGAGTCCGCCTGCCGATGCAGGGGTCGTGGGTTCGTGCCCCGGTCCGGGAGGATCCCACATGCCGCGGAGCGGCTGGGCCCGTGAGCCATGGCCGCTGAGCCTGCGAGTCCGGATCCTGTGCTCCACAACAGGAGAGGCCACATCAGTGAGAGACCTGTGTCTCGCAAAAAAAAAAAAAGAGTACTCTTTGGGGATATGGGTCTTCATAGGGTGTCTTGTGTGGCTGGGGTACAGGTAAGAGGTTTAGGCCAAGGGTCAGCATTGTTGAAGGGGGACTCCTGATCACACAGCCATCCTCCTCCATATGTTTGTTAAATTAATTAAATGAGGAGGACGTTAGACTGATGTGATTCTGTGCTGTGGCAGCCTAAATAAGCAAACCCAAATCTAAGTTTGTAACTGCCTCAAGGTTAGGAAATCAGAATGCTAAGGATAACTAGTCACAAATAGCCAACTAGGCTTTAAGCTATAGCCAATCAAATAATTTCTTTTACTTTGCTTCACACTTTCTTCATACGTCTTTTCCTTGGCTCCTGTCCGAGGTGTGTTCCTAACCACTTCCAGTTTGGTTCTGGACCGTTTGAATAGATAAATGTTCAAATAAACTCTTAAAAATTTTAATATGCCTCAATTTACCTTTTAACAGTTTCGATGTCTTTTCATCTGGATTCTAAAACTCAACAAAGACATCTCAGACTCAAATTCAGTAGACATTGCCTTGGCCTTTAGAACAATGTGTTTCTGTAGGCATATCAAGCACTTAAATTGTCCCCAAAGTAGAAATTATCTATGTGATGGAATTCTTAGTTATACTTCTTAGAAGCCTGTCAGTGTGTATTTCTATAGATTTGAGGGAAATATCCCACCTTTTCCTTAGCTTTTCATCATTTTAAGGAGATTTAAATGAGGAATAAGAATAGTGTATGTGGTCCTGTCTCTGATGAATGGAACTCAGGGGAGACACAGAGAAAATGTGAACTTGCAGAGTAGCCAGATCTTGCTCTGCAGCTTGATGCAGAAGTACTAGTCCTAGACCTTGTCCTGCCATTGTCACCCTCAATGGGAGTGCCTCTTCTAGCTGGGAGCTGGGCCTCTGGACCTGGGCCTCTTCTAGCTCCCTTGGTGGGCTCATTACTGTAGAGCAATCATCAGGCTTGCCATCAGAGTGTTTTTTGTGCTTGGTGGGGAAAAGAGCCTTGGAGCTGGATTTTGTGGGGAGATGAAGATGAAGGCTGAGTTTCTGAGTCTGTTATTTTGTTTGAGCATACTCTCTACCCTGAAACTTAAATGAGAACAGCATCTGCCCATAACCACTGCCATGACTTTCAGAATTGTAGATAGTCCTCCTGAAACTGATAGATGTGGTATCAGGGGGCTCTGAAGAACCCAGTCCTTCACGTCTCAGTGCAGAAAGAATTCAGCAAGAGGCAAAGTGAGAGATAAGAAGTGATTTATTAGAATAGGATGCTTGTGAGGCTTACAAGCGGGCAGGCGAGAGGGTGCCACACCCCGAGAACTTAGTGGGCTACAGTTTTATAATCAAAGGAAAAGTGAGGAGGGGGAAAAGACCACTTTCCTCTTCATTTTTGAGTAGACATCATGCTTCCATCATCAGCTCCTTCTCCAGGTTGGGCAGGGGAGTTTTTTTGTCCCTACACAGTCAAGCCAGGACTGTAAAAAATTATTTCAGGTCTCTGTACAATGAGCACCTTTGTATAAATTATTGGTTTTTATGTGTGCAGAGAGCATGTCCTAGGGATCATTAACTTAGTGAGCTCACTGGGCAGGATGTGGGTCTCATTCCACCATTGTTTTATTGTTTTGGGGCACGTCTCATGCTTCTGTTGCCTTGGTTTTGTTGCTAAGCAAGCCTGCTTGGTTTTGTGGTTAAGCAAACCTGCTTTCTTGAGTAATCATTAATTTACAGGGGTCTCTCATATTTTTTCTACTTACAATCCCCTAGTGGGATTGATTAACTATTTAATCACCTGCTTTGTCCCTTTACTCTGTCCCTATCATTCCCCTCTCCAGGTGTTTACCATTTTATGCTTAAAAGGGAGTAAGGGATGACAACTGATCATTAGCTGTTTCCTGCTGAGATGGGAAGTAGGCCTACCTGGAGAAGGAGTAAAACACCTGGCTGACTGTCCCTTCTCTGTTGGGAGAACTGTAAACGAATGTCACTTTGTTTAGCATCGTCTTTTAAGCCCTCTTGGATGTTAAGTGTCAGAGGATGAGTCTACGAAAAGATATAAATTAAAAGAAATTAAGCAGTAAAGGAGTCATTAAAAGAGATTATAACCATGATTTTGAAGATCCAAACCATTTTTTCCCAAACAGTTTCTAAATCTGGAAGAGGGTGACTTAAGGCCTCAATCTGTTTGTTTTTGGCTAGGCCTAGAACGTCAGTGTTTCATATTTTAGGGTCTACTGAGTCTTTTATCTCAGTTATAGATTTAATCTGTTGTTCTTTATTTTTTGTTAATATCATTTGGTGATAAGGGTGCCTTCCTTGTCCCTTGAGAAACAGAGCGGCCCCTAACTTAGTTAATATGTCTCTTCCATTAAAAAATAGGATAGGGCTTCCCTGGTGGCGCAGTGGTTGAGAATCCGCCTGCCGATGCAGGAGACACGGGTTCGTGCCCTGGTCCGGGAAGATCCCACATGCCGCGGAGCAACTAAGCCCGTGAGCCATGGCCGCTGAGCCTGCGCGTCCGGAGCCTGCGCTCCGCAACGGGAGAGGCCACAACAGTGAGAGGCCCGCGTACCGCAAAAAAAAAAAAAAAAAAAAAAAAAAAAAAAAATAGGATAATCAGGCATGAACAGAAAGGAATATAGAAATGACCAGCCATTGATGTTGCACAAAAGGGGTCCCAGGAAAGTGTGTCCCTGTCTCTTTCCTGATACTCCCTTCTGTATTTCTTATGGTTGTTAAGGCTTCCAATCTTTTATGTTAAGACCAAGAATGTTGCACCAGTGTTTGTAGGAAATTTTATCAAGTGGCTCACCACTTCAATGACCACCTGAGGTTCAGCATTAGTTATGTGGATGGTAATTTTAGGCAGGGCTATCTTGGGCCTTGGACCCCCTCAGTCCTTTGACTGTGAAACCATCAAAGGACGAGGGGCCCCCGTTGCTCTCTGGCATCTGGGGCACTCCCTCTTCCAATTTCCTGGCTGTTTGCAAAGGGCACATCAATCACAATCTTTCCTATAGTGTCCCTTCTGTCCACACAGGGCACACTGATTTTGTCTGGGTACCCATGGGCCTTGTGGTCTGCTATGGCCAAATTGGCCTAGAAAGCCTGGAGTCCCCTTTGGTGGTCTCTGACTGGACAAAGCCATTGTCATCATTTGGGCTTTTCGTTTATTTCTCCGGGTGCGTTCAGTCTTTTTGACCACATCCTTATTATTGAAAACCGAATAAGCCAATTGGAGCAAATCATTCATAGGGGTCTGAGGACCGGCAGTTGGTTTTTGAATTTTGTACCTGATGTCTGGGGCAGACTGGGCTATGAAATGCATAGCCAAAAGGGCCTGTCCCTCAGGGGTGGAGGGAGCCACATTTGTATACTTTTTAAAAGCTTTCACTAATCTCCCGTGAAAAACTGTAGGATTTTCATCTGGTCCCTGTTGGTCTTCTTTCACTTTTTCATAATTGACGGGTTTCACTGTAAGCTTTCTCATACCCTCCTAAACAATTAATCATATGGTCCCATCTATCCCTATCAATAAAATTTATCTGGCCATTCCACTGTGGATCTGCTTCGGGGACAGTGTTGTTTCCCACCTGGTGTACTGTATGGCCCTCTTGGGCTTGGGCTGCCACTTGGTCAGCATGGGCTCTGGCTGTCAGTACTATATGCTGTTCTTTCTCAGGGGTATAGCAATGGGATAAGATCTGTAAATCCCCCCAGGTGAGATCAAAAGATCTCATTAACCCAGTAAACACCTTTGTGAAAAGTTCAGAATCCTCAGAAAAACTTCCCAACTTATCCTCTGCCAGACTTAGATACGACATTGAGAAAAGCACATGAACTCTTATTGTTCCTTGATTTTTATCAGAAATTTCTCTTGGAGTCAGAACCGTAGGGGCAGTTGGTTGGTAACTTATGCTGCTGCGGGTGCTAACAGGCTGACAATGGGCCCGTTGGGTAGCTTGGGATAAAAGGAGGTCTCTCCTCACCCTTGGGTGCATCTTCCCCTGGGATAATAGCCTCGGCTAGAGCAGCGGCTCCCACCTGTGAGATAGCCCTTGTTGGAGCAGCCATTTCCATGGATATAGCAGCTTTTACCAGAGCAATAGTTAGCCATCCAAAGGTTTTCTTCCCGTGTCAAAATCCACCATGCAGTTTAATTAAGATTTGTACTTACAACTTTAGATGTTATGCCTTCCAAAGTAGTCTCCCAAACAGGTGTTAAGGCCCGAGAGATTGTCGCAAAGGAAGAGTACAGAAGGTGTCCCCAGTGCTGTTGACGGTGAGCAAGAATTGGTCTGGCTGCAAATTGGAATAAAGGGTGAGCATTTGTAAGGGTTGAAGGGAGGGGAAGACTGACATCAGGGCTCAGGAAGTCCTCCGTTGGGCACTTCTAGTAATTAGGGGAAAAGTACCTTAAGTCTTGGAAGTTGATCCCCTTCAGTTGTCTTGGGCATGATGTACTTAAGAATACCTGATAAGAGGCCTTTTATCTAGGTTGGACACAGTCCTTTACGTTTTTGGCTTTTTTTTAGTATGTATAATTCCCTGGTTATAGATTATGGGCAACTAGTCTTCATCCAAAAGTGGATTACAATGATCAGCTTTAGAAACAAGCTTAAAATACCTTAATAACTCAGTTAAGCTTTACAATAATATAACATAGCAACAAAGAGCTATTTGAAAAGTGAGTTTTAGACAGTAGATACGGACCATAAGTAGCAAAACTAAAATTTTATATCTATTAAAACATAATCTTTTTCTTTAAAATTACCCTTATTTTTACCAAATATAGCCAAATTAAAATTAATTTGTAAAATATGTCTGGATAATTGATCACATAGATTTGTATAATTTGTTCAATAAAATGGTTACCCTGATTACTAAAAATTGTAAAAAGTGAAAAACACATTTTTAACCTTTTTTTTTTTTTTTTTTTTTTTTTTTTTTTTTTATTGTGAGGGCATCAGCCTTGTAGCCAAGAAGGGCTTTAACCCATTAAATATAAAATGGAGTTTGCCAGGGAGCCAGGAAGAGCCAAGTGGCCATCATGGATTTCCCATAGCCCTGACTGTTTAATTTACAGCTTTTTTTCATCTATCTTAAGTTTTCTCATTTAGGAGTAACACTGTGTAACTCAGATTGCGACTTGAATCCAGGCAGCAAGGACTCGAACCTGATTAAAACCCAGGTTGGGACTTGAACCCACGGTTTTTTAACTGAGATCACACACCTGGCTTTAGGACCTAATGAAGCTCAGGTTCTTGATGTCTCATCACAGAAAGAATTCAGTGAGAGACAAAGTGATAGGTGAGAAGTGGATTTATTTAGAGAGAAATACATTCCACAGACAGTGTGGGCCAGCTCAAAAGGCGAGAGGCCTTGGGAGAAACACATAGACTTGAGTTTTAATCAGGGATAGATATAGAATGTAGAAGAAAAGTCTCAGAATTAAGAAGAAAAGTATAGATTGCCAAATCCTGTCAGAAGCAACCCAAACCATAAAATTTCTTCCTTTTAAAATACCATTTCCCTTGTCACCTGATCCCTTCCACATCTCTAAACATCCATACCACCTTTCTATGGCAATCCATGTTGATTGCCACAGTTCTTCCAGTTCCCTGTCCCCTGGCCTGTACCTAGGTTCCTGATCAGAGCCCCATAGTATTTAGGGTTGATCAGCCCATCTAAAACGGACAGTCATCGGTGGAGTGTCCTCCCCAATATTCCTGGCTCATGGCGTCCCATGACTCTTCTAGGACCTGACCCCAGACCTTCTTATCTTACCACTGTCCTGCCTCGGTTGCCATCTGAAACCAATAGGTATTGTTTCCGGAGGGGCTCTGAAGTGCCCAGTCCTTTATGTCTCAGTGCAGAAAGAATTCAACAAGAGGCAAAGTGAGAGATAAGAAGTGATTTATTAGTGATTTATTAAGCATCCACAAGGATGCTTGTGGGGCTTACCAGCGGGCGGGCAAGAGGGTACCATACCCCAAGAACTTAGTGGGCTACAGTTTTATAATCAAAGGAAAAGTGAGGAGGGGGAAAAGACCACTTTCTTCTTCATTTTTGAGTAGACATCATGCTTCCATCATCAGCTCCTTCTCCAGGTTGGGCAGGGGAGTTTTTTTGTCCCTACATGGTCAAGACAGGACTGTAAACAATTATTTCAGGTCTCTGTACAATGAACATCTTTCTGTAAGTTATTGTTTTTTATGTGTGCAGAGAGCATGTCGTAGGATCATTAACTTACTGAGCTCACTGGGCAGGATGTGGGTCTCATTCCACCATTGTTTTATTGTTTGGGGGCATGTCTCATGTTTCTGTTGCCTGGTTTTGTTGCTAAACAAGCCTGCTTGCTTTGTGGTTAAGCAAACCTGCTTTCTTTTTTTGTTTGTTTGTTTTTAAATAAATTTATTTATTTATTTATGGCTGCTTTGGGTCTTTGTTGCTACCTGTGGGCGAGTGGGGACTACTCTTCGTTGTGGTGTGCGGGCTTCTCATTGCAGTGGCTTCTCTAGTTGTGGAGCACGGGCTCTAAGTGTGCAGGCTTCAGTAGCTGGGGCACACGGACTCAGTAGTTGCGCCTCGTGGGCTCTAGAGACCAGGCTCAGTAGTTGTGGCACACGGGCTTAGTTGCTCTGGGGCATGTGGGATCTTCCCGGATCAGGGCTCGAACCCGTGTCCCCTGCATTGGCAGGAGGATTATTTTTTAAAATCTTATTATTTTTATTTCTTCTTTTTTATTTTTCAATTTTATTTTACTTTTATACAGCAGGTTCTTATTAACTATCCATTTTATACATATTAGTGTATATATGTCAGCCCCAATCTCCCAATTCATCCCACCACCACCCCCCACCCGCCACTTTCCCCCCTTGGTGTCCATATGTTTGTTCTCTACATCTGTGTCTCTACTCCTGCCCTGTAAACCGGTTCATCTGTACCATTTTTCTAGGTTCCATATATATGCGTTAATATACGATATTTGTTTTTCTCTTTCTGACTTACTTCACTCTGTATGACACTCTCTGGATCCATCCACGTCTCTACAAATGACTCAATTTCATTCCTTTTTATGGCTGAGTAATATTCCATTGCATATATGTACCACATCTTCTTTATCCATTCGTCTGTCGCTGGGCATTTAGGTTGCTTCCATGACCTGGCTATTGTAAATAGTGCTACAATGAACACTGGCTGCATGTGTCTTTTTGAATTATGGTTTTCTCTGGGTATATGCCCAGCAGTGGGATTGCTGGGTCATATGGTAATTCTCTTTTTAGTTTTTTAAGGAACCTCCATACTGTTCTCCATAGTGACTGTATCAATTTACATTCCCACCAGCAGTGCAAGAGGGGTCCCTTTTCTCCGCACCCTCTACAGCATTTGTTGTTTGTAGATTTTCTGATGATGCCCATTCTAACTGGTGTGAGGTGATACCTCATTGTAGTTTTGATTTGCATTTCTCTAATAATTAGTGATGTTGAGCAGCTTTTCATGTGCTTCTTGGCCATCTGTATATCTTCTTTGGAGAAATGGCTATTTAGGTCTTCTGGCCATGTTTGGATTGGGTTGTTTGTTTTTTTAATATTGAGCTGCATGAGCTGTTTATATATTTTGGAGATTAATCCTTTGTCCATCGATTCATTTGCAAATATTTTCTCCCATGCAGAGGTTGTCTTTTGGTCTTGTTTGTAGTTTCCTTTGCTTTGCAAAAGCTTTTAAGTTTCATTAGGTCCCATTTGTTTATTTTTGTTTTTATTTCAGTTACTCTTAAGAGGTGGATCAAAAAAATGACCTTGGGCTTCCCTGGTGGCGCAGTGGTTGAGGGTCCGCCTGCCGATGTGGGGGATACGGGTTCGTGCCCCGGTCCGGGAGGATCCCGCGTGCCGTGGAGCGGCTGGGCCTGTGGGCCGTGGCCACTGGGCCTGCACGTCTGGAGCCTGTGCCCCGCGACGGGAGGGGCCACAGCAGTGAGAGGCCTGCGTACCACAAAAAAAAAAAAAAAAAAAAAAAAAAAAAAGACCTTGCTGTAATTTATGTCAAAGAGTGTTCTTCCTATGTTTTCCTCTAAGAGTTTTATAGCGTCCAGTCTTACATTTAGGCCTCTAATCCATTTTGAGTTTATTGCTGTGTATGGTGTTAAGGAGTGTTCTAATTTCATTGCTTTACATGTAGCTGTCCAGTTTTCCCAGCACCACTTATTGAAGAGACTGTCTTTTCTCCATTGTATATCGTTGCCTCCTTTGTCATAGATTAGTTGACCATAGGTGCGTGGGTTTATCTCTGGGCTTTCTATCCTGTTCCATTGATGTATAGTTCTGTTTTTGTGCCAGTATCATGTTGTCTTGATTACTGTATCTGTGTAGTATAGTCTGAAGTCAAGGAGTCTGATTCCTCCAGCTCTGTTTTGTCCGTCAAGACTGCTTTGGCTATTCAGGGTCATTTGTGTCTCCATACAAATTTTAAGATTTTTTGTTCTAGTTCTGTAAAAAATGCCATTGGTAGTTTGATAGGGATTGCATTGAATCTGTAGATTGTTTGGGTTGTAGAGTCATTTTCATATTGATTCTTCTATTCCAGGAAAATGGTATATCTCTCTATCTGTTTGTATGGTCTTTAATTTCTTTCCTCAGTGTCTTATAGTTTTCTGCATACAGGTCTTTTGTCTCCCTCGGTAGGTTTATTCCTAGATATTTTATTCTTTTTGTTGCAGTGGTAAATGGAAGTGTTTCATTAATTTCTCTTTCAGCTTTTTCATCATTAGTGTGTAGGAATGCAAGAGATTTCTGTGCATTAATTTTGTATCCTGCAACTTTACCAAATTCATTGATTAGCTCTAGTAGTTTTCTGGTGGCATCTTTGGGATTCTTTATGCATAGTATCATGTCATCTGCAAACAGTGACAGTTTTACTTCTTCTTTTCCAATTTGTATTCCTTTATTTCTTTTTCTTCTCTGATTGCCGTGGCTATGGCTTCCACAACTATGTTGAGTAACAGTGGCGAGAGTGGACATCCTTGTCTCGTTCCTGATCTTAGAGGAAATGCTTTCAGTTTTTCACCATTGAGAATGATGTTTGCTGTGGTTTTGTCTTGTATGGCCTTTATTACGTTGAGGTAGGTCCCTGTATGCCCACTTTCTGGAGAGTTTTTATCATAAATCAGTGTTGAATTTTGTCAAAAGCTTTTTCTGCATCTATTGAGATGATCATTTAGTTTTTCTTCTTCAGTTTGTTGATATGGTGTATTGATTGATTTGCGTATATTGAAGAATCCTTATATCCCTGGGATAAATCTCACTTGATCATGGTGTCTGATCCTTTTAATGTGTTGTTGGATTCTGTTTGCTAGTATTTTGTTGAGGATTTTTGCATCTATATTCATCAGTGATATTGGTCTGTAGTTTTCTTTTATTGTAGTATCTTTGTCTGGTTTTGGTATCAGGGTGATGGTGGCCTCATAGAATGAGTTTGGGAGTGTTCCTCCCTCTGCAATTTTTTGGAAGAGTTTGAGAAGGATGGGTGTTAGCTCTTCTCTCAGTGTTTGATAGAATTCACCTGTGAAGCCATCTGGTCCTGGACTTTTGTTTTCTGGAAGATTTTAAACCAGAGTTTCAATTTCATTAGTTGTCATTGGTCTGTTCATATTTTCTATTTCTTCCTGGTTCAGTCTTGGAAGGTTATACCTTTCTACGAATTTGTCCATTTCTTCCAGGTTGTCCATTTTATTGGCATAGAGTTGCTTGTAGTAGTCTCTTAGGATGCTTTGTTTTTCTGTGGTGTCTGTTGTAACTCCTCCTTTTTCATGTCTAATTTTATTTATTTGAGTCCTCTCCCTCTTTTTCTTGATGAGTCTGACTAATGGTTTATCAATTTTGTTTATCTTCTCAAAGAACCAGCTCTAGTTTTATTGATCTTTGCTATTGTTTTGTTTCTATTTCATTTATTTCTGCTCTGATCTTTTTGATTTCTTTCCTTCTACTAACTTTGGCTTTTGTTTGTTCTTCTTTCTCTAGTTCCTTTAGGTGTAAGGTTAGATTGCTTATTTGAGATTTTTCTTGTTTCTTGAGGTAGGCCTGTGTTGCTATAAACTTCCCCATTAGAACTCCTTTTGCTGCATCCCATAGGTTTTGGATCATAATCTTTTCATTGTAATTTGTCTCTGGGTGTTTTCTGATTTCCTCTTTGATTTCTTCAGTGATGTTTTGGTTATTTAGTAACACATTTTTTAGCTTCCATGTGTTTGAGTTTTTTACCTTTTTTTCCCTGTAATTGATTTCTAATCTCATAGCATGTGGTCACAAAAGATGCTTGATATGATTTCAATTTTCTTAAGTTTACTGAGGCTTGATTTGTGACCCAAGATGTGATCTATCCTGGAGAATGTTCTATGTGCACTTGAGAAGAAAGTGTAATCTGCTGTTTTTGGATGGAATGTCCTATAAATGTCAATTAAATCTATCTGGTCTATTGTGTCATTTAAAGCTTGTGTTTCCTTATTAATTTTCTGTTTGAATGATCTGTCCATTGGTGTAAGTGAGGTGTTAAAGTACCCCACTGTTATTGTGTTACTGTCGATTTCCTCTTTTACAGCTGTTAGCAGTTGCCTTATATATTGAGGTGCTCCTATGTTGGGTGCATATATATTAATAATCGTTATATCTTCTTCTTGGATTGATCCCTTGATCATTATGTAGTGTCCTTCCTTGTCTCTTGTAACATTCTTTATTTTAAAGTCTATTTTATCTGATATGAGTATGGGTATTCCAGCTTTCTTCTGATTTCCATTTGCATGGAATATCTTTTTCCATTCCCCCGCTTTCAGTCTGTATGTGTCCCCAGGTGCAAATGTTGTGTTTACTGTTGTTCCAGAGGTCTGTTAGTCTGTCTTCATTTCTTTTCATTCTTTTTTCTTTATTATGTTCTGCAGCAGTGAATTCCACCATTCTGTCTTCCAGGTCACTTATCCGTTCTTCTGCCTCAGTTATTCTGCTATTGATTCCTTCTAGTGTAGTTTTCATTTCAGTTATTGTATTGTTCATCTCTGTTTATTTGTCCTTTAATCTTCTACATGTTTGTTGTTTAATCCTTCTAGGTCTTTGTTAAACATTTCTTGCATCTTCTCGATCTTTGCCTCCATTGTTTTTCCGAGGTCCTGTATCATTCTCACTTATTTTTCTGAATTCTTTTTCTGGAAGGTTGCCTATTCTCACTTCATTTAGTTGTTTTTCTGGGGTTTTATCTTGTTCCTTCATCTGGTACATAGCCCTCTGCCTTTTCATCTTGTCTATCTTTCTGTGAATGTGGTTTTTGTTCCACAGGCTGCAGGATTGTAGTTCTTCTTGGTTCTGCTCAGGAGGTGGATTCTTAACCACTGTGCCACCAGGGAAGTCCCAATCCTGCTTTCTTGAGTAATCATTAACTTACAGGGGTGTCCCATATTTTTTCTACTTATGATCCCCTAGTGGGATTAACTATTTAATCATCTACTTTGTCCGTTTACTCTCCCTATCACTTCAACTATTTAAGATTTTTCTCTCTCCATAAACACAAATACAGCTTTATTTGTTTTACAGAATTTACGTAATTTTCCTTTGTATTATACTAGTTTGTATGTTTTTGTCATTTTGATTGTAAACTCCTTAAAGTCCGAGACTAAATAATTTAACAAAATATTTATTGAATTCTTGTTTTATGAAAGCACTCTGCTTAGCACAGGGTATATTAAGGAGAAAATATCCTATTTTCAAGGGGTACACAGACTAGAGGGACAACAGACAGAATTTGATACTATATGACAGTGCTGTGCTGTATAGGCCCAGGGCCCTATGCAAGCACTCAGGAGGAGCATTCTTGTCAAACTTGGAGTGGGAAGGTCAAGAAAGCTTTCCAGAAGAAGTGATGTGTAATCTGAGATCTGAAGTTTTGGCTCAAATTAACCAGGTCAAGACAGGATAGGGGGAGAAAGGATGGAGGCAGGATGTACTAATTGAAGTACACACACAAAGTTCTGAGGTGTAGGGAAATAAATCTTCCTGGATTTCTCAGTGCTCCTGTAAAAAGCCCTGGCTTCCTGAGATACAGAGATATATATGGTATTAATACAAAGAATGTTGGCGTTCACTTTCCCTAGAAATACTTTGCTTTTCACATACCATGAGGAGCAGATCTGTGACCATTTGTCCAATGAATTGCTCTGACCCAAAAGGACAATAAAATTTCTCTTATCTCCCTGTAAAGGACAAATGGTAATACCCCAAACTGGACCCCTAGGTTAAGCTCTGTGTTGTTTCCCCAACAACAATTCCCAGTTCTCCAATCCTCTGATACCAACTGGGTGTCTTAAAATTAATTCAATTTTGATACTAACTGGCTAGAGCTAGCACAGACCCCATAAGTTAAGTATTCAGTCCCATTAGGCTGCCCCTACTTCACATGCCAGCCACAAATGGGTCTCCAGGTTAACTGCACTTCGCCTGACTGATCACAAATTCAGGGATTCCCATGACCCTCTCACAGGTTTGAAAATTCTCTAGAATGATTCATGGAACTCAAGAAGGAACTACACTTATGGTTGCAATTTATTATAAAAGATACAAATGAACAATCAGTTGAAGAGGTACCTAGGTCAAGGTTCAGAATTGTCCCAAGCACAGGAACATCTGTCCCTATGGAGTCAAAGTATACCACGCTCCTGGCATATCAATATGTTCAACAACTTGGAAGTGCTCTGAATCTTGTTCAAGAGTTTATCAAGGCTTGAGATTGGTTCAAGATGGCGGAGTAGAAGGACGTGCTCTCACTGCCTCTTGGGAGAACACCAGAATCACAACTAGCTGCTGGACAATCATCGAAAGGAAGACACTGGAACTCACCAAAAAAGATACCCCACATCCAAAGACAAAGGAGAAGCCACGATGAGATGGTAGGAGGGGCACAATCAGTAAAATCAAATTACATAACTGCTGGATGGGTGACTCACAGACTGGACAGCACTTATACCACAGAAGTCAAGACACTGGAGTGAAGGTTCTGAGCCCCATGTCAGGCTTCCCAACCTGGGGGTCTGGCAACGGGAGGAGGAATTCCTAGAGAATCAGACTTTGAAGCCTAGTGGGATTTGATTGCAGGACTTCAACAGGACTGGGAGAAACAGAGACTCCACTCTTGGAGGGCACACACAAAGTAGTGTGTGTATCGGGACCCAGGGGAAGGAGCAGTGACCCCAGGGGAGACAGAACCAGAACTACCTGCTAGTGTTGGGGCGTCTCCTACAGAGGCAGGGGATGGCTGTGGCTCACCGTGGGGACAAGGACACTGGCAGCAGAAGTTCTGGGAAGTACTCCTTGGTGACAGCCCTCCCAGAGTCCACCATTAGCCCCACCAAAGAGCCCAGATAGACCCCAGTGTTGGGTTGCCTCAGGCCAAACAACCAACAAGGAACAGAGCCCCACCTATCAGCAGTCAAGAAGATTAAAGTTTTACTGAGCTCTGCCCACCAGAGCAACAGTCAGCTCTACCCACCACCAGACCCTCCCACCAGGAAACTTGCACAAGCCTCTTTTTTTTTTTTTTTTTTTTTTTTTTTTTGTGGTACGTGGGCCTCTCACTGTTGTGGCCTCTCCCGTTGCGGGGCAGAGGCTCCGGACGCGCAGGCTCAGCGGCCATGGCTCACGGGCCCAGCCGCTCCGCGGCATGTGGGATCTTCCCAGACCGGGGCACGAACCCGTATCCCCTGCATCGGCAGGCGGATTCTCAACCACTGCGCCACCAGGGAAGCCCCACAAGCCTCTTAGACAGCCTCATCCACCCGAGGGCACACAGCAGAAGCAAGAACTACAATCCTGCAGCCTGTGAAACAAAAACCACATTCACAGAAAGACAGACAAGATGAAAAGGCAGAGGGCTATGTACCAGATGAAGGAACAAGATAAAACCCCAGAAAAACAACTAAATGAAGTGGAGATAGGCAACCTTCCAGAAAAAGAATTCAGAATAATGATACTGAAGATGATCCAGGACCTTGGAAAAAGAATGGAGGCAAAGATCGAGAAGATGCAAGAAATGTTTAACAAAGACCTAGAAGAATTAAAGAACAAGCAAACAGAGATGAGCAATACAATAACTGAAATGAAAACTGCACTAGAAGGAATCAATAGCAGAATAACTGAGGCGGAATCGGAAAAGTGACCTGGAAGACAGAATGGTGGAATTCACTGCTGCGGAACAGAAAAAAGAAAAAAGAATGAAAAGAAATGAAGACAGCTTAAGAGACCTCTGGGACAACATTACATGCAACAACATTCACATTACAAGGGTCCCAGAGGGAGAAGAGAGAGAGAAAGGACCTGAGAAAATATTTGAAGAGATTATAATCAAAAACTTCCCTAACATGGGAAAGGAAATAGCCACCCAAGTCCAGGAAGCACAGTGAGTCCCATACAGGAGAAACCCAAGGAGAAACACGCTGAGACACGTAGTAATCAAATTGGCAAAAATTAAAGACAAAGAAAATTGATTGAAAGCAGCAAGGGAAAAACGACAAATAACATACAAGGGAATTCCCATAAGGTTAATGCTGACTTCTCAGCAGAAACTCTACAAGCCAGAAGGGAGTGGCATTATATACTTAAAGTGGTGAAAGGGAAGAACCTACAACCAAGATTACTCTACCCAGCAAGGATCTCATTCAGATTCCATGGAGAAATCAAAAACTTTACAGACAAGCAAAAGCTAAGAGAATTCAGCACCACCAAACCAGCTCTACAACAAACTCTAAAGGAACTTCTCTAAGTGGGAAACACAAGAGAAGAAAAGGACCTACAAACGCAAACCCAAAACAATTAAGAAAATGGTCATAGGAACATACTTATCGATAATTACCTTAAACGTGAATGGATTAAATGCTCCAACCAAAAGACACAGGCTCGCTGAATGGATACAAAAACAAGACCCATATATATGCTGTCTACAAGAGACCCACTTCAAACCTAGGGACACATACAGGCTGAAATTGAGGGGATGGCAAAAAATATTCCATGAAAATGGAAATCAAAAGAAAGCTGGAGTAGCAATACTCATATAAGATAACATAGACTTTAAAATAAGAATGTTACAAGAGACAAGGAAGGACACTACATAAGGATCAAGGGATCAATCCAAGGAGAAGATATAACAATTATAAATAAATATGCACCCAATATAGAAGCACCTCAATACATAAGGCAACTGCTAACAGCTATAAAAGAGGAAATCGACAGGAACACAATAACAGTGGGGGTACTTTAACACCTCACTTACACCAATGGGGGAAGGAGGGGTGGGACGAATTGGGACGTTAGGATTGACATATATACACTACCATATTTAAAATAGATAGCTAGTGGGAACCTGCTATAAAGCACAGGAAGCTCAGCTCAGTGCTATGTGAAGACCTAGAGGGGTGGGATGGGTGGGGTGGGAGGGAGGCCCAAGAGGGAGGAGATATATGTACACATATGGCTGATTCACTTCATTGTATAGCAGAAAGTAACACAACATTGTAAAGCAACTATACTCTAGTAAAAAAAAAATTTAATAAAATAATAAATATAAAAATAAATTTGTAAAAGTACCTTTGGAGCTTAAATAGTAGAATCAATAACTATAATGCTTCAGGCCTTAAAAGTATTTTATGTGAAGTTGGTGTTCTTTATGAAAATTATTATAAACTGATAGCTGCTAAGAAATATGAGAATAATAAGAGAAAAATTATGAAAGGCATCCGTGTTTCTCAGTGGTACTGGTGGAACTGAGTTCTCATTGCCTACTGCAGCAAATTCAACAACAAACCTCAGTATTGGCTTTTCCTTCTCCTCCATCTCACTCTCCCTGATCTCTCACACCTGCTTCCTGAGATCATCTCCCAAATAAACTACTAGACCCCAAGTCCTTGTCTCAGCCTTTGCTTTAGATGACCCCCAACATCTGATACTTAAGCATAGGAAGGGGTTGAACCCAACACACTAGTGGCTCTATATCCTGCCTCTAGACTCTCTAATCAAAAGCTAATTGTTACTGCATTTGGTGTAGAGGACCTGAACTGGTAATTCTATTAACTCTGGCTAGAGGAGTAAATTTGTAGCTTTGGCATGAGAAAATGACATTTTTGTACATTGTGTTTTTTTAAAATAAATTTATTTATTTAGTTTTGTCTGCGTGGGGTCTTTGTTGCTGCATGCCAGCTTGCTCTAGTTGCAGCAAGTGGGGGCTACTCTTCGGTGCAGTGCTCGGGCTTCTCATTGTGGCTGCTTCTCTTGTTGCAGAGCACGGGCTTTAGGGCACGTGGACTTCAGTAGTTGTGGTGCACGGACTCAGTAGCTGTGGCTCGTGGGCTCTAGAGTGCAGGCTCAGTGGTTGTGGCGCATGGGCTTAGTTGCTCCGCGGCATTTGGGATCTTCCCGGAACAGAGATCGAACCGGTGTCCCCTGCATTGGAAGGTGGATTCGTAACAACTGCACCACCAGGGAAGCCCTACAAATTGTATTTATATAGCTTTGCTATCACTGTTGTTTGTTTTTTAAGATGTTGAAATGCTTAGGGAACTTGATCTACTAAATTTGTGTGTGATTTATTAGATATAAAAGAATTTTTTAAAAATGTGTTTAGGAAGAAAATGTTAAATATGCAAATTTGCCTTATTAATTTTGGAGTGCTGCAGAATCAGATAAACTAGCCTTATTATTGTCCTTTGAAAGGTCTATGGGAATTGAAATAAATATGTAAGTTGCATTTAATAAAGTAACCTAAGAACCAATTAAAAAACTAGTGACTATCATCAAATATATAAAAGTAAGGAACAAATTTAACTTAAATCAAAGGTGTTATAAAAACTTACAGTGTTTAGACTTCGGTGCCGCAGTGGTTAAGAATCTGCCTGCCATTGCAGGGGACACGAGTTTGAGCCCTAGTCCGGGAAGATCCCACATGCTGCAGAGCAACTAAGCCCATGAGCCACAACTACTGAGCCCACGCTCCACAACTACTGAAGCCCGCATGCCTAGAGCCTGTGCTCCGCAACAAGAGAAGCCACTGCTATGAGAAGCCTGCACACTGCAACGAAGAGCAGCCCCTGCTCACTGCAACTAGAGAAAGCCCATGTGCCACGAAGACCCAATTCAGTCAAAAATAAATAATAAATTTATATTAAAAAAGAAACTTACAGCGTTTAATGACAATGATAGGGAAGATTTTTTTAAAAATACTGTTAAATATTTAAGTATCTAACTTGCTCTAGGGCTTTCTAACCCATAAGTCTGTAGAATTGAGAATGGTATAAAATTGGAAAAGGAGAAGACAGGAGTACCTTATCCTTGAAAAAAACCACAAATCTCTGACCCAAGGATGGAGTGAGTACGGGAATGTTCACACTATATTTTTCTAAGGCACACAGTACATAAGTTGGTCTGCACATCATTGGTAACATTTTCTTCTACAGTTGAAACTAATTATTTATTCTACTACCATTTAATTTTGAATACTACTGCTTTGATTTTGTATTGCATTATCAGATAAAATAGATGGGTATTTATGTTAGTTTGGTTGGTCATCAAAATTCTGGTTAGAAGGATAATTAAAAGACTTATCAACCATGAGGTGTTTCAATAGGTTGATGAGACACATCAGAAGTTTTAAAAAAGAAAATGGGTGCAGGGCTTCCCTGGTGGCTCAGTGGTTGAGAGTCCGCCTGCCAATGCAGGGGACACAGGTTCGTGCCCCGGTCTGGGAAGATCCCACCACACGCGCGGAGCGGCTGGGCCCGTGAGCCATGGCCGCTGAGCCTGCACATCCGGAGCCTGTGCTCCGCAACGGGAGAGGCCACAACAGCGAGAGGCCCGCGTACCGCAAAAAAAAAAAAAGAAGAAAAGAAAATGGCTGCAGTTACAGAACTGACAAGCCCTGAACATACAAGTTTTGCAGCAGGACTTGGTAATTCCCATTATCATGTAGATGAGGTGAATCACAAGGGCCAAACTAAAAGATAGACGTAATTTTGAGCCAATATAATAAGTTGCAGAAAATAAATATATTTGATTGATTAAATAAATTAATGAAATCATATGGGCTCAAAAAGTCTCACTAATGTAACAGGCAAGCTGCTTCCTCTAAAAAAGTTTTAAAAACCCCTATTTATTAATAATGCATTTAATATTCATTAATATACAACTGAGAGCATTCCTTTCTTCACATAACTATGCCCCTGTTCTTCATATAACCACCCACCGCAGTAAAAGCTGTCTAGTGATAATTAAAAACAGTTTTTTTGAAGTTATCAGGCAATACTTTTTGAGGTTTGAAACATCACTCAGTTTTTCTGTATATTCAAAATCAAACTACCTAAACTAGTTTCAAATTTGAACGTTCTTCTCTGTCATTAAGGAAACATCTGAATGGCTACTGTGTGCCAGACAATATGCTAAGCATAGAGAATACAAAGATGATTAAGATATTGAACTTCTTTCTTATAAGCTTAGAGTCAAGTTAGAAAGATATACGGACACAATTTAGATGTATCATAAGTGCCACAGTAAATGTCCAAACTGCTATAGGAGCAGAGAATATGACTAAAGCTACTTGAATGATAGAGGAGGCATTGAAACTGCTGTTTGAGCTGGGTCTTAATAAACATAAAAGAGGCTGTATGTCCGGACTGGTCAACCAATGTGTGGGTGGGGGAACAGAATTCATGGGGAAAGCAACAAGAATAGAGGCTGAAGAAAACAGCAGGTGCCAGCTTATGGAGGACCTTATATGCTATAGGAAATGGAGAGCCGTTTTAATTTTTAAGCAAACTTTAAGCAAATTTAAGCAAAATTTAAGAATTTTAAGCAAAGTCAGGAAGAACAATTAGGAAATTGTTACAATAATACAAGTGAAAAAATGGGCCTTGAATTTATTAAGTGGCAGAGGGGCTAGGGAAAAGAAAAATAGACAGGACCGAACACTGATCATGATTGAATCTACATGATGAGGGAGGAAATCGTGTTTGTGTCTCATGATCTCTTTTCTTCAAGGTCAGGTCGGTATTGGGGAGGCTGAAAGGACAAATAAAGGTAGGAGGTATAAACAAAGTGGTGAAGGAAACAAGGGATCTGTAGGCTTAAGCTTTATTGAAAGAATAATCAAGGCCTTCCCTGGTGGTGCAGTGGTTAAGAATCCGCCTACCAATGCAGGGGACACGGGCTCGATCCCTGGTCCGGGAAGACCCCACATGCTGCGGAGCAACTAAGCCCGTGCGCTACAACTGCGCCTGCGCTCTAGAGCCCACGAGCCACAAATACTGAACCCTGCGCACCTACAGCCCGTGCCCCACAACAGCAGAAGCCACCGCAGTGAGAGGCCCGAGTGCCGCAACGAAGAGCGGCCCCTGCTAGCCACAACTAGAGAAAGCCAACGCGCAGCAACAAAGACCCAACATGGCCAAAAATAAGTAAATAAATTTTTTTAAAAAAGATAATCATGCAATATTGAGGTTATAAAAGTTACTTTATTTCAAATGTGAAAATATAAAAATCACTTACATATAAAATTTAAGGATATTAAAGCATCCAAACTTTAAGTTTCAGCTTTAGTTCCTTATAAATGTACTTAATTGAGACAATATTCATAGCAGGCATAAATATAAGGAGAATTATATTTCTAAGAATTAAGACACAGGAGAAAATAATACATTCTGTTACTGATAAAAGCACAGAACAACAGTGGTCAGCGTTATAGACTTCCCAACACCCTCTCCATTCCAAAAGATTATTAGGAGACAATTGGAGGAATCTCACTGATGGTGGCAGTGATTGGGGAGAATGGCCATGCGACCATGACACGAGGAGACATGAGGAGAGTTTTGCTGAGAGAACCTCTGAGAAAGGGTCCTTCAAAAGTCTATGAAGGAGACAGAAAAAATTGCTCATCTTCTTTCTCTGGCTGCTGCCAGGTCTGAATGGGCCCATGGAATAGCTACAGCCATCGTGAAACCAGCTTGAGAATGAAGCCAGTACTAAAGGGGACAGGGCAGAGAGATGGAATGAAACCGATTCCTTGATGACATACTGAGCAATGGAGCTCGCCCTACTTGAACTTCTTGGTATGTGGGATTATAAATGTGTGGTGGTTTAAGCCATGGGAATCAGGGTTTTCTGTTACTTGCAGCCAACTAAAACAAGAATTTAAGGTAGATTAAAGGTAAACATTAACAGATGGTTACAATGTATTGAATTAAATTTTCTCCTCTTGGTAAATCAGTTTCACTTACAGTCATTTTTTATTTCATTTGAAGTTTACATAATCCCTTCCCTCCAAATTGCCATTAATCTTTTTTTTTTTTCCTGTGCTATCACATCTAACCATCTGTCCTCTCACACAGTATTGCTGACAGAGACAAACAGAACAGAGGGAAGTAAAGCAGCAGCCGAATTTAGCTCTCTGTTAAGCTGCAAAGAGATTGTCTCTCTTTTATAGATGATTTGAAGGTTGTGGTAGTAAACTTTTTCTGACAGCAGCCCTATGGGAGGAAAGCATATGGAGGAAAGAATCTGACAATCTTCTAATAACTGTTTTCTTTTTTTAAAATAAAAACTAAACACTTTCTTAAAACTAATAATATATCCTTCACTTACTTGCCGCCTGGCTGTATTGGGAGTATTTATATACATTTTTAGTAATCTTAAATAAAAATAGTACATGCAGAATGTGTTTGGAACTAGGTATTACTATTAACAGTGGTCTACTTCGAACAAAATACTGTGCTAATCTAGCACTGAGAGTGGAGTGTCCTAGTGGCCCTAAAGCAGTCACCAGTTGATCTGTAATGCATCTGCTCGCCTTCCTACAGCCTGAGTTTTTCTTTCCTCTTATCAATGCACTTGAAAAATTCAGTCTCTGGGCTAGTATATGTCTTTCATTTTCAGATGCAAGCAGCAACTTTGGCATTTCTTATCACAAAAAATCCATATGAGAGAGCTGGCAGGCCCAGTGAACTTCCTGGGCGGAGAGTTTTTTCCGTCAAAGCTGGCAGGGTTTGGTCATCCACCATCTTCAGAGTTTGACCATTAAGCTGGACGGATCTGCAAAGGGGAAAGATACGCCCAAGTTAGCCAACTTGTGTGTCTTCCACCTACTCTATAAAAGTCGTGAGATCTTTTTAAGACCAAAACATTTTTCGGTGGCAGTTTATATTATATAATTTGTATTTGAACACTATGTCAGTTAAGTATTTGACCTAGATGGTCCTTAATCTGCACTGGTAGAGTTGAGCAGTTGTGACAGAAACCATATGGCCTGCAAAGCCCCAAATATTTACTATCTGGCCCTTTACAGAAAATGGAACACATGTAATCCATACTAGGCAAGATGATGGAGTTATAAAAAGAACGAAGATGATATACTTCTGGATCTGCTGCATGTTTTTGGATGGTAAGAAATTGAAAACATTTTTATATAAAGCAAATATATAGAATGGAATGTGAATTTCATGAATTTAACATACAAAATGACAGTCAATTTCGCACTTGTAACTATGTCCATAAACCCTCTTACTCCCCTTTTCCCAGGAGGTATGCATTCATTTTCTTAAATTGTTAAGCTATTTTGGTAGAATGTATATTGCTGTGGTGAAGCAAAAATGATTTTGTTTAGCTAAACCACAGATTCCAAAAAAATTATGTTTTCTTGGCATCTCACTGTTGGAATTTAAAATCAAAACTGAGTCAAAAAATGGAAAAAAAATTAAGGACAAGTGTTATTTCTTATGCATATTTATTATTATTTAAATCAAATTAATACATGCTTACAGCAATAAATCTCATAAACAAGAGCTTATGAAGAAAAGCTTTAGTCTGCTTTTAGTTCTGCTGATAGTTACTTCCATAATTCCAAATGATGCTTTTATCTCTATTATCTTTTTCTTAAATTCTTTTTACATTATGAAATTTTTATATATGAAAAAAAGTTTTTTATTGTTGAAAATTTAGATTACTGTCAGAGTTTATGTCATGTATATAATACATGTAACAGTACCTTGTATATAGTAAGCACTGTAAAAGTATTAACTATCATCATCATTATTATTCAGATAAATAAATATAACAAAAGCAACCTGTTAACTCATCATAACCATTTTTAAGATTTTGATGTATATTTCTTCATCTCTTTGCTATGTATGTATGTACATACATGTTTTCATTTAGACAAAAATGAGCATACAGTATATAGTCTCTTAAAACTTGATTCTTTTTCCTGTAACACATCCTAACATTTGTTCACACCATTAAACATTCATCCACTACATCATTTTAATTGCTGCACAAGATTCACTTGTATGAGCATATTAGTTTATTTACTTAATTGTCTAATGTTAGACATTTGATTGTTTCCAATTTAACATTATTATAAAGTTTTCATTTTTGAAGATCTCTCACACTCTATCCTAAGTATCAGTCAGCAGAAAAACTGGTTTCCATTTAACCTTGGTTAATGTCCAGCTCTGGGCTCTGGGCCTAATGATGTAATAAGATAACCATGACTGTGCTGGAGAACAATAAGCCTGCATAGCTGTTGCACTCAGCCCACTTGCACCCAAGCTTTGTCTTAGCACCTATATCACAGCAGTTCCTGGATGGGGTGTGGGAGGAAACACCATGACCATCATCAGGAAACCACAGACAAAAATAGGCCTTGAAAACATCTCTAAATGGTGGTAGTAAGACCTCTTCAGCATGAAACTGAAGACCATTACAGGGTACACAAAAAAGTTTCAGAAATGCTTTAGGAGAGGCCACAGAGTTTAAAGGTAAGTCTGATATTGTAAACTAATACTGCTCTGGGTTAAGATGATGAAACATGGGCAAGATAATCCATCTGGCTATACTGTTTAATCACCTATAAATATAGCTAAAGGATGCTATCAATATACTGAGTGTAAGCTTAAAGCACACAGAATATTTCCTCATCAGGCTGGGCAGTGAGGGTAGGGTTTTTTTGAGGGTAGTATCTTGTTTTAAATTTTTAAGTCAGTAACATGATGACAAGAAATAGAAGACATGCTTGTCACGTTTCAGATAAATGGAGCTAGAAGGAATTAGTAAGCAACAGATTTGGCAAAATTGGCGATGCTGGGCAAAATTTATCTGAGATAACTATAAAATACTGTTTTTATGTTAACATATATTCACTTCAAATATTTATTAAAAACTTACTATGCAGGACCTTCTATGGGCACTATACAAGTTATTCAAGTAAAAAATAATTTTTTAAAGGTGATTATTATTTAACCCTCTGAGGTCGTTAGCGTGAGCAAGTGTGCAGACTGTGCACTCATCAAACTTACCTGCGATGCTTTTGCAACATTTTAAAGAGAGAAAAATATAAGTAATATATACTCATCAAAGAGAACTTAGGGTAATAAAACATTATGCACAATTTCACCAATTTTCCAAGTATAAAGCATGAAACATGTGGTAAGAGTGCAACAGGGTCTGATAAATATAACAAAGAGAAGAATCATTGAAGAAATTGGGCATATTTAGCTTGGAGAGAAGACAGTCCAATTGTCCTTCAAATATTTGAGAGTTATTCTAGAGAAAAGGAGGCATTCAGCATTCTTCCAGATTAACAGTAGCAAACTCAAATGTCCTCAAGGGCCAAGGAAGTTACGTGTGCCAGTGCAGTAGGACAGGCCTAAGACAGCAGGGTCACGCAGGGACTAAGGAGAGCAGAAAGCTGAATGACCTGTCTAAAGTAAACAACCCCAGTTCAACTCCATCGAATTGGGAAAACATCCCAGAGCTACCAGAGCACCCATTTTCAAAGAAAAGCTAGAAATCCAGATACTTTAGTAGTTGTCAGTTTTTACAACATTGACAACTAATTAAAAATAAAAATTAACACAGAATGTATGCCAACCTCCCCTACCAGAAAAAGAGAAAAAAAAATCCTCTAAACCCACTTGTCCACAGGCATGAGGTATAGTTTCCATCCTCTGTTCTAGAGAATAGAACTAAGAACAGCAAATGAAAGGCTCAGAGGCTCACTTTATCCTTGCGGCAGAGACCAGTTGCCAGCAGAGGCTGTGAGATCCAACAGAGGAGGAATCAAACAGAGCGGAATGGCCTTAGATACCCATCTAAAATCATCTCTTAAGACACTTCTAATTCTGCAACTTTTATTCAACTACTTCAGAAAAGCTTTTCTCTTATCAGCCTCAGACAAATATGCTAAAAAATAGCCACTTCAAAAATGGTCAAAACCCAGGGCTTCCTCCCTGGTGGCGCAGTGGTTGAGAATCTGCCTGCCAATGCAAGGGACACAGGTTCGAGCCTGGTCTGGGAAGATCCCACATGTCGCGGAGCAACTGGGCCCGTGAGCCACAACTACTGAGCCTGCGCGTCTGGAGCCTGTGCTCCACAACAAGAGAGGCCCAGATAGTGAGAGGCCCGCACACCGTGATGAAGAGTGGCGCCCGCTCTCCGCAACTGGAGAAAGCCCTCGCACAGAAACGAATACCCAACACAGCCAAAAATAAATAAATAAATTTTTTATTTTTAAAAAAGGGTCAAAACCCAAATAGAGAAAAGTATCTGTTATCCAAATATGCATTATTTACAATAGGGAAAAAAAGGGTTTAAACAGTAGGAAAATAAGCAAACCACGGCATTTTATAAAACAAGCAGCCCAGTTAGAAGTCTACAAAGGCTATATATGGAAAGATACTTTGGGAAACTTGTGGGTTCCCCTTCGCTTTTTCCTATTAGAGGTTGTATGATTACAGTTATAGTAAAATAAAGGATAGGGAAAAAAATAAAGTAATGGTACCCAGTGTTAATAATGCTTGTCTATGGGGGCTAGGACTTTGGAGAAAGCATGTTTATGGTACTTTTTCAGGTTCTGATGCTGTCACTGGAAACATCACTCATAGAACATTTGCAAAGATGGGAGGAGGTAGTAAGAATTTTGTAATCTCAATTTTTTATGCTTTAATGTGAGAATAGTCATGATGGAAAGAGCCCCTTCCAACACACAATGAATTTTTATTTTAATTAATTAATTATTTTGGCTGCACCACACAGTTTGTGGGAATTTTAGTTCCCTGACTAGGGATTGAATCCATACCCCCTGACTTGGGAGCATGGAGTCTTAACCACTGGACCACTGGGCAAGTCTACTTCCAATACATATTAGACAGAAATCTTACAATGTTTGTGTGCTTAACTCTTCAAGGCTTACGGTCATTCTTGGGTATTCTGTTGGATTACAGGCTTTTGTAAGACATATTCAATGACAGGCTTTTATAACTAAAATGTATTAGAACCAACTTTAAATAATTCACCTAAAAGGCACATTTCTGACCACTTTTTTCTTACTCTAACCAACAAAAAAACTAGTCTGATACCATAAGAGACTCACACCGAGCTCGCACCATATAATATTTTACAACAGCTCCTATGCCTTTATATAGCAATTACATATAGGTGTTTTTGTTTTAGTGACTGTGTTACCAAGAATTATGTCTTTCTGGAGCAAATAATCTAAATGCATTGAGTGGATCTTGATGTATCAAGTTGCTCAGAAATGAAAACATTTCCCTAAGATAACTGCTAGTTTGTGGTCCCATCCTTCCGCTTTGGACTCTTGCAATGAATCACACTTGTATTAGTATGTATTCGTATATAACTTCCTGAATATTAAGAATTGTTAGAACTTGAAATAGTTGACTTTTTTTTTTTTTTTTTTTTTTGCTCCCTATCAACACATGGTATTCTGACAAACACCAATAAAATTCACTTTTGGTGAAAGTTTGAAATGAACGAAGACAATTACTCACTTGGAAAATAAGCCATTGGGTCCTGAAGGTTTTATGAGGTATTTGTCCACTTGCTTGTCAAATAAGTGATGTGGTAACTGCAAGCGCTTGGTGACATTATGGAGGTTTAAGGCATACAGAGTTAAATCTCCTTCTTTATACCTTGGGCTAAGAGCAAATGGATTAACTCAATAAAAATATTTATCTAATTTAAGCAATTGAATAGTTGATTAAAAATATAGTCATGGATTATACTAAGTATTAGTATCTATAGTGATGATGGGCCTTCTTTGTATCCTTCCATTTATGATAATATTAGGCTACTGATGTGGTCCTATTTTGAAAACATGATAAAAATATTGCTCTTCACACTGCCATTTTCTGGGCTTTAGCACTTTGAGATCTTTGCTGCTTTGCTAGGCTGCGTTGTGAGGAAGCCAGTAAGCCCATATACATTCAAACATAGGGAAGTTAAATGGTAAAATGGAAATTTTCAGGGTTCATGTGAATGCCTAATATAAACCATATAAACCCAGGCTTTTCCTAACCTTATGAAAAGACTGAAACAAATAAGAAAATTAAATCTACTGACACTTTTCAGAATTTTTCCACCTAAACCATTCCCCCACTTTTTCCTAATGGGGCCCACTCACCAGAAACAGAGTTCCCACTCACTGAAACTGGAAACAGTGTGTAGCTTTTATAGCTAGAATTAGCATTTTAATATTATTCTATTAGGAAAGACAGACTGAAACTAAAAAGAGAAAAATCTCAGACTTAGGAACATTTTTCCTACCTAAGGCCAGAGTACTGGACTACAAAAATCTCTATGGCCTCTCAACTCCAGAAACAGGGTTGAAACTTTTGAAAACATAACTGTTATTGTTGTTATTGGTCTCATTTTAATTCTTCATTATTAATGATATGATGCAAAGGGATAAGTATATTCATGTAATTATTCATTCATATGAGTTCATATTCATATTTTATTCACTCATAGTCATTCAATTCATTAATCATTCATACAAAATTGGTTTTATGTGCTTCATTTATATCATTATTTATTTAAATTCAGGATATATTTTCATTATGGATTGTGCTAATGAAATCATTGTACAAATCTTTGCTGGACTGCAAATGCCTATGTTTAACCTATTTTTTTTTTTTTTTTTTTGGCTAGGCTCTGGCACCATATCACTATGAGAATGAAAAGAAATAAACAATGACACACCTTAGACCCACTGTATAGATAGAAGACAACAGGGTGTTAGAGTAGGAAGTTGTGTGCTTACTAATTAAAACTTGTTGATTGGTAAAGGGCGTCTTACACACTTACTGGTTGATGTTTGTGCAATGAAGATATACTCGAAGTTTGTTTCTGTCTGGACCTTTCACACTTGCCATTAACACATTGGTGCCCACCAGTTTCTTGAACAGAAGAGAGAGCCAATAATCCTAGTTGTAGTGATTGGGAAGGGGAGGGACAAAAATAGATCTTTACTTACTCTTTAACAAGAACAGTGTCAAGCAAATAGTTATCTTACAAAGAGTGTGACTGTTATCCTAGAGCTATTTTAAAAGGATTCATCTTTTGGTCTGCATTACCACCACGAATCTGACGGCAATATCTTGTTTGCTGCTTTTTATCACTGGAGGACTACACTTCCACAATTCAGAGGGCTATGCATTCTAGGAGATAAATCTCAAGGATGCAACTCATTGCTCAGAGACAGTTTAAATATTCTTTGTTGTCAATCATCCAAGAATTCAAAGCTCAAAGCAAAACTTTTATTTTTATTTTTTCTGTGGTACGCGGGCCTCTCACTGTCGTGACCTCTCCCGTTGCGGAGCACAGGCTCCGGACGCACAGGCTCAGCGGCCATGGCTCACGGGCCCAGCTGCTCCGCGGCATGTGGGATCTTCCCGGACCGGGGCACGAACCCGTGACCCCTGCATCGGCAGGCGGATTCTCAACCACTGCGCCACCAGGGAAGCCCCCAAAACTTTTAGATATAGACACATACACACACTCACATACACACACACACACACTCACTCACACACAAAACCAAGTTTTAAAAATAAAACTTCTGTTTAAGGGACTAAAACAATTTCCTCTGAAACCTTATAAACCCGCAACCCCTGCCCAATAAAACAGTGCATTAGGCAGTGACCATCACTAGCTATCAAGGTCAAGAAAAGAGACAATCAGACATTATGTGTCTCTTGATGGAAGCACACAATATCACCTATGAAGAATTCTTGCAAAACAAAAAAACCCACAAAAATCAAGCCTCTAGGTCTAACTACCAGTTTATAGGAAATACAGGGGACAGAGGAACATGCTAAATGATACCACAGAAATAAATTTAGCAAAATCCAGAATGTGGGAAACACTATATAACATTACCTGGTTTCTTTAATAAATTCCAAGGGACAAAAAAAAAGAGAGGGGAGAGAACTTAAAGATTAACAGACTTAAGAGATATAATAAATACAATATATGGACCTTGTTTGGATTCTGATGTGAATAAACCAACAATTAAAAATTTTTGTGACTGGGGGGTGGGGTGGTGGTGTGATGAATTGGGAGATTGGGATTGACATGTATACACTGATGTGTATAAAATGGATGACTAATAAGAAACCAAAACAACCAAAAAAACAACAAAAAAAGTTTGTGACAATAAGGAAAATGTGAAACATTGACTAAATATTTAATGATATTGAGAAATTATTGTTCATATTTTAAAGTATGATAATTATTTTTTTAATGTTTTTACAAAGGAGATACATACTGAAATACTTATGGATAAAGTGGTATACCTGAGATTTGCTTAGAAGTAATCCAGTAGGTGGGAGGTAAAGAGTGGGTACGATTATGGATTAAACATTAGGGCTTCATATACTTTTCTCTCTACTTTGAAATTTTTCATAATAAAAAGGTTTTTTTTGTTTGTTGTTTTTTGTGGTTCGCGGGCCTCTCACTGTTGTGGCCTCTCCCGTTGCGGAGCACAGGCTCCGGACGCACAGGCTCAGCGGCCATGGCTCACGGGCCCAGCTGCTCCGCGACATGTGGGATCTCCCCGGACGGGGGCACGAACCCGTGTCCCCTGCATCGGCAGGCAGATTCTCAACCACTGCGCCACCAGGGAAGCCCTGTTATTTTTTTTAATCCACTCAATATATATATACCCCAACCCTTCCTTCTTGAGCTTGGGTAAGGTAAACTCAACAGGCAAACAGCTTTTGTTTCTCTGCTTAACTTCAAAATTTTTACTGGAGACAAGAAGAGAATTAATTAAATGTTTTCAAAGGAGATGTAGCATGGTTCCATGACTTGGGGGTAGAAAGCAAGCAGGCTCAGAGCCAGGATTTGTACAGGATTCTTTAGAGTAACAATGAGACAGCTGTGTGACCTCCAGCAAATCACACAAGCTCATCTCAATTTGAACTTCCATTTGAAAAATGGATCTAAGATACCTTCCTTGCCACCTTCCAGGACTGTTTTGCGAATTCCCTGGGATTCTGCAGATGTCAAAGGTACCATTTACTCTTGCAAGTTTTTCTAGCTGACATATACAAAGAATATACATATACATATACATATACATATACATATACATATACAAAGAATTCTTAAGCCAAAAGTTTATGTTTGGCTGAGAAGCTTTAGATAACATCATAAATAGCTGGTACTACTTACAAAGAGTGACAGGATAAGCTGGCTAATTTCTAGGCATCAGACTCAAAGCAAATTGTGAAGAAAATATTTATTTCTTTTCCTTGTTCAAGGTCCATTTAAGAAGGGGCCAGTAGTAGATTTTGGATATTTGTCTAATGAAATGATCACATTTGGTTTAACTCATTTTATAAATGACTCATAATATACTTGGGGAAGATAGATTCCATTTTGTGCAAAGACATTTTGCTAAAATTTCTTTTTAAGTTATGAACAGTGTGCTCCATGAACTTGGACCACTATAGACTAAAAGCAATTTGGGGGGGAAATCTATCTACAAACCACAAAAGCCTAGCTTATATTTTGGCATGTGCTTTTTGCAGACTTTCTTAGCTTTCCTATAACGCTCAAGCAATTCCCTTAGGAATTATTCTTAGAAACCAGATATTCTCAAATGCTATTTTAGACTATAAAAATCAAGGTCCTACTTCTCAGGCTATACCTACGCTATCCCAATTTTTAGATATATATATCTTCCAGGTGGCTTTTTAGATAGAAAGGCTATATTTCCTGATTTAGTACCAGATGTAGTTGGAGGTAGGGTGGAAATGAGACTTTACTCATAAATATCTTGAAGATTATTAACAAAATAGCCAATCGTATGGTGATATTTTTGAACAAATACATGGTACTAGCTTATCTTAAAGTTAAATAAATTATGATTTCATGACAAAAAATTTTGAAACTTTAGATACTACAGGCAATTTTAACTTTGATTTACTTGGCAAAATATTTGATTCACGTTTATCTTGTAAAATTGAAGTCATAAAATTTCAAATTACTCCTTTTTAAAAAAATCCCACACCATGCCCCAAATAACCCACATTAAAAACATTATTCCTGGGTCTCAATTTCTTGAGACACAAAAAAGTTAGAATGAGAGATCTCTAAGGTTTCTTCTAATTCATCTTTCCATGGTTTGGCTACTTACTGAGAGCACTGAATTTATTGAGAGAATTGACTATTTATAAAAGGTTAATACAGGGGGCCCTTAGTATACGCTAACCTACTCACGATAATAGCAAAATAATGGTCACTTACAGGCAAAGGTTCAAAATTTTCATCCACTAAGTGGTAGTTTCCAGCTCCGAAGAACACTTGCCTCATCACCACTTCTATGCCCATTCTGGCCGACAGGCCCAATTTATCCAGCCACCTGGAACAGAATGAGGCCAAGCTTTCTGCATATTTGGAAAACAAAATAACTCAGTTTTAACTATACACTATTCTGATTTATTCCTCCGTGTGGGAGGAATTGACAGGAAGCCAGAAAAGTAGTATTAATTATCAATAAGTCATTCAGACGAAATAGAGACTATCCTTCACTTCACATGTTCTCACACTTCTGCACGATAACAAATCCTAGAAGACTATTAATATGCTATAGGAGTCCCTATCAGGGTAGGACAACATCTACAAAGCGGAGTAGACAAACGCTCACCCTTACAGACAATTATTCTCCGTCCTGTGGGATCCACACCCGCCCTTCCCACCTCCACCCGCCGCCTCCCCACCCGCATTTCCATGTGAGGTGTGAAGAAAGGATTGCTGGTGGTCAGCAGCGAAATAAGTAGAATCACCACTAAGCTTTTATGGACACTTCCTCCCCCTGTGTTCAGCCAGTGGCAAAACACGTGTCTCCTTTCTTTCCTCTACTCTTCATGCCTCCACAAGCATAAGGGATGTGTGCTCTAGTCGGGGCTTATAAGAATGAGGGTAGGAGAGGAAAGAGAATAAAGCTCAATATGAGCATGTAGAACTATAGACTAAGAGTGTTAACCGAGTTATGAAATGTAAGTAAACCAGTTGGTTTTAAAGCAATCAAGTTTGTGGTGCTTGGATAAGGGGGTGATTTAATAAATCTTTAAATTCATTGGTAGCCGCTCGGGTGTGACCTCATACTTCTAGGCTCTAAACTTCTTGGGAATCTATGAATAGAGCTATATGATCTCAGAACCCTTCTCAGAGTCAAGGCTCTTGATGCACTCTTTTACAATGTATTTCTTTAGAGAAAGGAATGCTTGACATATTTATGGGCCATAATTAAGGAACAAAACGTCTAAAGCAGTTCATCATACAATGATTAATTTGGGCACATGTTAAAGATGTCCAACCAACTTTAGTAAATCATTTTCTTGCAAAATCTGGCACAAACTCTGGAGCTCAGCCACAGAAACTGTCTTTAACCAGATTTTTGTATGACGAGTTATTTCAACTGAATAGAAGAACAGGAGAATGCTATCTGGTCCCTGAGACAAGTGCAAGTTCACTCACATAAAGCCAGCAGCAAAGGTGTTGGACAGCAAGGGCGCTCCACCCCCATACGCAGAGCTGGTCTCTCCTAACCAAACCTTCTTGTGGGGTCTGGTCTCCTCAACAGCCTATGTATGGAACAAGGAAAGTCTCCACGGTAATTGCAAACAAGCTGACCAAATATGGTGCTGAAGATTATTCAATATTCAAAACCTTGCATTCCCAGATCCATCTGTTCAATATAGTTACAAAATATTTTCATGGTCATTTAGGTCTAGGGCAATTAACTTTTATTGGAATACTAGGTGTGAAAGGAATGTAAATAATCCCATTCTTTTCTCATGGACTATGAGAGTTCACTCTACCAAAAGGCTATTGGAAGTGTTTTTAATTTCTAATTAACATACATGGGTAAGACCCGATACTAAGGGGAACTGAAGGTGAATAAAACCTAGTGCCTGCTCTCTAAAATTGGAAAAACATGTAAATTTATATACCTGTAGAATTTAGGACTAGCTAGACTACAAAATAAGGACTCTGGTTTTACATTAAACAGAAAAAAAAGACTATTACCTGGAAAATTTTTTGCACAGATGAAATAAAAGTGTCCAATACATCAGGGTTTAGAAAATCTTCTTTGGTAGCAATTCGCCCATTCAAGTAGTAGCTAAATTATTCAGAAAATATTCAGGAAAAAGTAACAAACTTTACTTTCTGCTTTTAATTGGCCACCCTTGCCCTCCTTTCTACTTCTTCCCACCTCTGTGCTATTAAAAAACAAAAGCAGAAGTTCTACTAAGCAGAGAACAAGATGGAAGGGGACCACTTATTCTGTCTTGAGAAAACATAGTCACAAATGCAGGTATTTGTGGGTTACCCATTCTTTGGCAAGCATATTCGTTTTAGCTACTATTAGCTACATCTATTCCATGACTTAAAGGATAGTGTACCTTGATCTTGTAGAAACTACCACGTTACTTAAAACAAGTTTAAATTTTTGTTTTATTAATATTAAGATCCTAGTACAATGCTGCTTGAGACAGTTTCTTATCGGGAACTATAAAGTCAATTAGCAATTAAATGAAAACAATTTTTTGAAAACTAGGTAATAAGTAAAGCTAGCTTTACTTTCTCAGTATTAACGGTAGGAGACATACTTACTGATGCCATGTAACTGAATCAATCACTTCTCCCCCAGCCTTCAGGAAACTAGAAAAAAAAATCAATTATGTTATCACTTAATCCTTATATGAACAATAAATGCACAAGAGTTGTCTTCCCTAGAAATAGGCTGGTTACTATTTTAGGATAAAGCAACACAAACTTCCTAATTCTGATACAAATTTTATCACAGGTGCCATTTGCCCCAAAATCTTTGGTATTCTGAGCCAGTCAATGTTTCCTCTTTTGGTAAACCTTCTAGTCAGGCAACAAATTGTTTAATAACAGGTGGTTTATTGAGGATTCTCCACCAAAGAAAAATATTATATTTAAGAAAAGTGGTTCTGCTTCCTCTAGCTCTTACCTCTTTAGCATCTTAACAGTCTTTCCTCGAGGCTGGCCAACATCAGGACCATAGAGTTTTGCATTTTTGAAAGCAGATTTTCCTAGAAGTTTATGCAACTCCATAAAATCTTTTCCTAACTGCAATCCATCGATGAAAATACCAGCCTTCTTCCGGAAACTGTTAGGTTCTGAAAGACAGCAATTCGCAAAATAATTGCTTACCTAGAAATTTTTTTTTATTTAAAAGCAAACATAAAAGCAGCATATAAAAGCAACAGAGAATTTTTCATATTACAAAAACTTAGAATCCAAAGTCAAGGAAAGTAAAATCTCCAGTTATAAAGAAGATATTCCAGGAAAATAAAAATATAAGTGATATAACTGAAGTATTGGGGGTAATAAAACAGTTGGAAATTAATAATTGGGATATTAAACTGGTGGATATTCAGGAAACAGTCTGTATTCAGTATTTAGTAACTTAATTTACTTTTTTTTTTTTTTTTTTTTTTTTGCGGTACGCGGGCCTCTCACTGTTGTGGCCTCTCCCGTTGCGGAGCACAGGCTCCAGACGCGCAGGCTCCAGACGCCCAGGCTCCAGACGCGTAGGCTCAGCGGCCATGGCTCACGGGCCTAGCCGCTCCGCGGCATGTGGGATCCTCCCAGACCGGGGCACAAACCCGCGTCCCCTGCATCGGCAGGCGGACTCTCAACCACTGCGCCACCAGGGAAGCCCTAATTTACTTTTAAAAAAAGATTGTGTGGGAGAAGATATTTAAAATCCTATTTCTACAATGTAATTAAAAGTCTTTCTGAGGGGCTTCCCTAGTGGTGCAGTGGTTAAGAATACACCTGCCAATGCAGGGACACGGGTTTGAGCCTTGGTCCAGGAAGATCCCACATGCCGCGGAGCAACTAAGCTCATGCGCCACAACTACTGAGCCTGCATGCCACAACTACTGAAGCCTGCATGCCTAGAGCCTGTGTTCTGCAACAAAAGAAGCCACCACAATGAGAAGCCCGTGCACTGCAAAGAAGAGTAGCCCCTGCTCGCCGCAACTAGAGAAAGCCTGCGCAGAGCAACGAAGACCTAACACAGGCAAAAGTAAATAAATAAAATAAATCAATTTATTTTTTTAAAAAAGTGTTACTGAGAATTGTAGGTGCAAATTATATGTGCATGTGAGTCTGGAAGTAGCAAAGCTGAAGGGAGGGGAGGGAGGCATGGAAAGTGTCCAATCTACTTCCCAAATTACCTTACTCTTCTCCTTCACCCCAGAAACCAGAGCTTCCCTTTGCAAAATGGTGCCCGAGGAAGAGGGGCACATGATGACACTCTTTTATCTTACTCTGAAGAGTAGAAGGAGGGAGCTGGGCATGGGTAGGGTAGAAAGGTAGGGAAGGTGAGATGTACAGAGATGGGTAAGGATGGGTTCAGACGACCTATTATTCACAGAGTTGCTGCAGTAAAGTTGTTCAGCATCTAACTAAGATATGGTTGCCTTGACCCTTCCTTTTATTCTGTTTTCAGGGCTTCAACTTGCCAGTTATCCTCAGCAACCCAATCCCAAAATCTGCTGCTAGACTTTACCATAACACATACCACTATAGACATGTATCACTTCTTTGCTTGCTTTCTGGTCGGTCTGCCTCCCTACCTCTAGAACAGAAGTCTCAAGAGAGCAAGGACCTCCTACTAGAGCCAGACTGCCTGGGTTCAAATCCTAACTCCTGTAAGATTCCTCTCACTGATAATTGCCCAGCATCACACTGCTATTTAGCTAACCTTTTTGTGCCTCTTTTGTCATCTATGAAATGAACGTCATAATTGTGTTCACCTCAGGGCAATTATAAAGATAAAATAAGCTAATACTTATTAAATGCTCAGAACAGTGCCTGGAATATAGTATGTGCTCATCATATTACCACATCTCACTTCCCATTTTATCTTCAGTTCCATCGGCTGATGTGTGAACAAAGCATTGTAAATATGTTTGAATGAATGTGGCTAATCACTAGCACTTTAGTTACAATTTATAAGTTCCTTACAATAAAAGAGTGACAAAGGAGACAATCAAGAGCTTGACGCAGGTACGACTCTGTACTGGAACTTCTAGCTTGAACCCATTATGAGTGTTGGGATGGGGTTGCTGAGATTGACAAGTTGAGAACAGAGGAAGGAATGGAAAGGTAAAAGCAAACTGCTTGAGTCCAACCTGCCAAGCATCAGAGGTCTAAGTGACCCTGAAGGTCTCAAGGGAACCAGGGAGCTGTGGAAGTGCTCAAATGTAACGTAAACTGGGATTAATGATAGGTTCTGGGATGCATAAGGAGTTTTCTGCCACAAGTAATTCCAAACTCACACCACTGAGCACTTACACAAATATTCCAAGGCAAAAAGCATGTTTGCTATTATTAAAAAGAAGGTCATAGATAGGAACAAATAATGCCAAAAGGGAAGCTCCTTATTATTGAAATGTTCCCCGGGTGGGGGCAGGGGAGCACTTACCATTGCCTAGTTCCCAAGAAATGTTATAACTCTTGGAAGAGCAGTAGTCCAGGAGTAACTGAGCATTGGAACTGTTCCAGTGCAAATCTGCAGTTCGTAGTAATGCATTTAGACCAAAGATCAGGTCCAGTCCTGAGCAACTGGCAAAAGTATACAGCATATCCACTGAGCTTCCTAAAAGAAAAATGTTGCCATTTCGTGGTTAGGTCAGCACCAGAGTGCCGAAGTGATGAAGGCCTCCAGATTTGCTCCTCATAATGAATTGCTATTTCTGTTGTTAAATGGAAGGGATTCCAATGAGTGCTTATAATTATGAATGCGTCAACAAAATTGGACTGGCAAATTTAAAAAATGTAGATATTACTTTATTTGCTTCAGCTGTTGAATCAAGTCCTATGGAAGGTACCAGAGGCTTTGGTCTGGCACTTGGCTTTTGTTCAAGTGACCTCAGGTGAACTGGGGAAAGTGCAGTGTACAGCTCAGGGCTCAACATGCACAGGCCAGAGTTTCATGAGTCAGCACAAACCCCACCCTTCATAATCTAAATATCTCCACTCATAAACTCAGTCACAAAATAACTTGGTAACTTTGATTACATTTTTTAGAAGTTTTTGAAAAATTCTTGAATATAATTTATTAATTCAAAATAAATGGAATTTTACATTAAAAAATTGGCCTAGGGCTCTAAGGCTGTGGTTTCCAAACTCTGCACCAAGGCATTCTGGGGAGTGAATTCTCTGGTACAGTTTAGCAAATAAAAATACAGGACATCTAGCTAAATTTGAACTTCAGATAAATAATGAATAATTTTTAGCATATGTCATGTACATTATTTGAGAAATACAGCAAAGAAATTATTGTTTATTTGAAATTAAAATTTGACCAGGCGACCTTACTCACAGGGGCACTGCAGGATCTTTTAAAATTGCAAGGGAATGCATCAACATCTGTTGGACATGACGAGAACTGTTACTATTAGGTTGTTTGAACCTAACAGCTTAATTGAAACTCTCAGGTATTTCTTTTGGGCTAGATGTGCTGTGAAAAAAATTACTGAGTCACTAAGGAGTTATTAAAGCTTTGGAACTTTTGAACTCAGCTTTTTAACCATTAACTAACCTATAATCTCTGTTTGAGAGTGGCAATGTCTTTTTGAGTGTTTAAATCAGTTATTATCTGCATAGATCTGGTGATCTTAATGTATATTTAGAGATATCTATTAAACAGAAATTCACTTCCCTAGTTTAAAAAAAAATCTCTATCTGGCAAACTTATACCCTTTCTCCTTCAAAGTGGCTCTGTTTCTAAGTCTTCAGCCTGAACTACTTGGATTACCAGAGTGAAACCCTAGGTTTAATACTGCCCATAATGGTTGAGGGGTGGTAACAACACTAGCAAGCTATTTTAGGTGTTTTTGATATTTGCTGTGTCACCCACGTCCACAAAACTGCTGCCTATCATTAAGGAGTTACAGACATTGGGGTCTGAAAAGCTCTCTGAGTCCTAGCCTGTTCCTGGGATCTTAGGGCCACAGTGGAGGACGACAACGTGGGACTTTGGGATTATGGAGTCCTCCCCAAACCTCCACCCTCATTTTTCTATGAGGAAACTGACACCCAAAGAAATAAAGTGCTTTGCCCAATATCACATAGCTATTTGGTGACAGTGCCACAATAATAGAGTCTGTAATAAAGGCCCTGTGACTGTCTTAGTCACAGTTATCTTTTAGACATATACTGCTAATCATGTTGTAGAAGGTGTCCTAAATCAGGAATCATAGATCTGAGCTCCCAGCTCCACTATCCCACTTATAGACTGACTGATCAGGAGTGACCCCTTTACCTGCATGAGCCCTGGCTACAGATCTACAATCCTGGAACTAGTACCATCATCCATCTACCTCACAAAACCAAGTTGAAATAGCACATGTGAAAACCCTTTGTAAGCCATAAAAAAACTCTTACAGATATAAAGCACTATTATTGCCTAGACCTTCTACAAGATTATGGCATTTTCAAAAAACATAGAATGTTTGCATTTTTGAGTATTTATTCAGCTCATTCCTTACTCTTCCTCTATTTCCTCATTTTTCCAAAAACACTTTGAATTTAAGTAGCTTGAAATTCTATTATATGCCCTCTGTAACAGTAACATCTCCTAGAATAAGGGCTGTATATTACTGAGTTAAAATCCACTCTTAAAAATAAAACCCACCCAGCCTATTCCCTCCTCAAAATAAGAAATCTCACAGATAATTATCCAATTCCCAGTCATTATCCAATCTCTTATCTCTTACTGTATGAAAGGGTGGAAAGATCCCTGGAATAAAGACAATCTAAATGACACATTATACATTGGCACTGACTATTATACCATTTTTGTTAACATAAATGTGTCCAGCATCCAGTGTGGGAGTGGGATGTTGAGGAAGAAAGGTGGAGAAGAAGGAGAAAAAAGAATTAGCTCATTAAATATTATTATTTTAATAAGGGAGTCCTCCTTTCTGTAATTGCAAAATTATACCTGTAACATTGTTTCCTTTTCCTGCCCAGACAGGTTTACAGTATGAATCTATATTCTCATGACAAACGTTTTTGTCATTTTCTACTTAAGTGAAACACACCATCCAATGGGTCCTGTAATTAGAAAACACCTATATCTTCTAGGACACCTGTTTTAAAGGTGCAGGCCATTAAGCAATTAGCACAATAGACTTTTGCTATCTCTTCCATTGTTCGATGCCGCATCATACGATGTTACTCAGGCATTACCAACCTTAGCCACAGATGCAGAGCCATGTGTAGAGACACCTATTGGCTTTTTAGATACTTTGCCCAGACCAAATGCAGTAGATTTCTTTTTTTTAAGATTTTTTTAATGTGGACCACTTTTAGAGTCTTTATTGAATTTGTTACAATATTGCTTGTTTTACGTTTTGGTTTTTTGGCCATGAGGCATGTGGGATCTTAGCTCCCCAACCAGGGATCAAACCCATACCCACTGCATTGGAAGGTGAAGTCTTAACCGCTGGACCGCCAGGGAAGTCCCATAGATTTCTATCTATATGTTTCTAATACATGCAGATTAAAATAGAAAATTTCAAATCAGAAGTCAAATATGTCCAAATACAAATTAACTATGTGTATTTGTTATACATTTTAGCATTGCCAATAGGGTGGCTGGAATTATACTGACCCAACTACATAGTTAGTAAAAGAAGGGCTTTCCCCTGGTGCAGAAACTATGAAGGCCCCGGTCCCAAAGGCAGGAAAAAGATGGTGAAAACCTACCATCTTGGCTCCAAAAAGATCACGTGAGGTAGCAAATATTTTTAAATAAAAATTTAGGACTTCCCTGGTGGTGCAGTGGTTAAGAATCCGCCTGCCAATGCAGGAGACACGGGTTCAAGCCCTGGTCTGGGAAGATCCCACATGCCACGGAGCAACTAAGCCCGTGTGCCACAACTGCTGAAGCCCACGTGCCTAGAGCCTGTGCTCTGCAACAAGAGAAGCCACCATAAAGAGAAGCCTGCCACTGCAACGAAGAGTAGCCCGGCTCGCCGCAACTGGAGAAAGCCCACGTACAGCAACAAAGATACAACACAGCCAAAAAAAAAAAAGTTAAGGTAAATTGGCATATGCTTAAGATGACCGAGAATAAAAGTATAAAGCTATAGGTTACCTAATACCATAGGGTCTTCTCCTAGCAGGCCTATATCAGATGATTAATTACAAATAAGGCCTTCCTGCTGTGGGTCTCTCGGACTTCTGTCATCCCTTTAATGGGATCTGAGAAGGCCCTGTCCTGCCAAATTCTGTTCAACCATAGATCATGTTATTAAACCGTTAGCATAGCTCCCCCCGCCACCCTCTGCTTTAAAATGCAAAAAATAATTTAGAGGACCACATTTTCTATTAGCATATAACCTATTTTCTGATTCCTTATGTGTTACTTTTCCCCTTACCTTATAAATAAAAAATATAAAAACAAAAAATCCAAAAATAAAAAATCCATTGTACACACTGGAATCTAGGTAGCGTATAGTAAAATCTTACAAAGAAATAATTTACTGTAAATAATGTACTCTTAGAAATGTTGACTAACCCAAACTAACTTCAAGATCATTTATTTTTCAGAAGTCAAAAGAAGACAGTTGTAGCGTATCTAAGCAGGTTATTTTCTTAACTGAGATCTGGGGCAACATCATCCCTTAGTTGGGTATAAAACATCAACTTGCGGATAAAAATATATTTCATAGTTAGATAAGGATTGCTTGTTTCAGTTGTTTTAAAGCCCTGCATGACATCATCCCATTTAAACACCGGAAAAGTGTTTTCATGAATGGAAATAAATTCCTGGTTAGTTGAGCTAGTCCTGTGTTTTCAAACCCACAGGAAAGAAAATGAGAAAGCTGCCCTGCCAGTGATACACAACACATCACTGGCAGGGCAGTGGCTGCTTCTTGGAGGGGAAACAGAATGAACAATGAGGTGTGAATGGTTTCACATTTTACTCTTCACACTTTTATATTTTACTTTTACACAAGGAGTATATCCATGTCTTCCTTGACTTCCCAGTTCTTCAGAGCAGTAAAGGTCATTATTAGCTTGTGAATGAATGATTCTATATTTCACTCCGTGGCTAGTAGGCAAAGTCAGGTGAAGAAAAGTAAAAAACAGAAGTTTGGGGTTGAAGATTGCCCATTAACTCTTGCTAACATTTGAGGATTATGCAGCTTTACACAACTGCTATAGGGCTCATTAGATTCAAGCCCAAGTTCAAGGCATCCAAATATTTTGGGGGCTGGGACACTTGCAGGGGTCCTTTCATTTCTTACTTGAGTAGGTACTGTTCTTGAACTTTTTCTGATACTGTTCTCTGAGTAGCAACTGCTCCTGGAAGGGCCATTCCAACTTCAACCTCCTCTCCACATCAGAAGGGACGGATCCAGATTCGCAAATATCTGCAAATGGAGTAAAAAATTTAGAGAATCTATTTTCACAATGATACGGTTGAAATGCCATACACTTATTTAGTTAGCTATTTATGCGACTAAAGCAGGATAATTGAGTTTCTGGTTGTTAAGTATAACATCGGAGAAGGATATATTCTGCTATACATGTCAAATTTGCTGGCTAATCAATTACCACAAAAAAACAGCCAAAGGGCAGGTTTCTGAAGAAACAGTGGACATATACTGGACATAGATACATTGGACATAACTTCAAGTTATTTAGCAATTCAGAAGGCTCCTCAGAAACCTGAAATTACTAGAGAACCCACAGGAAAAAAACATAGTTCAGTTCTCTTAAGGTTCACTTTCAACATATATAGAAATTTGTTTTACAGGACTATATCTGCTTTGTGGTGATTTCCTCTTGCCAAATGGTAGGACAGGGAATGTTGACTTTTATTCCTTCAAATTTGGTATCATCAAAGCTCCTGAGACCACAACATGGGTACTTGGAAAATACACCACTATCCTATCAGTCAGACTGTGCTTCCTTATCACAAGGCAGCAGGGCTGCCGGGGGCGGCTGCCACGACCGGCTGACCCGCCAGTGACTTCCTTTCTGGGAAGCTGCACATTCTGGCTCTCTGACAGCGGGTGCCTCATCCACCCCTGTGCTCACAAAGGATGTTTCTGAAGCACTTGGATAACCCCAGTGATCCCCCCCCCCACAGCATGAAGAAAAATGATGAGCAAAGGACAGTTTGCTATCTAAATTTATGAGAGCTTTTGAATGCATATGACTGGTGAGAAAGGGCCAGGTCTAAACATATTCCAACGTGTTATACTAAGAAAACTCTCCTTTTTTCATTTTTTCTAATTACTATTCTATCAGTTGGCACAGTTATTGATTAATGGTTCTAAAAACTTCCTAACTGCAGAAAATAAACAGAAGGAAATATGTAATATATAAAATAATAAAATATTGTTCATTTATATATATCATAATTCATTATTGTAATTCAATGATGTATATGGTTTTTTAATAACTGTTTAGATAATGATTTAGCTTCCATTTGATGTCTGTATAGCACTTACGAAAGACACAGGGCAAATCCTCGTGGCGCCTCAGGGTGTTTCTCAGATGAAGCCCACAGACTCCCAATATCAGAATCACCTGAGGAGCTTGCTAAACTTGTAACCTAAGGTTGGATCCCAAGAATCCAAATATTCAAACTCACCCCAGGTGATTATGTCTAGTCAATAAAGTTTGAGAACCACTGCCCAACAAATCAAGTCTTGAAATCCATTCTTAGAAGCAGAGCATATCTCCATGTCCCCTTATCACACCTTTCATCCACATTTTTTGGAATAAATGGGTTTCAATCAGTGCTGTGTCTTGAGCAGGAAATACTCTTTTTGTTTTGGTGCATTTCTACTCACAGGCCCCTCTAGGCAGCTCTGTCCTTTTAGCTACAATCATTGTTCTGTTTACACCACAACTAACTCTCCCCTGCCCTAATGTTGTGTCCAGCACACCATCCCCCCGCCCCAATGTCTCACATTCATGAAAACATCAGGAGGAGGAAACCTGCCCACAGCTTCCTCCTTTTGTATAGGTGCCTCCACGGGTCTGCTGGGAGCCCCTCATCTCTTATTAATTGTTAGATGTGAGCAATAGCTCTTCTCTGAGAATGCCCACGACTGACTCAAGTTAACTCAGATATATGGTTAATCTTTAAAGTTTCACCCTGGTTGACTTGAGATTGCCAGTAACTTCTCTCTTCAAAGGTTGGTTCCTTCTTGGGATCAAAAATGAGAAAGTCCGTCTTCGTGCCACCAAATCTCAGGTATGCGGGAGACAAACCTCTGGCTAAAGTACGAAGCTTTGAAGAACTGTTATGAAGACAAGCAAGAAATTAAAATTATTTTTTCCAAGACAATACAGTCAAACACATTTACTCCCTTCTCTCTTGGTGGACCCATTTCCTAATAGCTGTTCAGGCCCTGGAGGGAGAAATATTGCTCTAACAGGGACATTGTCTCAATCGGAATCTTCCTAATTGCAAGGCTGCTCTTCTAGGCACCTGAGAAAACTTGGAGCTCTGACTCGGGCAAGAGCTTATATTTCAACTTGACAAGCAGTATAATGTTCAGTACTTTCAAAAAATTCATAACCTTTTGTGATTCATGGAGGAAAAGAGGTGAGAGAGTGGAAAGATGACTCTGTTTCTTTGAAAAATAGATTGTCTTCAAAAATATATGTTCCCAGAGAAGTTCATAAATGATTGGGAGTCCTCCTCCTCTCCCTGACCAAGCCCCACCTCCAACCCAAGGAAAACCTTCCTGTTAAATTTAAGTCAAATGACTTAGAACGATGTAAGATTCTAATTCCTACCCACCTAGGACACTTCCAATTCAAGCAATTCTAAATGCATATGTCATCAAGCCCCAAACGCTCCTGATAGGTACCTATTATGCACTCAGAATGGTACAGAATGCTATAGAATGGAATTAGAATGATTTATAATTCCTTCTCTCAGAGAGATGAAGATGTCATGAATATTTAAGTGAACAAAACTAAAAAAACAGAAGACCCAGGTAACGGGGACACTTGCCATGTATTTCTGAAGCCTCACATATGTGATCCTGGCTTCAGTGTTCTCTGGAAAGCTCTTAAAACACATGGAACCAATGCTGTGTGTTCTCAAAATGGCCCAGTTAATTAGTTTACATTTGGGTTTATTTCAAATCGGAAAATCATGCCAGGAGGACTATCTAATTGCCAGTATTTCTTGACATCCTAGGAACTGAAGACAGGACCTAAAATTTAAAATTTCAATGTGTGCTCCTGCTTTAACTATATATAGTGCTATGTAAAATTTCTGTAAGATTTCTTTATTTTTGCTTAGGAAAGAGACATTAAAAGGTGGAAATTGACCAAAGGATAAGTTTCTTGCCTTAAAAACTTTAGCGATTCCTACTCACCATTTTTTTTTTGTTTGTAACATGAAAGCATTTACAGTACTACCTAGGCACTTTTGCCTTCATGAACCTCTTCCACCATAAAAATTTTTTTAAATTATATTTTGTGATGATATTCATGTAAAGACAAATATGTTAACATTATATATTAAAACATTTTCTTTGACCTAAAAGTTCATTTTCTTTGGAACTTAAAAGACCTTGAAATTTTTTTTTTTTTGACCTTGAAATATTTTTGAGGGCCCCTGAACCTATTGTGGGTCCTGGCATGAGGAGATGTAGCACAAAGTGAGACTTCAGGGATGTTATCTACATGGAATTGACTGAAATACCTGACAGTACCAAAGAACTCTGGGAAGGATGGCATCTGCCAGGAAATCCTCAGAACCTCTTGAAGATAAATGGGAATGTTCGTCTGAACTGAGTAAGGATTCAGAAGAAAGCCATTTCCACTATGCTATGAACCCAAATAAAACTAAACTGTAGGGACTTCCCTGGTGATTCAGTGGTTAAGATTCCAATGCAGGGGGCATGGGTTCAGTCCTTGGTTGGGGAACTAAGATCCCATATGCCTCGAGGCATGGCCAAAAAATGAAAAAAATAAACTGTAGGAAGGGGGAAAGCACATTATTGTTTAATGGGTACAGAGTTTCAGTTTGGGAAGATGAAACAGTTCTAAGATGGCTGGTGGTGATGGCTGCACAACAATGTGAATACACTTAATGCCAGGGAATTCTGCACTTTAAATAACCACAACTTTTACTATTAAAGGAACATAGACATAGTGTGATTTCAACAATGAAAATAATATATATATAGAAGGAGATAACAGGAGTCATAATTATGTGATGAAATGGATGGTAGACTCTTTCCTATTGCTTTTATGTATTTTTCACATTTTCTATAATAAGCACAAAATATTTTAATTCATACAAGATGACTCTGTGTGTGTGTGTTTCTGTCTTTTTAAGAATAAGTGAGGGCTTCCCTGGTGGCAAAGTGGTTGAGAATCCGCCTGCCGATGCAGGGGACATGGGTTCGTGCCCTGGTCCAGGAGGATCCCGCATGCCGCGGAGCGGCTGGGCCCGTGAGCCATAGCCTCTGAGCCTGCGCGTCTGGAGCCTGTGCTCTGCAATGGGAGAGCCCACAACAGTGAGAGGCCCGCGTACAGCCAAAAAAATAATAATAATAATAATAATAATAAGTGAAAAAAAACAAGATTTACTTAAAGGAGACATAGTCATCCATTAATTTATTCAATAAATATTCATTGTAGGTGCACTCTGTGTCAGGCATTATGTTAGTTGCTGGGGCTACAATGGCAAACAAAAAAGCCAGAGGTAGCTGCTGTTCTCATATAATTTATAGTCCAGTGATATATATATATATATATATATATATATATATATATATGAACAAGTAAATAGGCAATTCCAAAACAATGCTATCAGAACATACAAAGAGGATCTTAACCCAGACTTTGCCCTAGAGGTAGGAAGTGGTTAGAGGTTTTGCAGGGGCAAGTGTCTTCACTGTTAGATGTTCAAAAGGAAAAAATCTTATCCAGATCGAAGATAGTGAGGTGGGATTGAAGAAAGTGTTCCAGGTGTAGGGCAAACACCAGAGGTAGAAGAAGGGAATATGGCACCACCGAAGAGCTGACAGGTGTGGCGAGAGCCTAGAGACTGGGGACAGCGAGGTGCTGGGAGAAGATAGAGTGGAGAGGCAAGCAGGACCATATCATGGAGGGCTTGTAAGACACCATGTCCAGGAGTTCCAATTTTATATCAAGGCAGTGGGGAGCCATGGAAGGATTTAAAGCAGTGGAGTGCCCACACCAGACTTTTATTTTAGAAAAGAATCTCAGGCTGCAGTGTAAATAACTGAAAAGAAGGACCAACACTGTGGTCACATTAATGTAGACAGAAAGTGATGGGCTGAGGTAAGGTAAAAACAGTGGGGATGAAGAGAGGGATAAATTCAAGATACATATGGAGACAGAAATACTAGATTTGGTGTTTAACTGGATGTTGGAGAAGAGTCCAAGATCAGCCCTGGGAAGCATCTGGAAGATGGGAATATCATTTGCTGAGATGAAGAATAGGTGATAGACTGGAGATGGGGAGGAAGGTGGGGGCAGAGCACAGTGCTGTAGAATTTAACATGCCAGTGAAAACCAAAAAACATTGCCATTAGGCCCTTGGCCATGTGTGCCTGGAGCTCAGAAAACACATAAAGGCGAGGTGTAGACTGGAGGGTCCTCAGTCTAGAAGCCAATGACTAGTGAATCCCTAGCCCACAGGTGCAGAGATGTTGCCCTAAAACTGATACAAGGAACTCCCTCAGAGTCACTCTGGGCTGGCCCTGTTCCACTGCTTTTGTCCAGGCACCAATTCTGGTCCTCGATTTTGATTTTGATTGTGTTTGATGATAGGGGAAGCTCATTTAGAATTGTGTAACTGGTATCTGTAAGGAATTGAGACGGGAGAGACTGGTGCTGTCTGGGAAAGGAAGGGAAAGTGAGCATCAGGGAGGAGCTGTGGTATCACAAGACGTGCGTCTGTGCACGGCCTTGCTCAGAGGCCTGAGGATCAGAGCCTGTTTCCCAGAAGTGGTGACGGTACCACCTCGGGTTACTCTCGACCACATTACCCTGCCGTTATGTTCTTCACAGAGTTCATCACTCTCTGAAATTAGCTTCCTTTTTTGTTGATGTGGTTTACTATCTATCCCCACTCCTGAGCTAAGCTCTGTGAAAGCAGGGACTCTGTATGGCTCATCAGAATCTCCTCAGCACCTAGATGAGTACCTGGCCCGCAGCTGGTGCTTAATAAATATTCGTCAAGTGAATGAACAGTTAAGTCCAGTCTGATGAAAGGGCAAGTGGGCCCAGACAAAGACTGTTTTCTGAACAAAATTAAAACCCAGTGCTACGGCTCCTGCCAAGTAAAGGAAATCACATGTTTCGAAGTATTGGTATGAAGGACCTTTTTGTTTGTCTCCTTTGTAATGGAATATTTTCTTGTTTTGAGATACAATTTTGATACCCTCTGACAAAAACCAGATTTAAAACAGCTGCAGGGCTTCCCTGGTGGCTCAGTGGTTGGGAGTCTGCCTGCCGATGCAGGGCACGTGGGTTCGTGCCCCGGTCCGGGAAGATCCCACATGCCGCGGAGCGGCTGGGCCCGTGAGCCATGGCCGCTGAGCCTGCGTGTCCGGAGCCTGTGCTCCGCAACGGGAGAGGCCACAGCAGTGAGAGACCCGCGTACTGCAAAAAAAAAAAAAACCCAACAAAAAACAGCTGCAAACTTGTCATAAAAACAAAATTGATCAAAGGTACAGTATTTCTATCATATACAGTAAAAAGAAAGGGGGGAAAAAATCCACCGGCATCAGCACTGCCACCACAACGACGTGGAAATAACAAAAGAACACGTAGAAGCAGCTGCAGATATTCCATTTCTGGAACAGTTTGTTAGGGGAAAGAAACGTCTGCAGGTATTTTTATTTTACCTTATGTGTAAAAATAAGTTGCTTATCTCTGACACAAAAGCAGAGATGAGTTGGAGCCACCCTGCACTGACTCGTACAGCTTGTGAGAGCCAACTGTTTCGTTCTGAGAACCAGCTGTTAAACTGTTGGCAGTTTGAAGTCAGCCATGGTGGGGATATTTATACTACAGAAATCAGAAAAAAACCATAAATCAGTCTCCTCTCCTCCCAGAGAGCCAGTCGTGAAACATTTTCTGGCACACCACTGCATGAAGTGGTGTGAAACCATGGAAGTGGGTGAAACCACTCAGGAGATTATGTGAAGTAAAAAAGAAGACCTAGGTCAGAAGTCTGAGGAACATCAACACTGAAGATAAGCTAGAAGAAGAGGTGGAGAAGAACCGTTAGAGAGATGGTGGAAATCCCCAGAAATGGAAGTGACACAGGGATGAGTGTTTCCAATGTCAACCTTGTCAAATGCTTCTGGGAGACTGTATTGGTTTGCTAGGGCTGTAGTAACAAAGTACCACAAACTGAGTGGCTTAAACAGTGGAATGTATTGTCTTATAGTTCTGGAGGCTAGAAGTCAAATCAAGGTGTTGGCAAGGCCATACTCCCTCTGCAGCTGCTGGGGGAAGATCTGTTCCAGGTCTTTTTCCCAACTTGGGGTAGTTCCCTGTAGCAGCATAACTCCAATCTGCACAGGGGGTTCTCTGCGTGTATATGTCTGTCTCCACATTTCCCCTTTTTATAAGCTCATCAGTCATATTGGATTGGGGCCCACTCCATTCCATTATGACCAATTCTTAACTAGTTATGTCTGCAATGACACTATTTCCAAATAAGGTCACAGACTGAGGTACCAGGGGTTAGGACTTCAGCATATGAATTTGGAGGGGACACCCAGACATTCAACCCATAATAGAGACAAATAAGATAAGGATTGAAAGGTAATCATTGGATTTTGCAATGAAAGGTCACTGATGATGTGGGAGAGATTGATTTTATGACACGATGATGGGGACATCATGAGCGTGGACCAAGGAAGGCATGGTTAGGAAGAAAGGCTGCAAAGGGGAGGAGAAAGAGGGTGGTGAATGCAGAGGCACACGTGCTGGAGGTGTTTGAGATGGGAAAGACTTGAGGATGTTTCTATGCCGAGAAAAAGGATCCAACAAAAAGGGAGAGGTTAAAGATACAGGAGAGAGATGATTGCTAGAGCAAAGTCCTTGGGGAGGGGAGAGGATCCACAGCAGTGCTAGAAGAACTGGGCTGAGAAGAGAGAAAGGAAGAAAGCTAGAGGTAGCCATGCTGTCTGCAGGTTCGACTGCAGGAAGAAAAGGAAGTTCCTACCTAGTGACTTCATTTTCTTTGGGAAAGAGAAATGCGGTCATAGACTAAGAGTGATGAAGTAGAAGTGGGATCAGAGTCTTGAAGGAAGTGGAGAATGAGAGAGGCCAGAAAAGGAGTGTTAAGGAGTAGCATTAAAGGCCAAGTAAGTCTGGAGGCCAGGAATTTACAGTACATCAAGCCGTGTCACTGAGAGATTCCCCTCTGCCCCCAAGAGCATAATAGCGGTGCTTTGCAGGGTGGCCACTAAGACTAGAAGCAGAGGCAAATACCTATAAGGGGCTTATTAATATGCATGACAGTACATGATTAGATAATATTTTCCATTTACAGACCTATGGCCACCTTATAGATTCCAAACAGGGAAAATATAGTTAGACTAAGCTAGGTTTGGGTTTTAGCAAGAAGAAAAATGGGGCAGGAGTTTGGGGAATATTATCATAAAAATGATTCATGTGATAAATCAAGGAGCTCACATCAGATATGGAAGAAGTAAAAGGAAGAGGCTATTCAGTGGAGGTACTTAAAAAATAGTTGTGGTGGGATCCACAAAGTAAAAAAAAGCTAAGAGGGTAAGGAGTACAATCCAAGAATGGGAGATTTCAATTTAAGATTTCAGATGTCGAAAGGTTCTTAGTTATGGAAAGAGTCAAGACATGGCCATGGCAACAGGTAAATGAAATGGTGTGTTTTAGGAAGCTGCCCCTTGCCCCCAGAAAAGTGCCCTATTTTTTGCATTTGCCAATTTTCATGGTGTAAATATTCCCATCAAGGCTGATTTCAAGGTAATGGTGTTGATGTCACTGAATGTGGAGTTGGGAAGAAATGCACACAGTTCACCAGCTGGTGGAAACTGGCTCCAGTAAAACACTGAGTGAAGATTATAAGAAAATGTGGGTGTGAAGAAACTGAGAGACAGTATTCAAGTGGACTTGAAGTCATCTAGGATGGCGGTGGGATGTCAGAGTGCAGAGGAAACTGTGAGATCGATGTGGATCTTCAGTCAATAATGAAGAGTGAGTAAGAGGAGAGCAGAGTTCGGTCTCAAGGAGCATAGGAGGAGAGCCAGACATGGAGATAGCAAACCTCACACTGGATCAGGACAGTCATCTCTAGCAGGCATCAAGTTATCCAAACTGAGTGTTTTACACACTTTGCATAGATTATTTCACTTAATGCCCAAACAACCCAAAGAGGTAGGTGTCATGATTACCCTCATTTTACAGACAAGGAACCTGAACAAAAGCAGGCTAGGTAATTTGCCCAAGGTAACAAGCCAATGGGGATTTGAACCACAGCAATCGGAGTTCAAACCAGTGGGCAATTATCTAGAAGCTACACTGGGGAATGGGGGAGGGTTGCAGCATGGGAGAATGCACAGCTTCTACTCCAAAGGGCTACTTCAGAGAAGTAGCTGCGTCTACTTCTCCACTTGGGTCTTCAAAAGAAGAGCCAAGTTTTAGCTAGGGCAAAGAGGAGGCAGGAATATTCTCCAGGGAAAATGGAGCAGGGTTACCATGCAAAGGGCTCTAGGCTGAACAATGAAAGACTTTGTAGAGGAAGGTCACAGTGAGCGCTGCTCAACCAGGGGAAAGCGCAGAGTCTCAGGGCTCAGAAACTCAGAGCCTGTGGCTTGTTGATTGTTCTCAGTTTTCTGTTTCTCTGGCTGTGGTTCTTTCTCTCAGCAACAGGCACAAAGACGGCCTGAGGTTATTTCCAACACTGGTTATCAAAACATGCATTTGACATTGATAATAAGTGCTTTTCTAATATGGAAGGCAACTTTGTCCATGAAGATGCAGGAATCTGATTATTGAAAGTTATTAATAATACATGTTTATCAAATTGGCAAAAAGGGATGAACTTTGCTGAAATAAAATAAGCAAATCCTTATGAAATGCAAGCACAGCTACATTTTCACTGCAATCGCTGTGTAGCACCACCGTTTTTGCTCTGTGATTTCTACCACTGACTCAGTGCTCTAAGTTTTACCTTGAATTAGTGAACTGTGCTTGTATTGAAATGTGGCTGCACTGCCAAGACAGTAACCACGTGCAGCTTGAAATGTGGCTAGTCTGAACTGAGTTGTCCTGGGAGTATAAAACGTACACCAGACTTTGAAGACTTGGTTTGCAAAAGAGTGTAAAACATCTGATTAATATTTTCTATAGATTACATGTTGAATGATAATAATTTGGATATTTTGTGTTTAGTAAGATATACTATTAAAAATAATTTTACCTGTTTCTTTTTTCCCTTTTTTAATATGGCTACTAGAAAACTTTAAATTACACTATGTGGCTTACTCATGAGGCCCACATTCTATTTCTATTTAGCCCTACTGGTCTCTGTCCTCCCATCTTTGAGGGCCAGGGCCTCTTGGGAGCTCTGCATGTAGTCGGGCTTAGGAAGCTTTTGACTGGGTTGTTGATGAGTTACCTCCAGGAAGAGGGCAAACTGAAAAGATGCTCCTTCCTGATTCTAGATTGTTCTACCATTGGCATTTAAGTTCTGTGTACCCCATGTTCTTTAACTGCAAATGTGGGGAAAATAAAAAAAAACAAACCCAAAACACATCCGTTTGCCACTGTTGGGAAACCAGAACCGTGCCATCTGACTGAATTTGCTTGGGCCTCTTTTGAAGTACCATAGCAATATGGGCCCTGATTCTCCTGTTCTCAAGACAGTGCTTCTTTTCATTACATCAGTGTTCTCAATTTGTTTCCAGACAATCTTTTTCTACCATCCCTCCTCTGCTGCCTTCAAAAAATATGAACTGCTTTATTTTCTTTTTGTGTACTCGTGTGTCTACAATTAGCATCTGGCTTCAAATTCTGTTCCTTCATGTCATAGCTGGCTGGCCGTGGGCAAGGTGTTGAATCTCCCTGGCCTCAATCTCTTCATTTTAAAAATGGGGATGATAACAGTACTGACCTCACAGTTTTGTAGCAAGGACTAAATGAATTAATGCCTAGGAGGTGCTTAGAACAGGGCCTGGCCTATGACGGTGGTTCAATTAGTGTCAGCTTTTTTTTTTTTTTTTTTTTCTTTTTTGCAGTATGCGGGCCTCACTGTTGTGGCCTCTCCCGTTGCGGAGCACAGGCTCCGGACACGCAGGCTCAGTGGCCATGGCTCACGGGCCCAGCCGCTCCGTGGCATGTGGGATCTTCCCGGACCGGGGCACGAATCCACGTCCCCTGCAGCGGCAGGCAGACTCTCAATCACTGTGCCACCAGGGAAGCCCCAGTGTCAGCTATTTTTATAATCCTCTCCTTCTTAGTACTTCAGCTTTCATCTGCACAGCTCTTGCCGTCTTCACCCAAGCAGCTTCACTCTTGAGGAAGTGAAATACAACAATACCCATCTGACTCTCTGCTCCTGTGATAGATGATAAGCCCTGTGTTGTCTTTTGAGATGGAAGCTAAATAGTCTGTCTTCTGAGATGGCCAGGTCACTTTGGGCACTGTGTCAGCCATCCTGGGGAGATGGACACTCAGACCCTAATTCAGAAGCTCTGTCTCAGGTGAGAAGGGGAGGGAGCTCATTCTTCTTTGAGCTGCAGTCTGTAAGGTCTCCGCTGAGAATAGTGTGGATGCCTCTGGGGAGAAGGCATGGAAAACAGCTTCTGCTCAGGGAAGGGACCTGGAGGGGTCAGGAGCCAGCCCTGGAGAGAAGCCCATAGGACCAGGAATACATTGTGTTTTGTAAACAAACAGTCTTATTGATTGCATGCTATGCTTTTTTGGTTTCCTTATCCTCCAGCTTTTAACAAAAAGGTGGAGGGGGGCGGGGAAGAAAGAGTGCTATGGGAAATTAAGAGATGTGTTTAAGAAGATGGAAGTTCTGTGTGTGTTTGGGGCTGGGGAGCATTGCTAGCAAGTTGGTTAGCTTGACTGCAGGGTGATCAGGCCTGGACCCCAAAAGTCATACTGTAGGTTTTTTCTTTTGGGCTTGTGTCTCCAGGAAGGGATACCCAAATGCTCCTCCTTGGGGGTGGGGTGGGTAGGGTATATGCTGGCTGCAGCAGCAGCAAAGGGCCTAAGGTCTCACATTTCAATAAATGGTCATTTACTTAATCTTTCTGTTTGCAGTAAGGCACCTCACACCCTCTCTTCCCCTATCACCACCACCCCCCATCCCAAGCTAGGCCTGGGGTCCTCAGATATGGAGCCCTCTAGTTCAGTGTTTCACCAGAATAATCTTTCTGTCTCTCAGCCAGCTGCTGCCTGATATCAGCTCACTTTCCATAAGGGAAAGGGGAAAAAGTGGGAACTCCTTCCCACCAGGAAATTCTTCCTTTCTTGCCACATGGGGAAAGATAGAGGTTAATACCATTGAAAGAAATGCACAGAGAACTGATGAATGGTTAGCAAATACTCACCAATTTCCAGGAAGAAGCAATGAACAAATTTTGAGCACTGTCAAACACTAAGTACTTATTTATTATCTCATCCAATGCTCATAGCAATCCTACAGGAAGGTTTTAGAAGTTCCATTCTACAGTTGAAGAAATCGAGGCTTGGAGTTGCCAAGCAAGCTGTAAAAACCAAGCCACCGGTTTGAGCAGAGTTGGGAATCAAGGCTGGTCTCACTGCCAATCTCGAAACCTTAGGCTATCTGCTTTTATTTGCAAAGTAAGTCACTGAAATTAGCAATAGCAGCTGAAGGTGTGGGCACAGAAAGGCCAGTCTGGAGGTGTTTGGGAATGGCGGAATTCGGGGTGTTTGCATTGGTTGAGGTGTGGTCATCTCTGGAGGCTCTCATGACCTAGATGAGTGGCCTAGATGACCTGGGTCTGTCCCTGCAGAGCCCTATCTTGGAATCAGCCTGCACTCACGGGCAGGGGCCAGTGAACCTGCACTAGGCTCAGTCTTTCTCAAGTGAGAAAACAAATTACAGCTAGTAAAGCAGTGCCACATTTTGCAGTCTCATCTTGGAGAGAGAGCTTTTTATTAAGGGTCTGTACGTCACTGAAACAGTCTTCCAGGTCTCACTGATGTGATATTAAAAATTTTTTTAAAGAGTGTAGTATAGGAAATCTGTGTACCTTGCGCTCAATTTTGCTGTGAACGTAAAACTGCTCTTTAAAAGTCTTATTATAGAATAAGTAAGCTTATTCTCCTTTGTGGCCTTTTCCTTCCCTCCCCCTCTCCCAAGGAAAAAGTTGTTGTTTTCCTTTAACCTTACTAACAGAGTTTAAGGGACTGAAACCTGGCGCACAGTGTTACTTGTCCTACAAGGTGCAGCAAATTCAAATGCTCAAAGCCCTCCAGGTGCACTTGCCGGGCCCCCTCCTTCCGGCGAGTTTCTGGGGCAGATGGGAAGTTTCTTTCCGCAATTTCCCCTAATACCTGGCCTTTAGTTGGCGCTCAGGCAACACCTGCTGAATGAATGAAGGCGGGAAAGGGTTTGGGGGACCTGCAGGGGGTGGGCTGGGGAGAAAGAGAGAGAGAGAGAGAGAGAGAGAGGAGAGATGAGAAGGTTCCAGAGTATAGAGAAGAGAGCGGCCTGCAGGGCGGGCGTGATGTCAGCAGGGCAGGAGAGAGGACAAGGACCCGCAGGCCCGCACTTACCCCAGGAAGGTGAGGAACCGCGGGTCCGTGGCCAGATTGGCGTCGATGGTGAAGGACAGGAACGCGGGACTCACCAGATGCACTGGCCGCTCGGTGGAGAAAACCAGCACCACGACGTCCGCAGCTGGCGCGGGTTCCGCTAGGGCGCCCGGGGAGCAGGGACACAGCGGCCCCAGAAACAGCAGCAGCAGCCCGGGCTTCCAGCCCAGCGGCATCTCGGGCTCACCTGGCGGCCCCACCCGCCAGGGTGCGCAGCGACCGTCGAGACCTGGCGCACTTCCTCCTGCCCGGCCACAGCGTCCTTTTCTCCTTTCCGCCCCCCTCTCACTCCTCCTCACCCACCCTCTGCATTCGACATCCCTCCCACGGCTCCCTCTCCACCCCGTTCCACCCCGCTCCGCCTCCTCGCTCACTCCCACCTCCTTGCACGCTTTCCCCTCGGCGGCGGTCCCGTCCACTTCAGAAATCACTCACACCCATTTGAAGGGTGAGGACGTGGCTAGGATCCAAGCGCCCGGGCGGCCTGGGGAGGGAGCGAGCGGGGAGGAGCGCTGGGCATCCCCGACCGGCTTCCTGAAGAATAATGTCCGGTGAGCGCTGCTGAGAACGCCAGCGGTTCCCTCTTCCAGGTCCTCGCCTGTGGCGCCTGGTCTTCTGACCTCAACTAAAGTCTCCAGTGAGCATTTATCGCTTCCCTCCTCATCTGGCTTCTGAACACTTGCCTGTCACTTGAGCTTTCCAAAATCGGATTAACTATGTGTCCTCTGGCGGGAGTGCTGTTTCCCAGGCATCTTACTTTTGCCAGAAAAAAATCTGAGCATTGGCTAACCTACACCTAGAAAGAGATTAACTGCAAATATTTCTTATCAATTTCTCATGAAAGCAGTATTTAGCAGAGCCTTAAAGTATTAGGTGTTCCAATATCTGAAACTCGGGACATACAGCCTCCATACAAGTGTGGGGTAACGACTGTCCCTTGAATTTGGAGACTTTGCCAAGTTTCCCCTCCATACATTTATCTTTAGCTGTTGGCCAAACTTTTCTTCAGTTTCCCTTTGATGCCTACATTGGTATGTAATTACACCAAGTGCCATGCACTTCGGGCTTACTATATGCCTGGTACCTCAGGAGGTGCTTCACTCCCACGGCACTGACAAGTGGGCATTATCCTCATTTTATATGTGAGGACCCAAGCTCTGAGACATTAACATGTCCAAGGGTCAGAATCGGGATGTGAATGCACTTACACAACCCGGAGCAGATGGCAGCCTGTCTCAGCTGAAACATAACTTCCTCAAAGAGGCTTCGCCTGAATCTCCAGGCAGCTGAATTCCCCCCATGACACACTCTTACAGCATCCTGAACTTGCTAGAACTTACCACATTTGTTAGTATTGCTCCACATTGGCCTCACCTGCTGGATTATAAACTCTGTGAAAGCAGAGATGGGGTTTGTCTTGTCTACTGCATTCATCGAAGCTCACAGCACAGTGCTTGGCACTTAGTAGGCATCCAATCAATGTTGAGTAAGCAAATGACACCAAAACTCTTAGATTTTTCTGCTTAGATTGTACCTCCAATAAAGTAATAAATAAAAATGGATTGTTTTGAAATTTATGGCTAATTTTCATAGATCTGTCTATTTTTAAGCAATTTAAAAGGTTTTCCCCCATGCTGCGTGGCTTGTGGGATCTTAGGTCCCCCCAAAGTCCCTGACTAGAGATCAAACCCGGGTCCCGGCAGTGAAAGTGCTGAGTCCTAACCACTGGACCTCCAGAGAATTCCCATTAAAAGTTAAATGTAGGGCTTCCCTGGTGGCGCAGTGGTTGAGAGTCCGCCTGCCGGTGCAGGGGCCCCGGTCCGGGAGGATCCCACATGCCGCTGAGCGGCTGGGCCCGTGAGCCATGGCGGCTGAGCCTGCGCGTCCAGAGCCTGTGCTCCACAACGGGAGAGGCCACGACAGTGAGAGGCCCGCGTACCACAAAAAAAAAAAAAAAAAAAAAAGTTAAATGTATAGCTAATTGAGGAGGGTTACAGTTTGGAGATTTTCTGTGTATGTATCCATTACTTAGCAACTGTGCAATCTGAATCAGGTTTCTATCCTACAATTATACATAAGAAAAAAATTCATCTATAAACACCAAGCTACCAGGGGATCATATGGCCACAGACATGAAGGTGGAAAAGCAGATGCTTGGGCTCCTTTTCTGCCTTTGTGCATACAACCTACCCCACTCCACCCATGCCTCTGTTGTCATGGGGCAAATCACACCAATTTCTTTGGAATATTTGGGCGGTTTCGAAAACTGATCATTGCAAGTTTTCTAACTAGTAAATCCTTGTGACATGGTGAGATGTGGGTCAGTGCGGTCCACATGTGAGTTACTAATATGGAAACTGGGAAAACATAAATGAGGAAGTGAAGAAAAGTGACTTGCATAAATGATGGCTGAGATCAGATGAGTTCCCAGCTGCTGGATCTAAGCTGGTTTGCTCCACTGTGCCAGATAAGAATATACAGGCACATAGAAGGGAGGCTATGTGGTAATATTAAAAGAACTTGTCATTTCAGAGACACTTTATAATTAGATACCTTATATTTTTATGGCAAGTCCAGCTTACACACATCCTAGCTAGAGCCCTTTTACATGTATCTTAGGCCTGCAGCTTGGAAGGGTGTGGAAGCTTGGGCCAGTTTTTCAACTTCCCAGAGCCTCAGCTTCTTCATTTGAAAACTGGGTTTAATAATACATATTTCACAGTGCTTCTTTTAAGACTCAATTAACCTAATATATGTAACACATCTAGCTCCATATGCAGTATGAAGTACGTGTTCAACAGATGAGTTATTATTATTACTCATTTAATCTTCACAATAATCTTGTAAAGTAGGTTTGGACCCAGCTTTCTGATTCTAAGTCCAGAGGTTTTCCACTATTATCTTTCAGATTTAGTGACTCACAAATTATGTGATGATCATGATTTAGAAATAAAAACCTTTAAATGAACTAGGACCAGTGCATGCGAATCATTTAATAATTATGATGTAACATCATTTCCATGTGGCCTTGGACTGACTTTCAGTAGTGGCATTGGGCTAAAAGCTTAAAAGGGACTCACAGAAAGTTTACCAGGTCAACGACTAAAAACACTTATAAGACAAGCTGACTGCAGGGCGTCTTCAGAAAATAATAATCTTTTCACTTGTCTGTCTAGAAAATTAAGATTATCCTAATGTAGAAATCCCTTAGTGATGGCAATCTCTCAGGCATTTGTGGCTCCCTCCAGACTGTGTAAATAGTACACAGATAATATGTTGTTTTCAGTTATTGGGTTAAGACTTACTAAAGTTTTACTTTTAATTTTTCGACGATCAAACTATACTCGAAAACAAGGGGAAACTAAAAGCAAATATATGCTAGAGACTGGAAAGAAAGAAGTTAACATGCACTGAGCGTATGTTATTCTTCAAGGTGCTTTCACATATGTGTTTATTCATCTAATCATTCAAAAATGTATTGGGTGCCTATCATGTGTCAAGCACTGGGTTGGGCAAGAGGAAGTAGCAAGCAGGAGGGGTCCCTGCAATCTGCAGCACTCAGTCTCCCTGGGGAGGCAGATGGTATTAAAACATAAAAATCACACAGAAGTGAAATTGCAAGTGTGACAGATGCTTCAAAGATGATCATGGTGGTTTACATGCGTATGTTGGAAGATTTGAATTTGTGTGGGTGGGAGAGTTCCAACGGAGATAAAACAAGTCCAGGGCTGAAAGATGAGTAAACAACTTGGCAAAGTTGGGGGTTGGGAAGCATTCAAGGCCAAGGGGATGGCATGTGCAAGGGTGAGGGAGCCAGGAAGGAAGAGGCTATGTCTAGGGGAGCTGGACAGAGAGAACGAGGGGACTGGCATTGCAGGGCCTTGCAATATCCTTGCAGCGATGGGGTTGAAGCACTGGAAGGGCTTCAAGCTTTCAGCAGGCAGAGAGGGGATGTGATATGATCAGATTTATATTTCGTTTTATTTTTTTATTTAAAAAATTATTTTGGCCACGTTGGGTCTTCGTTGCTGCGTGCGGGCTTTCTCTAGTTGCGGCGAGTGGGGGCCACTCTTCGTTGCTGTGTGCGGGCTTCTCATTGCAGTGGCTTCTCTTGTTGTGGAGCATGGGCTCTAGGCACGTAGTTCTAGGTTCAGTAGTTGTGGCTAGCTGGCTCCAGAGGGCAGGCTCAATTGCTGTGGTGCACGGGCTTAGTTGCTCCGTAGCCTGTGGGATCTTCCCAGACCAGGGCTTGAACCTGTGTCCCCTGCATTGGCAGGTGGATTCCCAACCACTGCACTACCAGGGAAGTCCCAGATTTATATTTTTAAAAGTAAACTACAGGTGTTCTGTTTCCTCTCTTGTGTGGATGTCTGTTCATAGAACATGGATGTGCATTTCTCTATAGTTCTAGACTGGGTTCCCACTTTTTTCTATTGTTTATGTCTATGTATACCTTATAAATATGTATTTCACTCTCTGTCTGTAGGAAAGTAGGTACTTGGGGACAGGAAGTGAGCCTGGGGGTGTCAGAGAAAGCAAGAAGAGTCCCTAGAATAAGGACTTATAAGTCCCAGTGTTCACACACAGTAACCAGGTAGGTTACTGTGGTGTAGGATGAAGGATTATTCATATATCCCCAGAGGAAAGCTGACAGTCCAGTTTTGGTCACCTGTCTCTGGGATGGTGAAGGCCCTGGAAGACCCTGTTAATTATACTTATGCCAAAAAAAGCACAATAAAGTGAGGTACGTGGACATTATTTATTATCATCTCCGGGTTCTATAAACAGTATAAACAATACAAACATGGGCAAAGAAGGAAATTTCCAGCAAATGCATTGGAAATAAGTAAGTGGTTGGGGAGATAGGGAGGAGGGGTCCTACCCCAATACTATATGTAGGATAGACTCTCTACTATGTTCTTGAATTGGGTCCAGGCATCAGGTAGTTTGGGGCCCTCTCAAGAAATAAGTGCTATGGAGTGGGGTGAAAGTATTTCCTGCTTTGTTGACTCCAGATAAACAGTTAATAAGGAAGGTGGCCTGTGTAGGAAACTGTCCTTGTGATGGAACTGATTTAGTGCTGGTGACTTAGGCATTGTAATGGCTACTGTTGGCGTCCAGATTGTGGCCAAAGTGCATGTTGGAATGCTCCATGAGCTGGGCGGGCAATGGCTTCTACAACTTCCATTGAATAGTTGGTTTGGGCATGATTGTGCAATTTGAATATGGCATTAGATTTTGTCATTATTTCATAAAAAGAATAGAAAATGGAAAATACTATTTCTGAGAAGCATGCATCTCATTAACTTACTTCATTTGCAGTCAGGTGGGAAATTGTTAGGTGTGCTGATAGAGACAAATCTTTTTTTTTTTGCATTTTTAAAATTGAAGTATAGTTGATTTACAATGTTGTGTTAATTAATGATGTACAGCAAAGTGATTCAGTAATGCATATATATTTATATACTTTCTTTTTTTCAATATATTCTTTTCCATTATGGTTTATCATAGGATATTAGTTCTCTGTGCTATACAGTAGGACCTTGTTATTTATCCATTCTGTATATAAAAGCTTACATCTGCTAACCCCACCCTCCTACTCCATCCCTCCCCCAACTCCCTCCCCTTTGGCAAATACCAGTCTGTTCCCTATGTCCGCAATTCTGTTTCTGTTTCATATATAGGTTCATTTTTGTCATATTTTAGATTCCACATATGAGTGATATTATATGGTATTTGTCTTTCTCTTTCTGACTTACTTCACTTAGTATGATAATCTCTAGTTGCATCCATGTTGCTACAAATAGTAATATTTTGTTCTTTTTTATGGCTGAGTAGTGTTCCATTGTGTATATGTACCACATCTTCTTTATCCATGCATCTGTCGATGGACATTTAAGCTGTTTCCATGTCTTGGCTATTGTGAATAGTGCTGCTATGAACATAGGGGTGCATGTATCTTTTTTAATTATAGTTTTGTCTGGATATATGCCCAGGAGTGGGATTTCTGGATCATATGGTAATTCTATTTCTAGTTTTCTGAGGAATCCCCACACTGTGTTCCACAGGGGCTGCACCTAGAGACAAATTTTTATCCTCAGTCTGAAGCTCTTCAGACATACTCAGGCCAAATGTGCATTCGGTTCTGAAGGAAAAATTTATATTAAAGAGTCTATTCAAAAAATGCTAGAAATAACCTGATTTCAATCCCAACTCAAACAAATAAACTTTGTTTTAAAAAATTTATGAGGCAATTAGGGAAACACAGACTGGATATTTAATGATACAAGACAAGTTATTGCTAATTTTTTTTAAGGTGGGATAATGGCATTGTGGCTGTTTTTCAAGAATCTTTATGTTTTAGAGATATACACTGAAGGTGTTTATGGGTACAGTGATATGATATTTGGGATTTGCTTCAAAATAAACTCAGCAGGAGGAGGGAAGTGGGTTTGGGTATGGATGAAACACGATTGATGGGACTTCCCTCGTGGTTCAGTGGGTAAGACTCTGCACTCCCAATGCAGAGGGCCCGGGGTCAGGGATCTAGATCCCGCATACATGCCACAACTAAGAGTTTGCATGTTGCAACTATAAACCTGTGTGCCACAACTAAGACCCAGCATAGGCAAAATAAATAAATAAATAAATATTTTAAAAAATAAGATAAAATCAAGGACAAAGAATTTTTAAAAAAGATTGACTATGAGTGAACAGTTATTGATGCCGGGTGATGGGTATGTGATTTTATTTTCTAAATATGGAAGTAACAGTATTTCCCAAACCACATATCCTTCTGTAATTTGACCTATCCAGCCTCCCATAGAAAGGTGGAGATCTATGTTTCTTCCCTTTGAAAATTAGGCAGACTTTGATCAGTATGGCATAAGAGGAATGACACAAGGTGACTTCTAAGGTTAGGTCATAAAAGCCACATGGCTCCCACCTGATTCCCTTGGTACATTTGCTCTCCAGACACTCCCACTTAGGATGCTCCATCTGGGAACCCAGTTGCCATATTATGAGGATCCCAAGTCAAATGGAGAGGCCATGTACAGATAGATGCTCCAGTCAACAACCTCACCTAAGTTCAGCCTCGAAGTCACCCCAGCACCGGGACGGATCTGTGAGTGAAGAAACCTCCTGATGATTCCAGCCCTGGTGATTCAAATCACACCAACCATTCTGTTCTTTTCACTTGAGGTCCCAGACATTGTGAAGCAGAAATAAGCCATCTCTGCTGTGTGCTGTCCAAATTCCTGACCTTTAGAATCCATGAACATGGTAAGATGGTTCTTGATTTATATCATAAAATTTGGGGTTATGCAGCAACAGAGAAATGAAATAGAGGGGCATTTTGCTCTTTATCTTTTGTATATATTTGAAATTGTCCATAATAAAAAGTTTTGAAAAGGTTTGTATGGACATTAAAAAAAGAATGCTAGAAATACACCATCAGGTTGTCTAAAAGGTGAGATGCAATGAAGGATTTTACAATGGTTTTAGCTCTCTGGGGACAGAATCTCCCTTATAGTATGGTAAACTCTTAGACTTGATCATACACGTGTAGCCTGTGAGAAATTCAGAGACTGTCTAGATGAGATTTCTTGTATTAAATTGGAGAGGAGAGAGTGTGGGGAGATAGTGGGAAGGGTAGACTCCTGTATTCAGAGTGAAAAGTCAAAATAGAGTAAATTGCAGGTTCTAGGTAGATTTTTTTTTAAGACTTTTTTTTGATGTGGACCATTTTTAAAGTCTTTATTGAATTTGTTATAATATTGCTTCTGTTTTTATGTTTTGCCTTTTTGGCTGCAAGGCATGTGGGATCTTAGTTCCTCGACTAGGGATCAAACCCGCACCCCCCTGCACTGGAAGGAGAAGTCTTAACCACTGGACCGCCTGGAAAATCTCAAGCTTCTAGGTAGATTTCTATATTTTATGTGTAGAGAAGCTATCTAAGCCCTTATTTCTTCTTCATGAATATGGAGATTGTGAGGTAAAGTTCATATTTTATGGCAAAGCAAGAAAAATTTAAATATAAAAAATTTTCTCTGCCCTTTGCCCTCTTCTCTCCCAACACTGTGCACTGTGTATCTGCATTATGCAGTGAGCAAACCTCTCCTGTAGGCAGAAATACCTGTTCAACCATAAAAAAGCAACATTCTCCCAGCACCAATAAGACAACATTCCTTCTTGATCTTGTAAGGGACCACGATGACACTTAGATCTGGATTGTATGAACTGTCAATAATATGTCATTTGATGTACAGCCCTCGGTCTCAAAAAACTGATATAACTCTGCCTTGATTTCTAAAGGGCGGAACAGTTCTCGGAGCTTTCTGAGATGCTCTTCCCGAGTTATAATCCTCAAATTTGGCTCAAATAAAATGTTCCATTTCTTTCTTAGATGGACTGCTTAATTTTTCATCGACAGGATTATGGACAACCTTTTCTTTTCCTTCATAATTGACTAAATTCCCAGGAGTCCTGCACAATAGGCTGATCGGCTAAGTTAAAGACCTTTGTACCTCCCTTTCTTTCTCTGTTGCCTGTTCTTTTCGAGGGAGAATGTGTTGTCTTTTTCCAAAATGGATATAGTCTTATTTTATTTCTATTTATAAAGTGAATTCATGTTCTTTAAAAAATTAGTATATTTAGAAGCAACTCAAATATCTATTAGTGAATAAATATGTAAACAAATGTGGTATATACATATAATAAAATGTTATTGTCTTAAAAAGGAAGGAAATCCTGTCACATGCTATAACATAGATGAACCTAAGTGATATTATGCTATGTAAAATAAGCCAATCACACACACAAAAACTGAATATTCTATAATTCCACTTATATGAGGTTCCTAAATTAGTCAGATTCATAGGAACAGGAAGTAGAATGGTGGTTGCCAGTGGCTGGGGGCTGGGGGAACGGAGAGTTTTTGTTTCTTGAATATAGAGTTTCAGATTTGCAAGCTGTAAAATATCTAGAGGTCTGGTTCACAGCAATGTGAATATACTTAGCACTACTGGACTGTACACTTGAAGAGGTTGAAATGGTGAATTGTATGTTATGTGTTTTTTACCACAATAAAATGTTTCAAATTAGTACATAAAGAAAAGGAATAAAGAAAATAAATATCTTCATAATCTTATAACCTAGAAATAATTAGCATTAATAGACATGTATCCTTCCATACATTTTCCCTATGAGTATACACACACACACACACACACACACACACATTTATTTTAATTAAATATGGGATCACACCATACCCATTTAACAATAAAGAAGATATCTTTTCATTCAATAGATATGTTTCCATGCTCCATTTCAGTGGTTGCAGAGTTTTCTGCCATACTACATGTGTGGCAGAATAAAACTTTGGCAGTGGTACTCAAAGTTTTTGCTTTACACGATTATAAATTATTGGGGCCTCCCCACTGCATCTGCCTCCCTCTCCCTTCTACGTGGGCTTTACTGTATCTCCCGTAGAACAATGAAGGGCTACCAAGTTTGCTAAGACTCACAGGCAGATTCTTTGGACTTCTGTGATAGTCCTCAAAATTTTTGCCACAGACTTTTACAAGAAGCTGTTTTTTTTTTTTTTTTTTTCGGTACGCGGGCCTCTCACTGCTGTGGCCTCTCCCGTTGTGGAGCACAGGCTCCGGACGTGCAGGCTCAGCGGCCATGGCTCACGGGCCCAGCCGCTCTGCGGCATGTGGGATCCTCCTGGACCGGGGCACGAGCCTGCGTCCCCTGCATCGACAGGTGGACTCTCAACCACTGTGCCACCAGGGAAGCCCAAGAAGCTGTTTTTTTAAAAGCTCTTCCCTTCATGGATTGCTTTGTCTGAAGATTACTCAGAGTGACCACGGCTCAGCACTTTAGCCCCAGAAGGCAGCTAATCAAGAGTGTTTTTGTGTGTGTCTATCTGTTGAGACTTAGGAAACTGGCCACAAATGTTGGTCTCAATTAACAAATTCTCTTTGGACAAAATTGAAAATCTGACCCAGGCTATTCAGTATCTAGTGCCCCAAATGCAGCATCCGGCAGCACAGTTTCACACTTGGAACTCTGGTCTGAAGTACCAGGTGGAGGCCTCTGCATGCAGCATCCTATGAGCAAGTGAAACTAGATGAAGCACAAAGGAAAACAAACAAAAAGATCGAAGGAAACCAGAGGCTGGAGATGTGGAGTAATTGTCCCAGCTCTCAAGGTGATACAGTGAGAACCAGAACAGAAGTGTTTGTACTTCCTGCCTCATGCTCTTCTGGGTATTGTCAGAGCCTAAGAGCTGGACTTAGAAGAGACAGCAGTTCAAATCCTCGTAACACCACTTCCAAGCTGGGAGACTGATCTGGTGCTCTGGCCTGGTGGCAGGCCTGAGCCTCTGAGGTGGGAGAGCCGAGTTCAACACATTTGTCCACCGGAGACCTCCCAGCCCCTCATAATATCAATCAGTGAGAACTCTCCCAGAGACTTCCATCTCAATGCTAACACCCAGCTCACTCAACGACCAGCAAGCTCCTGTGCTGGACACCCTATGCCAAACAACTACCAAGACAGGAACACAAACCCACCCATTAGCAGAGGCTGCCTAAAATCATAAGTTCACAGACACCCCAAAACACACCACCAGATGCAGTCCTGCCTACCAGAAAGACAAGATCCAGCCTCATCCACCAGAACACAGGCACCAGTCCCCTCCACCAGGAAGCCTACACAACACACTGAACCAACCTTGCTCACTGGGGGAAGACACCAAAAACAACCGGAAACTATGAACCTGCAGCCTGTGAAAAGGAGACCCCAAACACAGTAAGTTAAGCAAAATAAGAAGACAGAGAAATACACAGCAGATGAAGGAGCAAGGTAAAAACCCACCAGACCAAACAAATGAAGAGGCAATACACAGTCTACCTGAAAAAGCATTCAGAGTAATGATAGTAAAGATGATCCAAAATCTTGGAAATAGAATGGAAAAAATGCAAGAAATGTTTAACAAGGACCTAGAAGAATTAAAGAGCAAACAATGATGAAAAACACAATAAATGAAATTAAAAATTCTCTAGAGGGAATCAATAGTAGAATAACTGAGGCAGAAGAACAGATAAGTGACCTGGAAGAAAAAATAGTGGAAATAACTACCACAGAGCAGAATAAAGAAAACAGAATGAAAAGAATTGAGGACAGTCTCAGAGGCCTCTGGGACAACATTAAATGCACCAACATTTGAATTATAGGGGTCCCAGAGGAAGAGAAAAAGAAAGGAACTGAGAAAATATTTGAAGAAATTATAGTTGAAAAATTCCCTAACATGGAAAAGGAAATAGTCAATCAAGTCCAGGAAGTGCAGAGTCCTGTACAGGATAAATCCAAGGAGAAACACATCAAGACACATATTAATCAAACTATCAAAAATTAAATTCAAAGAAAAAATATTAAAAGCAGCAAGGGAAAAGCAACAAATAACATACAAGGGAATCCCCATAATGTTAACATCTGATCTTTCAGCAGAAACTCTGCAAGCCAGAGGGGAGTGGCAGGATATATTTAAAGTGATGAAAGGGTAAAACCTAAAACCAAGATTACTCTACCCAGCAAGGATCTCATTCAGATTCAACAGAGAAATTAAAACTTCTACCAACAAAAAAGCTAAGAGAATTCAGCACCACCAAACCAGTTTTACAACAAATGCGAAAGGAAATTCTCTAGGCAGGAAACACAAGAAAAGGAAAAGATCTACAATAACAAACCCAAAACGATTAAGAAAATGGTAATAGGAACATACATATCGATAATTACCTTAAATGTAAATGGATTAAATGCTCCAACCAAAAGACATAGACTGGCTGAATGGATATAAAAACAAGGCCCATATATATGCTGTCTACAAGAGACCCACTTCAGACCTAGGGACACATACAGATTGAAAGTGGGGGGATGAAAAAAGATATTCCATGCAAATGGAAATCAAAAGAAAGCTGGAGTAGCAATTCTCATATCAGACAAAATAGACTTTAAAATAAAGACTATTACAAGAGACAAAGAAGGACGCTACATAATGATCAAGGGATAAATCCAAGAAGAAGATATAACAATTATAAATATATATGCACCCAAATTAGGAGCACCTCAGTACATAAGGCAAATGCTAACAGCCATAAAAGGGGAAATTGACAGTAACACAATCATAGTAGGGGACTTTTATCACCCCACTTTCACCAATGGACAGATCATCTAAAATGAAAATGAATAAGGAAACACAAGCTTTAAATGACACATTAAACAAGATGGACTTAATTGATATTTATAGGACATTCCATCCAAAAACAACAGAATATATCTTCTTCTCAAGTGCTCATGGAACATTCTCCAGGATAGATCATATCTTGGGTCACATATCAAGCCTTGGTAAATTTAAGAAAACTGAAAACCTTGTTCTTCTTTTTTTTAAGGTGGAACTCTATTCTCTCATGTTCTTTTTTTTTTTTTTTTAATCTTTATTGGGGTATAATTGCTTTACAATGTTGTGTTATTTTCTGATGTACAACAAAGTGAATCAGCTATATGTATACATATACCCCCATATCCCCTCCCTCTTGAGCCTCCCTCCCACCCTCCCTATCCCACCCCTCTAGGTGGTCACAAAGCACTGAGCTCATCTCCCTGTGCTATGTGGCTGCTTCCCACTAGCTATCTATTTTACATTAGGTAGTGTATATATGTCAGTACTATGTTTAAAGTTTTATACTTAAGGCACACCTCAATTTGTGCTCTGAGATTCATTTCTGTCACAGTATTTATTTAGGGTATTTCCAAGTGTTTTGTTATGATAAACAACACTTTGGGAAACTTCTTTCCACATACATTTTTTGTCAGCTAAGATATGATTATTTCCTTAGATTAAGTTGCTGAAACAGACTTGCTGGGTCTAAGGTTTGTGGTGTCTATCTATCACCTATCATCTATTTATACTCTGTTTTTTAATTTATTAAAAATGTCCTTGATATATGTTGGTAAAATAATCTTAAAAGTTGAATAAATTGATCATTCGGGGTTTTTTCCATCATTTTGTTATAAAAGCTGCAAATATACAGAAAAGTTGAAAGAATCATACAGTGAACACTCATAGCCACCACCTAAATTCTACAATTAACATTTTGCTATGTTTGTTCTATTACGTGTCTATCCATCTAACCATCCCTCTATCCCATCCATCAATCCATCTTATTTTTTTCACTGAGATACAATTCTCATATTATAAATTCACCCTTTTAAAATGTACAATTCAGTGGTTTTTAATATATTCACAATGTTGTGCAACCATCATCACTAATTCCAGAACACTTTCATCACCCCTAAAAGAAATCTTATACCCATGAAGCAGTCACTCTATGTTGCTATCTACTTCCTGTCTCTATGGATTTGCCTATTCTGGACATTTCATACAAAAGGAATCATATAATCTGTGGCCTTTTGAGACTGGCTCCTCTCACTTAGCACAGTGTTTTCAAGGTTCTTCCATGTTGTTGCATGACTCAGTATGTTGTTCTTTTTATGGCTGAATGATATTCCATTGTATGGATGTATACCACCTGTATTTATCCATTTATTGGTTGACAGACATTTATGTTTTTACCATTTTTTGGCTATTATGTATAATGCTCCTGTGAACATTCATGTACAAGTTTTTGTGTGGACATATGTTTTCAATTCTCTTGAATATATACCTTAGGAGTGGAATTGCTGAGTCGTATCATAACTCTGTGTTTAATATTTTGAAGAATGTTTTTCCATGGTGACTGTATCATATTACATTCCCAACAGCAATACATGAAGGTTCTAATTTTTCCACCTACTTGCAAATACTTGTTATTGTCTGTCTTTTTATTTTTATTATACTTATCCTAGGAGGTGTGAAGTGATATTTTATTGTGGTTTTCATTTGCGTTTCCCTATTGAAAAATGCTGCTGAACATCTTTTCATGTTCTTATTAGGCACTTGTATATTTTCTTTGAAGGAAAGTCTACTTAAATTCTTTGTCCATCATCTTATTTTTTGATATTGCAATGTAAGCAGCAGATAGTAAACTTTAAAGACTTCAACATGCATATTATTACCTATAGTTCAATATTTGTTTATGGCTCTTTCGTTTTCAGGAAAAATTTACATACAATATGTTAAAAACAACAGTCCCCAAATGGAGTCATTTAGGCTAAACCCCATGTCACTAAACCGAGATAGATATAGTTTCAACATCTCCCTCCCAGAAATGGAATCTTCAACCAGTCAATCAGGAATCACTTGATCAGCACTAGTTAGGTAATCGGCCTTTTAGATCCCTGCCATCCCCTAAAGAAAAGTGATCTTGCAGTAACCAACCTGCTTTTTTGCCTAGTATAACTTCTTTGTTCCTGCTCCCTTCTGCCTATAAAAGTTTTTCATTTTGTACAGCTCCTCAGAGCTCCTTTCTGTCTGCTAGATTGGATGCTGCCTGATTCATGAATCACTGAATAAAGCCAATAAGATCTTTAAAATTTACTCAGTTGAATTTTGTTTTTTAACAAGTGAAATGCACTAATTCTAAGTGTAACATTTGATGAGTTTTGACAGTGTGTGAGCCCAAATCTCTCTCACTCCAGAAAGTTCCTTCAAACTCTTTCCCAGTAAATTCCTTCTCCCATCCCCAAAGGCAATCACTGTTCTGACTATATTCATCAAATATTAGTTTAGCCTGCTCTAGAACTAAAATAAAATCACTAGAATCATACATTATATACTCTTGTTTAATACTCCTTTCACTCAGCATGTTTTTTAAATTAATTCAGGTTGTTGCATGTATCAGAATTTATTCATTTTTTTTTCTAAGCAGTTTCTATTGTATGAATATACCACAGCTTGTTTATCCATTTTTCTATTGATGGGCATTTTAGGTTGTTGCCTATTTTGGTCTATTATGAGTAAAGCTGCTTAGGACATTATTATCTTAGTCTTTTTGTGGACACATATTTGCATTTCTCTAGGGTAAATAGCCAGGAGTGGAATTGTTGGGTCATAGGGTCATTATGAAACTGCCAAAACATTTTTCCCAAGTGACTGTACCATTCATACTCCCTTAAACAATGTTTGGAAGTCCTGGTTGTTCCATGCCCTCACCAACATTCAGTGTTGTCACTTTAAAAAACTGTACCCATTATATGCCCACACAGGGCGTATAATCCTATCTCATTGTGGTTTCAATTTTCATTTCTCTGATGACTAATGATGTTATTTATGTGCTTATTTGCCATTTGAATAGCTTCTTTTATGAAATGATTGCCCCAAAGTTTGTTAACTGTATAGCGTTTTAATATATGTAAGGGTTGTATGCCCTTCAAGGTAGTAAAATTTTAAAAAGAACACAGAATTCTGAGAATTCAGACACATATATCTGAAGAGCCAAAGAAATGCAAAATGCATTTGGCATGAGGGACTCATCTAGGTGGGATGTCAGAGTTCTGTAGATTGATTTAAGAATTCGGTCCTGATAGAACTCACACCCAGGGAAGTGGGCTAAGTGACTAGAATGCCATTATGACTTCATAGACTCTGGGGACTTTTGCCTTTATGGAAAAAAGATATTAAAATTTGTATTTTACTACCTCATTGGAATAAAGAGGAATATAATCCACTCTTGATTTGGTATTATATATTCATTACTGTTATACTAATATTTTTCTTCTGATTTTAAAAGATATTGAAATTAGAATATATTTGTGGGCACCTAAAAGTATTGTAGGCCCTAAACACTGTGCCACTCAGCTTAATGGATAAGTCAGCCCTGTTGTTCATCACCCCTTCCTTAAATTATGGCATAAAACACCACAGTGATTAGAGATGGGAACTCAGCCTAGGCTGGGATTGTAAGAAAAGCTGGTCAGTTTGCAACTTCTGGTTGTTCTGTAACCTCTCAAGCATCTGAGAAGATAATTCCCTAAGAGTGTGGAATGACATCATCTTTTCCTTGGTGGGTAAGCATCTCTCAAGCTCAGAAAGCATTAAGTATAGGAGTTTAGGAAAATCACACCTATACATGAATATCTTTGGGTTAAAGAAATTGTACATATTTAATATTTAAATGTTTAAGGGAATTTGGCCTCTTTTCTTAATATTTTAGCTTTGAACTCCCAGTTAAATGTATAACTGAGCAACTGATTTAGCTCCTGATTTTAAGTTGAGGTGTTATATAAATTTAATTTATTAGATTTTAACTCACCTAAGAACGTAGGAAAGTTTTGTTTGTTTAAACAGTACGTGAAACGTAAATCAAATATGTTAAAAGTATAAATATAGTTGGAAATATTTAAGGGAATCTACTACTTTTAAAATCCATCATTAAGGTGAGTGTTAAAAATGTCTAGAAATATAAAGAGAATTATACGTTTTAAAAAACTGTGACTTCTTGTGTGGTGAATCGGGAGATTGGGATTGACATATATACGCTAATATGTATAAAATGGATAACTAATAAGAACCTGCTGTATAAAAAAATAAATAAAATTCTAAAATTCAAAAACAGACTGTGACTTCTTAAAAGCTTAGGAAATAATCAGGTTTTAAATAAACGAGATACTAATTTTTAAAATGAAAATACCTTTCTGTGCACAGAAACTACCCATGAGGACATTAAAAAAAAACGTGTTGACAATATATATTGCCGCAGTGGAGGAAACTTGCTTTAGATGAGTGGTGAGGAGAACAGGTTGTATAAAGCGGGGATGCCAGGAACACAGTGAGAATAAGAGCCTGCTCCTCTTTTACCCAGATCTCAGACTTGCCATTCTGGGGGCTTAGCCCTAAGCTCAAACATGTATCTATGAAGGCATATGTGCTAGATAATGTCACACCAATATCAAAGCCTCGTATCAATGAATTTGTTATGGTCACCCTCCCACAAGACACACTTTAAATCTTTCCATCAGTACCCGAGCTCTCAAATATGACTTCCACCTTGGCCCAGACTCTCTGCTTTTGCATTACTTATCTAGCTATTTATTCCACCCAGATTCCTCTTTGTACTCCCTGGGTGCAAATTAGAGCTGTGGGAAGCAGCCTCAAATTTTTCAGTCACTACGGTCCTATTTACCCTCACTTCTCACAATAATAATTCCTCACATGGTGCCCTGGTGGCCTGAATAAATGGAGGCCCCTTCCAAATGGCCTAATTTGCATCCTGAGCAGGATTTAGCCACCCAGCAACATCTAGGTTTCTGTTTCTATTTATCTCATTAGTTAACTTTCTAGTTACTTTGATAACTATTTTCAGAGTAGCCATACCATACTGCTTGGATAAGGGAAATATTAAAGCCACAGAGCTAATGTGGGTTATTTTAAGTTGCTGTATGTGAATACACATTCATATGCAAAGAGTATCATTTTTTAAATGTGAAGCATGATATTCCTATATGCAGGCAGTTTAAGAGTTACATCAATTCCACATTAAAGCTACAAAGTCCTTGTTCCCTGGGACATTGTCATGTACCTACGACAGTGTGTTTACCTACTCTCCATCCTCCAAGAGCTGCTCCTCCCACCCATCCACAGCGTTGATTCTGTGCAGTAAATTTGTCCTGTGTGATGGCCACTGTTTCCCGCCACAGTTGATTGACCAGGGATGTGAATGCAAACTAAACGTGGTCATTCTGGGAAATTAAGACTTAGAGAGCCAGGCAAGTGTCTACTGGTCTGCAAATAAGAGGTCCTATGAACGAGCTTCTGAAGCTATGGCTGTGGGGCAACCATCCTGCACCACACATCTGTAGAGACCAAGGACCCTGTCTGCAGAGTGAGAGAGAGCGAGAGCGAGAGCGAGATGCAGAAGTGCTGAGCAAAGGTAGTAGATACGCGCTAGGCAGCATGGGAGAGACACAGAGCAGCTGTCTGATAGCTTTCTAGCTCCTGATTCCGTCCCTTATGAACCTGAGGGCACATCTCGTCCCTGGAGTCTGTAAAGTGACCCTGCATTTTATAATAAATCCGCCGCCCCCCCATTCACCCTACATTGCTTAGGTTTCTCTTACTTGTAACCCAAAGAACTTTAACTAAGAAATAAAGGCCACCTACTGGGACAGGGGCACAGTGGTTGAGTCCGCCTGCCAATGCAGGCGACACGGGTTTGAGCCCTGGTGCCAGAAGCTCCCACATGCTGCGGACCAACAAGCCCGTGAGCCACAACTACTAGCCTGCGCTCTAGAGCCCGTGCTCCGCACGCAACAAGAGAAGCCACCGCAAAGAGAAGCTCGCACACGGCAACGAAGAGTAGCCCTCGCTCGCCGCAACCAAGACCCAACGCAGCCAAAAATAAATAATTAATTAAAAAAGAAGAAAGAAAACTCACTTACTAAATAGTAGTCACAGAATCTGAATATCACTGTAAAATTAACTTATTTGGTTTATGCAATCTTAAATGAAAGAGGTGTCACGGTTTCAACAGTTTAATTAGGCTCTACTGTGTTAGGATTTCCATTCTCAGCTTAAAGCAAATAAAGTGCACAGTAAGTTCAATCTAAAATACCAACCTAGGGGCTTCCCTGGTGGCGCAGTGGTTGAGAGCCCGCCCACTGATGCAGGGGACGCGGGTTTGTGCCCCGGTGCGGGAGGATCCCACATGCCGCGGACCGGCTGGGCCCGTGAGCCATGGCCTCTGAGCCTGCGCGTCTGGAGCCTGTGGTCCGCAACGGGAGAGGCCGCAGCAGTGAGAGGCCCGCGTACCGCAAATAAATAAATAAATAAAATACCAACCTAAAACATGCATGGAGATAAGCACATTGTCATTTACGCTTGATTTTCTCAGAAACTTTTACTTTTCAGAGGAGATGTGTGAATTCTGTAATACACCCTGTTCAACAGCTCAGTTCAGATCTTTAACAGACATTTGATGAGCATATAATAGATTGTGCCAATATTGGGGATACAAGATGAATAAGAATGGTCTTTTGCTTCTAGAGGAGTGTCCAACACAGAGGGAATGTCAATAAATATAAGTTCCCTTCCTTCCCCTTCTCTGCTGTCGGCTCCATGGGGAGGTGGGGCGTGATCAGCAACCCACCTTGGATCAGCTCCAACCATCCTTGGAGTCTGATCTAGCAGAAAAGCATTGAGCAGGACACCGGGTTCCAGGCTGGGAACCTAACTAACACAGCTCTGTGACACCTTCTCCTAAGCCAGTTTTCCTGTTCATTTTCACAACTGTAAATGGGCAAAGGGAGACTGAGAAAGGGGCTCACGTGGGTAGATCACTCAAGATTCAGTTGTGGGAAACAGACGCCACTCCATGTATGCTACGCAGAAAGGGATTTCTAAAAAGGTAATTAAGCACTTACAAAATTGTTGCAGTGGCTATAAGAGAGGACTCCAGCTGGGCCTCTGCGATGAGTCTCAAAAGCATGTTGCAGAATTGGCCCACCAGGGAATCAGAGGCTGAAGCAGGACCCATGGACTTCAAGGACACACTTCCAGTGCCTTGATCCATGACCAACTGCCTCAGGACACCTAGGAAGCTAATGCTGGACACCAGACCCAGGCTGTAGAAAACCCCAGGGCAGTACTCGGCAGAGAAAGTCAGCTACGTAGCAGGAAGGTGGCCTGCACTGCACTTCCACCTTCAAAATTACCACCACAACAAAGATGATGATAGAGCTAACATTTATTGATACTATGTGCCAGACTAAGCAGTTTATAGGATTTAATTCACTAGTTCTCATAACAAACCTAAAGGTAGATGCTGTTATTTCTATTTTACAGTCAAGGAAGCTGAGGCAGAGAGAGTAAGCATCTCCAGGTCATGCAGGTAGTAGTAGCAGTAGAGGTGGGCATGCATTTTATGGTGTAACCTCTTTCATGACTAGGACCCTAGTTGCAAAGAAGTCGAGGAAGCAAAGCGTGGTTTTTGTTTTCCCACCTCTGGAGCTTTCATGATCACACTATAAGGGAGTCAGGCTATGCTGCGTGGATGTCCATGACATCCACCCCCGTGAGGCAGCTGCAGACCCAGGGCTGAACATGGTAAAAATGCTGCAGCAACAGTAATTCAGTGCAAATAGATTCAATGCACCGAATCTCTTTGTCATCTGTTACCCTAAGATTAGCTCACCACAAAACCCTAGCAAAGCAATACATACAGCTTCTAGATTGTATCTGACATGCATTCCTGTTTGAATAAGGCTTAAATTAGTGTGTTGCTTGTGTTTATTTCATTGATACAAAATTACAGCCTTAAGTTTGGTGTTTCAGATTTACTCATTTTTTTGGCAAAATATGAAGTGTTTTTCTTTAAAAACAAGCAGACCAACTCCGAATAATGATTACAAGCTCATTGGGTGTCAACAATTCCCCTTTATATTTCAGAACCGAAGTCAAAAGTCATCTCTTTTGTGAGGATTTCCATTCTGGCTTTGCATACTTTTATTAATTGTATTATTTTCTGTAAAATATCTGTACATGTATGCATTAGTTTGCTAGGGCTGTGGTAAAAAAGTACAACAGACTGGGCGGCTTAAACAACAGAAATATATTTTCTCACTATTCTGGAGGTTAGAAGCCCAAGATCAAGGTGTTGACAGTGATGGTTTCTATTGAGGCCCCTCTCCTTGTCTTGTAGATGGCTGGCTCTCTTCTCCCTGTGCCTTCAGGTGGTCTCCCCTTTGTATGTCTGTGTCCTAATCTCCTCTTCTTATAAAGACACCATTCCTATTGGATTAAGGTCCATCCTAATGGCCTCATTTTACCTTAATTACCTTTTTAAAGACTCTATCTCCAAATACAGTCATATTCTGAGGGGGAGTTAGGGCTTCAACATTTGAGTTTAGCGGGACACAATTCAGTCCATAACAAATCCTTTGCCAACTAAACTATTTTGCTCTCAGCAGTTTTCATACCAAATACATTTTTTCCAAATCTAATTTTATTCTTCCATGTAAGGGATAAAAAATTTTATGTAGTCAAATATGTCCATCTTTCCTCCAATTCTTCAATTACAGTTTCTTATTTTTTGTTCTGTTTATTTATATAACTTTAAAGTATCTTGAGCTTATTCAAGTGAGAACCTAGTTGTTACTCCTCTAAATTTTTTATTTATTTTATTTTTTTTGCGGTACGCGGGCCTCTCACCGCTGCGGCCTCTCCCGTTGTGGAGCACAGGCTCCGGACGCGCAGGCTCAGCGGCCATGGCTCACGGGCCCAGCCGCTCCGCCGTACATGGGATCATCCCGGACCGGGGCACGAACCCGTGTCCCCTGCATCGGCAGGCGGACTCTCAACCACTGCGCCACCAGGGAAGCCCACTCCTCTAAATTTTTAACTAATTGTCCCACCATCACCTTCTGAATATGCCTTCCTTTACTCATTTGAGTAATAATAACTAAATAAATAATAATAACAAATGAATGGTAAAATAAATAATAAATAAAGTTGTATTTTGATGTAACTCTGTTGTTTTGCACCCAAGACCTGTATATAGGTTCAGACCCTCACCAGAACAAATGGCAGAATACTTCTTTATGTTTTCAGTCCACACGTCCCTTGGTCTGTCTGGAGGCAGCTGAAGATGGTCATTTGCAAGTGGCCCTCCTTCCCTCCTTGCTCTGGTCTCCTCTGCTGCCCCCCCGGGGTCCAGACTCCACCTCGCTTCACTCCTAGCTGCTGGGGTTGGTGGAACCATTTGCTCTTGGCATCTGAGACAGGTAGGATCGATTTTTTTCCCTTTGTCCTGGAGGGCGATGGACCCTTACAACCTTCAGAAATCTGATGGGTACGGAGGCTTGAAATAGCCGTTCTGTTGAGTGCAGGAGGGAGTTGATCAGAGAAATGCAGTGTGGTTTCTGGGCAGCGCTGAGCCCATTTGAGGTTGGTGATCATGAATTTATAGTGGGAACCAGCAACTCCATCGTGTGCATCTCTTCAGTGGGGACTAGAGAGCTTTGAATTCTTTTGTGTGGGGATTGAAAACAAGCGGAGTGGAGAGGTTGAAATCAGAGGAGAGATGGAGACAGTGGACAAGAGAGAAAATACTTCACCCACTTTGAGGAGGGAGGAGAGGAAAGGGAGTGTGCGTGTACATGCGTGTACATCTGTGTGTGTGTGTGTGTGTGTGTGTGTGTGTCGGGCGGAGGGCATGTGCAGAAACTGAGGGAGTCCCTGTCTGACATATCACAGTGCCCTGCCTCTCACAGGGGCAGCGGAAATGGGAGGATACCTCTCTCCCATCCCTTTGCAACCACGGCCAGGTCATATGTTCCAGGCTCCCTCCATCTGATGCTGACCTGGGATTTTGAATATGGAACAAGCAGCTGTTCTTTGCAACTGCAGTGATGTTCTGCTGAGGTGGCAGCAGTGTCTGGTTTCACAGTGTCTCTCCCAACTGACGCGGTTAAAAGATGACTTTATATACTTCCTTTTTTGTTCCCCAGAGCTGCCTTGGTTCCAGCTAATTTTCCAAGTCTGGTCCTCAGGCCTCAAGCCAATATCGTAACTCCTCACTATCCTTCTGTTATAATAGTCAGTGTCAGTTTCTGTCACCTGTAACCAAGAACCCTGACTGTTGCTTGGGGGTGGGCTTTGGAACTAAGCACAAGTTTTCATCTCAACCCTGGTACTAGCTTTGAAGCCTCGAGCAAGACGCTTAAGCATTCTAAGCCCCAGTTTCTCTCATTTTGTAAAATAAGAATTGTATCTTACAGAGTTGTTAGATCAAATGAAACAATAAGTGCAAAATAGCCTCAAAAATACCTACATTTTGGTAAGGGCTTGATGAAGAACAGTTGGTTTTTCACAAAGTGCTTTTGTGTATGTAACCTCACATGACCTTCATACAAGGCAGGGTAGAAATCCCCATTTCACAGATTTGGAAACTGAGTTTCAGAGGGGCAAGGTGACACCCTCGAGCTCACACAAGGAGTGAGTGAATCTGAGGTTTGAGTCCAGGTTTTTTGATTCATGGCCCAGCTGTCTAAGAGCCCTGGCTGCAGGCTTGTAGATGGATAGGAGAGTTTCACTGGGTATTCATGGAAACCTTTGGGCAAAGGTAATTTGGGGGTAGGAATTTGGAACTTAGGACCAGAAAGAGGCATTGTAATCCTACGATTATAGTGAAGAGGGGGAGAGTGAGGTCTATCCGGTGTGCACCAGCTCAGAGGGTAAAGAGGCACAAACAGAAGGTATGGAGTAGCACGCAGAGAAAAGAATCGGCGTCTTTACAACGCCTGAGAATAAATAAATAAGACCATGGGACTGCTTGACAGAATCAGGCATTTCAAAGAGGTCAAACAGAACGAGGACTGAGAACAGGCCATTGAACACAGCTACAGAGATGTCACTAATGTCCAAAGACTCCTCAGTGTTCCCTAGTTTACTCGCCAGACTTATCTATATCATCAGATCAACAAACGTTTTTTAAATTGAAGTATAGGTGATTTACAATGTTTCCAGTGTACAGCAAAGTGATTCAGTTATACATGTATACATATTCTTTTTAAATGGACTTTTTTTTTTTTTGCAGTATGCGGGCCTCTCACTGTTGTGGCCTCTCCCGTTGCGGAGCACAGGCTCCGGACGCGCAGGCCTAGTGGCCATGGCTCACGGGCTCAGTTGCTCCGCGGCATGTGGGATCTTCCCGGACCAGGGCACGAACCCGTGTCTCCTGCATCGGCAGGCGGATTCTCAACCACTGCGCCACCAGGGAAGCCCTAAATGGACATTTTAAAGCATTTGTTTCATTCACAAAAGTAGACAGAAATAAATAGAATAACATCAGTGACATCTTTCATTAAATATACTGTATTATGGTTTTCACTAATTACCATTAATCTTCTAAATAGTAATGTTCCCAGAAATGGAAGAATATAATAATAATAATTTCTAAAATCACTCCATTTGTTGATTTTCAGTACATTTTTCTATTGATCCCTGGAAAATAATGAATAGCTTTTCTGATACATGTAAGTGCACAATGAAAACATTTTTAAAAGCCAGCTCTACAGGTAATGTAAATCTAGCTCCTAATATCTAGAAATAGGAAGTATATAATACCAATGAGCAGTTTGGATTTTTTTTGCAAGGTTCAGGAATACAAATGAGCGCCGAGCCTGACAGGTTCACTCAGCTCTAAAGTCATAAGTTAAAGACTGAGCACAGTATTTGCAATTGACTTTGGAGGTCAATCAACACAGACAAGCAAGAGGATGTTAAAAAAAAAAAAAACCTTCTCTGGTGCTTCTCATTGTCTCCTCTATATCTTCTGGGGATAATAATGACACTGGTTTCTCTTTATCACTATGAAAAAGACATTATTTGGAGAATATAGTGTTATTCTATTTTCTTTTGCTAGTTTTTGAAAATCTATTTTCAAATCTATTTTAATATAAAATATAAATATATTTTTACGAGAATGTATTACTCCCATGTTTGCATCATCAAAATTTACTATCTTTGGGCTTTGTTTAAGGCCAAAGGAGACATTGGCTACTTTGACAGCCTTAAAACAGACTCCAGGAAAGCCATCAACATTGCAGCCTTTGAGACCAAACACAGCAACCTAACTTCATCGTTTTCCTCAATACAGTTCAAGCAGCCATCACTGTTAGGTCTGGTAGAATTTGGCTGTTTGGCTTCAACCCTACTTTTCCCAGCACCTCCAAAGGGCCTGGCTTTCAGGGCTGTGCCAGAGGGTTTTCTTGTACTGTTTACCGTGCCACTTCTGCTCCTGTGGGTGGCTCAGAGCTTCCTGGCAGTGGGAAGACTGCAACACTGGCCCATCCTGCCAGCCCTGCAGGCCTGAGCAAAAAGGCGAGGTAACGCAGGCTCTTTTGTGAATCTGAGGGAAAATATTATAAACATTCGGAAAGAACAAAGAGGGCTTCCCTGGTGGCGCAGTGGTTAAGAATCTGCCTGCCAACGCAGGGGACACGGGTTCGAGCCCTGGTCCAGGAAGATCCCACATGCCGCGGAGCAACTAAGCCCGTGCGCCACAGCTACTGAGCCTGCGCTCTAGAGCCCGTGCACCACAACGAAGAGTAGACCCCGCGCGCCGCAACTAGAGAAAGCCCGCATGCAGCAACAAAGACGCAATGCAGCCAAAAGTAAGTAAATAGATAAATTTTAAAAGAAAAGGGATGAAGAAAGGCCAAGGAAGGTTTAGTGTCCAAATGTGATCTTAGTGTGTGTGTGAGTTATCAATTTACTGCCCATCAGCTCGAAAGCTACAGTTATCTGCTCTGTGATAATGGGCTAGACCCTTGCATCACTTCTCGTTTGCAGAGGGCGCATTGTTAGGCTTTGTCAAGAGAAGGCACTGGAAGGACACGCAGGAGGAAGGGTCTGCTCCTGGTTCTGGTTCTTCCAAATTATTTCCCCCAGTTACACACATTTGCTCACTCAAACAGAAGCTGCCCGGACTGCCAAAGGCTCCCTGTGGTGGAGATGGCTGCGGGACCCAGATCCGCTTTGCCGTCAGGTGCGCCCGCCCCCCGGTTGCTGGTGGCGGCGGCTGATAACACCCCACACTTGCTGCCTTCGCCAGAGCATTTGCCCTCGGCCACATAGGGCTGCCTCAGCCTGCCCAGGAGGCTCTGCTATCCTCTCACCTGCCCCTGAGCTGTCCAGTGACTGGTTGATGAAGGAGGGTACCAACGGCCTCAAAACGACTGCTTCTGTGTTGCAGTCTGTGCTCTCGAGCTGCTCTGTGGGATTAGACTGAGCTAGGCTCCGGTGGAGATCACATGCGTGCCTCGCTTTATTCCCCTCTCCTGCCCGGCTGCCCTCTGCTTCTCTTGAGAGCGCTCCCCACGTAGAGCAAATGAACGCGCATTAGCAGCTGAGACGCTGCTTCTGGAGAACCCAACAAAAGACCCACCTCCAAAGGGAGGTCAGCCGGATACCATTCACAGCCTGCAAGAGCTGAACAGGATGGAGGCTCCCTGAGGGCGGGATCATGCCAAAGAGGAAACTGAGAGAAGACAGACTGGGATCCCAGCCCTGCTTCTGTGCCAAACTCAGCGGAGGGAAGAGTGAGCAAGGGGTGGTGAAAGCAGGAGTATTCAGGAATGTTAGAATTTCAGTGCTCCCTCCTTCCACGGGAAGAGGAGACCAGGTGTGAGGAAGAAGCATCAACACCAACGTCATCAAACTATTATTTATTATTAGTTTTGGCCTCGCCAGGCGGTTTGTGGGATTTTAATTCCCTGCCTCGCCAGGCGGTTTGCTGGATTTTAATTCCCTTACCAGGGACTGAACCCCAGCGTGGCATTGAAAGTGCAGAGCCCTAACTGCTGGACCGCCAGGGAATTCCCAAACTATTATTTTTTAAATGTTACGCTGTTGTATTCATTTCCTAGGGCTGCTGTAACTAAGTACCCCAGACTGCATGGCTTAAACCAACAGAAATTTATTCTCTCACAATTCTGGAGACTAGAAGTCAGAACTCAAGGGGTAGCAGGGCAATCCTTGGATTTCAGACGCATCACTCCAATCTCTGCCTCCGTCACAGTGTTCTCCCCCTGTGTCTTCACATCATCTTCTTATGAGGACATCAGTGATACTGGATTTAGGGCCCAGCCTTCTCCACTATGACCTCATCTTAACTAGTTACTTCTGCAATAACCTATTTCCAGATGAGGTCACATTCTGAGGTACTGCGGTTAGGACTTTAGCATATCTTTTTGGAGGACACAATTCAACCCATAACAACTGTACAGGTCAAATAAGATGCACATGAGGGCCAGATTCAGCCAGAAGGCTGCCAGCCAGCTGACAGGTACAGGTGTTCCTCCTCCGTGTTACTACAGCACCTGCCTGTGTGTGCAGGGTACCCACCTCTAGCACAGAACCTGGCACATTGTATAATAATCTTCACTCTGCTTTGATTTCCTCTTACATTGCAATGCCTTGAAGGCAGGAAGAATTTATTATTTGCATCCTCAGCGCCAGTATGAAACCTGCCACATAGGATTCACTCACCAAATGTTTGTTGAATAGAAGAAGAATGGTTCTAAGACCCTCAAATATTACAGTTTGGCTCAAATCATTGGGCCCATTACTTAACTTCTCTTAGCCTCTAGTTTGCTATTTTGTAAAATGGGATCAATCAAATCCAACCCGCTAGAACTTCTGTGAGTAAAGAACCCAGCCCAGTGCCATGATTCAGAAAGTGCTGGCGTACATCCTTTCTCTGCTTTTCCATTTCTGAAGGTGTGGGGACCCACTCAGAATGCTCAGAGTTGTTCTAAAGATTATTTTAGGCTGAAGACATTTGAGATTCAACAGATGTAGAAAGAAGCCTTCTCCAAGCTTCCCCTTATCTGACTAAAAGTAGAAACTTCTGAGAAATGAGGCTGCCCTAAAATCTCTCTTTGGCTGCATAAACAAACATTAGCACAAACTTTCTTATCTCCCATTTGATTTTTCTCCTAAAAATCCATTTGTCTGTCCTAAAGAAATATATTTGTTCTTCCCATAGAAGCTGTTAGATATACAAGCCTCTAACTTTAACCACTTAACTAGCCAGCTGCTTCTTTTATTGGCTTCTGTGTGTATACCAATAAACCTTTTTTCTCCTGTTAATCGTTTGTCAGTTTAATTCACAAGCCCCAGTCACTAAACATAAGAGGGTAGTGAAAAACACTTTTTCCTTCCCTATAAAGGCTTTGGAAAAGAGCTATTTTTTCATTTGTGGCTGTGTGGCTTGACTATGTATAAATGCAAACATCCAAGCATATTATCTTAACAAGGATGGATGATTCTGCCAAAATAAGTGTGATCATTATTACTCTCATCAGCTTCTAGCAACTGCTGGATCATGTCTGGTTTTTTTTTTAACATCTTTATTGGAGTATAATTGCTTCAATGGTGTGTTAGTTTCTACTTTATAACAAAGTGAATCAGTTATACATATACATATATCCCCATATCACCTCCCTCTTGCATCTCCCTCCCTCCCACCCTCCCTATCTCACCCCTCTAGGTGGTCACAAAGCACCCAGCTGATCTCCCTGTGCTATGTAGCTGCTTCCCACTAGCTAGCTATTTTACATCTGGTAGTGTATATATGTCCATGCCACTCTCTCACTTCGTCCCAGCTTACCCTTCCCCCTCCCCATGTCCTCAAGTCCATTCTCTACGTCTGTGTCTTTATTCCTGTCCTGTCCCTAGGTTCTTCAGAAACATTTTTTTCTTTTTCTTTTAGATTCCATATATATGTGTTAGCATATGGTATTTGTTTTTCTCTTTCTGACTTACTTCACTCTGTATGACAGACTCTAGGTCCATCCACCTCACTACAAATAACTCAATTTTGTTTCTTTTTATGGCTGAGGACTATTCCATTGTATATATGCACCACATATTCTTCTTTATCCATGCATCTGTCGATTGGACACTTAAGTTGCTTCCATGTCTGGCTATTGTAAATAGAGCTGCAATGAACATTGTGGTACGTGACTCTTTTTGAATTATGGTTTTCTCAGGGTGTATGCCCAGTAGTGGGATTGCTGGGCCGTATGGTAGTTCTATTTGTAGTTTTTTAAGGAAACTCCATACTGTTCTCCATAGTGGCTGTATCAATTTACATTCCCACCAACAGTGCAAGAGGGTTCCCGTTTCTCCACACCCTCTCCAGCATTTATTGTTTGTAGATTTTTTGATGATGGGCTGGACCAAGTCTGAACCACAGATGTCCACAGTGACACCTCTCTCCCTTACACAGGACTAACAGGCAGCACATTCATTAACAGTGTTAAAATGTAGATGCTTGCAAGGGAAAAAGAAAAGAATACATACCAGCATGAGTTATTTCTGGATGAGACCATTTTAAAATTTCCTTTTTTGGGCTTTATTTTCTAAAGTTTCAGCATTGAATGTTAGTATTATAATTTTAAAAAGCTATTTTCTCCACAATAAATATTATTTAAAAAACAAAAGTAAGTGATTGGGACTTCCCTGGTGGGCCAGTGGTTAACACTCCGTGATTCCACTGTAGGGGGCACGGGTTCGATCCCTGGTCAGGGAACTAAGATCCTGCATGCTTTGTGATGCGGCCAAAAGAAAAATAATAATAATAGTAAAATTTTTAAAATAAATAAGTAAATAAAAACAAAAATAAATGATTAAACATGTAACATAGGCAACGTCCTCTAGATCACTCTTGTTTGCTGGTTTTTTGTTGTTGTTTTGTTTTGTTTTTGGTTTACCTTCTACTCAGATTTGACATTGTTTTTTAAGCATTTACTGCATATTCAGCACTCCTCACTCTTTGGATGGTTACATTAGTAATAGGAGGTAAAGTCATTTCCTCTGGGATTTTGCAGTCTATGCAGAGGTTCAACATTTGCCTCCCAAATCTGAAACTAGAGCTCATTTAACTTTTTTTTTTTTGCAAAAAAATACGCCAGCTAATCACTACTTCTTTCTAGAGCTCAGCTATGGGAATTATTTTCATTAAGTATAGCTCCTATTAATAAAGGAAAGGAGAAAATTTAAAAAGAAATGAATAGAATGATTTCTTGGAAAGGAATATGAAACAGTAAAACTTCCTTTTGAAACAAAGGTGATTGTAAGACCACATATAAGTTATTTGAAAACAATACTAACATTATAATTCGGTTAAGGACAGCTTATAAGAATATTTAAACAACAGAGAACTTAATCTTGAATCAAGATAAAAAGAAAATCACAATGAATTGGTGTGAAATATCCTTATTAGAAAACCACGGAGAAATGTGTACGTCCACATGTCTGAGTTTTAAAGAGTTTGCCCTTGAATCTCACTAATCAATTGGCATTTGTTGGGGAAATATAATTAAAAACAAAATCTCTTCACAGCCCAGAAAATCCCTCTACAAAGAAAAGAAAGAAAACAATTGTTATTATTGAATAAGCATCAACCGGAATGCGATTCACATGTCGGGCCATCTGCTAAGAGATGGTAGAGACAGAAAGTCACCTCACACTCACAGCAGAGAGGGTGCAGCCCATGGCGTTAGGTTGGTTTTGCAATTTTCCGTGGGGGACAGCTGACGTTAGGCCCACCTCCTCCTGGGAAAGTGGGAGATGGGGTGATGTCTTCCTTGATGCAACTTTCTTAGATATGGCTCCCAGGTTCTTGGGAAATACTCCCGAGTTGTGAGACCAAGAAAAGGCTTATCTAGCCATTAAAAGGATTTACATACAGAGCAAGAAAATTTTAAAGAAAAGGGAAAAGTAGGGGGGTCTTTCCAGCAAGAATTAAGCCTCTTATTTGCCCTCACACATACTATGGGGTAATTTACCAACTCAATTTGCATCCAGTAATGAGCAAAAATAAATAAAGAACTCAGTAATTCAGGTTTATAGTTTTTCCTTTTTTGGCAAAACAGAAGAAATACACTCTTTTCTGATTGCCCAGACCAGGTTTTTTTTAAAAAAGTGTAGCACTATTAACATTTGGGGGGGCCAGATAATTTTTTGTGGTAGGAACTGTCCTGTGCACTCTAGAATGTTTAGCAGCATCCGTGGCCTCTACCCACTAGATGCCAGTAGGACATCCCCTGCACCCAACCTATGACAACTAAAAATGTCTCCAGACAGTGGCAAATGTCCCAGGTGGCGTGGGGATGAGAACCATCCTCCACTGAAAAGTCCTGGCCTAGACAAATTATCAAGACAAACAGCCCAACAGATAGTTGAGCCCAGACTGGGCTGGGATGCCAATAAGGCTTCTGCTCTCACTCCATGAGCCACACCTGTCTGATGCATGTTGCAGTAATGTTTGCTGTGGGCTGACCACTGCAATTATTAGAGGAACTTAAGAGTCTGTCCTCTTAATGGAAGACATCTCTGACCAGCTTAGAGTCAGCCTTTTTTTTTTTTTGCAGTACGCGGGCCTCTCACTGTTGTGGCCTCTCCCGTTGCAGAGCACAGGCTCCGGACGCACAGGCCTAGCGGCCATGGCTCACGGGCTTAGTTGCTCCGCAGCATGTGGGATCTTCCCGGACCAGGGCACGAACCCGTGTCTCCTGCATCGGCAGGCGGATTCTCAACCACTGCGCCACCAGGGAAGCCCTTTTTTTTTTTTTTTTAAGTAACAACACCTTAATTATCTTTCTCAGTTAGTCCAGGGAGCGGGGTTATGACCCAAACCATTGTAGCTTTAGGGGTTGTCTTGTATCCAAGGCCTAGTCAATTGCTCATCCTCCTAGCCACCATGAAAAAGTGTGAAAGAGGAATTCTTTTTCTTAGCTGTGAGGATGAGCCTGACTGAGAATGGAAGCAATTCAGGGGGAAGCAGAATTAAGAAGAAAGGAGACAGTATCCTGGGGAGAAAATTTGAGTCCTGGATCTAGCCATGCCTGAAGCCATCTTCTGAACTGTTTGTTCATGTGAGCATCAAAGCCATGGTTGGGGATTCAGCAAGTGGCATACAGCACTCACAGACTCTCCATGTTTTCCTCTTTTCCCAAATGAATCAGGGAGGTGGAGGTGGAAGAGCTTGGGGTCTTAACATCCTCTTCTAATCTACCTCAGAAGTGTGCTTCTATCTCTGCTCTGAAGTTCCTCTCCTAATCACGTTTGTTATAGTTATTTATATGGATGGCTTCTCTCTGCTACTGAGCTACATGTTTCCTAAGGACCAGATCCTATCAGATTCACCTTTACATCCTCTGCAGCACACAGTTGCCCCTCAATAGAAAGTACAGATTGTGTAAAGCAACTTGAGCAGGTACCAAACTCTGTGATCGACATGTATCTTAAATTGATGCCCTTCTGGTTTCCACAGTGAGATTAGAGGGAAATTTTCAGCAGTGTTCAGATTCCGGAAGCTGGGCCTGTTTATTCCCCCTTAGCCCTCTGGACTCCATCTTTCCTTCCTCTGTCTGTCTTCCTTACTCATAGTTATGGACAGACACAATGGCCAAATAGCTCAGTTGTCATTTTCTTTGCCAGCCAGTCCATGTTTCTTTGCATTTGAGAGACCTCCACCATGCATGAAAACTATCAATATAATTTTATGTTGGTTTATAAGTAACACCAAATTGACGTGCTTAAATAAAATACCCAAATAACACTTGGAAGCCTCTTAACTCACAATATGGATGTGACAAGTGGCCCCAGAAAAAAGGAATAGAGCTAATTCTTTTCCAAACAATTTGAGTTACCTATGGAACTGTTACCAACCAGGGTTCTTGGCCTTCCCCAATCAATAGAAATTGATGAGGCCGGACAAGACATTCAGGGGAGGCTTTAGTGGGGCCCCTGCTGCAACAGGGGGGAGCGAAACAAACAACGGGTTCCCTTGCTTGCTCACTCCCTGGGGGAGGGGTGAGGCAAGCTTGTTTCTTATATGGGGTGAGGGTAGGGGTGTGTCCAGGGGTCAGGCCAGAGGGGTGGCTTAGGTGTTTTTGCCCACCCCTTAGGTGGTGGTGTGTGCAGGGGGCATGCACAGTGCCCTGCTTTTGCTCCCAACACCCTGTTTTTGCTCCAGGCTCTTCAAAAGCGGCAGTTGGGTTTTTTGGTCTCTTTGCATCTTTGGGGTCCAGAATTTGGCATGCACGCAGTTACTTTTAGTCCCATACAGTTTCTTTGTATTTTGTTGCTCAAGGAGAGGTGTGTCCAGGTCCAAGCACTGCAGCACTGCAGCACTGCAGCAAAGGGTCCCAGGTCCCAGCCTGTCTCAGAACAATTTCCCTACAGTTCCAGCAGAGACCAGTCAGGGCACCTGTTTCCAGGAGTAGAATTCAAGCTTCTCATTCAACAGAGATCACTGAAGTTCACTGTGGAGGAGCAGAAATCTGGGATGGGGTGCCTAGATCTTAGCCTGCCTGGCGGCCTGCCTCAGACACAGGAACCCAATCGACTGCTGTGTATGAATGAAACCACTAGCCATTATGAATCAGGAACATGACAAGTATGCATTTGGAATAAATAATGGGAAAGACGCTTTCTCTCTGCTGAATTGACAAGAAAGAGGTTTCGGCAGCATCTGCTAGAATCTGCTCATTTAGCAGGAAAAGATAACAAAAAGGTCACCTCACAAGTCATCCTCCACCGTAAGTATGCACTGCCCTTGGTAACAGAAGGGCAGACGCAGTGACGGCCGAGCTTGTTCTTCTGCATGTGGGACCATTTGGTGAGGCAGCACATCATGCTCACCTTTTTCTTCTTTTTTTTTTTTTTTTTTTTGTGGTACGTGGGCCTCTCACTGTTGTGGCCTCTCCCATTGCAGAGCGCAGGCTCCGGACGCGCAGGCTCAGCGGCCATGGCTCACGGGCCCAGCCGCTCTGCGGCATGTGGGATCTTCCCGGACCGGGGCACGAACCCGTGTCCCCTGCATCGGCAGGCGGATTCTCAACCACTGCGCCACCAGGGAAGCCCTCACCTTTTTCTATGTGTGGATTCATGTCCTCCTTTTGTGCTTCTCTCAAGAACTTTCAGCTTCTCCTGCAAGAACACATGTTCCTTCAGTGAACATCTTGGCAAAGGCGAGTCTTTTTGGCAGCAGGGCCATTAACGATACTAGGTGCCGGCGTAAATCTAGGAAGCCAGGGCACAGGGGAAGGCAGTGACTCAATTACTGACAGCTGTTAGAGCCTCGTTTCTCTGCATTTTAGTTTCCCCAGCAGAGTGGCACAGACACCACCATCATTAACATTTAATTTTGATTTAGTACTTCTGCACAGGCTGGAACAACTAAAGTGCAGCCTGTTGCCTATAAAAGTTCAAGCCCCCTTGAGGTCATTCTGGACCGCACCTGCTCAAACCCAAGTGGTGGCTAGACAAAGCTTTTCAAGGTTGCTCCAGTTTCTGAAGGCTTCCTTCTGCTGCAGGAGTCCTGAAAGGTGAACTTAAGAGCTATGTGAAGAGCTGGAATAACTCATGCAAAACCCCCTTCCTACTCCCCTGTGATCACACTGAGAAAAAGAACCAAGAACTAATATTAAAGACCAAGGTCTAGGTTTCATAACATAGACTGAAGGAAACCAAGTATCAATCTTAGTGATGGCATGTTTTAAAGTGAGCTAAGTGGTGCATGTGGAACAAACCTTGGAAAGTGACAAAGATTCTCTTCTTGACCAAACTTTAAACGGGCTCATCTGAGCCCTCTTTTCGACCAGGCCTTAACTCTGGCCTAGAAAAACTGCAGACTCTCAGCACAAATGATGCCGTCCCACCCCTCCCCGCCTAGTCCCAAGCCCCCACTAAAAGATTTGAACAAACACTAACATAGCTCCTAACAGCTCAAGGCTGCACCCCTAGGATGACCCTACTCCCCCCTTAAACTGTTTGCCTGAGAAAACTGCCAGGAGGATTACTATTTGTTCCAGTCCAAACGTGGTAATAGACAGGCCCCTGCACGGCCCCCATTCCCGTTTAGTAGACTCTGGGGGGCTTGTTCTGACTTACACCACTACCTCCTGTCATACAGATACTAGAAGCTTGCTTCTCCTCTGGATAAGCACTGATCAATAAACCCAGTCTCTGCTGGAGGGCCCGCTCTTTCCCCTCCCGCTCCCCCATTCTTCCTTGAAAACGTCCATCACCTCCACACTTAGTACTGAATAAATCCTATCCTTACCGCTTTACCTAGTGTCCAGTTTATGTTTGACAAAGCTCAGGTCTACATTTTCTATCTGTCCTCGGCAGCAAGGACTAGACAGACAGATCACAGTGCTAACAAGGCCAAGGTGATGAACTTGATCTCCGTATGGCTCTGTCCATATTGTGGTCACACGTGTCCACCTCTGTCAGGTGTTTCACCAGGGCCTTTCATTGATCACAAGGTGAACCAGATGAGCACGTAGAGATGGCTCAGCACAAATCATTTGCTGCTGCTTTTTTGGTTCCTCATTACCGCTTTAAGAGTGCAAATATACAGATGGTGCTTGCAGCCTTCCCTCTGTACAGCTCAGCGAGAAGAGAACCTTCCTGTTGTCGCTCATGCTCTCCCCTCTCCCACCCACCCTTCTCCCTCTGTCTCAGACATTCCCATCACCTCCCACTTCTGTCTCTAGTGCCTGTAAGCATTTATCTTCTGTACACTGTGCTTCATGATGTGACCATCAGTGGTTCATGGTTCATGTAGTTATGCTTTACTGCTCCTAAAAGCAACAAGAACCAAATATTCCCTCGTTTTCCACGAGCGTCTAGCATCAGGCCAAGCACATCAAAACTATTCACTAAAATGCATGTAAATATTTTCATTGAGCTTTCAGATGACTTTGACAAATTTCAGCAAAATGATGTTGAATTCCTTCATCATTTCTAGGATGGGCAGTAGACTCTCAAAGTGCTTACACATTTATAAAGTAAACTAGTGTTATTGTGCTTCATGTAGAGTGAGTAGTCTTGTCTGTAGATTTTTTCCAATTTTATGTGTGATCATACAGTAATACTATATTTTACTACAAAGGAGGATCGTTTAGCATGCAACATTATCATAGCTAGTTCTTTATACTTACATTGCAGTTAGCCTACATTTTCCTAGTTTTATACATATCTCTTTATCATGATAACATACTTTTATGCCCCTTTGAAGACAGAAAACAAGGTCTGGGGTAATATCATAGACTAGATGGCTCATAAAACTTCTCAGAAGTTAGGGATTCAAACTTCCAATCTCTGTGGTAATTGGATCTTTTTTGTTGTCATTTTGTTTTAGTCAACTGGGGATAGGACTTTTTTACTTAAGTTGTTGAAGGGATAAATAAAAAGAAATCTTTTTACTGGAGAAAATGCAATTAATAAAAATGGTAAGGGGTACTTCCCTGGTGGTGTAGTAGTTAAGAATCCACCTGCCAATGCAGGGGACACAGGTTCGAGCCCTGGTCCAGGAAGATCCCATATGCTGCGGAGCAGCTAAGCCTGTGCGCCACAACTACTGAGCCTGCGCTCTAGAGCCCACGAGCCACAACTACTGAGCCTCAGCTCTAGAGCTCTTGTGCCACAACTACTGAAGCCCGCATACCTAGAGCCCGTGCTCTGCAACAAGAGAAGCCACCACGATGATGAGAAGCCCGTGCACCACAACAAAGAGTAGACCCTGCTTGCCGCAACTAGAGAAAGCCCACACACAGCACTGAAGACCCAATGCAGCCAAAAATAAATAAATAACAAACACATTTATTTAAAAAAAATGTAGGCATTCACCACAGTTAATTTCTATAGTTTTCAGGAACACAAAATAATCCTGTCAATGGGCCTAACACATTTAACTGAGATTGCTCATATGCTAAGACCCAGAAGGGGTCCTGCAGAATGGTAGCTCCCCAATTGTGTTCCAGGCTATTTTCAGATGTGTTCGTTTCCTATTGCTGCTGTAACAAAGTACCACACATTTAGTGGTTAAAAGCAACACAAATTTATATTACAGTTCTGGAGATCAGAAGTCTCAAAGGGTCTCAACAGGTTAACAGCTGGTGTCAGCAGAGCTGAGTTCCTTTCTGGAGGCTCTAGGACATAATCTGTTCCCTGGCCTTTCTCAGCTTCTAGAGGCTGCCTGCATGCCTTGGCTTGAGGCCCCTTCCATCAGTGTATTAACTTGTGCTGCCAGGTTCACATGTTTTAGTGCAGCCCTTAGACTAAAACTTCTACTGCCCTCTCTGTGCATATGGATCATTTTGGGGAGGTTTAATCATCTAATACAGTTGGTTCAGCTGGAGCAAAATCACTCATTTCCTCTAGAGTGGTAGTTTTAATTCTAATAGCAAAATTTTTATACATTACAAACATCCTGAAAGAGATGTATGTAATTCTCCTGAAAGAGAATTATCACATCTTTAAGTTTTACTCCAAGTGACCACATATCACTTGGGTAACCACTTACTGAAGAAAAGGATCAAAAGACTATTTTAAAAATGAAAAATGAAGCATGCTAATTCATCAACATCAAATTTGTATTTTTAATCACTTCATAGGATTTTAGGCAGGAGGAGGGGCTGTTATACTGATATATGCTGTCTGCCATCTTGATCAACTCCTTTCCAAACACACATAGGGTAGATTGTAATGCAAATAAACACAATCAAAGAAAGAATTATCAGCGTGACCTAGGTGTGACCTAGGATCTGCCTCTTATTAATGGAGTGATCCTGGGCAAGCCACACTTTCTTCATTTGTAACATAGGGTAAAAAACAACATGTACCTCAGATGGCTGTAAGGAAAACATTATGGAATTAAAAAGCTGTAGTGATTCTTGTGTGGGAAGGTTCTTACAAATGGAAGCAGAAAGCCAAGGAGAGTCTTACATTAGTCCTTCCTGAAAGGACTGAAAAAATATCAGTTTTAATATTTGTTGAGAGGATGGCTGGGTTTGAAATGCTTAAACTTGACCAAAAATTTGATGTACTCAATAGAAAAAAAAAAAATCTTTTTTTGTGGTGGTGGTTACTTATTTGAGCTTATAATGCAAACCCAAAGAAGCTAGGACATTATAAAGATCTTGGTGAAGTTAAACATTCTAGAAATGGGCAAGCTTGCTCATAGCTTGAAAAAATTACAAAAAGGAAAATTATTTTCCTTTTTTTCCTTTTTCCTGGACTTCCTGAAATTTTTAATGTCTTGAAGCTTGATACAAAGGAACTGTGGGTACACTCCTTGATGCTTCAGTGCAGTCAGATGATGCCATCAAAAAGCCCATATTCAAATCTTTTCATTTACTTAGAATTTAACTTGGTTTAGGAACAGAGGTAGAGATTCAGCTTAATATTTCCCTAAAACATGAGGTAGCCATTGTTTGAACTCCATTCACTGAGTTATCCATCTTCTCCATTGTGACTCAAGTGTCACCTGTATTAGCTATTGATTTCTCTGCCTACCACCTCTCCCCTTCCGCTTCTGAAAAAACTAACACAAAACAAAAACTCTACACCCTGGCCACAGAGGTGGGCAAAGGACCAATTAGACCAATGAGAATCCCTCCCAGCAACTTCTCTACCTGGAATGGCAACAGAGAGCTCATTTTGCTTTGATCTTGAAGCCACTGAGTCAGTCAGTCTAGAGTTGCCCGACAAAGAAGAGGTGGCAAGTCCTGAGGTGCTGTGTCTCTGGCTCCAGTTGCTCCAAGGCCAGTTCTATTGCTGCTATGGTTTGAGAATGTGGCTGCTAAATTTTCTTTTTTGTTTAAGTTAGATATACCTGGGTTTTTATCAATCAAAACTGAAAAACCATGTTTATTATATATTAAGTTCTTAAATGTCTTTCAATCTATTTTTACTCTCCACTCTGTTCCCACTAATCTACTTTTCTCTTCTTCTCTAGAGCTGAACTGTTTCAATTTCTTTACATTTTAATATCTTTCAGGGCTAATCTCCCATCATTACCCTTGGTTACAGCCTTTCAGTTGGACTGACCTAGAGATACTGATCGGGGGAGGGGGAGATGGTCCCAGACTGCAGGTACAGGTTTTCTAGTTTCTGTAAAGGTACCCCTCCAACTTGCCATCTCGAATCTTAAATTAATAAGTTGGGATTATTGATCAGTCTCTTATAAGTTGGTTAGCAAGAATCAGGACTCCCTTAGAGACTTGCTCACTTGAGCAAACTAACCATACTGGGGTTACTAGATTTTGTGTGTGTGTGTGTGTGTGTGTGTGTGTGTGTGTGTGTGGTACGCGGGCCTCTCGCTGTTGTGGCCTCTCCCTTTGCGGAGCACAGGCTCCGGACGCGCAGGCTCAGCGGCCATGGCTCACGGGCCCAGCCTCCCCACGGCATGTGGGATCTTCCCGGACAGGGGCACGAACCCGCGTCCCCTGCATCGGCAGGCGGACTCTCAACCACTGCGCCACCAGGGAAGCCCGAGGGGTTACTAGATTTTAAAACACCAAAGGCTTGACTATGGACCTCTGGGGCACACCTCAGTGGCTGCACCCAAGCAGCCAGTAGGTGGGCCAGCTGCTCTTTTACAATCTTTTTAGTTGCAATAAATGAAATATGTGCAGTACAGCCCAGGATTCTACCAGGACGTTAGGATGCCATACTGTGCCTCATATGGAGGGGTGAGGTGTGACAACGTGATGTAATGCTAGGGACAAAATCAAGCAAGGTGAAAGGGACACTCAGGAAGGACAAAATGGGAAAAATTCTACCAAGACAATACTGTATATTGGTTAAGTGCAGAGACTTTAGATTGGGATGGGCTGGGTCTGAATCCCTGCTCTGCCACGAACAGTACATGACCTTGGGCAAGTTACTCTAATTTTATCGGCACCACTTTTCCAACAGCATTTGCTCACTTTGTGTCTTTATGTCACATTTTGGTAATTCTAACAATATTTCAAACTTATTCATTATTATTATATTTGTTATGATGATCTGTGATCAGTGATCTTTGATGCTACCACTGCAAAAAGATTACAACTCACTAAAGGCTCAGATGATGGTTAGCATTTTCTAGCAATAAAGTATTTTTTATTAAGGTATCTACATTGTTTTATTTTAGACATAATGCTATTGCAGACCTAACAGACTACAGTATAGTGTAAACGTAACTTTACATGCATGGGAAAACCAAAAAATTCATGTGACTTGCTTTACTGCAATAATTGCTTTTTTGTGGTGGTCTGGAACCGAACCCACAATATTTCTGAGGTGTGCCCATATCGTAATGGTCTACAGCGTTAAGGCACAAATAACTTAGACTGTGGATCTATTTGCAAAGTTTCCAATGGATGTCTCTCAGACAGGTGAGGAAAACTTTAACTAAACCAGTTCAGTACTTATAAATATTGCTAGTTATTACTTTTTTTCTTGTTTAACTAGTCATCTACATTTGAACTATTAATCTGAAAAGGGAGGGGGGAGAGCCAGTATTTAAGTTGTGTTTAAAGAGAATATTTAAATTATTAATTTGAGTAGAATTCCTTTTTTCACAGAGGTTCTTACTTTGTGCAATAAACTGGGGTAGGTGCTGTGTGGATACAAAGATGGTAACAAAGGTCTTGGCCCTCCAGGAGATTTCAAACTAGTCACATTAAAAAAGACATGGGGAAGGAGGAACCAAGACAGCAGAGTAGAAGTACATGCTCTCACTCCCTCTTGTGAGAACACCAGAATCACAACTAGCTGCTGGACATTCATCGACAGGAAGACACTGGAACTCACCAAAAAAGATACCTCACATCCAAAGACAGGAGAAGCCACAATGAGACGGTAGGAGGGGCGCAATCACAGTAAAATCAAATCCCATAACTGCTGGAAGGGTGACTCACAGACTGGAGAACACTTATACCACAGAAGTCCACCCACTGGAGTGAAGGTTCTGAGCCCCACATCAGGCTTCCAAACCTGGGGGTCCGGCAACAGGAGGAGGAATTCCTAGAGAATCAGACTTTGAAGCGTACAGGGAATTGACTGCAGGACTTCGACAGGACTGGGGGAAACAGAGACTCCACTCTTGGAGGGCACACACAAAGTAGTGTGTGCATCGGGACCCAGGGGAAGGAGCAGTGACCCCAGGGGCGACTGAACCAGACCTACCTGCTAGTGTTAGAGGGTCTCCTGCAGAGGCCGGGGGTGGCTCTGTTTCATGGTGGGGACAAGAACACTGGCAGCAGAAGTTCTGGGAAGTACTCCTTGGTGTGAGCCCTCCCAGAGGCTGTCATTAGCCTCACGAGAGAGCCCAGGTAGGCTCCAGTGTTGGGTTGCCTCAGGCCAAACAATCAACAGGGAGGGAACCCAGCCCCACCCATCAACAGTCAAGTGGATTAAAGTTTTACTGAGCTCTGTCCACCAGAGCCAACAGTCAGCTCTACCCAACACCAGTCCCTCCCATCAAGCCTCTTAGATAGCCTCATCCACCAGAGGGCAGACAGCAGAAGAAAGAAGAACTACAATCCTGCAGCCTGTGGAACAAAAACCAAATTCACAGGAAGACAGACAAGATGAAAAGGCAGAGGACTATGTACCAGATGAAGGAACAAGATAAAAACCCCAGAAAAACAACTAAATGAAGTGGAGATAGGCAACCTTCCAGAAAAGGGATTCAGAATAATGATAGTGAAGATGATCCAGGACCTCAGAAAAAGAATGGAGGCAATGACTGAGAAGATGCAAGAAATGTTTAACAAAGACCTAGAAGAATTAAAAAACAAGCAAACAGAGATGAACAATACAATAACCGAAATGAAAACTACACTAGAAAGAATCAATAGCAGAATAACTGAGGCAGAAGAACAGATAAGTGACCAGGAAGACAGAATGGTGGAATTCACCACTTCAGAACATAATAAAGAAAAAAGAATGAAAAGAAATGAAGACAGCCTAAGAGACCTCTGGGACAACATTAAATGCAACAACATTCCCATTATAGGGGTCCCAGAGGAGAAGAGAGAAAGGACCAGAGAAAATATTTGAAGAGATTATAGTTGAAAACTTCCCTAACATGGGAAAGGAAATAGCCACCAAAGTCCAGGAAGCACAGCGAGTCCCATACAGGAGAAACACACCGAGACACATAATAATCAAATTGGCAAAGATTAAAGACAAAGAAAAGTTATTGAAAGCAGCAAGGGAAAAATGACAAATAACATACAAGGGAACTCCCATAAGGTTAACAGCTGATTTCTCAGCAGAAACTCTACAAGCCAGAAGGGAGTGGCATGATATACTTAAAGTGATGAAAGGGAATAACCTACAACCAAGATTACTGTACCTGGCAAGGATCTCATTCAGATTCCATGGAGAAATCAAAAGCTTTATAGACAAGCAAAAGCTAAGAGAATTCAGCACCATCAAACCAGCTCTACAACAAACTCTAAAGGAATTTCTCTAAGTGGGAAACACAAGAGAAGAAAAGGACTTACAAACGCAAACCCCAAACAATTAATAAAATGGTCATAGGAACATACATACTGATAATTATCTTAAACATGAATGGATTAAATGCTCCAACCAAAACACACAGGCTCGCTGACTGGATACAAAAATAAGACCCATATATATGCTGTCTACAAGAGACCCACTTCAAACCTAGGGACACATACAGGCTGAAAGTGAGTGGATGGAAAAAGACATTCCATGCAATGGAAATCAAAAGAAAGCTGGAGTAGCAATACTCATATCAGATAAAATAGACTTTACAATAAAGATTGTTACAAGAGACAAGGAAGGACACTACATAACGATCAAGGGATGAATCCAAGAAGAAGATACAACAATTATAAATATATATGCACACAACATAGGAGCACCTCAATACATGAGGCAACTGCTAACAGCTATAAAAGAGGAAATCGACAGTAACACAGTAACAGTGGGGGACTTTAACACCTCACTTACACCAATGGACAGATCATCCAAAATGAAAATAAATAAGGAAACAGAAGCTCTAAATGACACAATAGACCAGATATATTTAATTGATATTTATAGGACATTCAATCCAAAAATAGCAGATTACACTTCCTTCTCAAATGCACATGGAACATTCTCCAGGATAGATCACATCTTGGGTCACAAATCAAGCCTCAGTAAACTTAAGAAAATTGAAAGCATATCAAGCATCTTTTCTGACCACAACGCTATGAGATTAGAAATGAATTACAGGGAAAAAAACGTAAAAAACACGAACACATGGCGGCTAAACAATACGTTATTAAATAACCAAGAGATCATGGAAGAAATCAAAGAGGAAATCAGAAAATACCTAGAGACAAATGACAATGAAAACACGATGATCCAAAACCTATGGGATGCAGCAAAAGCAGTTCTAAGAGGGAAGCTTACAGCTATACAAGCCTACCTCAAGAAACAAGAAAAATCTTAAATAAAACAGGCTAAAATCTCAAATAAACAACCTAACCTTACACCTAAAGGAACTAGAGAAAGAAGAACAAACAAAACCCAAAGTTAGCAGAAGGAAAGAAATCATCAAGATCAGAGAATCAATGAAATAGAAACAAAAATACAATAACAAAGATCAATAAAACTAAAAGCTGGTTCTTTGAGAAGATAAACAAAATTGATAAATCATTAGACAGACTCATCAAGAAAAAGAGGGAGAGGACTCAAATCAATAATATTAGAAATGAAAAAGGAGAAGTTACAACAAGACACCACAGAAATACAAAGCATCCTAAGAGACTACTACAAGCAACTCTATGCCAATAAAATGGACAACCTGGAAGAAATAGACAAATTCTTAGAAAGGTATAACCTTCCAAGACTGAACCAGCAAGAAAGAAAATATGAACAGACCAATCACAAGTAATGAAATTGAAACAGTGATTAAAAATCTTCCAACAGGGCTTCCCTGGTGGTGCAGTGGTTAAGAATCCACCTACCAATGCAGGGGATAAGGGTTCGAGCCCTGGTCCAGGAAGATCCCACATGTCACGGAGCAACTAAGCCCGTGTGCCACAACTATTGAGCCTGCACTCTAGAGCCCGCGAGCCACACCTACTGAAGCCCATGTGCCACAACTACTGAAGCCCGTGCGCCTAGAGCCTATGATCTGCAACAAGAGAAGCCACCACAATGAGAAGGCTGTGCCCCGCAACAAAGAGGATCCCCCGCTCACTGCAACTACAGAAAGCCTGCGTGCAGCAGTGAAGACCCAATGTAGCCAAAAATTAAATAAATGAATAAATAAATAAATTTAAAAAAATCTTCCAACAAACAAAAGTCCAGGACCAGATGGCTTCACAGGTGAATTCTATCAAACATTTAGAGAAGAGCTAACACCCATCCTTCTCAAACTCTTCCAAAAAACTGCAGAGGAAGAAACACTCCCAAACTCATCCTATGAGGACACCATCACCCTGATACCAAAACCAGACAAAGATACTACAATAAAAGAAAATTACAGACCAATATCACTGATGAATATAGATGCAAAAATCCTCAACAAAATACTAGCAAACAGAATCCAACAACACATTAAAAGGATCATACACCACGATCAAGTCGGATGTATCCCAGGCATGCAAGGATTCTTCAATATATGCAAATCAATCAATGGGATACACCATATTAACAAATTGAAGAATAAAAACCATATGATCATCTCAATAGATGCAGAAAAAACTTCTGACAAAATTCAACACACATTTATGATAAAAACTCTCCAGAAAGTGGGCATACAGGGAACCTACCTCAACATAATAAAGGCAATATACAACAAACCCACAGCAAACATCATTCTCAATGGTGAAAAACTGAAAGCATTTACTCTAAGATCAGGAACGAGACAAGGATGTCCACTCTCACCACTATTATTCAACATAGTTTTGGAAGTCCTAGCCACGGCAATCAGAGAAGAAAAAGAAATAAAAGGAATACAAATTGGAAAAGAAGAAGTAAAACTGTCCCTGTTTGCAGATGACATGATAATGTACATAGAGAATCCTAAAAATGCCACCAGAAAACTACTTGAGCTAATCAATGAATTTGGTAAAGTTGCAGGATACAAAATTAATGCACAGAAATCTCTTGCATTCCTATACACTAATGATGAAAAATCTGAAAGAGAAATTATGGAAACACTCCCACTTACCATTGCAACAAAAAAAATAAAATACCTAGGAATAAACCTACCTAGGGAGAAAAAAGACCTGTATGCAGAAAACTATAAGACACTGATGAAAGAAATTAAAGATGATAGCAACAGATGGAGAGATATACCATGTTCTTGGATTGGAAGAATCAACATTGTGAAAATGACTATACTACTCAAAGCAATCTACAGATTCACTTCAATCCCCATCAAATTACCAATGGCACTTTTTACGGAACTAGAACAAAAAGTCTTAAAATTTGTATGGAGACACAAAAGACCCCGAATAGCCAAAGCAGTCTTCAGGGAAAAAAATGGAGCTGGAGGTATCAGACTCCATGACTTCAGACTATACTACAAAGCTACAGTAATCAAGACAATATGATACTGGCACAAAAACAGAAATATAGATCAATGGAACAGGACAGAAAGCCCAAAGATAAACCCATGCCCCTGTGGTCAACTAATCTATGACAAAGGAGGCAACGATATACAATGAAGAAAAGGCAGTCTATTTAATAAGTGGTGCTGGGAATACTGGACAGCTATGTGTAAAAGAATGGAATTAGAACACTCCCTAACACCATAAATGAAAATAAACACAAAATGGATTAGAGACCTAAGTGTAAAACTGGACCCTATAAAACTCTTAGAGGAAAACATAGGAAGAACACTCTTTGACATAAATCACAGCAAGATCTTTTTTGATCCACCTCCTAGAGTAATGGAAATAAAAACAAAAATAAACAAATGGGACCTAATGAAACTTCAAAGGAAACCATAAACAAGACCAAAAGACAACCCTCAGAATGGGAGAAAATATTTGCAAACGAATCAATAGACAAAGGATTAATCTCCAAAATATGTAAACAGCTCATGCAGCTCAATATTAAAGAAACAAACAACCCAATCCAAACATGGCCAGAAGACCTAAATAGACAGTTCTCCAAAGAACATATACAGATGGCCAAGAAGCACATGAAAACCTGCTCAACATCACTAATTGTTAAGAGAATTGCATATCAAAACTACAATGAGGTATCACCTCACACCAGTTAGAATGGGCATCATCAGAAAATCTACAAACAACAAATGCTGGAGAGGGTGTGGAGAAAAGGGAACCCTCTTGCACTGTTGGTGGGAATGTAAATTGATACAGCCACTGTGGAGAACAGTATGGAGGTTCCTTAAAAATCTAAAAATAGAATTACCTTATGATCCAGCAATCCCACTACTGGGCATATACCCAGAGAAAACCAGAATTCTAAAAGACACATGCACCCCAATGTTCACTGCAGCACTATTTACAATAGCCAGGTCATGGAAGCAACCTAAATGCCGATCGACAGATGAATGGATATAAGTTGTAGTACATATATACAATGGAATATTACTCAGACATAAAAAGGAATGAAATTGAGTCATTTGTTGAGATGTGGATGGATCTGGAGACTGTCATACAGAGTGAAGTAAGTCAGAAAGAGAAAAACAAATACTATATATTAACGCATGTATGTGGAACCTAGAAAAATGGGATGAACTGGTTTGCAGGGCAGAAGTTGAGACACAGATGTGGAGAACAAACGTATGGACGCCAAGGGGGGAAAACTGTGGTGGAGTGGTGATGGTGGTGTGCTGAATTGGGTGATTGGGACTGACATGTATACACTGATGTGTATAAAATTGATGACTAATAAGAACCTGTAGTGTTAACAAACAAACAAACAAAAAACAACGAATACTAAACTTTCTTTGTGTTATTTGTATGGAAATATGTTAATATAAATGTTTCAGACATTACATGAAAGTTCTAAAAATCTTATATGTTCTGGTATAATGTTATAAGCCATAATCCTAGTTATTACTTTAAAATGTATATCTCAGAAATAACTAAATTTCCTTGTCAATTGCATTACTATGAACTTTCATCAAATCTTTAACTGTGGTCATTTTTAAGTCTTTTGTCATTTGCAGACAGTTCTGGGTGTACTCTGATGCTTTTGCAAATATATTCCTATAAAAGGGTTTCATGTTCAAGGAATTCATGGAAAAGACTCTGACAAGTACAGGTTTCTGGTAACTACTGACTATACTGCTGAACTGAATGAATAAGCATTTTCAGAACTGTAATGAAAAGCTGATGAATTCATAAAAGTGCTAACAAAAGATCAAGATGATGGGACTGAGTGAACTGATGAGGATGATTATAATTTCTTTGACTTTCTGTTTGAAAAAAAAAAAATGGGGATAAAAAAATAAAAATAAAAAAGACATGTTCATAAACGAGGGACTCACAATACTTATAGGAAGGTAAAAACCCATGTATGGGGTGGGGAGGAGGTTGAACTTGGACAATTTCTTAGAGGAGATAATATTCGAGCATTCTTAGTTGAAACTTGAAGTACTTAGTACACTTTAAAGATAATTTCCCATGCATGGGGAATAGCATAAGGCAGTTAGGAAAGAGAGAGTTTGGAAATCCCAGGGAAAATTCTGGGATTTCAAATAGTCCAGTTTGATGAAAGAAATGGGTAAGAGGATAATGAAAGATCTGGGTAAAAGGGTAGGTTGGGGATATGTTGAGAAAGCTGGATTTCATTTTGTGGTAGACACCAGATTTTTGAGCAGAGAAATAATGCATAATTATGTATGGAATTATGGGTGACAGGAATATTCAAACATCATCCACAGTTCTTAATATATAATTAAAATATATTTTTTTCACTCATAAATTACAGGGAATCTTTAATAAAACATATGTACAATAAATAATTCATACTTAAAAATGTTCATCTGACAGTTTCATGCCTTTTCAACGGAAGAGGCCACAATACCAGGGAAATCAGAAGGCAGTCTCAATAACTCTTCTACTTCTTCTTGCAAAGCCTCTGCTTTCTCATGCAACAGCAACTACAATAAAAAATCAAGACATGAGGCAAAAACACCAATTTCTAGAGAACTGTTAACATTTTACCGCCATCTGTTTGACACCTGAATCCTTACATACCACCAAACTAGACATTAAAACTAATAATGAGATTGAAAAATGGCCACTTAAGAACAAGTGATTACAATTAATGAAGCTGAGACATTTAGTTAAAGCCATTTTAGCTGATCACTGCACTGGGCATACCCAAAATAAGGGAGCTTTAATACTCTCAAAGATTTGTTTTATTGAAGACTCAGCCACTTAAAAATTAACTTTTTTTTTTTTTCTTTTTTCTTCCGTGGTACACGGGCCTCTCACTGTTGTGGCCTCTCCCTTTGCGGAGCGCAGGCTCTGGATGCACAGGCTCAGTGGCCATGGCTCACGGGCCCAGCCGCTCCGCAGCATGTGGGATCTTCCCGGACCGGGGCACGAACCCGTGTCCCCTGCATCGGCAAGCGGATTCTCAACCACTGCGCTACCAGGGAAGCCCAAAAAATTAACTTTTAATCTATACAATTTAAGACAATTTTGTAAAAATTTAATTAGTTCTTGAAAATGTTATCCTTTATATATGGATTTCACTATTCCTCAAAGTTTAGTATGCTATCTTTTAAAAGCTTATCAGTGTTTCAAAGAAAAGTTTTATTCAAGCTCCTAAAATTAATATGGTTAATTTCAAAAGAAGCATAATGAGCAAAGAAAGTATTTCTAAACCCAGCACATAGCAGATGTCAATGAAAATTTGCTGAATAATGATTTCTCCCCTTTCTTTAAAAAAGTCAGAAATAAAATATTCGTATTTGTTGCATCTGGGTTTTGAGTATATTGGTGTGAAATATTTGCACTATTTCCCTTATAACATTTTTATAATAAAAAGGTCAGCAAAATCACACAGAGGACAAAAACCACTCTCTACCAATTTGATATAAAGCATAACATTATTTAGCACTATATAAAGGAGTCTAAAATGTAATTAGGATGTATATATATAACTGACACTTTGCTGCACAGCAGAAATGAATACAACATTGTAAATCAACTATACTCCAATAAAAATTAATTTAAAAAAAGAAATTTCAAATATAAAAAAAATTAAGCAATGAAGTCAAGAAATAAAAATGTAATTAGGTGAGCTTTCCAGTAACTGAGGTAATGGTGACCATGCAAAATGAATCTACCAACACATCCTGTAAGCACTCCACAGATCACCAAGAACAATAAGTAAACCATACAAAACTCACATGTCAACATTACTAGAGTACAGAGAACACCACCAACATCAAATGACTTGAAGTGTTCTGTTTACCCCTCAGAGGTCAACTAGTAACCTCTGTTACTAATTCTTTTTTTTTAAAATTTATTTTATTTTTATTTTTGGCTGTGTTGGGTTTTCATTGCTGACTAATTCTTTATATTAAGATTTCCTGTTCAAATTACTGTGTGGTTTCTGTTCCTAATGATTAGACCCTAACTGATACAACCAGAAAGTAAGAAAGTACACCAATAATGATGGGGACAGGCCAAAAAGACACAGGAGCCAGTTTGCAGGGGCTCTTCCTGGCCAACTCTGAGACCATTTGACTACCAAAATAAGTATGAACCCATCGTTCACTCTGATATAAATAAATGAATTAAAAGATAAATGAGGGGGTTTCCCTGGTGGCGCAGTGGTTGAGAGTCTGCCTGCCGATGCAGGGGACATCGGTTCGTGCCCTGGTTCGGGAGGATCCCACATGCCGCGGAGCGGCTGGGCCCGTGAGCCATGGCCGCTGAGCCTGCGCGTCCGGAACCTGTGCTCCGCAACGGGAGAGGTCACAACAGTGGGAGGCCTGCGTACCGCAAAACAAAACAAAACAAAACAAAACAAAAAAAAAACAAACAAACAAAAAAAACGATAAATGAGGAAGGAATAGCTTTTCCTCATAGTAAAATGCCAATAAAAAATATAGAGAGAACAATGGAGCTAGAAAATCACCACTTGACAAACATAGAAATAACTGAGGCAAAAATCATCAATGAATGCTAAAACAAGTGTGTGAAAGTTTAATGAAGAATAGGATATCTACATGGTTTCAAAGTATCCACTCTGAAAATACTAATAAAAAGGGAAAAATAATAACTTTACAGTGGAAAAGCTTGCCAGATGACACTTCCTTAACCGAATGTGATAAAGTGACATCCTGTGGCTCCTGATCTGATGTACTAAGGACACACAACATTTTTGTGGCATTCCTGCAAAAACCTGTTTAACCTCAATATAATCCTAACTGGTTTCCTTACTTCCATTCTTGCTCCCCTATTTGCAACCTCTAACCCACTCTTCTACTCAAAATCCTGCAAGGAATATCCATTTTACTCTTTCAAGCTTACTGGAAAAGCAGAAGGGATGGTGGGAAGGAGAGCATGTACCTCAGTCCATAAGATGGAAGCTATATATTAAGACTGGCTGAGCAATGAGACAGGGGAAGTATGGGTCCTTGGACACACAACTGATTCTTCATATCAGCTGTGAACTGTTTGTGCTTGAACTAATAAACCTTTAACATTTAAAGTCACTTATTTTGGCCATCGTTACCACAGCTCCCTTTGTATCCTTAATAACATATAGTGTAACTCTATAGTCCTGCTCTACTACTTATTGACTAGCTGTGTTTCCTTGGGTAAATCAATTTCTTTAAAGCTTACTTACTTATTTATTAATAGATTTAATTAATTAATTTACTTATTTATTTTTGGTTGTGCTGGGTCTTCGTTGCTGTGCACGGGCTTTCTCTAGTTGCTGCAAGTGTGGGCTACTCTTTGTTGTGGTGCACAGGCTTCTCACTGAGGTGGCTTCTCTTGTTGCCAAGCATGGGCACTAGGTGCACGGGCTCAGGAGCTGTGGCTTGTGGGCTCTACAGTGCAGGCTCAGTAGTTGTGGCGCACAGGCTTAGATGCTCCACGGCATGTGGGATCTTCCTGGACCAGGGCTCAAACCTGTGTCCCCTGCATTGGCAGGCATATTCTTAATGACTGTGCCACCAGGGAAGCCCCAATCTCATTTATTTATTTATTTATTCAAATATTTGCTAAATATCTGCTATAGGCTGAATACTGTGCTAGGTGCTACAGAAATGGAAATAACTATAACTTCATCCCTATCAACCCAAAGAACTCCTAATCTAATGGAACAAATTTTAGTGTCTTCATTTGTAAACGGAATGTAACACCAACTCTGCCCACCTCAGAGGACTGTTGTAAAGATCAATCAAAGCAATACAAACAATGTGAGCACCATTCAAAAGAGTAAGATGGAAATTTACTTTTCAGCCAGTTCTGATCTATATATGACAATAGTATAACAATGAAGTTAAAAAAACAAAAACAAAAAAACTATGAGATTTCAGACCACAAGGATAGAACTATAGTTGAGATCAAGAAGGAAATAATCCCAAACTGTTGTGTAATGGATTTATCCACATGGAGCAGGAGGGTAATGACAAACTGGATTGCATCTAGCAAAGGGTAACCAGTATAGTTAGCCTATGAATAGCCTAAAACTAGGTTATATACTACAGGTGAAAGAAACAGAAAAGAGAGCCCTTGGAGGCAAGAAGAGCCCATTTTCAAGTATGTGAAAAGCTACCAAATGAACAAAGCAACAGCCAAGTTCCACAGGGTAGTACTCTATGATGCCATGGTAGACATTTTTAAGACAGCCTCATTATATTGGGATGCTCTTTGTAACACTAGGGGTCCAAAAATAGAACTACTTAATTTTTGAGGTTGTAGGTTCCTTGTCAGTGAAGGTGTTTAAAGGTGAGAAGACCAGGTGTCGGGGATGCTGAGGAAAGGACTTCTGTGTCAAGAGTAGTGGGAGGCAGAGTTCAGCGAGTTCCAGAGTTCCTCGTACTTCAATGAACTCTTGAAAGCGCATTTATTTTTTAGGAGATCCTTTTCCTCCTTTTAGCAAACTTTGTATCATAACACGTGTACTATTTTTATCCACATATTGTGAGTATAAACTTTTGCATATATAGTTAACCGTTTTCGCTTTTATATCTAAAGTATAAGGAGATTACACTACGAATTATCATAAAGATTGGGCTTCCCTGGTGGCGCAGTCGTTAAGAATCCGCCTGCCAATGCAGGGGACACGGGTTCGAGCCCTGGTCCGGGAAGATCCCACATGCTGCGGAGCAACTAAGCCCGTGCGCCACAACTACTGAGCTTGAGCTCTAGAGCCTGCGGAGCCACAACTACTAAAGCCCACGTGCCTAGAGCCCGTGCTCCGCAGCAAGAGAAGCCACTGCAATGAGAAGCCCGCGCACCGCAACGAAAAGTAGACCCTGCTCGCCGCAACTAGAGAAAGCCTGCACACAGCAACAAAGACCCAACACAGCCAAAAATTAATTTAAAAAAATATATATATATCATAAAGATTAAAAAATAGTTTGCTTACCTTGGCTGATGAAACAATTTGCTTGGCCTGGCGTCTTGATAAATGATCAATTGTTTTTATCAGCACTTCAGGATTTGCATTAGCTAAGTGCATTAGACTTTTATAACCTGCATTGTATAACTGTCTTGCTCGACCCTGAAAAGTATTACAAAAATCATTAGGATCAGAATTTGGGATTAGGAAAAAATAATTAAGTGTCTTACTGAAGGGAAAAAATTCACTTGCAGAGACAGGAATAAACTAGGATAATAAATATGAAGATATGAATCCTGAGGAATTTTAAAAGATGCATTTGGGTGGTTCCAATCTGACCGCAAGATAGCTAGTTTTCTGTGCAGCTTAAGTGAGCTGATGTGTGCTGCAATCAGAAATAAGAAACCCATTATGGCACTTAGGCTAGGGGCATCCCCAATCAAATGTTTTAGTCCAGTATCCCTAAAATGTTACCATCTACTCAGGGGACCTCTAAGGTAGGGGTGTGTGGGGTGTGTGTCTGCATTCCCAAACAGAACTCCTCTGATTTAGTAAGAACTGAATAAAAGAGGATAAACTGAAATCAAGGGTTGGTCAAAAATAGAAAGCTAAGAAACCAGCTGAGGATACTTTCTCCTCACTCCCTTAGAAAATGTAAATGACACTCACTGCCACCAAGTCACCACCACCTTCAACAAGCACTGTTTAAACTGACAGAAGGTGATTCTTCACTGGAGTAGAGGAAGGAAAGGATGTTAAGAATGACACACATACTTGGGGAGAGTCACCCCATCCCTGTTATTTTTTTCCCAAAAATGTGATTTTTCATCAGAACTTCTTCCAGATTATCAGAGATTTCTGGGAGACCATGGCAGCAATTAATTTAAAAAAAAAAGATTCCCATGATAAATGAACAATAAGGTTATTGTCATTTACCCTGTGACATGACAGTAAAACCTGATTTTTCTGTTAGTTGAAATCATCTCAGGTGGGAAACTGGGAGGCTACTAACCTCTAAAACTCCAGTCACTTCCATGAGAGGGATTAGCTCTGTCTTTACACAGTAAGTCAACTTCTTGGTAAGTTCTACCAAAAGGGCTCTATAAACCCAGAACTCCTCAAGTTCCTGCAGAACACAAAGAAATATGCAGAATTTAAATCTGGTAAGTCATTTCAAAATCTAGTTTGCATGGTAGAGGGCTCAGAGAGGACTCTCCCTTCTGTAAATTCTGGAAGTTAGGTTAAGCCAGAGATGAACAATGACTCCAAGCAAAATTATTACAAGGAAACATGGCAGAGACTGAGGAACGTGATGGAATGGTTTTAGGATGAAGAAAAAGGTTGAAAATTGAAAACTAAACAACTATACCCCAATTTAAAAAAAAAAGAAAAAGAAGTCAATAAGAAGAGTTCTATTCATTTTTATCAAAACATCAGCAAGTGATTGCATAGTTTTTCTTTCCCAAATGATTGAAAACAATTCCTACCTCTGGAGATTTATCCTGAAGACAAAATACTGAATATGGAAGGATTCAAATACAAGATGATGCTCAGTGCAGCAATATTTAAAATAGTATTAGAAACCATGAGTTGGTAATTCTTAAAGCTGGGTGGGTAAATGGGTATTCATTACATTATCTTGTCTTTTTAAATATAGGGTTGAAATTTTCTGTAATAGTAGTCTAGTTTTTTTTTTTTTTACATTTCCTTTCTAACCTTTGGGTATCACTGTGAGCATTTGTGATGCATGGAACAACATTAGCTAGCTACTTTGTGACCTACTACTTTCCTACTACTAGAAAAGTAGTCAATGCACTAGTATGGCAGCAAAAAAGGAAGAAAAGAAGACCTTGAATAGAACTACTGAATCAATCAATCCCAAACTGCCTTAGCTCTGGCTTTCCTGCTACATAAGATAATCATTTTTCCTTACTGTTTAAATTTCTATGGAATTTTTCTGTTACTTGCAGTTAAAAGTATCTTAACTAATATGATCAGTGTACTATTTTATTCCACTTACATAACTTTTTGTTGTTGTTTGTTTTTATTTATTTATTTAATTTATTTATTTCTGGCTGCGTTGGGTCTATTGCTACAGTACGTGGGTTTTCTCTAGTTGCAGCGAGTGGGGGCAACTCTTCACTGCAGTGCATGGGCTTCTCACTGTGGTGGCTTCTATTGTTGCAGAGCACAGGCTCTAGGCGCATGGGCTTCAATAGTTGCAGCACGCAGGCTCAGTAGTTGTGGCTTGCGGGCTCTAGAGCACAGGCTCAGTAGTTGTGGTGCACAGGCTTAGTTGCTCCACGGCATGTGGGATCTTCCCAGACCAGGGATCAAACCCATGTCTCCTGCATTGGCAGGCAGATTCTCAACCACTGAGCCACGAGGGAAGTCCTACATAACTTTTTATAAAGAAAAAAATGCTTTAATATATTGAAAATACATTCATGAGAGTTGTCGGATAGACTGACCCTAAGATCAACCATCAAATTATAGCTGCTTTTGAAGTTCAACCTATAGATTCTTTCACTTGAACAATTCTGTAAGGCTCACATCCTTATAGTTCTAAATAAAACAAAGGGATAGAATTATCAGGGAACATCTTTTTAAATATGAAGAACAAACACAGTAAACTTAAGAAAATACATTTTAAAGGCCAGCTTCTCCTTATTATCCATGTTTGTGTACTGATTAGCTACCATGTAATTAGGGAATATAAGCTTAAATTTAAAAATCAGCATAAATAAAAGGTATTTAAAAGGTAAATTTGCTAAAATAATTATCATTCAATCTAAAGCCAAGTAGTTTTGGATTATTTACTCCATTAGCGTATATGATAGAACTAATTGCCCTATACACACACAGAATATGGAGGCTTAAGATAGGGCAAATGAAGTAGATTTTAAGTTTAAAAGTAGAATTCATTGTGGAAAAAAGTTTTTTAAAAAAAAGTACAGAAACAAATATTACTATGCCACCCCCAAATAATAAATTTCAATGCAGCAAAAATGGCTTATCTTGGGCTTCCCTGGTGGCACAGTGGTTGAGAGTCCACATGCTGATGCAGGGGACACAGGTTCATGCCCCGGTCTGGGAAGATCCCACATGCCGGGGAGCGGCTGGGCCCGTGAGCCATGGCCACTGAGCTTGCACGTCCGGAGCCTGTGCTCCGCAATGGCAGAGGCCACAACAGTGAGATGAGAGGCCCGCGTACCGAAAAAAAAAAAAAAAAAAAAAAAAAAAAGGTTTATCTTATAAACTCATCAAAAAACTGTCTGGGTAGAAAACTCTGGTAAGCTTTGTTGTGTTATTTAAGGAAATTCTGAAAGCTTCTTTTAGTGAAGTCTTAAACAAATCGATCTCAAATGCATATGGCCAAAATTAAGTTTTCTTCTTTATTTTATAAGACACACATGTGACGTAGAAACTGAAGTAGCTGCCTGACACTGGAAGCAAAAATGGGAAATTACTGTGGTAATCAAAAGAACATGGTACTGAGTAGTCAGGTATCTGCTGGATATTGGTAACATACTAATCAAACACTTTACACAGTTACCACTCAGGAGAAAGACACTCACACAGAATTTACATCAATGGAGAAGAGTTATTTTAAGAGTTGATTCCAGGGACTTCCCTGGTGGTCCACTGGTTGGGAATCCACCTTTCAATGCAGGCAACGCGGGTTTGATCCCTGATTGAAGAACTAAGATTCCACATGCCACGGGGCAACTAAGCCCTCATGCCGCAACTACTGAGCCCGCACGCCACAACTAGAGAGAAGCCTGTGTGCCACAACAAAGAGCCCACGTACTGTAATGAAAGATCCCTCATGGCGCAACTAAGACCCAACGCAACCAAAAATAAAGAAAGAAAGAAAAGAAAAAACAACAACAAAAAGAAAGTAAAAAAATAAGAGTTGATTCCAAATACTTGAAACTATTAATGATAGTTCTAAAAGTAGGGATAACTAAGGACTTTCTACTTGTTCATTATGTTTTAGTTGATTCTGTCATTCTGTAATACCTTTATTACATGCATATATATAGTATTTTTGTAAATGGATAAAAACAAAGATATATTTTAAACAAATTTTGACTGCTTTGTAATAACAGAGGAAACGAGAACATACTGACTGACTGGTTTTTGAGTTCAGTAACAGTTAAAACAGAAGATGCACACAGCATATATCATCTATTTAATGGAATTACCTCACAGAAATGTAACACACAAGAGGAGAATGCGGCAGCTCCAGATAGAAGGTTTTGTATATATCCTCGAGGCATATTGAATTTTTCAGACACACTCCAAATGTTGGTCTCTTTGAGCAAGGTATAAAGAACAAAAGACAGGTATAGTCTGTTGACAATATTCTTCTCCACCTTCTAGAAAGACACAAGTAAATTTATGTACTGGACCTGCTAAAAAATGTACATTACATTCAAAATGGACAAAAGGTAAAGCGCATGAAGTTGTACCACAGGAGAGCAAGGATAGAATGGTTCCACAGAAATAAATCTAAGTGCTAACAAATGTACTTTAGATTAGTTCAAATTACTGTTTTTCCGAGTGTAGAAAAAGAGATATGCCAAACTGTTTCCAATTTAAAGTTCCTTCTATAGGGAGTGTAGTGAGTTGAACTGTTCCCCAAAAAAGATATGCCCAAGTCTTAACCCCTGGTACCTTTGAATGTGACCTTGTTTAGAAATAGGATCTCTGCACATGTAATTAGTTAAGGATCTTGAGATGAAGTCATCCTGGATGTACAGGGGGCCCTTAAGGGCCCATTATTCAATGACTGTCATACCTTACAAGAGAGACGACATAGAATGACACAGAGAAGGCAATGTGAAAATGAAGGCAGACTCTGGAGGGATGCATCTACAAGGACTGCCTGCAACCACCAAAAGCTAGGAGAGAGGCAAGATGGTTTCTTCCTCAGAGCCTCCAGAAGGAACAGCCCTGCCAGCATCTTGATTTCAGATCTCTGGCCTCCTGAACTGTGCCAGAATATATTTCTGTTGTTTTAAGATACCTGGTTTGTGCTAATTTGTTATGGTAGCCTTAGGAAAGAATACAGGAAGGAAAGGAGTTGGGGAAACCTTTACATTTACTGTAGTACTTATAGGTGGTATATATATGTGTGACTGTGATTATAAATTAGACAAACGTATTTGTTTAGATTAATATGTTAATAAGTTTACAAAGTAAACACTAGATTCTATGATTTCCACAGGGTCATGATAAATAATTAATGTTTCCAAAGTTAAAACACTGAAAGAAAAATGCTTCCTGTAGTTGACTATTTCTATTCTGTATATGTGTTTTTGCCTGTGGTGCCTAGTGATTATTTTTTGGGTAAAGCATTTCATAGCTAATATTAAGCTAACTCAGAAACTGAGTAACTCATGCTTAACATCAGAGGAAATAAAAGATGAATTTTAAAGAGAAAAAAGTTGGTTTAAAATATAAAATTATATTCTTTACTATAGTAAAAGAATGTTTAAGATGAGAACTTAGGGTGGCACAGTGAAGGATATAAGAATTACAGATTCTGCATGTTGTACTGGATCACTCTTCTAAAAAGCATTAAGCTGAAAAAGCATGATAGCTGAAAAACAAGTAGGAAAAGGTTACCTTTTAATTTTCCAATTTTAGTACATCTTCATTATTAACTATAAATTGAGTCAATGTAGATTTTGCTTAGAATGTATTTTCTAAGCCAAGAAAAATGATGTAATTATATTACGTGGCAAGAAAAGCCACATTATGCCAATTTCAAGATTTTTACAAAAAATGTTTAAAGGTTTTTTCCAATGTGAAGACATCAATTAGATCTTACGTAAACATCATGTTCTGCAGAAGTTTCTTTAAAAGATACTTCTAAAGCACTGAACTAGTAACTAACCCATTTGTAATTAAGACAAATCCATGCCCATACTATTTAAAATATTTAATTATCAATTGAACATTTATTGACTATATTTCATAAAATGTAACAAAAATAAATTTTGATTCAAGTTTTAAAAGATACATTATTCTATAAGGTTTTTTGTTTGTTTTTTTTTTTTTTTTTTGCGGTACGCGGGCCTCACTATTGTGGCCTCTCCCCTTGTGGAGCACAGGCTCCGGACGCGCAGGCTCAGCGACCATGGCTCACGGGCCCAGCCGCTCCGCGGCATGTGGGATCTTCCCGGACTGGGGCATGAACCCGTGTCTCCTGCATCGGCAGGCGGACTCTCAACCACTGCGCCACCAGGGAAGCCCCTAATAAGGTTTTATAAATGTTTATTATTTGGTAATGAGTTCCAAACTAATATGATTTTGTTTTTTATTTTATATTTTAGAGTTTGATACAAAAGGCTGTTTTAAGAAATATCTTTATTCAACATTTTGAAGTCCTAAACAACATAGTCATTTCTGAGGTAAAAGACCCAATTTAAATATTGACAACATGAATACTGAAGTGATATTATTTATAATTTTATGATACATCAATACAGGGGACAGCTGCACCATTCAATTCAAATGTAAGTAAACACCTTCCATTTTTCAAAATGAAATCAGTAAAATCTATATAAATTTAAAAGATACAGGGGAAATGGTAGGTAAGATAATTAGGTTTCAAGGAAGATTAGATTACCAAAGAAAATGAAAAAACGTGTATTATGAGGTGGAAGATTATATGAACTTAAGGATTTTGAATGCATGTTTCCCACAGAATTATTTCCACTTCTCTTAAGGTTAGTGTGTGCATTCAACACTTGCTTCATGTTTGTTGACTAAACTTTAAAACACAAAAATATAAGATATCACACAAGAGTATTGGCTTTTCCACTGCAACCTTCTAAAATGCTTTACGTACTTCAAGTACATTGGGAGTTCTTTGGGACAACAGCAACAACAAAACCAAAAATCCCAAACTTGTCCTATCTTAGAATCCCTGATACCAAGTAGAATGCTTAATAAAAAGTTTCTACAAGATTTTTTTCTCCCTTGAACTGAACTTATTACAGGATTCCATAATACTGTGAAAACATTTTACAAATATTTTACAATTTATATAATTTAAGCCATAATAAGTAGCCTAAGAAAAATAGATAAATAAGGTTTACCTTTTCCTATGATAAAGACTTACATGTGCATGACTATTTTAGAAATACAAAGGTACACAAGAAAAGGGCCATCACACCACCCAGAAATAAATACTGTTTAAAAAAACATACCTAAATTTCTGGTCCTCAGATGTTTTAAATAGTAAAATGGGAATTATATTAAAGAGAAAAAAAGTGAACCAAAAGGATCAAGTCAACAAAAGAGATGATACAACAGCATTAATTTTGTTTTATGAACTTAAGTTATTCAGGAAGGAAAAAAAGACTATGGTACCTTCCTGATAGCTTGACCTGATGCTTTCTTCCCAATAAAGTTCTCAGAGACTCCAACCAGAACAGCCACATTTTGCTCTGCTGGGCTGAGCTGGCTAAACTACAGAGAAAAAGAGTATAAATATATAGAAAAATTAAATTGTAACTTTAAAAAGTCTGCCATTAACCAAATCCAGTATTTAGTCATATCACACTTTCATTATTATAAAAGATATGAAAAAACCCACATATTTTGTTTACAAATATTGCAAGCTTAAAAGATATATTATTAAAATATTTGGGTTGGCCCAAAAGTTCGTTCGGGTTTTCCTGTAAGCTGTTACGGAAAAACCCGAACGAACTTTTGGGCCAACCCAATATAACCAACTTTAGTAGAATGACTTAAAGACGCGGCCACAAATACTGTGACCATGGACTATGACTTCCATGGACTATGGGCTCATGTATAATATAGGAGATGTCTGTGGGAAGAGAGAAGAGGGAAAGCTTTTGAAAGTAACCACATTGTATAATACCACTTAGAAAAACAGAGTAAAAATTTTAAAATACGACATTAAAAAGAAAGTTAATTTCCTCCAATTAAAAGCTGCATATTGCTTCTGCCTAATATGTGTTCATGCATCTAGCCTGTTCACAGTAAAATCATAATAGACTGTACTCTACCACTTGGTTTTGTAACAAGTATGGCCAGTTCCACCTTGCTACTGTTGATAAAGATGATACTCCTTCTCAGGTATTAACATCACCGGGTTTGGTTTGACATGATGTGATGTCACGTGTGACTGTAATAGAGCTTTCATGTTATTAAACTATCAATCATTAGGGATGGCTTTCATGGTTTTCTTTATATTTCAGGCATTATAAAATGTAGTGGTCACCAAATCATATGAGTAAACTACCTTTGGGGAAATGGGACCAGGGATGATCTTTTTTTCTTTTCTGCACCTTTATTTTTTTGAAAATGAACATGTTTATATTTAACAGAAAATATTTAAGTGAAACAAACAAAAAATGCGATTGCCATATTACTACTTTAAAAACTCAAAGACAAAGGGCCCAATTTCAAATTCATTTTAATAAAGAAAAAAGTGAATAATCACTTGACAAAAATCAAATCCTGATTCATTATTGTAGCCTGTATTGCAGAATCTTATCGTCTCACCTGCCTGAAGTATATCATCCAATCAGGGTTACACTGAGAAGCCATATCATAGGGAGTTGTTAGGTAAATTAGATGAAGAAGGCTTTCAAGCACAAGTCCTTCAAGACCTTTCTTCAAGTCTCTGTAGAGACTGTCACAATAAGCCAAATCTATAGCTCCTAAAAGAAAGACACAAATAGTTCATCTTTCATAATCACCAAAGGGGGAAAGAGGTGACTTTAAAGTAAGTCTAGTTTAGGAGTTAACTACAAAAGTCTTTAAAATCTCTTACTATGTAACTTAACACCTATTTTGGAGGTCATTTTGATAGTATCCATCAGCATTTAATAAGTACATACCTTCTGACTCAATTCCTCTACTCTTGGGAATCTAACTCGGAGAAACATTTTTCCACACATATCTAAAAATACATGAACAGAGATGCCCAAGCAGCCTTGTTTATAATGGAGAAAAATCAGGAACAGTGTAAATGTCCATCAATAGGGGAGTGGTAAAACAAATTATGGTATCCATACTATGGATGACTATTGTAGTAAAAGGAAAATGAGGTAGATTTAAAGGGATTAACATGTAAAGATGCTCATATTTTATAAGTGAGAAAAGCAAGCTCTGTGTGTGTGTGTATATATATACATATATATGTATATATATACACACGTACACACAAAAATATTTGGAAGGATATATGTATCAAATTGTTAGGAAGTTTGCAGATAATGTCTGCAAAAATATATACCAAATTGTTATTCTTGGTAAGATATTATGATTTTATGATTGCTGAGGGAGGGGAGCATGAAGGAGGATGACCACCATTTTCTCCATATACCTCTACAGTATTCTAAATTACTTGTTTCAAAATACTTTTCAACTTTTTAAAGTTGAAGTAGTCCAACAGTTTGTAAGATAAGATTAATATTATTAATATGAAATTACAAATCCAACTTAACATTACATAATAATTTCTATTTTTTCCAATGCCATTTCCTCAGATTAGTAATGAGATTTAGGTAAACTTTTACCCTTAAAAGACGCTCGTCCCAACTTTGTAATGTGAAAACTATATTGGAACTCTTCTTCCGACCCATGAATAGTGTCTTTTTGTAGAAGTCCTTTTTCTGTCAAAATAGTATCTTTTTGTAGGAGTCCTTTTTCTGTCAAGTATCTAACCGATTTGACAGTTATTTCCCAGAGACTTCTTTCTTTCAACAAAATCTTCTGCTGAACACCAAAAAATGTACCACTCATAAAGTGATGTAAGTCACCAAGATTTGTTGCAATCTGAAACAATTCAGGACATCATTAGAGCATCTTCCCTAATTCAAGGCAACATTCTGAATGAATAATTAATCAAGTTAATGACCCATTTCCATACCGCAAAGCTATTTAAATAAAAAACTACTATAAAATCTACATAGTTGCATAAATGTAATTTTATAACATTTTAAAATCACAAGAAAAAAAATTTAAGGGAGAAGATAGTTATCACATTCATACTTTTAATGAAAACACCTACATATTTCTCATTCAAAAACCCCTTAAGTTTTTGAACGATTTTTCACAATACCTCCAAAGCTGTGCTCTCTGTTTACTTCTCAATTTATCACTAATTCCCACTCAGCCTCCTTCAGAAATCCTTCCTCCACCCCTTTCCAGCAACATGTGAAAACATTCTCTAGCTTTTAAAATTGTATTAAAAAAAAAAACCATGGAAAACACAACTGAAAGCCTCCACTAAAACAGGATCAGGCAATACTTTCCCTGACATATTACCTAAAAATAGACAGCAGTTTTTTACTGCTTTTTGTCTCTCTCATTCCCGTCTCCTTTTCCTGTTCTTTTGCTGCCTTTTTTTTTCTCTCCACTTACTCACTATTTAAAACGTATAATGGCAATCATAAGTAATACTTAACTCACCACTTGGTATTCAGATGTAGAGCTGTCTCTGAATTAGAATAATTTATATTAGCCAATTTCAATGCAATCAGCAAGTTATACTAAAATAGTCAATCAATAAGCATATCTCTCTCTCACAACTCTGACGATATTTCAACTGGAAAACTTAACTATTAATTTCATATTAAACCATTATAAGCGATAACAGAAAATAATATGGAGTACAGACATTTCCTATTGTTTCTCTTTTTAATAAAAATCATTCTTTTTTTTTTTTTTTTTGGTACATGGGCCTCTCACTGTTGTGGCCTCTCCTCTCTCCTGTTGCGGAGCACAGGCTCCGGACGCGCAGGCTCAGCGGCCATGGTTCACGGGCCCAGCCGCTCCGCGGCATGTGGGATCTTCCCGGACCAGGGCACGAGTCCGTGTCCCCTGCATCGGCAGGCGCCACCAGGGAAGCCCAAAAATCATTCTTAATATATATATATATATATATATATATATATATATATATATATATATATTCATTCAGGCCAAATTGTACTTTTAAGATACTCAGTTTGTAGATTATCAACATACTTAGTTTCTATATTGCTGTTTGGTTGGCCGATTAGTTAACCGTGGGAGGAAACAAACAAGCAAAACCCTTTACTTGATCCTTCTGGTGACCAACAGGTTACCTTTCTAGCCCTCTGTGAAAACTTTTAGACATAATGGTTTAAACCCACTGGTACAGCCTCTGCTTTTGGCTTCTCAAAGCTGGGTTCTTCACTGTTGCCTCAACCTGCAAGTTCAGCCATGACCAACTCCAAAGTCAACCCATTCATTAATTCCAGTGTTTACCAAATGCCAAACACATACCAGGCACTGTGCTAGTCACTGGAATTCAGTGATAAATGAGAATAAATGTGGATCCTGCTGTCACAGGGCTTACATTCATTCCACTGGGGTAAAGTTATTAGCCAAATAATGGCACTAACAAGAATACAACTACAAACTGATAGGTGCTATTAAGGGAAAGAAATGTGTTTCTACAGAGCATACAATAGACTGACTGGGCTCAGTGGCAAAGGAAGGGTTCCCTGAGGAAGTGGTGGTGAAGTGAAAGTCTGACTGTTAAGTGGGAGTTAAGTGAAAGTCTGACCGTTAAGTGAGGGTGAAACTGGAGACGGGGAGGTAAGAAGGGCGATTCCCAAGCTTACGGAACACTGCAGTAGGAGCAAGTATAGAATGTTTGAGAAATGTAATAGAAGGCCAGTATGTCTGAGTACAGAGTGTACGAAGGCTGGTGAGAGATGAGGATGAAGAGACAGGCAGAGGCCAAATCTACCACAGTAGACCATGATAAGCAATTTGGGCTCAATCCTAACAGCAATGGGAAACCACCAGTGACAAATTTTAAGCAGAAGGGGGTGACACATGCGGATTTTATATTTTGTGAAGATCATTCTATTGAAGAATTACTTGGAGGGGATGTGGGAAGGCAGGGCAGACAGAGTGAATGCAAAGAGACCAACTGGGAGACCGTTACAGTGATCCAGGCAAGACCGCAGTAGCATGCACCAGAGTGTGCAAGCAGCCTAGGTAACCTCCCTTTTTGCCTTGGATTCTTTTTTTGTGAAAGCACAGTTATGTTACTTTATTCAAAGGTATGCAAAGATCAGAGATAAAACATATGAAGTGTCTAGCAGAGCATCTGAAACATAGTTGTGAGAAACAATCATTGGAGGCTCCCTGTATCCCATGGCTCAACAACAGTTATGATCTCTTATTAATTCCTGGAGTTTCCATCTCTTCCACCAAACCCTGGACCTAGTCTCTCCAGGGATGCCCACCTCTACTTCCTGCCTCCTGACCTCACACTGCCCTTCTTGCCTCTCACCCCTATCCCACCTGGTTGTTCCTGTCCAGAGGACTTGACTTCTGCTTCAGTTCTAACTCTAAAGATTTTCCCATTTCTCCACCCGGTCTGTAATTCCAGCCTCCTTCCACAACTAGAGCTCTGTTGTGAAGCCCTACCCCAAGGAGTAGGAGGAACCCTGATGGCCTGTCCTCCTCAGGATGGGGCCCAGTAGCCTCCTATGGGCAGGCTTGAGACGACAGCTGCCTATAGGCTAATCTCCTGAGCTGACTCTGCCTGGACTTCTTGCTGCTGTACTTCAATTGTTAAAACAGAATACAGTGGTTGCATTGCCAGGCCCATAAAACCAGACCTTTGTGGCCAAGTCAGTCCCCCCAGGATTCCTGTACATGAGTGCACTGGTCTCAGTGCACAGGGAGTGCAATGAAGTCCCAATTCCCTCCTAATTCCACTGCCTTTTGTGGAGTCCTCACTCATAACATACTCATATTTGTCAGATGTATAAATATTTCCCCCTGTCTTTCCATTTGTTAAGCAGGGTCTTTTGAAGAAAATTTTAAAATTATGATGAAGCCTATTAAATTGATTTTTTTCTTTCATGGTTTATGGTTTTTGTTTCCCATGTAAGAAATCTTTGCCTACCCCAAGGTAACAAAATTTTTTTCCTAGATTTTCTTCTAGAAGTTTTATTTTAGCTTTTATGTCTAGGTCTATGATCCATTTTGAGTTAATTTTTTTGGACAGTGTGAGGTAAGTGTTGGGGTTAATTTGTTTGTGGTTGTTCCATCTGGATATCTACTTGTTTCAGCACCATTTATTGAAAAAAAATCCTTTCTCCATTTAAATACCTTGGCACCTTTGTTGAAAATGAACTGATCATATATGGGTCTAATTCTGGACTTACTGATCTATTGGTCTATATGTCAATCTTTGCACCAATATCACACTGTCTTTATTATTGAAGCTTTACAGTAAGTCTTGAAGTCAAGTTCTTTTACAAAACTATTTTTGGCTATTCTATTCCTTTGCATTTCCAAATAAATTCTAGTATCAGTGTGAAATTTCTACAAAAAAACCTGTTGGGATTTTGATTGGGATTGCACTAAACTTATAGGCCAATTTGGGAAGTAACATCTGAACAAAAGTGAGTGTTCCAATTCATGAACATGCTATCTCTCTCCATTTATTTAGGTATTCTTTAATTTCTCTCAGCAGTGTTTCATAGTTTTCAGTGTATAGGTCTGACACATATTAGTTAAATTTATCCCTAAGTATTTCATGTTTTTTAAAATTTATTGTAAATGGAATTGTTTTCCCAATTATTTGCAGTGAGTATATAGAAATATAATTGAGTTTTGTACACTGACCTTGTATCCTGTGACACCACTAATAACACTCTAGTTTTTTTGTACGTTACTTTGGATTTTTCTTGAACTCAATGCCATCAGCAAATAAGATAGTTTTACTCCTTCCTTTCTAATCTGTTTTCTTTATTTTTTCTTCCTGTCTTATTGTATTGGCTATAAGTTCTGATATATGTTGATTAGTAGGGTGAGAGCAGATTTCTTTTCCTGATCTTAGGGGAAAAAACATTTAGTTTTTCACCATTAAGTGTGACATTACCTGTAGTTTCTTTCTTTTTCTTTTTTTTTTAAATAAACAAGCTTTATCAGATTGAAGAAGTTCTTTTCTACTCCTAGTATGTTGAGTTTTTATCATGAATGAGTGTTGAGTTCTGTCAGATGGATAATTATCAATACACTGATGAACTTTGAATGTTAAACCAACTTTGCATTATTGGAATAAATTCTGATTGATCATGGTATATTGTTCTAATAATGTATTGTTGTATTACTAGTACTTTGATATGGGTTTTTATATGTATGTTTACCAGAAACATTGGCGTGTAGTTTTCTCTTCTTGTAATATCTTTGTCTGGTTTTGGTATCAGCATAATGCTGGTCTCATAAGATAAGATGAGCAGTATTCCATCTTCCTCTACTTTCTGAAAGAATGTGTGTATGACTGACATTATTTCTCCTTTAAATGTTTGTTAGAACTCACCAGTGAAGTCAGTTGGGCCTAGAGTTTTCTTTGTGGGAAAGTTTTAAATTATAAATTCAATTTCTTAATAAATATAGAACTATTTTAATTTCTTCAGTCAATTTCGGGAACTGTGTCTTTCAAGAATTTTCCCCACTGGACTTCCCTGGTGGTGCAGTGGTTAAGAATCTGCCTGCCAGTGCAGGGGACATGGGTTCAAGCCCTGGTTCTGGGAAGATCCCATATGCCACAGAGTAACTAAGCCTGTGTGCCACAACTACTGAGCCTTGCTCTAGAGCCCGTGAGCCATAACTACTGAACCCACATGCCACAACTACTGAAGCATGTGTGCCTAGTGCTCCACAAGAGAAGCCACAGCAATGAGAAGCCTGTGCACCTCAATGAAGAGTAGCCCCTGCTTGCCACAACTAGAGAAAGCTTGTGCACAGCAATGAAGACCCAACACAGCCAAAAATAAATAAATAAATAAATTAAAAAAAAAAAAGAATTTCTCCCATTTCATCCAAGTTGTTGAATTCATTTTTCAGTATTCAAGGATACAGCTATTCAAGGGTAATTCCTTACTACCTTTACTATCTCTGGGATATCCAGTGATGACCTTCCTTTCATTCCTGATACTGGTGATTCATGCATACTCTCTTTTTCTTCTGATCAATTCAATCAATAATCTTACTGATCTTTTCAAAGAACTAGCTTATGGTTTCATTAATTTTTTCTCTTGTTTGTCTATTTTTTGTCATTGATTTCTGCTTTTATCTGCTATCATTTCCTTCCTTTTACTTACTTTGGGGCTTTTTGTTTTGTTTTGTTTTAGCTTCCTATGGTGAAACTTAGATCACTGACTTTGGATCCTCCTTGAATTTTAATAAGCATTTAAAGCTATAAATGTCCCCTTAAGCACTTCTTTAGCTGCCTGCCACTAATTTTGATATATTTGTTTTCATCTTCATTCCATTCAAGATATTTTCTAATTTTCCTTGTGATTTCTACTTTGACCATAAAAGTATGCTGTTTAATTTTCAAATATTTTGGTATTTTCCTGATACCTTTCTATTATTTATTTTTTAAAAAATATTTATTTATTTGGCTGCATCGGGTCCCAGTTGCAGCACAAGGGCTTAGCTGCCCTGAGGCATGTGGGATCTTAGTTTCCCGACCAGGGATCGAACCCACATCCTTTGCACTGAAAGGTGGATTCTTAACCACTGGACCACCAGAGAAATCCCTACCTTTGTATTATTGATGTATACTATAATTTTGTTGTCATTTAGATACCATTCTTTATATGATTTCAATCCTTTAAATTTATTGATACTTATTTTATGGCCCAGAATATGGCCTATTTTGGTGAGTTTTCAAGGGCACTTAGTGAATGTTCCACATACACAATGGCATACTGGAAAGAGTACAGGCCAGCAAGGCAGGAACCTGCATTATAATCTCATCTAAACAGAACACACTGAATGACCTTAATCACGAATTCTCTGTTACCTTATTCAATATATAAATGTAATAAGACTCACTGATCTTCATGATCTCTTTCCCTTCTTTATTAAATCCTTGGCAACCCTCCAACTGCAGGTCTTTATTACATTATACATGGATTACTACAGTTGCTTCCAAACTAGCCTTTCAATACTTCTGCATACTATTCTTCCCATTTTACAGATAAGGCAACTGAGTGAGGTTTAAGAGAGAGTTAGTAATTTATACAGGATAACAAGAGACAGAGCAGTGACCCAGACACAGATATGTGTGATATCAGAGCCCTTGCTCGAAACGATCACAGAACACTTTGACTATTTCTCCACTGATAAGTGACTGTGTTACAACTCTTGAGTCTACTATTTAAGCACTCTCTCATGTCTTCCCCAATCTACAGCACACACTCTGCCCCAACTTTTTCCACCCAACCCTTTACTCTTTGGTATCTTCCGCCCTCCTCTACAGCTATAATATCTATTGACTGTTACCCCACATCATCTTAAAGTTTCTCATCTTTCATTCTATTTTAAGTACCTGGAATGGCTCATTCCTTCCCTCTGCTTATCTAAAACCTCTATCTCCTTCAATACCCAACATTAACTCCTATTCTTTCTTGTAGTCTTTCACTCTTGTAAATGGCCAGGGGATACTGCAACATTACACCATTCATCTGCAAGGTAATCAACACCTGTCTCATGATATCTTTTATTTGTCAATTAAATTTTGGATTTTCACTTAAACCATTCAGGTTGATGAAGAGAGACTGCATGACAGGTTAAGAACATTGGTTTTGTCGTTAGAGAAAGTTGAATTCAAACCCTGGCTTTGCCACTTTCGGGCTGAGTGACTTGGGCACAAAGTGGAAATTTACTTAAGGATAACCCTAAAAAAAAAGGTTTAGCTCAAGAGCTATCCTAAAAAAGAGCGCTACTTTCTAATCTTAGGAAAAAAAGACTGTTTTCCCATTATGCCCCACCCAACTTTTTTTAAAATTTTCTGCCTGATAAAGGCTATACTGATCTGACAAATGTTTATGGTCACAGGACTACAATGAACCTTATTCTTAACAATGGCAGAGATGCTGGATTATCCCACATCAGGATCCATGTCTTTAGAGCTCCTTCTATCCCCCATAGTATCCACCAAAGTTTCTTACTTGTTATGGATACCCAGTTATGATTTGTTGATTTTTCACATTCTTTATAATTCAAAGGATTAAAAATGCACATATAAATCCAGACTCAGATTTATCATGTCACAGACTGTTCTTTTCCACATTAGATTAGAAGTTAACATTTTTTTCATACTTTGTAGTTTTCAAAACTTTTTAACTTCCATTATCTCAGGTAATAGCAATAAGATATAAAAATATTAAAAAATACCTTCAAACCAATCAAAGAGAGAAACAAAGTTTGGATTCCCTTGGTGAATTCTTGAACAAGTTGGCTATAACAATTTTCCAATGGTCTGCTTATTAACTCCAATACCTACAAGAGTTAAAGCGTTATTATAAAAAATAAATTTATGTTTTGCATTATTATAAAAAATAAATGGTGTTCCATATAAATTTTATATTTTGCATAGATTGTGTGAAGGCTGGGGGAGATAAAAAACATAAAGACAAAAAAATAAGAATTTAGCAGATGTTCTCATGAAAATGGAAGACGATAAATAAGGAAAATACTTTTCATTGTTTGCCTGAAATACAAAAGTATTTGAACTACTCTTTCTAATTCTTAATCATGGGAGAGAAGGAAACATTATTTAAAGGAATATTAATAATTAATTTTTAAAAGACAGTCTCATAAAAGGGCTAGACCAAAGTCCAAGAAAAGACAACAAAATGACCAACCATCCACCAGATTATTACCTGTTTCTTGTCTTTTTCTTGCAATATAAGGATACTTTCCCCAGTAGAATCTATTCCAGCACGGCCAGCCCTGCCAATCATCTGTTTATATTGATTCCTCTTTAAAAATTCTTTAGCAACATAGGGGGCTCTTAAAATAACTCTACGGAATTGATAAAATTAATTAAAAGTGGTACTACATCTATAGCAATAACATCTATTTTTTAAAGTTTTCATTATATTTATGTGATATTAAATTTAATAACATATTAACTCAAAATAATAGGCAACTACTGTTTACCAAGAATCTATGATGTCCTAGGCTTTATGTACATTATTTGTAATCTAACAAAACTCTTGGTGATAATATTCTTACTTACTTATTTACAAAGGAGCTAACTAAAGCATATATATACATGTTAAGTCATTTAGCAAAACTCACAAAATTAGTAATTATCAGAACCATAACTTGAACTTAAGTCTGCTTAGCTGTAAAACATATGGTCAATCCACTAGAGCAATAATCTCAAAATAGTTTTGATCTGGTACTCCATAAATGAAAAATCTGACCATGGACCACCAACATATGCATATTCATTTAAGAGCTTACAATACTGTCAACATAAAATTGCAGATTTCAACTGATTTTGACCTACAAACATGGTGATTTCAATCTTGTTCACATATACAGAAGTTTGTAGCCAGCTTTCCTATTCAAAGGTAAGAGAAAACCTGTCATTTATGTAAAACAATCAGCCTACCTCTTTATTTATAAATCTCAACGGACAGCCAAGATTACCAAATACATGAAGAAAACTAATGACATAAAAGGAAAACAATAAGAACATACAGAAAAAATGTCTGACAGAAGCAGATAACATGTAGAACAGAAAAGAACTTAAAAAAATTCTAATTAGTATCCAGAGAATTCTAAAGGGTATTGTATTCACACTATGAGAGCAGACTGTTACAAAGAAAGGACAATAAAAGAGAGTTCTTAGAAATTAAAACAAATTAATTTAAATAATTTAATAGAACTGAATAATGAATGAAACAGTTAATGGAATACAGTTAAAAACTGATTTTGTTATGTAGAAAGTAAAGGTGAAGAAATCACATAGCTCATATAGATTGAAAAATGTGTAAGAAAAATTAAGACATGAAAGCTCAATTTAAGAGGCTTCAACTATCTAACTGAAGTTACAAAAGCAGAGAAGAGATAACAGAAGATAAGAAATAATAAAATAACTGAAAAAAATTACTCTAAGATGAAGAAAGGCATAAAACTTTAGATTGAAAGCATGTACCAAAGGGCTACCCCTATGAATAATAAGTAGCTAAACAGGGAGAGTTAGGATTGCAGAATTAGATTTCTCAGTTTCTTGAGTTTCAAACCTTGGCTTTGAAACTCATTTGTTGGCCGTGAAGTTGGGTAAGTTACTTCATTATTCAGTGCCTCAGTTTTCCCTTCTATAAAACGTGGATAATAAAATACGACCTTCCTCACAGAGCTGTTGTGAGGATCTATTAAGTCAACACATGTAAAGCTGTTATGACATGAGTGTGGGTTTGTAATAACTGTAATTATTATTATACACTACAACGAAATGTTAAGGTTAAAGAGAAAGGTCTAAAAGCTTCTGGAAAGGGAAAGACAGCAAGCCCATGCAAAAACAAAAATGACCAACACTAGCTCCTAAAAGACATGGAAGAATACTACAAGGGCCCCAAAGAAAAAAAACTGAACCTAGAATTCTGTTCCTAGCAAGGTGTTCAAGTGCGAGTCTAAAATAAAGACACCTTCAGCTACTCAAAGATCCCCAAATTTTTACTCCCAATGCAGCATTTAAAAAATAATTACCCAAGGATGGCAAAATAAAAAATGGATCATAGAAGGAAGATGTGAGACACAAGAGGCAGTGATAGGCAAAAAAAAAAAAGTATAATTTACAGGTAAGTTTAAATAACTATTGATTATAAGATGAAAGAAAATTTAAAATCTAGAACTAAAATTCCAGGTAACTGCAACAATACATGAGGCAGTGTAGAAAAATACACAAATGCTAAGACTCTTGTTATGTTCAGCAGACGATATAGTTATTGATTAATTCTAAAATGATAGAAAAACACAGTTGCGTTTTTTTAACAGTTTTACAGCGGTTAAACAATTTAAGAGTAACCATTGAAATAAGAGAAATAGGATACATAACTTCCTTCTTTATTTCAACAATTGTCTGAAAAAACAGAAAACTTAACCAGTGACAGAGTCTGAAAATAATAGAAAAAAATATACTTGGCAAAAAATGTAGTCCCAGTATTCAAAATAAAATCACTAAATGAGGAAAACAAGGAGGTATTCTATTCATAAAAGGTATAATTCAGCAATAAGATATTTGCAGTAAACCTTTATATACCTAGTTTTGAAATACAAAGCAAGAACTTTTAAAAATGTAAAAAGGAGAAGTTGACAACTCCATAATTACAGTGGGAGACTCTGAAATTGACAAATCAAAGAATCACAAAGAAAAAGGAGGAGCTGATGATTAATAACTGTTATATATTGAGCTATATACCCAACAGAAAATACATATTTTTTTAAATCTCATGGATGATTTATAAAAACTGACCATTTATTTGAAAAAATGTCACAAATGACAAAGAGTAGAAATCAATTATACTGGTAATAACCAAAAAGATAATTAAGGACCTACTCTTTTAAAAAAAGATACTAGATTCAAAAGTCTTTATGGATGAGTTCTCTAAACTTTCAAGGAAATCTCTGTGAAATAAACTCTTCCAGATCATAAAAAACGATCAAAAGCTTGCCAACTGTTTCTACACAACCAGGATAATGAACCATAACATCAAAACCAGATAGGGAGAGTCACAAAAAAAGAAGGAATTCTAACAGCAAGAAATCTACTAGTGTTATTTTTCATTAAAATATTAAAGTAAATAAACCAAACAATCAACTCAGCAAATGCTGAAAAAAACATTTGATAAATTCTCACCCACTACTGAGAAAGAATAAAACAATAAAAAAACGGTTGGCAACTAGGAACTGGAAAGTTTTGAGATCGGCCAACAATGACTTATATCTTACCTTCGAGCTGGTAGGTTAACACCTGCTGCTAGGGTGGATGTGCAGGTAAAAAGGCAGAGAACTCCTGCGGAGTAGGCCTCCTCCAAGAGCTTCCTTTCATCACTCGTTAAACCACTATGGTGATAAGCAACTCCAAATGGGATGGTGTGCTTTAAAACAGGACACAGGTTGCCACTGCTGATATTCTTCAAGTTCTTAATCACCTCATGTTTTTCTTTCTCTTTGTGTTTCAGATATTCCCTGGGAAAAAGATGTTAGACATGAACCCTTGATCTTACAGTGACACAGTACCTAAAATTTTAATTTCAGTAGGTGCATGTAAACATTCTTTTTTTAAAAGAACTTAATACTTTTATTGATATAAATAAATAGAATGTTCTTAGAATTTTGATTTGACTTCATTAGCTATTAGGCAGTTTCTCTGAACCTTTTTGTGGATCACAGAGCCCTGTGAAAAGCTGCTTAAAACTAAGGAAAGGGCTTCCCTGGTGGCGCAGTGGTTGGGGGTCTGCCTGCCGATGCAGGGGACACGGGTTCGTGCGCCGGTCCGGGAGGATCCCGCATGCCGCGGAGCGGCTGGGCCCGTGGGCCATGGCCGCTGGGCCTGCGCGTCCGGAGCCTGTGCTCCACGGCGGGAGAGGCCGCAGCGGTGGAAAAAAATATTCACATAAATACAACACTTTGCATATAATTTCAAGAATTCATGGACTTCCTGAAGTTCAATCCTGTACCCTCCTATGAATATATGAACTCCAGGTTGAGACCCCTGCTCTAGATGTTACAATTATTTTTTCACAAGAACATATATCTTTAGTGAAGATGATTTGTTTTAAGTCATAAATTTTCTTCTATGAGGATGAAAACATATATTATTAAATCATATGAATTACATGTAAAACACTGTCTAAACTCTAGCATTTTAGAAGGCTCAGTAATATACTACAATGTCTTCTTACCTAGAAGCACCTATTATTTTAAATTCCCTTCTAGAAAAGAAAAAAAGGAAAGAAAGACTAAGTACAACTAACTACTAACTGACTACAAAGCAACAACTTCTGAATACCAGTAGCAAACAAATATAGTCCAAGATATAAATATAATACACACAGCCCTATGTTGTTTTAGCACGCTTCACGGAAAGCACAGAGAGCTCTGGCTGGTGCTAACTGCACAAGGACAGTAATTTCACACGAAGTTGAGAAATTGGAGGCCAGGAGACAATGAAGAATTGGGAAGAAAGTGGTCAAGAGTCATCAGTGCAAGAACTAGAAGTGGCCGCTGAGTAGGGAGCAGTAGACTTTATGTTACTACTTTCCGGCCAGTGTTTGAGGTCCTGAAAGGGACGAATCCTTCTCAAGGAATTAAGACTTATGGATAATCACCCTATAATTTTAGAGAAGGGAGACATTATTTGTAACAGACCAGATAAGACATAATTATATGGAGAAGGGTTTTGTGGGAGAAGCTGAGATGTGAGCTGGGCCTTGAAGAACAGGTGTTAGAGAGGCAGCAATGAGGGGGCAGGAAAGTGCAGTGCTGGCAGAGGGTAGAGCATGACTGTAGGCATGGAAATGGGAAGTTTAAGAATAAACGAAGAAGACAAGTAGTTCAGTCTGGATGAAGCGCAGGGTGGATAAAGAAAGGAAGAAATAAGGATGGGAAACTAAGTTGAGTCATTATCTTAGCATGAATTCTAGGCTAAGAAGCACTGTGGTATCATTTTGAGGGACATTTTTAGGGAAAGTGATATGACCAGAACTCTGGCAGTTGTCAGCAAATAGTGTTTAAAAGACATCCTTAACTCAGAAGTCAAAGGTGGTAATACCTATAAAAAAGATAATTTTCTTTGAGATTGAGACAATCACTTGGGAAAAAATCTCCTTCAGTCTTTGCACTTAGACATACAAGCATATTCTAGGTGATTTTACTATACCTGCTTCACATGAAATTTATGATTAGGAGGCAAATCATTAAGACATAGGACTCCCATGAAATTATGTTTTAAGGACAATACTGAGATGAGAAACCATTTAGCCCCAGATTTACCTTCATCTACATGTAAACTATAGAATAATATTAAAAAGTATGCTCTAAACATGACATTTTAGTCAACAGCCACCAAAAAAGGGGGCTAAGCTATACTCAGAACATTCACCTTATGAGAGCAGCAAGTAATATGGAAAATGTATTTTAGAGGAAGTTTTCCTTCAGAAAGAGTTTAAGAAAGTATCAAGTGTCCATAATAATTCATTAACTAAGGGTTCTGGAGAACCTGATTTTTAAGTAATTCAATATTAAACATCAACATTTATGATCCAAATTAACTGTTATCACCAAAAAGCAAAATAAGTCAAGGATATAACTTGACTAATAATAAACCTCACATCTCCCAGTCAAAAGTTTGTCTCTAAATTTCCCCATCACTTAGTCAGTGCCATACTACCTTATTCTAAGAAAGCAACTGATTTACTGAGAATATCTCAATGATAATTTAATCTCCTTAGGTTTTTATAATCTACATCACCACTGTAAAGGCAGACTCTGTTACTGAAATGGGAAACTCCTGAACTTTATCCCGAACGTCTGCATCTCTGTGCTAGTCAATGAATTTAACTGTATATTAGGTCAATCCATGATGACAGCAGGATTGGGAGGGGAGGCAGAGGATGGCTAGATTAGAATCCATAGTACTGGTATGTGAACAGTGATATAGCACTGGCTCAGGGGCCAAAAAGAAGTCTGAAAAATATGATAAAACTACACATGGGACAAAAAGGTACAGAAAAAACTAAACTGTTCATACTTAAGTTCATTTTATACTTATCTCCATGACATAACAGAACCAACATTAAAATTTTATAGTATAAAATTACAAACTAATACATTTCTTAATTATTTAGGAAATTCAGTTTAAATGTCCACACCACCTAAGTGTGAAGTTTACTAAGAAAACAAAGGCAACAGTACTTAATTAAAAAGAAAGTTAAGCTGAAGATATGATTCATCCACACAGTGATTAGTGATTAGTCCTCTGATCATGTAGGCCAGCGGTTGACCTTGGCTGCATGTTGGACTCTGCCTGGGAGCTTTACAAAATAATGGAGCCTGGGTCCCACTCCCATATACTCTGATTTGTCTTGGATGTAGCTTGGGCACTGAAATTTTAAAAAGGCCCCAAGACGATTCACTGTGCAGCCAAGCCATTATATTAGTCAGCATTCTCTTATATGTAGAATTTTTCTCTGGCCATTTCACATATGTGAATTTCACAGTTCAACTTTCTTCAAGGTCAGGGCCTTTAGAATCTATTATAACAACTTAGTATAATGTTCTGCAAGAAGTAATTAGTGCTTGTTGAATAAACAGAACATACAGCATGTAAATCATAATAAAAATGAAACAATATTTTTAAAAGAGTAACATACTTGCTTAAAATTTTGCATATCATTTCTGCTACATTTTCACAGTTCTTCTTAGTGGGACAAAAAACTAAGCAGGAATAATTGGGAATAACTTCCGTCACCAATGCTACCAAGTGATCAGGATCCATCTTTTTCAGAGTATCAGGATACTGCACAACAAGATTTAGAAACAAGGTAGTTAGCAACCATGAAAGCCTTTCATTTTACCAGTGTAAAAGGTAAGTAAAAAGGTAAGCTTTGAAAGGTAAATAAACCAACCATAATTTTGAACTTCTCATTTAAAATATGATCATTTAAAAGAAAAGATACAACCTATATTAAACAGCAAAATGTTAAGTCCCACTTTTCTCTTGGGTTATTAGGGTTTCGTTAGGTGTTATTTTAGTTTTAAATAAAGGAAGTGAAAATAGTTAATGTTATTAATAACCCCACTACACACCCATCTCCACTGAAGCAGAGAAAGTCCACAGAGAGAAACACAGATTGATCCTAATAATAGTCAAAGAACTGCATAAATAAGCTAAACCTCCTGCTTTACTAACAGTTTTCAAAAACATAGATTCAATCATACTACAGGACATATTTTCAGAAATAAAAAATATATTTATCAAGCAGATGCAAAGAACTCAAAGAACATGAAAAATGTAAAGTTATTTAAAATCTCACTTCCTTCGACTTTACTGAAAACTAATTAAGATACAGATTTAGAATAATACACCTTTATAGAATTCTAAAACTGTTGTAAAATCTCTTCTTTCCCCTTTTAATGTCCTTCACATAAATCACAGAACATTAACATAGTATACATTAACATTTTCATACACCAGTATCTGAGCTATACAGCCCACAAATATTTCTTCTTGTTTTGCTTTTGCCGCTGAATGAATAAATATTTATGGGAGAGGTCTCCAAACATTCTTGGCTCCTGGAGCCCCAAGGTCAAAACAAATAACTAACAGTTCTGATTCTTAGGTAGTTAGGTCCAAACAACTTAATAAGTATGCATTTCCTCACAAATAGTAGCCATCTAAATAAATAATACACATCAACTGAATAAAAAATTTTTAAATTTCATTCTTAAATAACCATCAGAGCCCACTAACAGGATGTGCACACAACTGCGCCCTGCAGTCTTTCAAACCTTAGAAATCCTCATTTTCTGTCCCACATTGATTTTCACATGGTATTTGCTTACAGTAAGTGCAAAAACAACCCCCAACTTCACAAAGATACATTATCATAGGAAGTAATGTAGTGTGATCTAATGTTGACATTGGAAACTGCTTATCTTGAACCAGTAGTTTGTGTGGTGTCCAAGAGTTGTCCAAGCATCAGCTGTTTCTCTGAAACAACTAAACTACCCCATGGTACCCATGCAACTCTTTTGTGGTGCCCCAGGGAAGCTGGGCACAAAGTCTGGGGACCTCACCTTCAGGGATTATCAAGGTTACCTTATAGTTAAGGAGACGTGAAAAAGTCATGCCATTCTCAGCTTTGCTGTCAACCTCATATATTGCATCCTTTATTTTCAGATATTCTTTTAATTCAACCTCGAATTAAAAGGACATTTGCGATTAATAACATATGTAAACTCCTTTTTCCAGAGTATCAAATTTTGTAAAATATGTTGTAAAAAGGAAAGATATACAAAAATTTTAGCTTTTCTAAGGTATGTAGAATGCTTCAACTTAAAAGTTATTTCTTTCCCATCTAAGTTTATTTTTCCCTTTAAATCAAAACAGGGATTAATATCCTTGAAGAAATACTTATGAATTGAATAGCCACATATCTAAAAGAAAATCGGATACTTGTATGTGTCACAAGAGGAAGTATAAATAAGTCAAGTGTTCACACTCTCTTTTATTAAGGAGTTATTTGTGGTATTCCTCAAGATTTAAAGCTTCATTAGTCATCAGTTTTAATCTAAAAATGACCAAATTATTAGTTTAACTATTTGTAGACAAAAAAAGTTTGTAAGTACAGCTCATTGAAATTTTAAAAGAACAGCATCTAATTTGACAATTAAGGTCTGAAAATATCTCTTGAAAATTCTCACATTTGGTACAAATGTAAAAACACTAAATTTCAAATTAAAATTTGGTGATTCTAAAAAAATTATTTTCTGAAAACCTATTTAGACACAGAAACTACAGAGTATATGTACATTATACTTTACTTTTGAATAACTATGAACTACATTTATTTACTTTCTTCAAGTCTCTTAGGAATACTTTTATTGGAGAGTTTAAATTTAAATCCATGTTAAGTCTTAACTTATTTTTAAAAAGCATTAAAACTACCAAAGCATAAATATTTGAAAATATTTTAACTTTTAAGATAAATTTTTTTATATGCCAATAACTTGAAACATGAATCACTAAATTCTCACTGAATGAAAATATTTACCTTATAGAATATAAAGTAGAAAAGCAGAATGGGTCTGAAAAATTCCATTCAATAAATATTCATTGAAGGCCCATGGGTCAGGCACTGTTCCAGATGTTACCCATACAGTACTGACCCAAGCCAAGATCCCTGACCTCTACACACAGACTTGCTACCATTTAGCCATGGTGAGTGGCATTATGTTCCTTCACTACTCTTAGAATTTTTGTACAGTACATTTGCTACTTTTCTTTCTAAACAGAAGATGATACATAACAAACCAAACCTTAGGTACATACTGGTCGAAACTGACTCGTGTAATATTCTGCTTGCAGGAACTCTTGTAGGTCTTCAACATTGCTTAATGTTGCACTCATACCAATAATTTGAGTTGTTTCTAAAAAAAAAAAAAAACAAAACCCAAAGTATTGAGGAAAATGCGTTACTTAGTATATCATAACGGTAATTTTAGCAACCTTTTAGTGTTCTTATTCTTCCTGAGTGATTTGAGAAAGAGGGGGCAGGTAAGAAAAATACCAACACAGTTGACCCTTGAACAACACGAGGGTTAGGGGTACCAACCTGCTTCGCAGTCGAAAATCCGTGTAAAACTTATAGTCGGGCCTCCATATCCTCAGTTCTGCATTCCTGGATTCAACCAACCACAGATCATGTGGTACTGTAGTACTTACTATTGAAAAAAATCCACATATAAGTGGACCCATGCAGTTCAAACCTGTGTTGTTCAACCGTCAACTGTATAATACCAGAGTATTAATCTGGCAGACAATATTACTCAGAAGAGAGGTATAAGCTGATAACACAGATTGGGAGCCATCAAACACAAGGAGCCCTTGAAGTCATGAGTATGGATGAGAATTAGCAGAAATTGTATGAAGAAACAAGAGAAGAGTCTAAGATGAATCTATGGTAACACCAATGTACATGATGAATACGCTTAGAAAGCAGTGTCACAAAGGAGAACAAAAGGAGAAAGTAAAGAGATTCCTTTCATTCAAATATCTATTAAGTGTAAGGCACTGGTGACAGAAGGACAAATAAGTATACAGCAGAAGCAAACACATGTCCATTATGTGCAGGTACTATGCTAGATGCTGTACAAATACTGACTCATGCTATCTTCACAGCAATTCAGTGAGGAAGGTTCTATTACTAGCATCCATTTTTGATGCATAAGGAAAAAGAGGCACAGTTACTATAACTTGCCCAAGGTCACAGACAAAGTTAAAAGTGAGCCAGGATTTGAATACAGCTCCAGAGTCTGCCCTTAGCCATTATGCTATGCTATCTCTCAATGCTAACACATGATCAGTCTTACAGACAGATAGAAGGGAAACCAAGACAGAATGATGTTTCAGCATCCAAAGGAAAAATGAATGATAATCAAATGCTGAAGAGAAATTAAGACTAGGACAGTCAGTGTACACTGGATTTGACAAGTAGATGATCATTTTCCCCTCTTCCTCTGCTTTATATTTTTCCATAGAATTTGTCACCATCTGACACACCGTATGTTTTCTTGTTTATCCGCTTATTATCTGTTCACTTTCACTAAAATATAGGTTTGATAAAGGCAGGGCCTGATGCACAGGGGGTGCTCAATAAATATTTTTTTTAATAAATGATTATAAAATGCTACAACCTGCCTAAATACTAGTTATCAAAATTTTAAAAATAATTCTTAAGATTTGACCTTTATGATTAATAATTTTCCATATATAAAGTATTACAATATATAACTAATAAGCTATTACAATAGTATATCAAAAAATAACAGAGAAGCTATTTAGAATATTTCATATACATTTAAAGACTATCTGAATTTGTAAAATAGCTCCTTAAAGTTGACTATTTATATACAATGTTTACTTGGTATGATGATCATATTGATGGTGGCAACAGCAGCAAACCCTTATTGTGCTACGTGCTAGGCATGGCTGAATGCTTCCATTACATGTGTTAACTCATATAATCCTCACAACAATCCCATCTGGTTGGTACCATTATTATCCCCATTTTACAGATGAAGAGAGGTTGAGTCACATGCCTAAGCACACATAGCTAGTAAGTGGAGGATACTGATAGGGGACATCCTCAAATGTTAACCTCAATTATCTTCACAATTCTACTCACTCATACATTCTTCCAACAAAAATTTATAAGCTTACTTTAGACATAAAAAACTAAGGCAGAAAGCTTAACTACCTTACTCTAGGTTACATAATCTAGCTAGTGATAGAATTAAGTCTTTTATAGGTCTCTTGATTATAAATCAATTAGTGACCACATTTGAAAGAATACTTACTGCTAGTGTAGAGGATTTTTGCTAGAGTCATTTCCAGTATAGCCCCACGGCTTCCTTCACCAATCATGTGCAACTTTGAGATTTAAAAAACAAAAGGGAGAAAAGTAAATCTGCATAAAATACCTATATAAAACAAGCATACATTGGATGAAATGAAGAAGCAATCTTTGCTTTATAACTCAAGCATTTTCGTTATGGTAACTAGAGTACATATACATTATTTCACTGGTATTTTAAGTTAATGAGGTTGTCCCGAGGACAACATTCTGGCATCTGGAATTCATTAAGTACTATTATAAAACTGAACATATATACATATATTCACTGTTCAAGAAACACTTGACACAAAACTGAATTTAAGACTACCATGCATGGGGGCTTCCCTGATGGCGCACTGGTTAAGAATCCACCTGTCAATGCAGGGGACACAGGTTCGAGCCCTGGTCCAGGAAGATCCCACATGCCACGGAGCAACTATGCCTGTGCACCACAACTGCTGAGCCTACGCTCTAGAGCCTGTGAGCCACAACTACTGAGCCCGTGAGCCACAACTACTGAGCCCACATGCCACAACTACTGAAACCCGCACACCTAGAGCCCGTGCTCCACAACAAGAGAAGCCACAGCAATGAGAAGTCTGTGCACCACAACGACGAGTAGCCCCTGCTCGCCGCAACTAGAGGAAGCCCGCGCGCAGCAACAAAGACCCAATGCAGCCAAAAATAAATAAAATAGATACAACATTAAAGAAATAAAAAATGTTTTTAAAAAAAGATTACCATGCATGAAACATCTTCATCTGTGTTATATACATATTAAAATCAATTACTTATTCTCATAAAGGTATTAAGCAGATCCACATAATAATAAATGTTAGTATAATAAAAATGTTGATATGTTAATAAATGGAGTAACCAACCTCATCTACAACAACCAGACCCAGACTGTTAATCCTTTCGGTTTCAATCAAGGAGTTCACCAGACTATGTCCTTTTTCAATAGTGGCAATATATAGTGATTTCTTTTCCCTTCTTTTAATTGGAGGAAATTTTCCTTTGCTTCCAGCATATTCTTCAACAAAGAAACCCAGTTCTATACCAAAACTTGACAAACCTGAAATCTAGAATATTAGTTAAAATAAACAAAAAAAATCAGATACGAACCCTAATTATTAAGTGTTCACAGGGATTTAAAAAATCTAAAAGTGTTTAACACCAAACAATGGGAACAAGGTCACAGATAATACATACCTATATATATATAATAAATGTCATAACTAATGTATTAATCTTTGCAAATGCCACTTTAAAACTAGATAATATAAATATAAATTTTAAGTGTCTCCTCTGATGTTAAAAAAATCAGAACAACTCATTTATTTTGATAAAATAATTGGTTAGTTTCTGCTTGAAAAAGCAGGCTAAATATCAATACAACATGTAAAATGGAGTTTAATCTACAGGTTTAGAAAAAAATAAAACCCCTTCTGAAACAGGTAATTAGAAGAGATTTTCGGTTAAGTACTCCACACTGCATTTGCACATCCTAAAAATAATAATTCTCCAACATTAATAGAGATACCTTTTCTCAGTCAATAAAAAGTTGTTACATTTATGCTAGTTTTTATATCTTAATGTCGAAATTACATTAGCAAATACCACTTGTTAAAAAAAATCACACCTTTTCTTGAACAATCGCCACATATGGTAGGATCATTAAAACATCTTTTCGCCGGCAAAGCAGTTCTTGCAGCATTAAAATCTCAGCCACGAGGGTTTTTCCACCACTTGTTGGCAAGGAATATATTAAATTTTTTCTTTCTTGCACAGAATTCAATGTTAAGCAAGCATGTTGCCATTCTGTGGAATTGAAAAAAAAAAAGCCTTATTTTCCCCTTCTACAATCACAAAGTTTTCTAAGAAGAAAAAAATCAAATGTTACCATGTAGCATCTTCTCATAGTGATAAATGTAACTATATGTCAATGTTAATTGTCAAAATCCCCAATGCATGGTGTGCATTCTAGTTCAGGCCTGGTCAGTGAGGTGGGCAACTAGCCCACCTATTTGCCAGCTGTCGGCTGAGGTCTAAGATTCCACAGGGCAGACAGTGCCTGCTGGACAAGAGATGTTACCTGGGACATGGAGGGGCTAACGGGCACTTCAAGGATCTGTGTGAATTCTAAGGCTTTCCTCTTATGTTCTGCAAGGACACTGTGTAAGTTTCCCTTCCTCATTCACCCAAATACCATCTTAGAGAGAAACAGGGCGAGGAGGAATAAAATTTATGAGGTTTTACACAAACTAAGAAAGACGATTCAACCAGCTCTCACAGCAAGCTGAAGTTTGAATGGCCTGAATACCACCTTAACTGATTGATGAGACTGTTTAAACCATAAAAGATTTGGATTATTGGGCTTCCCTGGTGGCGCAGTGGTTGAGAGTCCGCCTGCCGATGCAGGGGATGCAGGTTCGTGCCCCGGTCCGGGAGGATCCCACGTGCCGCGGAGCAGCTGGGCCCAGCTGGGCCCGTGAGCCATGGCCGCTGGGCCTGCGCGTCCGGAGCCTGTGCTCCGCAAGGGGAGAGGCCACAACAGTGAGAGGCTCGCGTACCAAAAAAAAAAAAAAAAAAAAAAAAAGACTAGGATTATTAACTAGGACACCCAGGATTTCTACAACTTAGCAAGGTGGAATTTATGAAAAGGATCGCATCAGATCGAAAACAATGTGAAAACTAGTATAACTACTCTGTAGGAAAATTTGACAATGTGGATCATCAAAAGTCTTTAAAATATGTATCATTTTTATCCCTAAAAAATGGGCAAAAGATATGACATTTCACACCAGGTAGAAATGCAAATGGCTAATAAATACATGAAAAGATGCTCTATTGTTACCTATTAGGTTGGCAAATTAAACAAATAAAAAATGTTAAACAGCTACCAAAAAAAAAGCCCCCCACACATAAAATCCAGCGTTTACTAGAGTGGACAGGAACAGGCATTTTTGTGTGTGGTTGATGAAAGCATAAACTGCTACAACGTTTTTGGAAAGCAATCTAGCAGCATCAAAAATAAAACTGCACACTGTCTTTGATCTAGCAGTATTGCTTGTAGAACTCTACACCTAAAGAAATAAAAGCAAGGGTATATATATATATATATATATATAGATTATGTGCAAGATGTTCACCATAGCATTGTTTATATATAACAAAGAGCCATCAAGGGGTAAAGACTGAATTACTGCACAATCATATGATGTAATTCTTTGCAGTCTGAAATATTTGCAAGTGACTATGTATTTTTACTTTAAAAGTATCTCAATATTCTACAGCACAGGAAAATATAGGCATTATATTGTAATAATTTTATTTTATTTACTTATTTTTTTATCTTTTGGTTGTGCCGTGCTGCATGTGGGATCTTAGTTCCCCGCCCAGGGATTGAACCTGTGCCCCCTGCAGTGGAAGCATGGAGTCTTAACTACTGGACTGCCAGGGAAGTCCCCTGTAATAACTTTAAATGAAGTATAATCTATAAAAATACTGAATCACTATGTTGTACACCTGAAACTAATATTGTAAATCAATTACGCTTAAATAAAAAAATTTCAAAAATATTTAAATAAATTGAATATTTAATACTTAAATATTAAAAAATACTTCAGGCTAGTATCACCCACTAGTTACCAAACTGCAGATGTCTGTGTGAAAGTACAACTTGACCATATCCACATTTTATCCAACTCAGAGTTTTAAAGTATAAAATGACCAAAATAATGAATATTTAGGAATAACATCTATCTTCATATACTAAACAAAAAAAAAATTACATTAACTTACTTCCCAACATTTCTATAAAACAAATTAAGCATAATTCTACACTTGAGGCAAAAATAAGTTTAAGGTTGAAGTTCTCTAGCTCAGTGGCTCTCAAACTTTCCACACATCAGAATAACCTGGAGGACTTACTAAAGCATATTGCCAGGTCCCACCCCAAGGTTCTGATTCAGGAGGGCTAGGGTGGAGCCTGGGAATGTGCATTTCAACAAATTTCCAGGTGATGCTGATGCTGCAGTAGGAACTGCACTTTGAGAAGCATTGCTTTAGCTCAATGAAAAGTAGCACACATATTTGTGCTTTAACTTGGTCATCCTTAAGCCAGATTTACAAATAAAAAGAGATTTCAAAAAGTTATTTACTGGGACTTCCCTGGTGGTCCAGTGGTCAAGAATCCGCCTTCCAATGCAGGGGACGCAGGTTCGATCCCTGGTCCGGAACTAAGATTCCACATGCCGCAGGGCAAACTAAGCCCGCGTGCTACAACTAGAGAGAAGCCCACACGCCACAATGAAAGATCCCGCATGCTGCAACGAAGATCCTGAGTGCCGCAGCTTAAGACCCAATGCAGCCAAAAAAAAAAAAAAAGTTATTTACTGAAGTTCTTACTTAGAAGCAATCGATATAATTACTGACAGTCATTACCAACGTCTAATTTGGCATGTCCTTGACACAGAACTGGAAAAACTATTATTATTATCCCTTTTTAACAGAGCAGGAACTAAGGCTCAGAGTGCAAAACCTGTGTTTAAGTGACATGGCCAGAATTCATAACTAGGCTGATAAACCCCAACAGTTGAGAACCTACCAGTGTACTAGGCACAGTGCTAGTCACATAAGAAAAAGATGAGTTAGATAGAGCCCTGTCCTCAGGGCACTCATTCTGGCAGGAGATGCAGATTAGACAAAAAACAAGGTGCTAGGAGAAAAGCAGAGGGAAGAAAGTTAACATCTACTTCAAGGACAATATACACCTGTAGCTCTTAAACTGCAAACCTTGCAATTTAGAATTTGTTAGACTCTTGTAGAGCCTTATATAACATTTTGTTTCCTGTAGTCCTATTTCTCCAATCTGACTGTCTTCTCCTGAGATGAAAACTCATGTTTTCATGTGGTTCATAAGATACTAACTTAGGAGTTTCAGAAATAATTTTGAAGTAATTGGATGATTGGCTGCTCTTCAGGGATGGAAGCAAGTGTCCCTTCTGTCTAAAATGACACATATTTGAAATATATGCAAGGACCCAGGATTTTTGAAAAACGTTACAAATGAATTATTATTAATACTATTTCTTTGCACTTAAATCCTAACGTTAGCTGTCCTTAAAAATGTTTAATCAAACTAAACAGTTCAGTTTTACAAATACTGACTTCTTTCACTCAAGACATATGAGCAGTCAATGGAATTTCAGCAACTAAGTTTTGGTAGTAAAGTAAGAGCCAGCCAAGGAAGCAATAGCTAAGAAAACTGAGGAGCAGCTAGACAACCACAGAAAAAAAACCAAGAGTGGAATGTCAAGAAGTCAAGAAATGGGTGTTTCAAGAAGAGTTTGGTCCATTTTGTCAGGTAAGCAACTGTCAAAGAAGGTAAGAACTAAAAGTATCACTGAGTTGCAACCCCCTAGTCACTGTATCTTAAGTGACAGCACAGAAGCCAGAGTTGGAGTGGACTGGGACTATCTGAAGTGAGGAAAGGTAGGCAGCAAGGATAACACGTTGGAGAAGTGTGACCACGAAGGGAAGGAAAGAAGTTCCATAGTAGCAGGATAGGGATGGAAAGCTCAGAGAGGATTGATGTTTCGATTTAAGGGGAGAAATATGACCATGGAAGCATCAGTTTTCTTTTGATTTGCATCAATATTACGGTAATGATGGTAAATTTTTTTCATTCCAGCAAGAAACATTACCATATAATTTTTCAATTCCCTTGAACTGAACATAAAGGTCTCTCACTTTGCTGGGTAATGAATAAAAAGGACCAAGGTCATCTAATGATGACTCAATTGTTTTCTTAGCAACATTAATTTCTTCAGATAGAAGAGTCTCTTTGAGCTGTTTAGTCCTAGAAAATACTGGTGTTTGGGCCTTGGCGTTTCCAGTCATGGTATTTTTTAGATGATCTTTAAGACTTTTTCTCCTATTTGTATCTGAACTAGTTCTGACTTTAGAAGAGGATTCATCAGTTTGCTGTGGTTGCTCTACGTTATTAATGGGCAATTCCTCGTTCACAGCCTTGTGAGAGGATGAGTTCCAATCCCTCTCTTCAGTAGATGGATCACCCAAATCATCTGAAGAGTTATATAAATTTTCAAAGAATAAAACCTGTGAAGAAGGTATATCATACAAAACATCAGCTTCAGGATCAATAGAGACATCTTCATGCCCGCTCTGGTTCTTCGTGTGCTCATCTATTTTTAATTCAGTACAGTCGCCTACAGTAGTAATGCTGAGTGTGTTGTGTTTAATGCTTCCTGAACAAAGATCTTCAGTGGCATGGTCCGTAGCATGTTTCCTATGTTCAGGAAGCTGCAAATATTTTTGTTCCAGGTCATCAACTTGAGCTAAAAAAGAGTTTTCAGCAAAGCTATCATAGTCATCAAACATGTCCTCTTCACTGTCAATATTCTGGAAAGAAAACAAAAAGATTTATGGTCAATTCTAGCTTCATTAAGAATAAAAGTTTCGGGCTTCCCTGGTGGCGCAGTGGTTGAGAGTCCGCCTGCCGATGCAGGGGACATGGGTTCGTGTCCCGGTCTGGGAAGATCCCACATGCCGCGGAGCGGCTGGACCTGTGAGCCATGGCCGCTGAGCCTGTGCGTCCGGAGCCTGTGCTCTGCAACGGAGAGGCCACAGCAGTGAGAGGCCCGCGTACCGAAAAAATAAATAAATAAATAAAAATAAAAAAATAAAAGTTTCAGCTGAGGGCTCTATCAAGCATATAATTATATGGTCACTTATGGATCACAGACCTAAATGTAAATCAGCCTATAAAATAGATACTATCATCCCATTTTATAGATCAAGAAATGGAGGCCCAGAGAGGTCAAGTGACTGGCATAAACTGTCCTCCTAGTGATGCTGGGATCCTAATTCTTAAGCTAGTGCTAAATCCTTTAAAATGGTAGCAAGACCGATAACCATCTACTGGAAGGGGAGAAGTTTCTGATAACCGCAGTAACGTTTCACCTCCGATACTCGCAGGGACTGGCCTGTAATCAAATCATGCTTGTACCACTGGACACTCCAAGGAGATTGTTCTTAGAAATCTGGAATTGAAAGGGAGAGTCTGACTTGGTATGGTCTATAAACAGAAGAGATGGAATTTGGAGGTGGCAATATAGGGGAGTGATTAAGAACCCAAGATTTGGAGTAGGAAGTGTAGTTTTAACTTCTCAGGGCCAGATTTCTGTTGTAAAATCTAGATAACGTAAATAGTTTAACAAAGCACCCAGCACATAATAGGTCTGCAATAAATGGTAGATTTTTAGTACAAGGAGCAGCAGAAACTTGGAAGTCTAGGTTTGCGTCTCGGTCATGCCAGTTACTTGATGCGTGTACAACTTTTGTCTTGGGGTTTCATATCTTATATAAAAATGGGGCTAACAGTGCAACACCTCGCAGGTGAGGATTAACAGCGATAACAAGACGAGGTAAGCACACGAAGGCTAGTAGATAATTGGTCAATCGTTTGCACCTGGGAAGGGAACTGCCAAACTTTTTGGAGTTCCAACCACGCCTTCTTCAGCTGGTCTCCCACGCCTTTCACTGAGCATGCGCAGTGGGAGAGCTGGGTTTGTATCATCACCCCAAGGTAGGAAATGGAACGTGGAACTCAGGGGAATTTGAGAGGTGACGGGGCTGTACCTCGACCGGCTGCACGTCTATGGTTTTTCGCCGCCGGCTCCCAGCCACCGTCTCGTCGTCCTCATCCTTCTCCTCATCGCCGGGCTTAAGCTCGGCCGCGGTGGGGGCGGAAAAAACACTCTCCAAGCTACGGCGGTTCCTTTTGCGGACCGACACCCGCCGGCGGATGCGGGAACAACCTTCATCCATGGCAGGGGCTGGGGGCCCTGCCCGAACGTCGTTCCGCGTGACCCAGCCGCCAAACCCCAGTGAAGGGGTGAGCGCAGCAACACGGGGAACGTAGCAACAGGCGGAAACTGCGCTCGCCACCCCATCCACCTTTGGGAAGGATCACAAACCAATTGTAGGGGCTTTAGGACCGGAAGCGGAGGTACAGACGTAGGAGCCCGCCCTCTCTACGTCCAATCGTAAGTGTCCCAGCTTGCGGCGCTGCAAGAAGGAGAGGGGGAGAACGGGAAGGTACTGCGCAGGTGCATAGAAGCCCCCACCTGCTCTTTCCTTGGATTCCCAGCGTTCGCCTTCGGAACCTTTGAACCAAGTACTTGGGCCAACAGGGGAAGCATACCGGAAGTGCCTTGTCCAGACGATTTGGAAAAAAGAAAGGAAGAGGAGGAGCAACGAACCATGGAAGCTATGGTAGCCCTTTACAATGGGCTAGGAAGGAGAACGTTAACGCACTTCGTAACGGCTGCTGTCAGCCTCACAGATTCTGGGACTCATGCAGGTAAAGTCTCCATATCCTAGGCTCCTTTATAGCATTGCAGCCGTTTGGCTTAGCCCTAATTAGGTCGGTGGAGTCGTCACTGTTAGCTAAAGGACGCCGATGTCTAGGCAGTTTTCTCCAAGGTAAATGGGAATCTGTAATGGCCCGTGACTAGAATTTTAAAACTGAACAGGGCGTGAAATATAGCCCAGTACTTTTTTTAAAAAAACGTACGAGGAGAGTGATGGGGTAATTCTTAAAAAGAGGCAGGGACTTGCCCAAGATCTTCGGGTAGACTTGGTAAAGGAGGAGCATTTTCAGTCACCTAGCAGCAAATTCCAGATGTCTGAGGGCCCAGATCTGGGCGAAATTGTGACATGCGCCCTGGAATCTATCATTTCTGCACTTTTATCTACTTTGTGCTTATCTGTAAAGAATCTTTTCCTTTTCCCTTTGGTATGACAATGCCTTTCAGTTTGCATTAAAATCTGTCTCTACCCATGGAGAGAAGGGAATATAAATTTCCGGAACAGGTGGGAGGTTGTATGGGTGGGGATATATATGCCCTTTTCCCAAAGCCCCAGAAAGCACATTTATCCTAAGTCTAACTCTGCCTCAGATGTGAAGACTTTTAACCTTCATTTAACCTTGTTAGTATAATGAATATAAAACCTTTCTTTTCTGTTATGTCCTTTAATTCATCTTGCCTCCACAGAAGCAAAATCTTTCCTTAGCTGCTCAGCTAACAAAAATAGTTCGTTGCTGTTTCTGTTTAATTGCAGTGCTGTGGAGAAGAAGTTGTTCACAATATAGACAGGTAACCAGCAATGAGGACCTGGTAAGAATTTTTCTTACTTTTAATAAGGCATTTGCAAATATGACCAAGTTCTTATGTCTGCTATTTGAATAGAGTTCAGCTGAAGGACAAAAACAATTAGGATGATAATCATTAGTCTGAGTTGGAAAATTATAATTTATTGAGTAGTTACTTAAATAAACTTTGAAGAGAATCCCTAGATTCCTAGCAAGAAGCATGGCTTCTGTAACACCAAATTTTGCTTCCTAGATATGTGCTTTGGGAATTTAAAAAGGTAGTTTTGGTGCATGCAGTAATTGCAGAAAACCTAACAAAGGGATTGTACCAAGTTTACATATACCTTGGCTCTCTTCCTCATTTCAAATTCAATTCTGTCTTCCTCCTATTCATCACTTTGGCTGGGTGGCGGCTGCTTTAATAAATGTGGGCAAATTTAAAGTTTTATACCAGGACATTAAGTACAGACTCTTCTAAACTGTAGATGTATTTTTATGGGTTTCAAGTACTATCATTGGACTTGGGCAGTATAGGTTTTCTTGCTACATGCAAAGGTAATTTGACACTAATCAGACCATATAAAGTACTTTGCACAGTGCAGAGAAGGAACACAGTCATTACAGGTAAGCTGAATGTAAATTGGATTAAGAACATTTGAGGAGTTGTAAAAAAACCAGAAGAACCCCTCTAGTCCCTCTGAGCATCCATCTCAGTCATCTAATTCACACCATAGTCAAGAGAGTAAAGGAAATTACTAGAGCTCCTCTTTAGGTCATTAAACCCACTAAGACTAATGAAAGCTATGGACTCTCCCAGAAAAAGGCACACAGTCCCATTTATTTGAAATTTTGCATACAACTACAGCAGTTCAGGGACTTCATAGCCATTTCTACATTAAGAAGCTGTATACCGGAGACACCAAAACTGATTTCACGAGGGAGGCCTTGTGATAGAAGCATTAGAGGCAGTAGCGAACAAAGAAAAACGAAAAAGGCTGACACAAACTTACAAAACAGTCTGGGGCCATAAAACTGTAGTCAAAGAACCTGATAGTATTACACTAAGCCTTGTCTTTTTAAATTTTAATTTATTTATTATTTTTGGCTGCGTTGGCTTTTTTGTTGCTGTTGCGCACAGGCTTTCTCTAGTTGGCTGCAAGCGGGGTCTACTTTTTGTTGCGGTGTGCGGGCTTCTCATTGCGGTGGCTTCTCTTGTTGTGGAGCACAGGCTCTAGGCACGTGGGCTTCAGTGGTTTTGGCACATGGGCTCAGTAGTTGTGGCTCGCAGGCTCTAGAGCACAGGCTCAGTGGTTGTGGCGCATGGACTTAGTTGCTCCGCGGCATGTAGGATCTTTCCTGGAGCAGGGCTCAAACCCGTGTCCCCTGCATTGGCAGGCGGATTCTTAACCTCTGCACCGCCAGGGAAGTCCTGCATTGTCTTTTTACAAGAAAAATAGCGATAAAACATCTAGAGAAATATGGGGATGGATTTAGGATTTATAATTTAAGAATTGCATATGGTATCTGTTGTGCTTAATTTTTTCTTGATTTAAATCTGAGAATTTTTAGTCACCTACAGTCTGGACAAAGCATTTGAGGAGAGAATCATTTATCGAAGATTTGAATTTTTTCCCCCCTCCCATAAGCCCTTTTTTCTCCAAAGATTGTATTTTATCCCAGAATCCTCCTCCATGACTTAATTCCTGCTTAGCCAAACTTAAACAAGACACTTGCACAAAATGTTTGAGTACACTGAAACCTTTAAAATGGTGACTCTTTTTCTAAAATACTCTATTTTTCCTTTACAAGCCTAGCTGTTGTATTCTCTTTCACAGTAAGAAAGTTATAACTAATCCCTTGGAGAGATTTAAATGTGGTAATCTAAGATTTTAAGTTTTTTCGATTCAAAGTTAACACAAACTATATTACCATATTTTTTTCCTTTATCCTAGCCTGTTCCAATGGAAAATCCTTATAAGGAGCCTCTGAAAAAATGTATCTTGTGTGGAAAACGTGTAGATTATAAGAATGTACAGGTGAGATCTGGTTTGACTTCACTATGATACTTGACTTTGGGATTTTGGCTCCTTTATTAATACAATAGAGAAGCAAGTCAGTTTTTATAATAGGCTTTGTGTAGGGTGACTGTTTTAGCAACTTCATAATTTCAGATCGCATTATACTTCTGCGTATCGATACAAGGCATTTCTGTTTTATTCAATTAAGAGCCCCTTGGCTGTCTCATTTACTGTTAATTCAGCTTAGCATTCCTCTTTTTTCTTTGCCCAAAATGTCTTTACAGTAGCTCGCTGTGGCAGTGATTCTCAGTTGGTGGAGTTCAGTAGTTTGGGAAAAGCTCCTCTGGTGAAGTTGATCTCTGTACCTCACCACCAATATCGCTATTTCAAATTAATTTTATCTGTTGTCGAGCACTCAGCAAATTAAAAGTGGCAAGTTTAGGGGAGAGAATGGTGCTGGAGCTAAGTATACTGACAGTAGTATAAAGTGATAGCTGCCTTGGTGGGAGAAAACCCAAGGAATTTTAAAATGCAACGTATTAGAATTATGCATAGTGCCTAGAATGATGCCTGGTACACAGAAAGTGCTACAGAATTTAAATTAGTAAAACATAAATAACAGCAAATGGCCTGATGTACCTGTGCATCTTGAAGACCTCATTGTAGTCTGATATTATGTGATAGCCTATCATGATAGATGAAATGTTTTGTACCTTGTTATAAAAGCAACAGTATTTGAGAAAAGTTATCTGTGGAAAAGTCAAGAAAACAGCTTTAGCATTGAAAGAATATGCTCATTAATCTGTTGTACAGACTTTTTGACACACTGGATAAGAGATGTCAACTTTAGTGATTACTTTAGTTATTTAAAAAGATGACCTATTAATAGAATGAACATAATTCAGTGTTTTTATTCATATTTTTGAAGTTTGCCTGAAACGTATTAATAAACCTTTACGTAACTTGAAGGTGTGGCGTAAGGTTTTTTTTAAAATTTACCATTCAAGATTGAATAACAAGTGTATTAATGTAAATTTTTTTCCTTTTCAAATATATCTCAAAACAGCTTTTATCCCAGTTTATTTCTCCATTTACTGGATGCATTTATGGAAGGCACATAACAGGTATTTTGTTTTCTATGTATTATAGCAACTTAAATGTAGATAAGACTTATATAAAGCTACTTGTTATTTAAGGAAACTGGCAGATTTTCAAATAGTGCTACAAATTACTGTGACAGCAGATACTATGGGTAGTTTGAGAAAGCCTCTTCTTAGGCCAAAGAATAATTATTTTTTTGCATGTCTTCTTTTTTTTTTTTTGGTGGTACGCAGACCTCTCACTGTTGTGGCCTCTCCCGTTGCGGAGCACAGGCTCCGGATGCGCAGGCTCAGCGGCCATGGCTCACGGGCCCAGCCGCTCTGCAGCATGTGGGATCTTCCCGGACCGGGGCACGAACCCGTGTCCCCTGCATCGGCAGGCGGATTCTCAACCACTGCGCCACCAGGGAAGCCCTGCATGTCTTCTTATACTCAGTTAACTATAGGCTGACAACATGTAGAAAACTTGGGCTTAAAAAAATTGCTTTGCTGTTTGGGAGTATACTATAATCACCCCCAGGCTATTATTTAAACCAGGGGCCTATTGCCTATAGGCCAAATCGGATCTGCCACTTGTTTTTGTAAATAGCTTAGTTTCCATAGTGTCTGAACTACAACAGCAGAATTGAGTAATTATGACAGAGACTGTATGGCCCACAAAGCCTAAGATAGTTACTATATGGCTCTTTACAGGTTTTCCAATCCTTCCATGACATAGACAATTACTATGCATTTTGATTACTGGCATTTTTTTACGAGTAAGAAAGCAATTTCTTTTATAGGTCTTTGTGGGAAGAAACAAAAAGAAATCACAAAAGCAATTAAGAGAGCTCAAGTAATGGGTAAGAGCATTTGAAAAACTGAATTATGCTAACCAAAATTTTGCTCATTATCTTTTGTGAAGAACTTTCATTATCTCTTTACAGGGTTTATGCCAGTTACATACAAGGATCCTGCATATCTCAAAGACCCTAAAGTTTGTAACATCAAATACAGGGAGTAAATTCTATAAAGTTATCATCAATAAATTTATTTTACAGTTGTGTGATGGTAATACTGGCTCAAACTGTAAGATTTAATAACCTTTGAGTAGAGAACTGATAGGCTAAATCTTATCAAACTATAAAGTATTATGTTTTTGATTCTTAATAATTTGAAATTATATGAGGAAAAAATGTTTCAGGAGTGAAGTTTCCTCTCCGTATCAGAATGTTCATTAAGTAAATCAGATTATTTAAAACGTAAATACTTGTTACATTTTACATATGTATGAATTTTAAAAAGGTACTATGGGATTTTCACTTATATCTGGCCCCCAAATAGCTCATACAGCATACCACTGATAATGAGATGTTAAACATGGAATGGATGACTTGTATTGGAATTTTAGTTTAGGCCCAGATTCTGTGTTGTAAATAGTATCGTAGGGATATGAGTGCGGGAAAGTGGAATGCTTATATAATGTACAAATCCCACATGATAGGGTGTGGATTTGAAATTGCTAAGGAAGATTTTCTAACAAGTAAATAATTATGCCTGGCTAGGACTATGGGTCTTCCCTCTGTAGAGATGTTACGTGGGGATGAACAGTGGTGCTGTCACAGGACCTAACATTTACTCCTGGACTAGTCTATCATGAACTGGTAGTGTCCTGTAAATAAACCAATCCATAGGCAATCTGTTGTATCATCTTCTCTTACTCCAGTGATACAAACTGGTTGCTAAAATATGGAGATTAACTGCGAAAAAAATGTCCTACAAGGATTCTTTTCCTCCTTTTCATTGAGTACCCTGAAAGTTGGGACATCAAACTTAGTTATTTTAAAATTAGGATTCAGACTGAACCCCATTTCCTCTCCTGCCCTGTGCTTCTTATGTAACTAGTAAAGCAATCCCAACAGCAACTCATTATTTGCACAAATCATCCCTGGTATTATGTGGGCTTCATAAACACCCCATGGTAACTAATGCATGTTAACACACAGATAAAAGATGACAGTTTTTGATACTAGCTCTGAATTTGCTCTATCATTTAGGAAATAAGTGATAGAAGAGCAGTGGTCAACATGTGGGTTCAGCATTTCACCCAGTGAGTAAAGCATGAAGGCTTCATGTGATGTGTATGCTTCATGGGAAATTCTGTTATGGAAAGGACAAATAGAAAAAACAAACAGTAAAAGCTCTCTTAACCAACCTCCACTTAAGCAACTCACTGGATTAAACAGGGGCTTTACATCCTCCTTAAAAATCACATGGAAGCCCATGACTCTTAACCTGTTGAGTTCTACATTACCAAGAGTCAGCTATTTTGTTCCCAGACCTTATCAGTTGTATTTTTGTAGTGATGAATATGAGCATTAAGAAGAAAGTTACAGTTGCAGTGAAAACCAAGTAAATGCTCTGAGAAGACTTGATAAAGATAACTAGCTTTTAAAAAAAAATAGTTGTCAAATTAGGTGTGGTTAGGACAAATAAGATTGGGAATGGAAAATGGAAAAACGTAGTAGCATTTTGTACTTAGGTTGCTTTGTAAATTTCTTTAAAGAAACTAAAATTGGGGATTATATAGGGTAAGTAATGGGTTTGATTTACATAGGAACTCCAATACATTTGTTAAAAAGTTCCTGGCCCTACAACACAAGTTTGACGAATGTACACTTCTGCTTTATGTTAAAGTGAAATCTCTGATAGACACCTTATTTATGTATCATCTGAGTCCCACTTAACTGGGCTTTTTGCCTAACTAACCAACTGCTGATCCCAAACATATTGCATTACCAGGCTTTGTTCTGTACTCAAATTCTGAACTGACTTAATTTAAAGTACTTTATAAAATAAATGGACTAGAACTTACCTAATGTGTTACTGCAAAGAGCTGAACACAGTAAAAACAATAGGCATGTTTGGCTTTACCCTTCATCTGATGAAAAATCTCCTTTCGGCCTAAAAGAATCAAAAGGTAGGAGACTGTGGATATTCACCAGAACCGTTCATTTTCTCAATCTCTTCATCTGTTTCTGGGCTGCTCACTGTGGATGCCTTTTCTTGGTTACTACTATCAGTATCTGTTTTAGATGGTTGGTTCTGTATCTCTAACAGCCGTGACTTCTTGAATTGCCATCCACCAGCTGTACCTGAAGCTTTACGCTTAATCATTTGCAGTGCACTACCAGCTGAACTAGCTTCAGGAATGTCAGTATATTCCACCATTAGGGTCAGGTTGTCTGCCACATTGAGATGGTGGTTGGTATTACAACTACTTTTAGAAATATGTCTATTTTTCAAGGAGATAACACATGAATGAAGAAATTCACAATCGGGAAAAAAGGTCTGTAAAGCTTGACAAAGAAAAATGTTCTCCTGAGGGTCTTTCTGGACATTCTTCTCTCCTAAAGAAACAAACAAATGTTTCAACATACAGTATTTATACTACAAAGCTTTTATAGTTATCTATTTGTTAGTAAAGTCAGAGACTTTAAAGAATCATCAAATTTTCTAAAGTAAGAGAAATGATAATCCCAAATTTATATGCCATAATATCCTCAGAGAAAATTAAAGTTGTTATATTTTTTAACATCAAGGTAGTATAGCTATAGTAGTACCATGTTCTTTGTTCAGTGGGATTTAAGAGTATTAATGAAAGTTATTTTTAATTCTAAGGTGAACAAATTGATCAGTTAGTGCAACCAGCTCATCCATAATTCCAATCAGTGAGAATTTTGCTTCAAAGCACAGAGAGTAGTGATATGTGAACTTTTTACTTACGTGTTGCTTCAATCTGTGCTTGCTTTCTTTTTTTAATTTCTCGTTTTAATCTGTTTACATCCTTTAGTAGTTTCTCTACTGCTCTCTCACTGTGTTCTACTTTATTGCATATACTCTGGAAAATAAAGTAATTTAAGAGCATAGATAAAGTTCCAAATTGTATACTACAATCTAGGTTCACAAATAATATAAAATTCTTCATGGTATATAACATCAAATATTTTCCTTTATAAAAGTTTTATTTTATTTTGCTATTTTCTGGAGGAACTCACCAACAGGCATTTGTATGGTGCTTCATAGGTTACAAAATGCATTCCAGATATATTAACTTCCTATTTATACAAAGTTTTATCATTCAAGTTATTTCCTAGATAATACCCAGAAATAAAAACCAAAAATATTTAACTGCTTCAAAACAAAAAATACTGAACTATTTTGAGATGCATACTTATTGCAAACATTTAAGAAACTGCCAATAACAAAGTGACTTTCACTATTACAAAACTACTGAAGATTTTAATTCCTGTAAAACTACTTTTGAAAAGCAGAATGGCCTTATGTGTCATCAGTTTTTAAGTATTAATACCCTTCGAGTCAGTGATTTCATTTTGGGAATATATCTTGAATCAGTAACAAAAATTTATATAAGATGATGTTTCTTAGAATAGCGTCAAATCAAGAGTAACTAATTTCCAATTATAGTGTAATGGGTTGTTAAGAGCCAGTTTTAGTGGCTACTTCATGGCACGTCTGCCCAGCCTATTTCTCATGAACTTGTTCATCCTGCCATAAGAGTTCACCAGTAACCCTTTCACCAACTTTCACCCTAGCTGACCCAAGCAGAGATAATTACAATAGCCAATTGGCAAATCCTAATCTCTTGAATAGAAGAGATTAAATGCAGAAGCTATATAGGTTAGCTCTTTGGTCAGCCAGTGGGTAAATAAACAGCAAGATCTGTAGATACTATGAAGGAAACCAACAGGCAGACACAAAGGGAGAGAGTTAGTTTTTCTGTTTGTTTTTTGGTCACTCTGTGTGGCTTGTGGGATCTCAGTTCCCTGACCAGGGATTGAACCCTGGCCACGGCAGTGAAAGTGCCGAATCCTAACCACTAGACCAGCAGGGAGCTCCCAGGAGAGAAAGTTCTGATGGCATTCAAGCTCCTGGTTCCAATTCCTTCCTAGAGCTCAGTGGCCTTCTGCCCATAGTTCCTCTCACATACCTCTACATTCCCTAATTTAGCCCAAGTTGGTATTTTTTTTTTTAAGTTTATTTTTGGCTGCGTTGGGTCTTCATTACTGCATGCAGGCTTTCTCTAGTTGCGGTAAGCAGGGACTACTCTTCGTTGTGGTGTGCGAGCTTCTCATTGCGGTGGCTTCTCTTGTTGCGGAGCACGGGCTCTAGGCACGCAGGCTTCAGTAGTTGTGACACGCAGGCTAACTAGTTGTAGCTCTCAGGCTCTAGAGCGCAGGCTCAGTAGTTGTACACAGGCTTATCTGCTCTGCGGCATGTGGGATCTTCCTGAACCAGGACTCGAACCCATGTCCCCTGCACTGGCAGTCAGATTCTTAACCACTGTGCCACCAGGAAAGTCCCCAAGTTGGTACTTTACACATTAGAGTTCTAATATACTGCTCTAAGAAATATACTGCTATTACAAAGAACTAAAATACGGAAAATGTTTAATGGTACATCAAATAAAAATCATGACACAAATTTCTATGTCCCCATCACTGTCAACAATGTAAAAGCATGTATACATTAGGGGGAAAGTGGAGAAAATCGCAAAGTGCCAAGAGTTAAGTTATAATGGTAGGATTCTGGATGTTTTCCTATTATCTAAAATTCCTGTATTATATTAAAAAACAATGTGCAGTATTATCAGTGTGTAAAATGTATTAACCCCATTTCTCTTAGTGTGCTATATTGGTGAGTATGGTGGCCATGGAATATACTACTCAGATCTCCATTTTCAGGAAGCAGAGTTGACTGACAGTTCCAGGTGCCATCTTTTTGGGTCCACTACTGTGCTTGTGCTTAGGTCATGCTTCCCCTAGGTTGCTCTTAGCCACCAACTGAGCACAGTGGGGATATCAGTATAAGTCTATTCCTGTAGGATGCCTTTGCTCAAATTTCAGGCCTTGCAGTCTAAAGCTCTTCCTACCCAATCATTCTCCTTTCCCTGTCTCCTTCCTCAGGTGTCAATCTTACATTGCAAGTCTCCCTGCCACTCTTACTTCCTCCCCTAAAGGGACCTGAATGGACACAATGAGGTAGAACTTAGTACTGTGGTAGACTTTTTTGTTCCCAAATATTTGCTCTATTTTTAATCCTGTAAAAGGGTTAGATATCCCTGCCTATTGGCATGACATCCTCTGGCCAATGAAATGTGAATGGAAGTGACAGGCCAGCTCTGAGCAGAAGTTCTAAGAGCTGTTGTGAATTTCCACCAGCTTTCTTGCTCTTTTCCCTTTGTCATGAGAAGAGCATGTCCCACAGATGGGCTGGATCCTAGAATGAACATGACTTTTAGAACAGAAGCAGAGCTGAAGCCAAGATATAATGTGAGTGAGACAAAACTTTTGTTTTTGTAGCCCCCCAACATGGAGGCCTTTGTTATTAAAGCTAAACTAATACAAAAATTTATGTCTAATCAACTGTCAGGTTATCCCTAAACATATATTCAGTGAGCAATGTGATATGAACTCTATAGGTGATCTTTAAATGTTTTTTTAACTTACCTTTAACTCCTCTTGTAAAGAAACATACAGTTCATTTATCTTATGTACCTCCTTTAAAGATCCATCTTCTTTAAAAAATTCAGAGCTGTAAAATATTACCATTTCCTCAGGCAAATGTACAGAACTCATTTTAATGATACAATGAAAAATTTATTCATAGTTGAGGAACAATAGATGATTCTTTTTACTGGCCTTGTAGGGACCATAATTTTGTCAACCTACTTATTTACAGAATAAGTAAAACCAACCAGAAAACCTAGTTATCTATCTTCACCTCAGCAAACTTTTTAGCCTCCTAAGTACTATTTCCAGGACTCAAAAAAGAGGTTAAGTGAAAGCAGATAAAGAGTGAAGGGGGGGGCGGTTCTTTCTTGGCAATAGGATCAGTCAATTATTTTACTGAGTTTAAGTCATCATTGATTATTTTATATACCACGAAGAAAAAAGAAAATTCTAAGGCATGTTTTGTAAAAATCCCAATTTGAGATAAATGTAAGACTATGTCTTAGTATCAATGAAATGTGGTATTCAGTTTCTACAAGACACTGTTAAGCACTGTGGGAACACAAAAATAAATAAGATTTAGTCTATTATTCTCATAAACTTAACATTTAGTAAGTATCCTGTAGTACCAGTGTTGTTATTTCTGACATTAATTATTCCCTTATTGCCCACAAAGAAGTTATAGCTCAGCAGTCTACAGTGTAAGTCTTGGCTAAAGCCTCATTTTTTGTCTTTATTTCATATCCAGTCTAATTTCTTGCCTTTAATCTGAACTGCTGCCTTAGAAAATTATTATTTTGAGGCTAGCTCCTTACTCTTAGAATAAATATGTTAAAATATGTAGGCTATACAACAATGCCCCTCTCTTTTGTATTTTATAAATGGACAGGTGCTAGAAGGAAATACTGAGAAATTAAAAGTCTGGTTTACTTGAGTAATGTGGTCATTAGTTTTCCTTTCATTTTTATTGTGTAATGAAAAAAATTAACTTCAAAAAATGAATAGGCATTAAGTTTAGTGGGGAAGCAGTTGAGGAATCTCACCTGTGTGTTTTTACTGCTCGACTAAAACCAGTGGACATGCAGGAATCAGATACAGTTTTATAACCCAGTTGTTCAGACATGCCCAAATTGGCCACCACTAAAGGTATCCTATGAAAAAGTCTGAAGAAATAAAATTTTTTAAAATAAATATAAAATAAAGTGAAAGATTAGCATCTACTTATTAGTATATAGACTGCCTTTCCCCTACAAGATTAAAAAACAAAACCCCATTCCTTTTTTTTTTTTTTTTTTTTTTTTTTTCTCTTTATAAAAAGATCGCCTCGGGCTCACCAAGACTTACTATCGTTCAAATTTTAATCTCTCTCACTCCTATACCACTTAACCCCATTCCTTAATACTTATCCATGACAGAATTTACTGACTTGAGGCAAATAGCTTTTAAAAACTGTGCATAGTGTAAGATAACTGTGAAAAAATACTTTAATGGTTATTTTAACTGATCACCACATGTAAAAATAAAGGCAGTATTGTTGCGATTCATCCTATCTTACGTGAATGATAAAACTACTCTTCCTTGGTACTACTCTTTTAACTTCATTCTCATACTCCATGAAAATGTTGTCTGTATAACCTGCGGGGAGTCCTATTAACTCATTTTGGTGGATCATCAAGAACCACCCTGCTTGCTGGCAGAGGTTAGAGAAAAACTGCTCAGGTATGCAGGCTTCAGTTCTACCTTATATTCCTTAGCAACCAATACCTAAAGCATGCATATTTTTTCCACCTTATGGTAAATAAGAGCAAATCCTCAGTGCCAGAAACACAAGTCATCATTCCATACTAGGCTTCTAATTTCCTTATCTGACCTTCATTTTCCCATATAAAGAACCGATGGTAAGAAAGGCCAAAAAGGGTTATTGTGACAATCTAATGCAACAATATATGAAAATGGTTGGTAAGCCATAAAAAGCCAAAAAGCCAAAAAAATGTACTCAATAAAAATATTGAGTACATTTTTCTGTTAGCTGAGAACAGCCAGTGACTGGCGAACATTTACCCTTTCTGAGGTTTATATAAGGCATGCTCCAGCCGATGAGTAGAGCAGCTTTCTGTTATTATACTTGGTGTTAATAACAGAAAAACAAGTTCCTGGCTTGAAAGATGCTGCTGTAAGTTTTTGTGAAGCAGTCTCTCTCTGAATGTCATGATCTGGTCTGAATGACGTCGGAATTTATACCAACCAACCACATCCTGAAAGAAAATATAGAAAAACATCAGGTGTATACCTTAATGTTTACAGTTATTATGTATCTTACTGTCATAATCAAGCAGTAAAACTGGCAACCTTAAAAACGGTTTTCTTGGGACTTCCCTGGTGGCGCAGTGGTTGGGAATCTGCCTGCCAATGCAGGGGATGGGTTCGAGCCCTGGTCCGGGAAGATCCCACATGCTGCAGAGCAGCTAAGCTCGTGCGCCACAACTACTGAGCCTGCGCTCTGGAGCCCAGGAGCCACAACTACTGAGCCCACGTGCCACAAATACTGAAGCCCACGCACCTAGAGCCCATGCTTCTCAACAAGAGAAGACATTGCAATAAGAAGCCCGTGTACTGGGCTTCCCTGGTGGCGCAGTGGTTGAGAGTCCGCCTGCCGATGCAGGGGACACGGGTTCGTGCCCCGGTCCGGGAAGATCCCACGTGCCGCGGAGCGACTGGGCCCGTGAGCCATGGCCGCTGAGCCTGCGCGTCCGGAGCCTGTGCTCCGCAACGGGAGAGGCCACGACAGTGAGAGGCCCGCGTACCACAAAAAAAAAAAAAAAAAAAAAAAAAGAATACACTCTACCTTTTATAAAGCATGCAAACTGACTTGGAGTTAAATTACTTTCCATTCAGTTGCCAGGCTACAATTTTATTCAATATAGATTAAAGAAAATAAATTTTTAACTTCCTCTAGTTTCTCTTAATGGCATTTACTGTCTTAACATTTTCACCCTTAGTCAAAATTTAAATGAAAACACCAATGAAAACTAGTTAACTTCCTGTATGGATACTTAGTTTGCTAAGTAAGTAAAATGAACCCAATAGCTTTTAATTGAAATTTATATGGGAATGTTATCACCTACCCCACAGAGTTGGTTCCAAGATTAAGATCATATTAAAGGGTTTTGTAAACTATAATATGCTAAACAAATGTGTTAGTATTACTTATTTATCTTTGGCTGCACTGGGTCTTCATTGCTGTGCGTGGGCTTTCTCTAGTTGGTGTGAGCGGGGGCTACTCTTCATTAGGGTGCACAGGCTTCTCATTGCAGTGGCTTCTCTTGTTGCGGAGCACGGGCTCTAGGCATGCGGGCTTCAGTAGTTGCAGCACATGGGCTCAGTAGTTGTGGCTCGGGGGCTCTAGAGCGCAGGCTCAGTAGTTGTGGCGCACGGGCTTAGTTGCCCCGCGGCACGTGGGATCTTCCCGGACCAGGGCTCGAACCCGTGTCCCTTGCATTGGCAGGCAGATTCTTAACCACTGCACTACCAGGGAAGTCCCTCAAAAAGTTTTAAGCGGAAAAAAGTGCCAAGAAAAAATGTATTTGAAAAAAAAAATCTGTCTTGATCGTTCAAGTTTTAACTGAACACCAAGTGGGCTACAGAGGATCCAAATTAGGTGCTGTATAGGAAATCATCCCTGCACTAGGAAAAATAGTAACTTGTAGCTAAGTAAAAGAACAGCAATGGATTAAGTCCTAGAGTATGTGCTACTGGGAAGGGGTATGGTTAGAATGTAAAAGAGGATGAGATCAATGTAAATCAGAATAGTCGAGGATGAGAAAAAGATGAAGATTTTTAATGACTAGCTTTGCTTTCAGGGAAACCCCTTTGAATTTCTGGGAAGAACAAGCCTTTCCTCACCTTTACATAGGACATTGTGAAGACAAATGCTGCTTAAAAGTTCTGTCAAGTATTACATGTTTTTACAAGCTGAAAATAATACATATAATACAAAAAAAAAGAAAGGTAAATCAGGGAATACCTTTTTGACACTTGATAATATTTTCTTCAGTGCTTGCTCATTTACTTCACCAGAAGAATTATAAAAGCTGTAAAAGCCAAAATTAAAGGCATTTCAAATAAGCTAAAGATATGATTTTATTAGCACTTTTAATTGTAGTTACTCCTAGCCCAACTACCCAACCAAAATCCATATACTTACTTGCCTGTTAGATGAAGTTCTAAATTAAATAGAGAAAGTTCTCAAATTAACAGACTTAAAGTGGTAGAAATATGCGGTCCATAAGCAATGAAAAAAGGAAAAGGAGTGGAGGAACTTTAAAGGATAAGTTTGCGTACCACATGTTTTTTTTAACCTAAAACAAAACAAACTCTCCATTAAATACAGGTATTTGTAAGTTCACATAGCTAGTTCACAATTTACTCATTAAAACTTTTTTTGTACAATGATACAAAAGAATAATGTGAGTAATGAAGTAGCACAATAACAAAGACAATTTATTCATTGCTAATTCCAAAAGCTATTCTTTTCTTTTATAAATTTATTTATTTATGATTTTATTTATTTACTGTTTCTGGCTGTGCTGAGTCTTCATTGCTGCACGCGGTCTTTCTCTAGTTGCGGCGATTGGGGGCTACTCTTCATTGCGGTGCGCAGACTTCTCATTGCGGTGGCTTCTCTTGTTGTGGAGCATGGGCTCTAGGCGTGCGGGCTTCAGTAGTTGTGGCATGTGGGCTCAGTAGTTGTGGCTCCTGGGCTCCAGAGCACAGGCTCAGTAGTTGTGGCGCACGGGCTTAGCTGCTCCATGGCCTGTGGGATCTTACCGGACCAGGGCTCGAACCCGTGCCCCCTGCACTGGCAGGGGGATTCTCAACCACTGCGCCACCAGGTAAACCCTCCAAAAGCTATTCTTAAATTAAGAGAAGTGCTTTAGGAGTTGGTTGTTTTTTGTTTTGGGGGGCTACTGGGGAGTGGAGGATAGGTATTGGTTTAGTTTAGTGACCTCTGTTCTGTAGTTGGAATGTCAAAGATTTAGGGAGAATTGAAAAATAATTCAAAAGATTCTAAAAGATTCTAAAGCATTTACTTTCAGCTTTCTTTCCCCTCCAGGGATTGCAAATAATATTCTCCTCTTTTTAACATTCATCAAGATCAACAATATTCTTTTCTATGATGAAATATCTATTATACAAAATCTTTGACAAATACTATTCATTGTAATAGGTTTTTACTGGTAATTCTAATCTACACACTGAAAAAATTTAGTTACATAAAACTGGAAAAAACATATCCTAATAGGCAATATATTTTTTCTTTTTAACTTACAAAGTGTTCCACCTACCGAAGGGGGATAATTCAGCTCATCAAACAGATCCTTCCAACTTACCTATTTATTCCAACATGAAAAATCTAAATACAAGAGTTTATTCCTGTGTTTCTCTAGGATGGTCCACTCCTGAGCTCCTCAAACTGGGACATAATGCAATACACCAGGGTGTATAAAACAACAGGATAAAAGTGTACATCTTCTGTGCAAGCATTGATTTTTATGTGCAGCTTCTGGGAAGGGGGGCAGTTCTGGGTTTTTTTTGTAGAAACAGATATACTGTACAGTGGAATTCAGTTAAACTGTGCAATTTTTTCAGAGTGACTTTAAGTTTTAGGCTTCAATGGGCTGTTTTCCAGATTCCCCCTAGATTTCTGAGATAAGGGTAACAGTGTATTTCAGTGGAAAACTTTGCAAACAATGTATCAGAACAGGATTGACAAACTTTTTCTATAAAGGGCCAGATAGTAAATATCTTAGGCTTTGCTGGACAGTCTCTGTTACATATTCCTCCACTGTTCTTTTTTTTTTTTTTTAACTCTTAGAAAATATATTAACTATTCATAGAGGTCCATATAAAAACAGGCCATGGGGCTGTACTCTGCCACCCTCTGTATCAGAAACAGAAAACTGGTTATTAAAGTTTATCCAGCTCATACTCCATGGAGTATGGTATCAGAAGACTTTGTTTTTAACATGTTCTATCTATCATTTAAAACAGTTGCCCCCAAACTTTTTGGTGCCAGGGACAGGTTTCGTGGAAGACGACGGTTTTTCCATGGATGGGGGTGGGGAGTGATGGTTCAGGTGGTAATGCGAGCGATGGGGAGCGACAGATGGAGTTCTGTTCACTCACCCGCCGCTCACCAGAACCAGTCCGGGGCCCAGTAGTTGGGGACCCCTGATTTAAAACCAGAAAGAAACAGCACAGTATGCTGTTGGATTAGAGCTCAAGAAATCTGGATTCTTCTAGTTTTGCCCTACCACTAACCAGTTCTTCCCCCCATCCCCTAGTTTTGTAAAGCTAAAAGGCTGAGGGACTTCCCTAGTGGTGCAGTGGTTAAGAATCCACCTGCCAGTGCAGGGGACACAGGTTCGATCCCTGGTCCGGGAAGATCCCACATGCCGCGAAGCAACTAAGCCCATGCACCACAACTACTGAGCCTGTGCTCTAGAGCCCGCAAGCCACAACTACTGAGCCTTGAGCCACAACTACTGAAGCCCACACGCCCTAGAGGCAGCTCACCACAACTACTGAGCCCATGTGCCATAACTACTGAAGCACGCGTACCTACAGCCCATGCTCCGCAACAAGAGAAGCTGCCGCAGTGAGAAGCCCATGCACTACAATGAAGAGTAGCCCCCGCTCGCTATAACTAGAGAAAGCCCATGTGCAGCAACAAAGACCCAATGCAGCCAATAAATATATAAATAAATACATAAATAAATAAAAGTCCTAGGTATGGGTTTCTCATCACTGGATCAGATGGCTTCCTTGGCTCTAAGACTCTATTAAGTTGGTCTAATTATTTAAGGTAGTTGCCAGAAGGTACTGAATCACCTTTTTTACTTTTTACTTTCCCTTTTGAATCCATTGCTGACCCAGAGTCCCTCAAGAAAGTACTTTCTATGAGTCTCCAGCAAGAATCCCTCATTCAACAGATATTTTTTATACGTTTTGTCTATTAGGCAGTATAGGAGCTGTGCCCCTTTCTGGTACAGCAGTTTAAGACCACACTAAGCCTTCTGTCACACCTACCAATGGTGTTTCTCACCTTAATACTATGTTCCATGGCAACTCCTACACAACCTTAGAAATGGTACATACAGTGTAACTGTAAGACAGTAATGCTGATTTTTCATGTATGGTTTATATAAATCATAAAGCTATTTCACCAAAACTACACCATGTTGTTTATGGTTACAGTTGTTTGCTTTATGAAACATCATTGATTTATGTACTTTTCTATGTAAATACCTCAATAAAAAGTTTTTAACAATATCATAGCCTATCAGGGCTAAGAGTACCACTATCTGTAGGACTATGAGTACAAGTTTCCACCTTGGAAAAGTAATAGGGAGTAGGTTAGATAAAGAACCTAACCAGTTAATAGACAAAAGGTAACATTAAAAAATATAAGTGAAGAAACAGATGATAAAATAAACTGGAATAAAAAGAAAAAAGGGCTGCTGTTGATGTATGAGAACGTGTTGCTGAGTTTATAATATGCGATGAGGTGACTGGGTGGGAGAAGGAAAAGCAATCCTCATGGTAAACTGGTACCTGGGAGAGGCAGTGAAGACCAGCTAAAGGAAGCAGATAAATACAGAGAAAGAACTATTAGGGTTGAAATGAACAGGTGACTTTTCAGGTACTTTAAAAAAGTCTTTTCATTTTAATCTGTACCACCAGGTATAACTAAGATACTTTGTTAGTTTCAAAAATTCACTTGCGGAGAATAATTTTCACAATGTGTCATTTACTTGCTCTTACTACTCACCTAAAAAGCTGATAGCATGGAATGTATTTCTGAATGTCTAGAAAAAAAGAATTTTTAGTTATGATTACATTAAGCATCATTTGAATAACATATTGAGCACTTCATGCCAGGATGTACTTTACCATTATCTCGTTTATTCCTCACAACAAAACCTATGAGACAGATGTTATCACTCCTTCCACTTTAAAGATGAGGTAACAGGCAGAGAGATTAAGTGGCTCACCCAAGCCAGTGGTGGAGCCAAAATTCAAACCCAGAGCCTCACTCATAACTACTGATAGAAAGCTATACTCCTTCTAAATAGGTTTAGTAATGGCCACACAAAAGATTAAGTCACAGTTGCTATAGTCACTGAGTTCTGAAATGGTTATGCTGTAATTTTACCCAACTGATAAAAAACAGCTGCTAAAGGAATTATCTTTTGTTATGCCAACTGGTTCTTTCATAAAGGATATGTCAATGTTAATTGTAGACTAAAGAAAAAAAGTCCAACATCTCTGAAGAGGTGAGTTTTATTCTCCTGTCAATAGAAATAACACATCTAAATACATCTAACTTCTGGTTGCTGCAGGTGCTGTGCAAACAGATTAAATTCTATCACAAGACATCATTACAAATCATGAAAGTATCAAGATGAATATGATGTTTCCTCTATCATCCCAAACTTTCAGATCCCTCAAGATTCAGTAGGGAACAGTGAAAGGAGTGAGACATTCACATATGATCCCACAGAAAGTCATCAAGACAATACAAATTCTTCTAGGCATCCCATCTTTATGTGTCCCTGTGTCAACAATCAAATTTTCTCAGATAGCATTTACAGGATCACTGTAGCAGTAATCACCTATTTCAGATAATTCCTGTGACTATGATGTTCTCTTCCTTGGCGAGATCCTACCCAGAGTACTAGCAATTTCATTTGTCACCTAAATCAAAGACATCAGTTTGATTATGGAGAATTTGTGAATCTTCATGTAGGTGAGGAAACCCAATATCAAACTGCTGTTTGAAGAATCTATTCAAGTAAACATCTGAAGGATGCAGACATCTTTGCATCTTTGTACATGCAAAGGCCATCTTTAAGGAGAAAACTACATGAAGTCACCATTTCAATAACTTGATATGTATAAAAAGTTATTGACATTATACTATTATATATATATATACACTATTATAAAAGTAATTCAGGCTATTAAAAAAATTGGAAAAGTTATCATCCTCTTCAGATATTTTTCTTCTAGCAAATATATGTTACCCTCAGATAAATCCCTCTGAACAGAAACAGTCTTTAACTGATAACCGGCCAAACATAATCTGGTGTAGATAAGGCACAGTATAATAAAATGATGAAAATCTCATTAACCAAAGCAATGTAGTAATTTGTAGATCTTGCCACCTGTTTTAAAGTAATCCAACATTTTAAAATAATTTAAGTAAATACTTGAGTGCAACTACAGCACTTGCCAGATACCTTGAAGCTTAGCACTGCTCCTAGCACAGTGGAGTTGCTCGATAAATGGTTGCTTATTTAAACTCCTAAAATATGTCAGATACTTTGGGCAGCACACCAATTACAATTAGGAAAAAAAGACTTCCTAGGGGCTTGTTTTTAAAGCTCATGTGTGAGCAGAAAGAAAAACATTAAGAAAATAAGGGGCTTCCCTGGTGGCGCAGTGGTTGGGAGTCCGCCTGCCGATGCGGGGGACGCGGGTTCGTGCCCCGGTCTGGGAGGATCCCACATGCCGCGGAGCGGCTGGGCCCGTGAGCCACGGCCGCTGAGCCTGCGCGTCTGGAGCCTGTGCTCCACAAAGGGAGAGGCCACAACAGTGAGAGGCCCGCGTACCGCAAAAAAAAAAAAAAAAAAAAGGTCTCCCCAAAAGTCAAACACTTAACCTCATTTGTAATTTAAAAATGCAAATTAGAAAGGGGGAGGGGCAAGATGGGGCAGGGGATTAAAAGGTAAATACTATACATAAAATAAATAAGCTACAAGGATATATTGTACAGCACAGGGAATATAGTCAATATTTTATAACTTTAAATGAAGTATAATCTATAAAAATATTGAATCGCTATGGTGTATACTTGAAACTAATATAATACTGTAAATCAACTATACTTCAAAAAAAAGAAATGCAAATTAATTTTTTTTTTTTTTCACTTATCAAGTTGGCAAAGATTAAAAGATTTGATAATACCTAATGGTGATAAGGGTAGGGGGACCCTGGCACTTTCACATATTGTAGAAGAGTCTAAGATGACATGACTCTTCTAGAAGGTAATGGCCTACCTCTAGGAATTTTGCTTTCAGATATACTCAAAGGCACAAAGATATATGCACCATAAAATGTGCATTGTTACATTGGTTTTTTTTTTTTTTTTTTTTTTTTTTTGTGGTACGCAGGCCTCTCCCGTTACCGAGCACAGGCTCCAGACGCGCAGGCTCAGCGGCCATGGCTCACGGGACTAGCCGCTCCGCGGCATGTGGGATCCTCCCGGACCCGGGCACGAACCCGCGTCCCCTGCATCGTCAGGCGGACTCTCAACCACTGCGCCACCAGGGAAGCCCCTACATTGTTTTGTATTAATAAAAAAATAAAAAGTCATCCATAGCTGGTTAAGTACGTTATGGTACATTCATACAATGGGAATAGGAAGACATCAGAAAGAATGACAAACTATACACATTCATATTACTCTGCATTAATGATATCTTGGAGATATTTATCCATGTATATAGTATGATCCCACTTATGAATATAAAAATACACATACATTTATATGTGTGTATTATATGTAGTATTAATGAGTGAAAAAATACTCATGAAACCAAGTCATTGCCACAGAGGTGACTTTAATGAGTGAGTTTAAATTTATATGTTTACTTTATACATATATAATAAATTTGCATATATACTTCCATTTTTACCTTTTTAAAGTAGCAAACAAATAGTACAGTATGAGTATAAACTGATATAATCTTTCTGGAAAGCAATTTGCTAATACAGATCAAGAACCTTAAAAATGTTCATACCCTTTGACACTGTAACACCATTTCCAGAAATCTACCTATAATAGCTGTAGAATATTTATGTACCAAGATGTTCCCTGTAGTATAATTTATGATAATGAAAAACTGGAAACTCTGATTATAATTTATTTATTTAAAGGACAACTAAAATCACATACAGTCATAAGAGTAAGACCATAGAGAACAGAATGCAGTTATAAGAAATAATATTTAGAGGATTATGTACTATGAGAAAACCATCATGACACCAAATATTTTATAAAGTATACCACCAATTTTGTTTAAAAAAATATATATATATGCTTAGAAAAAAAGTGCATATGTTAGAGAATCAGAAAACTCCCTCTGTATTTTAAAGCTCCATTTCCCTTTTTTTCTGAAAGAACAGCTGCCACCAGCTGCAGTTGCTTCCCCACCCACTTCTCAAACCCTCTGCAGTCTACGGCTTTTTCCCCGTTACACTTCTGAAATTATGTAAGGTTTCCAGTTATTTAACCACCGAGTTTTTTCAGTTCTCATCTTCCAACTTTTCTGCAGCATTTAAAATTTCTGTTGAACCTGTTTTATCTTTTTTCTTGGTCTTGCTTATTGGTTCTTTCTTTTGCTGGATCGTCTTTCTGCCACTCACATATACACACGAGCTATTTCATCCTTCTTTCCCCACAGTAATCTTAATCTGCTTCCTATGTCTCATATTGTTTCTTGCTTTAGACTAGGGCATAGCCATAACTTTAACTGAGAAATGAATGCAACATATTCCTTTAAAGTTTGATTTCTGGGACTTCCCTGGTGGTGCAGTGGTTAAGAATCCATCTGCCAATGCAGGGGACATCGGTTTGAGCCTTGGTCCGGGAAGATCCCACATGCCACAGAGCAACTAAGCCCACGTGCCACAACTACTGAAGCCGGCGCGCCTAGAGCCCGTGCTCCACAACAAGAGAAGCCACCGCAATGAGAGGCCCATGCACACCAACGAAGAGTAACCCTCGCTGGCTGCAACTGGAGAAAGCCCGCATGTAGCCACGAAGACCCAATGCAGCCAAAACCAAATAAATAAATAAATAAAATAAAAAATTTGATTTTAAAAATTCATACCTATTTCTGGTGTTTTTGTTTGTTTGTTTGTTTTAGTTTTTGGCCGCACCACGCGGCATGTGGGATCCTTAGTTCCCCGACCAGGGATGGAACCCTCACCCCCTGCAGTGGAAGCTCAGTCTTAACCGCTGGACCACCAGGGAAGTCCTGATATCTATTTCTTAATAATTTAAAAAGTAACTTATACTGACCCCTTTCAGCATAAACTATCAAAATAGAAGACACAGAAATAAGTGACTCACCAATTGTATAAATAACTTCAACATCATCCATATGAGAATCAGTTATGCTGTTCTTCGCTTCACCTTTCACTTCCCCAAGGAGAAAACCTTCCTATGAGGATAAAAATAAGCAATATATGGAATACACTGATAGAATTACCAATTTCAGTCACTTAACTAACCAGTATTTCCCAAGAATTTTACAACACATACAAGCGTGTGTTACCAGCTGGAGCACACACAAAAGAAAGACTAGGTGCATTCCAGTTTACCTGGGCAACATAACCAGGTTAAAAAACACGAGTAGAAGAGATTGTAAATACCACTGTGACTTTAGCACTCTTGGAATTATAAAAGGTTTAAAGGCAGAAATGAGAACACGATGTTCAAGGAACAAGGAGTAGAGCAGTTAGCCTGAGAATATAAGCCTCCCATCTGTAAGGAAATCTTAGGCTTCTATGAACAGCACCAATAATGGACCATCTTGAATGACTGGCCAAGGAGTCTGGATTAATGGCACATGCTTCTGGGAGTCAGTGGAGGCTTCTGAGCTATGAAATGACACAGGACGGGCTTTTAGATTAAGAATGTGCACAATATCAAAGACCTGTAATTCAATATTAGAGTCTGCTGTATAAAAGAGGAGCTGTGAGCCCTGCTTCTTTTTAGAATGCAGGCATTTTGCCACAATAGTAGTGATGTCTTTGAGCTTCACAGAATTCACTTGGCACATTTAGAAACCCAATGAGCTTGACAATGAATTTTGTATCGTCTTTATAACTTCTTTAGTTAAAAATGCTTTAAAAATGTTTTTTTTTTTTCATTAAAAGAACACAAAAGCAACGTTTCCACAATGTGAGTCTTTGCTGGAATCAAAGAGGAACAATCCAGAACTCTACTCTCTAGCGTTCTATACAAACCTCTGGAAAAGAGACAATGCAAGTACAGCTCTCCATCAAACCACCTTTTAAGGACTTCAGGAAAAAGATCTAAGGGACACAGTCCTCTCTAACACTACGGTACTTTGCAAGTGCTAATCCTTCAAGCTACAGAGGACTTACAGTCCCACTCTGGTTATGTTTACACCAAGGTATTCCAAAGTAATTTCTAAAGCCACACACATTTTAAATCATCATATATTTGCTCTTTGCTAGGTGTTAATCTACAAGCGTATTTAAAATTGCATACATGAAAGATAGCAATTCCAACCTTATTGGGACTGTGCCAAAAAACTATTTTGGATAAGGCAAGCCTTTATTATAAAATGAAGGGCACAAAATTTAGCAGAAATCACTAGGTTTTGTTCAGTATGATATTCTCTAAACCGTATCACCGAGTTACTAAGCACTTACTCTAGGACACTAATTCTCAGACTCAAAGTTTTACAGTGTTTTTTAATTTCATAAAAATGAAAGTTTTTAAAAATAGGTACTGTATTTTTTTAAAAAAACTACTTCACTACTTAACTTCACTAGAGGTTTTGAACCTAGGCAAAAGTGTGAAATAAGCATTTAAATATCTAATATTTCAGGATAAACTTAAATGTTTAAATTACAACCGAAAGCATCCGACCAGGAACTAGCTCAGACCTTACAACTTAATAAATTTGATACCAATGCAAACAAAAGTCAGCTATCCAATATACAAAATTAATTTTCTTCATCTACTAAGATTCCCCCCAAAATAGCCACTGGATGCATCATTTCTCATTCCTTTCCAAGCCGTCCATTTCAACAAACGTGCACAGTAGCTACTCTGCAGGGGAAAACTGAGTTCTCTGCGAAAACAACTGTCGGTAGTTAGGAGAAAGTTAACCGGCAACCTTCCCAGCGAGCTGTAGCGGGAGAACGCCATGTGAACCTTCTTCTAATTCCTTCACAACCAAGATGAACCAGAAAAGGGGGACTACTGAAAGAGAGAAATGCGGGCGTGCGGGACACTCTGGGAGGGGCGCGGAAATAAACACTGGTTGCGAGAGGGAGGGCTAACCCTGTTAAAGGTTCATTGCCCGGAGGCACCTCCGGGGCCGCCCCAGAGCTGGAGGAGGCAACCCCGACTGCACAGAGCCGGCGCGGTGGCGTCGGGAGCCCGCGGGAGGGACCCGGGCAGCGGCGTCCGGGACGGCGCCCGCGCGCGCAAGCGCGCGCCGGTCCTTTTCCGAGGTGACGCCAGATCCCGCCCCAGTCCTCGGCTCACCGTGTCCGAGTCGGTGTTGAGGTGCTGGAAGGCAAGCGCGCCCAGCACAAAGCCAGAGAGCACTGCCGACGTGCTCTCGCCCTCCATGCTGCCGCCGCCCTGCTAGAGCTGACAGGGCTCGGGCGGGCAGCACCAGGCCGGGTCCTCGGCGGCGTGGCGGCGAGGCGGGGCCGAGCGAGGAGGTGGGATCTGCGCCGGCGCAGTGGCCGCGGCGCGTTCCCCCGAGGGGCGTGGCGGGGGGAGTCGCTGGGGCTCTCCGGTGAGGACCTGGCGGCTCTTAGGAGAGCAGTGGTCCGTCACTCTCGGTGTTGGGCACCTCTGCCCAGCGCCAGGGCACGGACAGCGCTTTGGTGGCTAGCTGCTACTGAGGGACCCTGGCATATGTGCAAAACTGTAATAAATGAACACTTCTGACAGAATAGAGGCATTGCCTAGTGGCATAATAACACAATGGAAATGCCACGTTTGGGGTTTTCAGAGTGTCATATGCTGCCATTTACCATTGAAACTTCTGGAACACTAACGAACGTTTCAGAGAATGTCTTTTCTAGATCTCGCCATTGATGTCCCATCCCATGCAGTGGGGAGGAGGGGAAAGGGTTTATTTGAGAGTTTGCTTGCTTTTAGAAAATTGAGGACTCAGTTCAAAGAATATACAGACTTTTTAACATTGTTCTGACAATTTAATGATAGGTATACACGTACTGTGATGGATCATTTGATATAAACGTAAGGAGTAGGAAGACCGGGGCTTGCCAATTTTCCACACACTATATGTAAAGCTATGGTTTTTAAATGAAAGGCAGCAAAATGATTATCAGACTGAATTGAATTGATATTACATATTTCTGGGTTTTGTTGTGTAGCAGCCATATTTGACTAACACATTGAAGACGTGTAGAATTAAAGATTATGTGTTTATTCCCTAAAATTGTTTCGAGCTGTCGTTTCAGCATAATCACTGTTAATATGAAGAGATTTTCACGTAATTTGTGTTTTATGGATAGTAATGATCTAAAGGATTAAAAAATAAAAAAACGTTAGTCCAAGAGAGTGGAAGTAAACCCTCACATGTAAGGTCAAAAGATTTTTGACATGGTTGCCAAGACAATTCACTGGGGAAGGACAGGCTTTTCAACAAATGCAAAAGAATGAAGTTAGATCCTTAAGTCATATATAACGATCAGCTCAAAATGGATAAAAGAGCCAAATGTAAGACCTAAAACGATAACATTCTTAGAAGAAAACACTGGGGAAAACGTCATGACAGTGGATTTGGCAATGATTTCTTGCATGTGACACCAAAGGCAAAGACAAAGGAAAAAATAGACAAATTTTACTTCATCAAATTAAAAACTTCTGTCCATCACAGGACACTATCAAGAGAGTGAAAAGGCAACCTACAGAATGGGAGAAATATTTGCAAACCATATATTTGATAAGGAATTAATATCCAAAATATATATAAAGAGCTACAACTCAATGACAACAGAAAAAAAAACAGTTAAAAAATGAGCAAACATCTTCTTGAATAGACATTTCTTTAAAGAAGCTATACAGAAGGCCAATAAGTACATGAAAAGATATCAATACTTAACATCACTAATCATTAGGGAAATTCAAATCAAACTATAATGGCATACCACTTCACACCCATTAGGATAGCAATGGTATAATAAAAAATATATTTGGTCTCTGTTCCTGCATCCGGGAATAGAGTTCCTTAAAACCCTTAGAGTCTCCAGAGCGATAATAGTGCCATCTGTATGCTAACGTGACTGTTGGGGAGGGAGGGTGGTGGACTAGATAGCTTAAGGATGGGAGCTAGTTTCCAGAAAGACCAAGCCTTGATCAGAGGATTGAAACTTTTAGCCCCACTCCTGACCTCTTAGGTGAGAGGGGCTGGAGATTGAGTTTAAATTGTTGCCGAAATCTCGGCTTCTCTGTGTACCGATGCCGAACAGAAATACGGAGACAGAGGTTTTGGAGGAAGAGAGAGATGGCTTTATTTTTCTGCCAGGCAGAAGGGAAGACACAGCAGGCTAGAAGCTCAAGAACTGTGCCCCCCACCTTAGGGAATTGGAGAAGATTTTTATGTGTGGGGCTCGAAGTCCAGGGTATATAATAAGGATCAAAGTAGTGAAGGTCTTGCATTCTTCTTCTTCCTGCATTATTTCGGAACAGTTGCAGATGGCTTCGGGCAGCCCGGTAATTGGTAATTGGGTCCGTGTGTCTCTGGGTTATAAAGGCCTGCTACTTTTTTTCTGAAATGCAAATGCTACAAGGGAGTGCAGGATGTAATTCACATAGTGTTAAAGAGTAATAGGTTAGTTTTGTGAAGTACAAATCTAGTTAGAGACACTACAGATTAGTGACAGTTTAAAGAAAAAACAGCAAACCTAGGAGTGATTAACTCTTTCAGGCCAGGTTATGTTTCTTCTCTAGCCTGTTCACTGTTCCCTTTATTTTCCTTGTTCTCAGGAGAGGGAAAACTTCATTTCTGTATTTGCTGCAACAAAATCACTAATGGCCAGTGATTTAATCAACCGTGCCTAAGTAATGAAACCTCCATTAAAACCCCTAAAAAATGGGGTTCCAGATTAAAGACTTGAATGTAAGACCTGAAACCATTAAACTCATAGAAGAAAACATAAGCAGTGCACTCTTTGACATCAGTCTTAGCAATATTTTTCTAGATGGTCTCCTTAGGCAAGGGAAACAAAAGCAAAAATAAACAAATGGGATTACATCAAACTAAAAAGTTCTGCACAGCAAAGGAAACCATCAACAAAATGAAAAGACGACCTACCAAATGGGAAAAAATATTTGCAAATGATATATCTAATAAGGGGTTAATATCCAAAATATATAAAGAACTCACACAACTCAACAACAAAAAAACCCGAACCACCCAATTAAAAAATGGGCAAAGGAGCTAAATAGAAAAATTTCCAAAGAAGACATACAGACAGCTAACAGGCACATGAAAAGATGTTCAACATCACTAATTATTAGGGAAATGCAAAACAAAACCACAATGAGATATCCCCTTACACCTGTTAGAATGTCTATTATCAAAAAATGCAGGGCTTCCCTGGTGGCGCAGTTGTTGAGAGTCCGCCTGCCGATGCAGGGGAAACGGGTTCGTGCCCTGGTCCGGGAAGATCCCACATGCCGCGGAGCGGCTGGGCCCGTGAGGCATGGCCGCTGAGCCTGCGCGTCCGGAGCCTGTGCTCCGCAACGGGAGAGGCCACAACAGTGAGAGGCCTGCGTACCGCAAAAAAAAAAAAAAAAAAAAAAAAAAGCAAGAAGTGGGGACTTCCCTCGTGGCACAGTGGTTAAGAATCCGCCTGCCAGTGCAGGAGACATGGGTTTGTGCCCCGGTCCGGGAGGATCCTACGTGCCGCGGAGCGGCTAGGCCCATGAGCCATGGCCGCTGGGCCTGCGTGCCCAGAGCCTGTGCTAACGTGAGAGACCACGACAGTGAGAGGCCCGTGTACAGCTTAAAAAAAAAAAAAAAAAAAAAAAAAAGTGGGATGAGCAACGTGTACATTGATAGGGTTGAGAAAAGGAACTTGGGTGTACCAAATGGACCCCCTGTTGGTCTCACAATATTAAAATGCACCAGATGGGCTTCCCTGGTGGTGCAGTGGTGAAGAATCCACCTGCCAATGCAGGGGACACAGGTTCGAGCCCTGGTCCGGGAAGATCCCACACGCCGCGGAGCAACTAAGCCCATGTGCCACAACTACTGAGCCTGCGCTCTAGAACCCACGAGCCACAACTACTGAGCCCGAGTACTGCAACTGCTGAAGCCTGCGCGCCTAGAGCCCGTGCTCCACAACAAAGAGAAGCCACAGCAATGAGAAGCCCGCGCACCGCAATGAAGAGTAGTAGCCCCCACTCGCCGCAACTAGAGAAAGCCTGCGCACAGCAACAAAGACCCAATGCAGCCAAAAATAAAAATAAATAAATAAAATTTTAAAAAATAAAATAATAAAATGCTCCAAACAAGTCTGCTCTATTTACCCCAGTTTGGAAGAATTTTTTAAAAGCTGTAAAGCAAAGAATACAATGAGAAACCTGACGTGGCATGGCCTGGGGCAATAGTCAGGCATACAAATCAAGATGAAGATTGACTAAACGGGGCCCCTAGACTGAGGACCCAAAATCTAACGCACAGGAGGAGGTAAAACGGGTCTGGGGATGAGGAAGTCTCTGAGATACCTTGATACAGGAGCCTCATGCGCTGCGGCACCAACACCACTTGCTGAAGCCCTAACATGGGCTGCAATTAGATTGAGAGAATACTGTATAGAAATGGAAGAGTTGATATCTTCTTGTTTATATCTTATTAACTTAAAAGTACTTATATATTAAAGGTATTGACCTTATGTCTGTCAAATATTGAAAGTGGTTTTTTTTCCCCAGATGGCTTTTAAATTTTACACGCATTTGAGGTAAATTACTTTTAATACAGAAGCTTTAAAATTTTGTATTTAAAGCTTTTATTCATGCCCTTAATCTTTCTAATGTATCGTGTTTAGGAAGACTTCCCTGTCTTATCATTAGTAACAATTATTCTTGAATTAGCAGGGGACATGTGTTTGAGCCCTGGTCTGGGAAGATCCCACATGCTGAGGAGCAACTAAGCCTGTGTGCCACAACTACTGAGACTGTGCTCTAGAGCCCGTGAGCCACAACTACTGAGTCCCCAAGCCACAACTACTGAAGCCCATGCTCCCAGAGCCCGTGCTCCGCAGCAAGAGAAGCCACTGCAATGAGAAGCCCGCGCACCGCAATTAAGAGTAGCCCCCGCTCGCCACAACTAGAGAAAGCCTGCGCGCGGCAACGGAGACCCAAAGCAGCCAAAAATAAATAAATAAAAATTTTTGTAAAAAGAGGCAATTACTAATTAAGACTAATGCCATTTGCGGAATGGAACCCTAGTGGCGATCATTTACCAAAAGTCTAAACACCGGATCCATACAAACAATAGAATTGCTTTAAAATAGTTTTTTTAAAAGGTAATTTGTTTCTTTCTTCACTAAAAGGAACTAGTATTCCTTAGAGAAAAGGCTGATTTTGAAAGCTGGAGCAAGAGAAAATACAAGATGAGCCTGAAATACTTATTTGGTGTTGGAAAATAAAGATGGACTCAAAAATGAGGTAAACACGTCAACCTGACATAGGAATCAGGTGGAAAGGGCTGATACTGACCAAATCTGAGACAAAATATCAAAATAAATAACAATAGTAGGAAATTATGTCCCACGGAATAGAATAAGAATCTTTGAGTCCATAGAGATAAAAGTGAGTGGATGAATAAATAAATGCGGTAAAAGAAAGCTCTTCCTTACAGTGGAATACCAACTAATAAATGTAGAAGGAATCACAAAATTAGAAAATCCCTTCTGGCAACTCTCATCATCATCATCATAATTGTTACAGGCAACAGTTACTAAAACTAAAGGGTAAAGTTTGAGTAACAGCCTATTTATGTAGTGTCCAAGTATTTCCACCAAAGATATTAATGAATGACAGGAGGAAAAGTAACTTTACAAACACCACCTTAATCAAATAATGAAATAATGAAAGTTAACATCACCAGTAAAGAGGCAAATCAACATCAGATGCCTCCTGGTATGAAGCTCTGAGAAGACAACATCAGTTCAGCCATATTCTTGCTAAAAGTGAATTTTCTCATGAGGAAACACCAAACTCAAATTGAAGAACATTTTATAAAATAACTGACCTGCACTCTTTATAAATGTCAATGGCATGAAACACAAAGGCTGAGAAAATGTTCTAGATTAAAGAAAACCAGGGGACTTCCCTGGTGGGCAATTGTTAAGAATCAGCCTGCCAATGCAGGGGACATAGGTTCGATCCCTGGTCTGGGAAGATGCCACATGTCGCGGAGCAACTAAGCCTGTGTGCTACAACTGAGCCTGCGCTCTAGAGCCCACGAGCCACAACTACTGAAGCCCATGCTCCTAGAGCCTGTGCTCCGCAGCAAGAGAAGCCATTGCAATGAGAAGCCCTCACACCGCAACGAAGAGTAGCCCCCGCTCACAGCAACTAGAGAAAGCCCACACGCAGCAACGAAGACCCAACGCAGCCATAAATAAATAAATTTATAAAAAATTAAAAAATAAAGAAAACCAAAGAAACAGGTAACCAAATGCTGCAAGGAATAACCCCAAATGACAGGGACAAATTGGATCAATTGGTGAAAAGAATGTTTACCAGATTTTATTTTGCCTTCTCTATAATTAACATATGATAACTCAGGAAAACCTGAGTAATAGAGCACCTCTGAAATCTCCACTTCAAGAACTATTTTTAAAATTTACGAATAGATTTCCTCCAGTTACCCAAATTGCTTAGCTTTGAATACATTTGAATATTACTTTGTAAATTTTCTGGCCAGACTGAAACTTTCCCTGCCATGCTCGAAATTTTGCTTTAAAAAAAAAAAAAAAGCATGGATTTTATTTTTCCAATCTGGGGATTCCTTTAATACATTCTATTAATTTTTTAAAAAACCACCTCATTTTACAGGTGAAATACTTAAAGAACTATACAAGATACTTTCATGAATCAGAGATGTCATTATCCATGTCATTCTGAGTCCCCAAAGTCAGAAGATAAGGTGAGATAATCTATTATACAATCCAAATAGTTTAAAATTTCTAGAAGCATAATCTCCCTTCAGCCCAAGTTTTACCCCAACATAATGATAATACAATCTTTACCTCAAAATCCCCATAAAGTCCCACCATACGAAATTCTTATAGGAAGGCTCATAAAGCTTGGCATGACTCTTACTAGGATTGATTCCTCCTACAACATTCCAATCTTACCAAGTATTTTCAAAGTATCATTTCCACAGCAGATGTCCACAAGATATGTTTCCAAAAAGAACATTATCAGACATACCCTTCCTTGATGTACCACCAGGAGATATAAGAAAACACACCAAGAGAAGTCAGCCTTAGAACATACTAGAAAAGAACAAAATCCAGTTATGTTTCCTAGAACCAATGCATACTCTTGTGGGAATATGCTTCCCAACTGTATTAGTTTGCTAGGGCTACCATAACAAAATACCACAGACTGGGGAGCTTAAACAACAGAAATTATTTCTGGTTCTGGAGGCTAACAGTCCAAGATCAAGGTACCAGCAGGGTTTTTTTTTTTTTTTTCTGAGGTCTCTCTCCTTAGCTTCCAGATGGAGTCCTTCATGCTGTGTCTTCTCATGATCCTTCTTCAGTGAATAAACATCTCTCATGTATCAAAACTTTCTCTTTTTTAAAAAAAAAAATTTTTTTTAATTAATTAATTTATTATTTATTTATTTTTGGCTGTGTTGGGTCTTTGTTGCTGCGCGTGGGCTTTCTCTAGTTGCAGCGAGTGGGGGCTACTCTTCATTGCAGTGTGCGGGCTTCTCATTGTGGTGGCTTCTCTTGTTGCGGAGCATGGGATCTAGGCCCGTGGGTTTCAGTAGTTGTGGCACGTGGGCTCAGCAGTTGTGGCTTGTGGGCTCTAGAGCGCAGGCTCAGTAGTTGTGGAGCACGGGCCTAGTTGCTCCGCAGCATGTGAGATCTTCCTGGACTAGGGCTCGAACCCATGTCCCTTGCATTGGCAGGCGGATTCTTAATCACTGTGCCACCAGGGAAGTCCAAACTTTCTCTTCTTGTAAGGAGATCAGTCATTTAGATTAGGGCTCACCCTAATGAACTCATTTTAACTTAATTATCTCTTTAAAGACCCTACCTCCAAATAAGGTCACAGTTTGAGGTACTGTTTGTTAGGGCTTCAACATAAGCATTTGGGGGGGACACAATTCACTCCATACCACTAGCCTGATGCAGTTAGAGTCCCAGATCAGATATCTATCTAGTTCACTGGAGATCTGATCTTGATGCTCATTAAATGGTCTCCAGAAACAGATGACTTCCAGAAGTAGAAAGCTTTCTCCTGTAAAAAATTAGTAAACAGAAACCTCAATTAAATAAAGTTGGGAGTCCAGAAGGGGGAGCTCTCACACCCTGCAATGGCAGCAGAGCTCGGCAAGAAGAAGGACCATTCTTTCCTGGCAAGGACTCAGCAAATGAAAAGCCATGGATGCTTTGTTTACTATCGTCCTCCCAATTTCCATTTCCTCTCTATAAAAGTGTGCTCCTTCCCTTGTTGTTCTGAAACTTGCATGTAACTTGCCATGGCTGCAGACCCCTGAATTGTATTTCTCTGCCGATCCTGAATAAACCCATTTTTGCTGGAGAAATACCTGGCAGTCTATTTGTTTCAGGTCTACATGCCAAACATTTTATGTATCAAGAAGATGGCATCGGGCTTCCCTGGTGGCACAGTGGTTGAGAGTCCGCCTGCCGATGCAGGGGACATGGGTTCGTGCCCCGGTCTGGGAAGATCCCATGTGCCGCGGAGCAACTAGGCCCGTGAGCCATGGCCGCTGAGCCTGGGCGTCCGGAGCCTGTGCTCCGCAATGGGAGAGGCCACAACAGTGAGAGGCCCGCGTACTGAAAAAAAAAAAGAAAGAAGATGGCATCGGATATTGTCAAAGATAAACAAAGTTGGATATTAGTTAAAGTGGTAAAAAAAGATTTTATTTCGTAACTACTATCATAGGAGAAAGAGCTGAGCTCCACTCCAATTTGTGCAGAGGTGACTGGGCATTTTCAAGGAAGAATGAGGGAGTAGGAAGGGGGAGTGAGTGGAGGCTTGAGCAGAAACAGGGAGGTGAAAAATTACCAGAAAAGGGTAAGAGAGTTGGTCAGTGTAAAAATGATTAGACCTAGACCGTCTGTGCCTGCTAATTGGCATTTCTTCTAGGCTTCTACCCTTCCAAAGAGACTGAGAGACAGAGACCCTATCCCTCCCGATGATTACATTTCTACTCTTGTTTTTTGTTTTTTTTTTTTTTTTTTTTTGCGGTACGCGGGCCTCTCACTGTTGTGACCTCTCCCGCTTCGGAGCACAGGCTCCGGACGCGCAGGCTCAGCGGCCATGGCTCACGGGCCCAGCCGCTCCGCGGCATGTGGGATCTTCCCGGACCGGGGCACGAACCCGCGTCCCCTGCATCGGCAGGCGGACTCTCAACCACTGCGCCACCAGGGAAGCCCCCCGATTATTACATTTCAAAGAAATAGTTTTCAGGTCCTTGAGAAAGACACTCTTGGATTGTAGGAAACACAAATATATCTAAAGGGACAAAGGAAGGATTTATACTTTTAAGCCCTTTTTAGTAAATGTTCTAAGAAAGGGAAGTCAGGGGCCTATCATCCGGTATTGGATGGAACAAACAGCAAATTCTTTTGGCAGTCTTCAGCTTTTCAAGACAGAAATTCAACGGGCAGCAGGGTCATCCCAGGGACATGACCTTAATCTGCTAGAAGCCATTTAGTTTGGTCAAGTCTCTTAGTGCAAGGGTTTGGATGGAGTCTTGTGCCAAGAGTTTTTGCAGTTCTCAGTATAAACTTCTTTCTCCCACAACCTTTGGATCAAGATCTATGATCTGACAATGGACTTTAAAATCCCTAAAAATGATTTCAAACAATCAAAGTGACTGCAAATCTTTCTAAGGATTGGACTTTCCAACCATTGGACTTTGCAACTATTGGATTAACTGACCCTGGAACCATCTGGAATATTATCAACTGCAACATATCTACATGGTCAAGTGTGCTCTAGGCCTCCAATAATTAGCTGCTACTACTATTATCTTCCAGATCCTTAAAGAAACCCAAGAGACATCAAGAATAGAAAGAGAAAAGGGAGTAATAATGGAAGCTGTTATCTAATTATTTTCTCACCAAGTCATATAGAAACCATTATGCGATTTATTTAATACAATTCAGGGCATTTGTCCTCCACAATCAGACCAACAAAATTCAGACAGCAACTGATACTTTAAACTGTACGTTTTTGTCTCCTGAATGAGAGAATCCCTGGGACAGTTCTTCCTGTGATTACCTCATCAAAATACATCTTGTAATTTAGACATGATTCTGGTGAACAAGATTTACTGTTTCAGCTGCCAAGGTTTCTCTTAGCTCCAGGAAGCTACCTTGTCCAAGGACCTGCCCTTTCTAGTGTGACTGACATCTAACTGATCGTGCAGGGGTATAAAGGCCTGGCCATTTTGGCCCAATGAGGGACAACTCTTGCGGGTCATATATGTCCCAGAGCTTCCTATGGATTTGGTTTGGCTGAGGCTTTGCCAGACTTGCATTACTGTTGGATTTCACCTTCTGCCTAATCCTATTCCCCCACACCACTCCCCAGCCTCCCAGGTGTTGGTGTTACTGAACCAAACTTGAGTCCCCTTACCTGACATGCAGTAAAGTTAATCTACTGACACTGGCTTATGGTGAAGGAAGGTGCAGCATTTTTTGTAGGGCACCAAGCAGGGATAATGGAAAGCCAGTGTTCAAAAGACCCAAGCTCCCTGATGGCTTTTAGGAAAGATTTTTGTTTTAATTTATTTGTTTATTTTTGACTGTGTCGGGTCTTAATTGCGGCACGTGGGATCTTTCCTTGTGGAGTGCAGGCTTCTCTCTAGTTGTGGCGTGAGGACTCAGTAGTTGTGGTGCATGGGCTTAGTTGCCCCGTGGCATGTGGGATCTTAGATCCCCGACCAGGGATTGAACCCGAGTCGCCTGCATTGGAAGGCAGATTCTTAACCACTGGACCACCAGGGAAGTCGCAGGAGAGGATTTTTTTTTTTTTTTTTTTTTTGTGGTACGCAGGCCTCTCACTGTTGTGGCCTCTCCCGTTGCAGAGCACAGGCTCCGGACGCGCAGGCTCAGCGGCCATGGCTCGCGGGCCCAGCCGCTCCGCGGCATGTGGGATCTTCCCGGACTGGGGCACGAACCCACGTCCCCTGCATCGGCAGGAGGACTCGCAACCACTGCACCACCAGGGAAGCCCCCCAGGAAAGGATTTTTAAATGCAACAATTTTAAAGGATTTTTAGGGGTGAGGGTCACAGGGTATCTGATCAGCTTGTGGGCATTCTTCTGATTAATTTGTGGTGAAGTAACAGGGTGATGTTTTGGAAATCTTAACCATTAGTCTTCTGCTTTCAGCCGGTCTGTGGTCTACTTGCTTGTGGTCAGCTTGTAGTCACCATCCTCCACAGGGTGGGGGGGTCTTATTTTCTTCAGAACAACTCAAAGATATGCCTCAGATTATTATCTCTGTCCCTTCAGGAGGAACTAGGAGTCCTGTGACTCTGCTTTGTGACTGAACTGTTGTTTCTTGACTACTTTTCCTTTGTTTCTGTATTTCCTTGCTTCTCTAATTATTAACTGCTTGAGTCTGCTCTTTGGAACTTGGGGAAGTCCTAGGAGGCTAAAAGTTTTCTACAAACAAGAAGCGGGGCACATGGAGGGGCTTTTGTACCCAAGAAGGCCCCGCAGGGTCCTGCTCAGTTTCATTGGTCCCTGATAAATGCCCTACAGGCAAAATTCCATCTCCGCGGTGGCTTTCAAAGAACACAACATGGACCAGTTGTCAGTTGTACTTTCCAAATATTCAAAATAAACCCATCAGTTGCTCGTATTTTATTAAGATGATAAATTACCAGGGGAGGTCTAAGACGCTGCATGTCACTGGTTTGTGCAAGGATTTTTGACCTGACTACAAGTTCTTGAACAAAAATCTGTGATACATAATTTAACCCTGACTATGATCCAAATTGGCTAGTCCTAGGCTGGCTAAAGAATTGGATATAAAAATAGGTTCAGAATACTTCTTATGATATTGGTGATTGTCACTGCACTTTTTGCCTTTCTCCATTGTTTGACATTCAGGCACTTAATGTTGCTATGAAGTCGTTATCCCAAGGCAATTCCAACTAAAAATACTGTGTCAAAAAAGCAGCCCTGGGACTTCCCTTGTAGTCCAGTGGTTAAGAATCTGCCTTCCAATGCAGGGAATGCGGGTTATATCCCTGGTCGGGGAACTAAGATCCCACATGCCGCTGGGCAACTAAGCCCTTGCACCACAACTACTGAGCACGTGAGCCACAACTAGAGCCTCTGTGCTGCAACTACAGAGCCCACACACTCTGGAATCCGCGCTTGCCACAGCTACTGAGCCTGCGCCACAACGAACAGCCTGCATACCACAAAGAAGATCCCATGGGCTGCAACTAAGACCGACGCAGCCAAAAATAAAATAAGTAAAAAAAAAAAAAGCAGCCCTATGGACAACTTGGTTCCTTTAGGAGCCGACATTGGCCAAAAGGGTGGAACTGAGAATTTCTGGTGAGGAAAGGGGTATAATCCTGGTTTAACAAAGATAGAGGTGCCAACAGAAGAACAAAGGCAGACATTACACACTACAGATAAAGCTCTCATGACTTTTCAGAGCAATCATTCTCCAAACGTGATTCCTGGAGCAGCAGCATCTGGGACGCTGTTAGATATGCAAATTTTCCAGCCCCACCCTAAACCTAAGAAATCAGAAATTCAGGTGGTGGAGCACAGCACTCAGTGTCTCAACAACCTCTCCAAGTGCCTGTCCTAACATTTGAGAGCTGCTATTCAAGACAATCTGCAAGTAACTGAAATTGTTTTCCCTCAGGACTCAGTCAGCATGCCCCTGGGTGGACTCCTAGACAGGCCCTCAAGGATGCTTTCCAATCAATCAGATGACTTAAGTAAAAAAAATAGAGCCCACTATTCCTAGACTATCTTTTTTCCTCCCATCTTGTCTCCTCCTTTATATGTTCTCTTTTTACCTTTGTTTAATTGTAACCAAGAGTAAACTCCTAATATGCTACCTAAGTGAAAGGTCTCTGAATTAGTCCCAAGAAAAGCCAATTATTTCTTAATTTTTCTGAAAGTACCATTTTGAGTCTGAGAGAGCTAAACTGGGATTGCCATGCTGATGATATAATCTGGACCAGCATGCAAACTCCCAATGGTGAGTCTAGTGTAATTGGCACCTGGAGCAAGTATGTTGTTTTTTTTAAACATTCCTTCCTCTATACAACAAAATTATTTTCGGTAATAATCACAAAATGAAGTAAATAATGATAAAGTCCAGAAAAGAATTGCAAACGTTGAAACTTTAAAAAAAATTGAACTGTATGTATAATTGTGCCAGGAAAAATAAGTAAACATCAACTTAATAATAAAATAAATATTAGAGTACAGAAAAAGACAAAATAGTAGATTAATACTTTTTAATTCCATTGATGTATTTTTTTTTTTGAAATGGGAGAAACTCATATCTACACATTGGTCTATGTAATAATCAATAGTAATATTACAGTTTTTCCACCAGAGACATAAGTAATGAGGTATAGTCTCATTCTGTTTGGAATTCCTATGAAAGCCAGGGATTTATATTCACTACAATATAACAATTTTAGGAACAATGTAAGTTATTGACCAAGTAGTCAAATAAAGCCAGAACAAAGAATAACAATAAAAATAGGGAAACACTTTAGCTGTGTTATTAGAATCATGTTAGTTATAGGTTTGATGCTTCAGAGGCATGTGCTTGCTTGCTTAAATTGGGATCCAATAGTATTCATCTCTGTTAAATGTCTGTGGCATTTTAAATAGATGAGTTAATGAAAACTCAAATCATTTCAAGGAAAGACTGCATTTTTTTACCTTTCTATTTGCATTTTTAGACATCTATTTTTCTCATAAGAAGGACCATAGCAGGAATATGGAAACCAATGATTGCACTTGTGACATCAAATTTTGAACAAATATGCATTAAAAAATGAGTATCATAAAGGAAAAACTAAGTTATCTTAACAGCATATCATTATTTATATAGTTTCTTCAAAATGAATGGAGTGTGTGATGGCCATGGATGTGCTCCAGTCAGGTCTCCTTCAAGAGAACCCACTGCAGAAGCACAGTTGGTGGAAAGCCTCCACCTGCAGCCCCTGTGGATTCTGTGGCCATCCTGCCCCCATCCCCATCCTGGCTGCTTCCAATCAATCCATGAGATGTTGGAGGAACCAATGCAGGCCCATTCTTATGAGATACCAGAGTCCTTCAACAGGGGATTGTGGCTCAAGGACTCCCCGTTAGCCTGGTGGAGATTTTCTTAGCTTGCTCTGCAGCCTGAGACTCCTCCACTGTCCTCCTTCCTTCCGTTTCTCTTTCCCAGGTATCAGAGAGCTGGCATTCTGAAGCCTCTGCCTGCTTACTCTCACTCTCTCCCCATTTATCTTTCACAGGCATTTTCCCCAATGTGTCTCTTGCACATTTAATCCTATCTTTGTGTCTGCTTCTCAGCAGAAGGACCCACAAGGACAGAGTACCTGTGTTTTCATACACCTATGAAGGTTTTTCTGAGCCATAAAGATCACAGCTTCAAATTTGTGTCCGCTTAAAAAATAATCTCTAATCACTGATCCAACATGAATATTCATGCTGATCATTTTACAGGTCAAAACAAAATCATTCTCGGTTTTTTTTCCAGCTTTATTGAAGTATAATTTTTAAAAAAATTATATAAATTTAAGGTGTACAACATAATAATTTCATATATATATATAGTGAAATGATTACCACAATAAAGTTAGTTAATATGTCCATCACCTCACATAGCTGTCATTTTGTGTGTCGGGGGTGGGAACATTTAAGGTTTTCTCTCCTAGCAATTTCAAGTATACAACACAGTATTATTAACTATAGTTACCATGTTGTACATTAGATCCCCACACTTATTCATCTTGTAACTCAAAATTTGTACCCTTTGACAAATATCTCCCCATTTTCTCCACCCCTCAACCCTTGAAAACCACCATTCTACTCTCTGTTTCTCTGAATTCAACTTTTTTAGATTCTACATATAAGATTCTACATATAAGATCATACGGTATTTGTCTTTCTCTGGAACAAACAGTAAATCTTTTGGCAGCCTTGAACTTTTTTATATAGTAACTCAGTAGGGGCCTGGATGGCCTCAGGGAGTGGGCTTAGGCTGCTAGAAGCTGTGTAAAACTTTGGTGGAGTTTCCTACTGCAGGGATTTGAATGGAGTGTTCAAGCCAAGAGTTTTTTCAGTTCTCAAAGGTTTTAGTCAACCAAGTCTTTATTTCCTAGAGATGCAATGTTGTAAATTGGAATTTCATTCCTGGGAACCCGTTTCATACTACAAATGTATCAGAACTGAGGAAGAAATGAAGTAGGGAGAAAACAAATGCAAATCTTTGCTTTTATCAACATGAATTAACTAAATACAATATATGATTCATAACCACAGAACATGTTTTGAAGCACTTACGAGTGAGGTATACTGCTAATAGGTTCCCACATCAGTGGCTCTCAAATCATTAAGAATCACCTAAGATTTATATTTATTGTCAAAAGAATGCCATGTAAAGAGACAGATATGCACACAGGGAGAATGCCCTGTGAACATGAAGGCAGGAATGGGGTGGTGTGAATACAGGCCAAATAATGTCAGATTGCAGGCAAACCACTGTTACAGGAATGGGGACCCCTTCTAGGGCCCGAGAGTGGGCTCTTGTCTAACACTTAGAAATAAATTGTCCGAGGAGACACGCGTGCTGACAAAGCAAGAGACTTTATTGGGAAGGGGCGCCCGGGCGGAGAGCAGCAGGGTAAGGGAACCCAGGAGAACTGCTCTGCCACGTGGCTCGCAGTCTCGGGTTTCATGGGAATGGGATTAGTTTCCGGGTTGTCTCTGGCCAATCATTCTGAGTCAGGGTCCTTCCTGGTGGTGCATGCATGGCTCAGCCAATGTGGATCCCAGCGGGGAGGATTCTGGGAGGTTGGTAGGACATATGGACTGGCGTCTCCTCGCTCCTTTTGGCCTTTTCCGAATTCTTCTGGCTGGTGGTAGCTTGTTAGCTCCGCGTTCCTTACCAGGACCTCCTGTTCTAAGAGAACTCACTCAAGTGCTTACTATCAGGCCTGGCCAGGGCGGGCAGTTTCCGCCAGCGTCTCCCCTAACACCACCAGAAGCCAGGAAAGGGGCACAGGACAGAGTCTCCCTCCTGGCTCTCAGAAGGAACCAGCCCTGCCCTGCTGAGTTTGCACTTTTAGCCTCCAGAACTGTGAGACAGTGAGTTTCTGTTATCTGAGCCAACTGGTTTGAGGTAATTTGTTAAGGCAGTCCTAGCATATTAATTCATATCCTAAAGCAGCAGATTATTCTGCTGTTTAAAAGCCTCACTGTGTAATACACCTAATCTACCACCTTAAACCACAACCTCTTCTCCACTCTCCACCAAGATCATGCTCTTTCTCTATAACATTTTATTTTCTTATATCCATGCTTTAGTCTGTTCAGGCTGCTATAACAAAAATACAATAAACTAGGGAGTTTATTAACAACATTTATTTCTCACAGTTCTGGAGGCTGGGAAGTCCAAGATTATAGCGCCAGCAGATTTGGTGTCTGATGAGGGCTTCTTCTCACTGTACCCTCCCATGGCAGAAGAGATGTGTTGGCTTGCTGGGGTCTCTTTTGTAAATACACTAATCTCAGTCTTGAGGGCTCTGCTCTCCTGACTCAATCAGCTCTCAAGGACCCCAACTCTAATAACATCACCTGGGGGTTAGGACTAAAACTGAGTGGTGGGGACACACACACACACAAACATTCAGGCCACAGCAATCCCTTTCATGTCTTCTCTCTTTTCTATAAATCTACATTCCACCTATTGGCGTTCTAGTTTCTCCATTGTAGAAAGTTATTTTTGCTCCTATAGATTTTTTTAATCAATATCAACCATTTTTCTAAAATGGGAGCGTCATACAAATAGAGATTATTTATCTGTCCTCAAATTCCCACTTTATTTTCAATCCCTAGAGTAGGCCCAGATCAAAGTTGACACTAAATAAATATTTGAGGAATGAATACATTTTGGTTCTTAATTATTGACTGTTGGGCTAGTTAGGTATTTCTTGGATTTTTTTTTTTTCTTCCTCCAGTAAGATTCTAAGTTCTTGGAGGGCAAGAATCTTGCCTTATACTTTCCTTGTATTCATGAATTCACTCCTAATGAATACCTGCTTTAAATCAGGTACCCTGCTAGCTACTGAAGGTACATTGAATAATAAAATAGATATGGTGTCTGCTCCAATGGAATTTATAATCTAGCTGGAGACAGAAACATTATAGACATAATCTCTTATATGATGACATAATTACAATTCTGATCAACACTTTGTAGGAAAAATATAGAAAGCTAGAGGCAAGGATAGCTAAGGTACCTACTCCCCCTAGTGTTGGGATCAGGAAAAGTCTTCTCAAGGACCTAAAAGTTTGGAAGGAAAAGGGGCTGGAGAAAGAACCAGTGCTCAGGCAAAGGAACATCAGGGGTGTGGAAGTCCTGACCAAAACTTGGCGAAAGGGTTACCTGAGTTGAGACAGAAAACTAATATATATTTTGGAATCTTATTTTTACTCAACTGTGAAATGTTTCTTTATTCTGGGATATCACCTGAATGAACCCTTGGATTACACAAATGTAAAGCAAGTACGTACCCTTTGCTTTTAGGAGAGAACTGAAAGAAAACCAAGGATGCAGATGTTTTAGACGGAAGTCTTAATCAGTGCTTAGACTCTAAATAGTTGCAGATAATTGAATCATTACCGCATACTGAGACTCATCTGCTTCTGTGGTGAGAAATGTTTCTTGATTTTATTTATACCTAGAGTTGATGGTTACAGCAAAGGGGGCTTACCCTTGAGGAGGTGGGTGTGGGCTTACTCAAGAATTGCTTGCAGGAGATCCAGAGCTTCTGTCCCAGGGCCAAAGAGCCAGAGCCTTCACCTTATGCTAGAGGAGACAGTAATGGGGAAGAGGCCTGGACTTGGTACAACCTCATCTGTGCTGGAATGCTGATACCTTACACACGACTCTAAGACTGCATAACCCCAAATATGCTGATGACTGCTTTCAAAATGACTGTTCCAATAGCAGAGCGGAGAACGGATCAGGAGGGGCAAAAGTGGATTCATTCTCGGTTATTCTGTACTTATGGACCTTGACAGTTAATTTCTTCGCATGCACTGGACTATTTTATTCCCCCTCAAATTTCCAAGATTTATCATACCATCTGGCATATACACAGTATGCCCTCCATGTTTGCTTATTGAATGAATGGACTTTTTCATTAGGAAATTATTTTAAAGGTCATTATGTAGAGTATGGAGTAAGACATCCTCAGAGCACCAGAATTTGGACATAAGAACATCCTTTGAGAGCTCCACAAGGAGAAGCCACCGTAATGAGAAGCCCGCGCACCACAACAAAGAGTAGCCCCTGCTCACCGCAACTAGAGAAAGCCCGCTCTCAGCAACGAAGACCCAACGCTGCCAGAAATAAATACATAAATAAATACATTTTTTTTAAAAAGTGGATGGCCACTACTTACTCACAGAGGACTTATGGACCCCTGAGAATATGTCTGTGTCCCCCGTGGGTTCCAGGGTCTCCATTTGGAGAAGCACTGGGGAGATGATTGTCTTCCCCTGATTGTTTACTCATGGACAAGTTGGGTTACCAGTTTTCTTTGCATTTAGGTTGAAGTTCTGCCCAATATGTTGTTAATCTTTTAACGAGAGCAATACGTGACAGACTAAAATGTAAAATAAAACAAAAACGTTTTGGTTTCTTAAAATAACAATAAGAATTGTGGAGGTTATTGAAGCCTAGAAATCCATCAGGAAATGCTTGGCACCATTATCTCTATCAAGCTTTGCTCAACTAAACTCTGGTTTGATAAGGGTGGTGTTTTTCCTCAGGACTCCAGGGAGGGGACAAATAAAGAGTAGTGGGTGAAGCATTATAAATAATCGGACTGTGTTATAACAGTCATCATGGTAGTTGAAAAGATTTTATTTTTAACAGAGGCCAGAGTGCATTGAAGCTATTAATTAGTCAGCAGGTTGTTTTCTTTTTTATTGTCTTTGTCAGCCAGTTGCTCTCTGCTCAAAATGCAGAGGTGAACTTTAGCACTATATATTACAGGGTGGTGACAGCAATCCATTAATTAAAGGAAACTTTCCTGATTTGAAAAGGTTTTAACTTATGAACATTCAGAATGGACGACTCCAAGACTAATTCTGGGATAAGACTGACTGTTTAACTACTAACCTACTTATTTTTATTCTGCCTTATAGAAGGGAAGGTATGTTCCTGAATAATATTTAAAATACTAGTTTCCATTTATTACCACTTGCCCAAATATATAATTCAGAGCTGCCTTTGGTCTTTTAAATTTTTTATTTTTAAAAGTTTTAAAAATTTCCCTGAAATGTGAATACTTTAAGGAAAGAGACAGAAAATCAATCTCTATGACAAGTTTTCCAGTCATGAATGAATTTCAGTGTGGGATTGATTATACCATTAGAGAATTATACATCATGAAACCATGCCTGGAATCACTAAACAAGCAAGATCTATGTACATGCATATATGTGTGTGCGTGTGTGTGTGCATGTAGATAAGGTGCAATACTTTCACCAGAGAGATGAGTACTTTACCCACTCTCTCTAGAGAGTAGCTAGATAAAGTATCAGCATCTGAGCAAAATGTTGTTATTATCCAGAAAATTCAAATATAAACTCAATTAAAAAATCTGTTAAACGTTTTAGTGGTTATTAGAATAATGTAATGATTCTTACAAAATTGGAGAGATATTTTGGGAAGATGGATAAGTTATGGATACTACTGGGGATAAAAGTGATTACAACTGTCTGAGGAAGAAGACCCTCCCTAAGTGAACCATTTCTTAATGGAAAATTTTGCCAACATTCTTATTATCCTCCACTTTTATTTTCCTTTGTTATCATCCCTCTCCCCTTCCCCAGAGGTGCCAAATTCTATGGTGGGGTCTTCTGTCTTAATATTGTTCAGGAGACACAGGGCACTTGGCCATCAAACTCCTTCTCTAATCTTTCTAACAAAAAATAAAATAAGAAAGAAAGGAAGACAGAAGAGAAAAGAAAAAAAAAAATAATGAAATCTAAATAATGATGAATACTGAAATCTAAATAATGTAATCTAAAGCTTTGGTGGTGGTGGGGTAATAGAATTCCTGGTGGAAGAAATTCTGACTAATCAGGACTAGCTGAAATTTATCTATATTCAAATTCAAATAACTACTGAAAGAAGATGGGCAAGTAATGAAAATGAGGAAGTAGGCTGGGGTTAAGAAAAATTTTGATAAGTACTTAAGTAAAAAGTACATGCCATTTTCTCCTTAAGTCCACTTTACTATAAGAAATACATCAATGCCATGGTGATGACAAAAGACCATGAGGGGGGTGGACATAGAGTGCACAGGAGAGGTTATGTCCTATAGGAATGGGAGCTCAGTGCTGCCTGATTCTAAGAGAATCCAGAAATTCTAATCTTGGTTGAGTATTTTAATATGTGGGCAATTAATTCAAATTTTCTAAAAAACATTGTATGGATCATTGTAAAGGCCCTCTGGTTTCTGACTGCTGATTTACATATAACCAGTGAATAAATGGATTGAGAAGAGGAGAGCCTGGGCTTTCTTGTCAGAGACTTTTTTCCGTGAATGTACATAATCCTTGAAGCTACACTCTTGCCCTTTTGGGGCATTCTGTTCAATTTAGCAAGTGTGCATTAAGTATATCACTATATCATAACAGTGTGCCCTGGGAAGAAAATTTTTCATCACTGGTTCTTTGGAGACTTGATCTGAACATTTGTAGGTTCAGATATCACGTCCTATCATAGTGGTTCCCAATCCGACTGTAGACTAGAATTCAGAGGGTCCTGGATCCAAGAATTAGGTTCTAAGGTCCTGGATCCAAGAATTAGGTTCTAAGGCCATCCATAAAGAAAAAGTTGGGTATGTCAAAATTATCCTTGAAAAGTTCCCTGGGAATGCTCCATCATGGAGACCGATAGACTCTATCACCATGTCAGTTTTTCCTTCAGTATTGTAATAGGTTCATTGTTTCCTGGACTGAGCACAGATGAACTAGTTGCTTGACTTTCAGGGCTAAGCTCTTAAAAACATGCACTCTAGCATTAAACACCAGAATCACAGTCAGTGGAGGAAATGTTCACACTTTTAGAGACCTCCCAGGAACTGAGAACTTCAGAAGGAAAAGCAGATTTATGTTCCTCATCTCAACATGCTACCTACTATTCAATTTTGGCTCTTTTCATTATTTTAGTCATAAAATTTAATTCAAATAAATTAAAAGAGACATAAAGTACGGCATGAGGTATTAGGCAGCTTCACTGTAAGTAATGTGCCTCCATGCACTGTTATGTTTTTGTTGGAGAAATACTTTTATGTAAGTCAGTAATTCTCAAAGGATAGCTCAGGGACTCCAGAAGTCCTTGAAGCCCTTTCAGGGGGTGCATGAAGTCACAACTGCTTTTACAGTAATATTTAGAGGTTGTTTTATTTTTTTACTCTTATTTTCTCACACGTGTGATTGACGGTCTTTTTGATGCGTACACCTGGCCAGGCTCCTCAGTTACTTAATCAAACATTAATCAAGGTGCTTCTGTGACATTATTTTGTATAAGTGATTAAAGTACATAGTTGACTTTAAGTAGGGGAGATTATCCTAGATAACCTGGGTGGGCCTGGTTAAAGAATAACAGAATCTTAAGAATGAGTTTTCTGGAGTTCATTTTCTTTTCTTTTTTTTTTTTTTGATGGTTGCAAGGCGAGTTTAATAATAAAGCATAGCCATATATATACCCCTAAAGCAGGGAATTTGCTTAGTCACGCCTTATCGGCATCAGCTGGTTGATTGGCTTCTCGGCTTCTCCCTCAAAGGCACCAATTTCCCCTCCAGGGTTGCTTTTCCTAGCTTTAGGGAACAATCAGGGACTCCCAGTAACTGAGCAGGTCCCTGGAGCGATTTGGCCAAAGGCCATCTCCTTTTTTACGTTCATATCATAAAGTCCAGGATGCAGCCAAGGAGAGTACAATCGGGCCCTGAGGCTTATGAGGGTCTTAATGGCGCCTTCCTCAGAGGGCAATGCACGCCGCATTTCCCCCTCTTTTATTTTTTAAAGCTTGATAATGCAATTTCAACCCATACACCTCCTGACGAAGAGCAGCGAGACGGCCAACAATAAAGCGTAATAAACAAGGTAATGCAATTAACATCAACAATACACATGACCCCACGGTAATCAATCCTGTGAGTCCATTTTGAAACCAATGCATTGGGTTTAACCATTGAAGCTGATCCAAGAGTCCTTGAATTAATTGTTGGGGCCCATCTTCTTGTAGATGAGCTTCTTGAATTGCTTGTATTTCCGCATTAAGTTTTTTGTATGTCCAAACTAATGTGTCCATCAGTCCATACACTTAAAAAGTGCATTTTTACTTTGTTCCAATCCCAGTCAGTTTCATTATAACCGTGTTGAGTCACACAAATCCAAGTATATTTTAGCATGGCAAATCAAACGCATTTTCAATTTTAAAGCCATAATTTGGTCTCCTAAACCTATGAGAGCATTTTTTAACTCATCAACCTCAGTTTTTAGTTGAGTATAATATGACTTTGTAATGCTAATGCAATACTGGTATTTTTAGACAACTGATTAACATAATGTGCTTGTTGTACAGTTTTACTTAATGCTAAACCGGCGGTAGCGGCTGTGGCTGTTAAAGCGGCTAAGGCTAATATGCTACATATTAATATTCCAATGAATCGTTTAGGTCTTTTTAAAGCTTCAGATAATTCTAGCCAAGCTTGCATGCTAGTACTATGATACCATGGTTCAGAAATATTTACAGGCAGCATTACATAGGAAGGTTGTTTTAACATCATAACAGAAAAAGTTCCTTTCACAGGCAGAATGCAAGTACTAAAAATACAATTCTGACAAGTTATATTATATCCTAAGGAACCAGAAGTAAACTCAATCTGTAAATCTCCTATTAGCAAGGCATATGAGGGTGTAACACAAGTAATAACCGGTTGATAAGAATAAGACAATGCAAACTTCCCAAAATCCCAATGCTTATAAAAAACCAAACTATTATTAGTAACAGAAACTGAAGAAATTAAAATGGTACCATCATTATAATTTAAGGTGCACCAGATTTGAGAATTCAAAATCAGATTGGGGAAAATCAGAAGGAAAAGAGGGGGGAAAATTCAAACTTGTAACAGCTTTAACTACCTTTAAACTATGGCCGGCCAGTAAAGTCCCTTGTCCTCCTACATATACTTCAACACAAAAATAGTATCTTTGACTTTGCAGCTTCTATTAGAGCTCCACTTTCAGCTTTATGATTAGACCCATCTTTGTTACCAGTCTCATTCTTTCCATTTTTGTTATTGTTGCCCTGTGAAATCATTTTTTCTAGAACAGCAAGAAGATGTAAAGCTTTCTCAGCTTGGTAGGTTAATATATACAGGTCTACGAGCAAAAAACACACTGCTTGGGCAAATTTTTCTTCAAAAGGTTCTATGAACTGATAAAGTTTTTCACCAACGGACATGGCTTCTGTATACTGTCGGACATGATACAGGATGACTGCTTGATTGTAATACAACATACTGTTTTCAAGATCATCTAATCCATCCATTTCTTCAACAGCCGAGCGCACCTGATTCTTCAACTGGTTAAGTGTCTGTCTTAAACTATCTGTCGTTGTCTGGTTACTTTTGAAAAACTCAGCTACTGCCGTATTCAAAATTATTTTATAATCGTCTTTGTTTATATCTTGTAGGCAGGCAAGATGTTGCAGACAGACATCAAAATTTCCAGCTGTGGGGCTTCCCTGGTGGCGCAGTGGTTGAGAATCCGCCTGCCGATGCAGGGGACACGGGTTCGTGCCCTGGTCTGGGAAGATCCCACATGCTGCGGAGCAGCTGGGCCCGTGAGCCATGGCCGCTGAGCCTGTGCGTCCGGAGCCTGTGCTCCGCAACGGGAGAGACCACAACAGTGAGAGGTCTGCATACTGCATTAAAAAAAAAAAAAAAAAAAAAAAAAATTTCCAGCTGTGAAAGCCTGGAAAGCACTGGTGGACAACTCCTTCTCTTGATCAGTGATCTCGGGTCGCTCCTTGGATACTTTTTGTCCCATATTTTTTTACTTCTGACTATTGCCCCGAGTTACTATCAACTTTACTATGTGGCCACACTTTCACTCTTAACTCCGGGGATTCACCTACCGAGATTCAGATGTCCCTCTTGTCAAGTCCCTGTTCGGGCGCCACTTGCCGCCATCCACGGCGGGTCCTCAAAGTGCAGCAACAATCGACGAGAGGGGGTAGGGAACTGAACACACCAAGGTATGGGATCAGAAGGGCACAAGCAACTGATGGTTGCAAGGCCTGGAGTTCATTTTCTAATCTAACTAGACTTAAAAGACACTAATGCCTCTATTTTCAGTGCTAGAGAGGGCACTGGTAGTCCACTTCATAATATGTAAGAGACACCCAAAATATGGCCATTGGTTACTTCTAATCAATAGCAGGAGAAGGCAAAGTTCTGGGTGACCATGTATTAGCTATTTTAGAACATTTTAGTCAAACTGAGGAATATAATGAAATTGGCTAGTTGCTCCTAACTGCCCTCCAGCAGGGAAAAGAAAAAGACTTCAAATTCTCAGGTTGAACTTTACATAAATGGTCTGAAAGCTTCTATATCTGCCCAGAAGGAAATCCTTATCTCCTATAGTTATGGGCCAAGATTTCTGGAAACCAAACCTAGAGTCTCATCCTTCAGTGGCTGAGCTACAACACAAAAGTGAGGGCATTGATTGGGAAGAAACAGGATCCTGAAAATTGGCATGGGGACATCTATGGGCAGATCTTGATGAAGCTAGGAACACTGAACTCCTCCCCTAAATTCTGCTGAGTCATCTTTGCCAGTAGAAGCAGCTTTCTACCTCTGTCCAAAGAAACTGTAATGGCCTCCCCTGAAGTACTTACCCTGCAAGACACTGCTGACCCTCCTCAGGACCTGACTCTGTCACTCTTTGCTTCTAGAACTGTACTTAAACTCAAGTCCCAGCAGGCCCTGAAAGGTGAGGTACAAAGTATGAGGTACCTCCATGAGAAGGTGAGCTATGCTCCAAAAGAACTGAATTATTTTTCCAGTTTATACAGGCAGAAATCTAGGGAATATGCATGGGAATGGATATTAAGGGTGTGAGAGCATGGTGGAAGGAATAGAAAGCTGGATCAGGTGGAATTTATTGAGATGGACCCACTAAGCAGAAATTCTAGATTTCATGTTTTAGCTCAAGGGGTTAGAAAGAACTCTAACAGTTTGATTTGTTATTGAAACATGGATCCATAAGTGGTCTACACTGAATAAGTTCAAATGCCAGAATTGTGTTGGTATACTGTAGAGGAAGCATCCAAAGGCTTAGGGAGATGGAATGTTAGAGTGGATTTATCATGTAAGATCTGATCATTCACCCTGGGAAGGTCCAAAGACATGCCTTTTACCTCAGCTTTGAGAAACATATTTGTGAGAGGAGCCCCAGAATCTTTGAAGAGCTCTGTGGTTGCGCTTCTCTGTAGGTCAGAATTTACACTGGGAACTGTTACCATTCGACTAGTGTCCCTAAATGCAATGAGGATAACAGGACTCCAAGAAGCCAGGTGCCAAGTGGCTGTATTTAATTACCAAAGACAAAGTGAGTACGATTGTAATGGGCAGCAGAGTCAAAGTATAGAGTAATCAGGATAGTCTGACTCAAAGAAACCTGTGGCGGGGGCTTCCCTGGTGGCGCAGTGGTTGAGAATCCGCCTGCCGATTCAGGGGACACGGGTTCGTGCCCCGGTCTGGGAAGATCCCACATGCCGCGGAGCGGCTGGGCCCGTGAGCCATGGCCGCTGAGCCTGCGTGTCCGGAGCCTGTGCTCCGCAAGGGAGAGGCCACAACAGTGAGGCCCGCATACCACAAAAAAAAAAAAAAAGAAACCTGTGGCGTTGAATAACTGATCAAAAGAAATAGATGGCAATCAACTAAATTCTCAGTTGTATAAGTGGAAAAGTTCTAGGTTAGTCAACAGATGTCTAACTCAAATCCCCAAACAGTCACAATCTCTTGATTAATTCCCAAACTTTAGCCAGTTTACAGACCCAGAACCACTTGAAAGAAGGGGAGGCTGGGTCCCCTTGAAGACTACCAAAGTTTTATACTGTTATTCTGTTTCCCAGTCTTCCACAAAGGGACCTAAGGCCATTTATCAGGGTGACTGCTCTTTGAAGAAAGGGAAATAATCAGACTTTTCAGGGATTACTGGACACTATTTCTGAAGTGACACTAACTCCTAGAGACCCAAAATGTCACTCTGGTCTATCAGTGAAAATAGGAGCTTGTGGATGTCAGGTGAACAATGGGGTTTTAGCTCAGGTGCATCTAACACTGGGCCCAATGAATTCCCGAATCCATCCTGTGGCTATTTTCCCAGTTCTGGGATGCATAATTGGAATAGACATACTCAGTAACTGGCAGGATCCCCATGTTGGATCCCAAACAGGCTCCGGACGCGCAGGCTCAGCCATGGCTCACGGGCCCAGCCGCTCCGCGGCATGTGGAATCTTCCCGGACCGGGGCACAAACCTGCGTCCCCTGCATCGGCAGGCGGACTCTCAACCACTGCGCCACCAGGGAAGCCCCAAGGAGTGAGAGATTTGGATGAGAGGTCAGGAGAGTGGTGTGCCAAGGGCAGGGTGTGGGAGGATGAGAGTGGGGGTGGGGCACTGTGATGTGATCAAGCACCCAGGGAAGAAGAAGCTCTGCAGAAACCAGGGGAAGGTGAGAAAAGTTTTGCTAGCATGTCAGGGAGTTAAAGTTGGAGTGCTTTAAGATCCAGCCTAAGATATTCGATATATTTGGACTTTAATTTGTGACCATTAGGGAGTCACTGCTGGCTTTGAACAATAGTGTGGCATGAAGTAAAACTCTGTGCAGGTGGAAGGGGCAGAAAAGTGGGAAGGAGCTACAGATAAATGACACTGTTCCTGGTATTAAGCAGTTTACAGTGGGATGATGAAGCAAATCAAGGTGGGGTATGATGAAGGCCCAAGAAAGGTGTGAAATGAGAGAAAAGAGAGGTCTCACACAGAGACTGCAGACAAGAAAGTCAAGACTTGTCTGTTCAAAAAATGCTTCAGCAATCTGCTACACCCCCAGATTTCTCCTTTGCCAGTGTGGATTCCTCCCTCTAAATTAAATCAATATCTGACATTTGTATCCAACTGTGACATCTTATTTGCCATAGGCATCTATTCATGAGAGTATTGACATTTGCTCAAAGCTTTGTAGCCTAAACGCCTCTGTGCACAATTGCTCACAATTGCTATCAAAGCAGGGGTATGGAAAAATGTGCAGATAATACAACGAGTCTTCAGGTAAGGAGGAGCTCTTCAGAATCAATTCTTCTTGCGTTGGCTCCTGGAGACTTACCTGGACTTCCACGGTCTTTTCCTGTTTATTTATTTAGTTAGTTTTATTCATGAAGTAGCTAACAATGTTGTGTTAGTTTCAGGTGTAGAGCAAAGTGATTCAGTAATATATATATATATATTTTTTTTCATATTCTATTTTCATATTCTTTTCTGTTATAGGTCATTACAAGACATTGAATATAGTTCCCTGAGGTATACAGTAGGTCCTTGTTGTTTATCTGTTTTATATATAGTCGTGTGTATCTGTTAATCCCAAACTCCTAATATATCCCTCCCCACCTTTCCCCTTTGGTAACTGTATGTTTGTTTTTCCCATGGCCTTTTGTCATCAGTTAAATATAAAACTTCCCTCTTGTCCGAACTCTAAGGGCTTGCTACTCAAGGTGTGTCTGTACATCAACAACATCAGCATCACCTGGGAGCTCCTAGAAATGCAGAATGTCAGGCCCCATCCCTGCCCTAGGAAGAATCTTCAATCCCAGGAGCCCCAGGGATTCCTACCCACTTTAAAGTTTGAGAAGCTCTGGACTACCTGCTAATCCCTCTTCTTCATTCTCCTATACGACTTCATTTGGCCTCAGATGTTGACAAGGGGTCATGCATGGACTTGACAGTTTTATCAAAAGTCTAATATTTTAAGACTGGAAGGGATCTTAGAAATTATGTAAGAATAAGGGAACCATGTGATTTTTCACTCAAACCAGGACATTTTTGAGAGTGAAAGGAAGCGTCATTAAAAATATATGCCAGGGACTTCTCTGGTGGCTCAGTGGTTAAGAATCCGCCTGCTAATGCAGGAGACATGGGTTCGATCCCTGGTCCTGGAAGATCTCACATGCCGTGGAGCATCTAAGCTCGGGCACCACAACTACTGAGCCTGCGCTCTAAAGCCCATGAGCCACAACTACTGAGCCTGTGTGCCACAACTACTGAGACTGTGTGCCACAATTACTGAAGCCTGTGCACCTAGAGCCTGTGCTCTGCAACAAGAGAAGCCACTGCAATGAGAAGCCCGCACCCCACAACAAAGAGTAGCTCCCGCTCGCTGCAACTAGAGAAAGCCAGCACACAGCAACAAAGACCCAATGCAGCCAAAAAAAAAAAAAAAAAAAAATATATATATATATATATATATATATATATATGCCAGGACAACAGGTGAAAAACAGGATTGTCTCGAACAACCTCATTATTGAGTATATACTATCAGCTAAAGTTTAAATGTATAATCCCAAGTCCCAATAACAACCGCTCCAGGTAGGTGTTATTATCCCCAGTTTACAGATATGGTAAGAGTAGGGGGTTGAACTGTAGCCTCCCAAAAGATATGCCCAAATCCTAACCTGCGAATGTGACCTCATTTGGAAAAAAAAATTCTTTGCAGATTAAGTATAATTAAGTGAAGAATCTCAAGATGAAATCGTCCTGCGTTAGAATGGGCCCTAAATCCAGAGTGATGTGTATTCATAAGAGAAAAGAAGAAAAGGCCATGTGAAGACTGAGGCAGTGAGTATGCTGCCACAAGCCAAGCAACACTGGTAGCTACCCAAGAAGCTGTAAGAAGCAAGGACAGATCCGTGCCTAGAAACGTTGCAGGGAGCTAGGCCCTGTAGGAACCTCCATTTCAGACTTCTGGCTTCTAGAACCGAGAGAATCAATTTGTGTTGTTTAAAGTCACTAAGTTTGCGGTAATTTGTTATGGCAGCCCCAGGAAACAAATACAGTGAAGGGAGTTGTAAGTGCAGGAAGGGAGGGAGGATCCTTCCTAGGTTTAAATGAAAGAGCCTTAAGGTGTGCAAGGAAAGGGGAGAGGTGAGGTGAGTGAAAGGGAGCCTGGGGACCACCCACCATTACTTCTTCCCTCTCCCTCCCTCATCACTGCAAAGATGAACCTATCTTGGCTCTCCTGTGTTTTAGGTGAGATAAAGATGGAGAGCTTGGGCTTCTCTAGTGGAGCAGTGGTTGAGGGTCTGCCCGCCAATGCAGGGGACACAGGTTTGAGCCCTGGTTCGGGAAGATCCCACATGCCAAGGAGCAACTAGGCCCGTGCACCACGGCTGTTGAGGCTGTGCTCTAGAGTCTGAAAGCCGCAACTATTGAAGCCCACACGCCGCAACTACCGAGGCCCAAGTGGCTGGAGCCCATGATCTGCGGCAGGAGAGGCCACCACAGTGAGAGGCCTGCACACGGCAATGAGGAGTGGCCCCTGCTCCCTGCAACGAGAGAAAGCCCATGTGCAACAACAAAGACCCAATGCAGCCAAAAAAAAAAAAAAAAAAAAGGAGGAGAGCTTTTATACTTGCACCGAGCTGCCTTCAATGCCTGCACAGAGCTTTGTCCTTAACAGAGCAATTTCAAACTCATAATCATATTTGACCCTAAAAAGAATCCATTTTATGATGAGAAAGCTGAAGCACAGAAGACTAAGTGAATTGTTCAAACTTACAAGTGTCTGTGTCAGTCTGGAGTCAGTCTAAGACTTCAGACTCCATGTTATTACCATTCCACCATTCCGTTATGGGACAATAATACTTTTTTTAAAAAAAATTTTTATTCATTTATTTATTTCTTGGCTACATTGGGTCTTCGTTGCTGGCGTGGCCTTCCTCTAGTTGCAGTGAGCAGGGGCTACTCTTCATTGTGGTGCACGGGCTTCTCATTGCAGTGGCTTCTCTTGTTGCGGAGCACAGGCTCTAGGCATGTGGGCTTCAGTATTTGTGGCACATGGGCTCAGTAGTTGTGGCTCGCGGGCTCTAGAATGCAGGCTTAGTAGTTGTGGCGCACGGGCTTAGTTGCTCTGCAGCATGTGGGATCTTCCCGGACCAGGGCTCGAACCCGTGTCCCCTGCATTGGCGGGCGGATTCTTAACCACTGTGCCACCAGGGAAGTCCCTTATGGGACAATAATTCTTACATAAAGAATAAACCAAAACCAAAGAAGCAAACCTAGTTCATGAAATGTGGTTGTGAGCAACAGGAAATCATTGGAGAATGTGGGCACTCAGGTCCTCTGTCTGGATGTGCAGAAAAAGGCCATCCTTAAACGAAATTACTTGCAGTGAGACTTGTTGGGTAAACTTTGATACAATCATTCAGCATTCCTTAGTCATCTTCCTTTGAGGAAATAAAAGGAGGGTAAGAGCTTTGCCTGAATGTATGGTGTTAAATGAGTCAATATAATCTTTGAGGTTTTGTGCTAAATATGTGTTTGTTTCCAGCAAAGACTTTGGACGAATTTTGCCATGTGTGGTTTTTTGTTGTTGTTGTTTGTTTTCGTAAAATGGCAGACTATAAAGAGGTTTAATTTTGAGAAGCCAAGCGCCTAAAATTTCTTCATTCTTAACTTGGTTTTTAGGACCAAGTTACAGGTTTTTTTTCCCTTCCTAGTGGGGGAAGGAGTTGTGATACCTGCCTGGCAGGAGGTGCAGAAGCCAAACATTTACATTCTTTGCAGGGGGCTTCTCCTCTCTTCCGCTCTCCTTTTCCTCCACACCCTGGGCCGGGACAGCCTCTTTCGCAGTATTTCTTGTCAACACTCTTTGAATTCAGTTTGCTTGCCGTCCCAGTTTTTCTAGCTTGAAATTACACCCGAAAGAGACCTGTACGAGATTTTGGTCCCATTCAGTGACGATCTGGAAACGCTGGGAGCCTGATTTTCTTATCTACTACAGTCTCAACATCCCTTCTTATGCTTACTCTTAAAAACAGATCAGGTTTCTAAGAGGCATGAACCGCAGTAAAGTAAATACCCGTACAAGCTTTTTGCCATCTACTGTTCTAAGAAGGGCTAACGAGGCAGCGTTGCGGGCACTGAATTCCTTGGAAGCGTGCGTCAGCTGGATGAAGCTTGCGGTGGCCTGGCGTTTTTCTGTGGCTTCTGTGAGAATAGTGTTGGGTGAAAAGGTAGGGTAAGCTGTGGTTGGAATCTTGCCCCGGGAAGAGAGCGACCCTCGGCGGAAGGATTTCTGTGCTAAAGCAACGGCGGCTGAGCCGGGAAGGCGACTGACTCGTGGAGAGAACTTTCCACTTACAGGAAGAGCAAGATCTCGCCCGGCAGCTCCGTAGAGTAGGGAGGGGAAAGGAGGAGGGAGAAGGAGTGGGAGACCTGGAAGCGGAGGAAGTCGCAGCTCAGCAGCGCCGTGGGCATTTCCCTCTCCTAGACAGCCCTGCCGATAGGTCGTTTTATACACACACAAGCAGGACCTTCTCAAGCGTTCCGGACACGTCAGTAGTTCATTCTGGGGGTGAGAAAATGCTAACGTGTTGCAGAAGAAAACTCTGTTCCCTAAAGGATCTCCGCTGGGAGTGCTGGCGAGGCGAAGACTGGAGGCCGCCCGGGAGGCTGCGGCGCTTTCCGTGCAGATCCCTACTAGAAGCTCCCCGTTGGGTGGCGGAGGAGGTGGGGCGAGGGCAGGGTGCAGAAATTGGGCGCTGGGCGTCCGAGACAGCCCACCAGCAGCGCAGTCCTGGGCCAGGCGTCAGTTCCGCCAGCGGCTGCTGTGCGGTGGTGCGGTGCACTGCGCCGCAGGGATCCTCGTTCCGGGAGGGCCTCCGTGAGTCAACGCTGAGTTGCCCCAATCACCACCCAACTGAAATCAGGCACAGAGGGTGGGACACGTCCCCGCTGCGCTCGCGTGTCTCCACGCTCACCCTCAGCCCTGGTCGCCTGGCCGGCGCTACCAGGTCTGCGCAAGCGGCAGCAGCTTCGGCGGGGGCCTGGGCCTCCAGCCGAGAAAGAGTTAACTGGCCGCGGCGAGGTGGAGCCCGAAGAGGAAGGAAATTGCTGTCCTGAAAGTTTTTCCCATCCTCTCTTGTTTTCCCTGCAGAGGTGAGTGCCAGGCGGCGGCGGCGCTGACTCCGGGGAGCCGGGCTCCGCACCTTTGCTCCCGGAGCTGCCAACCTACTACCTGGGGACAGGGACAGCTGTCGCGCTCGGACCTCCTCCGTGGACCCCTTCTGGGTGCGCCGAGCCATGGATGGCGCGGAGCTGGCCGGGAAGATCGTTTACACCTGGCTGACTCTGGTGCTCGGCTTCATACTCCTGCCTTCGGCCTTCGGGGTGTCTTTGGGCATCTCCGAGCTCTACATGAAGATCCTGGTGAAAACTTTAGAGGTGAGTGCATGCGGGCATGCCGCGGCCCCTCCTCCGAGGGCTTTAGGGAGATCCTGGGGCGATGCGAAACGAGGGTAGAGCTGAGAGCCGAGTAGACTCGAGGGGACCAGTGAGGAAAGTCAGTGGTGCGGAGCGGTGTGCGTTTTAGTTTATCCCCGGCTGCATCCCTCCTCTCCTGCAGAGCTGGAGGGATTCGGACTAAAACCACTGGACCACCCTGTTGTTGCTGTGGTTGAAGGCAGAACTACCTCCACCCCCTGCTGTTGTTATTATGATTTTTACTGATCAGAATATCAATGCAACAGTCTTTTCTATCACCGAATTTCTTTATATCCTTTCTGCAGGGCAGCTGTCACCTCAGTGTCCTTAGTTTTTACAGCCCCAGGTTTCAGAGGTCCTTTCGTGGACTAAGGCATCCTGTCCAGAAAGGCATCATGTTCTAGTGTATGCTCAATATAAGAAACCAATTGCTGGATGGTAGAAAGAAATCTGATTATATTTTAACAGTCATGGAAATTTAATCTAACCAGGGGCACTTGAAATGTCATTGAAAATCTATATTCGTTGACCTCAACTCTAAGTGGGCCTGATGGGGAACAACTACAGCTTACCCTTAATACAGGGCTTTATTAAATCACATAGGGTTCCCTGTTGATCCTCTCATCAGATGCTCCCCAAAGCCTTGGAAGGAAGGGAGAGCAAGTGTTATTGCCCCTTTTACAGGTAACGAAACTGAGACTCTGAGAAGTTCAGTGGTTTGCTTGAATTAGGTGGTGGAGACAGGAGTCTTAACTGAGGAGAGGGCCTGTAGCTATTGGTCAAAAGTGCAGACTTTGGGTGCAGATTTGCTTTGATTTGGTACCAAAATCCCAGCATATGACCATAGGGAAGTCACCTACTTCTTGTGCTTCATTTGCTTCATCTATAAAATAGGATTAACAGTAACAACTATTTCCATAGGGTTGTTTAAGTGAGTTAAAATATGTCAGGCATCCTAGAATGGTATCTGTATGTGTTTGCTGCTATTAAAAGAATAATATTATTCTGATTATTAAAGTAATAATAAAGTAATAATATTATTACTTAGATTCTAGCATCCTTGTTTCTGTAGCTACTAAAGTACCTTCAAATATGGGTTCGCATTTTTCTGCCCTTATTTTATGTCTGCCCCCAGGCTTGGCTTTATTTGCTCTTCTCCCTCAGGCAGGAGGGTGGCTCCCAGATATACATCTCTAATCTTTTATCTCTTACTTGGAGATTACCAGCAGATCTCCCACCAGCTAATCTTCTGCAAATCTATTCTACCTGCTTATCTCCTGTTTTACCTCACATTTTTGTTGTACTTCTCTTTGTGGCTATTTTTCTGTCTAGTCTTTGAAGTTATATTTGATTCTTCATCCTCAGCCCTCATGTTTTAAAAATTCTGTTGTTTCTACTTAGGAGATATTTCACAGTCTTGAATATATCTTGTTGATGTCACACTCTGAACTTGGTCACACTCTACTGTGAATTTCTTAGCTGCCTCTTACTGTTAGATCTTCAGAATACTCTCCTGTAGCAGTTGATCCTCTTCAGCTGGTGTTCATTCTTTCTCAGAACTGAAATGATTGAACTGTTCTCCCATATAGCAATGTCTTTTGGAATTGATACCCCAAGTGACAGAGTAAAGTAAGTTGCACACCCTGTCTTCAGGTGCTGACTCCTATTTGCTTGCTTGAGTAAGTCAGGATACAGCTAAAGAGATGTCAAGGAGAGAGGCCTGCTAGTTGCTGTTAGCCTGGCAAATAGCTATTATACTTTGAAGGGTTATCTCCAGTCCAAGGTCTGGCTTCAGTGTGGCAGGGCCTCAAGTTTTAATTTTTGTCCATCTGGACTTGAAGAGACTTAGAGATGCACTCCTTGTTAATCAAACTCTCAAGGATGCTAGTTTTCTAATTATAGTGGGAGATACACCACCTAGCTTGGAAACCAGGTAGATGGCAGCATAAGGAACCATCCTCTTGGCTCAGACCAAAGTTATTAGGTCAGAGAGATGCTTGGCATATATGGAATTAGAATGGGGATTCCTTTTGTGAGCCAACTCTGACTCGGTGGTAGCTGCCTGGAGTGCCTGTGTTTGGGAGCAGCTGGGCCCCTCAGGAAAGAGCTATGATTTCATAGCGATACCTGCTTTAGGCATAGGAGAGGGAGATGGCAACCCAGGGTTTTCCATCCTCTAAGCAGAACAGCGTTAGATGTTTCAGAGACATTTCTGTTAGGCAGAGGTTGGTACAGTGGATTGCTTTTTTTTGCCAACTACGGGGATAATTCTCTTAAAAATTGTGCTGGTTGTTTAATATTAGAACATCTTTATATCTGGAAACATACCCTGCCTTTTTGTAGAGTCCATTTAAGGCCCAACCCTTCTGTTACTCATTATTCTTTAGTATGTTCTCAACTGATTTGCTTCTTTCTTTTGCATTCCAGTCCCAAGAATATTCTTTGGGCTCTTTGATTGGAATTAGCTATTTCACAGGTGTCCTTGGTTACAGTTTACACACCATTTTAAAAGGTCATGTAGTTTGGTATGTGATGTGTTTACTTTGATAAGTTTTCTTGACAATGGGTAGGTAGCTTTTTTGTGACCATAAACTCAAATTCTGGAAGTTACAGTATGTGTGGGGTACCTTCAGAATAGCTGACTGGTAATTGCTAATTGTCAAGTAACTCAGCCAGCTATATGCTCTTCTTGGGCCCCTTCTTAGCTCATCAGTTCAGGTAATAATTATTTATTGAGTAGCTACTGAATGCTGCCTTCTGCATTGTTGAGTATCTCTAGATGTGTTCATAAGTCCATGATATGGCAAGCTGCTTGAGGATAAGGCTTGAATTCTTAGCCTAGAGTAAGTGTAGTGATTCTCTAAACCAGTGATTTTCAAGTGGTATATAACAATTTCTTAGGAGTATATATGCCAATATGGTAGCAGTATATTGGGGAAAATTGTTTTAGGAATACAAACCATGAAAAGTAAAACTTTTGGCTGAGAGGATTTGTAGAGGGTAGTCCATCTGCATGGTGAGGTGTATATATCTGAATCTCTGGGAGAGTGTGTGTGAATTTTTTATGTTTATCAAACAGGAGCATGGATTAAAGGTTGAAATATGCTGTTCTCAACCCTGCAAGGTTAATGATGCTTCCTGTTCATTGACCTAAGGATTTCTATTCATTGGCCTAAGGTTCATGATTAGAGGGAAATAAAGAATGGGAAGAGAATATAGGATTGATGGAGAAGAAGAAGGCAGCGGAATGATACGTAAATTATCTAATGTAACCAGATAATACAAACAATAGACAGAGAAGATAAATGTTAATGGACTGAGTTTTCCCTCAACTTTCGAGGAATAAGTTGGATGCATAAACAGCTTACTCCAAATTTCTGGCATTGTAACCTTGGGCAGATCACTCAACATCTCCACCTTAGTTTCTACATGTGTATACAGGCATATGCCTCACAGAGTTATTGTGCAGATTAAATGAAGAGAGGAGAAGAAAAGCACTTGATACATAGTAGGTGCTCAAATCTTAGTGGAGTTTGAATTGGAACACTACCTTCAGATCTTTGATGGGTCAGCACACATACATACTCAGAACAGCCTACTCCTGCCTTTTATTTTAGTTATTATTCTTTCTCATACCATTTCCTCCATCCACCAATTAGTTTTCTGTCATTTTAAAAAGGCACGTCAATAATTTTCAGATGATAAACACCTCTTATTATAACACTCAGGTATTATCCCTGGTGTTGGAAATACAATAAATCTGCTAGAAGGCCATGACTGTTTATGACAGAAAGTAATAATAAAGAAAAGCTACCAAAGCAATATGCTTTTCAGATAACTTAATTCTACAGCACCTCTCTGGGTGAAGGTCTGTTATTATTCCCATTGATAGATTGGAGAATGGAGGTTCAGAGAGGTGATTTGTCTGGACAGTGGCGTACAGCTGTCGGTGGTAGAATCAGGATTTTAATCTGAATCTACAGCCTGAGTTCTACTCTGCTAAGATGACAGACTCTGCTGAGAGACTTTTATTTTGCTACAGATGATGGCCAGCTATTATTTGAGTAAGCCTAATATTTTGAATTTTTATATATTTTTATACATTTTTCCTTTTTTCTTTCCCTCTATTTAGTCAATTCTTAAATGTCTTTTTAGTGTGAAAACTGAAAGTTGAATTGTCTAGGTGACAGTGTCAAGTTTTTGCTAGCTTTTGGCCTAAGTTTTAAAAATTATACTTAACCCTTTATTTTGTTGCATTGTGGACAGCTACGTATTTTCTTCCAAGAGGATTTTGAAATTAAGTGGGTTGAAAACCTGATTGAAAGTTGTCACACTTCTTGGTAGGGGTAGTGAGATGGGGAGTGGTAGCCAGGATTGTTCGAAGCTGCTATCTTCAGGGCCCTTTGCAGACAGAGCTGCATCTTTCCTGGTGCCTTGAGGTAGATGTGTCCTGAGATACCTCAAGAGATTTAGAACCTCTAAAGAGATATTCTTCCTCTGTATTTGGGCTTACCTGATCAGCTAGAGAAGCTGGTGTGGTGAAAGAGAAATAGCTATTTATTGGGAGATGCACTGATGGTCTGGAAAAAAAACTGATCATTTTGGCACCTATATAGATGTAGGGAGGGAGGAGAAAGCCAACGTTTTTCTACCTTGTGGCCGATTGTGTGATGGTCGTTGGATAGATTATCTCCTTTAATCTTTACAACAACCCTTGGTATTGTTCAGAGATGATGAAACTTAGATCCCAAGAGGTTAAAGTCTTGTCTGAGATGATTACAGCAAGGAAGTGGCAGAACTGCAGTTCAGATGTACTTCTGTCCGTCCAGCTGCAGAGCATAGGCACTTGGTCGTTTTTCACTGGAAAGTTAGCCCAAAGAAGAAAGCCGTTTTCCAGTACAAATTCCCTTTGGCATTAAGTGACTTCTCCTCCAGCCTTAAAACTTGCTAGTCTTGAACATTGTAACTACATTTTGGAGGATAGACCTCAGAGTTAGCATTTCAGGAGAGGGTCTGTCTTCTGAAACTTCTGATGATGACACAGGGAGCTCTTTGGAGCACATCAAGTTATTGGAGGAATACCCCCATATTAGTTTGCTGCCATAACAGAGCCCCATAGACTGGGTGGCTTAAACCATGGAAATTTATTTTCTCACAGTGTTGGAGGATAGAAGTCCAAAATTAAGTTGTCAGCAGCTTTGGTTTCTTCTGAGGGCTCTCTCCTTAGCTTTAGATGGTGCTGTCTTGCTGTGACCTCACATGGTCTGTCTTCTCTGTACAGGCCCCTGGTTCTCTTCCTCTTGTTATAAGGACACCAGTCATACCGGATTAGGGCCTCACCCTAAGGGCCTCATTTTAACTTAGTCACCTCTTTAAAGGCCCAGTTTCCAAATATAGTCACATTTTGAGGCCCTGGGCGTTAGGGCTTCAACACATGAATTTTGGGGGCGCTTTGTGTGGGACACAATTCAACCCATAATAGCCACAGAATCCCAATGTTTTCCATCTTATAAGCATGGACTAATTGTCCTAGTCTAAGGTAATTACCATTTATATAAAATATAAAATCACATGCCCACAATGAAAAAAGTGAGCTCCAGGATAAGGATGATTGATTGTTTACAAAATTTTATGTTAATCATGTCTTAGGTCTCCTTACAACTGATAATAGGTAACAAGGCTTTAAAGTGAAAAACTCTGGAAATAAACTTTTACCTCTATTGAGAAGAGATGGGAGGTAAAGTCCGGAGTTTGAGAATTCCTGCCTAGATCAGCAAGGAAGAGAAAAGGACGCAACCAGATTAAGATTCTGAGCCTATTATCATTTGTGACTTGCCACTTGAAGCTGGGAAGATTAGGCCTCTATTCATAGCCTGTTTTCTAAGCACATGGCATGTTCCTACTTTGCTCTTTGGAATGTTGTGCAGGGGTCCTGATGTAGTCAGATCATGCTTTGCTTCGTGTACATGTTTTAGGTTATTTATTCTCTACTACTTATTTTCTTACTTATTTGAGAAAAAAATGTTTACCTCTCTGCTTGAGCCCTTCAAGCCCAGCAACAACTGAGGTTTTTGCCTTGACATATTTAATAAATTCTGTCTTTTTGCCCCTTCAAGAGTGCCTAAGTTGTAATTATAATTACTATAGTGCCTTTTACCTCTTGTTTTGCTCTTCTCCCACCTCCCCAAATCAAGTCAATTTAGATATTGTTAGCTTCTAGAATTGTAGTCATCTAGATAATATATATATTTTTAAAATTAAATTATTTATTTATTTATTTTTGGCTGCGTTGGGTCTTCGTTGATGTGCGCAGGCTTTCTCTAGTTGAGGTTAGTGGGGGTTACTCTTTGTTGCGTTGTGCAGCCTTCTCATTGCGGTGACTTCTCTTGTTGCGGAGTACAAGGTGAATCAGCAATATATATATATATATATATCCACTCTTGTTTAGATTCTTTTCCCACATAGGCCATTACAGAGTGTTGAGTAGAGTTTCCTGTACTATACGTAGGTCCTTATTAGTTATCTATTTTATATATAGTAGTGTGTATATGTCAATCCCAGTCTCCCGGCAGATGTCTTTTTCGTTAGTGATTTCATGGATTCCTTTCCAGCTTTCCAAGTCTCACACTGCTCCTTTTGAAAACATTTGTCTGATACAGGCAGTTAGGCATCTTTGAGTGTGTCTCATCCTTGAATGCCTAATTTCTTATGAAAATAATATTCTTTATGCTCTGTGTTTATGTCTTTACATGTGTTAATCTCATTTAATCTTCATAGCAACCCTATGGAATAGGAACTATTATCCTCATTTTACAGATGAGGAAACTGAGGCTGAGAGGGATTAAGTAATTTTAAACCCAGATAGACTTGATGCCATAGTCTGTGCTCTTGCCCTTCATGCTTTCTGACCTTTCCTAGGAGTAATTTATTGGGGTACCAGGTGTGTGTGAAGGTTTTTTAATAGGGTAAACATGATCTTTTCCTCTTTTTATTTGGGCATTACCAGTAATTAATATAAGAGTATACCTGGGATTTGGAATCCTATTATATCAGAGATTCAGTGGGGTATCTCTTCAATTCACAGAGCACCAGGGATTAATGATTAATTTCATGTCTATATAAGCATGGTTTAAATATCTTGGCATTGTGTCTGTGACACAGTTGACATTAATACTTGTTCTTTGAACAGTGGGCCACGTTACGAATTGAAAAAGGAGTCTCAAAGGAATCAGTTCTTAAAAACTCAGCTTCTGTTGGTAAGTCTTCCTTTTCATTTTAATGGTTAAAGTATCCCAATTGGGTAGATGTATCTACCCAATGTGAACTTCAAATATGCATCGAGTAGTACATTTTATGGGCCTTGGATTGTTCATAATTCTGTCCTTTATGCAAAATAGAAGCCTTCTGAGTTTTGGATGAGTTTTTACTGTAAAGATGTAATACGTGCTGGTTCATCTATGTGTTCTTATAGGGTATTTCTAAAGGTGTGCATTTAAAGGTGGTTGCCCATGGTAGTTAATGGTCTTAAGAAAAAAAAAAAGGCTAATCGACTACCTGGGGTTAAGTTAAACCTATGTTTGAGGTTTCATTAGCGACTTATTCTAACTTGTGGTTTTCAAAGTATGTTCCTCAAAATATTCTTTCCTGCTAAAAACTAATTAGTAATGCATGAAATAAAAAAAATAACTCCGTTGTGAAATAAGCTTGGGAATCACCCACCACATGCTACACATTCCTTTTGGTGACTAATAATGTATACTAACAAAGGCTCAGAAAAGTCCTGTAGTGAAGAAACTCACTTAATTTTTGTTAGAAGTGAGTTAACACATCAACCGAGCTAAGCAGTCCCTGCTTCTATATGTGTGCTTTGCCTTTGTCCCAATAAACCCTTTCACTTGGTTTAAGAATTTTAAGAATTTTTAAGACGCAGGGTTCAAAGGGGAGTAGAATTCTATGGAAGTGATGGCTGTGAAATTAAGGAGAAATAAACCCTTGATTTAATTAGAAGATTAAGGCTTTATGTGTTTTTCAAAAATAATATAGAAACAATTTTGTGCCCATCTGATTTAGGGTTAAAGATGGTCAAAATGTCAAACACTTCACTAGAAGGAATTTATCTTCTGAAGGCTTGTCTAAGAGGAATTGTAGAAATTATATGCTATAGTGCATTTAGGAAATAAAGAATCTGAGTGAAAACATCTGTGCATTTTTGTGTAATTAGATTGTTATGTTCAAATGATTAAAGCAACTAGTAGAGCTTCATGGTGTCTACTTAAACACCAAAGGGTTAGCACCAATAACATGTTAACCACGACTGGATATTTCTGGCTCTACTTGGTCCTCTTCTTATTGACCTGAGAGATACCTTCTCTCAGGTGTAGCAGATCTACTAAATATTTTTTCTGGGTTCTTTTAAAATGTGTGCTCTTGTGATTTAAGGAGAGGACAAACTTTATTGCTGATTTTTTGTTGTACTTGGTGAGACTTCGGGCTGTCATTGTTCTTGGGTGAAATTCTTTAGGACCCTACAGGTTGGGGTGGTGGTGGCGCATGTCTTGGGCCATGAATTTAAAAGGGCACGAAGTGTTTCAATTTGGTAGGTTAAGAGGATTAAAAAACCACTAGCTGAGTGTTTTTGTAGCGTTGTTTTAATTTTTTTCAGCCTAATGGGAGTGAATATTTCCACTTGTTGGATTTTTTTTTTTTTTAATCATGCATCTGTCTTTTCTATTTTTGGTCTTTGCCTTTATCTTGGTACCTCCAGGAAAGAGTGGAAGTGAGCAGGAGGAGAAAATATATATAATAATGGTTTAGAGTATGGCTAATGCCTACAAAATTTATCATATTTCATTCAGAGTGGCTGCTCTTCCTTTTAGCCTGTGCAGTTGGGAATTGACTATTGCAGTTTCTGAGCATTTGCTACCTGTGAGGTGGACAGGGGATCCCAAGATGATTAAGACATGGCTCCTGTGGGGAGACAGGCATCTGATAAGCCACTGTGATAAATGCTAAAATAGTGGCATAAGCAAAGGATAAGGTGAGCTCTCATTTAGGCTCTGCTGTGTGCTGCTTTCATCTGTATTAATACCACAACTGTGCATGGTATGCACCTCTACTCCCATCCTGACTTACATCCTGCTTGAGTCACCCTGTGGCAGGGTGTGTGCCCTGTTGAAAGTCAGTCTCAGCTGACTCTCAACACCTGTACATTCTGGTGTTTAGAGTCAGCCGAGAGGTAGTATCACAGCCCTAGACAGAGGCAGAGGGTGATGAAACACTGAGCACCTGTGTGCCTGGCTGGTGCAGTCGCCTACCCTCAGAGCATCGTGTCTCTGTATCGCAGCCAACCGAGCACAAGTCAGTGTTGAGCCGGCCAAAGTTTAGGCAAGGGTCACTGGTAGGCCACGGGTCCCAGGGGTGTGGGTGCAGTTTTGAGACGTCTGAATGATATAGTGCTGATGATAGGTTTAGGGAATTGAGAGGGAGAGATGAGCTAAACAGGGACAAGACTTATGTTTGTTTTCTGTACCAGAAAATTCCTTCTTCTGTTCTTTTACTTGGTGAAGCACATTTCTGGAAACAGTTTTCAAATCTCCCTCTCCAGTTAAACCCCTCTTGTGTTGTACTTCTTCTGTGCATTTATTGATTAAGACAACTGAAAGCTGAACCTCGGGAATTATTATCTTTGTGCTTAAATACTTCTTTGCTGTCCTTGGCTGTACTCTACCATGTCTTCTGTTAAAACACTGTCCAGCTCATTGAGCTTCAGATATGATCATGAATAAAAGCTCTTTAAGAAGCTCTATCATTGTACCTTCCTCTTCTAGGTTTAAGGACTTTTCCTTATTGTTAATACAGTGGTCAATATAAATTTTCTCCTCCCTTCAAGTAATTGTGTTATAGGTAAGCATTCAACTTCAGTGGAGAATACAGAGTTACCCTCTACCCTAGTTTTTGTTCCCTGAGAGCTGATGTGCTATAGGTAAAACAAGAAGAGAGAAGGGTATTGGGTCTTTTGCTTTGCCTCAGCTGTACTTTTACCACTCTAGCCATAGAACAAATGCATCTTCTCAGACCCTGGCTTGTGGTCTGATGGAGATTTTAGCAGCTTTCATTTTACTCTGCTGTAACTAGGGCAAGGGACCATTTGACCCTAAGGAGCCACCAGTCTCACTATTTAGGTACCTAATTTCCAGAACTTATGCTGTCAGACTTGAATGAGTCAGTAATTTTAATTGTGATTGAAATGAATGTAATTTATTGTCATTTTCATGACTCAGGATTAATGCCACTGTAATTGCATTATGATACTAGGACATCATAGTGATTAGCGACTAAATGTCGACAGGCCGGAGTTAAGGCCTGCAGGTGCCTGGGGAGTGAGTCCTAAACAAGTAGAGGCTGTGGCTCAGTCCTTCCAGTGTTTTTCCCTGGGGTGTGTTGCTGGATTGACTTGGCATTGTAGGCGGTGGGAAATGCACTTGCTTCCTCAGGTCCTCCACGTTGCCCTGTCCCAGCAAGGATTTAGGGTCACCTGGCCCACCGTTAATTAAGCCACTGGGCTAAGTTTCTCTTCTGCCCAGTATCTCTTGCCCTCAGCCCCCTCCACCTCTTCTTCCCCTCAAACACACACAAAGGACAAAATGCTACTGTGAAGCCTTTGATGTTGTACCTGTCCAGAGAGAATTCAGGCTGCCTAACCATTTCCCTCTACTTTTACATATGGAATTCTTTTGTGAGAATTAACTAACCATGTTGATGCCAATACAATATTGGTTACATCAACATTAAGCAGATCTCTGAACTTCACAGAAAATGTGGGATAATACATTGTAACAGAAATTTGAGGAGTGTCATGTTCTATACTCATTTTGTCTTGGGCGGGCCTTTTTTGATAGTCTGTTTAAATCAGCTAAGTTGATTTCGTACTATTGTCTTGGTGTAAGTTCTCTGAATATAAATCAGTGTCTGCTGTCCTCAAGGATATGGACTATAATGCATTTAATGGGGTTATCTTGCTCATAAAATCCTAGAACGCATCTGACTACTTGCAGAGAGAAAAAGAATCCAGTTATGGGATATGGAAGGATTATAGGTTGAGATTTTTCTTTATCACAGCCAAATGTCTACCTGCTTTTATTAGTCTATGTGCCTGATGGTGACGACGATGATGATGATGATTTTCAAACATAAGCAAAAGTAGAAAAATAGTATAGTGAGACCCATATAGCCAACTTGTTTTTGTTTTTTGTTTGTTTAATTGAAGTACAGTTGATTTACAGTATTGCGTTAATTTCAGGTGTATAGCAAAGTGATTTGGTTATACATGTATATATCTCTATCCTTTTTTGCTTTGATTCTTTTCCACTGTAGGTTATTACACAATACTGAATATAGTTCCCTGTGCTATACAATAGGTCCTTGTTGTTCATCTATTTTGTATATAGTAGTGTGTATATGTTAATCCCATACTCCTAACTTATTCTCCCACCACTCGCTGGCTTCCCCTTCGATGAACCATAAGTTTGTTTTCTATGTCTGTGAGTCTGTTTCTGTTTTGTAAATAAGTTCATTTGTGCTATTTTTTTTAGATTCCACATATAAGTGATGTCATATAATGTTTGTCTTTTTCTGACTTACTTCACTTAGTGTGATAACCCATATAGCCAACTTTTGTCAAGATTTTGCCACACTTGATTCATCTATCACTCCTCAATTTTTGCTAAAGTATTCAGTGCAGATTTGAGATTTCATCTTCTTATACTTTTTTTAATTTTTTTTTTTCGGTACGTGGGCCTCTCACTGTCATGGCCTCTCCCGTTGTGGAGCACAGGCTCAGCGGCCATGGCTCACGGGCCCAGCCACTCCGCGGCATGTGGGATCTTCCCGGACCGGGGCACGAACTCGCGTCCCCTGCATCGGCAGGCAGACTCTCGACCACTGCGCCACCAGGGAAACCCGCATCTTTTTATACATTTTTAAAAAAAGGACTTAAAAAATAACCACAATGCTTTTATCCCCTTTACAGGCTTAATATTTTCTTAATGTCATCTAATACATAGTCCATATATAAATTTCTCTAACAGTTTCAAAATGGTTTGATAACTGATTGTTTGATTTGACATTCAGTCACGGTCCACAAATATGTTTGCTTATTTATTTATTGACACTGCCTTTATTGAATATAAGGAGTACAGTTTCTCTTCTTGGAACAAAAATTACTTGATAGAAGGTGATTCTGAAAAAAATTCAGAAATTCACTAGCATACCATGTATTTTAATCCTCATGTTAATATAGTTCTGCAGAAGGCAAAGGTTTGATTCTTTTTTGTTTGTTTTAAAACGGTAAGATCAGTCATCTGCATTTCTAAGTGCAATATAATGAAAACTTAGTTCAGCGACACTTTGGGGAGCAATTTGGCGATTAGTAGCACTGTAACCCCACAATTCGACTTCTAAGCTACCAGACCTACCCAAACTCTCAGCATGTGTGTGTTAGGAGACGTGTTACAGGTACATACAAATAGTGGCAATGTGGAGATGACCCAGTCACTCCTTAGGAGGAAAATTATGTAAGCTGCTTTATTTGTACTGTACAGCGATCAAAATGAATTAACCGGATTTACATGAAGAAAACAAAATGAACAAACATTGAGAGAGAAGAAATGTATAGTATAATAACATTCATTGAAAATTTAGAACCTTAAACAGATGACTATCTATTTATGTAGATGTATGTAGATAAGTATAAAATACATGTGGAAATGATATCTGCTAGGAGGGAGGAGAATAGGTGCGGAGGTGGGCTTTAACTGTACCTATAATTTTTTTCTTCAAAAATATCTGAAGCGGGGCTTCCCTGGTGGCGCAGTGGTTGAGAATCCGCCTGCTGATGCAGGAGACACAGGTTCGTGCCCCGGTCCGGGAAGGTCCCACGTGCCGCGGAGCGACTAAGCCCGTGAGCCATGGCCGCTAGGCCTGCGCGTTCGGAGCCTGTGCTCCGCAACGGGAGAGGCCACAACAGTGAGAGGCCCGCAAAAAAAAAAAAAAAAAAAAAAATCTGAAGCAGATATGACAATGGAATTTTTTCTTTGTTGAACTCATAAATTTTGGTTAAACTTGTATTTTAAACATAAATATTAAGAAACCCAACCAAATAACATATAAATAAGCCTTCAGCTAGAGTCTGTAGTCTGATAAATGGAACTAGTTTCATATGACTAGAAAACAGGTACCTGTCTCAGGGGTGTGATTGATGCTTACATGCTCCAAAATACATTTCTAGCCAGCATGCCTCATGCCTGGAATAGAAACTTAAACCTGTGGAACAAAGGCGTTGTTAATTGAAATATATTACCTCTTAGAGCTGGGTTTCACAACCTCAGTACTACTGACATTTTGGGCAGAATAATTCTTTGTCACAGGGAGTGGTCCTGTGTGTTGTAAGATGCTTAGCAGTGTCCCGGGTCTCTACTCACTAGATGACAGTAGCACACCCCTAATGTGACAACCAGCAGTGTCTCCAGATATTGCCAACTGTCCCCTGGGGGCAAAATCCTCCTCTTCCCTCCCCCCTCTCTCCTTTGGGAACCACCTCTCTCAGTGAATAATGCATTAATCTATTGGTACCCACTCTCACCGGCATAATTTGTTCTAGCTTTCTAATTAATAGCCCCTTGAAGGAGCAGAACTTGATTTGTACAGTTTTTGATGGCTGGTTTAGGGGAAGATGGAATGCAAGGTAAGGCATGGGACTCACAGGGTTAACAGGGCCACTGGATGGTGGCAGAGGAGGATGTTCCGTAAGGAAAGGTAGAGGTGAGACAAGGGAGTCTTCCTTCAAACTTCATCTCATAATCCGAGGAAAACAGACTGCTTCTTTTGGAGGAAACTTTACTTTAGAGTGGGTTAGAGACTTGCATATGAGTATGTGCTCTCACCTCTGAAAGCAGATGACTTAGCATGTAATTCGGGCCAACAATGAGTAAGCGAGATGGAGTGGTTCTGGCAGGAAAGAGGAAGACAGAATGTCACAGCAGACTAATGCTTTTAACTGCATTGTGAGGGATGGGTGGAAAAAGAGCAATTTAAGTGGTAAGTCACAGAAAGAAAGGCTCCCATGCTAATCAACCAGTTTTTCCAGTGTATTTTAGCCCATAAAACAATACTCTCTACTATTTTTCAGATTGTTTTTTTCTTCATACAGCTGTAACAGAGTGGATGACTTGCCCTGTCCCTATTTTCTGTGAAATTAGTTTTTAAAACAACGTACCTAATATAAGCAGGTTTTAAATCTTTCTGTCTTCAGCAGTAACTAGTTGGGGATCTTGTTGGTGATTTAGCTCTCTTAGTCCCAAATACCTCAGTAGCCTAGAAGAGGGTACCTTCATCTCAGAACTGTGGAGGTTTGAAAAAGCTGGGTGAAAACTAAGACACGAGGATTCTTTGAGAGTGAAAAGATAATAGGATCAGATGATAGGACAGTCAACTCGAGAACACATCCCTTGTTTATTTAGAGTTCTCTTTACTGTTGGGAGGAGCGGACATCTCATCAGGTGCCCATCAAATTCAAAATCCAGCTTGTCGGGCTTCCCTGCTGGCGCACTGGTTGAGAGTCCGCCTGCCGATGCAGGGGACGCGGGTTCGTGCCCCGGTCCGGGAAGATCCCACGTGCCGCGGAGCGGCTGGGCCCGTGAGCCATGGCCGCTGAGCCTGCGCGTCCGGAGCCTGTGCTCCGCAACGGGAGAGGCCACAACAGTGAGAGGCCGCGTACTGAAAAAAAAAAAAAAAATCCAGCTTGTCATTTTAGAAGTGTTCCCAGGGACTTCCCTGGTGGTGCAGTGGTTAAGAATCTGCCTGCCAGTGCAGGGGACATGGGTTTGATCCCTGGTCCGGGAAGATCCCACATGCCGCAGAGCAACTAAGCCCGTGCGCCACAGCTACTGACTCTGAGCTCTAGAGCCCATGAACCACAGCTACTGAGCCCGCACACCACATCTACTGAAGTCCATGCACTTTGAGCCCGTGCTCCGCCACAAGAGAAGCCACCGCAATGAGAGGCCTGTGCACCACAATGAAGAGTAGCCCCTGCTTGCCACAACTAGAGAAAGCCCGCCCTCAGCAACCAAGACCCAACTCAGCCAAAAATAAATAAATAAATAGATAGATAGATAAATAAATAAAAAAGCATTCCCCAAACCAACCTCCCATTCACCATACCGCTTCTGGCCACCCTACCCCACAGAGATAACCCTAATCAAAACTCCAGAGCTTCTCCATTTTGTTTCTGCCTTATAGATAAGAACCTATAAATAATAATAATAACCACTATTTCTTAAACACCAACTCCACTGTGCAAAATTAATTTACATTATTTACATGAGGATAACATCTTGTTAATTCTTATTTTATTGATGAGAAAACTACAGGTGAAGAAGGTCAAGTAACTTGCTTCAGATCACATCGCTAGTCAAAGGTAGCCTGAAAAGGAATTGCAATTTGTCTTTCCTACTCAGAATCTCTTGCCACCACTTCCTACCCTAAACCATGCCTTCCTCACCAGCCCCTCTGGCCAGTGTCTTCTAATTCTCCCTTTGAAGGTTGAGGTAACTCTTCCACAAATGGAATTTCCTCTGCTGAGTGTTGGCTTTGTCACATCCTAGGAAACTCATAACATTTCAATCCTAAATCATCAACAGAAATTTTAAAGAAAACAAATCCATTAAGACTGTCCAGCATTATGATCAAAGATACTGTACATAAATGCCAAACCATAAGGTTGACATTTTAGTTGAATTGATGGTTCATTTGATGATGAAGTTTATGGACTCTTCTGTGTTGTGGGATTTCTTGTTTAATCAGATTACTTATGTCCAAATAAACGAAGTTAATGCGGATGTCAGTCAAGATATGGGTCAACAGTGTATTGAATGAGATGTTAAAATGTTAGCTGTTAAAAAGAAACTCTGCCTGTTATTCTAAATGCCTCTTGGTTTCTCTGCAGTGTTGATTGACAACTGATTGCAATGTCCATACTTCCACCCCATTTATGCTTTAAAATGGATACAAACATATTTAATTCTGTGATGAGTATTTATATCTGGGGCTAAAATCCTCCCATTTTATAATCAGCATTGATTATTTTATAAGTTTCTGGAGAACTATTGGGGTAAATAATGATGAAAAAGGAGGTAGATTTTCTCATCCACCTTTCTCAAGAGACTAAAAGTACATCTCCAGTACTTCTAGCTTAGCACTTTTAGTCTTGATAACTGAGAGACACTAATAGAAAATTACTCATAATACAAAAAAGGCAAATTATTCTATTATAGATATATAAACCATGTCGAAATCAGGAAAATAGAAGCTTTATTTCAGTAAAGCTTTTGATTTTATCTTAATCCCAAATAACAGGGTCAACAAATCCATTCTACCGGTTACCCTTCCCATGACCCTGGCAGACATCACTAATTGATGACGTCTTTGTCACTGAACCAAGATGTGGCCTCAAAAGTCCTCTTTAGCACAAACCTGCAGACAGCTTCTCACTACCAGGTGACCTGGGGTTGGCCTTCCTGATGAAACCTTGTCATACTCCTGATCTGGAGATTAGATGGGGCTTCTCACCCTGCTCATCAGAGGACCACTAACTGAAAGGAAGGGAACCTATTGAGTAATTGGGTTTGGCTTAGATTTGGTTGTAGTGTTTGAGGTTACGTTGATGACTTTGACATCATTGAAGTGCAGTATGGTGGACTGAATGCTCTTATATTAGTCAGGTTTTAAACAGCCTAGGAAACAGGCATAGAGTTTAAAGTAACCTTGATGGTTTTGATGAATGAGCCACCAGAGAGAGGGAGAACATTCAAGATCCTTTACTAGGAGGATGCTCCAAAATGGGGTAAAAAGCCAGGCTTGGTTACATACATGATAGGAACTGGCCCCTTCAGAAAGCCACAGGCAGAGTTTTAGATAAGCAGGCAGTGGAAAGCAGGGCACAGAATCTAGACTGACGCTGCAGTGCATAAAAGAGCCAGCATGCTTAACTACACAGTGATGCGCTGCTTTGTTTTTATTTTTATTTTTTGGTGGTACGCGGGCCTCCCACTGCTGTGGCCTGTCCCATTGCGGAGCACAGGCTCCGGACACGCAGGCTCAGTGGCCATGGCTCACGGGCCCAGCCGCTCCGCGGCACGTGGGATCTTCCCGGACCGGGGCACGAACCCGCGTCCCCTGCATCGGTAGGCGGGCTCTCAACCACTGCGCCACCAGGGAAGCCCTGATGTGCTCCTTTGAATCACTAGCCCTGGTCTTGGCCATGAACAGTGATTCCTGCGTGTCTTCCGTGTGCCTACGTTATATTCGGAACTATGCCCACAAGCAACCCTTAGCCTAGTTAAGGAGATCTCACCAAGATCCAGATATCCATGTGGCCGTTGAGAATCAGGCAGCACTGGTGTTATCGAAGTCCACAAACATATAAATATCATTAATTTGAGGAAGAAACTTAATGAGCGTAGCGTGAAAGGAGATCATTTTGGATAGGGGACATCAGAGAGGGTTTTTTGTGGATGTTTCGTGTTGAACTGGCCATGTGGAGGTGGATTAAGGTTAACTAAGGTGATGGCTTTCTAAACTGTGAAAATGAGGGAATCATTTACGTAGCAGTGAGAGTGAGCTTAGTTTATAGAAGAGACAAAAGATAGAAATAAGATTAGGTTATGAAGGGCCTCAAATGCAAAGCAGTTTAGATGTGATATAAAGGCACAGGTGAGTCCAGGTTTACTGTTTGTATTAAGGGTGGTAAAGAGAAAATTCTGAAGCCCGTATAAAGGGTTGAATGAGATCTGTGAGGGTTGATTACTGAATTTAGAAAAAGAAAAAAAAAATCCTGAGGGATTATACATTTTTCAGGTGGTTAATTATTAGAAGGAGGAAGCCATCCCACTTTTCCTCCATATCCATAAAAGACGGAATAAAAAGATTGGCTTAAATTGAAGTAAAAAAACTGATAGATGTAAGAAAGGACTTCTCGTTAGCAAAAAAGGATCCAAAAACTGGACCAGGCTAGACGGTAGATTACATAGAGATTTTTTGCAAATTGGATAGATAATTGAGAATTTTGGGAGAGGTATAAATTATATAACAAAACTCTTTTCATTTTTTAGCAGTGCCTTTTTGTCTTGGTTGTAACAAATTCCCTATAAATGTTTTAAGTATTTCAGTTTTCAATCTGTCTTTACGTGGTGTTTATCTCTGTAACATCAGTGTCTGCTTGTGGGTCACTGGCTCTATGGGCAGAGAAAGCAAGAAAGCTCTTCATCAGTTCTTTTATTCTGCCAGCAAGTAGCAACAACTCAAGCCCTCTTCACCTTTTCTCCTTTCTTCAAGAGATTTTGTAAAAGCATTTCGCAATTGTCTGTTTTGTTTTTGCTGAAGCACTTGGGGCAGCATAAGTTTTCAAACCAACAGGAAAGTGAGGGACGAGGGCACCAAAGCATGCCTCGTACAGGGAAGGTGGGGAGATCGGGAGCAGATAGTGTGGGTTCTACATTTGTTGAGAATAGGCTCTGGGGCTCAGAGAAAGGAGAGATCCCATTGGACTTGTGATTGGACAATTTTTTTCATGGGTTGGAGTAGGAAGAAGCCAGTGATGTCTGGATGCCCTGGGGGTGAGCAAAACTCTTAGGCAGGGGCCTCCTCCTTGGCATGCCAACCGCAGAACAGTGTGATGGAAAGCTCTACTCTGGACCCCTTCACTCGCTTTTCGAGGTCAGGTGTCTGGTATCTTGGATTCTCTTCCTCAAAAACTCTGTTTCCCCCAAAGCTTGGGCTGGCTAGAGAAGAGCTTCTATACCCTGGAGCCCTAGCCCATTTTCTGAAGGTTCCTCAGGGAGCAGACCCAGTGGACCCCTTATGTCTCCTGTAACTTCTGGGATACCTGGTGAACAAGAGTAAAGAATGAGACACTTTTCTGTTAGGGCTTTCGAGCCTTCTTCCTTTCCAGGTGTTTCTCTCTGGAAACAGGATTTGCCTCTGTGCTTCTCTGGTGTTGAGCACTGGGCAGCCTGCCCCTGCTAATTTCACCTGGGAAATAGAAGTGGACCCTGATGCCTGAGGGTGCAGGGGATGCCATGGACAAACTTTGTGGGTGGATCATTTGGCTGTATTATCTTTGGATACCTGGAAAAATGCATTGTATGCAGAGGACGGCAACTTGGAGGAACATGGCTTCAGGCCTTTACAAAATTGAAGGTACTCTGGAGACAGTGCATATACATAGCAAATGACACCCTTCTTCAAGTTGCAAGAGAAAACAGCATTAAGGGCAATGATTTCGGGTATCCATTTGAAACCAGTGGCATTCTCTTGATTTAAGAGGGGGGAGGGACTTCCCTGGTCATCCATTGCTTAAGACTTTGTGCTCCCAATGCAGGGGGCCTGGGTTCGATCCCTGGGGAACTAGATCCCACATGCCGCAACTAAGAGTCTGCACATCGCAACTAAAAGATCCCGCATGCCGCAACTAAAGATCCCGCACACAGCAATGAAGATCCTGCGTGCCACAACTAAGATCCTGTGCAGCCAAACAAACAAACATACATACATACATACATACATAAATACATAAATAATAAATAGCTAACTAGCAGAGGGGAAGTTGATAATGAATTCCAGAGACCATCCCTTAAAAAAAAGAAGAGAGAGAGAAAATGAGATTAAGATTGGATAGAGAGTACAGACGTTGGCTATGTGTGATTAATTCAAGCATTCACCTGCTTGGTAGACTATGTAAAGTACTCCAAGCCTTTGCAAAGGGTAGGTGTATGTTCTTTTTTCAAAGTGTGGTAAGCTTGTTGTTTATTAAATTGGTATCTGTTAGTGTATCATGCAGATGAATCCTTTCCTCTTTCCTGCTTCTGCAACAGCATTAGCACAACTTTACTTGACTAAATGAACGTCCTCATTTTCAGTGACTCATATGTTCTAAACAGTGAGTTTCCTTGCCAGTCAGTGGTCAACCCACATGACCCTCGACAACAGACATCGTGTGTGATGCCAGCAGGCATTGCGAAATCCCAGCGTGTGACGGTGCCCAGCCTCTGATGTTCATCTCAATGAGCTAATTGCTAATCAGTAGAGAGGCGTGTGTATCAGGGTATGTGTACAAGAGAAAAACAGGCATTTTGTAATCAACAAAAAAGAACTAACATCTTTTTTTTTTTTTTTTTTTTAAGGGAGGGCATTGCCTTGCCATTTCACCCTCACCCTCATAGGACAAGTCGTCCATTGTGTCTTTTAGTGTAAGCCTGATTTAGTTTTAGAAACTTAGAAGTGATGTTTTGTAAGTTTGATGTAACATGGATTTTTTTTCCTGTCTTTGCTGATAAATCAGTTAAAACAACTCCTGCATCATATAATGAATGGGGTTGGTGGTTCATGGGCTCAAGGAAAATGAAAAAGGGGAAAATGGAGGTCTGCTGATGTGAAGAATCTTGAGTAATTTTAGAAAAAGGCGTATCAGGTGGAAGAAATTGTAAGCAAAGGCAGGAGAGTAGGAGAGCCTAAGAGATATTAGGGGCCCAAGAACTGATTTAGTCTGGTTGGAGCTAGGATGAGTGAAGATGAGTTGGAGGTGCAAAGTGTCGAGATTGGATATTTCAATCCTAAGAAGCCTTGAATTCCAGGCCAAGAAATTACTTAATTAAATTCAGGACAAATCTGGTAGCTTTTCGGAAGTGGGGTTAGGAAGAGAGTGGGGAAAGTGGAGAAAGGAAGGTGGTGGATGGAAAGCCATTCTGGAAGGTATTGGGGCCTTGAACCAGAGCCATGGGGCCAGTGCAGAGGTGGAGGGTCTGTGCAGCCATATAAAAATGTGAGCCTTGGGGAAGAAGTCAGGACTATAGATGTACATTTGGGAATTATTTGCATAGGCTGGAAGTTGAAATGATAGACTGAATGAACTCGCTGAGTGAAAGACATGTATAGAGGCTAGAGAAAAAAGGGGAGCAGGAAGAGATAAATGAACCAGATGAGGATCAACCAGGGAAAAGAATAGGAGCAGAGAGAGTGGAAACTCAGAGGAGAGAGAGTTCTAACCTTTATATTTTCTCTCTCCTCATTTCTCTGCCCACTGATACTCTTTTGTGCTATATTTTTCAATAGATATTTTCTATCAACTCTTTTTCAGAAATAAAAACAGTGAATACCTTATCTGTAAACTGCTTTTCTGTGAGTGTCTACACAAGTGAGGTGATGGTGGGGTTATTAGGGACTTCTAAAGCTAACATAGAAATTACGTATTTTAGGGTACAATTTGAAATGCAGGGGTGACACTGGTTTATGTGGAAAGGGATCATAGTACTGTTTCACTTTGTTGCATCTTTGCAGTTCTGCACAGGCTGAGCCATCAGACTGATGGGATTCTGGGAGAGCCAGCAGATGACACACATAGGATATGTGTGTGCAAGTTCTTGTGTAAACATTTTAAATTTGGGTTTACACATATTTAAAAAACTTTCTGGCATAGGTAGTATTTACATTCACATGGTACAAAAATCATAGCAATTTAAAAACATGTGCTTTGGTGAGTGTAGCTTCCAGCTGTTACTTTCTACCTCTATGCCATGTTAGTGTCTTATGGATGTTCCAGTGGTTCTTTATGTGACCTCAAACATGCTATTGTAATGGAAATGTTTGTTACTTTCTTGAGTTGCTAATACCAAAGATGATGTACAGTAAACACTACTCTGAGCCAGTTTTTCACCTATAGCCTATAGTCCTTTCCATATTATTACTTAGAAAGTTTCTTTTTTTTTTAACAGCTACAAGAAATTTCATTACATCAGTGCAAATGGTTTTTTAACCTGTAGTTCTCCACCTTTTGATATCAAAAAACATGTGGCGATTCATACTATTTCTAACATGAATTGCATGTAACATAAATCTGTGACATGAATGGAATTGCTCTGTCAGAGAGCATTTGTAATTTTGATTGATGGCCAAATCACCCTTCATTAATGGTTGTACTATTTGTACTTCCACTAGGGGTGTGTGGAAGTGCCTCTTTCCCCACAGCTTCACCAATGGTGTAAATGTATGTCAAACTTTTGGGTTTGTGCGAGTTTGATAGGTGAGAAGTGGAAACTCATGTTAGTCTTAATTTGCATTTCTTTTATAGAGAGTGTGATTTGGTACATGTTTTATGTTTAAGGGCCATTTGTATTTCTTTTTCTGGAAACTTTTGGCAATTTTTCTTTCTTTTCTTTTGCCCATTTTTCTCTCTCTTGATTTCTGTTTCACTTTGATTTCTGGGACCTTCTCGTATATTAAAGTGATTAATTTTGTCTGTGCTGAGATAAAAATACTGCTTTCAGTTTGCAACTGTATTTTCCCCTTTGCTTATCATACTTCTTACTATGCAGATATTTTCTTCTTTTAATAAATTTATCTATTTATTTATTTTTGGCTGTGTCGGGTCTTCGTTGCTGCGCACGGGCTTTCTCTAGTTGTGACGAGTGGGGGCTACTCTTCGTTGTGGTGTGCGGGCTTCTCGTTGCAGCGGCTTCTCTTGTTGTGGAGCATGGGCACTGGGCGCGCGAGCTTCAGTAGTCGTGGCATGCGGGCTCAGTAGTTGTGGCTCGCAGGCTCTAGAGCACAGGCTCAGTAGTTGTGGCGCACAGGCTTATTTGCTCCACAGCATGTGGGATCTCCTGGGACCAGGGCTCAAACCTGTGTCCCCTGCATTAGCAGGCGGATTCTTAACCACTGAGTCTCCAGGGAAGTCCGATATTTTTCATTTTTATGTAGTCAAATTTACCAATATTTTATTTTTATAGCCTCTGGATTTTTATTCTTTTTAGTAGAAAAATTTTCCCTCTTCTGAGTCTTAAGGGAATTCTCCAGTGTTTTCTTTGACTACTTTTATGGCTTTAAAAAAACAATTTAAATCTTTGATTCATTTATTCTGGTGTATTTGTCCAGATGGCTATCCAGATGTTGCAACACTGTCTATTAAAAAGCCCATCTCTACCCAAATGATTTGTAATTTCCTGAATTCTAGTATAGTTTTGGATCTATTCCTGAACTTACTATTCTGCAATGTTTACTTGTCTTCTCATGTACTGGTACGTTGTTTTAATTATTGACATTTTAATATCTGGCAGGGATCATTGTTCTCATTGCTTTTCCTTACAGAACTGTCTTGTGAATTCTTGCTTATGATCCGTATGATCTTGACATTCAGCTTGTCTATGTTCCAGAGGAAATACAACTATCTATTTTTATTGGCATTGTGGTAAATTTATAAGTTTACTGAGGGTGGTTTGACCTTATCTGTGTTGAGTCTTCTCCAAGAACATTACATCTTTCCATTTGTTTAGGTGTTTCTTTGTACCCTCCAGAGGTGTTTGAAAGTTTTCCTTAGACAGTGTCCATTTCCTCTTAAGTTTATAATTCCAGTAGATCTTATAAATGGAGTCTCTTCTTCCATCATATCTTCTAACTGATTGTTGTTTGTATATTGGAAAGCTTTGATTTTAGTAAGGCAGAAGGATATAAAAAAGTAAGAATTCTACTTATGTAGGTTTCAGATTTCTTTACTTCATTTCTTTCCCTTGTCTAATTGTGCTGGCTGCTACCCCAATACAGCATTGACTAGCAGTGGTGTTAGTTGCCGTTTCTGCTGGGGACAGGCTGTGGTGTCTGCAGCGTCTTCCCTGTAAGCATTAGGTTGGCTTTGCTCTAGTTTTCCATCTTATGGTAAATATTTCTTGATGCTTGTTTTGTAAATCAAGAATGAATGTTGAATTTGTCATGCTTTTCAGCATATTTGGTAATGAGTATTCCCCCCATCCCCTTAGGCATATTATGGTAAATTACATTAATAGCTTAATATTAGAGTCATCTTTGTGTTTATGGACTATACATTGCTAAACATTTAGTCCATAAACATTGTTTATGGACTAAACATAATATGGTGCTGGAAACTGTCTGCCAAAATTGGAGTTAGGATTTTTGCAGTTGATCCTTATATTTGAGATTAGTGTATTACTACCTACTTACTTCCCTCCTTTCCCCTTTACACCCTTTCTTCTCAGATTTAAAGGTTTGGTAGAATTCCTTGTAAAACGGTTTGGGTCTGGGCCAGGTAAAGTTTCCTTACTCCCCACAACATTATTGCGTTTGTGCAGCTGGTTCTCTTTAGAGCAGGGGTTCCCAATCCCCGGGTATGAGGCCCGTTAGGAATTGGGCCGCACAGCAGGAGATGATTGGTGGTCCAGCGAAGCTTCATTTGCCACTCCCCAGCGCTCACATTACCGCCTGAACCGTCCCCCCCCATCGTTTAGGGCATTCATCTCTTGGTGTCAGTATTAGTAATGTTTTCTTGTTTAGAAAGCTATCCATTTTGCCTAGCTTTTTATTACATTCATTTGCATAGGACTTTGTGCAAAGTTGTTTCTTATGATTTTTATACTTTTCTGTTTATGTTATTTCTTCTTCGTAAATTCTTATTTTGTATTATATGTGGACGTTCTCCCCTGTCCTTATTTTGTTTTTCTTACTTGGATTAACTAGTGGGATGTGTAGGTGTTTAAAGGAAACTTTACCCTTTTCATGTTAAAAAAAAAAAGTTGAATGTGACTCTTAAGTGTGCCAACTGGGGAAACATTACTGGGGGGAGGCATGAGTAGTTTCATAATTCTAAAGCTTTTTTAAAAACTAGGCAATCATGATTGAGTAGCTCTTAGGGAACCAAAGGAGATGCTAAGTCAGCATTTATTTTGAGCACATTTCATGTATATCATGGGTCATGATAGTTCCGCTGATTTTGCCCCCTTTTCTTTTTGTGGACCTATTATATGGTACATACGAATCTCATTCTAAAGCAGGGACACTTGTGAAACTTTTATGTAGTGAGGTTTTTTTTTTTCTTCAGTTTGCATGGTATTCGTATTTTTATTTTTCATTCTTACCGATCTCTCTACTTCCAAGAAGAGATAAACTTCAAATCTTAAAACAGCAACCAAAAAATGACCTAGCCAACAGCAACACCTCTTACAAGTATATTGCTAATTTGACAATCAAATAGATAAAATATTATCAATAATAGGTGAAACTAAGAAGAAAGATGTTAATGTGTGTCTGTGAACTCTCAGTGTTCTAATACTTACTGGTAATAACATGTTTCTCTCATTCTAAGTATTTCTTCTTCTAAATCATTTTAGGTTGTAGGGTGAGGGGTTAACATAGATCTGTCGCTCGTAGCAACAAAATGATGTTTTGATTCAGAGGTAGGGACCAATCCAGATTGTGGGGGCCTGAAGCTTATACAATTTGGAGACTCTCTTTAAGAAAAAGAATACACAAAGTTAGGTGTGGGAGCTTGGAAGGGGCCATGCAGGTGAGGAGACTGAAGCTTAACCTTCTCAGTTTTACAGTCAATCTGTCTTTGACTCAGAGACCTTGAACTCAATGTAGAGTCATGGCTGAGGATATAGCAGGTTGTATAGAGGCTGTTTTCTACAAACCTTGGCTGGGTGACAGTCCGGGTTAATGAAGATACAATGGAGGTAAATGACTTTAGAATAAACCCTAACAGTGACAACAATAAAACATCAAGGGTGATTATCCTTTCTAAACCTTGACTAACCTGCAAGATGCCTGGGGCAGCTGCTTCTGCCTCAGAGAGGACTTGGGGAGGAAGGATACCGGCAGGACATCGTTGTGCTGAATCACAAATTGGACAGAACAGCCTCCTTGGGCAACTCGGACCTGGCTGAACTACAAACTGAGGGAGTATTAAATGGACCACTGCCCAGGGGCTGCTTTTTATTGGGCTTATTGTAGGAAGACCTAATGGGGTGTGCTCCAGGCTGTAAAAGATTCCTGCCCCAGATGAAAAAAAAAAAAAAAACAGTGACTTGAGTTCCTGTTTCCTGGGAGGGATGATTAAGTCTAAGTCAGTCAGTGACAAGTGCGTGTCCAGATTAATGACAGATGGAGGCCACTTATAGGTTTTCCCATATCAAAGTTCCATTTCTTTCTTCAAAGGTAGGACAGATACTCAGTAGAAGTGCTACTCAGGGCTTCTCTTTAGCAAGGAAGAACTGGGGCTGATGTGGAGTTGATGGGAAACATCTTACATCTTTGAGGTTTGTCAAAGAGCAACTGTTGGACAGAGTGACATGAAATTTGAAGGTTTAGGATATGAGAGAACATTTGGTTTTGGAGTCACAGACTTGGTTTCAAATCCTGGTTCTATTCCTTTCTCTCCCCATGGCTCCAGGTAAGTTACCCAATCATTCTGAGCCTTAGTTTCCTAGTCTGTAAAATGGGGATAATAGATAATACCTCATAGGATTATGGGGATTACATGAGTGTACATGTCAAGGGTTTAGCACACAGTTTGGCATCAGGAAGCATTCAATAAATGTCAGTTGTCTTTTTAGTTTAGGAAGGAAGACAAAATTATTCGTGGGAAGGGTAGGTATGATTGGCTAGAGCCTCTAATTGGGATTATAGCTAAAAGTTGTGAAGACTCTTAAATGTAACAGTTTTCTTTTTTTAAAATTTATTTATTTATTTATTTATTTATTTTGGCTGCACCGGGTCTTCGTTGCAGCTCATGGGATCTTCACTGCGGCATGCAGACTCTTAGTTGCAGCATGCGGGATGTAGTTCCCTGACCAGGGATTGAACCTGGGCCCCCTGCATTGGGAGCGTGGAGTCTTACCCACTGGACCACCAGGGAAGTCCCTGTAACAGTTTTCTGATTCCCCCCCAAAATTGAGGCATAATTAACATACATTAAACTGTACAAATATCAACTGTTCAACAGATGAATTTTTACATTCTTGTAAACCAATGTGACTACTACCCAGATTCAGCTGAAGAACATATTCATGATCTCAAAGTTCTCTTAGGCCCTGCCTAGTAGGCGTGACTCATCCCTCAGTCCTCATTGTAACCTCTCTTGATTTCCGTCATTATCAATTAGTTTTTCCTATTTTTTTGAAATTCACATAAATGAAATCATATAGAATGGGCTCTTGTGTTTTTTTCAAGCAGCATAATGTTTATGAGATTTCTCCATGTTACATGAATCTGGATTTTTTTTAATTGCTGTGGAGTATTTCTTTATACAAATACATAAAAATTTGTTTACCCATTATTGTGTTGATTGATTTGAGTTATTTTAGTTTTTAGCTGTTAGGAATAAAGCTGCTATGACCATTGTTGTGAACCTGTTTACTTGTTTTTCTTGGGTACATACCTTGAAGTGGAATTGCCAGGTCATAGGGTAAACAAGTGTGTTTAACTGTTGGAAACTGCTAAATGGTATTCCAAAATGGTTGTACACTCTCAGAGCTGTGTCTGCATTCCATAGCCTCTTCAGTGCTTGGTATTTTTGGCCCTTTTAATTATAGCCATTGTGGTGGGTACGTAGTAGTACATATGTCATTTTGGTTTTTAAAAATAGCATTTTTAGTACTTTTCTCTCACTATGTAAAATAATACATATACTTTCTTGAAAAATTAGACATTGCAGATGTATAAGAAAATTAAAAGTTACCCACATAAAATCCTATTACTGAGAAAAGACCTAATATTTTGATATCTTTCCTTATAGTTTTTCCCCCATTCCTATATATTTTAAAAAGTGTAATTATTTTAAATTAGCTGATTTGGGGTTGGACCCTGATGTCTTTACTTTTATAGATTCCAAAGATATTCTAATGTGCAGCCATGCTTGAGAACTACTGAGTTAGTTCAACTCCTTTTTTTCCCTCTCCCATCTGTGTATTGAGTATTTTAGTGCCTGGCCTGGCACTCTCTCTGTAATGACTGAATGAATGAATGAATGAGATTTAGATGAGGAAATTGATTCCCAGCTAAACTGACTTTTCAAATGAGTTTCTTAAACAGATTTTAAAAAAATACAGTATTCAGTTTTAAAAAGTAAAGAGAATAATAGAGTTAATTCCCTTATAGCCATCGCCCAAATTCAACAAGAATTTGCTTTATCTATCCCTTTTTTCAGTTTTTCCTTTGTGGAAGTATTTTATTTAATTAAAGGTTTAATTACAGATGTAGTATGTCAGCAATGTCGAAAATCAGAGAATACAGGTAAGCAATCAGAAACACTGTATTCTCACTTTTTTGTGTGTGTGTGCTGTCATGTATTTTAATGTATAATTGTAGTGACTAATTTTAAAAATTTTATTGGAGTATAGTTGCTTTACAATGTTGTGTTTCTACTGTACAGCAAAGTGAAGCAGCTATACATATACATGTATCCCCTCTTTTTTGGATTTCCTTCCCATTTATGTACCCAGAGAGCACTGAGTAGAGTTCCCTGTGCTGTACAGTAGGTTCTCATTAGTTATCTATTTTATACATAGTATCAATAGTGTTATGTCAGCCCCAATCTCCCAATTCATCTCATACCCCCATCCCCCGTACTCTCACCTTAATGAATGTCCTTTTATGGGAGGTGTTTTTTTTGGTTTTTTTTTTGCGGTATGCGGGCCTCTCACTGCCGTGGCCTCTCCCATTGCGCAGCACAGGCTCCGGACGCGCAGGCTCAGCGGCCATGGCTCACGGGCCCAGCCGCTTCGAGGCCTGTGGGATCTTCCTGGACCCGGGTACGAACCCATGTCCCCTGCATCAGCAGGCGGACTCTCAACCACTGCGCCACCAGGGAAGCCCTTATGGGAGTATTTTAAAACTAGATATTATGTCATTTTACCTCTAAGTACCTTAGTATGCGTCTCAAAAATCGGACTTTTTAAAAACAATCTGGATACCATTATTACACTTAACTAAGTTAATAACAGTAAACTGGATTTTTAAAAAGTTCTTAGGAAGGAGAGCAGTGGTAGTCAGGAACACAAAGGATTCACTGTGAAATAAGCATAGTCAAATCGCCTAATTTATGTGCTGGAAATTGTAACTTGACCAGGGAATTTTTTGCACATGGTGTATCTCAAGCTTATCCTTGCGATGGTAAATTATTTTGAAAAAAGGTGGCAAAAAGTGGACTGGAAACCTGTGCAGTTGGGGGACTGTGTAGTTGATGAGCTCATTAGTGTATTAATATCTGTGATGGTTAATGAACTGGAGAAGAATGACGGACGATAGAGCTCAGTGGTCTGTTCAGTGATCTGTCCTTCGCTGTGGCTTGTTAGAATTGTATCAGGACCTTGAACTATGCCTAAGGGATTGAACCATGTGTCTTATCTCTCCGGAGGCTGGCACTGAATATTTCTGCTCTTTAATCCCAGATGCTCTGATCCACCCCACTCCCCAGCCCCAACCGCATACAGTTAATCTTTTTTTAAAAAATAAATTTATTTACTTATTTTTTGGCTGCGTTGAGTCTTCGTTACTATGCGCTGGCTTTCTCTAGTTGTGGCAAGCGGGGGCTACTCTTTGTTGCAGTGCGCGGGCTTCTAATCGTGGTGGCTTCTCTTGTTGCAGAGCACGGGCTCTAGGTGCACGGGCTTCAGTAGATGTGGCACACAGGCTCAGTAGTTGTGGCTTGTGGGCTCTAGAGCACAGGGTCAGTAGTTGTGGCGCACAGGCTTAGTTGCTCCGCGGCATGTGGGATCTTCTTGGACCAGGGCTCGAACCCATGTCCCCTGCTTTGGCAGGAGGACTGTCAACCACTGCGCCACCAGGGAAGCCCGCATACAATTAATCTTTACAGCTACTTTACCCTGATCTCTTTAATCAGACCAATCACATTTATGGATCAGGAAGGATATTGAGGCATGGGAGGGAAGAATGTAGGCCTGGCTTTCTTGCCAAGAACCGGAGACCCTCAGAGGAGATTCTCATAGCAGAAAAAGGACCTTGCCACCACTAGTTGGAGCTGGGACAGGTAAACTCCTTCCTGCCCAATTGCTTAATAATTATGTAGGGGGATATAGAGTAAACTTTGTTTTTTAAGGGACGTATTTATTTAATACTATTTAGTATTTATTTAATCCTATAATAGGTAAATCATGGAAATAAGGGATTAACAGATATTGTCTCCTTCAATTCTTTTTTTTCTAAAATTGTGGTAAAAACACTTCACGTAAGATCTACCCTCTCAACAAAATTTTAAGTGTACGATACAGTATTGTTAATTATAGGCCATACTGTACAGCAGATCTCAAGTACAATTTTTACAAAATTGAAGCATAATATACATAGACAAGAGTGTAAAATTATAAATGTACAACTTGATGGATTTCCCAAAGTAAATGTACTCATGGATCTCTCATCTAGATCAAGAAATAGAACATTAACAGTGTCCCAGAAAGTGCCCCTAACGCCCCCTCTAAGTCACTACAGGACGAGGAAGTTTTTTGTTTTGTTTTTGTGGATTCCAAGCCAGCTTTAATTTTTAAATTTCCTGTGGAAATAGTGCTAAAGGAGATTTCTATTTCATGGTACTGCTACTATATGATCACGTATATTTTTGGTTAATTAGGCTTATGATTGGATAGGACTCTAGCTCAAACAGACTAATTCAAAGCTTCCATGAGAGAGTGTGTTTTAAACTCTGAGCTTCTGACTTTTGGAACATAGCCTATTGGTAGGTTAAGGATCACCTTCTATACATAAGCCGCTATATCCACTTTTGATCTGTGGTGGACCCTGATTTTCCATAATTGCTGACCTAGAAAGCATACGTTACAACAGCTGGGATATGGAAAAACTAGCGTGATTTATAAATGGGCAGTTATTCCAAGAGTTCACTCAGCTAATTTAGAGTTAATTATATTTGAGATGGTTTTAACTTCAGCCTCCATTTCTTTTAACAGGCCTTTCATAGCTGGTATTATTTATGTACCAGTGACTTGCTCAAGGCAGGTGGCACAGGCAGCTTGTGCAATTCATCTCTTGCATTAGATATAATTGTTCTAATTTTATTTTCATCCCAGCATGAACCTTGTCATGTTGGCCAAAGCACTGGTGTAAGGACAAAGTTCAAATGTTTATGGCTTTCCCTTTCTGAGGTTAACTTGCGAAACAAAAGGGAATATTTTCTAGAATCAGGGTTTTACCAATTTAAGAACTGTGGGTTGCTCTGAAAGATCACGATTAATTTATTAATAATAACGAGGTTTCCTTAATGACAATAAAACCAGTATAGAAACTGTCTGTCCTAGTTAAATCTGATATGTATTTATATCTATATTTTGAAGACTTTTGGTCTCCTTACAAACATTTTTTGGTGTCAAAAGAATTATTTCCTCTTTTTCTAAGGTGTATTTTGATGCCTGATACATAGTGAGTATCCCCCATACGTGGAGTGAATTGAATATTTTTTCCTGTTAGAAGTTCATACTTAGGGTGAATTCAGTCAGTATTTCTGACCCTCCAGTAGTCAATATTCAGGAAGGAAGTAACATTATAAATTCAGTAGTGCTTCTTTTGACATCTAATTTTATAATACCTAATTTCAGATTTTGTGTGCCTTATTAAAGAGCTCTTAAGCTAGTACCTGCTCTCTTACAATATAGAGCTTCATTTTGGGAACAATTGTCAGTTCCATGTAACTTTTTGTTTTTTCTTGGTTATAGCACATGTGTAGCCACCACCTAATTTAATAAGTAAAACTTTACAAAACAAATTCTCCTGTTTATCCCTCCCTGATTCCATTGCCCTGCCAAACCTGAAACTACTACTCTGATTTTGATTATTTTAATGCATATTTTCATACTTCCCCTATACATGTATGTACTTTTTTTTTTTTTTTTTTTGTGGTACGTGGGCCTCTCACTGTTGTGGCCTCTCCCGTTGCGGAGCACAGGCTCTGGACACGCAGGCTCAGCGGCCATGGCTCACGGGCCCAGCCGCTCCACGGCATGTGGGATCTTCCCGGACTGGGGCACGAACCCATGTCCCCTGCATCGGCAGGCGGATTCTCTCAACCACTGTGCCACCAGGGAAGCCCAGTATGTATTCTTAAACAATACATAGTATTTATTGTTTTGCATTATTCAAACTCTATAAAAATATCACATTGCACATATTACTCGGAATTGTTTGTTCCTTCTGATATTTGCGAATTATCTAATTTGGTAAATTTTAGTTAATTTCTTTTAACTGCTGTGTACTTTATACTTCATATATCCATTTTTAAAAATATGAGCTGCCACTTATTTACATATAATTGACATATAACATTATATTAGTTTCAGGTGTACAATATAATGATTCAATATTTGTATATATTTTTTAAAAATTAAATTAAATTAAATTTTTCTTGGCCACGCCATGTGGGTGGCATGTGGGATCTTAGTTCCCCGATCAGGGATCAAACCCGCAGAGTCTTAACCACTGGACCTCCAGGGAAGTCCCGATATTTGTGTATATTGCTGTATATCCACCTATTGAATGAACCTTTGTATTGATTCCACTATTTTGCTGTTATAAACATTGTGGCAAGATGTTCTTATATATACCTGTTTGTGCACAATTTTATAAGAAGCTCTCTAGAATATAAGGAAAAAGTTCTTCCTTAAAGTGGAATACCAAATAATAAATATGGAAGGAATGAAGGAGAGAGAAAATACTATTTTAAAAGACACATAGTACTAATTTATTTGGGGTGAAAGTGTGAGGAGCAGGATATTTCCGTAGTTTCAAAGCATCTCCCTTTTATAGATACTTATAGGTAATAATTACCTACTTATTAATCAAAAAGAGAAAAATAGTAACTTCACAGTGGAGGAACCCTGTAAGCACTGACTACCTTAAACCAACTGGTCAAAATTAAACGTCACAAATCATGGGACAAACTGACATCAGTGCCTCCCCATGTGATGCACTGAGAAGGATACAGCATCACTTACATAGTATTCCTGCCCAAAGTATACAACCTGCATCTAAGCATGAAGAGACATCACGTTAACCCAGATTGAGACATTCTACAAAATAAATGGCTTGTGCTCTTAAGAAATGTCAGTATCTTGAAAAACAAAGAAAGGCTGAGGAAACTTTTCATATAATAGGAGACTACAGAGACGACATGTATTGTACAATCCTGGATTGAATCCTGGACCAGGAAAAAAATGCTGTGAAAGATATTGGTACCATTGTCAGAATTTCAATAAGGTCTGTAGATACTAGTGTTGCAGTAATGTCAACTTTCCTCATTTTGATAATTGTACAGTGGTTATGGGAGTTCCCTGACAGTCCAGCAGTTAGGACTCGGTGCTTTCACTGCCGTGGCCCTGGTTCAATCTCTGGTTGGGGAATTAAGATCCCACAAGCCCTCCGGCAAGGCCAAAAAAAAAAAAAAAGTACTGTGGTTAAATAAGTGAAGCTCCATGTCCTAAGTAAATCTATGCTGAAATATTTGGGGGTAAGGGGCATGACGTCTGCAATTTATTCTCAAGTGGTTCAGAATATAGTATTGTTTTATACATACAGAGATATGACAGTAAAGCAAATGTGACAAAACGTTGGCGGTTCGTGGATCTGGGTAAAGTGGACCATCACTGCAGTTTTTCTGTATATTTGCAATTATTAAACGCAGATCTTCCTGCAGTGTACCTGGAAGTAGAGTTGCTGCGTCTTGGGCTGTGAATATCTTTAAATTTACTAGACAGTGCCAAATTGTTTTCTAGTGTGGTTGTGCTAATTACATTCCCTTGTCCCAGGTCTTTACCGACACTTGATATTATTTAATTAAAAACTTTTATCGGTCTTCATGGGTATGAAATAGCATCTCATTGTGGTTTTTGCATTTCTCTGATTATAGGGAAGCTGAACATGGTTTTAAATGTTTATTTAAAAGTAAGTAAGTCGGGCTTCCCTGGTGGCGCAGTGGTTGAGAATCCGCCTGCCGATGCAGGGGACACGGGTTCGTGCCCCGGTCTGGGAAGATCCCACATGCCGCGGAGCGGCTGGGCCCGTGAGCCATGGCCGCTGAGCCTGCGCGTCCGGAGCCTGTGCTCCGCAAGGGAGAGGCCACAACAGTGAGGCCTGCATACCACAAAAAAAAAAAAAAAAAAAAAAAAAAAAAAAAGTAAGTAAGTCATTAGGCTTACTCTTTTTATGAATTCCTTGCCATATACTTAAGCATTTTTTTAACTGAGTTCTTTGATGTTTTCTTATTAATTTTTTGTATGTTAATATAGTTTGGAAATGAATCCTTTGTCAGTTAGATGCATTGCAGTTACCCACATACTTTTGAAAGAGGCTTAAGGAAAATATAAAATGGAGTTATATTTTACACAGAATAAAGTAGGTCAGAGGGCATAAAAAACATTGCACATCAAATGTGTAGTGGCTAAGGGGTTGGCTTCTGTTTACAGATCTCTTCTCTCCTGGCTCAGTTAAATAATATGAGGCAACTTGAACTTGTATTTTTATCTCTGATCCTTCTGAAAAAGGTTATTTGTTTAGAAGGGCAGTCTCCTGTCTCCAGTGTATTTCATTCAGCGATTTCCCAAGTAACTGTTCATCTCTTCCCTTCCAGACTTAATAAAAAAAGTCTATACATTGCTAAATAATGAAACACTTGCACTGCTAAATATTGGCCAGTACTCAGATTGAGTAACCTGCTCTCAGTGGTACTGCAGTACCTACAGAGCAAGAGGGTAATTCAGTAACAAAACTATTTGGTTCATTTTCTAATACTGAGTAAACCTTTGCAGAGATGAGGAAAGATTAAACCACTTGGAATACGCTACTGAAAAAGATAATCTAATGATCATTCAAGAACTTACTTTAGTGCTCTCACTCTTAAGGTGACTAGGTATTAGCTTTGCATGTGGGCAAAACCAAACAAAACCCACCAAAAAACTCAAAAGTAAAATCAGAAAACTTTAGCCTTTGTGAGGACTTTCCCAGCCCCCTGCCCCCCATTTTATAAAGGAGGACACAAAGTTAGGTGACTTACTGGTTATCCCTGGTCATAGAGCAAGCTGGTGGTTGTCCTAACAGAACTTGACTTTGGATTCCAGATCCTCTTCACTTTCTACTCCAGTGCATTACGCTGCCATTCCTTCAAAAAATGGGTATATTACAGCTCCTCCTACAGATGCACATCCAAGTTCTCCAGAGGGTAGATAACGTAGCTGTCTCCACTTACCTCACTGATTTCCTAGTAAACTGAAAAATGAGAAAATCAAAGGGGGTCTTCTTTCAGGGAACTTAACGTCTTAAGTCTTGACTTTTCTAATTAATGTAAGAAGTAAATTCATTTGTGATACGCCCCATAGGGACAAATGGATAGCCATGTCACTGTGTATATAGCTACTTTCTATTTTGAAGATCTTCTCATCTATTATTTTTATTCAGTGGGTAGAACTGGGTGGCAGTAGTCATTTTTCAATCTACCAAACTTATGCTACTTTAAAGAATCTTTGAATTATTTTCTTTATGGAAAATACAATAACAGTATAAAGAGGAAAGCCTAGTCCTATTGCCCAGAGATAACAATGTTTCCTTCTGGATGTTTTTACTATATATATATATTTCATAGAGTTAAGAGTAAAGCATAGTTTTAGATCCTGACTTTTTTCACTTAACATTATAGTTTTTAATAATGTATATACTATATCTCATTGTCTGGATCTATTTTTTAAAATTAATTAATTAATTAATTTTTGGCTGCGTTGGGTTTTCGTTGCTGCACGCGGGCTTTCTCATTGCGTTGGTTTCTCTTGTTGCGGAGCATGGGCTCTAGGCGTGAGGGCTTCAGTAGTTGTGGCTCGCGGGCTCTAGAGCTTAGGCTCAGTAGTTGTGGTGCTCGGGCTTAGTTGCTCCACGGCATGTGGGATCTTCCCGGACCAGGGCTCGAACCCACGTTCCCTGAATTGGCAGGCAGATTCTTTTTTTTTGTTTTTTAAAAATTTATTTATTTATTTATGGCTGTGTTGAGTATTGGTTTCTGTGCGAGGGCTTTCTCCAGTTGCGGCGAGCGGGGGCCACTCTTCATCGCGATGCGTGGGCCTCTCTTGCGTGGAGCACAGGCTCCAGACGCGCAGGCTCAGTAACTGTGGCTCCCGGGCCCAGTCACTCCGCGGCATGTGGGATCCTCCCAGACCAGGGCTCGAACCCGTGTCCCCTGCATTGGCAGGCAGACTCTCAACCACTGTGCCACCAGGGAAGTCCCTGTCTGGATCTATTATAATGAAAATGCTACAGTGAACACTCTTGCCTGCGTTTCTGATTATTTTCTTATGACAGATTCCTAGAACTGGAATTATTGAATCATCAGCAAAACTGTTTTTAGTTTCTTCATGCCAAACAGATTTTGACAAAATTGCTCCTAGTTCCACACTTGTACAAATTGAGTATGAGAGTACCTGTGTCATTTCTGTCTTTGAACTTTATCATTAAACAAACATGTTGCTGATTTGATCATGCAAATAGGCCACTCTGTCTGATTCACGTTTCTTTGACTACTAGTAAAAAGGCTTTGAAATATTTATTAACTATCTTTTTTCTACGAATTCAGTTCATGAACTTTGCTTACTTTTTTGCAGGAGCCTATGTTTTTCTTATTAAATAATTTTTACATATTGAAAACATCAAACTTTTGTTATTTGTGGTAAATATCTTTTGCCATTTTGCCTGCTTTCTGGCTTTATAGTTTTTATCTGGGGAAAACATAAATCTTTGTTTCTACACAGTCTAGATTTATACTTGGGGAGAGTTTGTTTCTGTGAGTTCTTTTGCTAATGATTCATAAGGAGAAGGTGCAAGCAAAAGGGTTATTGAGGACCAAATTCCTCTGTAATGAATTGAAATCATTGGGTAGAAGCCGTTTCATGCAGACTCAGGGATTTTTACCTCTTTTCCCACTTCAGTTGCTTGTCTTTTATTTCTGAAATCTGCTTCATATTACCCATTAGATTTATTTATTTGTCTTCTGCACAGTTAAAGTAGCATCTTTGATCACTTGTTCTTCTGTTCTATGGCATTTTCTCATGTCCTGATGCTTTCTTTTAAGGTATTATCCAAAGAGATGAGTCACCCATGGAAAAAGGGCTGTCTGGTCTGCGAGGAAGGGACTTTGAGCTGTCTGACGTGTTTTATTTCTCCAAGAAGGGATTGGAAGCCATTGTGGAAGACGAAGTGACCCAGAGGTTCTCCTCAGAGGAGCTAGTGTCATGGAATCTTCTCACAAGGACCAATGTAAATTTCCAGTACATCAGTCCGAAGCTCACCATGGTGTGGGTACTGGGCGTCATAGTGCGCTACTGTGTCCTACTACCTCTGAGGTATGTCTCCTGCCCAGTAACTTGATGGTACAATCGGTTCAGCTTTCTTTTTTTAAAAAATATATTAATTTTATTTATTTATTTTTGGCCTCATTGGGTCTTCGTTGCTGCGTATGGGCTTTCTCTAGTTGCAGCTCTTCGTTGCGGTGCTCAGGCTTCTCCCTGTGGCAGCCTCTCTCGTTGCAGAGCACGGACTCTAGGCACGTGGGCCTCAGTTGTTGTGGCTCGCGGGCTCTAGAGTGCAGGCCCAGCAGTCGTCGCGCACGGGCTTTGTTGCTCGGCGGCATGTGGGATCTTCCCAGACCAGGGCCCGAACCCGTGTCCCCTGAACTGGCAGGCAGACTCTTAGCCACTGTACCACCAGGGAAGCCCGACTCAGCTTTCTTTTTAAATCGTGTATGTAATGGCCACACAAGAGTAGTAATGATACTAACCCACCCCTTCCCATTTAGAAAACACCAGTAAACGTGACCTCCACAAAAACATATTATTTATTCTCTCACGTTTTTCCCAAATGAAAGTGTGTATTCAGAATCCAGTATATGTTAACTGCATCCATGTTGCTCTTTCAGTCATGGAAAATTTGAGGATGGATAGAAAAGGGAAGTTAGAAAAAAGAAGAGAGTATTTACAGTTTCACATTCACCAGAGTGTCATCCAAACTGTGACTGCCTCTCTTTGCTGGTCTGTAGCCATTCATAGCTGCACAGGAGAAAAAAAAATTCCTCAGAGTGGTTACCACATGGGAGAGAGATATTTGGAAGGGTGAATTTGTTCCACCTAGTTCCATTTTGATCATTCACTTTTCTTATTAAAAGTTCACCAGTTGGGCCCCGTTTTGGTTCTGAGTTTGTGTGCTGCCTCATGAGGAAGTAGCCTCAAAGCCCAGTTTACTGGAGCCACAGTGTGGACTGTGAGTTGAAGGAGAGACACTAGGCAGTGGGGTGAAGTGGTTATGGTCTGTTTAGCATGGTGATGGCAGGTAGTAGCACGGGTGCCAGGCATGATATTTCTGTCGATTGATTGTCTTGCTTCATTTCCCTGGAGATGGCCTTGGTGTGCTCTCGATACAGCTTTCCAGGCAGTTGCTTCCAGCTGACTAAAATTGGCACATGAGTTGAAACCTCTTTACCATCCCTAGGGTGGCCTATCCTTGCCTCATTCAGATTTATTATGCGGGAAGAGATTGCTTAAGTGTAGGCAAAGGCACATATTTCTAAGAAGCTCTTTCTCTTTTCTTGTGCTCATGTTGCCACTGTGTAGATGTTGGGGTATGTCTTTGGGGAATCATTTCAGCTGTGATAGCAAAGTGAAATTAGGACACACTTGCTTGAACATTAAGCCAGTGTTCCCGAAGTGGGGTTCATGCACTCTGGGGATGCACAAGATTATCCGTTGTTGTGTTTGAGAAATGTTTCAGCTTTTATTTATTAGAAGTTTCTAGACTAGGGCTTCCCTGGTGGCGCAGTGGTTGAGAACCCGCCTGCCGATGCGGGGGACATGGGTTCGTGCCCCGGTCCGGGAAGATCCCACATGCTGTGGCTGGGCTTGTGAGCCAGGGTCGCTGAGCCAGCGCGTCCGGAGCCTGCGCTCCCCAACGGGAGGACCACAACAGTGAGAAGCCCGCGTATCGCAAAAAAAAAAAAAAAAAAAGAAGTTTCTAGTCTATTTATAATCAGTGCTTCCATTGATTTTATTTTTATTCTTATAAAGAAATGGAATTTCAGTAAAGTTGAATATATAGACGAGCTCGTACATCTTCACTTGGTCCATGGGTCAGGCACCGTATCCAAGGCAACCTGAAGAAAGAATGAGGATTTTACAACCCAGAGTACTTGAGATGCTCTCATATGTTGGTTAGCTTTCACTTGCTGGGGGTGCCCACCAAATAGTGATATGATTCTATTATCTAGTTTAAGTTAATGCTCATAAAATAGATACGTGACATAAAAGATTCTTGCAAAGAAACCACAGATTTAGGATAATCCAGTAGTATAAGCATCCAAGAACAAGAAGAAAATGGCAGAACTTTGGCTTCTACTCTTAGTACATACTCTTCATGGGAAAGAATTGCTTTGTAAATGCTTTTTAAAAGAAGCGGTTGCTACAAAATTGAGCATTTAAAAAACAGATTGTGCTAAAATTGTGTTGATGGTTGAATAACTGTGAATGTGGCAAAAACTATTGAATTGCCACTTTAAGTGGTGAATTGTATGACGTGTGAATTGTATCTCAGTAAAGCTCTTCAGCAACACAGATTGTGGCAGAAAACTTGTGTCATCTGTGAGAACTCTCATGTTGGCGCCCTGAGACTGGAAAACAGAATTTTCTGTTAATTTAGCAAATAAAAATGTTCAATAGTTTTGAACCCAGTTGTTAAACATGTTAAAATATATAACCTCTTCTGATTTAATGTGTAGGAACAAGTGATTCTCATTAGGACAAGATGACACAACATTATTTTAAAACATTTGTGTAATCGATGGATGAGATTAAACAGTCATTTAGTTATTGCATTAGTGACTGACATGGAAATATGGCATCCGAAGAAAAACTGAATCGGACCTTCAAATTGCTGTGTCAAAAGGTGTTAAACCAAGACTTTAACAAGGTTTAACAACTTAACAAGGTCTTTATAAGGAAGCCCCATTTATTTTGGAAGGTATAAAATCTCAGCTTTTTCTTTTTGAGTAATTCTGTTTACATTGCTAAACATGACTATTTCATTTTTGAAAGTAAAAGCACTTTTCAAAAATGAGAAAGTGTCTGTGGAAATGACAGGTATTGTCTGTCACCTTGTTTACTAACTTCTGAGCTACCTAGAACCGCACAAGGGAACCACACTTAGATTTGCATGGAAGGATTCCTACATGGTGATATAACTTGGTGCTCTTATTATGAAAGAGCCTTTAAGTAAAACTTTCTCGTCATTTGCTATAAATTGTAAATTTCTTTGAGAAAAATTTGAATTGTGCCCTTTTGCCCCCATCATTAAAAAGCATAGAAAAACAAGTTATTTTCAGACCTTTGCAAGGTATTTTCCTTTTACAACCTCACCATGCCACACCAAAGTATCTCGAACAAAGTAAGTTAACTACTTCCAACCTGAAATGACTCCTTTATACAGCGTAAAACTCTTTTCTAAGAAGTTAATATGTGTATATTTAAAAAATTTTAAAAAAATACTTCAGAAAAGCAGAACAGCAAGACTTTTATTCTCTTCACTAGCCCGCTTAACCCTTTGATGATTGCATAGATTGAACGTGGCAGTTTTGTGAACAAATTTCCAGGCCTGCTATATGCCTCTATAGACTGGTTATGTGCTTGCTGTTATTTTGAAAATGGTATCATACTCTACACATTATTTAGAAGTTTGCTCTTTTTTTTTCTCAAAATGTACAAAGAACCATTCTTCCATGTCAGAATCTATAGATTTGCCCAATTCTTTGAATGGCTGCATCATATTGCATAGCTAGATGCTCCTCAAGTTATTTACAATTTAATTTTTTATGAACTTTATATTCCTTCCCTTTTCCCCCTACTGTTCAACTAGGTTTTGCATTACTGTTTCTTTTCTTTTTTCAGGGTTACCTTGGCTTTCATTGGGATCAGTTTTTTGGTTATAGGAACTACACTGGTTGGACAGCTGCCAGAAAGCAGGTGAAATGTTTCCTTCCTCCCAGACATTAATAGGATTGTCCATCTTCTTAGCTGTATCCACAAAGAGAATATTTGTGTGATTCCTATGAACTGCGTCAAATTTATGGCCTCAGCATGCGTATTAAAATGCTGCTCACTTCATCTTCATAGTCTTTATTTGATTTCCCATGATGCTTACATTTAAACTGACAGAAGTTGCTTTTCAAAAGGGGAAGTGAAGAGAAGGAAGCAAATGGACTGAGGGACTCAAGGAAAGCAAGAGAGTCTTGTAGTATTGTCCAGCTCATGAGGCTGAGACCAAAGAAGCTTCAGCTTATCTTGGGCAGGAATTTTATCATGCTAGTGCTTGGTCAGGATTTATCATTGGTCAGGGTGGAAGCTATTTTCCATTAGAGTTTTGTCCTAAATACCTCAGCGAGACAGTGAGAATTGAAATGTATGCTGCTGTCAAGGAGTACATTGAAGCTTTTATTGTATTGTTTCTTAGGAGTGCCCAGAGCTGCACAATAAAATGTTTTCTCTTTCCTTCAGCCTCAAAAACCGGCTGAGTGAACTGGTCCACCTGACTTGCTGCAGGATCTGTGTTCGGGCCCTCTCTGGTACCATTCATTATCATAACAAGTGAGTGTTGGCTGGCTTCCTGCCAGCCTTTCTCTAGGTAAATCAGCTTGTGATTGACAGTAGTAGGTGGAAAGAAGCAGGTGAAATAAGAGTATTTCCAGTGTGTTCACCCCTCCTGCTTAGAGCATCACAGACATAACAGTGCACAAAAACACTTTTCAAGGTTGTGAAGAACCTAGGGCCAGGACAGGAATAAAGATGCAGACATAGGGAATGGACTTGAGGACACGAGGAGGGGGAAGGGTAAGCTGGCACGTAGTGAGAGAGTGCTATGGACGTATATACACTACCGAATGTAAAATAGATAGCTATTGGGAAGCAGCCGCATAGCACAGGGAGATTAGTGCTTTGTGACCACCTAGAGGGGTGGGATAGGGAGGGTGGGAGGGAGATGACAGAGGGAGGAGATACGGGGAAGTATGTATACGTATAGCTGATTCACTTTGTTATACAGCAGAAACTAACACATCACTGTAAAGCAATTATACTCCAATAAAGATGTTTAAAAAACAAACAAAAAAAACCCTTACTTTTCAAAAGCAATCCGTTTGCAGAGGGAACATAATAATAAACATGTAATGACCTTAATAAATAGGCATTTATGCTGTGCAGGCCAGGCCTGTACTTCTCATAGGTGATCCCTTTGAGAAGGTGCTATGTTATCCTGTTTTACGGGGTGAAGAAATGGAAGCTCTGGGTTTGGTTGTCTAGGGTCACGTGGCTAGTAAATGGGAGAGTCAGGTTTTAAACTGGTTCCATGTAAAAAATTTTAAATGGTGAAGGTGACAGGCCTGCAGAATGGTGGAGAGAGGGCTAGACTTGGGAATCCTGAGTCTGGTTTCTAGTCTCAGCTCTGCCACTTCTAAAATCCCACAGCTGAGCCTTAAAACAGAACCCAGCATTCTGCTTACCTCACCCCTCATCAGAGAGGAGAAAGGTAGTAAGTGAAGTTATTAGCTACATGGAGGTCATTTTGATTGTTTTTGAATTACTTTTCTGGAAACTAAATTTTATTTTTTTATATTTAATATCATTATTTTAAAAGTTATAGGACAAGTGTCTTTTTTTTACTGACAGGATCTTTCTAAAAAAATTTTAAAATTTTTATACAACTTTTAAAAGTTACTTGCCACTTACAGTCATTATAAAATATGGGCCATATTCCCTGTGTTGTACAGCACATCCTTGAGCCTGTCTTACACCCAGTAGTTTGCACCTCCCACTCTCCACCCCTGTGATGCCCCTGCCATACACACTTTTAACCACTCGTTTTCTCTCTATATCTGTGTGACTGGATGTCTGTGTCTTTTTTGTAGAAGGGAAACATTTCATCTTCTGGCTTTACCATGTGTTACCAACATAAAAGTCCCCTTAAATTTCTAAAATTACAGGATTTGTGATTGGGCTGTGAGTTTTGGGGTGAGGATTAGAAGAAAATGTTTTGGTAAAAGTGTGATTAGAGGAAACATCTTCTACAGAAGAGGAGCTTTAATTATATAGGAGTTCACAACTTATTGTAGAATTGCTTCTAATTTTAAGGAAAACATACTAAAGTTGTAATGCATTTGGTTCCCTTTCTTCTCTGTATGGGTCCAAAGAAAACCACTTTGCTTCATTAGTGTGAAATACCATTTGAACTTTAGGACAGAGGTTGACACACTAAACTATGGGCTTGTAGGCGACATGTGGCCTGCCATCTGATTTTTGTAAATAAAGTTTTATTGGAACACAGCCATGCTCATTCATTTATGTATTATCTGTGGCGGCCTTTGTAACAAAATAGCAGAGTCCAGGAATTTTGACAGGGATTGGCTGGCTTGCAAAGCCTAAAGTATTTACTCTCTGGCCTGCGATAAGAAGAGTTTGCCAACCTCTGTTTTAGGGGGATAGGAAGGAGGAAACTACAGTGAATTTAGTCTGGATCATCCTGAAGCCACTGAAAGTGATACTTATGAAGATTGAAATAATGTGAAAATACTTATGGTAAAATAAGTAAAACTTACATATACAAAGTTTATTAAAGTTATGGAATCTTTGTAATTCAGTCTAATGTTTTAAAATTAGTTTTTCATCATAAAAGGACAATATGATCATTATAGAAAAGTGATATAAATATATGTAAAGGGAAAATCATGGGCCCCTCTTCCTATACTCTTACCCCCCTCCCATCATACTGCCTGGAGACAACCTTTTTTTTTTTTTTTTTTTTTGTGGTATGCGGGCCTCACTGTTGTGGCCTCTCCCGTTGCGGAGCACAGGCTCCGGACGCGCAGGCTCAGCGGCCATGGCTCACGGGCCCAGCCGCTCCGCGGCATGTGGGATCTTCCCGGATCGGGGCACGAACCCGTGTCCCCTGTATCGGCAGGCGGATTCTCAACCACTGCGCCACCAGGGAAGCCCGACAACCTTTTTAAGATGAGCCCGTATACTTTGAAACTTTATTTTTTTAGTGTACTTTTAAAAGCAAAATAGCATGAATTTCTACATGCTGTTCTGCAAAATAGTGGCCATTTTTCAAGATTTAGTATTAACCATTGTTTGTAATTGCAGGCAGTACAGACCCCAGAAGGGAGGCATTTGTGTTGCCAACCATACTTCACCGATAGATGTTTTGATCTTGACAACGGATGGATGCTATGCTATGGTAAGAACAACGCGTTGATATTTCAAGTAATTGCATGTGTTGTGGATTCTTCAAACTTTTGTTTTATTTTGGCACAAATTAGAAAGTTAGTTTTATATTAGAAAGTGACGGGGTTATACTATGTAAGTATATAAGTTCTCAGTATTAATATAGTTACACGAGGAATATATAGTGCAAGAAAAAGAAGGAAAACAGCCATTATATTTAAGGTAGTAAGAAATTAATGAAATGTAGACATACTTGAGCATGATTGGACTTTATAAAGTTGATTCCATCTTGCTTGTAAAATCCCTGCAATGTTTAATAAGCAATAAAAACGTAAAAAAAAAAAAAATCCCTGCAATGTTTAATGACACTTTGAGATGTTAAAGTCTTCCTCCTTAGAGCTGTACAAATCCCTTACCAGCCAATTAGTTCTGTCTCCCTTCAGGGAGTCATATGCAATTAAAGAAAAAAAACCTGTCCCTTTAATGAAGATCAAGCAAGGAAGGTAGATATATATACCACATTGCCTTTCTCAGTTCTTGCCTACAGCCGCAAAAGAAAAGAAAAGAAAAAAACCCCACCAACAAACCACAAAGCCCACAGTAAAAATCAGACACCTCAAAAGACCTTTTTGTGGCATTTCTGGCATGTTTTCAATTCAAAGGGTGTTTTCTGTGACCTTGAAGAACTTGTCAAGATTTCCTCCCTCTCTTTTATGTATATGTCAAGTAAAATTTGGAGGATCACTAAAGATAATTCTTTCTGGCTCGTGGTAAATATGCCCTAAGCTGGCGTGTGAATAGAATAATGGGAGAGGAATCCTGGGGAATCCTCTTTTCATATCTCATGGTGGTGGCTTGGGCTTCAGAGAGAACAGATGGATTTTATTTCACGTGTCAGCTCCAGTGACTGATAGTCATGGTCTGGTGTGCTTTCCTGGGAAGGCATTTGAAGGGAGCCATTATTTAATTAATTAATTTATTTATTTTGAGGTATAGTTGATGTACAGTATTATATGAGTTTCAGGTGTACAACATAGTGATTCACAATTTTTAAACGTTATATTCCATTTATAGTTATTATAAAATATTGGCTGTATTCCCTGTGCTGTACAACGTATCTTTGTAGCTTATTTATTTTCTGCATAGTAGTTTGTACCTCTGAGTCCCCTCCTCCTATGACTGATAGTCATGGTCTGGTGTGCTTTCCTGGAAAGGAAGGCATATGAAGGGAGCTATTGTTGATTTAAGTGTCTGCTGCAGATAGGCAAGTAGGGAGTGCTGGCATGTGTGTTGGTAGCTGACAATCTGTGGCTTATACAGTCATTGAGGGGGGTTTGAAGACCTTTGTAAAAGCTCCTAGCTCACTGCCAGATATTTAATCTGTCTAAGATACAAGTTCAGTTATATAACTCTTGGGCAACCACATTTTAACACGTTATTAAATTTCTCTAAGTTGTGGAGCTCTTTCTGAATTTAAGGAAGCTTTAGCCACCACTCTGGAAAGACTTAATGGGAATTGGTAGTTCTTAACCTTTTTTAGGTTAGCAATCAGTTAGTATTTATGTATCCTTTTTTTTAGAAAAACAACAGCATACATTTGCATCATACAAACAAAATTTTGTGTATAATTTCAAGATGTTTATGGATCCCAGAAAGCCCATCCAGAGACACCAGAAAGCCCATCCAGAAACCCTCATGTTAACAATCCTGAGTAGACCCCACCCAGTTCTGGGTATATATAATAATTCCTTGCATTTATGTGGACAAGCACTTTCACATCCATTGTGTTTGACCTTCCCTATAATCCAAAGGGGTTAGGGCTGAGATGTTGTAGTTGAGAAAGCAGAGGTTCAGGCGTCTTAACCAACTTGCCTAATCATGATTTTGTGTTTCTGATACAATATTCATTCCCTGTCCTGGTCAACAAAGAGTTGAGTATAACTCATTTGTGACTGAGGGCCTCAGAATTTTGTTATTATTTTCCATCCTTCTTGATCATATATAAGTGCAATTACAGGTGCAGTATACAATTGTAAAATTTACAATATTAGCCAAGGCTTAGAAAAGCATAGAACCTGTGAACTTTCTGATGGGTTGAGTGATAGAAACCAAAAGCCAGTTGGATTTCTTTATTATTTTAGTTTTAATTTTTTAATTGTAATTGAGTACAATATTATATTAGTTTCAGGCATACAACATAGTGATTCAACACATACACATTATGAATTGATCACCACTATAAGTTTAGTAACCATCTGCCACCATATAAAGTTATTGCAACATTATTGACTATATTCTCTATGCTGTACATTACATACCATTACTTATTTATTTTCTAATTGAAAGTTTGTACCTCTTAATCCTCTTCAACTATTTTGTCCCACCCCCCCCCGCCCCCCCCCCCCCCCCCCCCCCCCCCCCCCCCCGTCTCCATCCTTTCTAAGCCAACCAGATTTAAATCAGAGGCAACAGAGGACAGAAGTGGGAGGAACTGTACAACTAACATCCAGAGGTTGTATTTGTCCTCTTTTGGCTAAATATAAACTATACATCAAGATCTCTTCTTAGTGCCTTTTCAGAGTTTTTTTTTTTTCTTCCTAAACAAAGCTCTCTACTTTTAAAAAAAATCTAGAAATATTTTCTAACTTAGAGAGAAACTGTAATAAGAAGAATGTTGCATGGAACATCCATATGCCCTTTATCCACATTTACCTGTTGGTAACATTTTGCGCCATTTGCTTTATTATTTACATGCTCATGTGCTGCTTTCTCTCTCTCTGTGTAAAAATGTGTGTAAAATGTTTCTATTTTTAATATGTTTATATGTCATATTTATGTGTAATACTAATATAATATTGGAAATATGAGTCTGTAACAATTCATTCAATTCATCATGTTCTTTCTTAGTTTTCTGCAACCTATATTTGTATCTCCCTTTTCTTCACAGTGAATACCCTTTTTCCCAACAATATCAACATGTTTACTCATTTTCTCAATCCTGTAATACCTCTAAAATTGCTTCAGAATTGCTTCACCTTTTTTACTACAAAAAGAAAAATACGTTGTAAAAAGAATTCAGGGTATTTTGCATTTCTTGGTACCCCACCCAAGATGAAGCAGATGTGGTCAAATACTATTTTTATAAATTTCTTAGATATTTTTTTCCTCCCCCTTCCTTCAGTGTTCTTTTATTCATTTGAAATACAGTTGGGTTCATTTGTTTAAATTTGCTTTCACTTTGCTAGTTGCATCCTTATTGATTTATTTTTTAAATTTGTGAGATATTAATATGCTTTGAAATGTCAAAACTAGACAAAAACTACTCATAGAAGTCACTCCACCCATGTCCATTCTACCCCATTCCCTCCTAGCCTTGTAAGTTTCCAACTACATTGGTTTTGCGTATGTTTTCTTTTTGTAGAGATAAACAAATACATGTGTATACTTCCCCTTCCATCTAACACAAAAGGTGGCATACTTTATTTGCTCTTTTGCAATTGCTTTTTTCACTTAACGCTATCTCCTAGAAATCACTCCTTATCAGTCATAGAGATCAACCTTATTCTTCTCCTAGCTGCATAGTACTCCATTGTGTGCATGTACCATGGTTTATTCATCTAAGTTCTTATGTTTGGACATTTAGGTATTTTCCAATATGTTGCAATTACAAATAATGCAGTTATAACTTTGTGCATATATATTTCCATTTTGTTGGAGCTGTATCTTCAGGGTAAATTCCTAGAACTGGAATTATTGAGTTGAAGGATAAATGTATATGTAGTTTTGATAAATTTGCCAAATTTCCTGCTATGGGTGTTGTAATCTCCTCATCCCAAGCAATGTATGAGAGTGCCTGTTTCCCACAGCCTTGGCTCAGAGCACATTGTCAAGCTTTTGAATCTTTGTTGATTTGATGGGTCAGAAATTGTATTTCAGTGTAGTTTTGTTTTTTTAAAAAAATATTTATTTATTCTTTTGGTAGTGCCGGGTCTTAGTTGCAGCAGGTGGGCTCCTTAGTTGTGGCATGCGAACTCTTGGTTGAGGCATGCATGTGGGATCTAGTTCCCTGACCAGGAATCGAACCCGGGCCCCCTGCATTGGGAGCGTGAAGTCTTAACCACTGCACCACCAGGGAAGTCCCTCAGTGTAGTTTAAATTTGTATTTCCCTTATCTTGACTGAGATGAAAGACCTCTACTTTTTAAAGCTAGAGTAAAGCTAGTATAGCAACATAGCTTAAAATTCAAAGGCGCTACTAAAGAATACTTTGTGCTTATATTTGGCCAGTCATGTCCTTTGAACAGACTAAGAACTTCAATCAGTAGAAGAAGACCAATCTTTTCTCTGAGTGGGGAATAGGAACTTACTGGTACTAAAAAGAAAAAAAGGCTTTCTTTGGACAGCTATGCCTTTGCATTTTCCCCTTTTTCTCATGGTTCTTCTAGGTTGGCCAGGTTCATGGTGGATTGATGGGAATTATTCAGAGAGCTATGGTCAAGGCTTGTCCACATGTCTGGTTTGAACGCTCAGAAATGAAGGACCGACACCTGGTTACTAAGAGGTAAGAAGCATCATTACACAGTACCCATTGGGGTAGCATAAAATCTTTCAAGCCTTGGTCTTCCTGCCAAAGAAGGCAGAGCAGTACTAAAGGTTAAAACTGAAACATATGGAGCTCTCTTTGTGGTTGACCTTTTCTGGTGAATCACCTGTCTTAGCTAGATTTAAAAATTTTTGAATTCTGTAGTCATAGTGGGATAGATGATGAGATTAGAAGGCCCATACATTTACATTGCCATGACTTAGATATAGTACAGTCACTGAATTTTTAAAGTTGAAAATTACTACCTTGAAGGTAAATAATTGGTAACCGTTGGCTGAATAAATAGATGGTGGATTAAGTGTTTGCTGAATGACTGTTATCACTTAAATCCATGTAGAGACAGACAGAGCTAATGCTATTTATGGAACAGGAGAAGGAACTTCTGGGGCTTGGGGTACAGTTGCTTACCAGAAACCTTTGTTTGGAAACAGCTTTTTACCTGAGGCCTTTAACTGAAGGCACTCTGATCATTGCTGTAAAGATGAAGGTGGGCCATGCTTTTAAAAGTAAAATGGGAAAGTACCTGTTGAAATCTCTTTAAGGTTAGGAAACTGTTCCCCATCTTGAGATTACTGAGGAGCAGTATATACTCTGGCCGCTGTAATCTCTCTATCTCAGCTTTACCAGCCTTTACACTTTTTTTAGAAAGGGACCAACTTGAGTTTATTTTCTTTACTTGTATCTTATTTCTTTCCTCCTTATTGCTTTACAAGTATATCTGTGTTAGTAGAGAGTGAAGAATACCAAAGAGGATTCCCACCTCTCTCTTTTTTATGGTATAATTTTGATCCTTTATTTTTCTTCACAGACTAAGAGAACATATTGCTGATAAGAAAAAATTACCCATATTAATCTTTCCTGAAGGTAAGAAGGGACAGTGCTTATTACCAAGCTATAGTTGATAACAAGTACCAAAAATATATGAGGAATTGGATTGTTCTAGAATTGGCATTCTTAGTTCAGATCTATGCTGTCCTATAGGGATGGGACAGCCTCTGAGGTAGTAATTCCCTGCTTGCTTTTGAGATTTGATGGAAGTTCTGGTACCTTTTTGACCTTAGAAGTTTTTTCTGGGTAATGAACTTAGAAAGGTATTGTCCATAACTTCTTTAAAGTCCTTATTTTAAGATGTGCTGAAATTGTCACCTATAGTGAGGAAATTGTATCTTTAGAGTAGCCAATAATAAAGTAAAAGTTCGTTATTAAACCTGCTTAGAACTGTCGAATTACTACTACTTAGGCAGGAATTGATTTGTAAAATGATAATAAAATAAATGTAATTTTTTTATTTTTAAAAAAAATCTGTAATTTGTTATGACTTGAATATTTTAAATTATTTTATATCAAAATGATTCCTTTTAAAAGTGACTGCTTTAAAAAATATTCACCCTCTACTCCCATTTCCTTATAGGAACTTGCATCAACAATACTTCAGTCATGATGTTTAAAAAGGGAAGCTTTGAAATTGGAGGAACCATATATCCAGTTGCAATTAAGGTAAAACACCCTCACCCCCCCAAAAGAGGACAGTGACTTGGTAATATTTTGATATAATTTCAAACTTAAAATTTGCAAGAATAAGGAATACTTGTGGACTCTTTACTCAGATTGACCAATTATTTACAGTTGCCCCATTTGCTTGATCACTTTTTCTCTCTATTGAGATATGTATATAGATATGTGGGGTGGTACTGTGTGCCATGCCAGTGTCTGAGTACTGAGGACACCATGATAAGCAAAACAGATACTGTTCCTCCTTTCACCCACCTTCCAGTTAAGTGGGGAGACAGATATTTAAGAGTCATGTCAATAACCCTCCTGTATCAGTGCTCTCTGGCTCTAGTGAGGGAAGTTATATGGCCTGGTTTTCTCTTTGGGTTTTTTTTGTTTGTTTTTAAAATTTTTAATGGAGTGCAATTTCTTTAATTGTTCTTTTAATTTTTATTGGAGTATAGTTGATTTACAATGTTGTGTTAGTTTCAGGTATATAGCAAAGTGAATCAGTTATACAAATACACATATCCACTCTTTTTTAGATTCCTTTCCCATATAGGTCATTACAGAGTATTGAGTAGAGTTCCCGGTGCTATACAGAGGGTCCTTATTAGTTATCTCTTTTATATACAATAGTGCATACGTGTCAACCCCAATCTTCCAATTTCTCTCTCCCCCTCTTACCCCCTGGTAACCATAAATTTGTTTTCTACATCTGGTTTGCTCCTTGGATCCTTTCTGTCAAGTGAAGTAGCTTCTCTTTTTTGGGGGGTCTGATAGAGATGTTTGGCTTATCATCCATTGACATGGATATGAGAAACTGCCTCTTAATTCCTAACTGGAATACATATTCTTTTCTCTTTTCTCAGTATAATCCTCAGTTTGGTGATGCATTTTGGAACAGTAGTAAATACAACATGGTGAGCTACTTGCTTCGAGTGATGACCAGCTGGGCCATTGTCTGTGATGTGTGGTACATGCCCCCCATGACCAGAGAGGTATGCCATAGATAACAGCTGGTCTTTGGTGCTTTATCTAGTCAGATAAAGGCAAGAAAACCTTTACCTGAAAACCTGGGTGTCTCCCTTCCTCATATTAGCTACAGTTGGACTTTCTGCTTTCTCAGCATTAGTCATTAAAACGTATATATACCTAGCTCTCTTCAAAATCAAGCTGGTTTTATATTCAGAGACTCTTTTCCATAATAGTTTTTATAATTGCTGTCGGTTTCTTGAACCTACAGATATTGTGGAGTTTTATATCTTGAATAAGGCTAATATAGAGCATAATAAACATATATACACGTGATAAAAATATTAAACAGTACAGCACTGCGTTTTCTTAATAGAACAAATGATATTTGCTATGACTCAGAATAGAGCATATTTGAGCTAAAATATGAATCTTATACTTTAAAACAAATCTAAATGATTGTGAGACATTTGAAAGCATTATTTGAAAAGTCTGTCTTAAGGAAGTACTTGTGATTGTTTTTTTCCAGGAAGGAGAAGATGCAGTCCAGTTTGCTAACCGGGTTAAGTCTGCTATTGCCATACAAGGAGGGTTGACTGAGCTTCCTTGGTAAGAAATTTTTCAGAAGTACTACCACTTTTTTTAAATTAAAAAATCTCAATTTTAATAATGTCATTTATTATGCTTGTTAGCTGGAGCCACTGACAGTGGCTTATACAGCATAATGATGGCTTAACTAAGATAGAATTTCATCTCCCATATGTAAACATAGGCAGTCTAGACTGCTATAACAGCTCATTCTGTATTGGTCTACCATCCTCAGTGTGCTTCTACTTTATGGTCCAAGATGGCTGCTCCACCTCTACCCAGTGAGTACAGCAAAATAGCTAGCAGGGAAGAACTAAAACAAGGACACATTCATGTCTTTAAGAGCACAGGCTGGAAGTTGGACAAGCCACTTCCACTTGTATCCGTTTGAACTGACACCTTGCTGCAGAGGAATCTGGGAAATGTAGTCTTCGTTCTGCATGGCCACGTGTCAAGCTAAAATTTAGGGTTCTTTCACTGAAGAAGAAAGTGAGAATGGATTTGGAGGAATGGACCCTGGGAGGCAAGGGGCAACTTACAGACTTGTTCGTATTTAACTCCAGCTATAACTGTATTAAAGAAAACTTAAAAACTTGACAGGAAATAAGCAAAATATTTTAGGTATGGATATCTATGGCTTCAGTTTATAGTTTCTTTGTAGGTGGGAGTATTAGTCTGCTCAGGCTTCCATAACAAGCTACTGTAGACAGGGTGGCTTAAACAACAGAAATTTATTTTGTCACAGTTCTGAAGGCTGGAAGTTCTCTGTTGTGTCTTTTTTAAAAAGTCAATTCATTTATTTATTTTTGGCTGCGTTGGGTCTTCATTGCTGCATGTGGGCTTTTCTCTTTAGTTGCAGCGAGCAGGGGCTGCTCTTCATTGTGGTGGCTTCTCTTGTTGCGGAGCACGGGTTCTAGGCGTGTGGGCTTCAGTTGTTGTGGCTCGCGGGCTCTAGAGTGCAGGCTCAGTAGTTGTGGCACATGGGCTTAGTTGCTCTGCGGCATGTGGGATCCTCCCGGACCAGGGCTCAAACCCATGTCCCCTGCATTAGCAGGCAGATTCTTAACCACTGTGCCACCAGGGAAGCCCTGGTGTGTCTTCTTATAAGGGTACTATTCCCATCTTGAGGGCCCAACCCTGATGACTTCATCTAAACCTAATTAGCTCCCAAAGGCCCCATCTCCAAATGCCATATTATTGGGAGTTAGGGCTTCAGTACATGAATATTGGGGGACACACAAACATTTAGTTTGTATCAGTGAGGGTTATAATAGGAGATTGATTCTTACACACACACAGACATAGGATTTACACACTGGCACAAAATAGTTCATACTTCAAGTCCTGTAAGTGTAATAAAGTCCCTGCTGTCTTTGCAGTGTTTTGAACACACTTGACATGAAAAGTTCATTGGAGGCAATTTTGGCAATGTTGTAGGAGCAGGATGTGTCTCATCAAGTCAGGCTGTCAGCCAGGCAACCAAAGCCTTCTGAACCTGCAGAGGAACTCAGGACTATTTAGGGATTAAGCCTCTGGAAGAAGGACTGGCTAGATTCTTATATACCCTTTAATGCAAGGGTGGGGAATGTCTCTAAAATATTTTATCCATTCACATACCTTGAATACAACTAATTTCACCTAGGAAAGCCTGTCTCTAGCATCTGTCATGCTAATGAACAAACTACTAATTTCTACAGTGAAAACCCATTTCTAAAATTCATTATGCTAATTAACAAAGCTTGGGAGGTTGATGGGAGATCAAGATAGCTGAAACCTTATAGTGGCACCTCTGGAGGGTGGCCTTCTGATTAAATGCCTAGTTGACCACACCGGGAGTATGAGTTCTTGATTTTGGGCAACTCACTTTAGGGCCCTAAAGTCAAGACTAGGGTTAAGACAGGTTAAGACTAATATTTGTATTACACTCTCTAAACTGGAATATGTGAAACTAAATTGCAGACATCCTACCATCATGAAATGACAGGCCTTACCAATGTCCTAGTTTACAGATGTCCTAGTGACCCATGTTCATATGTGTAACGGGCTTCCTCTTCCTTGTTCATTGTTTTCTATTCTTTATCCTCCTTCCTCTTACCTGACATCCCAGGCCCACTGCTGCCCTGAAGCCTTTATGAAAAGCTTAGAGCTTTGGATCTATAGCCTCAGATACCAAGGAAAGGAAGAAAGCCTTGGGAAACAAAAATAGCCTAAGGGAGTTAGCTCCAGGACAGACTCCCAGTCAGATTGGCTTGAACAAAATGGCACAAATGATCCTCAGAGTTTTAAATTTTCCTTTTATCAGGCCATCTGCAGTTTTATTATAAAAAGTTACTTTTAATTACCTGGCCTCTTTAAAAAGAAAATAGGCTCACTACCTTTCCAGATGTGTTTGTCATTTGGATATAAATTAACATGTCTAGATTTTTTTTCCCCCCTAGATTAAATGAGAACTTAATTGTGTCACTTTAAAGTGGCTTTTATATATGGCTGCTGCCCTCCTGAAGAACTAAGATCTGCTGTCATTGCAAAGGGGAATTGGGTAAAACTTTAAAGTCTCTAGGGGTGGCAAGTCACAGCTGGGGTGCTCAGAGCAGTGTGCGGTTTACTGGAATTCTTGGGAGGGAGAACTGTGTAAAAATAGTGTCAGGATGCTCAAGCACAAATGTTGCTGACTGTGAATTTTTATCTGTTTTGGCCTCGACCTCAGGAAAGGAGGAATGGCCTTTCTTCTGTCTCTCCCTCCCTTCCCTAGTTCTTACTATTCAGAATTCACATAAATGCTCTGAATAGTTAGAGGCAGCTCATGTGGATAAAAGAGGCTCTTGTGGACAATTCTGGAGACCTAACGACAACTTATAACGTTATTTCATGGAAATTTCCTACAACTGACCCCCTGGAAGATTTATGGACCGAAGTCTCTTTTTAAGTTGAGGACCTCCGGTGTGCCGTGTCTTAGTTTTTAATTTAGAGGCCAGGACATGGCAGTTGTTTCAGGCAGCCGTCTGTTTGTAGGTCAAGTTCTGTCTTCATGACTGAGTTCACTGGTTAACCTATGATCCATTCATCATCATTAGAGAGCACTTGGTAAACATTCATGCTTAGCTGGGTTAAAATTCAACAGGCAGAGTATAAAGTAAGCAAGTTCTTGGTCCATGCTCTCCTAGGAGTTAAAAATCTAAAACATGAGATTAGGAGAGAGAGAGCGGCCCTGACAGTCCAGTCCCCTTCCAGCTCTTCCAGCTCGTTGCTTCTTTGGGTTATCCAAAGAAGGAAAGGCACACAGAATACTTATAACCCAGGCAGGTCTGTTTTCTCCACCCTGGAGAGAGTTCAAAGTTTCACAGGCTTTGAATTAAGGAATGCTGCTTACATAGGAACTATTATTGGTTTGAATGCAGTTTATGTTTTTGTTGCTTGTTTTATTTTGAGTCTGTTTTGGAATACTTGAAATATACTGGTTTGAATCAAAACATGACTTGTTAGACATGGGATTAGATTTGAATAATGATGAACCCATTTCTCTTTAAGGAATTTACCCACACATACTCAGTATCCTCACCATTTCTTGTGTGTTTATTTAAAATTTTCCATATGGCCTTCTAGTAAGGTATAGGTCGATTTAGATGAAAAATACCTAGTACTTTCCTTTCCTTGGGGAAAAAGATAGGTAAACAATCCTAGGTTTTTTTTTTTTTTTTTAATTAATTTATTTATTTATTTATGGCTGTGTTGGGTCTTCGTTTCTGTGCGAGGGCTTTCTCTAGTTGTGGCAAGTGGCCACTCTTCATCGTGGTACGTGGGCCTCTCACTGTCGCGGCCTCTCCCGTTGCGGAGCACAGGCTCCGAACGGTCAGGCTCAGAGGCCATGGCTCATGGGCCCAGCCGCTCCGCGGCATGTGGGATCTTCCCAGACCGGGGCACGAACCCGTGTCCCCTGCATCGGCAGGCAGACTCTCAACCACTGAGCCACCAGGGAAGCCCAACAATCCTAGTTTTAATACAATATCCAAATATTGAATATAGCAGCCCTAACTTCTAAAAAGAAACTGAGCGGAGAGATTGTTTTATTTTAATCAAACATCAGAGAGATGGTTCCTGCCTTAAAGTAACACAGCTGTGGCTGAGTGGCAGAGCAGAGATTGAAATCTGGTTCCTTCTGCTTCCAAATCCAGTGTTGTTTTGCCTAATCGCTGACCAGCTGCTAAATGTCATGGCACCGTGCAGCATGTATTAATAGGTAACCCTTTTAAATCACTGCTGGGAGTATCTTTTATTTATTTGTCTTTCTGTTCTCAGGGATGGAGGGCTGAAGAGAGCCAAGGTGAAGGACACCTTTAAGGAACAGCAGCAGAAGAATTACAGCAAGATGATTGTGGGCAATGGATCTCTCAACTCGGAATTAGACTGAATGCCACCAAGGCTTTCCAGAACTAGTCCTTAGAAATGGAATGTGGTGGAGTATTGTTTGCGGGGGGGAGGGCGTGTTGTTTTGTTTTACCGTTTTTGTTTTTTATTGTTAATCTTTTCTACCGAGTGATTGTGTCTACCTCTTTACGCCAGAGGCAGAACCCACGGTGCCCTTTTTGGCTTTTGTTGTTGTTATAGCATGAGCCTCATGAACTGTAAGGTAGTTTACTGAGTTTGAACAGATTCTCTTTTGTAAAATGATTATGTCATTGTAGGTTGAATGAAATATTTGTACAGGAAAACGTGCTTCTAAAACACTGTGGGAACCCATTGTGTTTGGAACTCGTTGATATGGTAATTCTCAAGAAAATACCCCAAACTTTGTTCATGATTAGCTTTCTCACGCTCTTTCCTCCCACTCGCTTTAATCACTGAAACAGGGGTTACACACCAGTTTGAGTTACTATCATGGTTTTGTTCTACTACAAGGTTGAAAAGGAAAATGGAAGACAGTATTTAGGAGGAAGGACAGCTTTGTGGCCACTTGATCTGAAAGTTGAAAGGAAATTAAATATTTTTTACTAGCGTGTTAGAAGAGGCATCCTGTTTGGTGAGCTTTACCAAAGGAAAGTGAGTCCACGTGACTATGTGTGCACACTTATGTGCAGGCAACTTGCAAATAAACATATGTTAGCCAGCAACTAGTGATAAAGTTTTTAGTTTTCCCATTTGTTTACTAAAGGTACATACCTAAGGCCTCTCCCATCTACTGATTTGTTTGATCTTGTAACCAAACACATTTCAGATAGGAGGAGCCTTTGACAAAACCACAGATCACACTGAGTGTCTTCAGCTGGTGTGGGGGTGGGTAGGAGTGAGTGAAATGTGTGCCACTTCCTTCCCCCTCCACCCCTTTGTCCTTTATTTCAGAACTTTCCCAGTTCCTTAAACAGGAAAATAAATGGTAAAATTACCTTTTGGAAACTGAGCCTTAAAGTTTTTAAAGGGGAAAATAAGTGTTTCCCGACTCCGCAGCATAAGCAGTGTTGATAGCAATATAGTGCAGTCAGAGTGTTATTCCTCTTCTGGTAGCCATGTACAAAATGTGACACTGTCTTACGGTGAATATAAATAAATTCTATATTTCTAAACATCTGTTGCATTATTTTCCCTGCACCTCTATCCTCTTACCCTCTTCTGATTTTGAGTAAGTTAAATTCTTTCTCATTACAAACAAGGATTGTTTGTTTTTCATTTCAATTACAGATTTTCTGGGACTGGAACATCTGGGAAATGAGAAACATGAACCGCTGGTTTTGGTGTGTTTTTTCTTTTTTTTTTAGCCTAGTTGTCTGGACTCTGACCCTTGGATTCCGTTCTTTTGCAGGTGAACTCAGGCAACTCTCTCTTAACTGACTCTAGGTAGGCCTGCCCCAGCGCTATCAGTATGTATTCTTCTTATCAAGCTATAGGGGTTTGATCCCAAGGGAAGATTTGCGAACAGGTAACCATCTTGGTCAGCTACCCTTCTCTTCTCACTTCCTCCCATCTTTTCCCTTTGTTCTTGCTTTAACCTTTGCCCCCACCCAAAACAAACAAACAAACAAACAAAAACTCTCCTGAGGGTGAACTTGACCGAAAATCAGCAAATCCAAATATGTATGTTAGGGTGACTCTGTCTTATTTTTTTTTTTCTCAGAAGATTTCCTTTTCCTTTTTCCTTTTCATATTCAATATAGCTTGAATTAATAAATCCATTTTATTAATTGGGTCAGTTCTCAGAAAAGCTGATAGAACAACTAATAGCTGTTTTGTTTGGACACTGATAATATTTATCTTTCCAAGGGCACTGTGAAAGTAATAATGCTGTCATGTATTCACTAGAAAATCTAATGCTATTTTAATCAGAACCTTCTTGTAGGTCTTTGACTTACACAACTAGTTTTCAGGTTGTTTCAGGAATTACAATGTTACTGAAAACATGTTTTTAGAAAGCAAATACTGCTCAGATTTAGCTTATGCTCCCTAGAACTCCTTCTTTGGACTTGCCTTCCCTAATATTATTTTATACCCACTTTAGAAATATTGTGCCCGAAATATTGTGTGTATTCCTGAGTCTTCTGTAACTGTATTGGGATATCAAGGGTAGGCAGGATTTGGTAGAAAAATCCCATTAGATAAGAACTTTCATCTAACCCTGTACAGATTCATTCACTGAGCCTTGAGGTTACCTTTTTTTAGTCCTACCCTTTGTCTTGGTGACATTTATAGACATCAAGTTTCAGGAATGCCAAGGGTTTCTGAAATGTCCTGGCACATTCTGGGACTGGAAGAGCAGCCATGTCTGAATCAGCAAATACACTCAGAGCGTTGGGGGAATAGTCCCGGATCACAGCCTGGGACAAAGAACAGTGGCAAGGAAAGTTTTCTTGTATAAGCAGAATTTCCAAGGCCAACTCAACTTTGTCTTAGTGATTTGCCATTATCCCCTCGGTGCACATGCTGCGTTTTGGTTGTTCTATTGATACCTGCAAATATATGATAAGGGCTATTGGTTTCTCGTGACTACAGAAAATTTACTGGGGTCATGAGGGCTGCCTCTTGATCGGAGTTGCTCTCAGTCGTTGTTTCTGAAATACGGTACTTTCTTAAAAGTGGTACTGCAGATCTAACCTGCTTCTTGCTGGGTCTGAGTAGCTTGTGCTGGGAGGCTGGCGGGCAGGATGGGATCTGGGATTGGTACTGAAAACTAGGGGCCCTATAAGGAACTTGACAAAAGCTATATGCTTACTTTTGTTTTTTTAAACACTGGTTTCTAGCTAATTGATGCTACTGGTGTTTGATGCTTTTTTGGAGTAATGGTTAGGATGAGATAAAGAGTCATAAAGACATTTTCTAATTGTGGCTTTAGCACTCATCAGCTTTTCAGCCTTTGACAACTTCTCTGATTCTCACTTGTCTTCTTTCTATTTATTGGGAAATTCTAGAACACACACAAGTGTATATGAAGATGTGCAGGTACACTTTAAGGGCAGTGATAAAAATAGATACCTGCATGCTTGTTACCAGGCCAATAAGTAGAACATGACTGGATCCTGGAAGGTATGAAAAATCACAAACTATTATTCCATTTTCAGTCAATGGACAGTACGGTTCCTTTTAGCTTATTGTAAATATGCTTGCATATCTCTTTTTAGGCATGCTCAAGAGTTTCCCTAGTTGTTTGTATAGTAGGAATTAAGGCTGCTCCAGGACAATCTTTTTGGACAATCTTATGATTGTACCATTTCACTAATTCTTCAGTTCTAATCTACTGTTCTGTCCCATCATTGAGTCTTTAATTTCAGTTTTTATATATCTCATTTCTATGAGTCATATTTGATTCTTTTTTATTTTTTTCCTAAATTGAAGTACAGTTGATTTACAGTGTGTTAGTTTCAGGTGTATAGCAAAGTGATTCACTTATTCATATATTGGGTTGGCCATAACATCTTACAGAAAAACCCAAATGAACTTTTTGGCCAACCCAGTATAGCTATATACATATAGATAGCTATCTATTTCAGATTCTTTTCCATTATAGGTTATTATAAGATATTGAATATAGTTCCCTGAGTATTTGATTCTTTTTCAAAAGTGCTTACTCTTCAATAAGTTTTGAAGCATCCTACGTGTATTGATTTTATATGTTTTTCCTACTATTCCAAAGTCTTTGATTTTTTGTGAGTCTGAGTCTTTTTATCCCCCTGTGGCTTCTCATTAATGGAGTCATTTCTTTGTGTGGTTAGAGAATTTTTTTTTTTTTTTTTTTGCGGTATGCGGGCCTCTCACTGTTGTGGCCTCTCCCGTTGCAGAGCACAGGCTCCGGATGCGCAGGCCTAGCGGCCATGCCTCACAGGCTTCGTTGCTCCGCGGCATGTGGGATCTTCCCGGACCAGGGCACGAACCCGTGTCTCCTGCATCGGCAGGCGGATTCTCAACCACTGCGCCACCAGGGAAGCCCGAGAATTTTTATGATGATGTCATCTTTGGAATTTTATCTGCCTTCAGGCCTTTAGATCAGGGATCAGCAACCTACAGCCCATAGGCTAAATCCTGTGCTCTGCCTGTTTCTGTAAGATTTTATTGAAGACAGCCACACTTATTTGTTCACTCACTGCCTGTGTTTGCTTCTGTGCTACAGCAGCAGAGTTAAATAGTTGCAACAGTGACTGGATGGCCCACAAAGCCTAAACTATTTACCCTCTGGCCCTTCACCTGGAATAGTTTGCCTACCCCTGCTTCTAGGGCACAGTCAATCCAGGACCACTTTAAACTAACTTATTGGCTTGAGGTTTATTGAACCATGTAAATAGTGCGAATTTAGCCTGTAAACCCAAATGAGGCCATCTGCGTGGTTTTGAATTCTCTGCATAATGTTTTTGAGATTCATCCATGTTGTTATGTTTATAAGTAGTTTTTTCCTTTTAATTGGCAAGTAGTTTTAAATCCTTAGGGGGAATTATTTTTCCCTTTCACTTAGCACTAAGGTTTGACACAGACAATTTATCAGGCTGGCATCTGGGAGTGAGGGATGGGTGATTTCTAGTTTCTTCTTACTTAAAGGGTGTAGCCCTTTGAGATCCCACCCTTCAGGGAAGGGTTTCTAGTTAGACTTCCCACCTTGGGCTGGCCTTCAACTTTGTCTCTTGTCCCTTAGGTCCTTGATGTTCTGGAAGCCACTGCTGAAGTTTGCTTGGCTCAGCCAACACCGTCAGGGTGAAAGCCAACAGCTGGCCTCTCTGCTCTGCTTATCTACTGGGATAACCTATCTTCCTTCAGTCTTTGGCTTGAGTAGTCATAACCTTCTTGCTAGTTAATGGAAGCCATCAAAATAATTTTCTTTTGTCATATAGAAAGAGGATGGGTACATGTTGGTAGAAATAAAAGTTCTAGAAAGCAACAACTTTCAAAAAATATATAGATTCTCTGAGTCATTATTTTAGTATAAAGAGCAAAAATACTTCTTTAGAATTATAACGTAATTTGAAAATTAAATACTCTGCTGAAGCCTTTTTGTAAGATGAAGCGATATACAGGAAGATATGGACCAACACAGGGAAAGTTATGAGGTTTTTAGCATCCATACTGCTAAAACCTAACAGCATGAAGGCAGCTGAAAGCAGGTGCAGTGGTATTTTCTGCATTTTTGGGTGACTGGCAAGTTCTCTGACTGCCCATGTTACAACCTGGGCTGAGGTCCCATCAAAGCCTTTGATGGCTCTTCATGGGAGTCAAAAATCCCCCTTATGGGTGCCCCCTACTGTTGTAGGAAGCATATGGCAGTTCTGGTTACTTGGCCTCTTGGCTCTATGTCTGGAAAAGATGCCCAAGATAGCTTTGAAAATAGAATATTTATACTTTGTCTTGGTGAACTAAAATATTTTGAATCCCTTTGAGCTCTAAGCTATGATTAGGGTGTGAGATGCCTGCAAGACTGGGACCAAAGAGTCAGTCTCTTTGCAAGGTGAAATATGATACTCACTACCATTAAAAATAAGTGAATTTAATTTTTTTTGAGTAGGGTTGAAAATTGTATCCCTTGACTTAAGTTCTTGCCAATTGTAAAAATCAACTGGGAACCAAAGCCTTCTTGGGAAAGCATTCACATTACTGTTTCTCAAGCTTTATAAAGTAAAACACCTGTATTTGGTGACTGCTATGTGTGGCTGTTCTGGGTCTGGGGACACAGCAATGACAAAGGAAGACAAAGTTGCTGGGCTTATGGAAATCCACTAAAGCAGGTGGAAAACAAAAAAATCAAGAAACATGTTTGGACAAAACCATCACAAGGAATTCAGAGTGATCTTTAATTTTTTTATATAAGCCTGGGATAGTAAACGCGTAAGTGTTTTTTAGAAGGAGTTTACAGGAAAGTATACTTCTCTTACAGCTAGAGTATAGCATCAGTGCAATCGAGCTCTGTGACTGGGAGAAGGGGGGAGCCTAATCTCTATGGAATGCACACCTGACAGTGCCCATTGATGAGCAGATTGAAGGTTTGACCTTGGTTAAAACTTGCTTATTATAGCCACCATCTGCTGATACAGGCAGTCCTGAACTCTGGTTGTTACTAAATCAGGCACAAGTGAAAGAGTTCCAAACTTCCTAACTGGAAGGAATTTTCAGTGCTGATTGTTTAAAGCAGGTTCTGAAATTGCTCCTGAAGAGCCAGAATTTTGTTCAGGATGGGGCAGAGTAAGGACTTATCCAGCAGGTTCTACAGTAATTTGGTTAACCAGTAGAGTGACGAATGAGATGCTGTAGCTTCGCCCAATAAATCCGTTGGTTTAATACCTCTCTTTTGAAAATGCTTCTATTAAACAGTGATTTTGTTTAGATATTTAACACATACTTTATGAAATGCATCGGATGATTCACTCTGCTGGTACTGAGGCTCTGTGCTGCCCAAGACAGGAATCCACACTGCAGGAACTTAGAATCTGGAACTGAAGACGAACACCACTAACCGCAAGAGGAAGTGGCAAGGCCAGGCCTTTTTTTTTTTCTGGCCCAGGAGCAAAATTCTGTGGAGTCTGAAGAAGCAGTAAATGCAGGGGATGAAAGGGGGTGTGGAAGGGAGGACATCTGAGCAGCGAGCTACGGAGGGGGAGTAAGTGGTCTCTGATGAAATTAGGGAAAATGCAGGTGACTGGATTTCTCGTTCTTCATGTGCACCAACATGCACCACGCCCCCCCCCCCTCAAACAAAACAAAAAATTCAATAGGAGAGGGTTGTTTATAACCACAGAATTGTTTGCCTGAAACGTTTCCTGTTCTTATTTTTGGAGCCATTTATTCTTTCTCCACCGTTACTACCTGAGCCCACGCCGTCATTGTCTTTCACCTGGGCTGCAGTAAGAATCTTCCAACTGATTAATCTGCTCTTCTCTCCAAAATAGTCTATTTGATGAACTGCAGCTGGTCTGATCCTTTAGCATCATAATCGAATCATGTCACTTCTCCCTAAAATGAGTCCCGTGGGTCCTTCCTCCATGGATGTTCTCTGGCCCCTGCACAGGCTCTGACACCTGCTCTGGTCCACCCCAGGCTTCCCGCCACCAGCATGGAGCCCACCTTACTCTGCACCACCTGTGGCTTTAGGACTGAAGGGTTCAGGAAAGGGAGAAGCAGAGAAAGGGGAAGTAAAAGAGCCATTCCCATCTTTTTGAATTTTGGGACAGTGGGGGGTTGCTTAGTGGTTGCATATTGTATCGTTTTTCAACCTTTACTTTCAATCTTACATGTTTCTTTAAATTACACATACATAAGTATACATATTTCATGTCTCTAAATAACTGGGTGACTTTCCTGGATAAATTCTAATTTGGCTTTAATGAACAAAGAATATTAAAGATGTTTTAGGCCTATGCTTTCTTTTGAAAACTGAGGTCTGATATTACTGTGAAACAAACTGAGGTCAGATATTATCGCAATGCAGAGGGTAAATGTTATTACTTTTACCCATATTCTTTCCTGTCGTTGCCATGTTACAGTATAGGGCAGTCGACTTCTTCTGCCACAGAGGTTGGTACATCCCCCCAAGGCTGGCCAGTTAGAGGACTTCCTTTGTTCCCAGGGTGGACACATGACCTACGAGTGTCAAGGATAGTCTTTTGAAAGAGCAAAAGGGATATAGAGAGATAGTTTCTTATTTTTCCTGAGATTGGAGAAAGAGAACCATGCAGATCTAGAGATCTTGGGGATCTTCTTTGCTGCCACATGGAAAGTACCTTGTGAGAATAAAGCAAAGATAGAGGAAAGTGGAGAGAAAAAGCAAGACCCATCCGGGTGGTATAGTTTGATACCCTTCATTCACTCATGCCTGAAGCCAGAAAACCCTATGAATTTCCAGATACAATAGTCAATAAAATCTTTTCCTCCTACTTAAGCTAGATGGATTCGCATTTAGAGTGAGTTCAAGTTTACAGCTATAGTATGTTGAAAATGAAACAGACCTAAAACAAATGGTTTTATAAAAATGTATGTATAGTATTTATATGTATACATGTACATACACAAGCACTTTTCTTTCTTTTAGCTCGGGAATTCTTTTTTTTCCCCCACCTGAAATTGCCCTTAGAACTTCAAAAGATAATACTTTCATTGGATCAGGGATAGGATTCCAGATACCCAGAGCTCCATTCACGCGGTCTCCTTTCGCCTCCATTGATATTCTGGGGCAACCCTGTGAAACCCTAGGGCTCTGCAAGACAAAAGAGAAAGCTCAGGCTTGGAGCAATGAATACGCATTTTTTTAAAAAAATTATTTTTGGCTGCATTGGGTCTTCGTTGCTGCACGCGGGCTTTCTCTAGTTGCGGCGAGCAGGGGCTACTCTTCGTTGCGGTGCGTGGGCTTCTCATTGCAGTGGCTTCTCTTGTTGCGGAGCACGGGCTATAGGCGCGTGGGTTCAGTAGTTGTGGTTCATGGGCTCAGTAGTTGTGGCTCGCGGGCTCTAGAGCACAGGCTCAGTAGTTGTGGCACACGGGCTTAGTTGCTCCGTGGGATGTGGGATCTTCCCAGACCAGGGCTCGAACCCTTGTCACCTGCATTGGCAGGCAGATTCTTAACCACTGCTCCACCAGGGAAGCCCCTGAATACGCATTTTTAAGAATTTCCCTTTCAATTCAGTAGGGCCTGATTTTTATTTATTATTTATTGGGGGGTATAGTTGCAAGTAGGGCCTAATTTTAATGGTTTAAATATAAAGCAAGTTTGGGATTGACATATATACACTAATATGTATAAAATATATAAGTAATAACCTGCTGTATTAAAAATAAATAAATAAAGCTAGTACAATAAACCTTGCTGACAATGTTTATAGAATTTAAATGTCTCTCTCAGAGTACTTTTTTGGACAGCATCAACTATTGAGCTAATTAAACATTAGCGTAATTAAACCTGAGTCTAGCTAAGATAGATAATTGTGCCCAGGAGCTTCTGGCAGCTTCCTGCTTGATGCAGAACTCCTGTCTGAGGTAGAGAAGCCAGTGTGGGGCGTTCCCCCAGACGATGGAGGCCACAGAGGCATGGATTCTTTCAGCAGTTGCAGAGCACAAAATCTCTGGTCAGGGCCAGGGCAGCCAGCCAGCCAGTCTGAGGCAGGGCGGAGTTACCACAAACTCACAGGAAGTAGAGGAAGATGTTCCAGAAGTCTCCCTCTCCCCTTTTGGAGTGACCTGGAGAAAAAGAACGTTTGAGGCCTCGAATATCTCTCATTGTTAATCTATACCTGATTCCACCCCTATGGCCTGAGACAAGTCCCCGTGTTCAACAGTAAACACACACATTTTCTAATGCTGCAGAGTGGTAGATTTTGGCGTAGAACACAACACTCTGACACCTGAACATAAAAGGGGTGATTGAATAGACTCTCAAAGGGGTTTAATAATACTGGGAGTTAGAGGTTCCACAATGCTGTAGTTACGCTTTGAGGGAGACCAGTGAGAAGGCAGGTATCAGTGCTTTTCTTCTGTAAACAAACCCCTATTGTTAGGAGAGAATGCTGATCTGCAGGAATACAACTCTCAGAAAATCTCAGAACGTGTAAACCACGACAGCTTTCCGTAAAGCAGTGTGAGAAGTAACCCTTTTCCTCACAGTACCCTGGGAATCTCAGTCTGTATTAAAGAAAAACATTTTGGTTTTCTCTTTGACCTTGTTTTCTCTCCATCTTTTCTTTCTTCTATTTATAGTGTGACCCCAACACTCAGTCTGGCTTTGGTTGTCTGTGCTCAGTTCATTTTGCTTCGCTATTTTTAGCACATCGTTGAGGTAGTTTTGGATGGAAATCATGTGTCTTGGCAGCACAAGTCATTCAGCTAACAAAAGGCGTAGTCATCACTGAAATGACGCCAAGTCAGATTTTTTTTTAAGTGTAGCGTTTTCCAAGTGGTTATGTGAATTCTAGTGAGATTTGCTTTGGAGCAAGAAGCATTTATTTCCTAGTACTGATCTCATTTCCTTCTAAAGTGGTCTCATCAAATTGCTTGCATCATTAGAAGAAAATCCAGTTTCATAGGCACAAGCCAAAGTCTGAGGCCAAAAGTTCAACTTTGTCTTCTACTAAGAAAGTAAGTAATGTCATATAAGCAACTTCCTTCTTTTTTTAAATAATGGGAAATTGCCACATGGCCAAAAGGTCTTACATTTCTTCCTTCTCTCGACTCCTAATAAATTCCAATTCAGGAGATTTTGTTCTGCTGTTGTCATGTTATATTTACAGATGAAATTGAGAGAGTGGATCATCTTGTGACCGTTCAAGATACTTTGTGGATTAATCACCTGTCCTATATCTATAGCTCAACTTTATGAACAAAAGCTTGGAGACATTGATTAATTCATTCACTCAGTGGTCACTGAAGTAGAACTTTTCCTGACAGCCCTCTGATTGGACAGAAACAAATGTTAATTTTCCATGTTGGGTGTCTCACCTGTTGGTCTGTGGGTGTGGCCTTGGGGCAGGAGTTAAGGTTGCCTGCAGATCTTTTTCTGGTCTTGGGCTAGATGTCCCCAGCCTCTCATTGTGGTGGTTGGAGCGTGGCCTGTGAGGCTGGCTAGTAGTGCTCTCATGGAGGGACTGGATGCCGCCCCAGCCATGCTGGCAGTTGGCTGACACACACTGACATGTTTGTCAGTGGCCAGTGGAAGTGGTTTGCATTTGAAGACTTCTGAGTTCAAACAGGAGTGAGGGAGACTGTGTTTCTCTTTGCTTGTCCCCCAGTGTTGGGTTTCCCGCTAAAGCCACTAGATTCATGTACTTTCCTGGAAGAGAAAGGAACCTGACCTGCTTCAACAGGTGTCTGTTTGAACCACACAGCCAGGCATGTGGTCACCTGCCAGATGTGCCTCTCTTAACCTTTTGAATTGAAAAAGTAGGTGTCATTGCTACTGTGAATTCTGTATACCAGGAACTCTAACCCTGCAATGTAAGAATCATTATCCTCATTTTCAGGTGAAGAAAAGAGGTCCACAGAGCGTAGGGGGCCTATCTAAGGCCCCACAGCTTGAGAGATGGTATACATTTAAGATATTTCTCGGGCTTCCCTGGTGGCGCAGTGGTTGAGAATCCGCCTGCCGATGCAGGGGGACACGGGTTCGTGCCCCGGTCTGGGAAGATCCCACATGCCGCGGAGCGGCTGGGCCCGTGAGCCATGGCCGCTGAGCCTGCGCGTCCGGAGCCTGTGCTCCGCAACTGGAGAGGCCACAGCAGTGAGAGGCCTGCATACCGGAAAAAAAGAAAAAAAGAAATTTCTCTCATACATATTTAACTGCTTTATTTTTCAAATTTGCTACCCTCCTCATCATTTGTTTTCCTTAATTCTGGAGGTTTGCCTTGGAGTTCTAATTGCTTTTCTAATTTATTGATACTGTATGTCCTTCAATTCTTCTGTCTCACCTTTGTCTCCCCATCAACTTGGCTGGCAACATCTGAACCTTCTTTACCCTCTCCTGCCCTCTACACACAACTGGATTCTTCCTTTAAGATCACTCCCTTATTTTCTTCTTCTCTGTCATCACCATTCAGGGAGCGTCCAGACCTTTTCACTCTGTTGCTAGATTACAATAGTCTTAGAAATAAAATTCTCCAAATATGAAGTCACCATTAGATTCAGCTTCCTAAAATACCCTTTTCATCGTGTCCTTGTTCCTTATTAGATGCCAAATGAAGGCCAGTTCCTTAGCCTGAAATTCTAGTCTCCCCACAATATGGTTCCAAACTACCAAAATTCTTTTTTTTTACAGATTTATTTATTTTTATTTATTTATTTTTGGCTGCTTTGGGTCTTCATTGCTGCGCACGGGCTTTCTTTAGGTGCTGTGAGTGGGGGCTACTCTTCATTGTGATGTGTGAGCTTCTCATTGCGGTGGTTTCTCTTGTTGCGGAGTATGGGCTCTAGGTGCGTGGGCTTCAGTAGTTGTGGCATGCAGGCTCAGTAGTTGTGGCTCACGGGCTCTAGAGTGCAGGCTCAGTAGTTGTGGCACACGAGCTTAGTTGCTCTGCAGCATGTGGGATCTTCCCGGATCAGGGCTCGAACCCATGTCCCCTGCATTGGCAGGCTGATTCTTCACCACTGTGCCACCAGGGAAGCCCCCCAAATTCTTATTTATCTTGTTTCCTCTGGGTAGATGTGTATACTTGAGGTTTCCAAAACATCCCACAGCAAAAACTATTTATTGTCCCCACATTCATTTTCTTCCTCCTTCTTAGTGACAGAACCCCACTTTTATTCAAGATATCAGCATACTCAACTGAAAACTGTAACTCCCAGGCTCTGTTGTAAACAGGTATAGCTATGGGACTGAGTTCTTATTAAGAGGACATCAGTCCAAGTATTGGGTGGGACTTCTGGGAAGCATCTATAAAATAAATTTTTTCTTTCTAGCTGCCTAGTTTGGGGATGTGATGGCTGGAGCTCTAGTAACCATCTTGGACCTTGAGGACGAGAGCCACACTCTAGACCAGGCAGACCAGAGATCTGGAAGGATTCTGGATCTCCAGTGACTTTGTGGATCTATATTACGAGCTCAGCTTTCAATGTTATTTGAGCCATCATTTTGTTCTTTTGTTATATGAAACTGAACCCAGTACCAACTGATACACATGCTTTGTGGAAGACATATTTAGATGGTCCTTGAAGGAAGAGTATGATTTAAACAGACAAGAAGAGTAAAGAAACATCACAGTCAAGGGGATAAAATAGTAATAAATACCCATTAAATTTACAGAATACTTTATAGCTTATAGAGTGTATTCACATCCACTGTTTCATTTGTTCCTCATAACAACTGGGTATGTTATATGCAAATATTATCTACATTATCATAGATAATAACTTTGGAATCCAAAGCTGGACACATAATTAAATGGAAGGAGCACTAGATTTGTAGTCAGGAAATCTGGGCTTGAGTTTCTTTTTGTGATGGACAAATTTTCAGGTAGCCCCATGTTCCCTTTCCTGATATTCATGTTTTTGTGTAATCCCCTCCCCTTGAGTGTAGGTGGACCTGTGACTTGCTTCTAACCAGTAGGATATAGCAAAGGTGATGAGATTTTACTCCTATGATTACATTACATTGTATATCACTCTGTCTTGCTAGCTGACTTACTCTAGAGTCTTTCTTCATTGCTGGCTTTGAAGAAGGAAGCTGCCATGAATCCTGCAGCTGGAAGCAACCAAATGCTGCTAAGAACCATGTGAGTGGGAAAGTGGAACCTTCCCTAGCTGAGCCTCCAGATGAGCCCACAGCCCAGACTGACATCTTGACTGTAGCCTAGTGAGACTCTGAAGCAGAGACCAGATGACCCATGATCAGATTCCTTACCCAGAGTAACTGTGAGAAAACTAATGGGTGATGCTTTAAGCTACTGAGTTTGTTGTAGTGTGGTGTGCAGAGTTTGTTGTAGTGTGGTGTGCAGAAATAGATAGCTAGTGCACTTACCTACTAGTTGTGCAACCTTGAGGTAAATACATAACCTCTCTCTCATGGTAGAGATGATTATTCACCATAAAGTTATGCTTTCTATTCCACCGAATGGCATCATCACTGAGAAGTGGCTGCCAGCCAGGAGCTACATTGCTCAGTGACCACCCCTTGCTTCTACGGGGAGCCATTAACTGGTTCTCACCTATGAGATATGAGTGGAACTCATTTGAGTCACTGCCAGGAAGAAATTGCTTAGAAGAGGGTGGTTTCTCCATTCTCTCCTTGTCTGTCTGCTAGCTGGAGGCAGGAGACTCCAAGGTCCTAGGGCCTTATAGATCCACAAGACAGAAGGAGCCTGGGCTCTTCAATCATCTCATGCTGGAAAGCTAATCAGTGATCAGGAACACCTGCCTTACACTGTTACATGAATGTGAAACAAACCTTATTGTGTTAAGCCACTGACTTTTTGTTTGTTTGTTTGTTTTCTGTACGTGGGCCTCTCACTGTTGTGGCCTCTCCTGTTGTGGAGCACAGGCTCCGGACGCACAGGCTCAGTGGCCGTAGCTCACGGGCCCAGCCGCTCCGCGTCATGTGGGATCTTCCCGGACCTGGGCACGAACCCGTATCCCGTGCATGGGCAGGCGGACTCTCAACCACTGTGCCACCAGGGAAGCCCTAGCCACTGACTTTTTGCAGCTTAATTATTATAGCACTGCTTTTGCCCTAATACAGCATCAATTTTCTTATCAATAAAATGGGCATAAATTTGTTGTGAATGAAATAATAATATGTTTGAAACATTTACTAAATTGCAAAATATTATGCTAACATGAGGTGTTAATAGTATCTTCACAGAAAACTCTAAGATGTAAATAGGGAAGGAATTATTTCTTTTTTCTTTTTTTAAAAATCCTGATTATATTTCTTTTTTTAAAAACATCTTTATTGGGGTATAATTTCTTTACCATGGTGTGTTAGTTTCTGCTGTATAACAAAGTGAATCAGTTATACATATACATATATCCCCATATCTCCTCCCTCTTGCGTCTCCCTCCCACCCTCCCTATCCCACCCCTCTAGGTGGTCACAAAGCACCGAGATGATCTCCCTGTGCTATGTGGCTGCTTCCCACTAGCTATCTAAATTACATTTGGTAGTGTATATATGTCCATGCCATCTCTCACTTCATTCCAGCTTACCCTTACCCCTCCCTGTGTCCTCAAGTCCATTTTCTATGTCTGTGTCTTTATTCCTGTCCTGCCCCTATGTTCTTCAGAACTTTTTTTTTTTAGATTCCATATATATGTGTTAGCATATGGTATTTGTTTTTCTATTTCTGACTTACTTCACTCTGTATGACAGTCTCTAGGTCCATCCACCTCGTTACAAATAACTCAATTTCATTTCTTTTTATGGCTGAGTAATATTCCATTGTATATATGTGCCACATCTTTTTTATCCATTCATCTGTTGATGGACACTTAGGTTGCTTCCATGTCCTGGCTATTGTAAGTAGGGCTGCAATGAACATGTGGTACCTGACTCTTTTTGAATTATGGTTTTCTCAGGGTATATGCTCAGTAGTGGGATTGCTGGGTTGTATGGTAGTTCTATTTTTATTTTTTTGAGGAACTTCCATACTGTTCTCCATAGTGGCTGTATCAATTTACAGTCCCACCAACAGTGCAAGAGGGTTCCCTTTTCTCCACATCCTCTCCATCATTTATTGTTTGCAGATTTTTTGATGATGGCCATTCTGACTGGTATGAGATGATACCTCATTGTAGTTTTGATTTGCATTTCTCTAATGATTAATGATGTTGAGAATCCTTCCATGTGTTTGTTGGCAATCTGTATGTCTTCTCTGGAGAAATGTCTATTTAGGTATTCTGCTCATTTTTGGATTTGATTTTTTTTTGATATTGAGCTGCATGAGCTGCTTCTATATTTTGGAGATTAATCCTTTGTCAGTTGCTTCATTTGCAAATATTTTCTCCCATTCTGAGTGTTGTCGTTTCATCTTGTTTATGGTTTCCTTTGCTGTGCAAAAGCTTTTAAGTTTCATTAAGTCCTATTTGTTTATTTTTGTTTTTATTTCCGTTTCTCTAGGAGGTGGGTCAAAAAGGATCTTGGTGTGATTTATGCCATGTAGTGTTCTGCCTATGTTTTCCTCTAAGAGTTTTATAGCGTCTGGCCTTACATTTAGGTCTATAATCCACTTTGAGTTTATTTTTGTGTATGATGTTAGGGAGTGTTCTAATTTCATTCTTTTACATGTAGCTGTCCAGTTTTCCCAGCACCACTTATTGAACAGGCTGTCTTTTCTCCATTGTATATTCTTGCCTCCTTTGTCATAGATTAGTTGACCATAAGTATGTGGATTTACCTCTGGGCTTTCTATCCTGTTCCATTGAAGTACATTTCTGTTTTTGTGCCAGTACCAAACTGTCTTGATTACTGTAGCTTTGTAGTATAGTTTGAAGTCAGGGAGCCTGATTCCTCCAGCTCCATTTTTCTTTCTCAAGATTGCTTTGGCTATTCAGGGTCTTTTGTGTTTCCATACAAATTGTGAATTTTTTTGTTCTAGTTCTGTGAAAAATGCCATTGGTAGTTTGATAGGGATTGCATTGAATCTGTAGATTGCTTTGGGTAGTAGCATCATTTTCACAATGTTGATTCTTCCAATCCAAGAACATGGTATATCTCTCCATCTGTTTGTATCATCTTTAATTTCTTTCATCAGTGTCTTATAATTTTCTGCATACAGGTCCTTTGTCTCCTTAGGTAGGTTTATTCCTAAGTATTTTATTGTTTTTGTTGCAATGGTAAATGGGAGTGTTTCCTTAATTTCTCTTTCAGATTTTCCATCATTAGTGTATAGGAATGCAAGAGACTTCTGTGCATCATTTTTGTATCCTGCTACTTTACTAAACTCATTGATTAGCTCTAGTAGTTTTCTGGTAGCATCTTTAGGATTCTCTATGTATAGTATCATGTTATCTGCAAACAGTGACAGTTTTACTTCTTCTTTTCTTATTTGGATTCCTTTTATTTCTTTTTCTTCTCTGACTGCTGTGGCTAAAACTTCCAAAAGTATGTTGAATAAGAGTGGTGAGAGAGGGCAACCTTGTCTTGTTCCTGGCCTCAGAGGAAATGGTTTCAGTTTTTCACCATTGAGAACATTGTTGGCTGTGGGTTTGTCATATATGGCCTTTTTTATGTTGAGGTATGTTCCCTCTATGCCTACTTTCTGGAGGGTTTTTATCATAAATGGGTGTTGAATTTTGTCAAAAGCTTTTTCTGCATCTATTGAGATGATGATATTGTTTTTATCCTTTGATTTGTTAATATGATGTATCACATTGATTGATTTATGTATATTGAAGAATCCTTCCATTCCTGGGATAAACCCCACTTGGTCATGGTGTATGATCCTTTTAATGTGCTGTTTGCTAGTATTTTGTTGAGGATTTTTGCATCTATGTTCATCAGTGATATTGGCCTGTAGTTTTCATTTTTTGTGACATCTTTGTCTGGTTTTGGTTTCAGGGTGATGGTGGCCTCGTAGAATGAGTTTGGGAGTGTTCCTCTCTCTGCTATATTTTGGAAGAGTTTGAGAAGGATAGGTGTTAGCTCTTCTCTAAATGCTTGATAGAATTTGTCTGTGAAGCCATCTGGTCCTGGGCTTTTGTTTGTTGGAAGATTTTAAATCACAGTTTTAATTTCAGTGCTTGTGTTTGGTCTGTTTATATTTTCTATTTCTTCCTGGTTCAGTCTTGGAAGGCTGTGCTTTTCTAAGAATGTGTCCATTTCTTCCAGGTTGTCCATTTTATCGGCATATAGTTGTTTGCAGTAATCTCATGATCCTTTGTATTTCTGCAGTGTCAATTGTTACTTCTCCTTTTTCATTTCTAATTGTATTGATTTGAGTCTGCTTTTTTTTCTTGATGAGTCTGACTAATGGTTTATCAATTTTCTTTATGTTGTTAAAGAACCAGGTTTACTTTAATTTTCTTTGCTATTGTTTCCTTCATTTCTTTTTCATTTATTTCTCATCTGATCTTTATGATTTCTTTCCTTCTGCTAACTTTTGGGGTTTTTTTGTTCTCCTTTTTCTAATTGCTTTAGGTATAAGGTTAGGTTGTTTATTTGAAATGTTTCTTGTTTCTTGAGGTAGGATGGTATTGCTATAAACTTCCCTCTTAGAACTGCCTTTGCTGCATCCCACAGGTTTTGGGTCTTCGTGTTTTGATTGTCATTTGTTTCTAGGTATTTTTTGATTTCCTCTTTGACTTCTTCAGTGATCTCTTGGTTACTTAGTAGTGTATTGTTTAGCCTCCATGTGTTTGTATTTTTTACACATTTTTTTCCTGTAATTGATATCTAGTCTCATAGGATTGTGGTCGGAAAAGATGCTTGATATGATTTCAATTTTCTTAAATTTACCAAGGCTTGATTTGTGACCCAGGATATGATCTATCCTGGAAAATGTTCCATGAGCCCTTGAGAAGAAAGTGTAATCTGTTGTTTTGGATGGAATGTTGTATAAGTACCAATTAAGTCCATCTTGTTTAATGTATCCTTTAAAACTTGTTTGGGAAGGAATTATTTCTTTATTTTAGAGGGGATTAAAGTAAAACAGATTGGTAACAGGATTTGAGGTCACTCTGTGAATTAGTGAGGGTAGGACTAGGACTTCTGATTTACTTCTAACACTCTTGCATGATGTCACATCCAGTGTTCAGAGGAATGGAAGGTGTGCAAAGCAGGGGAGGTTGCAGGAAGACATATTTCTTTAAACGTGAATAGATGAATGCAATGATTTCAGAGCTGTTCCTGTGGAGTTGAACCCAATGCATCTCTCTGCAGAGGCTGTGTATTTGGTTGTCAGTACATTGAAAAGACATACAGCTACCCTTTACATATGTTTTAGTTAAATTAAAAGATTGATTTGTATTTATTTTGAGGTGATTGTTGAGATACCTTCCTCATGTGTGATGTAATTTTCTCATTTTGGCAATGCTGAAGACAGTTCATTTAGCTGCATATGTTGTCAGTGAAATTTCCCAAATGCTTACATGAAATATTTGTCTTCTCCAGATGGCCTGTGTAAAGCCCAGTTGTTCTTCCAAATAAATTTATAGTTATGACACATGTGTTATCTCTCTAGACTAGATGAGAATTTTTTCTTGGAAGAGGAAATGGTCTCCTCCATTCAAATGGGGAAAGTGAGCACCTAATTGAACTGAGGCTGAAACTTGGTGGGGTCTGAGTTTAGAGAAGTCAGTAGGTTAGGGATGTTGCTTTCAACCCCCCTCTACCCACAAAACCTGTGTGGTCTTAAGCTCCCTCCATATAAGAACCCCAAACATAAAAGTTCCTCAGAAAAGAGTCCACATATTTCTAACCTCTTGCTTTACAGCTTTTTTCCAGTAACGTCTTCCTTTCTTTGTTAAAAATTCAAACATTTATTATTCAATACATTAATAAAAAAGAATGTACCACATATATATTAAGAAGGATACTAATAATTTGAACACCTGTGGGACCACTGATCGACTTATAAGCCAGAACACGGCTAATGCTATTCATTTGATCTGTGGTTCATTTCTTTCCTCCTCCTCCCCCTCCCACTGTGAACCACATTGTGCCTTCCTTTCCAAAATTTTCACGAACTGACTGTAATTATTTATAAAGAGTTTTGAAAACCTTTGTGGGAGAATATGCAATGTGACTTCTGATGTGTATTTACAATAATTCTTCACCTTGTGCTGAGGGTTTTCTAGTCTACAGTCTTCTTTGAAACTCACCACAGTCCTATGAGCTACCTGGGATGGGCACTTTATGCTTTTGCAGGTAGGGAAGAGAGGCTAACACAGGACTCATAACTGATGAGTGGGTAGCAGAGTTGAGGTTAGAACCAGAACCTTCTGACCCTAAGTCCTGTGATCTTTGTACAAAATGACATTGCCTAAGAGTGAGTAGTTGCTACTGGTAGATTTCCAAGGAGAAATCCTTGTTCCTGACCTGATAGAAATATCACTGCAGGTCACAGTGGCAGACCAACAGTAGCTTGTATTGTTAGCAGATCCAGCAACTCAGGACCAGGTAAGGTACCTTATTTTTCCTTGTATTTTCAGCTCTCTGCATTGTATCCGAAACAGTAGGTTCAGGTTAGAATCCTGGGCTCTGGCATCCAACATCATGACATTGAAAACTAGCTCTCCATTTAGTAGCTATATATTGGGCAAATAAATTAACCTCTGTAAGCTCCAGTTACTGCTTTGTAAAATGAGCTGAATCATACCAATTCTCAGGGGTGCTGGGAGGAGTGAATGAGACAATGACTATGTAATGACAGCAGAGTGTTTGCCACAGAGCAAGCACTGAATAGATTGTAGCTAAAAATAAAAAGGGAGTGTCTGTTTCCATGTCCTTAGGCAAATCATTTGATTCCTTCTCTTCCCTGCTTCCCGAAGCTTCAGTGCCTTACCTTTGTAGTGAGGGGATTAGATAAAGATGAATTCTCCAGATCTTTCCAGCTCTAACTTTCAATGATGCTAAATATAGTTCCCAAGACTTCTCTGACTTAGTTTAATGCATTATTGACTTTAGAAAACCATATCCAAATGCCTCCATTGTTCATTTCCAAGTCCTCACATAACACACAGACTAGGGTGACAAGATAAAATTACAAAATAATAACCAATGCTTTTCTTTCCTGAAATTTTCTTGTTGCCCCATAGGCTACTACTGCCTATTGGTAGCATTCACTGATTTGGTCCTAAAAAGTGTAAAAATTGAGTTTCTGAATTGACTTTAAAAAAGCCTGACTTTTAAAAATCAGGCTTCCTATTGGAAGAGTCAGACTTTTGAGAGAGAAAGGAGTTCTTCAGCAGTTAGTTGCAATTCGCAGGCCTCTCACTGTTGTGGCCCCTCCCATTGCGGAGCACAGGCTCCGGACGCGCAGGCTCAGCGGCCATGGCTCACGGGCCCGGCCGCTCTGCGGCATGTGGGATCTTCCCGGACCGGGGCACGAACCCGTGTCCCCAGCATCGGCAGGCGGACTCTCAACCACTGCGCCACCAGGGAAGCCCACTGAGTTTACTTTTTAACTGTAGTCCGGAGAAGGATGTGCAATGGTGTGGGTGTAGTTCCCCATCAGATAGGCATTAAAGTCTAAGTGACTGGTGGGGGGCGAAGCTTCAGAGAGAACATGACCGAGACGTTGATGCTACTGAGTGTCTGAGATGGGCCTCCTACACTGAGCCATGTGGTGGAGGTGGAGAATGAGAAAGGAGAGACGTTTTTAATACGTCTTGGAGGATGTCAGGGCAGAGAGGACCTGCCCCTTATTTCTCAGGGGAAGCCTGAAGGCAGCAAGCCTTGAAAGGAAAGAAGTCCTTCTCTTCCAGCCGCACGGTAATACAGTGCAGCTGAGAAGACCAGAATGGTGTGGTGCGTGTAGGCAGAATCTCCTCCCACTGTTCATCCACGTGTACGTGTGCAGTTCCACAGAACAGTTACCAACGAGGGCGTGGAACGTGGAGAAGCCTCGGAGTGAGGATGAACGGGGCCCACGATGATGACGTGCATGGGCGGGGTTACCAAAGGAAAGGCGGGGACACACAAGACACTTCCGCATGCAGTGGGGACTGAGGCCTGTGACGCAAAGAAAGACAGGACGAATTGTGTACGCAACAAAACCAGCCTGAGAGGGGACAGCTGAAGAAGGGCTGGCGGACTATATTCCTGTGGACGCTACGGTAATTGACCACACGGCTTAGTCTAGGAGACAGACAGAATTACCAGGAATGCTGTGTGTTATGTGCTGTACTAGAGTATATCCAAGGTGCTATTGAAACTGAGCGAGACATTTCGGGGCCTTCCTGGGAACAGACCCTCATGTCCCCTGCTTCTTAATATTAAACTATGATATTACTTTTAAAATATTAAACTATTTTCAGTCTGTAACTTCCTCTTGGGATTTGGGTTATTAGACTCTTTGTTCTACCATTAAAAAAACAAAAAACAAGCAAACCCCACTTCCCCAAAGCCCCATTAGTCATCAGGCTTCTGGAATTGAAAAAGGGGAGTGGAGAAAGGGGAGAAAAGCCCTGAAATGGGAAAATGGTTTGGAAATAATACTTTATTAACAATAAAAATACTATCTTATTTTCCTATGCATGTAAACACATTTGCGTATGTTCCCTTAATTGATCCATGTGAATTAGGCTGTTACAGATGAAGGAGATGCAGATTTCTAGATTGAAGCTCTTTCTACTACTATTTTGATCAAGAAGACAGTGCCTAGAGATGAGTGTGTGTGTGTGTGTGTGTGTGTGTGAGCGCGTGCATGTATATGCATGCATGTGTTGCTGGGGGAGAAGGGAGATCTTTCTAGAGGGAAATGTCAATTATAACAGCATAGTCACTCAACAAAGGCATGATGAATGAAGGAATAGAGGGATTTGGGTTGGACTCTGGAACTGTTCTGTGAACCTGCCATTGTTTATCAAGACATAAATCGTGTCCTGATAAATAATTGCACCTGCTTTATAGTAACTCTCTGTATTTAGGAAATTGACTCAGATTTGTGACACTCTCATTTGTTTACTCATTCAATAAATATTTACTGAATGCCAGTCATTGGTATTGGTGCTAAGCACAGAGTGGTACAGAATAGATACAGTTCCTCCCTCATGGAGATAGTAACTGTAGAGAGAGGGAGAATAATATTAAGCAGATAATTAAATAGGAATGTATAATTATAAATTGTGCCAAGTGCTAAAAAGGAAAATTACAGATTGTGGTCAGGATATAACATGTGATGGTGTTTTACTATCAAAGGAGAGGTAACAGAGAAGGACTTTTCCCCATAAAGAGTGTTCAAACTTTCATTCTGGTGGTAGGAACTTTGCATTTTATCCAAGAGGCTTTGTCCTTCATTTTCATAAACTCACACTAAAATATAATTCAGTGATACACTCTGTAAGACGTAGTATATTTTTGTGTTGACCTTATGTGTAGTAGGTTGTAACTGAAACCTGAAGGCAAACTTTAAGAAGACTTCTTGGGCCAATTGGTGGTCATTAAATCTGGTTTAGAGATAGGGACAGAAACTTGTGACTCTAAGTTGTCAACAGGGAAAACGATTTAAAAATAATATAAAGTTGTGTTTTGCCATGAAGAAAGAACAGGTAATCAGGCTAATTTCATGGGTGCATAATAGGGGTTTGGAGATCTCAGCTGTCATACAACTTGTTGATATGACTAAATTTCCCAAACACATTGTAGGTTGATCTGTTATCCTGAAAGAAATGACCAAACCTCACCTTTTTACATTTGTTCAACATGTTGGTGATTTGACCATCCACTGAAGACCATTAAGTGCAAGATACTCTATGAGGTACACTGTAACTACCAGAATGCATATGGAATCATCTAGAATGGAGTGATTTTGCAGTTGAATAAAATCTATGGGGGGCATAAATAACACAGTAGACATTAGCAATCATCCTGAGTGGCTGAGAAGTCTTTGAAAGAATGCTTTAGGTGCCATCTTGTGGTCAATATTATGAATGTATTGAATTCAACTCATTTCAGCTTGCCAGAAAGATTGTTTAAAAGTTTATGAGGACTTTTGGGCTGTTTGGACTTGAAAACTCTCCCCATAGAACTAGTGTCATGAAGGAAGATTACATTATCTGGCTATGGCAAAGCTCTGGTATATTAATCAGGTCTCTTTCAGTGTCAGATACCTATTTCACACTAGCTTAAATAAGAAAAGGTGTTATCTCACAGAACTGAGGAAGTAACAGCCATGGCCTGGGAGGCTAGATCCAGGACCCAGTGTGACCAGGACCTGACCTTCTGTTTCTCATTTCTGTTCGGTTTTATCCCCTCTTGCTTCAGGGAAGAGTGTTGTCAGAGGTCTAGATTTCAAATCATTTCTGCATTATGACTGAGGTACAAACTCTGGCCTGATTTGGGTCACATGCCAAACCTTGTACCAATCTTGGGTCACATGCCAAGCGCCATGGCATGGGGAATGGGGCACCATGAACAGCCACCTTGAGTTTGTGATCATGCCCTATGGTTGGGGGTGGAGGAGAAGGGACCTTAGCAACATGAATATGTTACCATAGTGACAGAATATGTGGGAATGCTTGCTGGGCAAATGAGCAAACTAAAGGAGCAACCCAACCCACTACATTCCACTACTTGGACACCAGCACACATCCATACCCTTCCCCTGTGCATGCAACTCTGAAAGGGCCAAAACACTTTAACTTTCCTGAGTACAATGTGACAGCACAAACTTATCCCCTCTTCAAGAGGAGGCAACTCAAAGATGCATTGAGTTGATGAATTCAACACCAAGCTTAGGATTTCTAGACAGTGTGCATTCCTCTTAGGTCCAGATAGAGTGGCTACTCTTCGTCCAACAATCTATTTTCATTAAGGAGAAAAAAAACCTTGACCACAAAGTCAGTTCACTTGAATTGATCTATTTTGGGTTCACTTAACATATCTTTGAACATTTTTAAAAGAAAAGAATCCTCTGAGAAACTTATTTAATAAGTCAAACACTTCAGAGACATTCAATCATTTATTCAAATAAGCAGCTATTTGAACCCCTAATATTTGTCAGATATCATTTTAGGTCCTAGGAATATGTCCCTGACTTCTCTGAACTTAAAGACATGAAAAATAATTACAATACTAAGCAGTAAGGGCCTGTAATTGCAGTATGAATTGCATATATGTTCAACTTGTAGCATTTTTAGAATTCTGTACATTCCACAAGTGGTGCTTATGTAAAATTAAAAACCACTGAAATAAGAGAGTCTCATTGTTACAGAGAATAGGGGTAAATATTGATAGAACCTCAAAGAGTTAGTGATATTTACTGGGATGAATTTCAGAGTGAAAGATACTAGGCAATGGTTTGTCTAAAAAGATGGAAGCATTTTCTTCCTCTTTCTAGTTTTTCTAGTCTTTTGTTCCAAGCAGAGTTTGGTTTGTTCACTTGAGGGCTAATTAATCATCAAACAATATTGAAATCAATTTACATTATTCATTAGTCAGTTTCAGAGCTCATTGTCCTGTTGGCATTTCTAATTTAAAGCAAAGTGAATGATTTATTTTAAGACCCTACATTTAACTTAATGATTAGAGGAGAAGGATAGGGTAGAGCTTAAGGGCATGGGTTTTGGCACTATATTGACCAAGGTTTGAATCCTGGCTCCACTCTTATTAATTGTCTGACTTTCAGCACATTTTATAACCAAGGTCTCAGTCTTATGATCTGAGTAGTGGGAGTAATATCTGTACTTACCTCATAAGGTTATTGTGAGGGTTCAATAAATGTGTAGTGGTATTAGCACCTAGTTGGGTACAAAAATGTTAAAACAAAAATCAGAAAAAAGCAAAGCTTTTCTTAAGTACCTTTTATAGGCAGGCACTACATGGCTGAAATCCATTTATTAATGTCTTAGAGACCATTGATTTAATGATCATTGTCTATTAATATAATCAATTACTCTGTTCTTAACTGGGGGCCAGTATCACTTGGAAAGGAGTGTGGAAATTATAAGGCTTTGTTTTAATTTATTATACTGAGTGGTGTTGTGGAGGAATCATGGGACTAGTAAAACTATGTTAAAGTGCTGTTGACAGGGACGTGGTGTCGGTTGGTGGTGTTGGGGACACTCTGGCCATTGTTGATGTTTCATCCTGTGTGAGGGGAGCTCCTCTGGTATAATACTTTTGGGCTTTTTGGCCTCTTTGTTTCTCTCTCGAGGAGGAGTCTCTTATCTGACTGCTGGATGTGGAAGGATTAACTATGATGCTATGGTCCAGACTCTCCCCTTTTCTCTTGGGAATGAACCTGCCTGAAGGAAGATTGCATTCTACTCTGATCCTCCTTCCCATAAATATACCAGGGACAGGCCCTGTCTCTGTGAGGCTTGTCTCTTTCCAGTGGTGCTTGTGACTCAGAAGTAGTTTAACTCTTAGGTTCAGTATAGTGGAATCCCCTTACCTAAATATATGAGCCACATCCTCCAGTTTTAACAACATGATATCCAGTCCCTTATCTGCCTTATTCTTTGATCTTTTTTAAATTTGTTTTTTGGATGCGTTGGGCCTTTGTTGCTGTGCGTGGGCTTTCTCTAGTTGCTGCGAGCGGGGGCTACTCTCCCATGCGGTGTGCGGGCTTCTCATGGCGGTGGCTTCCCTTGTTGCAGAGTACCGGCCCTCGAGCATGCGGGCTTTAGTATTTGCAGCACGTGGGCTCACTAGTTGTGGTGCACAGACTTAGTTGCTCTGCGGCGTGCGGGATCTTCTCAGTCTAGGGATTGAACCCGTGTCCCCTGTATTGGCAGGCGGATTCTTAACCACTGCGCCACCAGGGAAGTCCCTGATCTTTTTTTCTTAATCGTCTAACATTATTTGTGGAAAAGATGGATGTTATTTGTAGAGCCTATTGAAATCCCAACAGTTCTATCAACATAATAATTGCATAGGTTCCACTGGGGACCTCTTAAGAGCCTGAGTGGAATACACTTCAGGATTATCTGTTGAGGGGCAAGGAAGCTGGCATATTTATCCACCAACTCCCATCCCTCACTGATTGAGGGTTGCTTTGGGGGTGTTAATTCCCTGACACTTTTAGCTGGTGCATTTTGTACATAGCAGAAGTCCTCATTTAGGGAGATGCAAGTACTTGGTGTAGAAAAACATCAGTGTGGCTACAACTATCTATTGAGGCTACAGTGACTTTCAGTGTGGGTTGAGGGGTTATGGGTGGGGTACAAGCAGTGCCTGCTAGAAAGTTGTCCTTGAATCCCCCTTAACTATGTTAGGTGCTCTTGCTCCATGGTTCCACAGACTCCTATTTCCTCCTTTATAAAACCTACCACATTGTACAGGTTGTCTATTCTTTCTCCTAGGCTATAATCTCTATGTGGCAGGGACAAGACCCAGGTTGTTCACTGTGGTGTCCCTAAGCCTAGGTGATCAGTAAATATTTGTTGACTGAATGTTCTGATCAGGAATAAATAAATGTTCACAGCAAAAACACTAACTGTATGAATGTTATTAACGCTAGTTTTGGTACTTTGTCTTTACTACACTGGGGATAGTACTGCTGAACTCATTTAACACAAAGACATGAATGCTTGGCTCGAATCCATCTGATGCTAGTGTCAGACTTGAAGGAAACTTTTGTCTTTTATAATTTTATGGTCAATGAAAAGCGGTAGAGATCAGATATTTTTCTCTTTTTTAACAAATATTGTAAGCAGGGAGTAGTTTCCATGAAGGTAAGGTACAGTAAAAATTTTATTAAGTTTTAAGTCTTTCTGATCGGTTCTGTTTGTGAAGTTACTTGTCAAAATTTCCCAAAGGGAGGGAGTTCAGCAATTTTGGACGGATTTCAGGGCTGAGAATATGATGACGAAATGTGACACTTCTGCCAGTAGGTGGTGCTGTTTCACGAAGCAATGGACGCTTTTGGGGTTTGGACTGTGTTGAGTTCACAACATTAATCTCAAAATGAATTAGATTAGTTTCTGAAGGATTGATAGGATTTTAGCATCAGACAAGCAATAAGGTGAGAAAAGCCAGCCACCCCCCTCCATAAGCAAAAAATTCAGAGGGAGTTAAAATCTTTGCAGTTCATACAACTGCAGCCGATAGTATGGGGAAGAAGAAATACACAAAAATGATGGCTAATTCTAAGTCGATTATATGCTCTGGTGTGGCCTGGATAATTCCAGTTTTGAAAGACTATTTTGGACAGGCACATATGCCAGGAAAGATTCGGATATAATGGATAGCTGTTGCTGTAGGGTCAAGAGTTGCTTAAACATACAGCTTTAAGATGAACTGGGAAGTGCTGGACTTAGCTTTGTTTACTACCTCATATGAAATACATTCATGCTTGCAAATTATTACATTTAGAAACAACTCATAAAGTAATTTTTAATATTCTGATATTGTATAACTTGACAAACTGCTGAGCTATCTTAATATTTCAATTGAATTTAATAAACACTTATTGGGGGTCTACTATGTACCAGGCAGTCTGCCAAGCACTGGGAATCCACAAATTAGCGAAACAGAGCCCTTCCTTCCATGTTAGCCTTTAGTTCAGCTGTTTTCAGGCCTTATGGAGACTCTGCTTCTCCTCCATCACAGCTAGAGTTCTCAGTCCAAGGGCTGCAGTGAAAGGAGAGGAGGTCAATACTCCCTAAATCCGTTGTCCTTTCTGTAGCAAGGTCCCTGCTTCTCTCATACAGAAACATTCTCTAGTCGGAGGCTACAGAAGAGTGAGAATTGCTCACCCTCTGATTGTGCCCCTTGTACTACCACCCTTCAAACAGGGAGGAGCTATGGTCATTTTAGATGTTTATTAAAATTTAGTGATAGATTTAAAAAAAATGATCACTCATCATACCTGAATTTTACAATCATATCCTTTTCCAGGATGCCTGTAGAAGGTTCAAAGACACAGCAAAATGGTCAAAGTCATATTCTAGGACAAGGCTTGAAAATGACACCTCTTGTGCTAAGACACTAACAAGATTGCCCCCAGGTTTATCCTCTCCTCATCATCCAGAGAGATTCAAGACGGTAAAAGTTGCCCCATGCAGCAGCAGAAAGATACCTAATTACTTTTTACAAGAGTCAAAGCTTTTAGAAGAAATGAGCAGCAATTATACTGAAATGGGTCATAGAACAAGATATCTTTGAAAACACACAGTCCTGGTTCGGATCCCAGCTTAACCACTTATCAGCTCTGTTATTTGGGGCAATTTAGTTAACTACTGTAAGCCTTGGTTTTCTCACTTAAAAACAGGAATTATAATTCCTAGCTCATAAGGTTGTTGCAATTCTTGAAATAGGATAATATACGGGAAAGCAACTATAGTAATTCTTGACATATGAGACATCCAAGAAAATGTTAGGATTGTCTTTTCCCTCTTTGGAAGGGGGTATGCGTAGTCAGTCACATGGTCATCAAACAATGTATAAGGATGCTTGGTATCAAAATTGTGTCATCACCATTGACCCCTCATCTCCTCTTGGTTCGCTAGTAATCAATGCTCCACATTTTGATGGCAATGTCAATAGACAATTTCATGGTAAAGTCAATGAGCAGGTGATCTCAAGGTCTAATGCTGAAAGCATTCATACGCAAATCCAGAGTGGAGAGAGGCCATTTATATTTCTCACATGTGTTCTTGTAACTGGTAAACCGGAAAGCTGGCATTCTAAAAGAAACTGATGAGACGACAGATCATGTTGGGGCATCCCAGAGCCTTCTCCTTTGCTGAGTGATCCTCAGCCTGCTGGGTTAAGTGAAGTGAGGAACAGTTTCTCTTCACATGCCATGAACAATATGGGAGCCCGACTGCTTCTGTTGCTGATGAAAATATTATGGCCTCGATTCCCTGTAATCAATTTACTGCTTTATGGACCCAAAGTCCTCTAGAGAATTTAATAAATTCACATAATGTTTCTAAGTGCTGCATTGTGCATTTGGAGCACTGACTTAGCTGACAAATATGAAAAATTTGTGTAGCTAGACAAATCCCTCGTGATTAGACATGTGTAGAAGCTAAAGAGAGCACGTTGCTCCTGAGAAGGTCAGCATTAACATATGGCAGAGACCCTTCTCTCTGATCTGCTTTGTGTCCCTCCAGCTCTGACAGGTAATACCGTCTGACCGAATATTTGGGGGTGTTTCCTACTTCCAGTGTGGCTGCACTTTTGGTTTTCTGACAACCTGCAGCTTCTGATCTGGGCAGAGCAAAAAACAACAAAAATAAAGGTGATGGTGGAGCGTGTGACAAGGATGGCACACACTGGATTTATTTTTATTTATTTATAATTTTTATGGAGTATAATTGCCTTACAATGTTGTGTTAGTTTCTGTGGTACAATGAAGTGAGTCAGCTATATGTATACATATATCCTCTCCCTCTTGGACCTCCCTGCCCCCCCATCCCACCCAGCTAGGCCATCACAGAGCACCGAGCTGAGCTTCCTGGGCTATTCAGCAGGTTCCCACTAGCTATCTATTTTACACATGGTCGTGTATTTATGTCAAACCTAATCTCCCAGTTCATCCCACCCTCCTCTTCCCTGCCCCGTGTCCACATGTCCGTTCTCTACATCGGTGTCCTGCCCTGCAAATAGGTTCATCTGTACCATTTTTCTAGATTCCATATATATGCGTTAATATATGATACTTGTTTTTCTCTTTCTGACTTACTTCACTCTGTATGACAGACTCTAGGTCCACCAACATCTCTACAAATGACCCAATTTCATTTCTTTTTATGGCTGAGTAATATTCCATTATATATCTGTACCACATCTTCTTTATCCATTCATCTGTCGATGGACATTTAGACCCCCTGGATTTAGATAATGAAATGGCCACTGAATTATGGACATTTGATCCTAAAGATGTCAGAGGTTTCTAAGGGAGCTTTTTATGAGTTAGTATCACAGGTTCCTTGTTCAAAACTGGTTTCACTTAAGTTGTATTGAATCTTTCTGCACATCTCTGTCTTCCATTCTAACTTCCTTCCAAACTTAAATTTACCGAAAAATAATAAATAGTAAACCATTTCTATTGTTCAAAATAATCTCTCTTTATTAATGTACATATAAGCAGTCTGCCTAGTTATAATCAATCAATTGCTTTGTCTTAAAAATACCATTTTATATTCCATTTTTCCTCCTTAATGTTATTTCATACAAGCAATAATGTTATTTTATATCCATCTAGATGGGCTACAGAGCTGTGGTTTCAAATAGGTTTTTAGTATTGAATTGCTGAAACTTATCTTTAAAGTGGACAAAAGCTGTGTTTTTTCAAAGACCACGGTTGTTCAGAATTACTGCAGATTTTATTGTTGATTTTTAACTTGAATTTTGATTTTCAGCTTGAGCTAAGATGTAGGATTTAGCTTCAGTTCTCAAACTAGGGGAAATCAGCAATAGGTATATGAGAGTGGACGTTTTGTAATAGCTGGTGGGGAAACAAGCCAACACCTGCGCCATCTCCCCAGCCAGCTTCACGTGGCTCAGCTTTTCCCTCTACTCTGGCAGCCTGTGAGGACTGAGTGACTGTTGACTATCTCCTGATGGACCATAAGGTTCGGGGCTGCTTCCATGGCTCTGGATCTGGGTGGAACAGACACCCAGATGGTCCACTGATAAAAAGGGAATACCACTTCAGGTATTGGAATGCTGAAGCAATGTCATATGACAGGTAAACTTTCCACTGCTCACAAAGCAGTTGAAGAGTTAGGGAACCACAGTGTGGTCAGGTATTGACAACCAGTGATAGGACTGGAATGAATACCACTAATTAGTGAATTTGGGGTCATAAATATGTTTCCAGGTGGATTTGGTATTTACTCAAGAAATGAATGTTGCTGATTCGATACCTGGAGTACTGGTTACTAGCAGTAGGGCAGGAGGCTGGATAAGTTATAGCTATCTTCTTTGAAGGGTTTAAACTGCTCAGCAAGTTTCCTTCACCTGCTGTCATTTATCCGATGTAAAGACTGCAACATAGAGATGACAGATGACTTGCTTAGGTTCCAAAACCTAGTTAGTGCCTGAGAGACGGTAAAACTCACCTTCTATGTTTCCCACCCATACTTTTCCCACCAAACTGGTGGTTCTGACTTTTTTCTGTATGAGGACTCTGCTGTGTTAAAAAGTTTAAGAACCCTTATATGCGACTTCCCTGGTGGTCCACTGGTTAAGACTACATGCTTCCACTGCAAGGGGCATGGGTTTGATCCCTGGTCCGGTAACTAAGATCCTGCATCCTGCATGCCACATGGTGCAACCAAAACAAACAAACAAACAAACAAAACCAAAAAAACCCTTAAACAGCAACTACAAAAACCTTATATGATGGTAGCTATATACAGGCATTTTTCCAATTTTCAAATTGTGCTAAAATACACATAACATAAAATTTAGCATCTTAACCTTTTTAAAGTATACAGTTCCATGGTATTAAATACATTCATAATATTGTGCAGCCATCACCACCATCCATCTCCAGAACTTTTTTTTTCATCTTGTAAAACTGAAATTCTATACCCATTAAGCAATACTCCTCATTCCTCCATCCCCTCAGCCCCTTGTAATCACCATTCTACTTTTTGTCTCTATGAATGTGACTATTCTAAGTACCTTGTATAAGTGGAATGTTATGATATTTGTCTTTTTGAGACTGGTTTATTTCACTTAGCATAATGTCTTCAAGTTTCATCCATGTTGCAGAATATGTCATAATTTTCTTCCTTTTTTAGGACTGCATAATATTCCACTGTATGTATATACCACATTTTGCTTATTCACTCATCTGACATTGGACACTTGGGATGCTTCCAGTAGCTATATTTTTAGTATCTATTAATTGGGAAAATCCAAAATAGAGTAATAGAAATTTGTAGCGACACTGTAGCCTCTTGGGGTGCACAGGATGGAAAATCATTGCATAAGAGATTTTAATTTTAAAATACTTTTTAGTGAACTCTGACCTGGATGGCAGCACGATGCAATGATCTTATAAGCAAGATGTTTGATTGGGAAGTTCCCTATCACACAGGAATTAGCAGTAGATGGTGAGAAATGGAAAAGTTGGGGGTTTAGTGAAGGTCCCTTTCAAGAGGAGATGACTTGTCAACGAACATGTTTTCTAGAGGTTCAACTTTTTATGAAGAATGGCACCACATGCCAAATCTAACTGTAATATATCCCATCACCCATCCTGAAATGATAGAACTGAAAAATGCTTATACCAGGCAGACAAGATTCTACATTATTACTCAAATGATAAACGCTTGTGACGTTGTGATTTTATTTTTGCCACTATTCTATTGCTGTCATTCCTGATAAGTATGTCTCTATACTTGTCAGGTTGAATTTGCTGTCAGTTGTAATACATAAAATGCATACCTGCGTATGTACACATTTTTTTCATTTTGTAAAACGAACATCATAAAAAAGACAGAAACGTGACCTCAAAAGGCAGGACACAGACTCAAAATATTGTACAGCAGCTTCATCTTTTTATTAGATTTTCTGTGTTTTCTCCCCACTAGTTGCTGGATAAAATCCATACAAATGAAATACTGGCTCACTCAGTAAATAATAATGAAAAGGTAAATTCATTTTACAGAGAAGCCAGTACATGTAAGACATCATCTTGAATGACTGTGATTTTCTTGAACTGATCACCAGGATATTATAGTCTCTCAAAAATAATATCTGGCTTTTAGGCTGTCCAATTGTGCCTGCGACCTCTCCTTAACCCTTTGGCTCTTAAGAAAAATTGATTTTTTTAACCATGCGCAGAATATGCTGCTAAAATTACACAGGTGCCATTTAGTTCACATCATGCTGGTGTTCAAAGAGATGACAGTATACATTGAGGATCTTCTTTCTGCCATCATTTCTCCCTCAACATTTCATCCTCAACTAAAATACCCAACTATTGTATCTTCAATAGTTATGATATAATACATATAATTATTTCTTTAAAAGAAGTAGAAAATAAGTATCTTTAGGGCTAAAATCATGTTTTCTTTTAAAGTTTATCTTGTAGCTAATTATGGGTCTACACCTATGTTAGGTTCCATTTTATGTTTTTTGGAAAAGCCCAGATGTGTTTGTATGATAATTTTGTTCTTTGCTCGGAGTGTTCCCCCAGACTGGTGGGAGGAATGACATTTAAGTAGATGTACATATGTCAGAGAGGATGATAGAGTGACCAGCCATCCTGGTTTGCCTAAAACCGAGGGGGTTCCTAGGACATACAACCTTCAATGCCAAACCCAGGAAAGTCTTGTCTACCTGGATGAGTTGGTGAAGCTAGAGAACGGGTTTTCTCTGGACTTTGTTTCTGGATGAGAGAAAGGTAAAATCCAACTCAACAACAATTTTTTGAGCAATCCCTATGTAAAGGGCTTCTAAGGACAGATTATTAGCAAAACAAATCTGCTCGCAATGAACTTTCTACCTGGAGGAGCTGGGAGTCATGTGTCCAGATAGCGGCAGTCATGCCTGTGCAAACCAAGTGCCAAAGGAGCACGTACACAAGCTGCGACCATCCAAGGAGGGAATGGTCCCCTCGGAATGGAGGTGGTCTGTGCTCAGATAGTCCTCTTCTAATTAGAAATAAAATACTTATAGCTCAGAAATGCCATGCAAATAACTCAGTGTTTACTGAGAAGATAAAAATGGGCCAGTAAAGTCCTTGAGTAAGAAAGAGTGTGTCCTCAATTCAAGATGAGACTTAGGCATTCTTAAAAGCTTTATTGGGCTTTATTGAAAACTTTGACGATGGAAATAAGTTGGGAACTTTTATGTATTTGTCTCTAATATCAGGTGAGTAGCAGCCTGAGGAAACACACCTGTAACCTCTGAGAAGTGTGTCCAAGTTGAAGTGGTCTTGAATTTGAGGGAAGGGCATTGTGAGCTTGGTCGGATAGGCATCCTACCTGCAGAGAAGCCAGGTAGGCGGGGTGAGGGTCTTCAGACAGGAGGCCTCGGGAATTCAGCCAAGTAGTGTGTGGGTGGATTCTGAGGTTGGACAGGCCTTGGCACAGATTATAGTTACTCTTAGAAGGAGGAGAAAGCACGGCTCAGTGCAGGATGTCTATCCTGCTTTTTGAAGGTGTGAAAAATGGCCGATGGCCGATGAGGAGAGCCTAAGGGCAGAGTCAGACAGTCCTTTATTGGAAGCCCTTTCCCCGATGCTTTCTAGTTGTGTAACCTGGGGCAATCAACTAAATCCCTGCAAACCTCCATCTTATTTGTGAACAGGGGCACAATTCCTTGAAGATAGTTTAGTCATTATGATTAAATAAGGTAATGTAAGAAATTTAGCTCAGTTCCTGGTACATAGTTAGTTCTCAATAAATAGTAGCTATGAACGTTGTCATTATGAATAGTAGGGCAGCCATCTCATTCACTTGCCATGAGGAAATAAGTAACACTTGGTACTTCTTTCTCTTATCATTGTATACAATCTTTTTTTCTTCCTGAACTAAAATCATCCTTTTATTGATATGCACTGTAATTCTGAGAACTGGTTTCTAGCTGATACACAAATTGAAAGCATAAAGTATCCATGTGATAAATTCCTTAGGATTAAAGTTTGAACCTGTATGACAAGCCAGCTGATCCAGAATTTCATCAGAACTAATAAGTTTCTTCCTGGGACTCCTCTGGGATATAGTTTATTCTCTCCTCCAATGGCTATCTGCTCTCCTCGGCTGACCACCGGGATGGGAAGGAAGTAGAAGGCAGACCCTGTAGATAGCTGTCAGCGCAGCACATGCATGTGCCCGACAGTGGGGGCAGCCTCACCTGCACAAACCCACAGCACCCGGTGTGCTCTGCTCTGCTCTAAGTGCAGCAGTTCCACTGACTTTCTGTGCCAGGGAAAGTCATCTTGGGGTCAAAGATTAATCCTCCTCAAGTGTTTAGCAGATATGAGAGCAGGAAGCAGATACAACGAAGGCCAGGTTTGTGCTCAAGGAGAAGAGAGACACTTTGAAGTACCTACCTTGGCCAGCAAAGCAAATTTATGTCATATCCTCCTTATTGGGAAGCTGGAAACTGTACACAGGCCAGAGAGTAAATGTGCTGAATTCACCCTCACATGGTTGAATTCTGCTACTAAGATGATTCATTTGGTTTCAAAGGGAACTAGGAATTCAGTCTTTTTAAAATTACAGCTACAGGGACTTCCCTGGTGGTCCAGTGGTAAAGAATCTGCCTTCCAATGCAGGGCATGCGGGTTTGATCCCTGGTTGGGGAACTAAGATCCCGCATGCCGCGGGGCAACTAAGCCTGCACGCCACAACTGCTGAGCTTGTGTGCTTCAATGAGAGAGCCCAAAGAGAGAGCCCACACACTACAACTAGAGAGGAGCCTGCACGCCGCAACAAAGACCCGGCACGGTCAAAAAATAAATAAAAATTACAGCTACAGACTGGGTTGAATGAGACTATTCTCTGCTTAGAAGGTGAAAATTTATGTTCACCTCCTACCAGTAAACAGCATTAAGCAGTTAATGGTGAAGCCCATGGACTGCGCAAGCGACATGAGCATCAGCTGTGTCGGTAGCTGGGTTTCAGTGGGGCTGACAAGTCAATGTGTATAAAGTGCTGGAGAGCCACGTGGGAGAGGACTCACCCCTAGGAGAGGTAGGAACCAGGCTTCATGAGCCCAGTCCCTCACCGAGCCCAGAGTAAGGTTTTGTGAGGAATACTATTTGACCATATTCTACCTCATGGAAGAGTAATGAAAAAAAAAAAAAAAGCTATAAGACAGAAGCTGATAGAGTCATGACGCTAAAATTCTTACACTAGGTTTGTAAGCAGATTGGAAGTGCTTCAACGATAGAGCATACATAAGAGGGAGAAACTCCTGGGATATAAGGCCATGCTGCTGATGGGGAAGTACAGAAGCTGGGGGGTGCCCACTGTGTTGAGTTGAGATGGGTATCTGCTCTCTGAAGAGAGCAGTTTTGACATGCAGCAAATGTGGAAATTAAATCTACAGAATGGATGTTGCAAGCTGGATTCCTGGAAAGATGACTTTAAATCAGAGGTTCGCATGTGAGGAGTTTATTAGGGCATGCTCTTGGGATCAGCACCTGTTGGGGAGGGATTAGACAGAAGGAGGGTTTGGGTGGCATTGTGGCCGACCCCGTGGCGAGTTCCACGTCTGCAGTAGACCTTTGGAGTTGACCCCAGTTGGGGCTTGGAGGCTGGATTTTCATGTCCCTGCATCAACCTGTCATCAAATGCAGGTTGACCCTGGGAAGAGGGTAAGACTTTGGTTAAGGTGGTTGCATTCAGCCAGCTTGAGGGCAGTTCCCAAGGGCTGAGAGCTGAGGGCTGTTGGAGGGCAGCATGCCCAGGAGTTGGGGGGAGAGTTCCTTCAGTCCTGCAGTTGAGATTTAGGTAATAGAGTCTATTTCAAAAGGACTTAATTTTTCAGGGGCCAATGGAATGGACTTCTGGTTTGGGGAGTTAGAAGTCAGTGTGGAGTATCAAAGCAAACTGTGGTAACCCTCAGATCTGGGAATCAGGGACTGACTGTGTCTTCAAACTAAGCTTTAAAGCAACTCAGATCGAAATGAATGAGCTCCAATCTGCTCCTGTGGCCTTCTCATTCTGAGAAGAGCATACCCTAAGATTTTCTCATACTCTAGTCAATAGTAAGTACTCCGTGTACTTCTAATGTTGCGTGGTGCTACAGAAATAAGAGCAGCAATGATACCAACAACCCCAGCTAACACAAATTGAGTGTTACTATGTGCCAGCACTCTTCTAAGTGCGCTATTTACAATCTTCTATTTAATCCTTATGATAACCCCATAAGGTAGGCAGTTTTATTATGCTCACTTGAAGGATGAAGAAATCGAGGCTCAGAGAGTTTAAGTAGCTTGCCCAAGTTTATGTAGCTGGTAAGTAGCAGTGCTGGGTTGCAAACTCAGGCAGGAAGAGCAACACTGAAAAGGTCAGAACCAAAGCAAGGTGGTCTTCAAAAGAGATGGTCCCTGATGCTTTGAGAGCTGGTCACATGCAGTTTCCTGAGTAATGACAGTGGCACAACTGGCCACTTCTGTTTCAAGAAGTGAGTGTGCTGTGTCTGACCTGTTCACAGCTGCATCTCCCACGTTAGCGCATGAAGGGTATGACCCCCTGGGAAGCACAGCCAATTTGAGGCATTCAAAAGAGATTTATTCAGTGATGGATGAAATGAATGTACTGGAAGGATTATTGTTTTTAGAGTTAAACAGAGTTAAAACCCTGGACAATTTCCTTACTCTCTCTGTGCCTCAGGTTTTCATCAATAGAAAGGAAATGATGTCTCGGGGTGATGTGAGGTTTGGAAGTAATCATTGATCTAGCATAGAGTCTTGCACAGCATACACACTCACCAAGTGGGAACAATTATTATTATTATTATTAATGATTTTGCTCCACATGCTGGAAGGTGCGCTTTGATTTAAAAACTATGAAGAAGAACTAAATGCCTCTCTTTTTCAGCTTTGGAAGGCTTGACTACATTATCTTTAGTGTTCTGTTTTAAAACAAGTATGGAATCCTAGATTTTCATGTTTCTCGGGTGCAAAGTTTTTAAACAAATAATTCTTACTGAAGTAAAAATGGAATTTCTCCGTTCCATCCGGCCCCACCCAGTCCCTTTCCGACGTTTTCAAGGCACGTCTTGTTTTTATTACCCTTGCATTAACAGATCTACTTCAAGGAGCTTACCATGACCCAGGAAATGGAGGCTGATTAAAAATGGAGGAGGAGAGAGGGCAAGGAGACATAAAAGGGATTTTATGTTCTTTTTTTAGGAGTCATTAAAGTAGTATAAAAGAAAAAAATCCTTAAAATGCCACACAAAGTAGTGTTTAGATAAGAGTCAGAGAACGTTTTCTATAGACAGGTGGAAAAAGCAAGGCTGTGTGCTTTTGGATGAGTTAATTCCTGGGTGGAGTTATGGTAAGGGGCTCTATCAGTCAGGGCTTGGTTGGATGTCAGAGAAACCTCTTCAGCTATTTTAAGCAGAAGGAAATTTCACACAGGGAGTAAGTGTGCTTACAAAATAATGGGAAGGATTGGAGGAGCAGGCACCAGCTGGTCCTCCAGGAGCTGCTACTAAAAGGAGAGTGCACAAAGGATCGCCAAAAAGGAACAAAGGAACAAAGACTTCAGCACAATCGGGAAGCTGGTCCACTGTTGGTTCTGGGGTCATGTTACCTTAGCTGTGAGTCTGGGGTCAGGGTGCCACCACCTTGACTGTTAGTTCAGAACACATAACCTGGGCCAAAATCTAGGGGTCAGGAAGCTGGCTCCATCATTGTTGGCTCTGGAGCCCTGATCTTCTGATAAATCTGAACCAGCAAAATGAGTATCTCCCTCCCTACTTGACTCAGGTTGGAATCCAATTCTTGCCCAAATTCATCTTCAAACGAGTCAGGAAAATGGAGTTTTTGTCTTTTCAGCTTTGGCAGTGCAGGAAGGTGTGGTAGACACAGGTTGGGATGAATGTTGAGCAAATCCATCCACAGTGGTTTACACGGTGGAAAATTGGGAAGGCTTCAGTTTTCTCTTCTCCGTTATGCTTCTTTTTGTATGTGTATGCAAAGAATGGCACGTGAGCCTTTGGAAGCTTAGAACACACACTGTTATCATATCTTGATCCCATGACTGATTTCAGTGAACTCTAACACAAACCTGAATTATTTGGAGTTTGGCACTTTGCTAACACCAAATAGGTTTAGAGAGAAAAGACAATTTAAATATCATTGGAAAAAGCAGTCCCTGTCCTTTAAAACTACTTTTAAAAACCCATACCCATTAAAATCTCATTAAGAAATAATTAACAATTCCAATTCTCACTCACAGACAAGCATATTTAATAATGATAATTTCATGGAGCTGTTTATTTTGTAATACACTTGGAAAACCATCGCTTCTCCAGTGGTTGTGACCAAATAAGTGCCCAAATTGTTTTTCTCTAGACCTGTTGGCCATGCCTAGATGCTTGGATCATAATCAAGTCTTTTTTAGAGAGCACCATAGAGCAGTAATGCTTGGAGCCTAATTGACAAACACAATGGCTTGTAATCTCTATTTTGTTTTATTTATTTATTTATTTATTTATTTATGGCTTGTAATCTCTATGAGGTCAGGGACCACATCTTTCAACCCCCTCACCATCTGCCTCCCACCTCTGTTGATGCTATTTCCCAGGACCATGGACATAGCAAGTGTGCAAGTATTTGTTGACCATTTCTTAACTGAAGGATGGAAAGCAGGAATTAATAATTGCTAAAGAGATCACATCTTGGTTTCAAATAGTGGTGAACATTGGGAAACATAATAGAGATTTTCTGATTTGGTAAAGTATTTTTGATTTCACAGTTCAATTGTTCAGCCTTTTTTTTTTTTTTTTAACAAGAATGCTTATGAAAACAGTCCATATATATCACAGACAATTTTTTTTCTCCCTCTGGCTTTTATTCTGGAATAGACACAATGATAAATGAAATTCATATGGTGATTATGCTTTGAGCTTTTCATTCCCTGGAAGATATAGCTGTGGACACAAGAGAAGGAACACGTTCTCCCAGTAGCATCCTTACTCTAGCCTTCTTTTCAGTACTTTGCATGCTTCTCACGCTTTCCTAGATTTCATAATTCACCCCAGAATGACTATGTCCTCAGCATTTTTCCCCACTCTGTACCCTAATCAATGCTGTCCCATTTGACCTTTGCAAAGAGCAGTGGGCAAAGCAAAATTTTCCTCTATAGATAAATTGCAAATTATTTTCCCCAGAGAGACTGCAATGAATGACTCAGAATAGTGTTCCACAATAGACATTTTCAAGCTGCATTATCATTATAAAGTCAAATACTTTTCTTTTGTATGAAATTTCTGATAGGAGCAAAGACATGAGTTCTAAGCAATATGCTCTCATCATAGTGTTTAATTTGTGTGTCTGAAGGAATGTGATAAATTACCAGGTAAAAGGGTCAGAAATTGTTTTATCATTAACCATCCCCAAATTATTTTTGAGTACTTGCTCTGTGGATGCCAGGTACTGTTTTAGTTGCTAGAAATACAGCAAAGAACAAAATGAACAAAATTCCTGCCTACACAAAACTTACATTCTAGTAAGGTGACATGTTAAACACATGTACGCACGTATAATAAATATGATGTCACGTAGTGGTCATTGGAATGAAGAAAAATAAAGCAGGTCAAGACGAATGTAATAAGGGCTATTGTTTAAGCAGATAATGATGTGAAGGGAAAGAGTGTTCCAGGCAGGGGACAGTAAGTGCAAAGGCCCTGGTACCAAAATGAGCAGGAAAGAGGGTGGTCAGGGGTCAGATGATGGAAGGCTTTCTAGGCCATGATGAAGAGTTTGGATTTTATTTTGGGTGTGAAGGGATGCGGATGGAAAACTAAGAGCAAAGAATCAATCGACATGATGGATTTATATTTTAAAAGATGCCTCTGCTACTGTATGGAGAATAGACCATAGGTGAGATAAGGATGGCAGCAGGCCAATAATCAGAGGCCATTGCAGTTATCTGGGTGGTGTGAACTAATGCATTGGCAGTGTGAGTGTTGAGAAGTGGTCACAGAACATTAATAAATAGAATTTGGGATTATATTGTTACTTAATTGGTCGAATGGAACCCCCCATTTGGGCCCTAGCCTGGCCCAAGCTGCCTGCCTTGGTGGGGAAGGTTGTTTTTCGTTTGGATTCGCACAGCCAATAGCAAAACCAATGCTGAACAGCACATGTTTTATTCAATGGCCAGAGAACACAGAAGCAAGAACGTAGTTTGCAAATCAACTTCTCAACACTATTGGGGCTGAGACACCATATATAATATATAGGAGGGTCGAGATAAAAGGGAGGCAATTGAGTAAAGACAGGGAGGAATATTCATGTCTTATCCGAAACAGCGGTGTGGTTTGCTCAGAACTGAGGCAAACACTCCGTCCGTTTCAGTCCTTGTATGGGCTCTTCTGGTTATTGTCATGGTAATTGTCAGCAGTCTTGGCGCTGGTGGGTGTGTCACTTAGCATGCTAATGTACTACAAAGAGCATATAATGAGGCTCAGGGTCTCCTGAAGGTCAGGTCGTCCGCCATTTGCCATCTTGGATTTGTCCGGTTCTAACCAGTTCTGGTGGGCTCTTGTTTTTCTCTTCTGGTGGTTTCCTGTAGGACAAGGATAACACTTCTCAGCAGCTTACGTTCCCTCAAGGAAGGAGGAGGGTTAGAGCTCGAGGCTAACAGCCATGGTAACAATATTAAGAATAGTAACAATGTAGTTTTCATTCCTCTGTGCTGTGGACATTATTGGAGGAAATGTGCTCAGATGGCAAGTAAAGAAATTTAGTTTAAGAGCAGAAAAAAAGAGTGTCAAGGACAAATTTTGGATCAGGTAAACTGAGCTATGTGGAATATCTTTCTTGGAGATATTTTAGAAAAGTGAAGTACTGAGGATTTAAAGGAAGAAAATATTTAAAATAAAGTGACCATGTCTTTTTCAGTGTTGAAAAAAATCCCAGCAACAACATGTTTTCCTAAGAAACTTTCTACTCACTTGGGCTCCTTCCTTTCATCTCTTTTTCAACTAATTACTTTAAACATGAGATTAGATTTTGTAAAATACATTGTCAGAACTTTGTCAAGGGCGAGAGGGAGAGCAGGTTTACATACATGTCTAAAAGAGTTGGGAAGATTAAAAAAAATCTAATTGATTTATCAAAGAATTACAGAAGCTTCCGAAATAGAAAAAAATTTTAGAGAAAGCTGAACCTTCAAGGACAAATACCTGTAGAGAGGTTCGTAGAAGTAAGGTCAGAATTACTAAAGCAGGAAATGAAATGCAGCTTCCAAAATTGAAATAAAACATTTTTTTTAACTCTATCAGGAGCAAAAGACTAACGCAGAGTGTTGTTCCTTAATTAGATAGGAAAACAAGTGACTCAATGATGACATCAAAGGGCCACGGGGCATTCAATGTCTTTTTAAAAGACCTTTCCGCATGATCAAGTGAATGGGGCTCTGGAAATAGGTAATGCACACTTTAGGAGAATGAAAAGTGAAAAAGAAGACTTGGAGGAAGATCATTTAAATAGGTGAGATCTGTATCTAAATGTGCAGATCCTGGTGATTTGCATCCAAGGATACTAAAAGAATTGGCTAAAGTATTGTGGACCATAAATTGAATATGAGTCAGCAATTTGTAATGCTATTATTTAAAAACGGGAATACAATTGAGAGATGTATTAGCAGGAGTATGACATGAAAAGGGCAAGGATACACTTGGCATTGATCAACCATTATTTAGAATATAATTACCAATCTTGGTCACTGTATATTAAAAGATGAAAAGGTTCAAGGAAAGAAGCACAAAATGATGAACGGAATAAGAAATAAGTGAGAAAAACCAATGGTGGGGGTAAATGGTTAAATTCTCCACTCTTGACATCATTTTGGTTCAGTATTATGTACCAGAATGGAGGGCTCGTTTTCCCACAAATCCTTAGCATAATAATCCATGGTCCTTAAGCATATGCAGTGGTCCCTGGGTAACTGAGGGGGATTTGTTCCAGGACCCCCCGCCTTAGATACCAAAATCTGTGGATGCTCCAGTCCCTTGTATGAAATGGTGTATTTGCATATAACCTGTGCACATCGTTCTGTATACTTTGTCATCTCTAGATTACTTGTAATACTAGTACAATGTAAATGCCATGTAAATAGTTGCCGATGTACGGCATATTCAAGTTTCGTTTTTTGGAACTTTCTGGAATTTTTTTTTTTTTTTCAGAATATTTTTGGATCCACGGTTGGCTGAATCTGTGAACGTGGAACTTGTGGATACAGAGGGCTGACTGTACTGCTTTCTTGTGTTGTCATAGCACCCTCTCTGTTCCTTGATTCAGTGGAAGAGCAATGATCTGACAAGAGTGATGGATAAACAGGTACCTATTTCAATGGGAATTCTGGTATGATGCCGAAATTGCTGGCAAGATTTGCTTCTTATTTCTCCCAATTACTCATTAATTGTCCCCTTTTTCCATGGACACATCCTAGAACATCTCTTTCCCAGATGCCCAGGGCATTTAAACTGGCCCCTCTCTGCCAGTTCAGTACCCTCCTCCTCACTCACGTCAATATTTTCCCTTGGACTGGTGTCTCTGTGATGGCTCTTCATGTCTTGGGCTTCTTTTTCCCCACATACTTGTCAAAACTTCCCTCTCCTTTGTCCCATTATCTAGAATCCTCTACTTGGCTTTCCAAATTGACAGTTTATTAACACTGATAACTTTTTCTAGAGGGGTTAATGGCAGTTCCTCAGTGTCCCTTAACGAGTGGTGTGTAGGACTAATGGTACAAGGGAGAACATTTTAAGTGGCATATGAATGTGGCACTATATAACATTGAATCGCATAGAGTGAAAATTATTCCCTTTTCAATTTCTTCTCAAATCTTTCTAATTAAGGCAAGGGGAAAGTTTCATTTTGGTCATTTTAACAAAGTTTTATCTTTTAACAATTGCTAATCTCCCCTTTTGACAAAGCAAGTATGGTCTTCAGACTAAAAGCCTTGGGAGGTAAATTATTTCTCAGACTTTTTTTTTGTATTGAGAGCGCCAAATCCTAACCACTAGACCACCAGGGAGCGTCTTTTTTTTTTTTTTTTTTTTTTGTATTGAGTATAATTTATACACTAGAAAGGAGAGTAAGTAAAAACTATACACCTTGACTAATTACATTACCTCCAATTTAAAATTATTTTTAAAATTATCATTGTATTCGTCTACACGTTTCCATTTTATTTATGTTAGTGATACTGGTTTTCTAAGGCCGTAAAAACAAAGTTTTTTTTTAAAGCAATTTATTAAGTGAAAATTGATTTAGGGGAAAAAGTCACATTATTTCATAGATTCTAAAGATTCAAAGTTCCCCCCAATTTTTTAACCCTTCTGAAATCATGATACATTACATAATTGGTGTCATCTTATGATGCCTGTGGACTAGGTCAGGCAGTGCACTCAGAGTGGTATAAACCTTTAGGTGGCAACTGTGGTCGAATCAAGAAAAATCAACATCAGAGCATTTTAGATTCAATGAAATATGGTAAATAAATATGATTTGGAAAGAAAGGAGATTTGGTGAAAAAATACCAGAAATATAGGAAACAGTAGCTTAGTGACCTACTCTTTCCATCTGGTGCCTTTGTATTTTAATAGGAGCTCTCTAAGGTGCAAAGCGTTAGCCCTAAGAGTGGTAGAAATGTCAGCACTGTGGCTGGGTTGTGGTGGGTGTCAGGGAAATCCTGGGGAGCAAGGTAGCCTTCTTTTACATCCCTTCAGTGCTCTGTTCTTATCAACCCTGTGTCTGTCCCTGAGGCTTGCCTGGTCCTTTGTGACATATATGTTATCCTCGCTCAGAAATTTTGTGGCATTGCATAATCAGGTTGCAAGCTTATGAATTATAAGGAAATCAGCTTTCATATGCAGAATGCCATTATACTAGAATATAGATCCATACCCTTGAATGTTGGAATATCTGCTTAGACTTGCTCCCTGTACCCTGATGACTTGCTATGAATACTTATTTGTTAAAGGAACAAATGAAGAATGCTTACCCTTGGTCTCCCACTTACAGACTTCAGGTATAGCTGTACTGTGTGGCCTGAGTAGCTAGGGGCCAGCAGAAGCCCACCGTTGGCTTCCCCAGCCTCCTCTGAGGCTCTGGAGGCAACGGCTGGGAATTTGTATGGCACACCATTTGCATACTCTAATGAGATGGGCTATAATTGGTCTTCATTGATTTTGTTTTCATTGAGCTAAAATAGAGTCAGAGCTTCTTAGGCTAGAAGAACTGATTGATTTGTGGTAGAATTCAGGAGTATTCAGTTGAAGAAATAATTAATTATGTTCTTATTTAGTAATCATCAGGGCTCAGACTGTTTCTTAGCCGGAGAATGTGCTCAACAGAATTGGACTTTGCTAAAGCAGGAATGCTTTAACATAGGGACTTCAGCTAGGCAAATGGATACCATACATAATACTTCTTCTTCTTTTTTTTTTTTTTTTTTTTTGCGGTACGCGGGCCTCTCACTGTTGTGGCCTCTCCCATTGCGGAGCACAGGCTCCGGACGTGCAGGCTCAGCGGCCATGGCTCACGGGCCCAACCGCTCCATGGCATGTGGGATCTTCCCAGACTGGGGCATGAACCCGTGTCCCCTGCATCGGCAGGCAGACTCTCAACCATTGCACCACCAGGGAAGCCCAATACTTCTTATTTTTAAAGAAATCTCTGTGCATATTGGAGACAACAGTGTGTATACATGTATACAGAGAATGAGACATGCATAATATTTTTCCATTCATCATCTTACTCCTCATGTGAGCATATTATCCATTTCTTTCCTCTCTCTCCGTCTATCCACCATTCATCCATACTTCTACCTATCCATGCATTTTGAATCCATCCACCTATCTTCCAGTGTTTCGTAAGTTCTTTGTGAGTTAATTAAATCTGAATGAATGATGTCTTCCACCTTTGTCTTTCATTTCTTGAGACCTGGCAGTGGGTCCAGATTGGCCACAACCCTAGGGAAACAGACAAGGGAATTTCAGTCTAATTTAGCTTGGGACAGTAAAGTGAGTAGAGGTGTTTGACAGGCCATCCTGTGTAGATAGAGTAGCTTGGAATTTTGAACTGATTATAACTAAAATCTTTCTAAATGTTTAGTTCCATGTCAATCTCTCCTTTTAAAAATTTCTTTTGAAATTATTATATATAACTTTTGGTTATTATCAGTCCTTATTAGGATGAGTTCTAGCCTCTAAATTGAGACCTAATATCCTTTGAAGAACTAGGTATAGATATAAACAGCCACATCCTCCTTTCACTCAACATTTATTGAGACTCAGTATGTAAGGTATTATGGTGAGTATTGTAAGGGATACAAACATGCATAAAACACTATAGCTGCTCTGAAGCATCTTACAAGTTAGTACAGCAATATTGGTCAGAAATTCTTTTGTAAGTCAGTTATTTGGAACTATATAGACAATATTATACATGTTTCATAGACTAGACCACAAAAATCTATTAAAGTGTTAGATTAAATCATGAAATTGCCAATGTTTCACCACTTTTTACCCTACAAAAGAGGCCACTTCATATGATTCAATCTAATATACAAGTAAAGCAATATACCTTACTAAAGTGTAAAACCAAGAGTGACTCATGACCATGAGTTGTAGTGATTATGTGCAGAAAATGTTTCCAGAAACCTATCTCCTCCAATAGAAGGCCTAGAAATGAAACAAGGGACCCCTACACGGATGTTTCCATTTTGGGGGACAATTGAAATAGGAGTTTGCCTTGCTGCTTGCCTTGGGCAAGCATCCTGACAAAACTGGTGAAATAGTGGGAATAAGAAGGAGAACAGGGAAGAGGTGAGGAAAGTGGTTCAGTGAGGGGGGCAGGGATCTCCTGCAGGTCTAACTGGTGATGAAGCCCAATGCTTGGGTTGTCACTGCTACTGCCTCTTGTACCAGCACTGTATTGAACTCGCTATGATTCACACCAGCAAAATAGTGCCCATGCCCTGCCTCTTAAGTCCCATAAAGCTAGTGACAGGGCCCTTGCTATTGCAGCTATGGAAAAACCAAACCCAATAACACCAATGATGACGTAGCTCACGTTAACAAAAATATGGATATAACGTGATTGGCTGTCATCCTCTACCCACCCCTGTGTGAGAATAGAAGTGTGCTAAAGTCCTCATTCTCTCTTGGGGCCGGTAGGGATGAGGGGATGGTAAGGCCAGGCAGGGAAATCCAGGCAATGGTATCTTGAGAATGTGGTGGTTACAAGGATAACCCCTGCATCTTCCTTATTCTTCCTAACCCAATTTCTCTGGATGGAGATGACAAAGATGAATACTAACTAATCAGGAAATTTCTGAAATTGCTGCTACTGTCTTGGAATTATCATTGATATTAAAGCTGGAAAAACAATTGTCATTGTTGACACTAAGCTTGAGGTGGGACAGACAAATTTTAGTTGTGCAGCTAGAACCTCAGAACTTCCCAGCTATGTGGGCTTGCTCCAGTCACTACATTCATCTTGTAATAACAGCAGCTTGCATGATTGAAAAATTTGGACCCACGTTTCACATTATGGGGAATTTTGCTGAACCTCCATGATGTGCTTATCTGCAGAAGAAAGCAATAGCTAAGTTTCTACCTACTTCCACCATCCAGATATTGCACAAGTTCATTGGATGGATCAAACCAAAATTGCATCTAGAACTCTAGTTGTTTGTCAACTGTGCTTTTTTAGCTTTTCAGGCTTTGCAGTGTAGGAAGACACACTAGGAGGAGGGTGGAATGAATGTTGAGTGCCTCTCCATCATATCTACTACAGAGCTATTTCAGTTTTCTAAGGATTTTTAATCCCAGCAACAGGAAGAAATAGACGGAGGGTACAAAACCTATCTATGACCATGACCCTCATCAGTTCGTTCACTTCTCATTTCCAGTAGGAAAAGGCAGCAAATATAGGAGCTGACAATGACTTTTCAGATATATGAAAAAAACCTGAAGATTTATTTATGCCTCAGAGGAAAATCCAGACTCAGCAAGTTTCCTAAGCACTCTGTCCCTCCAAGCAGGACAAGGCGGTGACTATGGGGAGTGGTGTGGGAACAGGACAGGGACTGTACATGCAGCCTGTGAAGAGGAGGAGCCTTGGGGTTCAGGCTTTCCCTTTGTCCCTCCTTCCCCTTGCTGCATCAGGGACTGTATATATGTCCATGATACTCTTTCACTTCATCCCAGCTTAGCCTTCCCTCTCCTCGTGTCCTCAAGTCCATTCTCTACGCCTGCATCTTTATTTGTGTCCTGCCACTAGGTTCTTCAGAACTATTTTCTTTTTCTTTTGAGATTCCATATACTTGTGTTAGCATATGATATTTGTTTTTCTATTTCTGATTTACTTCACTCTGTATGACAGACTCTAGGGCCATCCACTTCACTGCAAATAACTCAATTTCGCTTCTTTTTATGGTTGAGTAATATACCTTGTATATATGTGCCACATCTTTTTTATCCATTCATCTGTCGATGGACACTTAGGTTGCTTCCATGTCCTGGCTATTGTAAATAGTGATGCAATGAACATTGTGGTACATGATGCTTTTTGAATTATGGTTTTCTCAGGGTATATGCCCAGTAGTGGGATTGCTGGATCATATGGTAATTCTACTTTTAGTATTTTAAGGAACCTCTATACTGTCCTCCATAGTGGCCGTATCAATTTACATTCCCACCAACAGTGCAAGACGGTTCCCTTTTTTCCACACCCTCTCCAGCGTTTATTGCTTGTAGATTTTTTGATGATGGCCACACCAGTCAGATGGCCTGACTGGTGTGAGGTGATAACTCATTGTAATTTTGATTTGCTTTTCTCTAATGATTAGGGATGTTGAGCATCCTTTCATGTGTTTGGTGGCAATCTGTATCTTCTTTGGAGAAATGTCTGTATAGGTCTTCTGCCCATTTCTGGATTGGGTTGTTTTGTTTTTTTGATATCGAGCTGCATGAGCTGCTTGTAAATTTTGGAGATTAATCCTTTGTCCATTGCTTCATTGGCAAATATTTTCTCCCATTCTGAGGGTTGTCTTTTCGTATTGTTTATAGTTTCCTTTGCTGTGCAAAAGCTTTTAAGTTTCATTAGGTCCCATTTGTTTATTTTTCTTTTTATTTCCATTTCTCTAGGAGGTGGGTCAAAAAGGATCTTGGTGTGATTTATGTCATGTAGTGATCTGCCTATGTTTTCCTCTAAGAGTTTTATAGTGTCTGGCCTTACATTTAGGTCTAGAATCCATTTTGAGTTTATTTTTGTGTATGATGTTAAGGAGTGTTCTAATTTCATTCTTTTAAATGTAGCTGTCCAGTTTTCCCAGCACCACCTATTAAAGAGGCTGTCTTTCTCCATTGTATATTCTGGGCTCCTTTATCAAAAATAAGGTGATCATATGTGTGTGGGTTTATCTCTTGCCTTTCTGTCCTGCTCCATTGAGCTATATTTCTGTTTTTGTGCCAGTACCATATTGTCTTGATTACTGTAGCTTTGTAGTATAGTCTGAAGTCCAGGAGCCTGATTCCTCCAGATCCTTTTTCTTTCTCAAGATTGCTCTGGCTATTCGGGGTCTTTTGTGTTTCCATACAAATTGTGAATTTTTTTGTTCTGTGAAAAATGCCATTCATAGTTTGATAGGGATTGCATTGAATCTGTAGATTGCTTTGGGTAGTAGAGTCATTTTCACAATGTTGATTATTCCAATCCAAGGACATGGTATATCTATCCATCTATTTGTATCATCTTTAATTTCTTTCATCAGTGTCTAATAGTTTTCTGCATACAGGTCTTTTGTCTCCTTAGGTTGGTTTATTCCTAGGTATTTTATTCTTTTTGTTGCAATCGTAAGTGGGAGTGTTTCCTTAATTTCTGTTTCAGATTTTTCATCATTAGTGTACAGGACTGCAAGAGATTTCTGTGCATTAATTTTGTATTCTTCTACTTTACCAAATTCATTGATTAGCTCTAGTAGTTTCCTGGTAGCATCCTTAGGATTCTCTAACAGTTTTACTTCTTCTTTTCCAGTTTGGATTCCTTTTATTTCTTTTTCTTCTCTGATTGCTAAAAGTTCCAAAACTATGTTGAATAAGAGTGGTAGAGTGGACAACCTTGTCTTGTTCCTGATCTTAGAGGAAATGGTTGTAGTTTTTCACCATTGAGAACGATGTTGGCTGTGGGTTTGTCATATATGGCCTTTATTATGTTGAGGTATGTTCCCTCTATGCCTATTTTCTGGAGGGTTTTTATCATAATTAGGTGTTGAATTTTGTCAAAAGCTTTTTCTGCATCTATTGAGATGATGATATGGTTTTTATCCTTCCATTTGTTAATATGGTGTATCACATTGATTGATTTACGTATATTGAAGAATCCTTCCATTCCTGGAATAAACCCCACTTGATCATGGTGTATGATCCTTTTAATGTGCTGTTTGCTAGTATTTTGTTGAGGATTTTTGCATCTATGTTCATCAGTGATACTGGCCTGTAGTTTTCTTTCTTTGTGACATCTTTGTCTGGTTATGGTATCAGGATGATGGTGGCCTTGTATAATGAGTTTGGGAGTGTTCTTCCCTGTGCTACATTTTGTAAGAGTTTGAGAAGTTAAGTGTTAGCTCTTCTCTAAATATTTGAAAGAATTTGCCTGTGAAGCTATCTCGTCCTGGGCTTTTGTTTGTTGGAAGATTTTTATTCTTAGTTTCAATTTCAGTGCTTGTGATTGGTCTGTTTATATTTTCTATTTCTTCCTGGTTCAGTCTCGGAAGTTTGTACTTTTCTAAGAATGTGTCCATTTCTTCCAGGTTGTCCATTTTATTGGCATTTAGCTGCTTGTAGTAATCTCTCATGATCCTTTGTATTTCTGCAGTGTCAGTTGTTACTTCTCCTTTTTCATTCCTAATTTTATTGATTTGAGTCTTCTCCTTTTTTTTCTTGATGAGTCTGACTAATGGTTTATCAATTTTGTTTTTTTGTTGTTTTTTGTTCTTCTTTCTCTAATTGCTTTATATGTAAGGTTAGGTTGTTTATTTGAGCTGTTTCTTGTTTCTTGAGGTAGGATTGTATTGCTATAAACTTCCCTCTTAGAATGGCTTTTGCTGCATAGCATAGGTTTTGAGTCATCGTGTTTTCATTGTTATTTGTTTCTAGCTCTTTTTTTTCCACATATTTTTTCTGTAATTGATATCTAGTCTCATAGTGCTGTGGTCAGGAAAGATTCTTGATATGATTTCAATTTTCTTAAATTTAACAAGGCTTGATTTGTGACCCAAGGTATGATCTATGCTGGAGAATGTTCCATGAGCACTTGAGAAGAAAGTGTATTCTGTTGTTTTTGGATAGAATGTCCTATAGATAGCAATTAAGTCCATCTTCTTTAATGTGTCATTTAAAGCTTGTGCTTCCTTATTTATTTTCAAATATTACATATATTTCATGTATTGGTGAAAGTGGGGTGTTAAAGTCCCCTACTGCTGTTGTGTTACTGTGGATTTCCCCCTTTATGGCTGTTAGCATTTGCCTTATGTATTGAGATGCTCCTATGTTGGGTGCATAAATATTTACAATTGTTATATCTTCTTCTTGGATTGATCCCTTAATCATTATGTAGTGTCCTTCATCTCTTGTAATAGTCTTTATTTTAAAGTCTATTTTGTCTGATATGAGTATTGCCACTCCAGCTTTCTTTTGATTTCCATTTGCATGGAATATCTTTTTCCATCCCCTCACTTTCAGTCTGTATGTGTCCCTAAGTCTGAAGTGGGTCTCTTGTAGACAGCATATATATGGGTCTTTGTTTTGTATCCATTTGGCCTGCTCCACTCAACAACTAGCAAGCTACCGTGCTGGACACCCTATGCCAGACAACTAGCAAGACAGGAATACAAACACACCCATTAGCAGAGAGGCTGCCTAAAATCATAATAAGGTCACAAACACCCCAAAACACACCACTGGACACACTCCTGCCAACCAGAAAGACAAGATCCAGCCTCATCCACCAGGTACCAGTCCCCTCCACCAGGAAGCCTACACAACCCACTGAACCAACCTTAGCCACTGGGAGCAGACACCAAAAACTACTGGAACTATGAACTTGTAGCTTGTGAAAAGGAGACTCCAAACACAGTAAGTTAAGCAAAATGAGAAGACAGAAAAACACACAGCAGATGAAGGAGCAAGGTAAAATCTCACCAGACCTATTAAATGAAGAGGAAATAGGCAGTCTACCTGAAAAAGAATTCAGAGTAATGATAGTAAAGATGATCCAAAAATCTTAGAAATAGAATGGAGAAAATACAAGAAACGTTTAACAAGGACCTATAAGAACTAAAGAGCAAACAAACAGTGATGAACAACACAATAAATGAAATTTAAAATTCGCTAGAAGGAATCAATAGGAGAGTAACTGAGTCAGAAGAATGGATAAGTGACTTGGAAGATAAAATAGTATAACTACTGCAGAGCAGAATAAAGAAAAAAGAATGAAAAGAATTGAGGACAGTCTCAGAGACCTCTGAGACAACATTAAATGCACGAACATTTGAATTATAGGGTTCCCAGAAGAAGAAGAGAAAAAGAAAGTGTCTGAGAAAATATTTGAAGAGATTATAGTTGAAAACTTCCCTAATATGGGAAAGGAAATAGTCAGTCAACTCCAAGAAGTGCAGAGAGTCCCATACAGGATAAATCCAAGGAGAAACACACCAAGACACATATGAATCAAACTATAAAAAATTAAATTCAAAGAAAAAATGTTAAAAGCAGCAAGGGAAAAACAACAAATAACATACAAGGGAATCCCCATAAATTTAACAGCTGATCTTTCAGCAGAAACTCTGCCAGAAGGGAGTGGCAGGGCATATTTAAAGTGATGACAGAGAAAAACCTACAACCAAGATTACTCTACTCAGCAAGGATCTCATTCAGATTCTGTGGAGAAATTAAAAGCTTTACAGACAAGCAAAAGCTAATAGAAGTCAGCACCAGCAAGCCAGCTTTACAACAAATGCTAAAGAAACTTCTCCAGGCAGGAAACACAAGAGAAGGAAAAGACCTACAATAACAAACTCAAAACAATTAAGAAAATGGTAATAGGAACATACATATCGATACCTACCTTAAATGTAAATGGATTAAATGCTGTAACCAAAAGAAATAACTATTTTTTATACCAAACTCAAGTTCAATAGTTCCTTGGGATGTATCATAATAACAACCCACATCTGACAGTAAGCATACTTTTCAATAGCATCTAGTTCCTTTACAATAATCTTTTAAGGCATGTGGGGCATGGGTTGTTGTCCCCATTCTACAGACAAGGAAACTCTGGCTCCTAAAGTTAAAGAGACTGCTTAAGGTTTCATCGAAGAAATTAATGTCAGAATTCTTCTCTTATCTCATGATCTATACATAGCACCATATGTATCATTATTTAAGATAAGAATGCCAATTTCTGGGCCTGTTGTATTGCACTGACATCACTGTCACAGGTAATTTTCTGAGGGCATTTTCTGTCTTTTCTACTTAGAAGAGGGTACTTGAAAATTTTGATGGGAAGAAACACTTCAGTTACAATTGAAAAAACTTTAGTTTCTGGAATTTCCCCTAGTATTCCAACAACTAATTCTTCTACAGGAGATTTTGTATATATATAATTATATCTCCTGAGATACACACACCCACACACACGCACACGGCAACGCTGGAGCTGCAGCCCTAAGCCAAATCATGGGTTGTTGGCTTTGGGTGAACTTGGAGTGGCTTCTCTGTGCCCTGTCCTCTTATTGGTATGGTGGTACCAGGAGGGGAAATCATGCTTCTGCCAGAGGGAGTCTCCCTACTTTGTAATACAACTAATCAATCACCAAGATCTACTTCTATCCTGGGTTTCTACTGGCAATAAGGGAGAATACCTTAAGCCTTTTAAGTCTGAATTGGGTCAGAGGGTAGAGGTTAAGGGCACAGTACCCAATAAGACTGCATTCACTTCAGAGAGCAGCCACAAGTTTGGGGGTCCCTGGGCCACCTGAAGTTTTGACCAACTTGGCTATAAATTTGGGGGTTCTTATGACCCCTTCAGGTTTGAGAATTCACTAGAATGACTCAAAGAACTCAGGAAAGTGCTGTACTTATAATTAGTTTTATTATGAAGGATACATAGGGTGAGGTCGGGGAGGTTTCCAAACTGTCCTTGACACATAGAATAAGGACACATCACTCTCTGAGCATATCAATGTGTTCACCAACCAGGAAGCTAACACAGACATCAGTATCCAGAATTTTCATTGGAGTATTATTGATTGAATTATTGGCCATGTAGCTGAACTTCATCTCCAACCACCCTTTTCTTTGTGGATGTTGGGCTGATATCACCTAGCTCAAAACCCCAAACTTCTCGTCCTATTGTTTGTTTTTCTGGCATGACCAGCCCCTATCCTGAGTCATTTCCTTAGCATAAACCCAGATACAATCCAAGGACCCATGATGAATAATAAAGACACTCCTATTGCTCAAGGAATTACAGGTGTTTTGAAGCTCTCTCCCAGGAATCTGGGACAGAGACAAATTCTTCACTACAACAATACTTCATATAGGTCAATAATCAATAAATGCTTGTTAAATGAACACATGGAGGAATGAATAAGGAAATGAATGAATTTGATGGACTTTCTGAGGGATATGAACCAGGCCTTCTAAGGTCTTTTCTAGGGTAATGAACGTCGGAGCCTCTGAAATTGCTGCATCCTTGCAGTGTCCTGAGTCTACCAGTCCAAATCCACACGCCTATAGTGGTCATGCATCTTGGATTCAGGATCTTGGATTCACCAGGTGAAGGTGTGGCCCTTCACCTGGGAGTGGTAGTGATGATGGTGATGGTGTCCCCAGGGTGCAGCATACCTTGCATGTGCCACACCACACCACAAGGTTTTCACTGATTCAACAAATATTTAATGAATGCCTCCCATATCCTAGGCACTGTTCTAGGTGCTAAGGATACAGTGGTGAGCAAAGTAGACAAAAATCCCTGCCATTTGGGAGCTTTCATTCTACCTGGGAGAGACAGATAATGAGCACGTAACAATATGATAATCAAGTGGTAATAAATGCTTTGGAAAAAAAAATTAATTCCCAGAACCTGTTGTGGTTCCTCTGAAGGCTGGGTAGGTGAGGGCTGGACAAGGATCCAACTATGGGGCAAAGTTGGTAATTTGTTGTTGCTGCTGTATGCCCTCTGGATTAGAAAAAAATATGTCCCTGAATGTTTAGTGAGGCAGCTTGTCCTTTTGATTATGCAGTGATTAAATGCCAGGCTATTGGGAATTAGTTTTATTCTAATTCAAGGTTAAATGTACACAAGACCTCCTTTTTTTCCTATCAAAATTCAACTATGGATCTTTTAAGGGTGTCAGCCCCTCATTTGAAGCCTCCTCTGACGTCCAATCCCCCAACTGCATTTAACCCCTCCTTTCTCTTCTATCATGGCATTTAATTTATAGCTGTCTTATATCACATTTTTTTCTGCCTTATATGGAATTACATGCTTATTGGCTCTGTTTTTCCAATAAAATTTGTAATTTTTTTCAAGGCAAAGATGTTCTTTTTACTCTCTTCTTCACAGTATTCATCTCCTCTCTCCATCTCAAAGAACTTTAGAATTCCTGGTACATGGCTGCTGTTTAATTAATTACTGATTGAAAGAAAGACACCTTAAAGCATGCTCATCTGATTTGCAAACGTGTACACTTCTTATCTAATTTCTGTTAACATCCGGATGAATGGAGTTTTCACCAGTTTCCTTAGGACATTCTTTGTGACTGTTTCTTAGGAAAGTGTTCCACACTTATGACTTTGGAAGCGAATAACAGTAGGCACTGGGAACAAAAATTACATCAATAAAAATATATTTATTATTTCTTTTCCCATTGTAAGAGAATACATACTCAGTGGAGAAAATATAAATGAGCATAAACAAAAAGATAAAAATCACTTTCATTCACTCAAAATATATCTGTTGAGCTCTTATGACTCTCTAGGTACATGCAAAGCATTGGGAATATAAGAGTAAATAAGGGGGGTCCTTCAAGATGGCGGAGGAGTAAGACGCGGAGATCACCTTCCTCCCCACAGATACATCAGAAATACATCTACATGTGCAACTGCTTCTATAGAACACACACTGAACACTGGCAGAAGACCTCAGACCTCCCCAAAGGCATGAAACTCCCCACGTACCTGGGTAGAGCAAAAGAAAAAAAGAAAAAACAGAGGCAAAAGAATAGGGACGGGACCTGCTCCAGTGGGAGGGAGCTGTGAAGGAGGAAAGGTTTCCACACACTAGAAGCCCCTTCGCGGGCGGAGACTGCGGGTGGTGGAGGGGGAAGCTTCAGAGCCACAGAGGAGAGCGCAGCAACAGGGGCGTGGAGGGCAAAGCGGAGAGATTCCCGCAGAGGATCGGTGCCGACCAGCACTCACCAGCCCGAGAGGCTTGTCTGCTCACCCGCCGGGACGGGTGGGGGCTCAGAGCTGAGGCTCAGGCTTCAGTTGGATCGCAGGGAGAGGACTGGGGTTGGCGGCATGAACACAGCCTGAAGGGGGCTAGTGTGCCACGACTGGTCGGGAGGGAGTCCGGGATAAGTCTGGACCTGCCGAAGAGGCAAGAGACTTTTTCTTCCCTCTTTGTTTCCTGGTGCGCGAGGAGAGGGGATTAAGCGCGCCGCTTAAAGGAGCTCCAGAGATGGGCGCGAGCCGTGGCTGTCAGCGCGGACCCCAAAGACGGACATGAGATGCTAAGGCCGGTGCTGCCACCACCAAGAAGCCTGTGTGCGAGCACAGGTCACTCTCCACAGCTCCCCTCCCGGGAGCCTGTGCAGCCCGCTACTGCCAGGGTCCCGGGATCCAGGGACAACTTCCCCGGGAGAACGCACAGCGCACTTCAGGCTGGTGCAACGTCACGCTGGCCTCTGCTGCCGCAGGCTCGCCCCGCATCCGTACCCCTCCCTCCCCCCCGACCTGAGTGAGCCAGAGCCCACAAATCAGCTGCTGCTTTGACCCCGTCCTGTCTGAGCAAAGAACACATGCCCTCAGGCGACCTACACGCAGAGGTGAGGCCAAATCCAAAGCTGAACTCCGGGAGCTGTGTGAACAAAGAAGAGAAAGGGAACTCTCTCCCAGCAGCTTCAGGAGCAGTGGATTAAATCTCCACAGTTAATGTGATGTACCCTGCATCTGTGGAATACCTGAATAGACAACGAATCATCCCAAAATTGATGTGGTGGATTTGGGGAGCAACTGTAGACTTGGGGTTTGCTATCTAATTTTTATGTTTACTTTAGCTTAGTTTTTAGCACTTGTTATCATTGGTGGATTTGTTTATTGGTTTGGTTGCTCTATTCTTTTTTTTAATTAAAAATTTTTTTCTTTAATAATTAAAAAACTTTTATTATTATTATTTTTTCTTTCTTTTTTTCTCCCTCTCCTTATGAGCCGTGTGGCTGACAGGATCTTGGTGCTCTGGCTGTGTGTCAGTTCTGAGCCTCCAAGGTGGGAGAGCTGAGTCCAGGACATTGGACAACCAGAGGCCTCCCAGCCCCACATAATATTGATCAGCGAGAGAACTCCCAGAGATCTACATCTCAACACTAAGACCCAGCTGCACCCAATAGCCAGCAAGCTCCAGGGCTGGATGCCCCATGCCAAACAACTAGCAAGGCAGGAACACAACATTGCCCATTAGCAGAGAGGCTGCCTAAAATCATACTAAGTTCACAGACACCCCAAAACACACCACTGGATGCGACCTTGCCCACCAGAAAGACAAGATCCAGCCCCACCCAACAGAACACCAGTCCCCTCCACCAGGAAGCCTACACAAGTCACTGAACCAACTTCACCCACTGAGGGCAGACAAAAAAAAAACCAGAAACAATGAACCTGCAGCCTTCGAAAAGGAGGCCTCAAGCAGAGTATGTTAAACAAAATGAGAAGACAGGGAAATATGCAGCAGATGAAAGAGCAAGGTATAAACCCAACAGACCAAACAAATGCAGAGGAATTGGCAGTCTACCTGAAAAAGAATTCAGAGTAATGATGGTAAAGATGATCCAAAATCTTGGAAATAGAATGGAGAAAATACAAGAAGCATTTAAAAAGGACCTAGAAGAAGAGCAAACAAACAATGATGAACAACACAATAAATGAAATTAAAAATTCTCTAGAAGGAATCAATAACAGAATAACTGAGGTAGAAGAATGGATAAGTGACCTGGAAGATAAAATAGTGGAAATAACTACCACAGAGCAAAATAAAGAAAAAAGAATGAAAAGAATTGAGGACAGTCTCAGAGACCTCTGAGACAACATTAAATGCATGAACATTCGAATTATAGGGTTCCCAGAAGAAGAAGAGAAAAAGAAAGTGTCTGAGAAAATATTTGAAGAAATTATAGTTGAAAACTTCCCTAACATGGGAAAGGAAATAATCAGTCAACTCTAGGAAGTGCAGAGAGTCCCATACAGGATAAATACAGGGAGAAACACGCCAAGACACACGAATCAAACTATCAAAAATTAAATTCAAAGAAAAAATATTAAAAGCAGCAAGGGAAAAACAATAAATAACATACAAGGGAATCCCCATAAATTTAACAGCTGATCTTTCAGCACAAACTCTGCCAGAGAGAAGAGAGTGTCTGGACATATTTAAAGTGATGAAAGGGAAAAACCTACAACCAAGATTACTCTACTCAGCAAGGATCTCATTCAGATTCAATGGAGAAATTGAAACCTTTACAGACAAGCAAAAGTTAAGAAAATTCAGCACCAGCAAGCCAGCTTTACAACAAATGCTACAGGAGCTTCTTTAGGCAGGAAACACAAGAGAAGGAAAAGACCTACGAAAACAAACCCAAAACAATTAAGAAAAAGTTAATAGGCACATACATATTGATAATTACCTTAAATGTAAATGGATTAAATGCTCCAACCAAAAGACATAGACAGGCTGAATGGATATGAAAACAAGACCCATATACATGCTGTCTATAAGAGACCCACTTCAGACGTAGGGACACATACAGACTGAAAGTGAGGGGATGGAAAAAGATATTACATGCAAATGGAAATCAAAAGAAAGCTGGAGTGGCAATACTCATATCAGGCAAAATAGACTTTAAAGACTATTACAAGAGACAAAGAAGGACACTACATAATGATCAAGGGATCAATCCAAGAAGAAGATATAACAATTGTAAATATTTATGCACCCAACATAGGAGCACCTCAATACATAAGGCAAATGCTAACAGCCATAAAAGGGGAAATCCATAGTAACACAACAGTAGTAGGGGACTTTAACACCCCACTTTCACCAACGGACAGATCATCCAAAATGAAAGTAAATAAAGAAACACAAGCCTTGAAAGACACATTAAATGAGATGGACTTAATTGCTATCTATAGGACATTCTATCCAAAACCAAGAAAATACACTTTCTTCTCAAGTGCTCAAGGAACATTCTCCAGTGTAGATCATACCTTGGGTCACAAATCAAGCCTTGTTAAATTTAAGAAAATTGAAATCGTATCAGGAATCTTTCCAGACCACAGTGCTATGAGACTAGATCAATTACAGAAAAAATATGTGAAAAGTACAAACACATGGTGGCTAAACAATACACTACTAAATACCAAGAGATCACTGAAAAAAATCAAAGAGGAGGGCTTCCCCGGTGGCGCAGTGGTTGAGAGTCCGCCTGCCGATGTAGGGGACGCGGGTTCGTGCCCCGGTCTGGGAAGATCCCACGTGCCGCGGAGCGGCTGGGCCCGTGAGCCATGGCCGCTGAGCCTGCGCGTCCAGAGCCTGTGCTCCGCAACAGGAGAGGCCGCAGCAGCGAGAGGCCCGCGTACCACAAAAAAAAAAAAAAAAAAAAAAGTAAAAATCAAAGAGGAAATAAAAAAATACCTAGAAACAAATGACAATGAAAACATGATGACCCAAAACCTATGGGATGCAGCAAAAGAAATGTTAAGAGGGAAGTTTATAGCAATACAATCCTACCTCAAGAAACAAGAAACATCTCAAATAAACAACCTAACCTTACACCTAAATCAATTAGAGAAAGAAGAACAAAACCCCCCCAAAAGTTAGCAGAAGAAAAGAAATCATAAAAATCATATCAGAAATAAATGAAAAATAAATGAAGGAAACAATAGCAAAGATCAGTTAAAAAAAAAAGCTGGTTCTTTGAGAAGATAAACAAAATTGACAAACCATTAGCCAACATCAAGAAAAAAGGGAGAAGACTGAAATCAACAGAATTAGAAATGAAAAAGAAGTAACAACTGACATGGCAGAAATACAAAGGATCATGAGAGATTCCTACAAGCAACTATATGCCAATGAAATGGACAACCTGGAAGAAATGGACACATTCTTAGAAAAGTACAAACTTCCGAGACTGAACCAGGAAGAAATAGAAAATATGAACAGACCAATCACAAGCACTGAAATTGAAACTGTGATTAAAAATTTTCCATGAAACAAAAGCCCAGGACAGTTGGCTTCACAGGTGAATTCTATCAAACATTTAGAGAAGAGCTAACACCTATCTTTCTCAACTCTTCCAAAATATAGCAGAGGTAAGAACACTCCCAAACTCATTCTACGAGGCCACCATCACCCTGAAACCAAAACCAGACAAAGATGTCACAAAAAATGAAAACTACAGTCCAATATCACTGATGAACATAGATGCAAAAATCCTCAACAAAATACTAGCTAGCAGAATCCAACAACATATTAAAGGATCATACACCATGATCAAGTGGGGTTTATCCCTTGAATACAAGGATTCTTCAATATATGCAAATCAATCAATGTGATACACCATATTAGCAAATTGATGGAGAAACACCATATGATCAACTCAATAGATGCAAAAAAAGCTTTAGACAAAATTCAACACCTATTTATGATAAAAATTCTCCAGAAAGTAGGCATAGAGGGAACCTACCTCAACATAATAAAGGCCATATATGACAAACCCACAGCCAACATCGTTCTCAATGGTGAAAAACTGAAACAATTTCCTCTAAGGTCAGGAACAAGACAAGGTTGCCCATTCTCACCACTATTATTCAACGTAGTTTTGGAATTTTTAGCCACAGTAATCAGAGAAGAAAAGGAAATAAAAGGAATCCAAATTGAAAAAGAAGTAAAACTCTCCCTGTTTGCAGATGACATGATACTATACATAGGGAATCCTAAAGATGCTACCAGGAAACTACTAGAGCTAATCAAATGGAGAAAAGACAGCCTCTTTAATAGGTGGTGCTGGGAAAACTGGACAGCTACATGTAAAAGAGTGAAATTAGAACACTTCCTAACACCATACCCAAAAATAAACTCAAAATGGATTAAAGACCTAAATGTAAGGGCAGACACTATAAAACATAGGCAGAATACTCCATGACATAAATCACAGCAAGATCCTTTTTGACCCACCTCCTAGAGAAACAGAAATAAAAACAAAAATAAACAAATGGGGCCTAATGAAACTTAAAAGCTTTTGCACAGCAAGCGAAACCATAAACAAGATGAAATGACAACCCTCAGAATGGGAGAAAATATTTGCAAATGAAGCAATAGAAAAAGGATTAATCTCCAAAATATACAAGCAGGTCATGCAGCTCAATATAAAAAAAAGAAACAACCCAATCCAAAAATGGGCAGAAGACCTAAACAGACATTTCTCCAAAGAAGATATACAGATTGCCAACAAACACATGAAAGGATGCTCAACATCCCTAATCATTAGAGAAAAGCAAATCAAAATTACAATGAGTTATCACCTCACACCAGTCAGGCCATCTGACTGGTGTGGCCATCATCAAAAAATCTGCAAACAATAAATGATGGAGAAGGTGTGGAGATAAGGCAACTCTCTTGAACTGTTGGTGGGAATGTAAATTGATACAGCCACTATGCAGAAGCAGTATGGAAGTTCCTTTAAAAACTAAAAATAGAATTACCATATGATCCAGCAATCCCACTACTGGGCATATACCCTGAGAAAACCATAATTCAAAAAGAGTCATGTACCACAATGTTCATTGCAGCTCTCTTTACAATAGCCAGGACATGGAAGCAACCTAAGTGTCCATTGACAGATGAATGGCTAAAGAAGATGTGGCAAATACATACAATAGAATATTACTCAGCCATAAAAAGAAACAAAATTGAGTTATTTGTAGTGAGGTGAATGGATATAGAGTCTGTCATACAGAGTGAAGTAAGTCAGAAAGAGAAAAACAAATACCATATGCTAACACATATAATTGGAATCTAAAAAAAAAAAAAAAGAGAAAATGGTTCTGAAGAACCTAGGGGCAGGACAGGAATAAAGACGCAGATGTAGAGAATGGACTTGAGGACACGGGGAGGGGGAAGGGTAAGCTGGGACGAAGTGAGAGAGTGGCATGCACTTATATATACTACCAAATGTAAAATAGATAGCTAGTGGGAGGCAGCCGCATAGCACAGGGAAATCGGCTGTGTTCTTTGTGACCACCTAGAGGGGTGGGATTGGGAGGGTGGGAGGGAGATGCAAGAGGGAGGAGATATGGGGATATATGTATATGTATAGCTGATTCACTTTGTTATAATGCAGAAACTAACACATCATTTTAAAACAAGTGTACTCCAATAAAGATGTTAAAAAATAAATAAACGAAATCTCTTTCATGATGTATAATTGTATATTTTAAATAGCTTTTTTTTGTGTGTGTGTGCTAGGCGGGCCTCTCACTGCTGTGGCCTCTCCCGTAGCGGAGCACAGGCTCTGGACGCACAGGCTCAGCGGCCATGGCTCACAGGCCCAGCCGCTCCGCGGCATGTGGGATCTTCCCAGACTGGGGTACGAACCCGTGTCCCCTGCATTGGCAGGTGGATTCTCAACCACTGAGCCACCAGGGAAGCCCTTTAAATAGCTTTTGTTTTTATTTTTTAAAGTGAATTTGACTAAAGCAGTCGTTCACATAGACACCACTCAGTAATGTGTTTACTTATGGTATGAGAAAAATTAATTTTTCTACATCACCTCAGACCTCCTATAAGAAACCATATATTCCATCTTTATTATTCACAATGGCCCTATACCCGTATGACATTCCTTTCCTTAAAGTACAACATAATAGGTGATGCATTAATATTGAACCAATTTTCCAGTCAAATGAGTATCCTTATAAGAGAGCTAATAGAAGTAATAATAACAGACAATTCATAGTATAGAAGGGCCTATTAGTCTGTAACATTGTGGTTTTGATATATTTAACTACTAACCTTCAAATTAATTTGTGGTTCCTCTTATATTACCGTATTCTAAATCAGGCTAGATTCACTGATGCCAAAAATGTATTATGATTTAATACAAAACGATGTAATAGTCAACATTGTATTTTCAGTTGTATTCATATAGAGTGAGATTAAAACCATAATTAATATTCATGAAATAAACAAGCTCTCATAAGTTATAAATATATGGCATTAGGGTATTTCTGTAAAATGTATCAGCTTTCATTGAAAGTTCATAGTCATACTTGAGGACACGGGGAGGGGGAAACGTAAGCTGGGACGAAGTAAGAGTGGCATGGACATGCACACTACCAAATGTAAAACAAATAGCTAGTGGGAACCAGCTGCATAGCACAGGGAGATCAGCTTGGTGCTTTGTGACCACCTAGAGGGGTGGGATAGGGAGAGTGGGAAGGAGACTCAAGAGGGAGGGTATATGGGGATATACGTATACATATAGCTGATTCACTTTGTTATACAGCAGAAACTAACACAACATTTTAAAGCAATTATACTCCAATAAAGATGTTAAAAAAAGAAGAGATACAAACTACTATGTATAAAATAGATAAGCAACAAGGATATATTTTATAGCACAGGAAATTATAGCCATTATTGTGTAATAACTTTTAATGGAGTGTAACCTGTAGAAATACTGAATCACTAAACTGTATATCTGAAACTAATATAATAAATGAAATATGCTTCAATGGAAAAATTTAATAAAAAATAAATAACTGCATAGGAAAGAAAAACAGAGTTAATAGGACAGGCCAAGTCCTGCTTTCAGAATTCATAGAAGAGACAAATTAAATAGATGGTTATAACTTACACAGTTAATTAATAACTATAATTTCCATAATTGGACTTCCCTGGCAGTCCAGTGGTTAAGACTCTGAGCTTCCCATGCAGGGGAATTTTTTCCATTCCTCCTTGCTTTTTTTCTCCACTCTGCAATTAATTTTCTTAACTTCATATTTCACCTCATAAAACAATGAACACTTTCCAATTTATTGAAACAGTTATTCTGTAGAAGACCAGCATTCTCCAATGACTCTCAGTATTGTTATATCTTCGTCAACCCCAGAAAGAAGAGTGTGCTGGTGTGTTTGTATGCGCACATGAGCATCCACACAGAGTTGAGAAACATAAGTTAAGCAGAGGAATGATTAGGTGGATGGGCTTCAAAGAGAACATTTGTAGATTCTATCTGGAACACATTTTATTAAAATTGCAACAAACTTTATAAAATCAGATGTATGATTCATTAAGGGAACATTACCTTACAATTATGATTAATTAGATTAAACTTATGAAAGTGTGTTATTTGTTCAAATCAAAAGGGTGGGGGAAGATGATGGATGATGAAAGAGTGTGATAAATGAAGAAAGCAGCTGAACTAAATTGAATGTGTATTCATCCGTTTTCACTTCATAACTAATGATAAATTGAGCGTGTCACATTTAACAATACATGTCTGGGCTTAAGCACACGGTTTCAGCTCCTGTTCGCTAATGCTTTGTGATAGGTAGTTGAGACCAAAGAAGTGAAATTTTAGCTCTTGGACTTTTGTGTGCTCATATTTTTTCTTGGAAAACAATGGATACTTACTAACTGAATTAAAATAATTAACAGAGTTTATGTTTTACATAAGAAAAAATTGTACTTCCTTAGGTCATGTAGTCATGGTATTTAAAATTAGGAGATTTATCTTACTTTCCCCCAAAATGGATGTTTCCCCTAATCAGGTGGCAGAGGTGGAAAACACCCAGAATTGTAGAAATATCTTTTTCCTCTTTCCCTCCCTCCAGTGTAGCCATGTTTACCTTGGCAAGTGATTGGAAGAAACACCCTGAGAAGCTCATTAGACAGTCTGGGAAATTTGAAAGTGAGGGGTAAACATTAAACAGTTTACATCCGTTTTCTGAAATCTCAAGTTTTCTGATATTTAAAAATCACCTTGTAGTCTCTCAAGGACCATCTGAGATTTACGAAGCTGGTGTTGGGTTCAGGGAGAAAGTGTGCAGAAAATTATTTCCAATTAGACTGAAAGTAGACAAGTTTGCCACATAGAGTTGGGAATGGTTTATAGAAAGAATCCACTTTTGCTAGAACTGTTTAGGAGGGTTATGATATAGGGTCTGACACATAGGCAGTATTTTCCTGCTCTTTAATTCTTACTGAAATTGGGTTAAGATGTTTTGATTTCTGAAAACATTTTTTTTCCTTCTTTTTTAGTTTTCTAAAAGGATTTTGGCAAGATTCATTTTGAGTTGTGGTGAAGGTTTCTAGTCAGTTTTGATTTTTATCTATATCTCATCCATAAGCCCCACCTCAAAGTCTATTTAAGCATTCCTAGCTTAATATTTTCAGGAATGATGAGACTTTTAAGGGAATGAGTCTCCTTTAGACACTTTTCAGAATATTTCATGCTTGGGTATACACATAGATGAGACTTTTGGAAAGGAATTACCCTATTCCTCGGAGCAGGGGAGGTGTTCTAAAAGACAGAAGGTGAGACAAACTGTGGCCCTTTAGGCGTTTTGAAAAGGTTGGATGGTGGTGGTGTCAGAAGTAGTTTTGCGGTGTTAGTTACATGGCTAGAAAAAAGATGTAGGGCTGTGGTCCTTAACTGGGCGGTGGTGGTGGCAAGTCTGCCTGCAGGGGGACATTCGGTAATGACTGGAGACATTTGTGGTTGGGAAGGGGTGCTGCTAGCATCTAGTGGGTACAAGACCAGGGATGCTGCTAAACATCCGACACTGCACATCACAACCCCTTACAGCAAAGAATTATCTGAATTATCCCGTGCAAAATGTCATTAGAGATGAGGTTGAACAACTCTGGTCTAGGATGAGGCATGAATTTAAGAATGGCAAATTAGTGAACTTGGTGAACAAGTGAAGATGAAATTTAAGGTGAATTACAAGGCTGCCATATAAAAATAAGTCTAAATTATATTCTTTTTTTTTTTTTTTTTTTTTTTTGCGGTACGCGGGCCTCTCACTGTCGCGGCCTCTCCCGTTGCGGGGCACAGGCTCCGGACGCGCAGGCTCAGCGGCCACGGCTCACGGGCCCAGCCGCTCCGCGGCACGTGGGATCTTCCCGGACCGGGGCACGAACCCGCGTCCCCTGCATCGGCAGGCGGACTCTCAACCACTGCGCCACCAGGGAAGCCCTAAATTATATTCTTTTTTTTTTTTTTTTTGCGGTATGCGGGCCTCTCACTGCTGTGGCCTCTCCCGTTGCGGAGCACAGGCTCCGGACGCGCAGGCCTAGCAGCCACGGCTCACGGGCTTTAGTTGCTCCGCGGCATGTGGGATCTTCCCGGACCAGGGCACGAACCCGTGTCCCCTGCATCGGCAGGCGGATTCTCAACCACTGCGCCACCAGGGAAGCCCCCTAAATTATATTCTTAAAGGGACACAACAAACCCATCAGCCAATATCCTGCCAAATGAACACTAAACTCAACAACTTGACTATATAACACTAATAACTTTAAGTAGAAGCACTGTAAATTGTGTTAGTCTTGGATCCCAACCAAAGCAATTTAATTCTGAAGTATCAAAATAATTTTGCTCAGTTAAAATCATTTTCATAATGTATTCCTTCAAGAGTTGATTCGTTAAATTACAGTGAGGTTTTTAGGAAGTGTTATGATCGCTACTTTTCCATAGAGGGGAATTGGAGGGGTAGGCTTTGGTCTTATGGTTAAATTAGAAACAGAACCCGAACCAGAATTCAGCTTCCCCAAGTGTGTTGCTTGATTCTCCCAATTAAACCACCTCTCTTTTTCAGGCTAGGACACTCCTCCCTCTCCTGTGAGGAGATGGTCTCTATTAATGGCAAATAGTCTTGGAAAAGAATATCTTGAAGGTGAAGGAAGGTGGTAGAGCCTTGAGTCATATTAAACTATTCAAAAGAGGAGCTTAGGGGAAGAAACTGTCACACTTGTCTGAGTTCTGATGTGAAAATACATTTCGGGGCCAAGACAATTCATCTGTCAGGCTTCCTGTTGGAAGAATATTTACTCAGCTGTGAGACGAGAGCTTCAGTGAACATCCAAGATAATGAAAGTTTGATAATACTCAGTATTCTGGAAATAACCCTGAATCGAGTAGGCTCTTAGTGTCAGGATGCAGGATGATAAAGAACCTTGAGAAAACTTCCTGGGGAGCAGGAAGCAACAAAATCCACATCAACAGAGTTTTCTGACTGGGAATTAAGGGTCCTGCCTTTGTCAGGAGGGAGAAAGAATATGCTCAGTTCACATCTTTTTTGTTTGTTTGTTTCAACTCTTTTAAAAAATTGTGGTAATATGTATATAATATGAAGCTTACCATGTTTTTTGCGGTACGCAGGCCTCTCACTGTTGTGGCCTCTCCCGTTGCGGAGCACAGGCTCCGGACGCGCAGGCTCAGTGGCCATGGCTCACGGGCCCAGCCGCTCCGCGGCATGTGGGATCTTCCCGGACCGGGGCACGAACCCGTGTCCGCTGAATCGGCAAGCGGATTCTCAATCACTGCGCCACCAGGGAAGCCTGAAGCTTACCATTTTAAGTGTACAATTTAGTAGCATTAAGTACATTCACAACATGTGTAACCATCACCACTGTCTTGTTTCCAAAAATTTTCGGCACCTGAAACAGAAACTCTGTAACCATTAAGCAGTAACTCTCCATTCCCTCTCCCCTCAGCCCCTGGTAACCTCTATTCTACTTTCTGTTGCTCTGAATTTGCCTGTTCTACATACCTTCTATAAGTGGACTCATACAAGATTTGTTCTTTTGTGTCTGGCTACAGTTCACTTTTGCATTCTCAGTGCCTAGTTAATGCCAGGCCCAAAAAGGTACTGGATAAATACAAGCAGAATAAATGAAAGTCTTAGTTGGAGGATGGGAGTAGCAAGCACCTTTGGGATTTCACACATTGATTTTTTTTTTTTTTTTTTTTTGCTTAGTAATAATAATGACATGGCCTTGAATAAATAGTGCTGGATGTTTCTTCAAAGAGCTTTAACATTTTATCTCATTTGATGCTTGATTATTTGGGGAAAAAATGCCACTCTTTTAAGATTAGATGTAAATAAAATGTGTATCTACCATCATGTTAATGTTTTGTGGGTTTTTTTGTTAGCTTAATTGTACTAGAAACCTTTTAATTTACTACTCTTGGGAATAACTCCATGTGATCGGCTGCTCTAGGGGTGTGAATGAAATCTTGCTTCATAATCATTTATCAGTAAGTTTCAGGCCCACCTCTCCTGGGAAGGAAATTGAAGCTCTAAGATATTAAGTGCATCCTTTCAGCATCCCACAGGAAATTAGCAGCAGAGGCAGAATTAGAATTCACAGCCTTCAGGTCCCCAAGGCTCCACTTCAGGGAGCTGCCCACCAAATACAACTTTCCTTTCCCAGTGATCTCTAATGGTGCCTACAAAGCATGAAGCAAAAGTAACTATTCTTCCATGAATTCTCCCACTGGCACAAACAGTGCAAATTGTTTTCTTTTGGGGTCAAAGCTTTGCCACCTGCCATTTCGGACTCTGTGGAAGGCTGAAATACATCATTTGAGAGGTTATATGCTTCATCTCACCCGTTACTGACCAGTCCTGACTTCTCCCTGGGAGATCAGCTCCCTCTCTTGCCTGACCTCACCTGCAGGGTCCTGGTTCTCCCGTTAAGCACCAGGTGCCTTCAGGAGATGGGAGGGACATTTTGCTCCATTTATAGATGCAGTTGAAAGGAAAGGTTAAGCAATTAAACAAATGCCCTCTTCATTGCCAACTTTATTTGTCCCTTTCCTATGATCCCATTTTTTTTTTCTTTTTGTGCTGCCTGTGGTTTGACAGAGCCTGATTGCACTTCCCCTCTGATATTGTCTCATAAAACTCTCTGTCAGTAATATAATTGCTGGACCAGCTTTCCAGATTATGTGTTTTTTTTCCCTCTCAAAGCACACAGGTAGAGAAAGCATTTAAGCTTGACACTGTGACTTTCCTGAGCTAAGTTCCGTCCTTTTATCACAGAAAGGCTTTCAAGTATGCACTACAGTGCACTTACTTTTTTCTCAATATAACTTCCTACCCACCTTCCTCATCTGCGTGCCAAAGGAAGAAAATAGACTTGTCTGCTTGGAATAATCAAATGAGACTGTGATAGGAAAAATAGGTCAGGGAATAGTAAGTAGCTAATTTACTGGGGACAATACATTCATTCCAACTCAGAGTTTTTTAATCGACAGGCTTGAGAAAAACAAGTTTTAGCAGCCATGGTTATATTTCAGTGACAAGATTGGGGCCTTAGTAGGGACACTGATTTGGAGTTGGAGCGGAGAAGCAGGAGAAAGGATGGAGGTGTGAATGAAGCGGTGTTAGCTAGGGCAGGGTAATGCTTCTCTGAACATACAAATGTAAATCTTTAGTATATCCTATTAGAATTTAGGTGATAGTTTAGGGATGTCATGTTGATGGCCTGGCCCCTCTTGTCTTCCTTTAGGTCCTAAGAGGCACTTCTTTTATATCTCCTGGGGCTCACACAGGAAGATCCTGCATCAACTACACTCCTCACAAAACCCTGACAATTCTAATTTAGAATTCTGTCTTTAGTCCAGCCTCTTTTTATCTTCAATGCTACTATTTTAACTGGACTATCACTGGGTCTCTTTGAACATCAGTGGTTCCCAAATCAGGCTCATCTTCAGAATTAGCTGGAGAATAACACACACACACACACACACACACACACACACACACGTATACATAACATATAGAGATCCCCCAAGTCCACCCTTGTTGATTTTGACTCATTTGGGTGGGGCTTAAGAATGCATATTTAAAAATATTCCTCCAGATCTTTCTAATGGTTAACCATATTTGGAAATGACTTTCTTAGACCATTTCAACCATTTGTTCATTGGACGTCCTGCCAGTAATGTGTCTTTAGCCCAGTTTATTATCTTCCAGGGTTATTATCCTAAAATGATCATGCTGCCAAAATCTGGCCTCTGTACATCGGTCCCGGATTAAAACTCAGAGACAGAGTGTTGGGTGAAGTAGAAAGGAGTAGCATTATTGCTTTTCCAGGCAAAGGGGGCCACAGTGGGCTAATGCCCTCAAGACTGTGTCCCGCCCTGGAGGGGAATAGTGAGCAGTCTTAGAGTGTTCAAGGAGCAGGGCGTGATCAGCTCGTGGACATTCTGATTGGCTGGTGGTGAGGTATTGGGAGTGAGTATCATTAAACTTCTGATTCCAACCATTCTGGGGTCTGCATGCTTGTGGGCAGCACACAGTTAACTTCTTCTACCTGGTGGGGCTTCAGTATCTGCAAAACAGCTCAAAGGACGTGGCTCAGAAGATTATCTATAGTCTTTGAGAAAGAACTTAAGGTCCTTGACTTTGTTTAATGGTTAAAGTATTATTATATTGTCTTGCTTAACTGTTTTCCTTTCTTCATTTTCTCACTTCTCTAGATTTATTCTTTGACTAAAGTTTTTCTACAGAGAAAAGGCAGGTGGAGGACACAGTTGGGGGTCTATTCTGTGAAGGCCTCGCAGGGTCCTGCTCAGTTACAATCAAATCACAATACTCTATACAGCTGTTTAAAAACGTGTTTCCCCCCTCTCTTGTTCCAAGGATAAAATTCAGACTTCTTGGATTAGTATGCTGGGATCTCTCCAATGCCATTCCTTCTCATTTTCCCAGCTTCCTCTCCTATTATTCTCATTACGAACTTCTCCACACTGAACTTCGCACTAGCCCCGGGACTTCTGCACATTTGAATCCAAATCCCTCACAAATTCCTTTGCTTGGAATGTTCTGCCTGCTCCTTCTTCACCTTGAGGCAAGATTTCCCCCAAAGGGCACCTCCTGCATGAAGCCTTCCTTGACTGGCCCAGACACCATTAGTTGCTCTGTGATTCTGAAGCACCTTGTTCATCATGCCACGGAAACGGTATTCAACAAACTGTGTGGTAATTAGTCTTTTCTAGATTGCAGGCTACTTGATGTCAAGGACTATTTTATATAGCCTGTTGTTTCCAAACCTAGCATACTGTCTAGAAATTAATAGATGAGAATTGGGTATGGAATGAGTGAATGAAATAGCACTTCTTTTACAGTGTGATAGTTTAGAGCCTGGGCTCTGGTCCCAGATTAACTGGGTTTGGTTCTTGGCTCTGCCACTTATTAGCTGGGTGACTTTTGCCAAATCATTTCTCTTTCTGTGCCTCAATTTCCTAACCTAGCACAGTGTTAGCTATTATTATTATTATTATTACTGTCATTATTATTATTTTTAAATGCTGGAGGAGGATTAATGGGATATTCTCAGAGGGTTTTGGTGGAAACAATAGGATACAAGGTCTCCTTGTATGACCTTGGGCAAGTCACATGACTGCTATATAAAATGGTGATTTAAAACCCTGTTTGCATCACAGGTATGTAGTACGATTCAGAAATAACAATAGTTACCACTTATTAAGTACTTATTATGTGCCAGGGACTTTTCTAAGACTTATACCTATTACCTCATTTAATTCTTATAACACCCATCTGAGGCAGATATCCTTATATCTCCATTTTACTGATCAGGAAATTGAATCACGTGCCCACAGTCACAAATCTAGCATGCCACAGGGCCAGGACTTGGACCCAGGCCTGTCTAGCTCCAAAATTGCACATAAAACTATTGTGCTTATGCACAATAAGCACACACATCCCAGATAAGACAACAGTGCTCTTGAGAGTGTACTGATCGCATGGTGTGAAATAACTGGTCATATTACTTTTGCTTAATGCTTGGTTTGAATGTCATACTTGGAGACAGGGAGAGCTTTCATTTGGACGTGCCTTTGGGAGAGGGAGGAGAAGATGAGAGTATTGCAGGGAAGCATTGGAGGGTGGGGTCCACAGTGGGACAGCAGAAGTGGTAGGGAAATGGAAATATGTGGCAAGGAGCTATATCTTGTGTACCACATTTTTGTGGTGCTGGCTAGCACTGACCTTTGCTTAGAAACTAGCTAGGAAACAGAAGCTTTCATTCAAGATGAATTATCTTTAGGGCATAAGGCAGAGGAGCACCTCTTGGCTCTGTCTTCCTATTGATCTGTCCTGGATAGTATGAAATAAAGAGTAAGTGGAAGAGGCAAGAGCTGGCCTCAGTGACTTAGAACATGGGCATCTCAATGATGAGATGTTGCCTCTCCGGACTTGGGAAAGAAGACTTCTCTGTGGATCTGGGAGTAAACTTCCTCCCATTCAATTTCTAGACAGATGCTGACAGAGCGGACTTGGGGGGACAAATGATATCTATGCTTTAAATTCTAGGACTGTGTAGGAGCCACTGGTGGCCAGCACTCAGGCTGGGTCTGCATGACACCAAAACCAACCATCAGTTCAGTGCATCCCTTGTGCTGGGCAACTGGGGATTGACTAAGTTGCAACCTCTCACAATGTGACTTTGATGTTCTGTAGTAGAACACAAAAATGGAAGTGAGATGATCTCTCAAAGTATCTCATGGAGGAAAGAAAAAAGTATGGTGTATAGGGAGCATCCCAGACTGGAAGTCTGGAGACAGGGTGTGTGTTCAGGCTCTGATGGGTTGTGCGGCCCTGAGCAGAGGGAAACTCTCTCTCCTCGGATCTCACCCGGGAAGTGAGGTGCCTTGTAGGCATCACATTTTATAGTTATGTTTAAAGATATTTAGGTCAGATGGTTTGTTAGTGTTTTCTTTCTTTAAAAGAAGTGTCAGGATGTATTGAGGGTTTTTCCCCCCTGAATTTCTCATTATTTCTGCGTTGTTACAGAGGTCCTGAAGGTATTTTTTTTAATTCTTAATTTTGTTTTAGAGCAGTTTTAGGTTCACAGCAAAATGAAGAGGAAGGTACAGAGATTTTCCATATACCACCTCCCCACTGCTGCCAAACATGTGCAACCTCCCCCATTATTAACGTCCCTCACTGAGTGGTACTTTTGTTACAATTGGTGAACCTACAATTGACACGTCATTATCACCCAGAGTCCATAGTTCACATTAGGGTTCATGCTAGCTGTTGTATATTCCATGAGTCTGGACAAATGTATCCATCATTATGGTATCATACAGAGTGGTTTCACTGGCCTAAAAATCCTCTGCTCCACCTGTTCATTCCTTCCCCCAACCCTTCCCTCCACTGATCTTTTTACTGTCTCCATAGTTTTGCCTTTTCCAGAATGTCATATAACTGGAATCATACAGTAAGTAGCCTTTTCAGACTGGCTTCCTGAAAGCGTTTTTAAAGAACGTCCTATTACGGATGCAAACAGCATCCGAGCTCCCCTTGCTTTCTACGGGGGCACAGAAAAGGAGAGACTTTCATTTCAGTTATTCACGGTCTCCACCCCCAGCCGTGTTCTCTGCTGCTGGGAATTCCTTGTGTGCTCCTCCAGGCTGCTCTCTCCCACTCCTCACCCTTTAAAACCTCCCACATCTCTCTTCTGAGGCGAGTCTTTATGTGTTCTCTGTATCTTACCCCTACCTCTGCTTTAGGGAACCTAGTTTATTGGTTTCCCCCTTTCTCTTCTCAGTTTTTGACCTGTCTTCATCTGTTCCTTCCTATAAGTGTTTCAAAATGTTCTTATATTGGGGACTTCCCTGGTGGCGCAGTGGTTAAGAATCCACCTGCCAATGCAGGGGACACGGGTTCGAGCCCTGGTCCGGGAAGATCCCACATGCCGCGGGGCAACTAAGCCCATGCGCCACAACTACTGAGCCTGCACTCTGGAGCCCATAAGCCACAACTACTGAAGCCTGCATGCCTAGAGCCCACCCACTGTAATGAAGAGTAGCCCCCTTTCTCCGCAACCAGAGAAAGCCCACATGCAGCAACGAAGACCCAACGCAGCCAAAAATAGATAAATAAATAATTTTTAAAAATGTTCTTATTTTTAAAAAGGAGAGTATAAGTGAAAGACACTTGCCTTGCAGTGAACTTCCGCCCTTGGTTTTGGCATAGATATCACTACTTTCAGAAAGTGTCCTCTGATTCCACAGACCGAGGTAGTGCTTCTCCTACATGCTTCTTCCTTATCCTGCATTTCCCCACTCATAGAATGAATCTCACAATAGTGTAATTTTGTGTTGTCTGCCTTCCCCACTAGGCTGTGAGCTCCATAAGCACAAGGATTTTATCTTTTTAGTTATTCTTTGTTGTATTTTCAGCCCCCAGAAAAAATCCTGACACATAGAAGAACTTATGAATTAACAAATGGATTAAGTGAAGAGGAAGAGATATAGACTTTTTCTCTAATAATGCTCACATGTTTTACCCTGTGGTACACTCCTATCCTACTCCCGCCTCCACTCCAAAGGAATTATATTTGCATGTTCAATCTGATTGCTTTGACTGGGAAAATATCATGGTGAGTGCTTTCATTTAAGTGACATCAGGTGGGAGAGGAAGGTACTGCTAACTTTTTTTTTTTGAAAGGGAAATAGCCATTGTAGGTTGCAAACATCTTTTTATAAAAATCAGTCATTTAAAAAAGATAAAAATTCAAAGAGATGAGATTTAGATTCAATAACTGTCCACAAGTCTGGTGCCTTATCTAAAACTTTTCGAAACAGAAATCAGACCAATTTCACAGGCGATTTTGTTAGAATTTTTTCTGGTGTTTTCTACTTCTGGTTCAGTGAGAATCTTGACAGTGATTGTTTACCTGGAGACATCTTATGCTTCTCAGTAGAACTATGTAAAGAAATACTATATGGAAAGTAAGGGATTTTCAGTGTGAAAATCGTATGAGATTTTATTTATGGTTTCAAACTTCTGGTGGCCCATTATTTTGTACTTGTCCTCTGCTAAAGGATATTGATGAGAGAGAAAGGAAATTCTCCTGATGGCAATGTTAACAAGGACATAAGTAATGGAGTTAACTTTCATAGAAAATTTGCAGTATGTCAGGCATTGTTCAAAGCTTTCTACATACATCAGCTCATTTAATCATACAACATTCTGAGGTAGGTACTATTATTATACCAATTTTACAGATGAGGAATTGAGGCAGAAGTGAGGTGCGATGACTTCTCACACAGTCACTAAGTCGTATAGTCCAGGTCCAGAGTCTCGCTTATAACCACTACACCACTACATTCTACCTACTTCAGTACAGACGGGGGCTGAAAACAGATTACAAATTTAATATGTAAAGTGCCTCTATCCCATGTGTAGATTTTAGTAAAATAGTAAATTTAAGTGATAAAGGGCATGTAAGATGTGTACATTAAGATTCTGTTTTTCTAGACTGGATACATTTTGAGTATTTGAGGTATTGCTGTATTTTAGACAACTGAGCATCATCTTTGGGCAGTGTATTTCTTTAACATTTTATTTTGAAATAGTTGTAGATCCACAGGAAGTTGCACAGAAATGTACAAGGAGGTCCTGTGCACCCTTCACCAAGCATCCTCCAATATTAATGTCTTACATAAGACATTATAGTACAATATTAAAACTAGAAAATTGACACTGTACAATTCTGTTGTCACCAGTTACACATGTGTTCATTGTGTGTATGTGTGTGTGTGTGTGTGTAACTCTATGCAGTAACCACCACCATAATTAGCTACTTTACCATCTGTCCCTTTATAGCCAACCCCCCATCCCTAATACCAGGCAGCCCCTAATCTGTTCTTCACTTTATAACTATGTTATTTCACAGATGTCATAAGAATGGAATTATATACTATGTAACATTTGGCTTTTCCCCTTCAGCATAAGTCCTTGGAGATACATCCAAGTTGTTGCATCTATCAGCAGTCTGTTCCTTTTTCCTGTGGAGCAGTATATTCCACAGTATGTATTGAAGGATATTTGGTCGTTTCTAGCTTTTGGCTATTATGAATAAGGCTACTATGAACGTTTGTGTACAGGATTTTGCATAAACATGTTTTCTTTTCTTTGGAATAAATGCCAAAGAATGCAATTGCTGGTTTATACACTAATTTCACGGTTAGTTTTTTTTGAGAAATTATCAGCCTGCCTTCCAGAATGACTGAACCATTGTACGTTCCTACCAGTGACGTATGAGTGATCCAATTTCTCTGCATCCTTGTCAGCATTTGGTATTATCGCTATTTTAAATTTTAGGCATTCTGATAGAAGTATAGTGATATGTTACTGTGGTTTTAATTTGCATCTTCCTGATTGCAAACTATGTTAAACATCTTTTCATGTGCTTATTTGTCATCTCATATCTTCTTCAATGAAATGTAACTTTGTGTCTTTTGCCCATCTTTTAATTGGATTGTTTGAATTTTTTACTGTTCAATTTTGTTAGTTCTTTATTTTAGATTCTAGGCCTTTGATAGGTATGTGGTTTGCAAACATTTTCTCCCAGTCTGTAGCTTGGCTCTTCATTCTCCCACATAGGCTTTAACAAAGCAGAAGTTTTACATTTTCGTGAGATCAAATTCACCATTTTTTCCCTTTTATGGGATGATTTTGGTGTCAAGTCTAACAACTCTGCTTAGTCTTAGGTCCTGAAGGTTTTCTATGATTTTATAGTTTTATGTTTTACATTTTAGTCTGTGATCTACTTGAGTTAATCATTGTAGAAGGTGTGAGGTTTAGGTCAAGTTTCCTTATTTTATTTTATATTTTTGACTATGGATATTCAACTGGTCCAGCACCATTTGTTGAAAAGTTTATTTCTCCTCTATTGAATTAATTTTGCTCCTGTGTGAAAAAATAATTGGGCATATTTGTGTGGGTCTATTTCTGGGTTCATAGTTCTGTTCCACTGCTCCATTGTTTATCCCTAATATACTAATATTGTATTAGTACAATATAACTCTATCTCCAACTTGGTTGATTAGTGCAAGAGTTGGAATCTAGCCCAAGATGGGCCAATCAGAGCATTCTCTTTGGTGGTTGACAATCCTAGTGACCTTGTTTCCTGCTATATTGACCAGAAAATAGAAAAAGTGAGTCTAGGCAGAGGGCAAGTGATAAATACAGAAAATGCAAAGCAGATCACATAGATCAGAGATGGAGAGAGACAACTGAAAGTGTTGTGAACTCTGGTTCCAGGTGCTTCTTGATGGCTGGTGCATTTCTTTTCTCTGGAGTTCTGTGGGATATCCTAGAAACCTTATGATAAAACACGATTTTTACTTGTTTAAGGGGAATCCTGCAGTTCTGTGCTTTGACCTAGCCATGAGGGCCCCTCCCCAAGGCCTCACACTGTAGAAGGCTTTTCTCCAGCTATACACCCCTCAATGGGATGAAGAGTCTGCAGAATCAATAGGTATGCCCACAAAGAGCCATGCTTTGTCTTTTAGACCATGCACCAGGTGCATGAAATCCTGGGATTCCTGCCCAAAAAGTCTCTAACCTACTTCCAGGATTTCTGCTGGTCTCTTCTCTGGTCTGTTTTCCTGTAGGCAGGCCACACCGCAGAGTACCTTCCGCTAGTTCCCAAGAGTGGCTACAGGATGGCTATTTAAGGTGGGGTGTGAACTAAGTTTGGACTTACAAGTATCTATTGCTGTGTAATAAATTACCCTAAATTGACAGCTTAAAATAACAAACATTTATTACCTCACAGTTTCTGAGTCAGGAATCCAAGAGCAGCTAAACTGGGTCATTCTAGTTCAGTCAAGATATCAGCCAGGCTGCAGTTTTGTTGGGCTTGACTGGTACTGAAAGATCCGTTTCCAAGCTTACTCACATATTATTGGTAGGCCTTAATTCCGTGGCACATGGGCCTCTCCATAGGTTGCCTGGGTGATCTCATGAGATGACAGCTGGCTTCCCGCAGAGTGAATGATCTGAGAGAGAGAGAGAGAGAGAGAGAGAGAGAGAGAGAGATGGAGGCTGCAGTTTTTATAACCTAACCCCTTAGGAATGACATACCGTCATTTCTGCTGTATACCATTGGTGATACAGGCTGACTCTGGTACAGTGTGGGAGAGGACTGCAGATAGGTATGAATGCCAGAGGCAGGGATCATTAGGGGCTATACCCCAGAACTCCTTACTCAATCTCTCCAGCCCATTAGCTTGCTTTTAGTTCTTGAACCCACCAATTCTGTCCCACCTCAGGGCCTCTGCCCCCGTGGCTTCTCCTTGGTGTGCTTTACCTGTTGATCTCTCTTGGCTGACCCTCTCTTTTTTTTTTTTTTTTTCGGTACGCGGTCCTCTCACTGCTGTGCCCTCTCCCGCTGCGGAGCACAGGCTCCGGATGCGCAGGCTCAGCGGCCATGGCTCACGGGCCCAGCCGCTCCGCGGCACGTGGGATCTTCCTGGATCCCGATGTGTCCGCTGCATCGGCAGGCGGACTCTCAACCACTGCGCAACCAGGGAAGCCTGACCCTCTCTCTTTTTTTGATCTCAGCTTAAATGTTACCACTCTAGAGGGACCTTCACTGATCACTCAATATACAGCAGTTTTCTTATTCTCTATTCTATCACGTTATTTTACTTCTAGGTGCCTGGCACTTCAATATGTGTTGAATGAGCAAGTCTTAGTAATTATATGAACTTAGGGAAAAGATAAGCTCCCTAAACCTCAATAGCTTTATCTGTGATTAATGGTCCTCTACCTACACCCACTATACAGGCTTTTGCAAAATGTTAGAATTTTCTATAACAAGTGATGAGATTATTATTGTGGGTTAACTTTTTTTCCCCCTTTTTTCCCCTGGGGCAGAAGAATTGCCCAGGAAAGTATTTTCCCATTTTACTTTTCAGGTTTCTTTTATCTACCTGTGCTGTAGGACTGCTTTGTTCATTTTTTTCATGTATCCACTCACTAGATTCATATTCACTGTCCTGTAAATGTTTCAGAGGATTTATTTTGAATTAAAGTTATGATTTCAGGTGTGAAAAGTATTCAACTGAGAGCAAGTTTAGTAAGGTTTATTCAAAATGTAAAATGACATTGTGGTTTTGGATCATAACTACTCGTAGCATTCGTTGAACGTGGAAGGTAGTGTGTGTGCTTTTTAGAAGCTAGTGATGAACAAAAGAGCAAATACCCAAGAATGAAAGCAAACTTTTAATAATGCCCAATTGGAGTTCTGGTCATGTTTGAGCCATTCAGAGTCTAATCAGTAAAAGCCCCTTGAGTCCATAATTGCCTTCTCCTTGAATCATTGCAGGTATCTATTATGCTGCACATTATCCACATGGAAACGACCATATGGTTATTGAATACATAACGAAACAGACTTCGTTGGAGAATGTTTCCTTTAGGATGCCTTAAAACATTCTTGGACAGAATATTATGTAGGCTGCCAGTATCCCTTCTGCTCCTGGGGTTATAGGAGGGAAGTTGCTAGTCCTTTGTATTAAGGGCAGCAAATGAGCACACTGTAAGAAGTTGAAAAATTAAGAATTTATTTATTTATTTAGAAAGAACTATAGTTATCTTCCATGATGAAAACAGCAATAGATGGAGTTTCTTTTAAAAAATTATTTATTTATTTATTTTCGGCTGAGTTGGCTCTTCGTTGCTGCGTGCGGGCTTTCTCTAGTTGCAGCGTCTACTCTTTGTTGCTGCGTGTGGGCTTCTCATTGCGCGGTGGCTTCCCTTGTTGCGGAGCACGGGCTCAGTAGTTGTGGCTCATGGGTTCTAAAGCACTGTGGCACGTGGGCTTAGTTGCTCCGTGGCATGTGGGATCTTCCTGGACAAGGGCTTGAACCCGTGTCCCCTGCATTGGCAGGTGGATTCTTAACTACCGTGCCACCAGGGAAGTCCTAGATGGAGTTTCTTAAAAGTTAGGAAAATATTTTTTCTCTCTTGTATAACATTTCAGGGAACTCAAATGCTGGGGAGAGGCTTTCTTCAGAGTGGATCAGACCATGAACTGAAGTTTGTTGCTGCCTTCGTAACAACGACAACAACAACAACAAAAATACATTTGATATGTTTAGAAAAAGAAGGGAGCAAGAGTTTTTAAAAGACTTGTAGAGCAAAACCTATGTTAACTTGAATCTGGCTCATTTCTGCTCTGAATTAACTGGATTTTCTCAGTTATACTCAACTTAAAAAGAAACAGATGAATCAAAAGCTTATATGAGAAGTCACTTTATTTGCATCAAATAATTTAAATAATTGTAACACCTTATATTTTAACAACTGTGTTCAAAATGATGAGAATTTTCAAATTTGCCAGAATGCCCATTGCCTAAACATTCTGTAAGACTGGAGTATAAATATAACAAATAATTTTATTTATATCTATGATATATGCCCACATTGATGAATGCACATACATAACCATATATATATATAAAATGATGTTAAAATATGAGTTTCAACCAAGACTCTAAATTGAAAGATATCAAAGTGACTAGTGAAAAAACAAATAAACCAATTAAATGGTTATTAAAGAACCATTTTTATTATTATTAAATAACTTTAGCTAAAAAAAAGTGACTGGGGCTTTCCTGGTGGTGCAGTGGTTGAGAGTCTGCCTGCTGATGCAGAGGACATGGGTTCGTGCCCCGGTCCGGGAAGATCCCACAACAGGCGCGGAGCGGCTGGGCCCGTGAGCCATGGCCGCTGGGCCTGCGCGTCCGGAGCCTGTGCTCCGCAACGGGAGAGGCCACAACAGTGAGAGGGCCACGTACCACAAAAAAAAAAAAAAGTGACTGATAAAACCAACCATGCTGTAGGAGTTATAAAAATAAGGCTGAAGGTTGGATGATTCTTAAACCTCTGTATACTTCGAGGATATACAGAATTCAGGGGTGAGAAAACTGAAGGTGGATTTATGAAGAGGATATTTGGGGAGACCTACTGATGTGCTAAGTTCCCCTCCTTTCCTCTAGAATGGGGGTTGTGGGGTACCGGCCCTTATCCTGAGTGTGGTGAGGGGGGTTTCAGTAGGGTCACTGGAAAGTACGATGTGTGTGGCCTGCAAGTGGGGGCCAGGTGGACTGAGGTCTGACTTCCATCTGAGAAATAGAAAGGGTGGGAGGTAGTTGCTAGCAAAACCAAAGGAAAGACTGTTGCTCTGGTTGCCCTCAGTCCTAGAGTTGGTGGGTAGAAGATCCATATGTATTTCCCATGAATTGAATATGGGCCATGCATAAGAGAGAAAGACAGAAAGACAGACAGACATGCGCTCTCTCTCTCACACGCGCGCGCGCGCGCGCACACACACACACACACACACACACACAGATAGAGCACTTAGAGCCTGCCCAAGAACACTTGGAGGAACAGTCAAACCACAGCAGAGAGAAATTGCAGGTACAGCTGGATTCCTGGGGCTAAGAAGGAAGTCATGACCAGCAGGAAGAGAGATGAATTCACCAACATTAAGGGAACAAAAGTTGAGAGAGCCATGACAATATAGGTGGAAGGGGGACCAGTTTTAGAATCCTGAAGGCCTGGAAGCCCAAAGTCAGCTGACAACAATAAACAATTAAGAGATGTCCATCTCCCTTCTCCTAACCCAGTAACACTTGAGGGATCAGAAGATGCAGTTTAGAAGGATGAGTAGAAATATGACTGGTGAAAGAGAGAGGAAATCAATCATACTCTCTTTCCCAGATAACAGCTGTTCTACCTGAGGCTAGTCTGAGGCAGCATCCACGTATCTGCAGGAGAGAAGCTGTACTTCACATTAAGAATGAAGTTTTGATTATTACCTTGCTTAGACACATTAAATACATATTTGAGCCTTTGTTTGTTAGGAGCTTAAAATGACCATAGGTGTGGCTGTTATCTAAGAGACACTTGAGTTTTCACTCAAGATGTACTGGTTGCATTTACTTTTAAAAGTGTGGAAAAATGTCTGGAAGGACAAACATCTAACTGTTCAAACAGGTTACTTCTTAGAGGCAGAATTGGAGACATGGGAAATGGAGGCACTTTTCCTGTTTTACTATGGGTATATCCCCCCCACCCCCAGAATGGTAGAATTTGAATTAATTTTACTTTTTTACATTTGCATTTTCAAAATCGAACACATTTTAAGTTCTTATGCATGTATACTTATTTAAACAATCATTGTCTGTACACATAATGAGTCAGTGTGTATGATTTCAGAGCTAAAGGAGTTCTATTCCTTGGTCTGTGTAATTACTATTGAAAGCCTCATTTGTTTTAAAAAAAGGTAATTGTTGTGAGCAGTGCTGAAATTTCCACAGTTGGCACTTGTACTGGTGACCTCTGTTCAGGCACTCCTCCTGCTTTATGTGCTGGTATCTCTAGTTTGTACCAGAAGGACACACTATGTCTGGTTTCACTATGAAATTCATGGAGCTCTCTGCTTGAAATAATATAAAAGACCTTTATTATTCAACCTGGGCATTCATCTATGCAACCACATCTCCTTAGGGAAATGCTGGAAAATGGAATTTTCGTGGCCTTCTCTCCCATTTGACTTTTCTTCCCCAGTACTACCCTCCTTTCCCCCATCCTCGTCCAGGTATCTATTAGTTTTCTCTTTCAATAATGCTGTTCTGGCTGCATTGAAAGCGCTTTTTAATGTAGGAGATGTACTCCAGGCATAACACCAGGTCACTTTCTGAGTAACATTTTATGGGATTGATTAAACTTTAGCACCGTAACTGTTGACTTTACAGGCCAGAAAAGAGACTCAGAGTGTTCTGCTCTGGATAATTTGTGCCTCACAGTTTTGAAAAATCAAATAGAGTTAAGGGTTTAACAATGTGTTTGAAAAAAGAAGCTGTCATCTATTTTTGAGTCTTCTGTATTTCAAAGACCTCAACATTTAACATGAAATAATATCTTTTAAACTAATGAAGTTACATTATAGTAAATAACTGTATATAAAAGAAGATGGACTTTTTAATTGTAGGGTAAAGATGAACATTTAAACTGACTTCCTCACTACTCCAATCCTAACTGCTGAATTTCTCCTCTTTTGCTGTGGGCATGTGAAGGTGCATTTGCTTTTGGTAGAGTTTACCAGGTTGTGAGACGATGCATAGCTAATCCTTTTTATTAGAGAAACATCTTTTGGGCTAAAATGCAGTGGAATCATGAACCGAAAGCAAAATGTTTTCTTTTTTTTCACCTGTTTTGGAACTTGGAAATCCAACTCATTGACTTTACCTGCACACGAAGGCCTAATGCCAAGTGGCTCAGTGATGTGGTTCACAGTTAGCAGAAACATATCATAGAAAGGAAAGAAAAATCTCATTAATTCAAAAGGTTGGTTTTGCACTGTGTCAGCTTAGCTAGGATGGAGCTATGGCTCCCAGAATTTCCTTCTTTCTGTGGTTCTAGATTAGGGCTGACCAGTAGAAAGGGCTGGGTGAGGCCTGGCAGGCAGACGCACAGCAGCAGCCACTGCACTTGGCAAGTCAGCTAGTGTTGCGGATGTGCTGGAAGGACCTGTGGAGAAGACTGATCTGCTGGCTCAGGTCCCTGGTGGGGGCAGCAGCTGGGCCCCCAGTTCCGACAGCTCTGTCTGTATCAGCAACTTCTGCTTCTCTGAAATGTAGGCCAGGCCCCTGTGCAGCTCAAAGGCAGACAGTAAGTCACCTTCATTATTGGGTTAGGTGATGTGAGAGGCAGGTACATGTTCCAATTTGCCCTTGCTTTCCCCCAATTTGCATCCAGCTTTTCTTCTTGACTGCTTATCCTACTGACCTTCAGCAACTTCAGATTCCTCACCAGATATAGAGCTTACAGCCTTCCAGAAGCCTCTTTGCCTTATAGAATGAATGTTGTTAATCTTGAATTATTTGTATGAAACAAATTGCCATCTCAATTAACTTAATTTTTCAGCTCTTAGTTAAAAAAACATTCACTTATCCCACTAGAATTTAAGAGAATATGGCATAAAAACACTGGTGAATGATTTTTTCTAATATATACTATCGGATTAAACTTTGCAATAAGAGTAGAGCAATCTGAAGTTGGTATATTAAATGATTTGCAATTGCAATGTGCTGCACTTTTCAGGTACATATGTAAGTAAAATAAATCAACTTCTGTCTTATCAGCATTGGGGGAATTTTTCATATGTGATCATTATATGTTAAAGTCAGTAATGTACACACTGTCTTTTTCAATAAAGATGATATTACTAACTTTTCTTCAGTAGGTCTCATGCCTGAGTTGTTGTGATATAGCTTTGTGTAAACCACAGTTCCCAGTATAGAAGGAAACATTTACTAAATGGTAGCTATTATTATTACACTTATAGAATTTTAGAAGTCTAAAAATTGTTTCAATTAGCTTAAAAAAACTCCTTTAGCATTATCATTTTTGTTTGGGAGTATGATCTACCTAGTCACAGACAGAGTAGTGAGATTGCTACTGGACAGATGATTTTTGAAGTAAGTGCTGCCTTTATTAATTGAAGCAATGTAGGTTTGTTTATGTTGTTTGTGCACGTGCACAACACCCATATACCACTTGTAGATTTAATCATTGTGCAGTTTACTTTGTGTTCACCTCTTAAATGCAAGTTGAAGTTCTAATCCTGGCAAGTTGTTTTCAAACATATACTAATGATGGGAAAATATACGGTAGGGTCAAGGCATGGTGTGAAGGTAGATGTCCTACAAACAGCAAACTGCTAACACTTTTGTTTATTTGTATAGCAAGTACAACCTTTATGTATGTTTGTATATACACAAAAGTGCATATATACATATATTTACATACATGCAGTTCTATAATGTGTACAAATACATACATAGAAAATATTTAGTCTGCAATCAACAGATCAATATCAACCAGAGTATCTTACAGCCTTATACCATCCTATGATCTTTCTATGAAGCTTACTTTCCCTTGATTTTCATAAGGGAGTGATAAGCCATCTTTTTCTGTCCTTGTCTCTGATTCTATATACTCAGGGACTCAATGACAACATCCTTTATTCTTCCCTTCTCTTCCTCTACATTCTAGTCCCCCTTTCCCTGATCTCAGTATTCCATCACACAATTATGGGTTTAGGTAAATGAAAAACTAGTTGTCTCTTACCAAATGGCTGAGACCCCTGCCATAAATTATGTACATATATATATCTGTGTATATATCTATATCTATAATCTATCTATCTATCTATCTATCTATCTATCTATACAGATTTTCTGAAGCAAGCCCTCTTACTCCACTGCACTTGCAAATTTCCCAAATACTGTTTTGATGATACTAGGTGATTTATTTTACATAAGGATGCATCTGAAGGGTGCAGCACATTGAGATTTGCAAGCCATTTAACTTGCTAAGATCAGATTGTTCTGCTTTATCTGCAAAGTTCACCCACAAGGAATTTAATATAAAGGCTTTTATTCTTGTTGTTTCATGTATTGTACTTTCCTGAGATCTGATGGATTAGTTTGAAATGGGTGTGTGGGGGAGGAAAGAAGGAAATTAGCCACTCTGCATCTTCTGTGGAAATGCAACTCCTAATTCTCCATTTCCCTAAAGACCATTGAGAGTATTCAAGGACTCCTAGGAAAATGACAGCACAGTCTCATAGGGAGATGTTATTACTCAGATGTAAGGTGAATAGGCATGAACCCAGGGAATGATGAATCAGAATGTTGTCTCTCTAGCTTGTATTATTACCTTGAAACTCAATAAGTGACTGGGTGCCAGCTCCATTGCTAAGAGTAAAGAAGAGACTCAGTTTGTTCCCCTCTCCCCTCCTCTTCTCTGAAGACATTCATTGCATGGTGGTATTGTGCCAGGGAGTCATAAGAGCAAGACTGGTATCCTTGCTCTGTCACTAACTTGTGTGGTTTTGGGCAAATTGCTTTAATTTTTTGGATCCCTCATGTGTAAAGTGGGTAGGGGAATCAGCATGATTTCTGAGGTGTTTACAACTCTCAAAATTTAAGACTGTCTTAAATATCAGCTCCCTTTATTTTCCTTAATCTTCCTTCCTTCCTGAACTATGATTTTCTTTCCCTTATATCCTTTTATGATAGCTTCTTCTTTTAAAAATATATGTACTTTATTCTGGCAGATGGATCATTTTCATTCCATTCATACATTTAAGTATTTATTGAGCTCTTACAATATGCCAAGTCCTAGGATGTAAATACTGAACAAGACAATAAAGGAGGCATCCCTTCAAAGAAGAGGGGATGCAGACAAAAAAATTAAAATATTTATTCATGTAGTGTGATGTTCAAAGAATGGGGAAATATAGGGTGTCATGGGATCAAATAGGTAAAGGGATGAGCATCTGCCTCCTGGAGACTGGGAAAGAAAACCTGGGGATGTGGCACTTAAGCAGAGGCTTGAAAGTCAAGTAGGAAATAAATAAACAGATGGAGATATTTGGGAGGTCAATAGGCAAGGCTTGGTGGTTGATAGGATATTGGGGGTGGTAACCCATCAAGTTACCGATGGGTTTATGGCTAGTAGATGAGTTGGGAAAACATAAGGAGGAGAGGGAGAGGCAGTGAACAGGTTGAAGGTATTTAGCAGAGTCTGATTCAATTAGAAAGCCATTGGTAATGATAACAATATTTTATATTTGGTAGTGCTTTTCAGAGCAAAGCACTTCCATGTATGTTTTCTTATGTCTCATAACAACTGGAAGGTAGACATTATTATTCATGATAATCAGATGTGAAGAAAATTTTTCAAAATTTTTAGATAGGCAAAAAGATGACCACATGTCCTTTTTCACTTCAGTGTTTAACAGGATTATCTAATTCACCTGGGGTAGGATGGTAAGTTTACCACCCTGCTGGTTCCCCCATTAATGAGTTTAAAAATCTTTGACATGTATTCATTATATATTTGCATGAGAGTCATGTTTTTAGCTTTTTGAAAATAATACTTTGAAAGAGTTGAAGCAAAAGAAGGTCTTGAGAGATTAACTGATTTGCTCAAAATCACCGTGTTAGAGACAGAACAGGAATTTGAACTCAGATCTTATGGCACTAAATCTGGTATATTTTGTGGTACATATGATGTCAAAGGGGAATTCTGAACAGTTCCTAGTTGCTGCTATGTTTTAACTTTAAATAAGAATATTTCAGAAAAGCAGCAAGCAGAAAAGCTCATTTCATTTCATTAATTTTTTAAGGTCACCAACATTTCTGAGTTCTGTGAGGCTGCATCCTTCCATTACTTTCTCAAGCATCATAGATATCATGATACTGGATGTAAAAATACTAAAACTAATTATTAGCCTCAATTTTCCTGGAAACAGAGTTACTTCGTGTACTCGGAAAGAATCTTGAATATATTGGTAGACCTAGTATCCTTAGTCTTATTGCAAAAAGATTGTATAGGTTATGTGTCAAACCTTCATCCCATTTTGGAATTCCCCTATGATGGTTAACTTAATTGGGCCATGAGGTGCCCTGATATTTGGTCAAACATTATTCTATGTGTTTTTGTGATAGTTTTAGGGGATAAGATTAACATTTAAATCAGTGGACTAAGTAAAGAAGATTGCCCTCCCTCTTCAAACTGGGACATCAGCTCTTTTTACCTTTGGACAAGAACTGAAGCATTGGCTCTTCCTGGACTAGAACTATGCCGTCAACTCTTCTGGGTCTCCAGCTTGTCAACTCATTTTGCAGATCTTGGAACTTGCCAGCCTCCATAATTATGTTAGTCAAGTTTTTATAATAAATCTCTCTCTCTCTCTCTCTCTCCACATATTGTTTCTGTTTCTTTGGAGAACACTGAATAATATACCTTCTTTCAACATTTCCAAACATGGTAATTTCAGCCTCACTTATTTGGAATGCTCTGTTAGTTGGTTCTTCCTGATATTGAACCATGATCTGTCTCCCCATAATTTTCACTCACTGGTTTCTAGGTTTACTCAGTGTAATGATCTCATATATGAAGATGGCTTTCACATACAACAACACTTCCTCCCTGATTTCAGGAGCAATATAAGTTCACTGTAGACAATTTGAAAATTAGGTAAAGTATAAAGAAGAATAAAAATATTGACTCATAATTCTACCACTGAGAGGCAACAACCGTTGTCATTTTGGTATATATTTCCCTTCAGTCTTTTGTGTAGGAAAATTTTCAAACGTAGTTGAGATCCTAATATATATATATATATATATATATATGTATATATATATATATATATATATATATATATATACATATATATATATATATAAGTGTATATTCTTTCTTCACAGTTCTGGAGGCTGAAAATCGAAGATCAAGGTACTGGCCTGATTGGTTTCTTCTGAGGCCTCTCTCTTTGGCTTTTTAAGGCTGCCTTCAATTTTGAAGCAATTGACAACTCTCAGCAGCACCATTTATTTAAAAAGCTGTCTTTTGTTCCTGATTGATGAAGCAGTCCGCATTACGTGTCATAGCTTTATTATTTTCAACTGATCTAAGAACTCTCAAGTCAGTACCATACTGATTTATTTATTATAGCTTTACAATTTTAAAAAAATATTTGATGGGACTACTATTGCTTCATGATGTTTATTTTTAAAATGAGATTTTCCTCCTCCTTTATTCTTCCACATTAATTTAGAATTTTTAAGTTCAAAAACATCTAATTGAGATTTTAATTAGAATTTCATTAACATTCAGAAATGTCATATCTCTTTACTTATTCAAATCTTTAAAAAATCTCTTTGTAAAATTTTACTAGATTATTTTCATATGGATCCTGCCATTTATTTTTGGTTTTCCATAGATAGTTTATTTTTACCTTTTTTCACAATTGTGCATGAGATTTTAAAATACTTCTATTTTCAAACTGGTTTTTTTAGACATAAAGAAAACATGCAATTTCTGTAACTTCATCTTGTACTACCACTTTCATTGGTTTTTAAAACTAATTCTAATAGTTTGAATCTCTTGGACTTTCTGGATAGCAATCTTTTATCTCTCCTTGTACTTTTTCCTTTATTAATAATGCATTATTAAGTTGACTGGAACTTTGTTAAATATGAAATGATAGTTATGTTACTCCTACATTTAATGGGGCTTCTTTTATTTGGTCACTGATTAGCTTAAGGTAGGTGTGTGCGCCACAACCATTGCAATGTAGATGTTGGGGTTGACATTTATAGCTAATACATTTTTTTAACGTTTTATTGGAGTATAATTGCTTTAAAATGGTGTGTTAGTTTTTGCTTTATAATGAAATGAATCAGTTATACATATACATATATCCCCATATTTCTTCCCTTTTGTGTCTCCCTCCCTTCCACTCTCCCTATCCCACCCTTCTGCTGGTCACAAAGCACCGACCTGATCTCCCTGTGCAATGCAACTCCTTCCCACTAGCTATCTATTTTACATTTGGTAGTGTGTATATGTCCATATACACACTACCACTCTCTCACTTTGTCCCAGCTTACCCTTCCACCTCCCCGTGTCCTCAAGTCCATTTTCCAGTAGGTCTGCATTGTTTTTCCTGTCTTGCCCCTAGGTTCGCTATGACCTTTTTTTTTTTTTAAGATTCCATATATATGTGTTAGCATATGGTATTTCTTTTTCTCTTTCTGACATACTTCACTCTGTATGACAGACTCTATCCATCCACCGCACTGCAAATAACTCAATTTTGTTCCTTTTTATGGCTGAGTAATATTCCATTGTACATATGTGCCACATCTTCTTTATCCATTCATCTGTTGATGGACACTTAGGTTGCTTCCATGTCCTGGCTATTGTAAATAGAGCTGCAATGAATATTGTGGTACATGACTCTTTTTGAAATATGGTTTTCTCAGGGTACATGGCCAGTAGTGGGATTGCTAGGTCATATGGTAGTTCTATTTTTAGTTTTTTAAGGAACCTCCATACTGTTCTCCATAGTGGCTGTATCAATTTACAGTCCCACCAACAGTGTATGAAGGTTCCCTTTTCTCCACACCCTCTTTAGCATTTATTGTTTGTAGATTTTTTGATGATGGCCATTCTGACTGGTGTGAGATGATATCACATTGTAGTTTTGATTTGCATTTCTCTAATGATTAATGATGTTGAGCATTCTTTCATGTGTTTGTTGGCAATCTGTGTATCTTCTTTGGAGAAATGTCTATTTAGGTCTTCTGCCCATTTTTGGATTGGGTTGTTTGTGTTTTTGATATTGAGCTGCATGAGCTGCTTGTAAATTTTGGAGATTCATCCTTTGTCAGTTGCTTCATTTGCGAATATTTTCTCCCATTCTGAGGGTTGTCGTTTCATCTTGTTTATGGTTTCGTTTGCTGTGCAAAAGCTTTTAAGTTTCATTAGGTCCCATTTGTTTTTATTTCCATTTCTCTAGGAGATGGGTCAAAAAGGATCTTGCTGTGAGTTATGTCATAGAGTGGTCTGCCTATGTTTTCCTCTAAGAGTTTTATAGTGTCTGACCTTACATTTAGGTATTTAATCCATTTTGAGTTTATTTTTGTGTATGGTGTAAGAGAGTGTTCTAATTTCATTCTTTTACATGTAGCTGTCCAGCTTTCCCAGCACCACTTATTGAACAGGCTGTCTTTTCTCCATTGTATATCCTTGCCTCCTTTGTCATTGATTAGTTGACCATAAGTGCATGGGTTTATCTCTGGGATTTCTATCCTGTTCCATTGATGTATATTTCTGTTTTTGTGCCAGTACCATACTATCTTGATTACTGTAGCTTTGTAGTATAGTCTGAAGTCCAGAACTCTGATTCCTCCAGCTCTGTTTTTTCTTTCTCAAGATTGCTTTGGCTATTTGGGGTCTTTTGTGTTTCCATACAAATAGTGATTTTTTTTGTTCTCGTTCTGTGAAAAATGCGATTGGTAGTTTGATAGGGATTGCGTTGAATCTGTAGATTAGTTTGGGTAGTAGAGTCATTTTCACAATGTTGATTCTTCCAATCCAAGGACATGGTATATCTCTCCATCTATTTATATCTTTAATTTCTTTCATCAGTGTCTTATAATTTTCTACATACAGGTCTTGTGCCTCCTTAGGTAGGTTTCTTCCTAGATATTTTATTCTTTTTGTTGCAATGGCAAATGAGAGTGTTTTCTTAATTTCACTTTCAGGCTTTTCATCATTAGTGTATAGTAATACAAGGGATTTATTTGCATTAATTTTGTATCCTGCTACTTTACCAAATTCATTGATTAGCTCTAGTAGTTTTCTGGTGGCATCTTTAGGATTCCCTATGTATAGTATCATGTCATCTGCAGTGACAGCTTTACTTCTTCTTTTCTGACTTGTATTCCTTTTATTTCTTTTTCTTTTCTGATTTCTGTGGCTAAAACTTCCAAAACTGTGTTGAATAATAGTGGTGAGAGTGGGCAACCTTGTCTTGTTCCTGATCTTAGTGGAAATGGTTTCAGTTTTTCACCATTGAGGACAGTGTTGGCTGTGGGTTTGTCATATATGGCCTTTGTTATATTGAGGTAGGTTCCTTCTATGCTTACTTTCTGGAGGGTTTTTATCATAAATCGCTGTTGAATTTTGTCGAAAGCTTTCTCTGCATCTATTGAGATGATCATATAGTTTTTCTCCTTAAATTTGTTAGTATGGTGTATCACATTGATTTGCGTACATTGAAGAATCCTTGCAATCGTGGGATAAACCCCACTTGATCATGGTGTATGATCCTTTTAAAGTGCTGTTGGATTCTGTTTGCTAGTATTTTGTTGAGGATTTTTGCATCTATGTTCATCAGTGATATTGGCCTGTAGTTTTCTTTCTTTGTGACGTCTTTGTCTGGTTTTGGTATCAGGGTCATGGTGGCCTCATAGAATGAGTTTGGGAGTGTTCCTCCCTCTGCTATATTTTGGAAGAGTTTGAGAAGGATAGGTGTTAGCTCTTCTCGAAATGTTTGATAGAATTTGCCTATGAAGCCATCTTGTCCTTGGCTTTTGTTTGTTGGAAGATTTTTCTTTTTCTTTCTTTTTGGTTTTTTTTTTTTTTTTTTTTTTTACAGTACACGGGCCTCTCACTGCTATGGCCTCTCCAGTCACAGAGCACAGGCTCCTGACGCACAGGCTCAGTGGCCATGGCTCACGGGCCTAGCCAATCCACAGCATGTGGGATCCTCCTGGACCAGGGCATGAACCTGCGTCCCTGGCATCGGCAGGCGGACTCTCAACCACTGCGCCACAAGGGAAGCCCCTGTTTGAAGATTTTAAATCACAGTTTCAATTTCAGTGCTTGTGATTGGTCTGTTCATATTTTCTATTTCTTCCTGGTTCAGTCTTGGAAGGCTGTGCTTTTCTAAGAATGTGTCCATTTCTTCCAGGTTGTCCATTTTATTGGCATATAGTTCCTTGTAGTAATCTCTCATGATTCTTTGTATTTCTGCCATGTCAGTTGTTACTTCCTCTTTTTCATTTCTAATTCTATTGATTTCAGTCTTCTCCCTTTTTTTCTTGATGAGTCTGGCTAATGGTTTATCAATTTTGTTTATTTTCTCAAAGAACCAGCTTTTAGTTTTATTGATCTTTGCTATTGTTTCCTTCATTTCTTTTTCATTTATTTCTGAACTGATTTTTATGATTTCTTTCTTTCTGCTAACTTTGGGGTTTTTTTTTGTTCTTCTTTCTCTAATTGCTTTAGGTGTAAGGTTAGGTTCTTTATTTGTGATGTTTCTTTTTTCCTAAGGTAGTATTGTGTTGCTATAAACTTCCCTCTTGGAATTGCGTTTGCTGCATCCCATAAGTTTTGGGTTGTTGTGTTTTCATTCTCATTTGTTTCTAGGTAGTTTTTGATTTCCTCTTTGATTTCTTCAGTGATCTCTTGGTTATTAAGTAGTGTATTATTTGGCCTCCATGTGTTTGTATTTTTTTACAGATTTTTTCCTGTAATTGATATCTAGTATCATAGTGGTCTGGTTAGAAAAGATACTTGATATGATTTCAATTTTCTTAAATTTACCAAGGGTTGACTTGTGACCCAAGACATGATCTATCCTGGAGAATGTTCCATGAGCACTTGAGAAGAAAATGTGTTCTGCTGTTTTTGGATGGAATGTCCTATAAACATCAATTAAGTCCATCTTGTTAATGTATCATTTAAAGCTTGTGTTTCCTTATTTATTTTCATTTTGGATGATCTGTCCATTGGTGAAAGTGGGGTATTAAAGCCCCCTACTATGAATGTGTTACTGTCCATTTCCCCTTTTATGGCTGTTAGTATTTGCCTTATGTATTGAGGTGCTCCTATGTTGGGTGCATAAATAGTTACAATTGTTATATCTTCTTCTTGGATTGATCCCTTGATCATTATGTAGTGTCCTTCTTTGTCTCTTGTAATAGTCTTTGTTTTAAAGTCTATTTTGTCTGATATGAGTATTGCTGCTCCAGCTTTTTGATTTCCATTTGCATGGAATATCTTTTTCCATCCCCTCATTTTCAGTCTGTATGTGTCCCTAGGTCTGAAGTGGATCTCATAGATAGCATATAGACGGGTCTTGTTTTTCTATCCATTGAGCCATCTATGTGTTTTGGTTGGAGCATTTAATCCATTTACATTTAAGATAATTGTCGATATGTATGTTCCTATTACCATTTTCTTAATTCTTTTGGGTTTGTTATTATAGGTCTTTACCTTGTCTTGTGTTTCCTGTCTAGAGAAGTTCCTTTAGCATTTGTTGTAAAGCTGGTTTGGTTGTGCTGAATTCTCTTAGCTTGTGCTTGTATGTAAAGATTTTAATTTCTCTGTCAAATCTGAATGAGATCCTTGATGGTTAGAGTAATCTTGGTTGTAGGTTTTTCCTTTTCATCACTTTAAATATGTCCTGCCACTCCCTTCTGGCTTGCAGAGTTTCTGCTGAAAGATCAGCTGTTAACTTTATGGGGATTTCCTTGTATGTTATTTGTTGTTTTTCCCTTGCTGCTTTTAATATTTTTTCTTTGCATTTAATTTTTGATAGTTTGCTTAATATGTGTCTTGGCATGTTTCTCCTTGGATTTTTCCTGTATGGGACTCTGTGCTTCCTGGACTTGATTAACTATTTCCTTACCCATATTAGGGACGTTTTCAACTATAATCTCTTAAGTATTTTCTCAGTCCCTTTCTTTTTCTCTTCTTCTCTCTGGGACCCCATAATTTGAATGTTGGTGCATTTAATATTGTCCCAGAGGTCTCTGAGACTGTCCTCAATTCTTTCCATTCTTTTTTCTTTATTCTGCTCTGCAGTAGTTATTTCCACTATTTTATCTTCCTGGTTACTTATCCGTTCTTCTGCCTCAGTTATTCTGCTATTGGTGTTTTCTAGAGAATATTTAACTTCATTTATTGTGTTGTTCATGATTGTTTGTTTGCTCTTTAGTTCTTCTACATCCTTGTTAAACGTTTCTTGTATTTTCTCCATTCTATTTCCAAGATTTTGGATCATCTTTACTATCATTATTCTGAATTCTTTTTCAGGTAGACTGCCTATTTCCTCTTCATTTGTTAGGTCTCGTGGGTTTTTATCTTGCTCCATCATCTGCTGTGTGCTTTTCTGTCTTCTCATTTTGCTTAACTTACTGTGTTTGGGGTCTCCTTTTCACAGGCACATGTTTGTAACTCCCGTTGTTTTTGGTGTCTGCCCCCAGTGGCTAAGGTTGGTTCAGTGGGTTGCGTTGACTTCTTGGTGAAGGGGATTAGTGCCTGTGTTCTGGTGGATTAGGCTGGTTGTCTTTCTGGTGGGCAGGTCCACGTCTGGTGGTGTGTTTTGGAGTGTCTGTGACCTGATAATGATTTTAGGCAGCCTCTCTGTTAATGGGTGTGGTTTGTTCATGTCTTGCTAGTTTTTTGGCATAGGGTGTCCAGCTTCCTGGACAAGTGTAGCTTGCTGGTTGTTGAGTGGAGCTGGGCCTTGGCCTTGAGATGGAGTTCTCTGGGAGATTTTTGCCGTTTTATATTATGTGGAGCTGGGAGGTCTCTGGTGGACTAATGTCCTGAACTTGGCTCTCCCACCGCACAGGCACAGCCCTGATACCTGGCTGGAGCACTAAGAGCCTGTCATCCACACAGCTCAGAATAAAAGGGAGAAAAAAAGAGAGGAAGAAAGAAAAAGATAAAATAAAATAAAGTTAAAAAGTTATTAAAATAAAAAACAAAAAATAATTATTAAAAAAATTTTTTAAGTAATTGAAAAAGAAAGAAAGTAAGAAAGAAGAGAACAACCAAACCAAAAAACAAATCCACCAATGATAACAAGCACTGAAAACTATACTAGAAAAAAAAAAACAACAAATGGACAGAGAGATCCCTAGGACAAATGGTAAAAGCAAAGCTATACAGACAAAATCACACACAGAAGCATACACATACACACTCACAAAAAGATAAAAAGGGAAAAAATATAATATATATATATATATATATCGTTGCTCCCAAAGTCCACCTCCTCAATTTGTGATGGTTCGTTGTCTATTCAGGTATTCCACAGATGCAGGGTACATCACATTGACTGTGGAGATTTAATCCTCTGATCCTGAAGCTGCTGGGAGAGACTTCCCTTTCTCTTCTTTGTTCGCACAGCTCCCGGGGTTCAGCTTTGGATTTGGCTGCACCTCTGCATGTAGGTCGCCAGACGGCATGTGTTCTTTGCTCAGCCAGGACGGGGTCAAAGCAGCAGCTGATTTGTGGGCTCTGGCTCACTCAGGTTGGGGGGTAGGGAGGGGAACAGATGTGGGGCGAGTCCGCGGCGGCAGAGGCCAGCATGATGTTGCACCAGCCTGAGGCACGCCGTGCATTTTCCCGGGGAAGTTGTCCCTGGATCCCGGGATCCTGGCAGTGGTGGGCTGCACAGGCTCCCAGGAGGGGAGGTGTGGATAGTGACCTGTGCTAGCACACGGGCTTCTTGGTGGCAGCAACAGCGGCCTTAGTGTCTCATGCCTGTCTCTGGGGTCCGCGCTGTTAGCCACGGCTCGCGCCCGTCTTTGGAGCTCCTTTAAGTAGCGCTCTTAATCCCCTCTTCTTGCGCACCATGAAACAGAGGGAAGAGAAAGTCTCTTGCCTCTTCAGCAGATCCAGACTTTTTCCCGGACTCCCTCCCGAGTAGCTGTGGCGTATTAACCCCTTCAGGCTGTGTTCACGCCGCCAACCCCAGTCCTCTCCCTGCGATCCGACCTCCGAAGCCCGAGCCTCAGCTCCCAGCCCCCACCCGCTCCGGCGGGTGAGCAGACAAGCCTCTCGGGCTGGTGAATGCTGGTCGGTACCAGTCCTCTTTGCGGGAATCTCTCCACTTTGCCCTCCGCACCCCTGTTGCTGCACTGTCCTCCGCGGCGGCTCCGAAGCTCCCCCTGTCCGCCACCTGCAGTCTCCGCCCATGAAGGGGCTTCTAGTGTGTGGAAACCTTTCCTCCTTCACAGCTCCCTCCCACTGGTGCAGGTCCTGTCCCTATTCTTTTGTCTCTGTTTTTTCTTTTTTCTTTTGCCCTACCCAGGTACGTGGGGAGTTTCTTGCCTTTTGGGAGGTCTGAGGTCTTCTGCCAGCATTCAGTAGGTGTTCTGTAGGAGTTGTTCCACATGTAGATGTATTTCTGATGTATCTGTGGGGAGGGACGTGATCTCCATGTCTTACTCTTCCGCCACCTCGAAGCTCCTCCCCTATATCTAATACATTTTATCTTATTACTTTTGACCCATGAACCAGCTCTTATGTAAATGTGATGAGGCAGGTAGCCTCATGCGGTGCTAGCCCCTCTTCTCTCTCTGGACCACCTGCAGCTCAAGAGATAGATCTTCTTTCAAGAAGATAATGTTGCACACAGATTCCTGTCCCTGCACTCCTCATACCAGTTTCCTTCTGTTACTTCATTAACACTGTTCAACAGCTATGGATCCTGCATATTCTAGTTCATTCAGCCCATATTTCTCTATCTTGAGTACAAAGATCTGAGACATTTTATTAAATGCTCTGATGCAATCAAGATAGAATAAACCTCTGGCACCCACCTGCTTATCAGTCTAGTAATCCCAGAGGAAATGAGCCTAGTTCAGTTTATCAGTTTATTTTCACTTTCTAATGCTTGCACACCAATTATCCTGAGGTTGAATATAAAATGTTTCCTGAATTCAATTTCATTTTTTTTAGAAATATAGACAATTGTTCCCATCTGGTTCCTGGGAATCTTTCCTATTCTCAAAATTTCTCAAGTTTTGACCATGGGTGTGGGATCACTACTGTGGTCTTTTCAATATAATTATTTTGGATCCTGAAACTTGAATTTATTTAAAACTGCTGGCTGTGTCCTTACTGTCCTTCACTTTTCTTGGGCTTTAATTCTTCTTAAACCACATTGGCACTTTCCTTTCCAGAGTGAAGGTCATGCTCCGATAGAGAAGACTGAAACTAAATAAGGGTTGAATAACTCTGACTTCACACAGTGAGTTGGCGATGATGCTTTCTTTGTTCTTGTGACAATAAACACAGCTTAAACAAGCACATTTTGTCTACAGAATTTTTCCCAGTCCTCAATTTGTTCTGGATTTTAGCTTTCAAAACAATATTCCTTCAGCTTTGTGTAATTAGAAAAATTCCTTCTAGGTTATATGTCCTCTTTCTATTTTCATTTTTTGTACATGATGTTTTAAACTTAAGTTTATTAGTGTACACTCCTTATTCAGCTAAATTTTCTTTTTCATCAGAATAATTTTTCATTGCATTGTCAGCTTTTGGTTGAAAGTCCTGCATCCTTCCAGAGCCATTTTCCCTCATAGAGTTTCTGTTTACATACATTCAGTAAGGGCTAAAGAGACATGTGCTATGGAAAATTATGTGATGAGAATTGGGTATAAATATTCATATATCTATCTAGCTATCTATATAGGTTTGTTTATGTATATTTATATATTATACGTAATGTGTTTTTTAAGTTATATGTGTATATATAAATTATTAGATATAAATTTATAAGTTTGTATATATGTTGTATATAAATATATATATTTACATATGTATAAACTTTAAAAATTATATTAAACAACTCTCTGTTATATATAAATATATATAAACCTTAAACTTAATTAAGTATAAGTTTATTGAGGAGATTTAAAAGTTCTTTCACCAAATGGCACAAAGTCCTTCCAAAATTTCCAAAAATATTTTTACATTGGAAAACAAAAGAAAAAAGGTTCATTTTAAAATATTGGAGAACCTTGCTGTACTAACATATATCCTGGGATATGTGTTCTTCTGAACGCTACCTGTCAGGCTAGGAGTCACTTCTATGTCGAGGTTATTGTGCTGTGACAGATCAGCACATCTCATGCTGTGGTTTGAGACTCACTGACACAGCAACTTGAACTTTCCCTTTGACCTTTGTAAAACTCAGGTTTTGGCTTGCATTGAAATCTGTGTTTCATTGACTGTGAAATTAAGAGAATCTCCAATGAGTAAAAAATGATTAGCTTTCACTTTTGGATGAAAACGTGCCAAGGACAAACATTGATTTTGAGACCCTTTATAGAGCATTGCACCTTATAAAACCTCACTCTGAGGCAGATCAGACCTATGGCACTGGCGCCAACATCTCACCTTCCAGGTCATTGCCTCTCAGCTTTCTTTTTTTGGGGTGACTTTATAAGTCAATTTGTTTATGACCTTGAATAGTAGTGTTTTTAGATACGATTACCAATCACCAGATGATCTTTATTAATGGTGGGTATTCAAATACCCTCTATTTCTCTGGATTGTGTTGAAATGACACCTTCTTTCTTCTACTCTCCCCAGCAGAGCAGTTGTATTTTCTGTGTAACCATAGCACTTTATTTATGCTTTTATTATATCACTTGTCATCTGTATTTTAGTTTTTTGTTTATATGCTTTCCCTTTGGACTGCAAGCTGCTTAAAGGCAGGCATTCCCTTTCACAAGTCTGTGGACTCCTGGCATATTGCACAGGACTTGGAACATAGTGCTCAAGTAAATGTTGACTCTATGGACTCATTATTTTAAAAATTTAAAACCTAAGTATTATAAGGGTGGCTCGGTGGAATGCAGTGGGTGTGAGTGGGGGGGTAACGTATTATTTATATTTTATTTGCAAATTAATGTATTTGGAGACCTGCTCTGTGTATGAAGGCCTATGTAGATCAGATGACACCAAGGACTCCCTTTTTCTCTTCCTCTATGTAATTATATTCAAATATCCATAACCCAGTCCTCAAATGGGTAATTTCCTGTAGATAGAATTCCAAAGTACTAGGAGGCCCTTTCACTTCTGAGGGCAAGCCCTGAGCTTAGCATAATGCTGAGGGAGGTTCAAAACAAATATCCATTTTTTACTCTAGGTGAATTTTATTCCTTCAGACAAATGTTTAAACAACTGTTTTAAAGAAACAAAATGCCCACTGCATTGGAAAAGGCAGCTATTGCTTTGGTATCCATTTTATGCTTTTCCCTTGAAGCCAAAGAGTTATCTTGTTTCTGTGAAATAACTTTCCCTCTTTAGTTATTCAATTTGATTCAACGATTTTTGATTAAGCATTCAGGGGTCATGAATAAATGAGAACCTGCAGTGTGGTAATTGGGATATCACTACTATCTAGTAGCATGTTTAATACTCAGCCTAGCTGTGCTGCATCACCTTTTCCTCTCATCTTCCTCGTACTCCCCCTCTCCAACCCCTTCCAAAAAAGGCAGTAATGTCATTGCAAGCTTCAGAAGGTAGCATTAAAATGAATACTTTTTAATTTCTTTGGATGAGATGGGGCTCTGGGCTCTGGGACAATGCTGATGGATGATGTTTTAATGCAGCTGAAATGTTATTTTTACTGAACCAGGGAAAACTATAAATTTTGCTTCATTGCCACTGATGGCTCTATGCATGAAACTATGGTGGCGCCCTCGGCCGTGAATAATCACCTCGGCATGGCAGATGTTACTTTGCGGGGAAAGCAATTCTTATGCCGAAGAATTGTGGAAAGATTAATTGTCTACAGCTGTTTCATGGCCCACAGCAATCTTGATACATTTATGATAAGTTTAAGAGCTCACTAGAGGCAGCTCCTATTCCCTGTTGTGAGAGGGGGGGCGGGAGACAAAGCCAGCGGCTTTATTTTGACACCTGGATTCATAGAATCTGTCAGCTCCATTACAGCCTTCATAGAAATCTGGCCGCTGGCAGTTCTGAAATGATTGTGAATGAGGTAAGATGCAGGAATTATCCATACGTAGATAAAGAAAAGGAGACTGAGAAGAATTATTCAAATTTGTGCAAATGAATTGCTTCCATTTTTCCTCCCTCTTCCAAGTGGAAATTGAACGTGACCCGCTCTGACCTTTCTCTATTAAGTGCTGCAAATTGCAGTAAATGCACAGTTCTGAGTGCCCTAATGAGACAGAGCCTCAGCAATGCCTCATTAATAAGGGGAGTTTGACCTTGCCGGTCAGCCCTTCATTCGTTATTGAAAAGAAATAAGAAAAAAGAAGGGATGACCCACTGTAAATTTTGAACAATACATTTGATTTAGTTTGTATATACTCCCAGCCAGATGGTTCTCAACCTTTTTCCCTCTCTGGTTTCCCTTCAGCCACAGGCTAGAAGGAGTGGTACTTACCTTTCAGGCGCCAGTGGAATGTGGAGACAGAGACAGGGAGTCTTGGCAAAGCCAGCGCCAGGCTTACCCTGGTGGAAAGGACATTCATCTCCTCCCCATCTTGTCCCTCGTAAACTGGGGCCATGAGTTCCTGTCTTTTCTTTCATTTCTTTCCTTCCTTTTTTTCTTCTCCCTCGCTCCCTTCCTTTTTTCTTTAAAATAAAGGAAATAGAAATAAATTTCAATTTTGAGTTGTGCATGTGTGTATTTAGAAGAGGGATTGGCCCTCTGATCTTTATAGTGCAGACTCAGGCTGAGATACTTTCTCCTTGTCTTGTGTAAGAAAATCTAGGGCAAGAGGTGGAGTCATGCTGCTTGTATTTGGAGAATTATTTAACCTTATTAAGCATGGAGGGTAGTTGATGGATGTGGAACAGGGACCCAGGGCTCCTGGGTCCTCTTCTTAAATGCCTCACCAGTTACAAATATAGCTTTAAGCTTCCTTTAAACCAATGCTAATAACACCTCTAATTGTATTCAGGGAATTTCCTAAATATAAGGAGGCACTATGATCAAGTTCTTAAATTTATTTAAATAATAACTCCTTTACGCATAGAGATGCACTTAAACTTTAAGGAGGTAATTTCAAGATGCATGGACATACCACCTTGTGGAATCTTAATGTTTGAAGGGGTCCTAGAATTTATTCCCTCGAAACTTCTAGCAAGGCAAGGATCTGTTCTATAATATCCCTGATATTGAAGGTAGGCTAATTACCTCAGAATCAGACTGTTTCATCGCTGGCAGCTCTGGCTTGTGCCAAGTTCTTTCATATATAATATTAATGCAAAATATTGTTATCATGTACTGACCATATTATTACAAAGTTCAGTTTGAATGGAGCATCTGAAACCACCAAAATGAGATTAACCCATGGACAACTGCTTTACCAGGTTGTACTTTGGGGTTATGCTTTTGACTTGCCTAGAGGGATGTTCTAAGGATCTGCAGCCTGAAAGTCTCTGTTGAAATTATTTGGGAATATTGTTGAAAATTTCCCCTATGCAATGTTCTTTTCACAGGGAAATTTCTTTTTAATTTTTATTTTAAACCAAGAAGCACTTGGCTTATTCTTGGGAGCTAGTTTGATTTTATCTTAATAGATGTGTCACTTAAACCTGATCATCTTTCCCTCATTTCTTTGGCTATCAGGATGCTCAGAACCAAACTTGTAGACCCCTTACTGCAAATATGCAGAATCTTATGGCATACATTAAAAGGTACTTTTGAAATTTGGTACCAGAATCTGACTCTGGTACCAAATTTAAAAATATAAAAACAGTACACAGTGAAAAGTAAGTAAGTCCCTCTCTTGTCCCATTCCCCCAGTCAACAAGTTGTCCTTTTAGAAGGAACCACTGTTACTAGTTTCTGAATATTCTCCATGTTTATAACATAAACTGAGATGATATAGGTTATGCTCTGTGCTACAGGTGACAAAAAACCATCGAATGGTTTGAAGAGGGAGATCAAATAGATCAACTCGTGGTACTGCTGAAATTGGGTTGACTGGAGGTACAGAGGGACAACTGGGAGGCTGCTTTTGTATTCCAGGCAGGCACTAATAAAAGAGGATGGAGGTTAGGTAGAGTTAAAATCAGCAGGGTGTGATAAGTCAACAGATGCTGAGGATTAGACAGAGAGAATTCAAAGATTGACTAATTTCTAGCTTCAGAGACTATATGGATTCTATAACCACCCTCAGGGGTAGACAGTTTGGGAGAAGATGAGTTACATTTAAGTATGATGAGCTGTAGTAGCCTGAGGAGCTGAACACCCAGTATTCGGGCAAAGGCAGAAGTCTGGTGCTGAAAGAAGGTATCTGAATAAAAGGATTTTGGAATCATAAGCCTACAGGTCACAGGAAAAGACTCAGGAAAAGACTGAAAGTACAGGTTATTACCTAAGGAGAATGAGTACAGTGTTGAAATGCGACAGGTTTAGAAATACTTAAAGGTTTTGCCTTTTGTCGTCTTTTCTCCAACCTATTTCCATTGCTTGGTCCCATCTTTGGCCCACAGTTGGTGTGTAATGAATAATGCACTATTTAATCACTAACTGAATGAGTTTGCAGAACCCTTCTCCACTTTCATTTCTAAATTATCGATGTGCTGTCAAAAATATCATGTTTGGTTGCAGTACTCTACATGAAGTATAGTCTTGGCAGAGTATAATGAGATTGAATTGCATAGTATTTTAAAAATTAATGTAATGTAAGTAACAGTTGTTGTTTTGTTTTGTTTTGTTTTAGCTGCTATATAATTCTAAGGGCACATATTAAGTCTTTGAGAAGTTAAGATCCCAGAAGTAGTTTTACATAAGTCACTTCCTAGCCTTTTAATCTAAGGATATATATTTTAAATGCATTTAAAAATATAAATGAATTTATAGTTAAAAATGAAATATGTTCAATTTTAGTAGATAATGCCAGACTGTTTTTCTAAATGACTGTACCAATTACACCCCAAGATTATATAGGAGTTTTGTGTTGTTTCTTGTCTTTATCAACACTTGATCTTGTCAGCCTTTTCATTTTAGCCTTTCTCGTAGGTGTGTGGTGGTATCTCATCATGGCTTAAATTTACATTTCCTGGGTGATTAATGAGGTTGAGAATCTTTTCATGTTTTTTGATTATTCAAATATCCTTTTAAAAAAGTTTCTCAAGACTGTTTTCTATTTGGTTATTGCTATTTTTATTATGTTGCATACTCTACGTATTTTATATAAAAGGCCCTTTTTCAGTTACATATTACAATTTTCAAATATTTATCAACAGTAGAATATTTAAATAAATTGTAGTATATTCATATAATGGAATACTATTTAGTAATGAAAATAAATGAACTCGAGTTACATGTAGCAACAGGGGTGAATCCAGAAACAAAAGAGTACATATTTCATGCCTCCATTTATATAAATCCCCAAACAAGTAAACCTCATCTATGGTGTTAGAAGTTAGGGCAGTGGTTACTTTTGGAGACAGGGAGGGCAATGATTAGGAAGGAACATAAGAGGCTTCTGAAATGCTGCTAATCTTCAATTTCTTGACCTGGGTAGTAGCTACAGGGGTTTATTAATTTTTGATAATTAATTAAGCTGCATGCTTTTGATTTATATACTTCTCCATATTAAATAAGACATCCATTAATAGTTAAAAATGGTATTGGACTGTATAGTTTGATGAAATGTATTTGATGATGAATTTTCCAAAACTGGATTATAATCTGTTTCTAAAGAGCAATACAAGTTAGAAGAATATGCAAATTTCCCTGCTTAAAAACAGGAATGGCATTGAGGATGAGAGTTGGGAGTGGTGAGAGGTTAGAAGTGAATAAAATCTAGCATTTTCTAAGAGAAGTGGTCCTTCATCCTATATAACAAGTCCTTCATGAGACAGTAATTTGAGTGTCCCTGTCAGAGTTAACATAGGGCCTGGATATAGGCAGGATGTAGTGGATGGAAAGACCTAGCTGGGGACCAAATACAGACTGGCTGCCTCTGATCCAACTGTGTATAAAATCCCTGAAGATAAGCATAAAAATACCAGCAGCTTTGAAAAGACAAAATATTCAACAATTTCAAGATGTAAAGATACTGTGTTTTTTGTAGTTGCTGTTGATGTCTTTTTCTCATGGGATGAATCAGGAAACAGTTCCTCAGATAGGTTTTACATAATTAAAGAAATCTCTCTGCCTAAAGGAAACCAACCAAATCAGAGAGTGGAGTCTGGAGCAAATTTCCTGATTTTTGATTCAATGTAAGGATTACATTGGGATCTGATTCTAATTATACAAACCTTTTTTTTTGGCAGTTAATAGTATGGCCTCTGCAGTCAGACTGCCTGGGTTCACATTTGGATTCAGCCTTTACAAACTGTGTGACTGGGCACATTATTTAATCTCTGCAAAGTGGGGATAGAAATAGTATACACCTCATAGGGCTCTATTTTTAGAACTGAATGAGACGATGAAAGCCAGATGCTTATCACAGTGGATGCCACCTTGATCATTATTAACTATTATTGTTAATAAAATTAATATTGATCACAGTGTAATCCTCTGATTACATTAAGGAGAGGGTCTCAGGTTGTTACTAGCATGGATGTAACACTTGTCAGTTGACCATTTGTTTCAAGGCCCTGAGTTTCTCCAGGCTCTAGAAATACACTTCCCTCCTCATGCCTTTCAGGCTTGCGGGAGGTAATGGAGTCCATTGTTGCTGATATCTGGAGCCCTCACCATGTTTTGTGGGTTTCTTTAACTCTCTTAACTACTTCAAAATCTCTCTTAGGTCAAGCCTTTCAAGCCCACCATCTGTTTTATGCCGAGACCCTCACTGATACGTCTATTGTTACCTATAAATAATTCTGAAATCCGATAGGGGACTGGTATACTTTCGTTTTATTTTTAATTAAATTAGATTAAAATAAAAATCTAATTTTACAGGGAATCCATAGAATATTCTAGTGCACAAACATGAAACCATTATAGGTTAAAATGTACCATCTGGTTAATCCCAATTTTATATTTTTTGGTACTATCACAGTCATCACCAAGAAGAAATGCTTTTTCCCCCAAGGTGAATTGGTGAATACTGCCTAAGAAGATAATCCAATTACAGAAAATGATTTAGCCAAAATTCAAACAAGCTAACCTGACATTAGGATTCCTGCTTAGACCTAGACTGGACCAGGGTCAGTCATTTGTTTTTAATTGCTTGACTGTGCTAATTTTTAGAAACCTAGTGACTTTATGTTAACTATCTGTTTGGGGGCTGGTAGTCACTGTCCTTTCACACACAGACCACTGATTATCTTTTTCTAGAAAGGGTGTTGGTCTCTCAGGATGAGGAAGTGAGGAGATACCTCATCTGCTTTTCTGGTAGAGATTATTTTAGTCTGGTATTTTGAGCAGGTCTTTGTTCAAGTCTGCATCTTGTTATTCCCAGGTCTTGTGACATTCTCTCCCATCTCTCTGATTGCTTCCTCCAGAGAGGCTAGGTATAGGGCTAGGCTGCACCTGGCAACACTGTGAGCCCCTCTAGTGTGGGAAAGATGAAGACAAGGTCTAACCAGACCTACAGACTCACAGTTTCCTGCATCCTTCTGTGCCGACTCTGAGCCCAGGCTACTCTTTCTGGATGCTCTTCCACCTGCCCAGTCCTGCCTGAATAAAAAAATTATTTCTAAATGCACAGGAAACATTTATTAAGATATTCTGTAGCCTGGACCACAAAACGAATCTCAATAAATTTAAGAGGCTTCAAGTTATACAAAGTACCTTCTCTAATCACAGTAGAAATGAATTAGAAATCAATAACAAAGATATCTGAAAAATTTCTAAACACTTGGAAACAAAATAACATATTTCTAAATGACCCATGGGTCAAAGAATAAATAAAAAGGAAACTAGAAAGTGTTTCGAACTGAATGAAAATAAAGTCACAACATATAAAAATTTTTGAGTTGCTGCTAAAGCAGTACTTAGGAATTGATAAAAACGAAAGTCTATCTTAAGAAAGAAAAAAAGTCCCAAATCAATAATTTCAGTTTCTACTTTAAGAAACTAGAAGTAGATAATTAATTTGGTATAAATTTGCAAAGTAAACAGAAGAAAGGAAAGTAGAAATTATTCCAGAGAAACAGAGCCAAAGCTGATGGTGTAATTCTGCGTCAGCATCCAAAAGTCTGAGAATCAGGGGAACCAATGGTGTTAGTCCCAGTTCGAGTCTGCAGGCCTGAGAACCATGAGTGCTGTTGTCCAAGGGCAGGAGAAGATGGAAGTTTCAGCTCAACTAGAGAGAGCAGACTTGTCCTTCTACCTTTGTGCTCTCTTCAGGCCCTCAACAGATTGGTGATGTCCATTCACATTGGTGAAGGTGGTGTTCTTTACTCTATCTACCAGTTCAAATGCTAATCTTTTCCAGAAAAACCCTCACAGATAGAATCAGTAGTTATATTATAAATAATTATATAAATAGCAACACTAGCTATCTGGGTGTATCTTAGCCCAGTGAAGTTGACACATAAAATTAACCATCACAAAGACCAAGTGGAGATCAATAAAACAGAAAAATGATAGAGACAATCAATGGAACTAGGGATTTTTTTGTTTGAGAAGATAAATAAAAATGATAAACCTTTAGCCAGAATGATAAGGGAAGCAATGAGAGAAGACACAAATTGCCAAGATTGGGAATGAGAAGGATGATATTATACTACAGATACTGCAGATATTAAAAGAAAACAACATAGTATTTTGAACAACTTTTTCCAACAGATTCAACAACTTAGATGAAATGGACAACTTCCTTGAAAAAGTTGGGTTGCCTAAGTTCACTCAAGTTGAAACAGAATAACTGAATAACTCTGTATCTATTAATGAAATTGAATTTGTAGTAAAGAACCTTCTACCAAAGAAAACCCCAGTCATAGAAGGCTTTACTGGTGAATTCTTCCAAACATTTAAGGAAAATAAATAATACCAATTGTACAACATTGAAGAGGAGGAAATACTTTCATTATATGAGTCCAGAATTACTCTGATATTAAAATCAGACAAAGACATTATAAACAATAGAAAACTACAGACCAATTTCCTCATTAAAATAGATATGAAAATTCTTAAAATTTTAGCAAGTTGAATGTGGTGATATGTAAACATATAACACATCATGATCAAGTGGATTTTACCCCAAGAATGCAAGGTGGAAATTACATTTGAAAATTAATTAATGGAGAATTCCCTGGCAGTCCAGTGGTTAAGACTCCATGCTTCCAATGCAGGGAACGTGGGTTCCATCCCTGGCTGGGGAGCTAAGATCCCATATGCTGTGTGGTGCGGCCAAAAAAAAAATTAATTAATGGAATTAGCCATATTAATAGACTAAAAAAGGAAAATCATGTGATCATCTCAACAGATGCTGAAAAAGCATTAGATGAAATCCAAATTCCATTCCTGATAAAAACTCAAAGTTAACAGTAATAGAAAGAGACTTCTTCAACCTGATAAAGGGCACCCATGAAAAACCTACAGTTGAAATCATGCATAATGGATAAAGACTAGATTATTTCACACTATGATCAAGAACAAGACAAATACGTCCACTTTTTCCACTTCTAGTTATATTATACTAGGGATTCTAGCCATTGCTGTCAGGTAGGAAAAAGAAACAAAGCAACCAGATTACAAAAGAAGTAGTAAAAATGTCTTCAGTCACAAACAACATAGTTATCTATGTAGACAGTCCTAGGGAACTACTGAAAACTCCTAGAACTAATAAATGAGTTTAACAGGGTTTTGGGATACAAGATCACTGTACAAAGTCAATTCTATTTCTATATGATAGCAAGGAACACATGGAAATTGAACTTAAAAAACAATATCACTGAGGGCAGACAGCAGAAGCAAGAATAACTACAATCCTGCAACCTGTGGAACAAAAACCACATTCACAGAAAGATAGACAAGATGAAAAGGCAGAAGACAAAAGAATAGGGACGGGACCTGCACCAGTGGGAGGGAGCCGTGAAGGAGGAAAGGTTCCCACACACTAGAAGCCCCTTCGCGGGCGGAGACTGCGGGTGGCGGAGTGGGAAGCTTCAGAGCCGCGGAGGAGACCACAGCCAACAGGGTGCGGAGGGCAAAGCGGAGAGATTCCCGCACGGAGGATCGGTGCCGATCAGCACTCACCAGCCCGAGAGGCTTGTCTGCTCATCCGCCGCGGCGGGCGGGGCTGGGAACTGAGCCTCGGGCGGATCCCAGGGAAAGGTCTGGAGTTGGCAGAGCGAAAACAGCCTGAAGGGGTTAGCGCACCACGGCTGGCCGGGAGGGAGTTCGGGAGAAGTCTGGAGCTGCCGAAGAGGCAAGAGACCTTTTCTTCCCTCTTTACCTCCTGCTGCGCGAGGAGAGGGGTTTAAGCGCGCCGCTTAAAGGAACCCTAGAAACGGGCACGGAGCTGCCGAAGAGACAAGAGACTTTTTCTTTCCTCTTTGCTTCCTTGGGCGCAAGGAGAGGGGATTAAGAGCACCGCGTAAAGGAGCTCCAGAAACGGGCGCGAGCCGCGGCTGTCAACATGGACAGTAGAGACGGGTGTGGGACACTAAGGTTGCTGCTGCTGCCACCAAGAGGCCTGTGTGTGAGCACAGGTCACTCTCCACACCGGCCCTCCCAGGAGCCTGTGCAGCCTGCCACTGCCAGGGTCCCGGGATCCAAGGACAGCTTCCCCGGGAGAACGCACAGTGCGCCTCGGGCCGGTGCAGTGTCACGTCGGCCTCTGCCGCCGCGGACTCGCCCCGCACCCGTGCCACTCCCTCCCCCCAGCCCGAGTGAGCTAGAGACCCTGAATCAACTGCTCCTTTAACCCCGTCCTGTCTGAGCGAAGGGCAGACGCCCTCGGCTGACCTACACACAGAGGCGGGGCCAAGTGCAAAGCTGAACCCCAGGAGCTGTGCGAACAAAGAGGAGAGGGGGAGGTCTCTCCCAGCAGCCTCAGAAATGGCGGATTAAAGCTCCACAATCAACTTGAAGTGCCCTGCATCTGTGGAAAACCTGAATAGACAACGAATCATCCCAAGTTGAGGAGGTGGACTTTGGGAGCAAGATATACTATTATTTTCCCCTTTTTTTCTTTTTGTGAGTGTGTATGTGTGTGCTGCTGTGTGAGATTTTGTCTGTATAGCTTTGCTTTCACCATTTGTCTTAGGGTTAGACCGATCCATTTTTCTGTTTTTTTTCAATAGAAATTTTTCTTCTTAATAATTATTTTTTATTTTAATAACTATACTTTATCCTACTTTATTTTGTCTTCTCCCTTTCTTTCTTCCTTTCTTCCTTCCTTTCTTCCCTCCTTCCCTCCTTTCCTCCTTCCTTCCTCCCTTCTTTCCTCCCTTCCTCTCTTCCTTCCTCCCTTTCTTCCTCTCCTCCTTCCTTCCTTCCTTTCTTGCTTTCTTCCTTCCTTCATTTCTTCCTTCCTCCCTTCCTTTCTTCCTTCCTTCCTTCCCTCCCTCCCTCCTTCCTTCCTTCTTTCCTTCCTTCCTTTTCTTTCCTTTCTATTTTTTCTCCCTTTTATTTTGAGCCGTGTGGATTAAAGGCTCTTGGCGCCCCAGCCAGGCACCAGGGCTGTGTCTCTGAGGTGGGAGAACCAACCTCAGGACACTGGTCCACAAGAGACCTCTCAGCTCCATGCAATATCAAACGGCGAAAATCTTCCAGAGATTTCCATCTCAACACCAAGACCCAGCTTCACTCAAGGACCAGCAACGAACAGTGCTGGACACCCTATCCCCAACAAAGAGCAAGACAGGTCTACAGCCCCATCCATTAGCAGGGAGGCTGCCTAAAATCATAATCAGGCTACCAACATCCCCAAACACACCATCAGACATGGACCTGCCCACCAGAAAGACGAGATCCAGCCTCATCCACCAGAATAGAGGCACTAGTCCCCCCAACCAGGAAACCTACTCAACCCACTGAACCAACCTTAGCCACTGGGGACAGCCACCAAAAACAACGGGAACTACGAACCTGCAGCCTGCAAAAAGGAGACCCCAAACACAGTAAGATAAGCGAAATGAGAAGACAGAAAAACACAGCAGATGAAGGAGCAAGATAAAAACACACCAGACCTAACAAATGAAGAGGAAATAGGCAGTCTACCTGAAAAAGAATTCAGAATAATGATAGTAAAGATGATTCAAAATCTTGGAAACAGAATAGACAAATTGCAAGAAACAGTTAACAAGGACCTAGAAGAAATAAAGAGGAAGCAAGCAACTATGAGGAACACAATAAATGAAATGAAAAATACTCTAGATGGGATCAATAGCAGAATAACTGAGGCAGAAGGACAGATAAGTGACCTGGAAGATAAAATAGTGGAAATAACTACTGCAGAGCAGAACAAAGAAAAAAGAATGAAAAGAACTGAGGACAGTCTCAGAGACCTCTGGGAAAACATTAAATGCACCAACATTCGAATTATAGGGGTCCCAGAAGAAGAAGACAAAAAGAAAGGGACTGAGAAAATATTTGAAGAGGTTACAGTTGAAAACTTCCCTAATATAGGAAAGGAAATAGTCAATCAAGTCCAGGAAGCACAGAGAGTCCCATACAGGATAAACCAAAGGATAAACACGCCAAGACACATAATAATCAAACTGTCAAAAATTAAATACAAAGAAAGCATATTAAAAGCAGCAAGGGAAAAACAACAAATAACACACAAGGAAATCCCCATAAGGTTAACAGCTGATCTTTCAGCAGAAACTCTACAAGCCAGAAGGGAGTGGCAGGACATATTTAAAGTGATGAAGGAAAAAAACCTACAACCAAGATTACTCTACCCAGCAAGGATCTCATTCAGATTTGATGGAGAAATTAAAACCTTTACAGACAAGCAAAAGCTGAGAGAGTTCAGCACCACCAAACCAGCTCTACAACAAATGCTAAAGGAACTTCTCTAGGCAAGAAACACAAGAGAAGAAAAAGACCTACAAGAACAACCTGAAACAATTAAGTAAATGGTAATAGGAACATACATATCGATAATTACCTTAAATGTAAATGGATTAAATGCTCCCACCAGAAGACACAGACTTGCTGAATGGATACAAAAACAAGACCCATATATATGCTGTCTACAAGAGACCCACTTCAAACCTAGGGACACATACAGACTGAAAGTAAGGGGATGGAAAAAGATATTCCATGCAAATGGAAATCAGAAGAAAGCTGGAGTAGCAATTCTCATATCAGACAAAATAGACTTTAAAATAAAAACTATTACAAGAGACAAAGAAGGACACTACATAATGATCAAGGGATCGATCCATGAAGAAGATATAACAATTGTAAATATTTATGCACCCAACATAGGAGCACCTCAATACATAAGGCAAATACTAACAGCCTTAAAAAGGGAAATAGACAGTAACACAATCATAGTAGGGGACTTTAACACCCCACTTTCACCAATGGACAGATCATCCAAAATGAAAATAAATAAGGAAACACAAGCTTTAAATGATACATTACTCAAGATGGACTTAATTGATATTTATAGGACATTGCATACAAAAACAACAGAATACACATTTTTCTCAAGTGCTCATGGAACATTCTCCAGGATCGATCATATCTTGGGTCACAAATCTAGCCTTGGCAAATTTAAGAAAATTGAAATCGTATCAAGTATCTTTTCTGACCACAATGCTATAGGACTAGATATCAATTACAGGAAAAGATCTGTAAAAAATACAAACACATGGAGGCTAAACAATACACTACTTAATAACGAAGTGATCACTGAAGAAATCAAAGAGGAAATCAAAAAATACTTAGAAACAAATGACAATGGAGACACGACGATCCAAAACCTATGGGATACAGCAAAAGCAGTAAGAGGGAAGTTTATAGCAATACAATCATACCTTAAGAAAAAGGAAACATCTCGAATAAACAACCTAACTTTGTACTTAAAGCAATTAGAGAAAGAAGAACAAAAAACCCCCAAATGTAGCAGAAGGAAAGAAATCATAAAGACCAGATCAAAAATAAATGAAAAAGAAATGAAGGAAACAATAGCAAAGATCAATAAAACTAAAACCTGGTTCTTTGAGAAGATAAATAAAATTGATAAACCATTAGCCAGACTCATCAAGAATAAAAGGGAGAAGACTCAAATCAATAGAATTAGAAATGAAAAAGGAGATGTAACAACTGACACTGCAGAAATACAAAAGATTATTAGAGATTATTACAAGCAACTGTATGCCAATAAAATGGACAAACTGGAAGAAATGGACACATTCTTAGAAATGCACAACCTGCTGAGACTGAACCAGGAAGAAATAGAAAATATGAACCGACCAATCACAAGCACTGAAATTGAAACTATGATTAAAAATCTTCCAACAAACAAAAGCCCAGAACCAGATGGCTTCACAGGCGAATTCCATCAAACATTTAGAGAAGAGCTAACACCTATGCTTCTCAAACTCTTCCAAAAGATAGCAGAGGGAGGAACACTCCCAAACTCATCCTATGAGGCCACCATCACCCCGATACCAAAACCAGACAAAGACGTCACAAAGAAAGAAAACTACAGGCCAATATCACTGATGAACATAGATGCAAAAATCCTCAACAAAATACTAGCAAACAGAATCCAACAGCACTTTAAAAGGATCATACACCATGATCAAGTGGGGTTTATTCCAGGAATGCAAGGATTCTTCAATATATGCAAATCAATCAACGTGATACACCATATCAACAAACTAAAGGAGAAAAACCATATGAACATCTCAATAGATGCAGAGAAAGCTTTTGACAAAATTTAACACTCATTTATGATAAAACCCCTGCAGAAAGTAGGCATACAGGGAACTTTCCTCAACATAATAAAGGCCGTATATGACAAACCCACAGCCAGCATCGTTCTCAATGGTGAAAAACTGAAACCATTTCCACTAAGATCAGGAACAAGACAAGGTTGCCCACTCTCACCACTCTTATTCAACATAGTTTTGGAAGTTCTAGCCACAGCAATCAGAGAAGAAAAAGAAATAAAAGGAATCCAAATAGGAAAAGAAGAAGTAAAGCTATCACTGTTTGCAGATGACATCATACTATACATAGAGAATCCTAAGGATGCTACCAGAAAACTACTAGAGCTAATCAATGAATTTGGTTAAGTTGCAGGATACAAAATTAATGCACAGAAATCTCTTGCATTCTTATACACTAATGATGAAAAATCTGAGAGTGAAATTAAGAAAACACTCCCATTTACCATTGCAACAAAAAGAATAAAATATCTAGGAATAAACCTACTTAAGGAGACAAAAGACCTGCATGCAGAAAACTATAAGACACTGATGAAAGAAATTAAAGATGATACAAATAGGTGGAAAAATATACCATGTTCTTGGATTGGAAGAATCAACATTGTGAAAATGACTCTGCTACCCAAAGCAATCTACAGATTCAATGCAATCCCTATCAAATTACCACTGGCATTTTTTACAGAACTAGAACAAAAAATTTCACAATGTGTATGGAAACACAAAAGACCCTGAATAGCCAAAGCAATCTTGAGAACGAAAAATGGAGCTGGAGGAATCAGGCTCCCTGACTTCAGACAAAGGCTACAAGGCTACAGTAATCAAGACAGTATGGTACTGGCACAAAAACAGAAATATAGATCAATGGAACAGGATAGAAAGCCCAAAGATAAACCCACACACATATGGTCACCTTATCTTTGATAAAGGAGGGAAGGATATACAGTGGAGAAAAGACAGCCCCTTCAATACGTGGTGCTGGGAAAACTGGCCAGCTACATGTAAAAGTATGAAATTAGAACACTCCCTAACACCACACACAAAAATAAACTCAAAATGGATTAGAGAACTAAATGTTAGGCCAGACACTATAAAACTCTTAGAGGAAAACATAGGCAGAACACTCTATGACATAAATCACAGCAAGATCCTTTTTGACCCATTTCCTAGAGAAATGGAAATAAAAAGAAAAATAAACAAATGGGACCTAATGAAACTTAAAAGCTTTTGCACAGCAAAGGATACCATAAACAAGACCAAAAGACAATCCTCAGAATGGGAGAAAATATTTGTAAATGAAGCAACTGACAAAGGATTAATCTCCAAAATTTATAAGCAACTCATGCAGATCGATAACAAAAAAGCAAACAACCCAATCCAAAAATGGGCAGAAGAACTAAATAGACATTTCTCCAAAGAAGATAGACAGATTGCTAACAAACCCATGAAAGAATGCTCAACATCATTAATCATTAGAGAAATGCAAATCAAGACTACAATGAGATATCATCTCACACCGGTCAGACTGGCCATCATCAAAAACTCTAGAAACAGTAAATGCTGGAGAGGGTGTGGAGCAAAGGGAACCCTCTTGCACTGCTGGTGGGAATGTAAATTGATACAGCCACTATGGAGATCACTATGGAGGTTCCTTAAAAAACTACAAATAGAACTACCATATGACCCAGCAATCCCACTACTGGGCATATACCCTGAGAAAACCATAATTCAAAAAGAGTCATGTACCACATGTTCATTGCAGCCCTATTTACAATAGCCAGGACATGGAAGCAACCTAAGTGTCCATCAACAGATGAATGGATAAAGAAGATGTGGCCCATATATACAATGGAATATTACTCAGCCATAAAAGGAAATGAAACTGAGTTATTTGTAATAAGATGGATAGACCTGGAGTCTGTCATACAGAGTGAAGTTAGTCAGAAGGAGAAAAACAAATACCATATGCTAACACATATATATGGACTCTAAGAAAAAAAAATGTCATGAAGAGATTAGTGGTAGGACGGGAATAAAACACAGACTTACTAGAGCATGGACTTGAGGATATGGGGAGGGGGAAGGGTAAGCTGTGACGAAGTGAGAGAGTGGCAGGGACATATATACACTGCCAAATATAAATTAGATAGCTAGTTGGAAGCTGCCGCATAGCACAGGGAGATCACCTCTGTGCTTTGTGACCACCTAGAGGGGTGGGATAGGCAGGGTGGGAGAGAGGGTGACGCAAGAGGGAAGAGATATGGGAACATATGTATATGTATAACTGATTCACTTTGTTGTAAAGGAAAAACTAACACACTATTGTAAAACAGTTATACTCCAATAAAGATGTTTAAAAAAAACAAACAAAACAAACCAACAAAAGAAATGAAGACAGCCTAAGAGACCTCTGGGACAACATTAAATGCACTAACATTCGCATTATCGGGGTCTCAGAAAGAGAAGAGAGAGAGAAAGGACCCGAGAAAATATTTGAAGAGATTATAGTCGAAAACTTCCCTAACATGGGAAAGGAAATAGCCACCCAAGTCCAGGAAGGGCAGAGAGTCCCAGGGAGGATAAACCCAAGGAGAAACATGCCAAGTCACATAGTAATCAAATGGTAAAAATTAAAGACAAAGAAAAATTATTGATAGCAACAAGGGAAAAACGACAAATAACATACAGGGGAAATCCCATAAGGTTAACAACTGATTTCTCAGTGGAAGCTCTACAAGCCGTGGTATGACACATTTAAAACGGTGAAAGGGAAGAATCTACAACCAAGACTACTCTACCCAGCAAGGATCTCATTCAGGTTTGATGGAGAAATCAAAAGCTTTACAGACGAGCAAAAGTGAAGAGAATTCAGCACCACCAAACTAGCTCTACAACAAATGCTAAAGGAAGTTCTCTAAACAAGAGAAGAAAAGAACTAACAAAAACAACCCCAAAACAATTAAGAAAATGGTCATAGGAACATACATATCGATAATTACCTTAAACATAAATGGATTAAATGCTCCATCCAAAAGACACAGACTTGCTGAATGGATACAAAAACAAGAACCATATATATGCTGTCTACAAGAGACCCACTTCAGACCTAGGGACACATACAGACTAAAAGTGAGGGAATGGAAAGAGATATCCATGCAAATGGAAATCAAAAGAAAGCTGGAATAACAATACTCATATCAAATAAAATAGACTTTAAAATAAAGAATGTTACAAGAGACAAGGAAGGACACTACATAATAATCAAAGGATCCATCGAAGAAGGAGATATAACAATTATAAATATATATGCACCCAACATAGGAGCACCTCAATACATAAGGCAAATGCTAACAGCTATAAAAGTGGAAATCAACAGTAACACAATAATAGTGGGGGACTTTAACACCTCAGTTAAACCAATGGACAGATCATCCAAACAGAAAATTAATAAATAAATGCATGCTTTAAATGACACAATAGACTACATAAATTTAATTGATATTTATAGGACATTCCATCCCAAAACAGCGGATTATACTTTCTTCTCAAGTGCACATGGAACATTCTCCAGGATAGATCACATCTTGGGTCACAAATCAAGCCTCAGTAAATTTAAGAAAATTGAAATCATAACAAGCATATTTTCTGACCACAACGCTATGAGTTTAGAAATCAATTACAGGGAAGAAAATGTAAAAAACACACACAACTGGAGGCTAAACAATACGTTACTAGATAACCAATAGATCACTGAAGAAATCAAAGAGGAAACCGAAAAATACCTAGAGACAAATGACAATGAAAACACGACAATCCAAAACTTACGGGATGCAGTAAAAGCAGTTCTAACAGGGAAATTTATAGCAATACAATCCTACCTCAAGAAACAACAAATGTCTCAAGTTAACAATCTAACCTTACACCTAAAAGAACTAGAAAAAGAAGAACAAACAAAACCCAGAGTTAGTAGAAGGAAAGAAATCATAAAGATCAGAGCAGAAATAAATGAAATAGAAACAAAGAAAACAATAGCAAAGATCAATAAAACTAAAACCTGCTTCTTTGAGAAGATAAACAAAATTGACAAACCATTAGCCAAACTCATCAAGAAAAAGAGAGAGAAGACTCAAATCAACCAAATTAGAAATGAAAAAGGAGAAGTTACAGTGGATACCGCAGAAATACAAGGATCATGAGAGATTACTACAAGCAACTCTATGCCAATAAAATGGACAACCTGGAAGAAATGGACACATTCTTAGAAAGGTATAACCTTCCAAGACTGAGCCAGGAAGAAAAAGAAAATATGAAGAGGGCTTCCCTGGTGGCTCAGTGGTTGAGAGTCCACATGCTGATGCAGGGGATATGGGTTTGTGCCCTTGTCTGGGAAGATCCCACATGCCGCGGAGCGGCTGGGCCCGTGAGCTATGGCTGCTGAGCCTGCGTGTCCAGAGCCTGTGCTCTGCAACGGGAGAAGCCACAACAGTGAGAGGCCTGCGTACCGCAAAAAAAAAAAAAAAAAAAAAGAAAGAAAAGAAAATATGAACAGACCAATCCCAAGTAATGAAATTGAAACTGTGATTTAAAATCTTCCAACAAACAAAAGTCCAGGACCAGATGCCTTCACAGGTGAATTCTATCAAACATTTAGAGAAAAGCTAACACTCATCCTTCTCAAACTCTTCCAAAAAAATTGTAGAGGAAGGAAACTTCCCAAACTCATTCTATGAGGCCACCATCACCCTGATACCAAAACCAGACAAAGATACTACAAAAAAAGAAAACTACAGACCAATATCACTGATGAATATAGATGCAAAAATCCTCAACAAAATACTAGCAAACAGAATCCAACAGCACATTATAAGTATCATACACCATGATCAAGGGGGATTTATCACAGGGATGCAAGGATTCTTCAATATACACAAATCAATCAGTATGATACACCATATTAACAAATTGAAAAATAAAAACCATATGATCATCTCAATAGATGCAGAAACAGCTTTTGACAAAATTCAACACCCTTATGATAAAAACTCTCCAAAAAGTGGGCATAGAGGGAACCTACCTCACCATAATAAAGGCCATATACGACAAACCCACAGCAAACATCATTCTCAATGGTGAAAAACTGAAAGCATTTCCTCTAAGATCAGGAACAATACAAGGATATCTATTCTCACCACTATAATTCAACATAGTTTTGGATGTCCTAGCCATGGCAATCAGAGAAGAAAAAGAAATAAAAGGAATAAAATTGGAAAAGAAGAAGTAAAACTGTCCCTGCTTGCAGATGACATGATACTATACATAGAGAATCCTAAAAATGCCACCAGAAAACTGCTAGCGCTAATCAATGAATTTGATAAAGTTGCAGGATACAAAATTAATGCACAGAAATCTCCTGCATTCCTATACACCAATGATGAAAAATCAGAAAGAGAAATTAAGGAAACACTCCCAGTTACCATTGCAACAAAAAGAATAAAATACCTAGGAATAAACCTACCTAATGAGACAAAAGACCTGTTTACAGAAAACTATAAGACACTGATGAAAGAAAGATGATACAAACATATGGAGAGATATACTATGTTCTTGGATTGGAAGAATCAATATTATGAAAATGACTATACTACCCAAAGCAATCTACAGATTCAATGCACTCCCTATCAAATTACCAATGGCATTTTTTGCAGAACTAGAGCAAAAAATGTTAAAATTTGTATGGAGACACAAAAGACCCTGAATAGCCAAAGCAGTCTTGAGGGAAAAAAGAAAGGATCTGGAAGAATCAGACTTCCTGACTTCAGACTACTACAAAGCTACAGTAATCAAGACAACATGGTACTGGCACAAAAACAGAAATTTAGATCAACGGAACAGGATAGAAAGCCCAGAGATAAACCCACGCACTTATGGTCAACTAGTCAATGACAAAGGAGGCAAGGATATACAATGGAGAAAAGACAGTCTTTTTAATAAGTAATGTGGGAGAACTGGACAGCTATATGTAAAAGAATGAAATTAGAACACTCCCTAACACCATACACAAAAATAAACTCAAAATGGATTAGAGACCTAAATGTAAGACTGGACAGTATAAAACTCTTAGAGGAAAACATAGGAAGAACACTCTTTGGCATAAATCACAGCAAGATCTTTTTTTTTTTTTTTTTTTTTTTTTTTTGCGGTACGTGGACCTCTCACTGTTGTGGCCTCTCCCGTTGCGGAACATAGGCTCTGAATGTGAAGGCTCAGCAGCCATGGCTCACAGGTCCAGCCACTCCGTGGCATGTGGGATCCTCCCAGACCAGGGCACAAACCCGTGTCCCCTGCATTGGCAGGCGGACTCTCAACCACTGAGCCACCAGGGAAGCCCCAAGATCTTTTTTTGATCCACCTCCTGGAGTAATGGAAATGAACACAAAAATAAACAAATATGACCTAATGAAACTTAAAAGTTTTTGCACAGCAAAGGAAACTACAAACAAGACAAAAAGACAACCCTCAGAATGGGAGAAAATATTTGCAAATGAATCAGCAGACAAAGGATTAATCTTCAAAATATATAAACAGGTCATGCAGCTCAATATTAAAAAACCAAACAACCCAATCCAAAAATGGGCAGAAGACTTAAATAGACATTTCTCCAAAGAAGACATACAGATGGCCAAGAAGCACCTGAAAAGCTGCTCAACATCACTAATTATTAGAGAAATGCAAATCAAAACTATGAGGTTATCACATCACACCCGTTAGAATGGGTATCATCAGAAAATCTACAAACAACAAATGCTGGCGAGGGAGTGGAGAAAAGGGAACCCTCTTGCACTGTTGGTGGGAATGTAAATTGATACAGCCACTATGGAGAACAGTATGGAGGTTCCTTAAAAAACTAAAAATAGAATCACCATATGACCCAGCAATCTCACTACTGGGCATATACACAGAGGAAACCATAATTCAAAAAGACACATGCACCCTGATTTTCATTGAAACACTATTTACAATAGCCAGGACATGGAAGCAACCTAAATGCCCATCAGCAGATGAATGGATAAAGAAGATGTGGTACATGTATACAATGGAATATTATTTAGCCTTAAAAAGGAATGAAGGGCTTCCCTGGTGGCGCAGTGGTTGAGAATCCGCCTGCCGATGCAGGGGTCACGGGTTCGTGCCCTGGTCCGGGAAGGTCCCACATGCTGCGGAGCGGCTAAGCCCGTGAGCCATGGCCGCTGGGCCTGCGCGTTCGGAGCCTGTGCCCCGCAACGGGAGAGGCAACAGCAGTGAGAGGCCCGCATACAGCAAAAAAAAAAAAAAAAAAAAAAAAAAAAAGGAATGAAATTGGGTCATTTGTAGAGACGTGGATGGATCTAGGGACTGTCATACAGAGTGAAGTAAGTCAGAAAGAGAAAAACAAATATTATATATTAACGCATATATGTGTAACCTGGAAAAATGGTACAGATGAACTGGTTTGCAGGGCAGGAATTGAGACACAGATGTAGAGAACAAATGTATGGACACCAACTGGGGAAAGCTGGGGTGGAGGGTGGGGGTGGCGGTGTGATGAATTAGGCGATTGGGATTGACATGTATACACTGATGTGTATAAAATGGATGACTAATAAGAACCTGCTGTATAAAAAAATAAATAAATTTAAAATATATCACTTAAAACAGCATACAATATATGACCCATTTAAGGATAAATCTGACAGAATCTCTATACTAAAACTATATATCATTGCTGAGAAATTTTGAAAATCCATAAATATATTGCAAGATAGAATCTATTTATTAATCAGAAGATTCAATATTAAGGTATTTATTGTCCCCAAATTGATGAATACATTCAACACAACTCCATTCAAAATCCCAGTAGGCAAATTGTAGAAACTTGACAAGTAGATTCTAAAATCCATATGGAAATGTAGAGGCCCTAGATAGACTAGCCATAATAATATTGAAAAATGAATAAAATTGGAGGACTTACCCTACCTCACTGGAAGTGTTATTATAAAGCTACATTAATCAAGGAAGTGTTGTATTGGTGTGAAGATAGACATATAAATCAATGGAGAAGAACAGAGAGTTCAGAAATCAACCCATCATGGTTAATTGATTTTCTCTAAATTGAAAAGATAATTTAGTGGAAAAAAGATAGTCTTTTTCAACAAATGTTGCTGGAAAAAGTGTATATCCATATGCAAAATAATGGACTTAGATATATACCTTGCTCTATAAACCAAAATTAACTTAAAATAAATCCTAGACCTAAATATAAAACCTAAAACTATAAACCTTATAAAAGAAAAATAGGAGAAAAATCATAGTGCCTGGGAGTTAGGCAAACATTCCTTAAAAACAACAGGAAGACACGATCCATAAAAGAAAAAAATTTAAATTAGACTTCATCAAAATTAAAAACTTCTTCTCATCACAAAACACTGTTAAGAGAATGAAAAGACATCACAGATCGGGAGAAAATATTTGCAAGTTGAATATTTGATACAGACATATCTAGAATATACAAAGAACTCTAAAAACTCTAATAATAACAATATAATAATAATAAAACTCATTACAAGGAATGGGCAAAAAAAATTTAAACAGAAATCTGAGCTTTGAACAGAAATACCTTGAGTTTTTCACCAAGGAATATATATAGATGGCAAATAAAAATATGAGAACATGCTCAACATCATTAGTGATTAGGGAAATGCAAATTAAAACCCCATTGAGATATCATTACACACATATTAAAATGTCTAAAATTAAAGCCTGACCATGTCAAATGTTGGTGAGAATGTGGAGCAACTCTTATACTCTGCTGGTAAAAATGTAAACTGGTACAATCATTTCAGAAAAGTTTGGCATTTTCTTAAAAATTTAAACATACCATTACCATATCACCCATCCATTCCATTCTTAGGTATTTACCCAAAAGAAATGGAAGAAGCAATGTCCATGCAAAGAGTTGTACACAAGCTCATGCCAGCTTTATTTGTAGTAGTTCCAAACTGGAACAACCCAAATATCCATCAAACTGCATATGGATAAAGAAATTGTGGAAAATTGCTTAGCAACAGAAAGGAATGAATATGCAACATTGGATGGAATTGCAAAGGTCTTATGCTGAGAAGCCAGTAAAAAATAGTGAATATTATATGATAACATTAATATAAAGTTCTAGAAAATACAAACTTCTCGGTAGTGACAGAAAGCAGATCAGTGAACTGCCTGTGGAAGGGAGAGTTGGGAAGGGGTGAGAAGAAGAGATTACAAAGGGCATGAGGAAATTTTTGGGAGTGATGGATGTGTTTATTATCTTGATTTTGGTTATGGTTCTATGGGTGTATGTTTATGTCAACTTAAGAAATTGTACATATTAAATATGGGCAGTTTGTTGTGCATCAATCATATCAATAAAACTGTTAAAAACTCCTACCACGTGTTTAAAAACTCAGACTCTGTAGATAGCTAGGCCTCAGTATGAATATCTCTATTCTATGGTCCATGTGCTTTTCATTAAGTTATTAAATATCTTTCATCTCCAGTTCCTACATGTGCAACATAAACTCATAGTGTTGATGTCAGAAAGAAGTGATGTAATTAAAGCAACAACAAAAATCACTTAGCAAATACACCCCAAATTACCATGTCTAAATAATAATACTATTATTGATTTCATATAAGTTATTACTACTGATAGTTTGCTATTAATATAGAGGGAACAAAAAGAACAGAAACAGTTGTATGGGTTATTTAGAAGTCCATCATAAATCTGTAATGATGGCAATAAACTTGTCTTAAAATCTTTGGACTTTGTTTAAGTATTACAAAAATTCTTGTTTGTTTTTTATGAGATGACCCACATCTAATACCAATAACCGAAGTTTCTATTATATAATCTCTTATAGGTAATATAATGATGTGCTGGCTTATTTCCATTTCAGTCCATTCTATACACTGCTGTTGAAGTTCTCAAAAAAAAAATTGTTCTACCCCCTTGCTCAGTTACCAATGGATTGCCATTTCTTACAGAATTAAATCCAGTCTCCTCAGACTGGCATTGAAAGTACTCCAAAACTTGACCATTTTTTGCTTTCCCTAGACAGTTTAGTGTAGAGGTTAAGAATATGAACGTTGGGATAAGACTACCTGGCTCTATTCTCCCTATGCCTCAGTTTCATTCCTTGAAAATAGGAATAATAATAATGTCTACTTTACAGGGCTATTGTGAGGATTAAATGAATTTATGCAAGTCAAGCTCTTAGAATAGTGACTGGTTTATAATAAGAGTTCAAGAAGTTTTTGGGGTTTTTTGCCTTTTATTTTACCTACCTCTGCCTCTATGCCTCCCCATGTATTATTTATTTCCATAACATTACTTGCTATTCATTATGGGCTGAATTGTGTTCCCCTTCCTGGAATTCATATGTTGAAGTCCTAACCCCCAGTACCTCAGAATGTGACTATATTTTGGAGGTAAGGCCTTTAAAGAGGTGACTAAGTTAAAATGAGGTCTTAATCCAATAAGACTGGTGTTTTTATAAGAAGAGGAAGTTTGAATACACAAGGAGACCCCAGGGATGCTGTGCAAAGAGGAAAGACCATGTGAGGACACAGTGAGAAAGTGGCCATCTGCAAGCCAAGGAGAGAGGCCTTAGAAGAAACTAAACCTGCTGACTCCTTGATCTTGGACTTCCAGCCTCCAGAACTGTGAGAAATTTCGGTTTCTTAAGCCACCCAGTATATGGTATTTCAATATGATACCCCTTTGCAAATGAATGCATTCTTCCCAAATATACTCTGCATTCTTCTGTTTCCACATCTTTACTTTCTGTTTCCACATCTAGCTGTCCTATCTCCTCAAGTACTCTTTCCTCAAAAGCTGCCTTTTTGTAAAGGTTCATCTAAATCATACCTCCTCTAAAATGACTTTTCGTACTGTCAGTTAGAATTAATTTCCCTTCTCTATACTTTAATAAGCATACTGTTTGGTCCTCTAGTAAAGAATATTCACTTTTGACTCATCTTTACCATAAATTTGTGAGCTCCTGAAGGGTAGGAACTGATACATTAAAAAAAAAATCAGCCAATCAGTGTTTTGTACGTAGCAGCATCTCAATAAATATTCGTTGACGTGAATTGTTGATCCATATGCTGTGATGGCTAATAATTGGGAGTCTCAATAATGTTTTCTCTTCACTCTGACTTCAACAGCAAATTGATTTTTTCCCCAAACTGTCAGCATTGATAGATGTATGGGCTAAAGTAAATCAGGAACAGGGCTTATCTCATAGGAAGAAGTACACTTATCTGGTTACCTGAGGCTTCTGGAATCATGGGATTTTGCTCAGGTACTTGCTAAAAGTTTTCCATACATTCACTAACTCAATACTCACAAGATCCAAATGAGTTAGGCAATATTAGTGACAATATTACAGGTGATAAAATGTAAACATAGAGAAAATCAATAAATTGTGCAGAATTGTACAACTAAGATGCCATAGAGGCAGAAAAAGACCTGATAACTTTCCAATTCCAGAGTCCATGCCAGAAAGATTGGACCTCTATGATTCTGTGCTCAAGGATTGAATCATTGTTCCACTTCTGATTCGTATTGGCATTTTCTATGACTTTTCTGTAGCTGTTATGCTCACACTTGTCCCCTGGGAGCACAGAGATTCCTTAGTTTCCCTTCTTATAATGGAGGAAAGAAAAAGATGTTACATTAAGGATGACTAGTGAGAGAGAAGCAACATTTTCAAGTCCAAGGATCTCTAGGTGCCAGTGGAACATTTGACAGAAGCATACAGAAGAAAACCCTATCAAGGCTATATTCTTCATGGGATATTGCTTACCTGCTACTGTCCATTCTTGATACCTGATTCATGGCATGGAGAGGTCTTCTCCATTCAGATATTTACGTGTCACAATGTCTTGAAGGAATTCTTTTATTAGCTAGTTAAAAAACTAAAGTTGTTATTTATGGTAAAAACCAATACCATAAATATAATACTATGAAGCGAAAAGTATAAGTCTCTCTCCCAGTCCCCCTAATTCTTCTAGAGAGATTATATACATTTATGAACATTTAAGAGAATAAATTAAATACACTATACATATATTTACTTTCTTCTTTTTAATGACCATATACACTTCTGTTGTGTAACCAGGCAGAGAACACCCATATATATTTATCTTTGTACTTGTGGGAGTATGCCTATAGGGTAAATTTCCCGGAGTAGAATGCAGGGTAGAATGGGTTCTTTATCTTGTGGCTTTATAAAAAAAGGCAAACTAGCCTGTGGAGAATGACTAAATGAACACCATACAATGAAAACTACAAGTAATTTGCTATATTTATACATAACAATTTACAAAGAATATGTAGAGAGTGGTACCCAGTAATACTCTCCAATCATTCTTACCACAGAACTGATGATAGCTGTTAGCCAGGCCACACTGGATTAGTCAAGGCTTTGGCATATTATGTCAGAGAATGTGGGTGTCTGTGGGTCCCATATATCCATTCACTTCCCTGTTGTTTTAAGAAGTCTGCTTCTGGCATTAAGAAATTTGATATTAAACTCTGAGTCTTTCCTGATGCACTACTCAAAATGTGATCTTTATTATTATTATTATTATTTTTTTTTTTTTTTCCGGTATGCGGGCCTCTCACTGTTGTGGCCTCTCCCGTTGCGGAGCACAGGCTCCGGACGCGCAGGCCTAGCGGCCATGGCTCACGGGCTTATTTGCTCCGCGGCATGTGGGATCTTCCCGGACCAGGGCACGAACCCTTGTCTCCTGCATCGGCAGGCGGATTCTCAACCACTGCGCCACCAGGGATGCCCAAAATGTGATCTTTAGATACTAAATTGTTACAAATTAATTTTTCTGGGAAGTTTTACTTCTCTCAAACATGATTTGAACAGTAGTCACTACCTACTTTATGCATCAAGCCCAGGAAAAGATACATGATGCTCTATTTCTCTATCATCTCTCATCTATTGCTTGTGCTTCTGGATTTGTTTGGTAGTTTTTTCTCTCTGCCATTATCAGTGTTTTGCTGAGAGCGGTGGTGTTGGGAAGGGCATTCAATATTGCTTTCTGCAGAGTCATTTTCTCTTTCAACTTTAAGTTGAAAAACAAAACCCCATCGTGCCACCATGACACTTCCTGTGCAATGCCAATAAAACATCCCTTCCTTTCATCTCATCTCTTGGTAACTTATGGGAATTGCTGTTTGATATTTTATGTTCAGTGTCATGAGGACTGCAGCGTATGCAGCCTATTATTACTCAGGTGGATCAATTGCAAGGACTTTATGGAAGTTTGGATCTTTATGGGATACATAGTTGGAACAGAAATCTTTCATTATTAAGGAGCAAAGGAAAAGACACTGGCAGAGGCTACTGTTGTCTCCAGTATTTGCTCTCTCTTTCTAATAGAATACATATAATAATAGATGTGCACCTGAGCATATGGCTACCTAGCTAAAATAATCCCAGCATCCTTTGTAGCTAGTTTTGGCCATGTAACTAAGTTCTGACTAATAGAAAATGAGTAGAAGTGATGGGTACAATTTCCACATTATGCCATAAAAGGAAAGAAGTAAAATCTTCTTTACCAAGAAGTAAAACCTTCTTTACCAAGCCCAAAGGAGGGTTCTGTCTCCTGCTGGCTGGAATGTGAACTTGATGTCATCTGGAGCAGTAATCTTGGACTAGGAGGTGTTGATGATGGTACGTCATGGAAGATGAAACGAGCTGGGTTCCTGATGACTGTGGAATTATATCAGGCTTGGGTCTTTTCAATCCTTTTGTTATAACAGAAGTACATACATACACAGCACAAGTAAATAGATATATACACACACATATAGGAACACACACACACACACACACACACAAACAATTGTAGCTAATAAACTGTCCAAACCAGAACAACCAACTTTGTAAAGTGGAGGTGTCTTAGATTAAAAATATGTCAACATACAGCCGAAACTAACACAACACTGTAAAGCAATTATGCTCCAATAAAGATGTAAAAAAAAAATGTCAACGTATTTCAACTTATATTTTTTCCTGTTTTTATAATCAACATTGTCTTTTGGCAACCTCAATAAAATGTTGCATTAGTTAAATGTGGAATGATGAATAGGGACAGTTAACAAGGCATAACTCAATCAGATTTTCTGATGAGGTCATAAGCTACGGTAATAGTCTTTTGCAGAGTAAATTCTCAAGTGCTTGACGTAACTTGAAATTTGTAAATGTTTCCAAGCTAAGTATAATTTTTAGGTTGGATGTAAAAAGAGTATTTGAAGTCAGAGACTAAATGGAAATAATACAATAAGAACAATAGCTCTACACTTATTTCTCTCTACTTGAGAACATGTTCCCAAGATCTTTCATCATAAATTTAACCAAATTGTACATTATATCAATTTTTTTTCATAAAATATAACTAACCAATCATTTGTACCAGCTCCTGAAAAAATCTGAAAAATGGCAGGATTGATTGTTTACAGGTTAATCTTTTATTCTCAGGGAGATTTCAGAAGGGATGGGTGGGGAGGGGCAAGCTGTTGGAGATGGGATGGGACTAATGAGGATGTAGAAGAGGAAAAGCAAGTGGTCCTGAATATTCATCAATTCGTTTTCAAATATTTATTTAGTGCCTATTATATTTCATGTATTATTCTGGGTGCTGAGGGTTCAAAGCCTAATAATATTTCGTTTCTATCCTAAAGATGCTTATAATATAGGTGGAGAAGCAAACAAATAAACTGACTATAAAACAAAATAAAGTTATTGGTTCTTCATTTCATTAATTTTCATTAATTTCTAGAGGTAATTCATTCAGAGTGTTACATATTCCTGGACACAGGAATTGTTTCAGGAATGTGCAATTAACTACAGCCATTTAGAGACTTCCCTGAGATTTAATATGTAGAAGCTGGGAAAAAGGCTCTCTTTTCATTTGGATTATTAGTTTCTATCACTTGTAACCGCAAGTTTCCTGTTGCAACCTCTGCATGAATTTCCTGGGAGACTTTAGATATTTGATAATTTTTTTAAATGAATGAAAAAGTGGATGATTGATTTTTTTGTATCATCTATAACCTATATGATGTCTGCTATCACATACGGCCTTTGTTTTCACCCTTCCACAACCCCATCTTCCCCCCACCCCCGCCATACCCACTACCCTCTAAGCAAGATTCAGTATTTCTTTGCATTCCTCGAGATGAAAATGGACTCCATAGGCATTGGTGAGCAAATAGGAGAGAGAGGAAAAAGTACATTATGTAACACATAGCTTTGTCCTGCAGAGCCCCTTTAGTCATCTCCTTCTAAGTCTCTGCTTGGCTCTCGGATGCTGGTCTTCCCTTTATATCTTCTCTTTCCCCCATAGTCTCTACATCTCCCAATTCTGGTTCCTGAGTCCTGGATATTTCTTACTCAGAATAATTTAGCTCTGCCCCAGCTCTTCCAAACTTACATTTCTTCACTTATCACTCCATTCAACAGTAAAAAGATACCCCAGATACTAAAATTTACCTTCCTTAGAATATAGCAGAGAGAATATAAATCACCAAAATTTTGAGTCACTTGTAAAAACTGACCAGAAATATGTCTGAATATGAGATGATTTAAATTGAGGATGTAAAATCTTCTTGGATAAATGTGGGCTAGAGCAGAGTGTTTAGGTATAGAAAGATAGAATCTGATTTGGAAATTTATCTTCCCTGGATATAATCCAGTTGGTGTTTTCATAAAGACTCAGTGTGAATGTGTATTTTTACCAGAAGATATTTGACCTGATGAACACTTTACTGATAAACATTTAACTTCAGAGGTGGGTAGGTAGGTGGCAGGCAAAGAAGTTGCTGTATCATGTATTCAGCTTCCTGGATAGAGTTTTCAAATGAGAAAATGGGCATTCACTACTATTTCACTGTCTCCATACTTCTCCCTTTTCTTCTGTCCCCCCCTTTTTTTTCCTAATTCTAACTTTTTCAGGATCTAAGTTTCAGGAGGGAGTTCTTTATGGAAAATTGGAAATGCCGAGATGTACTGGGTCTTTGGTTGGGTACACTGATCATTGCTTTTTTTTTTTTTCCTTTCTTTTTTTTTTTTTTTTTTCGGTACGCGGGCCTCTCACTGTTGTGGCCTCTCCCGTTGAGGAGCACAGGCTCCGGACGCGCAGGTTCAGCGGCCATGGCTCACGGGCCCAGCCGCTCTGTGGCACATGGGATATTCCCGGACCGGGGCACGAACCCGTGTCCCCTGCATCGGCAGGAGGACTCTCAACCACTGCGCCACCAGGGAAGCCCCTGATCATTGCTTTTTAAAGTCAGAATTTCTTGTTCACCTGAAATGATGGCTTGGCATGCTCATGGGTATATTTCAAATACTGAAACAAAGGGAGGATGTAAATGTTTATAAATTTAGAATTGTTGCGAAAGAGTCCACAGTTCAGTTTTCCTGGAACTGGTCAACACATCGTTCTGATCCTTTCTCATATCCAAAGGCACTTTGTCCCATTTTTATTTTGTATTGCTAGTGGTTTAAGTGTATCCTTGTAAGGTCTTTCAAGCTATCTGGCAGTTAGGCAGAGTATAAATAACCTTTGTTTTTATTATCATTGTATGTAGCATTCACTCTGTTTCACTGCCATTAATAAACCATTCAAGCAATGTTGTTGCAATGTATAATATTAGCAGAAGACTCCCTGGGGAGACATATAAGCAGGTGTTTAATATTCTGCTTGTTCCTCAGTCCATCTCCCTTCAGGTAGAGATGTTAGAGCATGTTCAAAGTTCAGTTGAAAAGAAAAAATCTATGAGATTAATAAACAATACTAAACATGTTACTGTAATTCAGAGAATTGTTTTTGCTATAGCATTTTTGCTAAACTAGAAGATCATAAATTAACAAAGTTAATATGCTCTTGAAATTTTTATTCCTACTGATATTTTCAATTAAACATACAAAATAATTCCCACAGACCTATATATCAGAAGGTCAAACTAGTATAGATAAACTTAGAAGCTGAGTGAGTTTTCCATTCAAATACTCAATTATGAACTAGTTTTTGAGCAGAGTTAGCCTGTACTTCTTTTTTTTTTTTCTCACAATACCTCATTGATGTCTTCGTCTTCATAGAGCTCAGATTCAGTCTTGAAATTTAAATCCACTAAGAGTGTACAGTAAAGTCTGGAACCATTCTCATGTTAAGAAGATGTGAAGTAGTGTATACAAATTAATTTTATGCAACAAAGTGCCGTTGTGAAATGTGACCCTGAAGATTTTCAGAAAAATGTTGGATTATCAAGGATCTGCTTAGATTTGAAAACTAACCACAACAGCATGTTGCTGTTGACTGTTAGGTCCACGGAGCTTTAAAATAATTTTATCTTCATTGCACTGGATTCCAAAGAATTGGTTTCTTGTTCTGGCACTACTACTAATCACTGTGTGACATGAGACAATTCACTGGCCTTTGGGTCGCAAAGTCTTCAAATCTTAAATTGAGGTCTTGTTTTTAGGACTAAGATTTTTTTCCCAGGTAGCATGTTTGGCTTATATTGGCTCTTAATTCTTCATCCCACTTTGGATGATCTCAGTGTTTTCCACATTACATTCTCTGGAGACCTTCTTATCCTGGAGATGCTAACATGGTAAGGGAACACTGGTGAGATACTATCTTTTGGAAATTCACCAGCACTCTTACCTCTCAAAGGACTAAGATATTTTGAGGTTTCAAATGAATGACTTTTCTTACATGATACTGAAGGATGTAGAAGAAAATAAAAAATCATAGAACCATAGAGCTCATTGAGTCCAATGCCTTATTCTTATTAATGGGAAAAATGAGGCCCAGAGAGAATTAGTTAAGGCCCCTAGAGCAAGCAAGGCTAGAAACCAGGTCTCTGGCTGCCAGTCTACTGACTTTCTCTACTCCAGGGTGTTTTGTCAACAAGGAACTTGTGTATTTCCAAGAGCGATTAGCAGCCTCACACATAAAATTCAGTTAATTAACTCAAAGTTTTACTTTCCATTAAAGGTTTCTTGGTATGCTATAGCTATACAATCTTGAGTGATATTTACAAGTGCTTCTTGGGCAAGTAAGGTAGTTAGCAGTGATAACATTTGAGGCTAATCTTGGCAGGATTCACTCAAGAATCTGTGGTCAGCTATCTAGAGGCCACCCTAAAACCAAAATATTTTGTCATGATAAGTCAAAAAATGCTCACTGTGCTTTCTGACGTTCACTCCTCACTCATTATGCCAGATGCTGTTTCTGACCTCTGCTGCGTCAGGCTCAGAATTGGAAAGGTGTGAGGGGGCGGGGACAAGGATGAGGAGCACATATGTCTGGTCCTCTTGTCATCTGGCCCTGGGAGCTCTTTACACAGCAGGTGCACACTTACTGGCTCTTGTTCTCATGAGGACCTTTAGGTGTGTTTGTCAGAATTCTGCACAGGGGACCTCTGACTATAGGTTCCTATCACTTTGTTGAGATCACATCACACTGTGGGGTAGTCCTCTTTGGTGAGAAGTTCAGCCTTCTCCTTGCAGGATCATTTGTTTTTCCTCTTAGTTGCAGTCTAATCTAGCCATAGTCTTTCAATTTCAGATCTATTCTCTTAAGAGGCAGGCACCAGTCTCTGTGTCCACCAAATTCCTGTGGTCATCTACCAAGTTTTGGTTGCATATCTCACTGGGGAGAAAGTGCCCCATTCTTCTCCCCCATGAGGTGGGGAGGAGCACACTGCAGCTCAGGAACAATGTTCTCTAGCACTGACATCCTCCCTCCCCAATATCCTAAACACATATGTGAATTCTTTGTCTTCTCTCGTGTAGCTTGAAAGTGGGAACCATGCACTACATTTGCATGCTTTCCCAGTTTCTCAGCACAGCCAACATATATAGTTTAACCCCTCATTTTACAATGTGGGGCGCCTAGGGCACTCACTGGATTATTTTCAGCCCTTGATTCTTGCTGAAAAAAGTACATAAGAAGTGTAACTTCAGTTTCTTTATCTGAAAGATTTTGAAGTTGGACTTCTTGATCTTTGGATGTTGCTTTGGACTGAATTATGTCTCCTCTCTTCTCCTCAACACCTCCAGATTCATATGTTGAGGTCTTAACTACCAATGTGACTGTATTTGGAGATAGGGATTTTATAAGGTAATTAAATGAAGTGATAAGGATGGGACCCTAATTCCACAGGATTGTAGGCCTTAAAAGAAGAGGAAGAGGGAGAAGGAGAGGGAGGGGTAGGGGGCGAGATAGAGAGGGAGAGAGGCAGGGAGAGAGAGAGAGAGAGAGAGAGAGCGAGAGAGAGAGAGAGAGAATGTCTCTCTCTCTCTCTCTCTCTCCATGTGCAAGCAATGAAAAATGACCATATAAGGACGCAGTAAGAAGGCACCTTTTTATGAGCCAGGAAAAGAGCTCTCACCAGAAACCATGCCGAACCATGATCTTGGACTTTCCAGCCTCTAGAACTGTGAGAAAATAAATTTCTGTTTTTTAATCCATACAGTCTGTCATATTTTGTTATGGCAGCCCAAGCAGACTAATGTAGATGTCTTCACCTCTAAAACTCTGAAAAAGCCTCTCAAATGTCTCATGGCCTATGAAAGTTCCCATATCTTTAGGAAAGAGTTCACCTCACTCCTGCAATGGCATTTAGACTCAGGGAAGCCTCTCCTTGACTGCTGAGGCTGTTGGTCTGCCTTTACCCATCATTTCCAAACTGAAATCTAGCCATGGCACCCACACTGTTAATGTTATCTCAACAACAAATAAGCTCCACTCCCCCACCCCCCAACTACTCATTTTCTCAGATTTCTGGAACTTGGCTATCTCATGTACTGATTTCCTCATCCATGACATCAATAGTATAGCAATTTCCTGTAAACTATGTTTTGATCATACTGAAATATATTAACTGCGGTGAGTGATGAAATTGCCAGCACTGTTATTGTGTGAGCCACCCTTTGGGAACAGTGACAACAGTGAGAGATTGCATTCATGACTTGAAATTTGTGATCTGCTCTGAAGCCAGAAAAACGGCATTTATTTGGAAGGAGGAAGTGGAGGACAAAGAACAGTTATTTTAAAATCATCTTATCTACAAATTAAGCTATTTGTCTCTTAGTATCGGAATCATGCTTGCATCCACAGCAACAGTTTGGGAATAAGGAAAACGGAAAGCTAAATTTGGGGAGCTCAAAAGGTGTCTCTCTCTTCTCTCAACTCCTAGAGCACCTTTTGTTGATACCAACCTTTGACATTTAAATTTTAAGCTCTTTGGAAATAGGGAATGTGTTTTATCATCCATACATCTCTGCAAGCTCCTAACAGAATCCTTAGCAGGAAAATAATCCAGATAAAAATCTGAGCATAGAGCCTATCTCATAATAAGCACTCACTAAATATTAGTTGTCATTATTATTAATCCAAAGAAGGTGCTCATTAGTTGCTGATGGACTGATATCTCTTTTGCAACTACTCTCTGTGTCATCCATTCGGTGGAAAGTTATGTGAACCTGTAAAACCTTATTCTATTTTATGTTAGGGTTAGGGATCGAATAACCATGGGGAAGTATAAATGTTTTTTGACCTGTACCTTCAATTAAAATTCAGTAATTTTGAGCATGTTTTGTACGTATATGTTTGTGTACACCGAAATTTAATCACATAGGACAAGTAGAGGTTGCTTTGTTTGAAATTACTCTCTTAAATGATTACAAGTAATGCTTGAGTCCTGGTTAAAAAAAACTGCCAAGTCTTCTTGCATCAAAGTCCCAATTTGCATATCACTTTACATATTGAGTCCCAAAGGCTTCCATTCAAAGAATGGAAAATAAAATTAAATGAATCAATTAGTGTATCTTATTGCAATTGTATTCAAACCCAATATTAAGGGCATTACATACAAATTACATAACAGATTTAGAAGGCAATTCAATTTAATCACATCTTAGATTAGGAGGAACAGGAACCCAGTCAAGAGCATGAGAGAAATGCCAGTCAGCTGTTGTACTGGGGAGCTTGGGAGGGGAGTTCTTGTCTGAAGTGATTCTGTTTAGTCTGTCGCTTTTTTGACCATTCGATTTCTGGTAATGTTAGAATTTTAAACTTGATGCTGAATAGCCACTAATTTTGTACAATATCTTTGTGCTGGGGAACTTTTTGGAATGTTTAACTGCTGTGTGCGTATACCTTGCCCCTGCAGCTGTTTAAAAGAGTTCCTTCCACCTTATTTTCTGAGGCTCTTTCACCCAGCACAGTGTGGGCATCTAGACATGCACTGTCCAATAGAGGACCCCCTAGTCACGTGACTAGCATAACTAAAGAACTGAACACAGAATTTTATTTCATTTAAATTAGGTTAAATTTTAAAACCCCTGATACCTGATTCAGTTATTGCAAGACTTTTCATTATGCTTGGGCCAACTTGGATATGTGAATCTTTTCAACTCTACATTTTATGAAATTTAAAAACCAATCAAGTATTTAGCCTCTGTTTAGAGATGTGTTGTAGGTGTAAAATACACATCAGATTTGTTAGTATGAAATAAGGATTAAAAAATCTCATTAATCATTTTTAAGTTGATTATATGCTAAAATAATAATACTTTAGATACATTTCATTAAACAAATTATATTATTAAAATTTAACTTGATTTATTTCTTTTTAATTTTTTTAATGTGGCCATTAGAAAATTTAAAATTACATGGGTGCCTTGTTTTGTATTTCTATTGGACAGTGCTGGGCTAGACAGAATGAAATCAGGGAACAAAGATGCTAATATTTGCTTTGAAAATTCAGATGCCACAGTTCACTAATAAGGTAGGCTATTTAGAACAATGCGTGCTTTCTTTCTTTCTGCGTCCTCCAGACAAGATAAAGATTTCTCAGTTGGAGAGAATAAGATGAAAAGGAGCAGATGGGCATCTAAAGACTCACCAGTATCCCTCTGGGAGTCACAGTCTACTGCATGTGTTGAGGACCCATGTGAGCCGTCCTCTTGGCCAGGCAGTGCAGATTAGTCACCACTCGTAGCCAGCAGTCTGGAGCAGGCTGGCCTGTGCCCCATGACTTTGTTCAGCTCTCACCCAGCCTATCCTGTGGGGCAACTCCACTTTCCACCTGCGCTATTTTCCTTTCCTCAATGCCCTCTCTTACTGCTCCTGGCTACTTATAAGTGGAGAATGGAGTACTGGACACTGGAGGAGTGGGGATATTGTACAAATGAAGCCACTGCCCCTGGCCTAGGGGGAACAAGTCAGACCAGCTCAAGATCTGTTAAGGCCTGGGCAGACGTTGGAGACAGGCTTCCACCCCTGCTGACTAACTAGTTTCATCTTTTATAGGAGTATGTGGTCTTTTGAAATTTCAATATGGCTGTACATTGTGTTTCTGTTTTCCACATTGTTTGCTGAATTTCAGGGCAGTATTTGCCTTGTGGCTCATGATTCACACTTTGTTTCCCTCTCTGAGCTCTGCTTTCCAGATCAGGTTATGAGTCATTTCTATGAGTTCACGCAGTGGGGCAGATTGTATTGCCCCAGATGGCTATAGCAATATCTCCAGTCTCATATGCTCTTCACAACCTTGCCATTCTCAACAAAAAATGGAGTCTATTTCCCTCTCCTTGTGTTACCTGCCCTCCCGAAATGGTGCCCCAAAAGGGTTTTTCTGCCTGGTGTCATTCGAGCCAATAGAACAAAACTGAGTTCAGTTCAGAAGAAAAGGAAAGCTTTATTCTTTGGTCAGAGAATGGAGAGGTGTGAGCACACGCTTTCCCAGACAGGCAGTGGGTCAGGCTGCTTTATAGGGTCTGGTTAGCAGGGAGGGGGCAGAGTTCTTGTGGGGTGGGCGCTGCTGCGCTGGGCTGAGCTTCTGCACATGGCCCACCTCCACCCAACTGAAGTGTTGGCACAGCTGTTTTGCACTAGGAACTCTGATCTGAATAGCTGGGTGCGAGGCCTCTGCACACAGCCCCTTATGAGCAAGCACACTCACAAAAGGTCAGACTTTATTTTATTACCCAGGTTCAATTCTTATTTCCTGGGAATTGTCGGTGAGCTTTGCTGGTGAGAGACTCCTGCTCTGTCCTTTGTCCCACTCCTCATTCTTGAGGCGTGCCAAGGGGCACAGGTCTGTCTTCTGTAACGGCTTCCTGCTGATTTAGGCATTGTCATAACCCCAGGTGGACGAGAAGAACTTCTCCCCAGCTGCCTGTAGGTGTGCTTAATTGTCCCCAGGCCTCAGGCTTGACTGTTGGGATCCCTGAGTGACCACCTTTGGAGGCAAAGGACATCAGACAATTTAGGATGGATGGCCCAAATATTATCAAGAGAACAATGATCACATGTCAAATTTTCCTAAAAATGAAGGTATCCTGATCTTTTGCCTGTAGCACAAATGTGGCCTGATGTTGAGGCTCACTGCTGGGGCCTGAGTATCCCTGGTCACACTTTTGTTGATTTTTGGAAGAGAAGATTCAGGCCAGAGAGAGGTTCACACGAGTAGTCTAGGGGTCTGTTCCCCTTAGGAGTGAGCTGATTTTCAGGCTGCCAGTTTTCCAGGTTTCTAGGTTCACTTGGTCTCCTGGCTGGCAGTGGTGGAGGGCCAGCTCGGTGGGTGCAGGCAGCACCTGGTCACCGTATTCCCTGAGAGCTTTCATGGTTTCTCCTACCCAGAGGGTAACTTGAGTTGTTCCATTTCAAGGGGTTAAGGGGTCTCTTTTTTAGGGCTTGGGGAATGGGTCTACCATACAAGAGGTCAAGTGCACTTAACTTTAACTCATCCCTTGGGTCTAACTGCATTCGAAGCAGGACAATCGGAAGCAACTTAATCCAATTTTCTAAAGTTTCCTGACGTAGCTTGGCTAAGGCCTGTTTCAAAGTCAGATTGGATCTCCCTACTTTCTTCAATGATTGGGGCCTCCAGGTTGAGTGCAAGGTCTATTTTATGCCCAGGGCACTCATTATTTCCTTCGTCACTTTTTGAGACATAAATGCTGGAACACTTTTGCTTTGTAGGGACCCTGGGAGCCCAAACCTTGGGATTATTTCTTTGAGTAATGATTTAGCCATTTGGCTGCCATTTCAGTTCTAGTGGGGAATGTATCTATCCACCCAGGAAATGTCTATTAGCACCAAGAGATACCTGAAATTGCCTGGTATTCTCGGCATGACAGTGAAATCCATCTGCCAATCTCTTCCAGCATATGTTTCTGTGGTCTGAATGGGCCTTATCTTTGGGCCTTTGGTGGTGGTGGGGGTCTGGTGTTGGGGTTGTTCATTGTGCACATAGTGCAGGTCTCAACTATCTGACTGATTATCCTTTTCATGCCAGGAGTTACCATGACCTCAACTGAACAATTATATAGGGCTTCCTTCCTATAGTGAGTTCCTTGATGGACCTCCCTAATGGCGTGACAAGCTGCAGTTTGGGGAAAGAAGTACTGCCCATGTTACTAGTCTAGGGCTACCCTTTCGGCAGTTGTGTCTATCTTGTTTTTTCCCTTTATTACCTCTGCCTCCTCCTTTTGGTGGCTGCGGCAATGAATCACTGCCACTTTTGTTGGAACCTGTACTGCTTCTAAGTTATTCTCTGCAGTAATTCTACCTTTTTCTTTCCAAATAGAACAGGGACAATGCCCAACAGGACCTCCCGATGGAGAGGGTACTGTTTTCTATTGGCCACGTATGTCTGGGTTTTAGATAGACTATCACAGGACTGGCTTCTACAGCTTGTCTCACTCGTCCCTGGGCCCAGACCTCAGCATTTACTCCAGGGAGATCAACTTGCTCTGTCCTGAGAGGTGTGTCCTCAGACATTAACGTTATCATCTTTGCTCTTTGTCTAAGGGGACACCAATCTCCAGTTTGTCTCCCATTAGGTGGATAGTAACCCCCAATTTATGTAAGATACCTCTTCCTAGCAGGGGTACAGGGCATTCAGGGACATACAGGAAGGAGTGGGCGAGTGTGTGTTTGTCCAATTTACATTTTAATGGCTCTATGAATGCCCATCCTTGGGCCTTCCCTGATACCCCCATAATTTTACAATTCTTGTGATGCAGCTTACCTGATCTGGTGTTCAGAACTGAGTAAGTAGCACCGGTGTTGTACGGACCTTCCCGAGTTGGTCCCCAACAAGGGTCCTTCTGCCTGGTGTTTTTCAAACTAATAGAATGAGACTGAGTTTGGTTCAGAAGCAAAGGAAAGCTTTATTCTTTGATCAAAGAATGTAGAGATGCGAGGTCTTGCTCTAGAGTACACAGTCTCCCTGAAAGGTCCTCAGTGGGTCTGCTTTATAGAGTACTTGGGAAGGGGTAATTCTTGTGGGTCGGGCACAGCTCTGCTGTTCACAGCACTCCAGATCATAGTGCCAGGTGCAGCATCTCTGCAAACGGCTTGCCATTGCCGTCTTGAATTGCAGTGTTGTGGGCAGCACTTCTATACATGGCCCGCTGAGCTGAAGTGATGGGGTGCAGACATTTTGCACTAGGAACTCTGGTCTGAAGTGCAAGGCCTCTGCATGTGGTATCCTATGAGCAAGTGAAACTAGACTAAGCACAAAGGAAAAAAAGATTAGACTTTATTTTATTACTCATATTCCATTTTTATTTTCCGGTAATTTTTAATGGGCTTTGTTGGTGACACTTGAAGCTGATTGAGACTTCATAACCGTCTTTTTTTTCCTTCCATTTTTATTGAGTTATAATTGACATACAACACTGTATAAATTTAAGGTGTACAGCATAATGATTTGACTTACACACATCATGAAATGATTATCACAATAAGCTTAGTGAACATCCATCATCTTATCCAGAGACAAAATAAAAGAAAATGATAATTTTCCTTGTGATAAGCACTCTTTGAATTTACTCTCTTTAATAACTTCATACATAACATACAGCAGTGTTAATTGTATTAATCACGTTGTACATTATGTTACATAGCATTATAATACATCACATCCCTAGTACTTATTTATCTTATAATGGAACTCTGTACCTTTTGACCACCTTCATCCAAACCCCCACCCCCCAACTGCCTGCCTCTGGTAACCACAAGTTTGTAAACATCTTGATGAGTAAAGTGTGGCAGAAGTGAAACTACTGTATGTGACTTCTAAGCTAGCTCCTAGTAAATGGTATGGCTTCCACCTGGTGCTTCCACCTTTGTTCTCTCTCTCTCTCTCTCTGCTCATCTTTGGAACTTAGCTACTTTGCTCTAAGAAAGCTCAAACTATCCCATGTTGAAGACCACACAGACCATGTAGAGAGAAACTTGATTACATCCAGCATCAACTGTCTTCAGATTTTCTAGCTGATGTCTCAGATATCATGGAGCAGAGAAAAGATGTATGTATCGTTTCCTCAGTTCCTGATCCAAGCTTTAGGTGACTTCTATGTAGCCACAGTAACTGAAGCATACAGCCACCTGTGCTTACCCATATTATTTGAGCCATAAGACTATACCCATTATAACTGTCTGATTGCTTCTCTCTCCTTCATAGACTCTAAATTCCTTGTGGACAGATCTAGGTCACATTCATCGGTCTATTCCCTATACCTTGCACAGCACCTACAAAATAAGGACCCAAGAAAGTTTGACTTGTTTAAATGTGTAAGAAGTAAATGGTTTTGATTGCTGATGGAGAATAGGAGTTAAGCAGTGAGAGGGTAGTGTTATGACAATGATTACTGAGGGGACTATTTACATAGTTCATCTGGATTTCAGTAAGGCATTTGACAGAGCCCCTCATGACATCCTTGCATGGGACAGATTATAACGGTTAGGAGGATTTGCAGTCAATTTTAAATCTAGATCCAAGGAGTATTGATGTAGAGTTTATATCAGTCCTCAAGGGCAGTCTCTAGGAAAACATGCCTAGAAATTTAACTTAGCCTTTTTACATTTGAGTAAAGACATTTATAATATGCTTATCAAATTGGGTTTAAATACATTAGCCAAAAAAAAGTAACTGTACTAGATGAAATAGAATTCTAAAAGACTTTGACAATCTAGAATAATGGGCTAAAACAAACAGGGTGAATTTAGCAGAGGTAAATTTAAAGTGTATACTTTTTATTAAGAATATCAGGGCTTCCCTGGTGGTGCAGTGGTTGAGAGTCCGCCTGCCGATGCAGGGGACACGGGTTTGTGCCCCGGTCCGGGAAGATCCCACATGCTGCGGAGCAGCTGGGCCCGTGAGCCATGGCCGCTGAGCCTGCATGTCCGGAGCCTGTGCCCCGCAACGGGAGAGCCCACAACAGTGAGAGGCCCGCGTACCTATCAAAAAAAAAAAAAGAAAAAAGAAAAAATATATCAATTATATGTATAGGCTACTTAGTACAAGTTCATTTGAAGGAAAAGGGGATTTAGATTAACTACAAGCTTACTAGTCATAGTGGGAGGTGGCTGCTAAAAAGTGTTCGTGTAATCTCAGTTCTGTTAATAATTAAAAGAGTTTTTAGATAAAGGAAGATAACAGTCCCATTGTACTGAAGCTTTTTGTCTGGGTATTAGTAGCTAATATTAGAGTTCTCAGTGTGCCTTATACTGTCCAAAGGGCTTTATACAATATATCTCATGGAATCTATATATAGATAGCCACCCTATAGGGACAGGTATTATTATTCCCATTTTATAAAGTGAGGGAATTGAACGAAGAAGCATTAAGTTATTTTCCCATGTTGCACATGTATTTTGTGGCAGGGCTGGGATTTGAACTGACTCCAGAGCATCCTCTCATAATTACCACCCAAGTTCTGGGCACCTCACTATAGAGAGACACAGGAAGTTACCATGTCTCCAGAAGACAGACGAGGTGGCCAGGATTGATAAAAAGGTGGCCAAAAATAACAGTAGAAAGTGATTGAAGGAACTGGGACCCTTGAATTGGAGAAAAGATGCACTGAGGGATTGTGTCTGTTTTGAAAATGTATGAAGGGCAGTTTAGACTTGAAATATGAAGAATCATTTTACAAAATCACTAATAAAAAGACCAGGATGCTGGGAGATAGTAGCACATGATGAAGAGCTGCAGAAGTTAGTCTACTACAAAGTGGATTCTGACGACTGGGGGATGCTGGCCTTGTAGGTTCACTTCCATTTCTGAAATTTGAAGATTCTGGTATGTTCTTTGGTTTTCTCCTTCATTGTCAATGTTCCAAAGACTTGAACTAATTTTTCCTGTATGGTCCAGAAACTTTTGTGACAGAACAATTCTTTCTGCAGTATCTTAGGATTTTGTAGATTTGTTTTGAGGTTTGGTGAAATCAGTATAGAAAAGAAAATGTCCCTCTGAGTTTTAAAATATAGCTGAAGAGCACACTCTAGGGCTTTTATTATGGGGATGTTATTCATAGACCTTAGCCCAGTGTTTGGAACATAGCAGGCATTCAATTAATGTTGGAAAACCTTTGATATTTTCCTTGAAGCTGTTTATCTATAGGACTTTAAAAAATTTATCAATTCCATAATTCTATAAGAAATTTATAAGTATAAATTTATAATATATCGATTTTATATCTACAATAAATAAATTTAATACATTAATATAAATATCAACATATATTAATATATAATAAATAATATGGTATATAATGTTTAATATATTATATGTAATACTCTGTTACACTATAGTGTAATATATAATATAATTAATATATGTAGAAATATACAATAAATAATGTATAAATAAATCTATTACTATGTGTAAGATTTATAAGAAATTTATTATCTCTGAACTGTGGACTAGTGCTTTTTGGTATGGAAATAATCAGGGGTAGTATTCTAAATACTTAACTATGGTGAGGCATGGGCACCGACTGTTCAGTATGGATGGTCAGAGAGCTAGGAGAGGGTCTTAGGGGCCTCCCGAAGTGCAAAGCAATACAGTTTTCATTTTGGAATTGTCGGGAGGTTGAGAGGCTGTCTGAAGGGAGGTGAATTTGAGAGGATGAGGAGAAATCTTTCAGAATTTTAAAGACTATGTGCATTTCCCCACAAGCTGGATATAGTAAAGGAAGATTTCCCAGGGAGTCCTGAAAAATGAAGATTAGCTGGGAGACCTTCTTGATCCAAGTCTTGTGCTTGTTCCTCAATATCAGTTGGTGTCTGTAGTGGGTTCAATGGTGAGCCTTAAAAAGATATGTACACATCCCAAACCCTGAAACCTGTGAATGTGATCTTATTTTAAAGAAGTGTCTTTGCAGATGTCATTAAGTTAAGGATCTTGAGATGAGGTCATTCTGGATTGCCAGAATGGTCCTAAATCCAGTGATGAGTGTCCTTATAAGAGACAGAAGAGAAGACAGAGACATAGGAAGAAGAGGAGGTTATGTGAACACAGAGACAGAGACTGGAGTGATGTAGGCAAGGAAGCCAAGGATCCCTGGGAGTCACCAGAAGCTGGAAGAGGTGAGGAAGCATTCTTCTCTAGAGCCTTTGGAGGGATTATGGCCCTGCATACACTTTGATTTTGGACTTCTGGACTCCAGAACTGTGAGAGAATAAAGTTCTGTTGTTTTAAGCCATCAAGTCTGTGGTAATTTGTTACAGCAGCCCTGGGAAACTAATACATGTCCATATGGGAATGTTCCAGAGGGCCTGAGTGTCATCAGCAAGTTTAATGAACACCTGCATCTCCCAGTTCCCTTTTTTCTATTAGCCAGTGTTAATGGGAGTTTGTTAATGAAAGTTTATAGGAGCTAAAGAAGAAAAAATTAGCAGCACACTATTAAGATGTAATTCTATGATAGTTGAATGTCACTAGAGTAAATAACAAGTTAATAAAATCACCTTTGGAAATTGCCTCATATTGAAGGGTATTAGTCACAGTAGGTCTTAGGGCAGGGCCTGTCACACCAGATAGTCTTAGGCTGGGGTGTGATTTAGGGTGGAGGCATTGAGTCATTGTATCAGTTGCCCTGGAGGCTATCAGCCATATACACAATCAATCAATCAATCATGCCTATGTAAGGAAGTTCCAATAAAAACTTTAGACACCAAAGCTCAAATGAGCTACCCTGGTTGGTGATACTGTGCATACTGTTATACATCAATGCCAAGAAGGAATACATCCAAAGGACAATGGAAACTTCATGTTTGGAGCTCTCCGAGACTCTGCCCCATGTGTTTCTTCCCCTGGCTGTTTTTAATTTGTATTGTTTTCCTATAGTAAAGCATAATGGTTAGTATAGTAGCTTTCAGTGAATCTGGTGAGTCCTTCTAGAAAATTATCAAATCTAGGAATATTTTTGGGAACCCCTTGAACTTGCGGTTGGTGTCAGAAGTGAGGGTTGATTTGTGAAGGACTATGCCTCATACCATTCAGCTTGGCTAACTCCAGGTGAAAATCATTTGTCAAAGGAGTGGTCCCAGAGTATAGGAAAATAATTGGGGAAACCCTACCAGCAGAGAGGGAAGACAGGAAGTCCCACTCTGGATAAGGGCTCATATCTGAAAATGATATTCCAGACTCCAAACTCTGACTCTCACATACTCTTACAATTGAGTATATCACACATACTCAATTGAGGGCATATTCATCACATGCACACCAGTGTGAGAAGGAGCATCGTCATGGACTGCTTCTCCCTCCACTGGACTGCTCCTCAGCAGCTGTGTGGGAGGGTGATGAGACTTATTATTCTGCCTTCCAGGGGCCCCATCCCTTGAGCAGAGAACCAGACATAAGAGTGATATTTTTGCTTTTCTCCCCTCACTATTATCTTGGTTAATGCTTTTGGAAAAGATGTTGGTTCTTATGTAGTTTCATGTCAAAATTGTCAATAATAAGGGAACTAATTATGAAACTACATTAGGGTTTTTGGAATTCAAATTCAAGTTGACCCTTGAACAACAGGGGTTTGAACTGTGCAGATCCACTTACACATGGATTTTTTAAAAATATTATATTACTATAGTACTATACTATCCATGCATGGTTGGTTGAATCCGTGGGTGTGGAAACAGGGATATGGAGAAATCTCATATATGGAGAGTTGATCCTAAGTTATACAAAGATTTTTGACTGTGCAGATAGTTGGTACCCCTAGCCTCTATGGTGTTCAAGGGTCAACTATACAACAGATCAAGAGAAGCGGGAAAATAATGGTGCTAACTGTGTTTTGTATATTTGAGATTGTGAGAAAAATGGGATATCATAGAAATTGGGTATTTTCTAGAACAACTCCATTTGACATTTCTTAATAACAGTTAATTAGACATATCTTTGAGTTTTACAGTTGTGTGTGTGTGTATACGTGTGTTTGTGTATGCTGTCATTGTATGTTAAAATTAATTTTTGGAATATACATAGAATATTCTTATTCATAAGAATAAGAATACTAGTTAAATGCATGCATATAGGAAAAACACTCCTGTATTTCTTATTTACTCATACACACAATATTTAACTTCCCTTCACTTTTGACCACAGATGTGTGATTTTTCCACACCAGGCAATTCTGCAACACCAGCTGGGTGTCCTACAATACAATATAATTCAACTTTGAACCTAACCAGAGTTTAGTACATACCCCACTGGTTAAGGGCTCAATCCCCTAAGACTACCCCCCTCCACTCCAGATATCATATGCCAATTTCAAGTCCAAGTTGTCATCTGTATTTCTGACTAACCCTCAATCAGTTAAGGTTTCTGTTCCCCCTTCCTTAGGTTCCATGATTTGCTAGAAGGGGTCACAAAACTCAGGGGAAGACTTATGTTTATCACTATATTATATAAAGATACATATGAATAGCTAGATGAAGAGGTACATGGGTGTGGAGTTGTTGTGCACCACCCTCCCAGCACATGGATGTGTTCACCAGCTCAGAAACTTCCTGAATCCCATACTTTTGGGATTTTTATGGAGGCTTCATCATGTAAGCATGATTGATCATTAACCCAGTCTTCAGCCCCTCTCCCCTTCTAGAAGATGGGAGTATGTGGTTTCAATTTGGCTTGGTCTTTTTGGTCACCCAGCCCCCATCCAGAAGCCCACCCAGGGTCACCTTACTAGAACAAAGACATCCTTATCACCCAGGAAATTCCAAGGGATTTAGGAACTCTGTGTCAGGAACTGGGGTCAAACACCAACACTAGAGCAAAAGATGCTCCCAGCGCTCTTATCACTTAAGAAATTATAAGGGTTTCTGTAGGAGCTCTGTAGAAGCTATTTAGTGGCAGAAACTAATATATATGAATGTTTTAAATTTCAGAATGTGTTAATTTTCTTTTAAAAAAACAAATGTAGGGGCTTCCCTGGTGGTGCAGTGGTTAAGAATCTGCCTGCCAATGCAGGGGACACGGGTTCGATCCCTGGCCCAGGAAGATCCCACATGCTGTGGAGCAACTAAGTCTGTGTGCCATAACTACTGGGCCTGCGCTCTAGAGCCCTGGCGCCACAACTACTGAGCTCACGTGCCACAACTACTGAAGCCCGCATGCCTAGAGCCCGTCCTCTGCAACAACAGAAGCCACCGCAATGAGAAGCCTGCTCACCGCAATGAAGAGTAGCCCCCACTTGCCACAACTAGAGAAAGCCCGGGCACAACAGCAAAGACGCAACACAGCCAAAAACCAAAAAAACTAACCAAATAAATAAATTAATTTTTAAAAACCCCAAATGTAGCCAGTAGAAAGCTATCTTGCTTCATGGCCCTTTGTGTAAGGTGTGATACCTTTGTCCTTGTACTCAACCAGAAGGAATTAAGTCTAACAAAAAGAAAGAAAATTGCAAATCATACCAGTTGTATGAAATAGAAAGTAGGACCCACAATGTTCATCTTTTTAAAAAATTAATTAATTTATTTTTGGCTGTGTTGGGTCTTTGTTTCTGTGCGAGGGCTTTCTCCAGTTGCGGCGAGCGGGGGCCACTCTTCATCGCGGTGCGCGGGCCTCTCACTGTCGCGGCCGCTCGTTGCGGAGCACAGGCTCCAGACGCGCAGGCTCAGTAGTTGTGGCTCACAGGCCTAGTTGCTCCGCGGCATGTGGGATCTTCCCAGACCAGAGCTCGAACCCGTGTCCCCTGCATTAGAAGGCAGATTCTCAACCATTGTGCCACCAGGGAAGCCCAATGTTCATCTTTTTAAGTGGACCTGCCAAAGCAAAAGAGAAGTTTCCCCTCCTAAATGAAGGTCATGGAATTATTGTGCCCAAGGAATTTTCTTCTTTAGATGATGATTAGGATTTCTGACAAAGACCTTAATAAAGTTACCTTTCCTGTTAAATCCTATCTTCATGTTATGATCAAATATTGTGTTAGATGCAGCACTTTGTGTCTACAGAATTAAATAAATTGGAGCAGGTCACTAAGTACGTAATTATAGCTCAAGAATATGAGTATAATTTGTTTATGTCATTAGTTAAAAATGAGTGAGGTTACCTTTGTTTCCATATTTCATTTGCATTTGGTATCTGGATAT